>NW_027640282.1:0-1367401 GCF_949606895.1 Notothenia rossii | reverse complement strand
CAGAGGCTGCGTTTTCCCCCTAAAAGTGACTTTTAATGGTGGTTTTTGCGTTTAAATGATGGGTGTTATAATTCACAAGGGTCCCCGACACAATGCACATAGTCTGGAGCTCGCTGGGGTCCTGCATATGCTTTAATCACACTTTTGTCCATTTGCCTATCAGTTTGTTAACGAAATGGACAGAGGCTGCGTTTTCTCCCTAAAAGTGACTTTTAATGGTGGTTTTTGCGTTTAAATGATGGGTGTTATCATTCACAGGGTCCCTTAACACAATGCACACACAGCCTGGAGCAGTGGAGCAGCGGCTCGGCCGTTTTCCCACTTTTGTCCATTTGCCTATCAGTTTGTTAACGAAATGGACAGAGCCGGCGTTTTCCCCCTAAAATTGACTTTTAATGGTGGTTTTTGCGTTTAAATGATGGGTGTTATCATTCACAAGGGTCCCCGACACAATGCACACACAGCCTGGAGCAGTGGAGTAGCGGCTCGGCCGTTTTCCCACTTTTGTCCATTTGCCTATCAGTTTATTAACGAAATGGACAGAGCCTGCGTTTTCCTCCTAAAAGTGACTTTTAATGGTGGTTTTTGCATTTAAATGATGGGTCTTATCATTCACAAGGGTCCCCGACACAATGCACACAGCATGGAGCAGTGGAGCAGCGGCTGGGCCGTGTTCCCACTTTTGTCCATTTGCCTATCAGTTTGTTAACGAAATGGACAGAGCCGGCATTTTCCCCCTAAAAGTGACTTTTAATGGTCTTTTTTGCGTTTAAATGATGGGTGTTATCATTCACAAGGGTCCCCGACAAGGGTCCCCGACACAATGCACATAGTCCTGGGGTCCTGCATATGCTTTAATCACACTTTTGTCCATTTGTCTATCAGTTTGTTAACGAAATGGACAGAGGCTGCGTTTTCCCCCTAAATGTGACTTTTAATGGTGGTTTTTGCATTTAAATGATGGGTGTTATCATTCACAAGGGTCCCCGACACAATGCACATAGTCTGGAGCTCGCTGGGGTCCTGCATATGCTTTAATCACACTTTTGTCCATTTGCCTATCAGTTTGTTAACGAAATGGACAGAGGCTGCGTTTTCCCCCTAAAAGTGACTTTTAATGGTGGTTTTTGCGTTTAAATGATGGGTGTTATCATTCACAGGGTCCCTTAACACAACGCACACACAGCCTGGAGCAGTGGAGCAGCGGCTCGGCCGTTTTCCCGCTTTTGTCCATTTGCCTATCAGTTTGTTAACGAAATGTACAGAGCCGGCGTTTTCCCCCTATAAGTGACTTTTAATGGTGGTTTTTGCGTTTAAATGATGGGTGTTATCATTCATGGGTCCCTTAACACAATGCACACACAGCCTGGAGCAGTGGAGCAGCGGCTCGGCCGTGTTCCCACTTTTGTCCATTTGCCTATCAGTTTGTTAACGAAATGGACAGAGCCGGCGTTTTCCCCCTAAAAGTGACTTTTAATGGTGGTTTTTGCGTTTAAATGATGGGTGTTATCATTCACAAGGGTCCCCGACACAATGCACATAGTCTGGAGCTCGCTGGGGTCCTGCATATGCTTTAATCACACTTTTGTCCATTTGCCTATCAGTTTGTTAACGAAATGGACAGAGGCTGCGTTTTCCCCCTAAAAGTGACTTTTAATGGTGGTTTTTGCGTTTAAATGATGGGTGTTATCATTCACAGGGTCCCTTAACACAACGTACACACAGCCTGGAGCAGTGGAGCAGCGGCTCGGCCGTTTTCCCGCTTTTGTCCATTTGCCTATCAGTTTGTTAACGAAATGGACAGAGCCGGCGTTTTCCCCCTAAAAGTGACTTTTAATGGTGGTTTTTGCGTTTAAATGATGGGTGTTATCATTCACAGGGTCCCTTAACACAATGCACACACAGCCTGGAGCAGTGGAGCAGCGGCTCGGCCGTTTTCCCACTTTTGTCCATTTGCCTATCAGTTTATTAACGAAATGGACAGAGCCTGCGTTTTCCTCCTAAAAGTGACTTTTAATGGTGGTTTTTGCATTTAAATGATGGGTCTTATCATTCACAAGGGTCCCCGACACAATGCACACAGCATGGAGCAGTGGAGCAGCGGCTGGGCCGTGTTCCCACTTTTGTCCATTTGCCTATCAGTTTGTTAACGAAATGGACAGAGCCGGCATTTTCCCCCTAAAAGTGACTTTTAATGGGGTTTTTTGCGTTTAAATGATGGGTGTTATCATTCACAAGGGTCCCCGACAAGGGTCCCCGACACAATGCACATAGTCCTGGGGTCCTGCATATGCTTTAATCACTCTTTTTTCCATTTGTCTATCAGTTTGTTAACGAAATGGACAGAGGCTTCGTTTTCCCCCTAAAAGTGACTTTTAATGGTGGTTTTTGCGTTTAAATGATGGGTCTTATCATTCACAGGGTCCCTTAACACAATGCACACACAGCCTGGAGCAGTGGAGCAGCGGCTCGGCCGTTTTCCCACTTTTGTCCATTTGCCTATCAGTTTGTTAACGAAATGGACAGAGCCGGCGTTTTCCCCCTAAAAGTGACTTTTAATGTTGGTTTTTGCGTTCAAATGATGGATGTTATCATTCACAGGGTCCCTTAACACAATGCACACAGCCTGGAGCAGTGGAGCAGCGGCTGGGCCGTGTTCCCACTTTTGTCCATTTGCCTATCAGTTTGTTAACGAAATGGACAGAGCCGGCGTTTTCCCCCTAAAAGTGACTTTTAATGGTGGTTTTTGCGTTTAAATGATGGGTGTTATCATTCACAAGGGTCCCCGACACAATGCACATAGTCTGGAGCTCGCTGGGGTCCTGCATATGCTTTAATCACACTTTTGTCCATTTGCCTATCAGTTTGTTAACGAAATGGACAGAGGCTGCGTTTTCCCTCTAAAAGTGACTTTTAATGGTGGTTTTTTAGTTTAAATGATGGGTGTTATCATGCACAGGGTCCCTTAACACAATGCACACACAGCCTGGAGCAGTGGAGCAGCGGCTCGGCCGTTTTCCCACTTTTGTCCATTTGCCTATCAGTTTGTTAACGAAATGGACAGAGCCTGCGTTTTCCCCCTAAAAGTGACTTTTAATGGTGGCCCTTGCGTTTAAATGATGGGTCTTATCATTCACAAGGGTCCCCGACACAATGCACACAGCCTGGAGCAGTGGAGCAGCGGCTACTCCGTTTTCCCACTTTTGTCCATTTGCCTATCAGTTTGTTAACGAAATCGACAGAGGCTGCGTTTTCCCCCTAAAAGTGACTTTTAATGGTGTTTTTTGCGTTTAAATGATGGGTGTTATAATTCACAAGGGTCCCCGACACAATGCACATAGTCTGGAGCTCGCTGGAGTCCTGCATATGCTTTAATCACACTTTTGTCCATTTGCCTATCAGTTTGTTAACGAAATGGACAGAGGCTGCGTTTTCCCCCTAAAAGTGACTTTTAATGGTGGTTTTTGCGTTTAAATGATGGGTGTTATCATTCACAGGGTCCCTTAACACAATGCACACACAGCCTGGAGCAGTGGAGCAGCGGCTCGGCCGTTTTCCCACTTTTGTCCATTTGCCTATCAGTTTGTTAACGAAATGGACAGAGCCGGCGTTTTCCCCCTAAAAGTGACTTTTAATGGTGGTTTTTGCGTTTAAATGATGGGTGTTATCATTCACAGGGTCCCTTAACACAATGCACACACAGCCTGGAGCAGTGGAGCAGCGGCTCGGCCGTTTTCCCACTTTTGTCCATTTGCCTATCAGTTTATTAACGAAATGGACAGAGCCTGCGTTTTCCTCCTAAAAGTGACTTTTAATGGTGGTTTTTGCATTTAAATGATGGGTCTTATCATTCACAAGGGTCCCCGACACAATGCACACAGCCTGGAGCAGTGGAGCAGCGGCTGGGCCGTGTTCCCACTTTTGTCCATTTGCCTATCAGTTTGTTAACGAAATGGACAGAGCCGGCGTTTCCCCCCTAAATGTGACTTTTAATGGTGGTTTTTGCGTTTAAATGATGGGTGTTATCATTCACAAGGGTCCCCGACACAATGCACATAGTCCGGAGCTCGCTGGGGTCCTGCATATGCTTTAATCACACTTTTGTCCATTTGCCTATCAGTTTGTTAACGAAATGGACAGAGGCTGCGTTTTCCCCCTAAAAGTGACTTTTAATGGTGGTTTTTGCGTTTAAATGATGGTTGTTATCATTCACAGGGTCCCTTAACACAATGCACACACAGCCTGGAGCAGTGGAGCAGCGGCTCGGCCGTTTTCCCACTTTTGTCCATTTGCCTATCAGTTTGTTAACGAAATGGACAGAGCCGGCGTTTTCCCCCTAAAAGTGACTTTTAATGGTGGTTTTTGCGTTTAAATGATGGGTGTTATCATTCACAGGGTCCCTTAACACAATGCACACACAGCCTGGAGCAGTGGAGCAGCGGCTCGGCCGTTTTCCCACTTTTGTCCATTTGCCTATCAGTTTATTAACGAAATGGACAGAGCCGGCGTTTTCCCCCTAAATGTGACTTTTAATGGTGGTTTTTCCGTTTAAATGATGGGTGTTATCATTCACAAGGGTCCCCGACACAATGCACATAGTCCGGAGCTCGCTGGGGTCCTGCATATGCTTTAATCACACTTTTGTCCATTTGCCTATCAGTTTGTTAACGAAATGGACAGAGGCTGCGTTTTCCCTCTAAAAGTGACTTTTAATGGTGGTTTTTTAGTTTAAATGATTGGTGTTATCATTCACAGGGTCCCTTAACACAATGCACACACAGCCTGGAGCAGTGGAGCAGCGGCTCGGCCGTTTTCCCACTTTTGTCCATTTGCCTATCAGTTTGTTAACGAAATGGACAGAGCCTGCGTTTTCCCCCTAAAAGTGACTTTTAATGGTGGCCCTTGCGTTTAAATGATGGGTCTTATCATTCACAAGGGTCCCCGACACAATGCACACAGCCTGGAGCAGTGGAGCAGCGGCTGGGCCGTGTTCCCACTTTTGTCCATTTGCCTATCAGTTTGTTAACGAAATGGACAGAGCCGGCGTTTTCCCCCTAAAAGTGACTTTTAATGGTTTTTTTTGCGTTTAAATGATGGGTCTTATCATTCACAAGGGTCCCCGACACAATGCACACAGCCTGGAGCAGTGGAGCAGCGGCTACTCCGTTTTCCCACTTTTGTCCATTTGCCTATCAGTTTGTTAACGAAATCGACAGAGGCTGCGTTTTCCCCCTAAAAGTGACTTTTAATGGTGGTTTTTGCGTTTAAATGATGGGTGTTATAATTCACAAGGGTCCCCGACACAATGCACATAGTCTGGAGCTCGCTGGGGTCCTGCATATGCTTTAATCACACTTTTGTCCATTTGCCTATCAGTTTGTTAACGAAATGGACAGAGGCTGCGTTTTCTCCCTAAAAGTGACTTTTAATGGTGGTTTTTGCGTTTAAATGATGGGTGTTATCATTCACAGGGTCCCTTAACACAATGCACACACAGCCTGGAGCAGTGGAGCAGCGGCTCGGCCGTTTTCCCACTTTTGTCCATTTGCCTATCAGTTTGTTAACGAAATGGACAGAGCCGGCGTTTTCCCCCTAAAATTGACTTTTAATGGTGGTTTTTGCGTTTAAATGATGGGTGTTATCATTCACAGGGTCCCTTAACACAACGCACACACAGCCTGGAGCAGTGGAGCAGCGGCTCGGCCGTTTTCCCGCTTTTGTCCATTTGCCTATCAGTTTGTTAACGAAATGGACAGAGCCGGCGTTTTCCCCCTAAAAGTGACTTTTAATGGTGGTTTTTGCGTTTAAATGATGGGTGTTATCATTCACAAGGGTCCCCGACACAATGCACACACAGCCTGGAGCAGTGGAGCAGCGGCTCGGCCGTTTTCCCACTTTTGTCCATTTGCCTATCAGTTTATTAACGAAATGGACAGAGCCTGCGTTTTCGTCCTAAAAGTGACTTTTAATGGTGGTTTTTGCATTTAAATGATGGGTCTTATCATTCACAAGGGTCCCCGACACAATGCACATAGTCTGGAGCTCGCTGGGGTCCTGCATATGCTTTAATCACACTTTTGTCCATTTGCCTATCAGTTTGTTAACGAAATGGACAGAGGCTGCGTTTTCCCCCTAAAAGTGACTTTTAATGGTGGTTTTTGCGTTTAAATGATGGGTGTTATCATTCACAAGGGTCCCCGACACAATGCACATAGTCCGGAGCTCGCTGGGGTCCTGCATATGCTTTAATCACACTTTTGTCCATTTGCCTATCAGTTTGTTAACGAAATGGACAGAGGCTGCGTTTTCCCCCTAAAAGTGACTTTTAATGGTGGTTTTTGCGTTTAAATGATGGTTGTTATCATTCACAGGGTCCCTTAACACAATGCACACACAACCTGGAGCAGTGGAGCAGCGGCTCGGCCGTTTTCCCACTTTTGTCCATTTGCCTATCAGTTTGTTAACGAAATGGACAGAGCCGGCGTTTTCCCCCTAAAAGTGACTTTTAATGGTGGTTTTTGCGTTTAAATGATGGGTGTTATCATTCACAGGGTCCCTTAACACAATGCACACACAGCCTGGAGCAGTGGAGCAGCGGCTCGGCCGTTTTCCCACTTTTGTCCATTTGCCTATCAGTTTATTAACGAAATGGACAGAGCCTGCGTTTTCCTCCTAAAAGTGACTTTTAATGGTGGTTTTTGCATTTAAATGATGAGTCTTATCATTCACAAGGGTCCCCGACACAATGCACACAGCCTGGAGCAGTGGAGCAGCGGCTGGGCCGTGTTCCCACTTTTGTCCATTTGCCTATCAGTTTGTTAACGAAATGGACAGAGCCGGCGTTTTCCCCCTAAATGTGACTTTTAATGGTGGTTTTTCCGTTTAAATGATGGGTGTTATCATTCACAAGGGTCCCCGACACAATGCACATAGTCCGGAGCTCGCTGGGGTCCTGCATATGCTTTAATCACACTTTTGTCCATTTGCCTATCAGTTTGTTAACGAAATGGACAGAGGCTGCGTTTTCCCTCTAAAAGTGACTTTTAATGGTGGTTTTTTAGTTTAAATGATTGGTGTTATCATTCACAGGGTCCCTTAACACAATGCACACACAGCCTGGAGCAGTGGAGCAGCGGCTCGGCCGTTTTCCCACTTTTGTCCATTTGCCTATCAGTTTGTTAACGAAATGGACAGAGCCTGCGTTTTCCCCCTAAAAGTGACTTTTAATGGTGGCCCTTGCGTTTAAATGATGGGTCTTATCATTCACAAGGGTCCCCGACACAATGCACACAGCCTGGAGCAGTGGAGCAGCGGCTGGGCCGTGTTCCCACTTTTGTCCATTTGCCTATCAGTTTGTTAACGAAATGGACAGAGCCGGCGTTTTCCCCCTAAAAGTGACTTTTAATGGTTTTTTTTGCGTTTAAATGATGGGTCTTATCATTCACAAGGGTCCCCGACACAATGCACACAGCCTGGAGCAGTGGAGCAGCGGCTACTCCGTTTTCCCACTTTTGTCCATTTGCCTATCAGTTTGTTAACGAAATCGACAGAGGCTGCGTTTTCCCCCTAAAAGTGACTTTTAATGGTGGTTTTTGCGTTTAAATGATGGGTGTTATAATTCACAAGGGTCCCCGACACAATGCACATAGTCTGGAGCTCGCTGGGGTCCTGCATATGCTTTAATCACACTTTTGTCCATTTGCCTATCAGTTTGTTAACGAAATGGACAGAGGCTGCGTTTTCTCCCTAAAAGTGACTTTTAATGGTGGTTTTTGCGTTTAAATGATGGGTGTTATCATTCACAGGGTCCCTTAACACAACGCACACACAGCCTGGAGCAGTGGAGCAGCGGCTCGGCCGTTTTCCCACTTTTGTCCATTTGCCTATCAGTTTGTTAACGAAATGGACAGAGCCGGCGTTTTCCCCCTAAAAGTGACTTTTAATGGTGGTTTTTGCGTTTAAATGATGGGTGTTATCATTCACAAGGGTCCCCGACACAATGCACACACAGCCTGGAGCAGTGGAGTAGCGGCTCGGCCGTTTTCCCACTTTTGTCCATTTGCCTATCAGTTTATTAACGAAATGGACAGAGCCTGCGTTTTCCTCCTAAAAGTGACTTTTAATGGTGGTTTTTGCATTTAAATGATGGGTCTTATCATTCACAAGGGTCCCCGACACAATGCACACAGCATGGAGCAGTGGAGCAGCGGCTGGGCCGTGTTCCCACTTTTGTCCATTTGCCTATCAGTTTGTTAACGAAATGGACAGAGCCGGCATTTTCCCCCTAAAAGTGACTTTTAATGGTCTTTTTTGCGTTTAAATGATGGGTGTTATCATTCACAAGGGTCCCCGACAAGGGTCCCCGACACAATGCACATAGTCCTGGGGTCCTGCATATGCTTTAATCACACTTTTGTCCATTTGTCTATCAGTTTGTTAACGAAATGGACAGAGGCTGCGTTTTCCCCCTAAATGTGACTTTTAATGGTGGTTTTTGCATTTAAATGATGGGTGTTATCATTCACAAGGGTCCCCGACACAATGCACATAGTCTGGAGCTCGCTGGGGTCCTGCATATGCTTTAATCACACTTTTGTCCATTTGCCTATCAGTTTGTTAACGAAATGGACAGAGGCTGCGTTTTCCCCCTAAAAGTGACTTTTAATGGTGGTTTTTGCGTTTAAATGATGGGTGTTATCATTCACAGGGTCCCTTAACACAACGCACACACAGCCTGGAGCAGTGGAGCAGCGGCTCGGCCGTTTTCCCGCTTTTGTCCATTTGCCTATCAGTTTGTTAACGAAATGTACAGAGCCGGCGTTTTCCCCCTATAAGTGACTTTTAATGGTGGTTTTTGCGTTTAAATGATGGGTGTTATCATTCATGGGTCCCTTAACACAATGCACACACAGCCTGGAGCAGTGGAGCAGCGGCTCGGCCGTGTTCCCACTTTTGTCCATTTGCCTATCAGTTTGTTAACGAAATGGACAGAGCCGGCGTTTCCCCCCTAAATGTGACTTTTAATGGTGGTTTTTGCGTTTAAATGATGGGTGTTATCATTCACAGGGTCCCTTAACACAACGCACACACAGCCTGGAGCAGTGGAGCAGCGGCTCGGCCGTTTTCCCGCTTTTGTCCATTTGCCTATCAGTTTGTTAACGAAATGTACAGAGCCGGCGTTTTCCCCCTATAAGTGACTTTTAATGGTGGTTTTTGCGTTTAAATGATGGGTGTTATCATTCATGGGTCCCTTAACACAATGCACACACAGCCTGGAGCAGTGGAGCAGCGGCTCGGCCGTGTTCCCACTTTTGTCCATTTGCCTATCAGTTTGTTAACGAAATGGACAGAGCCGGCGTTTCCCCCCTAAATGTGACTTTTAATGGTGGTTTTTGCGTTTAAATGATGGGTGTTATCATTCACAAGGGTCCCCGACACAATGCACATAGTCCGGAGCTCGCTGGGGTCCTGCATATGCTTTAATCACACTTTTGTCCATTTGCCTATCAGTTTGTTAACGAAATGGACAGAGGCTGCGTTTTCCCCCTAAAAGTGACTTTTAATGGTGGTTTTTGCGTTTAAATGATGGTTGTTATCATTCACAGGGTCCCTTAACACAATGCACACACAGCCTGGAGCAGTGGAGCAGCGGCTCGGCCGTTTTCCCACTTTTGTCCATTTGCCTATCAGTTTGTTAACGAAATGGACAGAGCCGGCGTTTTCCCCCTAAAAGTGACTTTTAATGGTGGTTTTTGCGTTTAAATGATGGGTGTTATCATTCACAGGGTCCCTTAACACAATGCACACACAGCCTGGAGCAGTGGAGCAGCGGCTCGGCCGTTTTCCCACTTTTGTCCATTTGCCTATCAGTTTATTAACGAAATGGACAGAGCCGGCGTTTTCCCCCTAAATGTGACTTTTAATGGTGGTTTTTCCGTTTAAATGATGGGTGTTATCATTCACAAGGGTCCCCGACACAATGCACATAGTCCGGAGCTCGCTGGGGTCCTGCATATGCTTTAATCACACTTTTGTCCATTTGCCTATCAGTTTGTTAACGAAATGGACAGAGGCTGCGTTTTCCCTCTAAAAGTGACTTTTAATGGTGGTTTTTTAGTTTAAATGATTGGTGTTATCATTCACAGGGTCCCTTAACACAATGCACACACAGCCTGGAGCAGTGGAGCAGCGGCTCGGCCGTTTTCCCACTTTTGTCCATTTGCCTATCAGTTTGTTAACGAAATGGACAGAGCCTGCGTTTTCCCCCTAAAAGTGACTTTTAATGGTGGCCCTTGCGTTTAAATGATGGGTCTTATCATTCACAAGGGTCCCCGACACAATGCACACAGCCTGGAGCAGTGGAGCAGCGGCTGGGCCGTGTTCCCACTTTTGTCCATTTGCCTATCAGTTTGTTAACGAAATGGACAGAGCCGGCGTTTTCCCCCTAAAAGTGACTTTTAATGGTTTTTTTTTGCGTTTAAATGATGGGTCTTATCATTCACAAGGGTCCCCGACACAATGCACACAGCCTGGAGCAGTGGAGCAGCGGCTACTCCGTTTTCCCACTTTTGTCCATTTGCCTATCAGTTTGTTAACGAAATCGACAGAGGCTGCGTTTTCCCCCTAAAAGTGACTTTTAATGGTGGTTTTTGCGTTTAAATGATGGGTGTTATAATTCACAAGGGTCCCCGACACAATGCACATAGTCTGGAGCTCGCTGGGGTCCTGCATATGCTTTAATCACACTTTTGTCCATTTGCCTATCAGTTTGTTAACGAAATGGACAGAGGCTGCGTTTTCTCCCTAAAAGTGACTTTTAATGGTGGTTTTTGCGTTTAAATGATGGGTGTTATCATTCACAGGGTCCCTTAACACAATGCACACACAGCCTGGAGCAGTGGAGCAGCGGCTCGGCCGTTTTCCCACTTTTGTCCATTTGCCTATCAGTTTGTTAACGAAATGGACAGAGCCGGCGTTTTCCCCCTAAAATTGACTTTTAATGGTGGTTTTTGCGTTTAAATGATGGGTGTTATCATTCACAGGGTCCCTTAACACAACGCACACACAGCCTGGAGCAGTGGAGCAGCGGCTCGGCCGTTTTCCCGCTTTTGTCCATTTGCCTATCAGTTTGTTAACGAAATGGACAGAGCCGGCGTTTTCCCCCCTAAAAGTGACTTTTAATGGTGGTTTTTGCGTTTAAATGATGGGTGTTATCATTCACAAGGGTCCCCGACACAATGCACACACAGCCTGGAGCAGTGGAGCAGCGGCTCGGCCGTTTTCCCACTTTTGTCCATTTGCCTATCAGTTTATTAACGAAATGGACAGAGCCTGCGTTTTCGTCCTAAAAGTGACTTTTAATGGTGGTTTTTGCATTTAAATGATGGGTCTTATCATTCACAAGGGTCCCCGACACAATGCACATAGTCTGGAGCTCGCTGGGGTCCTGCATATGCTTTAATCACACTTTTGTCCATTTGCCTATCAGTTTGTTAACGAAATGGACAGAGGCTGCGTTTTCCCCCTAAAAGTGACTTTTAATGGTGGTTTTTGCGTTTAAATGATGGGTGTTATCATTCACAAGGGTCCCCGACACAATGCACATAGTCCGGAGCTCGCTGGGGTCCTGCATATGCTTTAATCACACTTTTGTCCATTTGCCTATCAGTTTGTTAACGAAATGGACAGAGGCTGCGTTTTCCCCCTAAAAGTGACTTTTAATGGTGGTTTTTGCGTTTAAATGATGGTTGTTATCATTCACAGGGTCCCTTAACACAATGCACACACAACCTGGAGCAGTGGAGCAGCGGCTCGGCCGTTTTCCCACTTTTGTCCATTTGCCTATCAGTTTGTTAACGAAATGGACAGAGCCGGCGTTTTCCCCCTAAAAGTGACTTTTAATGGTGGTTTTTGCGTTTAAATGATGGGTGTTATCATTCACAGGGTCCCTTAACACAATGCACACACAGCCTGGAGCAGTGGAGCAGCGGCTCGGCCGTTTTCCCACTTTTGTCCATTTGCCTATCAGTTTATTAACGAAATGGACAGAGCCTGCGTTTTCCTCCTAAAAGTGACTTTTAATGGTGGTTTTTGCATTTAAATGATGAGTCTTATCATTCACAAGGGTCCCCGACACAATGCACACAGCCTGGAGCAGTGGAGCAGCGGCTGGGCCGTGTTCCCACTTTTGTCCATTTGCCTATCAGTTTGTTAACGAAATGGACAGAGCCGGCGTTTTCCCCCTAAATGTGACTTTTAATGGTGGTTTTTCCGTTTAAATGATGGGTGTTATCATTCACAAGGGTCCCCGACACAATGCACATAGTCCGGAGCTCGCTGGGGTCCTGCATATGCTTTAATCACACTTTTGTCCATTTGCCTATCAGTTTGTTAACGAAATGGACAGAGGCTGCGTTTTCCCTCTAAAAGTGACTTTTAATGGTGGTTTTTTAGTTTAAATGATTGGTGTTATCATTCACAGGGTCCCTTAACACAATGCACACACAGCCTGGAGCAGTGGAGCAGCGGCTCGGCCGTTTTCCCACTTTTGTCCATTTGCCTATCAGTTTGTTAACGAAATGGACAGAGCCTGCGTTTTCCCCCTAAAAGTGACTTTTAATGGTGGCCCTTGCGTTTAAATGATGGGTCTTATCATTCACAAGGGTCCCCGACACAATGCACACAGCCTGGAGCAGTGGAGCAGCGGCTGGGCCGTGTTCCCACTTTTGTCCATTTGCCTATCAGTTTGTTAACGAAATGGACAGAGCCGGCGTTTTCCCCCTAAAAGTGACTTTTAATGGTTTTTTTTGCGTTTAAATGATGGGTCTTATCATTCACAAGGGTCCCCGACACAATGCACACAGCCTGGAGCAGTGGAGCAGCGGCTACTCCGTTTTCCCACTTTTGTCCATTTGCCTATCAGTTTGTTAACGAAATCGACAGAGGCTGCGTTTTCCCCCTAAAAGTGACTTTTAATGGTGGTTTTTGCGTTTAAATGATGGGTGTTATAATTCACAAGGGTCCCCGACACAATGCACATAGTCTGGAGCTCGCTGGGGTCCTGCATATGCTTTAATCACACTTTTGTCCATTTGCCTATCAGTTTGTTAACGAAATGGACAGAGGCTGCGTTTTCTCCCTAAAAGTGACTTTTAATGGTGGTTTTTGCGTTTAAATGATGGGTGTTATCATTCACAGGGTCCCTTAACACAACGCACACACAGCCTGGAGCAGTGGAGCAGCGGCTCGGCCGTTTTCCCACTTTTGTCCATTTGCCTATCAGTTTGTTAACGAAATGGACAGAGCCGGCGTTTTCCCCCTAAAAGTGACTTTTAATGGTGGTTTTTGCGTTTAAATGATGGGTGTTATCATTCACAAGGGTCCCCGACACAATGCACACACAGCCTGGAGCAGTGGAGTAGCGGCTCGGCCGTTTTCCCACTTTTGTCCATTTGCCTATCAGTTTATTAACGAAATGGACAGAGCCTGCGTTTTCCTCCTAAAAGTGACTTTTAATGGTGGTTTTTGCATTTAAATGATGGGTCTTATCATTCACAAGGGTCCCCGACACAATGCACACAGCATGGAGCAGTGGAGCAGCGGCTGGGCCGTGTTCCCACTTTTGTCCATTTGCCTATCAGTTTGTTAACGAAATGGACAGAGCCGGCATTTTCCCCCTAAAAGTGACTTTTAATGGTCTTTTTTGCGTTTAAATGATGGGTGTTATCATTCACAAGGGTCCCCGACAAGGGTCCCCGACACAATGCACATAGTCCTGGGGTCCTGCATATGCTTTAATCACACTTTTGTCCATTTGTCTATCAGTTTGTTAACGAAATGGACAGAGGCTGCGTTTTCCCCCTAAATGTGACTTTTAATGGTGGTTTTTGCATTTAAATGATGGGTGTTATCATTCACAAGGGTCCCCGACACAATGCACATAGTCTGGAGCTCGCTGGGGTCCTGCATATGCTTTAATCACACTTTTGTCCATTTGCCTATCAGTTTGTTAACGAAATGGACAGAGGCTGCGTTTTCCCCCTAAAAGTGACTTTTAATGGTGGTTTTTGCGTTTAAATGATGGGTGTTATCATTCACAGGGTCCCTTAACACAACGCACACACAGCCTGGAGCAGTGGAGCAGCGGCTCGGCCGTTTTCCCGCTTTTGTCCATTTGCCTATCAGTTTGTTAACGAAATGTACAGAGCCGGCGTTTTCCCCCTATAAGTGACTTTTAATGGTGGTTTTTGCGTTTAAATGATGGGTGTTATCATTCATGGGTCCCTTAACACAATGCACACACAGCCTGGAGCAGTGGAGCAGCGGCTCGGCCGTGTTCCCACTTTTGTCCATTTGCCTATCAGTTTGTTAACGAAATGGACAGAGCCGGCGTTTTCCCCCTAAAAGTGACTTTTAATGGTGGTTTTTGCGTTTAAATGATGGGTGTTATCATTCACAAGGGTCCCCGACACAATGCACATAGTCTGGAGCTCGCTGGGGTCCTGCATATGCTTTAATCACACTTTTGTCCATTTGCCTATCAGTTTGTTAACGAAATGGACAGAGGCTGCGTTTTCCCCCTAAAAGTGACTTTTAATGGTGGTTTTTGCGTTTAAATGATGGGTGTTATCATTCACAGGGTCCCTTAACACAACGTACACACAGCCTGGAGCAGTGGAGCAGCGGCTCGGCCGTTTTCCCGCTTTTGTCCATTTGCCTATCAGTTTGTTAACGAAATGGACAGAGCCGGCGTTTTCCCCCTAAAAGTGACTTTTAATGGTGGTTTTTGCGTTTAAATGATGGGTCTTATCATTCACAGGGTCCCTTAACACAATGCACACACAGCCTGGAGCAGTGGAGCAGCGGCTCGGCCGTTTTCCCACTTTTGTCCATTTGCCTATCAGTTTATTAACGAAATGGACAGAGCCTGCGTTTTCCTCCTAAAAGTGACTTTTAATGGTGGTTTTTGCATTTAAATGATGGGTCTTATCATTCACAAGGGTCCCCGACACAATGCACACAGCATGGAGCAGTGGAGCAGCGGCTGGGCCGTGTTCCCACTTTTGTCCATTTGCCTATCAGTTTGTTAACGAAATGGACAGAGCCGGCATTTTCCCCCTAAAAGTGACTTTTAATGGGGTTTTTTGCGTTTAAATGATGGGTGTTATCATTCACAAGGGTCCCCGACAAGGGTCCCCGACACAATGCACATAGTCCTGGGGTCCTGCATATGCTTTAATCACTCTTTTTTCCATTTGTCTATCAGTTTGTTAACGAAATGGACAGAGGCTTCGTTTTCCCCCTAAAAGTGACTTTTAATGGTGGTTTTTGCGTTTAAATGATGGGTCTTATCATTCACAGGGTCCCTTAACACAATGCACACACAGCCTGGAGCAGTGGAGCAGCGGCTCGGCCGTTTTCCCACTTTTGTCCATTTGCCTATCAGTTTGTTAACGAAATGGACAGAGCCGGCGTTTTCCCCCTAAAAGTGACTTTTAATGTTGGTTTTTGCGTTCAAATGATGGATGTTATCATTCACAGGGTCCCTTAACACAATGCACACAGCCTGGAGCAGTGGAGCAGCGGCTGGGCCGTGTTCCCACTTTTGTCCATTTGCCTATCAGTTTGTTAACGAAATGGACAGAGCCGGCGTTTTCCCCCTAAAAGTGACTTTTAATGGTGGTTTTTGCGTTTAAATGATGGGTGTTATCATTCACAAGGGTCCCCGACACAATGCACATAGTCTGGAGCTCGCTGGGGTCCTGCATATGCTTTAATCACACTTTTGTCCATTTGCCTATCAGTTTGTTAACGAAATGGACAGAGGCTGCGTTTTCCCTCTAAAAGTGACTTTTAATGGTGGTTTTTTAGTTTAAATGATGGGTGTTATCATGCACAGGGTCCCTTAACACAATGCACACACAGCCTGGAGCAGTGGAGCAGCGGCTCGGCCGTTTTCCCACTTTTGTCCATTTGCCTATCAGTTTGTTAACGAAATGGACAGAGCCTGCGTTTTCCCCCTAAAAGTGACTTTTAATGGTGGCCCTTGCGTTTAAATGATGGGTCTTATCATTCACAAGGGTCCCCGACACAATGCACACAGCCTGGAGCAGTGGAGCAGCGGCTACTCCGTTTTCCCACTTTTGTCCATTTGCCTATCAGTTTGTTAACGAAATCGACAGAGGCTGCGTTTTCCCCCTAAAAGTGACTTTTAATGGTGGTTTTTGCGTTTAAATGATGGGTGTTATAATTCACAAGGGTCCCCGACACAATGCACATAGTCTGGAGCTCGCTGGAGTCCTGCATATGCTTTAATCACACTTTTGTCCATTTGCCTATCAGTTTGTTAACGAAATGGACAGAGGCTGCGTTTTCCCCCTAAAAGTGACTTTTAATGGTGGTTTTTGCGTTTAAATGATGGGTGTTATCATTCACAGGGTCCCTTAACACAATGCACACACAGCCTGGAGCAGTGGAGCAGCGGCTCGGCCGTTTTCCCACTTTTGTCCATTTGCCTATCAGTTTGTTAACGAAATGGACAGAGCCGGCGTTTTCCCCCTAAAAGTGACTTTTAATGGTGGTTTTTGTGTTTAAATGATGGGTGTTATCATTCACAGGGTCCCTTAACACAATGCACACACAGCCTGGAGCAGTGGAGCAGCGGCTCGGCCGTTTTCCCACTTTTGTCCATTTGCCTATCAGTTTATTAACGAAATGGACAGAGCCTGCGTTTTCCTCCTAAAAGTGACTTTTAATGGTGGTTTTTGCATTTAAATGATGGGTCTTATCATTCACAAGGGTCCCCGACACAATGCACACAGCCTGGAGCAGTGGAGCAGCGGCTGGGCCGTGTTCCCACTTTTGTCCATTTGCCTATCAGTTTGTTAACGAAATGGACAGAGCCGGCGTTTCCCCCCTAAATGTGACTTTTAATGGTGGTTTTTGCGTTTAAATGATGGGTGTTATCATTCACAAGGGTCCCCGACACAATGCACATAGTCCGGAGCTCGCTGGGGTCCTGCATATGCTTTAATCACACTTTTGTCCATTTGCCTATCAGTTTGTTAACGAAATGGACAGAGGCTGCGTTTTCCCCCTAAAAGTGACTTTTAATGGTGTTTTTTGCGTTTAAATGATGGTTGTTATCATTCACAGGGTCCCTTAACACAATGCACACACAGCCTGGAGCAGTGGAGCAGCGGCTCGGCCGTTTTCCCACTTTTGTCCATTTGCCTATCAGTTTGTTAACGAAATGGACAGAGCCGGCGTTTTCCCCCTAAAAGTGACTTTTAATGGTGGTTTTTGCGTTTAAATGATGGGTGTTATCATTCACAGGGTCCCTTAACACAATGCACACACAGCCTGGAGCAGTGGAGCAGCGGCTCGGCCGTTTTCCCACTTTTGTCCATTTGCCTATCAGTTTATTAACGAAATGGACAGAGCCTGCGTTTTCCTCCTAAAAGTGACTTTTAATGGTGGTTTTTGCATTTAAATGATGGGTCTTATCATTCACAAGGGTCCCCGACACAATGCACACAGCCTGGAGCAGTGGAGCAGCGGCTGGGCCGTGTTCCCACTTTTGTCCATTTGCCTATCAGTTTGTTAACGAAATGGACAGAGCCGGCGTTTTCCCCCTAAATGTGACTTTTAATGGTGGTTTTTGCATTTAAATGATGGGTGTTATAATTCACAAGGGTCCCCGACACAATGCACATAGTCCGGAGCTCGCTGGGGTCCTGCATATGCTTTAATCACACTTTTGTCCATTTGCCTATCAGTTTGTTAACGAAATGGACAGAGGCTGCGTTTTCCCTCTAAAAGTGACTTTTAATGGTGGTTTTTTAGTTTAAATGATTGGTGTTATCATTCACAGGGTCCCTTAACACAATGCACACACAGCCTGGAGCAGTGGAGCAGCGGCTCGGCCGTTTTCCCACTTTTGTCCATTTGCCTATCAGTTTGTTAACGAAATGGACAGAGCCGGCGTTTTCCCCCTAAAAGTGACTTTTAATGGTGGTTTTTGCGTTTAAATGATGGGTGTTATCATTCACAGGGTCCCTTAACACAATGCACACACAGCCTGGAGCAGTGGAGCAGCGGCTCGGCCGTTTTCCCACTTTTGTCCATTTGCCTATCAGTTTATTAACGAAATGGACAGAGCCTGCGTTTTCCTCCTAAAAGTGACTTTTAATGGTGGTTTTTGCATTTAAATGATGGGTCTTATCATTCACAAGGGTCCCCGACACAATGCACACAGCCTGGAGCAGTGGAGCAGCGGCTGGGCCGTGTTCCCACTTTTGTCCATTTGCCTATCAGTTTGTTAACGAAATGGACAGAGCCGGCGTTTCCCCCCTAAATGTGACTTTTAATGGTGGTTTTTGCGTTTAAATGATGGGTGTTATCATTCACAAGGGTCCCCGACACAATGCACATAGTCCGGAGCTCGCTGGGGTCCTGCATATGCTTTAATCACACTTTTGTCCATTTGCCTATCAGTTTGTTAACGAAATGGACAGAGGCTGCGTTTTCCCCCTAAAAGTGACTTTTAATGGTGGTTTTTGCGTTTAAATGATGGTTGTTATCATTCACAGGGTCCCTTAACACAATGCACACACAGCCTGGAGCAGTGGAGCAGCGGCTCGGCCGTTTTCCCACTTTTGTCCATTTGCCTATCAGTTTGTTAACGAAATGGACAGAGCCGGCGTTTTCCCCCTAAAAGTGACTTTTAATGGTGGTTTTTGCGTTTAAATGATGGGTGTTATCATTCACAGGGTCCCTTAACACAATGCACACACAGCCTGGAGCAGTGGAGCAGCGGCTCGGCCGTTTTCCCACTTTTGTCCATTTGCCTATCAGTTTATTAACGAAATGGACAGAGCCTGCGTTTTCCTCCTAAAAGTGACTTTTAATGGTGGTTTTTGCATTTAAATGATGGGTCTTATCATTCACAAGGGTCCCCGACACAATGCACACAGCCTGGAGCAGTGGAGCAGCGGCTGGGCCGTGTTCCCACTTTTGTCCATTTGCCTATCAGTTTGTTAACGAAATGGACAGAGCCGGCGTTTTCCCCCTAAATGTGACTTTTAATGGTGGTTTTTCCGTTTAAATGATGGGTGTTATCATTCACAAGGGTCCCCGACACAATGCACATAGTCCGGAGCTCGCTGGGGTCCTGCATATGCTTTAATCACACTTTTGTCCATTTGCCTATCAGTTTGTTAACGAAATGGACAGAGGCTGCGTTTTCCCTCTAAAAGTGACTTTTAATGGTGGTTTTTTAGTTTAAATGATTGGTGTTATCATTCACAGGGTCCCTTAACACAATGCACACACAGCCTGGAGCAGTGGAGCAGCGGCTCGGCCGTTTTCCCACTTTTGTCCATTTGCCTATCAGTTTGTTAACGAAATGGACAGAGCCTGCGTTTTCCCCCTAAAAGTGACTTTTAATGGTGGCCCTTGCGTTTAAATGATGGGTCTTATCATTCACAAGGGTCCCCGACACAATGCACACAGCCTGGAGCAGTGGAGCAGCGGCTGGGCCGTGTTCCCACTTTTGTCCATTTGCCTATCAGTTTGTTAACGAAATGGACAGAGCCGGCGTTTTCCCCCTAAAAGTGACTTTTAATGGTTTTTTTTGCGTTTAAATGATGGGTCTTATCATTCACAAGGGTCCCCGACACAATGCACACAGCCTGGAGCAGTGGAGCAGCGGCTACTCCGTTTTCCCACTTTTGTCCATTTGCCTATCAGTTTGTTAACGAAATCGACAGAGGCTGCGTTTTCCCCCTAAAAGTGACTTTTAATGGTGGTTTTTGCGTTTAAATGATGGGTGTTATAATTCACAAGGGTCCCCGACACAATGCACATAGTCTGGAGCTCGCTGGGGTCCTGCATATGCTTTAATCACACTTTTGTCCATTTGCCTATCAGTTTGTTAACGAAATGGACAGAGGCTGCGTTTTCTCCCTAAAAGTGACTTTTAATGGTGGTTTTTGCGTTTAAATGATGGGTGTTATCATTCACAGGGTCCCTTAACACAATGCACACACAGCCTGGAGCAGTGGAGCAGCGGCTCGGCCGTTTTCCCACTTTTGTCCATTTGCCTATCAGTTTGTTAACGAAATGGACAGAGCCGGCGTTTTCCCCCTAAAATTGACTTTTAATGGTGGTTTTTGCATTTAAATGATGGGTGTTATCATTCACAGGGTCCCTTAACACAACGCACACACAGCCTGGAGCAGTGGAGCAGCGGCTCGGCCGTTTTCCCCGCTTTTGTCCATTTGCCTATCAGTTTGTTAACGAAATGGACAGAGCCGGCGTTTTCCCCCTAAAAGTGACTTTTAATGGTGGTTTTTGCGTTTAAATGATGGGTGTTATCATTCACAAGGGTCCCCGACACAATGCACACACAGCCTGGAGCAGTGGAGCAGCGGCTCGGCCGTTTTCCCACTTTTGTCCATTTGCCTATCAGTTTATTAACGAAATGGACAGAGCCTGCGTTTTCGTCCTAAAAGTGACTTTTAATGGTGGTTTTTGCATTTAAATGATGGGTCTTATCATTCACAAGGGTCCCCGACACAATGCACACAGCATGGAGCAGTGGAGCAGCGGCTGGGCCGTGTTCCCACTTTTGACCATTTGCCTATCAGTTTGTTAACGAAATGGACAGAGCCGGCATTTTCCCCCTAAAAGTGACTTTTAATGGTGTTTTTTGCGTTTAAATGATGGGTGTTATCATTCACAAGGGTCCCCGACAAGGGTCCCCGACACAATGCACATAGTCCTGGGGTCCTGCATATGCTTTAATCACACTTTTGTCCATTTGTCTATCAGTTTGTTAACGAAATGGACAGAGGCTGCGTTTTCCCCCTAAATGTGACTTTTAATGGTGGTTTTTGCATTTAAATGATGGGTGTTATCATTCACAAGGGTCCCCGACACAATGCACATAGTCTGGAGCTCGCTGGGGTCCTGCATATGCTTTAATCACACTTTTGTCCATTTGCCTATCAGTTTGTTAACGAAATGGACAGAGGCTGCGTTTTCCCCCTAAAAGTGACTTTTAATGGTGGTTTTTGCGTTTAAATGATGGGTGTTATCATTCACAGGGTCCCTTAACACAACGCACACACAGCCTGGAGCAGTGGAGCAGCGGCTCGGCCGTTTTCCCGCTTTTGTCCATTTGCCTATCAGTTTGTTAACGAAATGTACAGAGCCGGCGTTTTCCCCCTAAAAGTGACTTTTAATGGTGGTTTTTGCGTTTAAATGATGGGTGTTATCATTCAAAGGGTCCCTTTACACAATGCACACACAGCCTGGAGCAGTGGAGCAGCGGCTCGGCCGTGTTCCCACTTTTGTCCATTTGCCTATCAGTTTGTTAACGAAATGGACAGAGCCGGCGTTTTCCCCCTAAAAGTGACTTTTAATGGTGTTTTTTGCGTTTAAATGATGGGTGTTATCATTCACAAGGGTCCCCGACACAATGCACACAGCATGGAGCAGTGGAGCAGCGGCTGGGCCGTGTTCCCACTTTTGTCCATTTGCCTATCAGTTTGTTAACGAAATGGACAGAGCCGGCATTTTCCCCCTAAAAGTGACTTTTAATGGTGTTTTTTGCGTTTAAATGATGGGTGTTATCATTCACAAGGGTCCCCGACAAGGGTCCCCGACACAATGCACATAGTCCTGGGGTCCTGCATATGCTTTAATCACTCTTTTTTCCATTTGTCTATCAGTTTGTTAACGAAATCGACAGAGGCTGCGTTTTCCCCCTAAAAGTGACTTTTAATGGTGGTTTTTGCGTTTAAATGATGGGTGTTATAATTCACAAGGGTCCCCGACACAATGCACATAGTCTGGAGCTCGCTGGAGTCCTGCATATGCTTTAATCACACTTTTGTCCATTTGCCTATCAGTTTGTTAACGAAATGGACAGAGGCTGCGTTTTCCCCCTAAAAGTGACTTTTAATGGTGGTTTTTGCGTTTAAATGATGGGTGTTATCATTCACAGGGTCCCTTAACACAATGCACACACAGCCTGGAGCAGTGGAGCAGCGGCTCGGCCGTTTTCCCACTTTTGTCCATTTGCCTATCAGTTTGTTAACGAAATGGACAGAGCCGGCGTTTTCCCCCTAAAAGTGACTTTTAATGGTGGTTTTTGCGTTTAAATGATGGGTGTTATCATTCACAGGGTCCCTTAACACAATGCACACACAGCCTGGAGCAGTGGAGCAGCGGCTCGGCCGTTTTCCCACTTTTGTCCATTTGCCTATCAGTTTGTTAACGAAATGGACAGAGCCTGCGTTTTCCCCCTAAAAGTGACTTTTAATGGTGGCCCTTGCGTTTAAATGATGGGTCTTATCATTCACAAGGGTCCCCGACACAATGCACACAGCCTGGAGCAGTGGAGCAGCGGCTGGGCCGTGTTCCCACTTTTGTCCATTTGCCTATCAGTTTGTTAACGAAATGGACAGAGCCGGCGTTTTCCCCCTAAAAGTGACTTTTAATGGTGTTTTTTGCGTTTAAATGATGGGTCTTATCATTCACAAGGGTCCCCGACACAATGCACATAGTCTGGAGCTCGCTGGGGTCCTGCATATGCTTTAATCACACTTTTGTCCATTTGCCTATCAGTTTGTTAACGAAATGGACAGAGGCTGTGTTTTCCCCCTAAAAGTGACTTTTAATGGTGGTTTTTGCGTTTAAATGATGGGTGTTATCATTCACAAGGGTCCCCGACACAATGCACACAGCATGGAACAGTGGAGCAGCGGCTGGGCCGTGTTCCCACTTTTGTCCATTTGCCTATCAGTTTGTTAACGAAATGGACAGAGCCGGCATTTTCCCCCTAAAAGTGACTTTTAATGGTGTTTTTTGCGTTTAAATGATGGGTGTTATCATTCACAAGGGTCGCCGACAAGGGTCCCCGACACAATGCACATAGTCCTGGGGTCCTGCATATGCTTTAATCACACTTTTTTCCATTTGTCTATCAGTTTGTTAACGAAATGGAAAGAGGCTGCGTTTTCCCCCTAAAAGTGACTTTTAATGGTGGTTTTTGCGTTTAAATGATGGGTCTTATCATTCACAGGGTCCCTTAACACAATGCACACACAGCCTGGAGCAGTGGAGCAGCGGCTGGGCCGTGTTCCCACTTTTGTCCATTTGCCTATCAGTTTGTTAACGAAATGGACAGAGCCGGCGTTTTCCCCCTAAAAGTGACTTTTAATGGTGGTTTTTGCGTTTAAATGATGGGTGTTATCATTCACAAGGGTCCCCGACTCAATGCACTGGAGTCTGGAGCTCGCTGGGGTCCTGCATATGCTTTAATCACACTTTTGTCCATTTGCCTATCAGTTTGTTAACGAAATGGACAGAGGCTGCGTTTTCCCTCTAAAAGTGACTTTTAATGGTGGTTTTTGCGTTTAAATGATGGGTGTTATCATTCACAGGGTCCCTTAACACAACGCACACACAGCCTGGAGCAGTGGAGCAGCGGCTCGGCCGTTTTCCCGCTTTTGTCCATTTGCCTATCAGTTTGTTAACGAAATGTACAGAGCCGGCGTTTTCCCCCTAAAAGTGACTTTTAATGGTGGTTTTTGCGTTTAAATTATGGCTGTTATCATTCAAAGGGTCCCTTAACACAATGCACACACAGCCTGGAGCAGTGGAGCAGCGGCTCGGCCGTGTTCCCACTTTTGTCCATTTGCCTATCAGTTTGTTAACGAAATGGACAGAGCCGGCGTTTTCCCCCTAAAAGTGACTTTTAATGGTGTTTTTTGCGTTTAAATGATGGGTGTTATCATTCACAAGGGTCCCCGACACAATGCACATAGTCTGGAGCTCGCTGGGGTCCTGCATATGCTTTAATCACACTTTTGTCCATTTGCCTATCAGTTTGTTAACGAAATGGACAGAGGCTGCGTTTTCCCCCTAAAAGTGACTTTTAATGGTGGTTTTTGCGTTTAAATGATGGGTGTTATCATTCACAGGGTCCCTTAACACAACGTACACACAGCCTGGAGCAGTGGAGCAGCGGCTCGGCCGTTTTCCCGCTTTTGTCCATTTGCCTATCAGTTTGTTAACGAAATGGACAGAGCCGGCGTTTTCCCCCTAAAAGTGACTTTTAATGGTGGTTTTTGCGTTTAAATGATGGGTGTTATCATTCACAGGGTCCCTTAACACAATGCACACACAGCCTGGAGCAGTGGAGCAGCGGCTCGGCCGTTTTCCCACTTTTGTCCATTTGCCTATCAGTTTATTAACGAAATGGACAGAGCCTGCGTTTTCCTCCTAAAAGTGACTTTTAATGGTGGTTTTTGCATTTAAATGATGGGTCTTATCATTCACAAGGGTCCCCGACACAATGCACACAGCATGGAGCAGTGGAGCAGCGGCTGGGCCGTGTTCCCACTTTTGTCCATTTGCCTATCAGTTTGTTAACGAAATGGACAGAGCCGGCATTTTCCCCCTAAAAGTGACTTTTAATGGTGTTTTTTGCGTTTAAATGATGGGTGTTATCATTCACAAGGGTCCCCGACAAGGGTCCCCGACACAATGCACATAGTCCTGGGGTCCTGCATATGCTTTAATCACACTTTTGTCCATTTGTCTATCAGTTTGTTAACGAAATGGACAGAGGCTGCGTTTTCCCCCTAAAAGTGACTTTTAATGGTGGTTTTTGCGTTTAAATGATGGGTCTTATCATTCACAGGGTCCCTTAACACAATGCACACACAGCCTGGAGCAGTGGAGCAGCGGCTCGGCCGTTTTCCCACTTTTGTCCATTTGCCTATCAGTTTGTTAACGAAATGGACAGAGCCGGCGTTTTCCCCCTAAAAGTGACTTTTAATGTTGGTTTTTGCGTTCAAATGATGGATGTTATCATTCACAGGGTCCCTTAACACAATGCACACAGCCTGGAGCAGTGGAGCAGCGGCTGGGCCGTGTTCCCACTTTTGTCCATTTGCCTATCAGTTTGTTAACGAAATGGACAGAGCCGGCGTTTTCCCCCTAAAAGTGACTTTTAATGGTGGTTTTTGCGTTTAAATGATGGGTGTTATCATTCACAAGGGTCCCCGACACAATGCACATAGTCTGGAGCTCGCTGGGGTCCTGCATATGCTTTAATCACACTTTTGTCCATTTGCCTATCAGTTTGTTAACGAAATGGACAGAGGCTGCGTTTTCCCTCTAAAAGTGACTTTTAATGGTGGTTTTTTAGTTTAAATGATGGGTGTTATCATGCACAGGGTCCCTTAACACAATGCACACACAGCCTGGAGCAGTGGAGCAGCGGCTCGGCCGTTTTCCCACTTTTGTCCATTTGCCTATCAGTTTGTTAACGAAATGGACAGAGCCGGCGTTTTCCCCCTAAAAGTGACTTTTAATGGTGTTTTTTGCGTTTAAATGATGGGTGTTATCATTCACAAGGGTCCCCGACAAGGGTCCCCGACACAATGCACATAGTCCTGGGGTCCTGCATATGCTTTAATCACACTTTTGTCCATTTGTCTATCAGTTTGTTAACGAAATGGACAGAGGCTGCGTTTTCCCCCTAAAAGTGACTTTTAATGGTGGTTTTTGCGTTTAAATGATGGGTCTTATCATTCACAGGGTCCCTTAACACAATGCACACACAGCCTGGAGCAGTGGAGCAGCGGCTGGGCCGTGTTCCCACTTTTGTCCATTTGCCTATCAGTTTGTTAACGAAATGGACAGAGCCGGCGTTTTCCCCCTAAAAGTGACTTTTAATGGTGGTTTTTGCGTTTAAATGATGGGTGTTATCATTCACAAGGCTCCCCGACACAATGCACATAGTCTGGAGCTCGCTGGGGTCCTGCATATGCTTTAATCACACTTTTGTCCATTTGCCTATCAGTTTGTTAACGAAATGGACAGAGGCTGCGTTTTCCCCCTAAAAGTGACTTTTAATGGTGGTTTTTGCGTTTAAATGATGGGTGTTATCATTCACAGGGTCCCTTAACACAACGCACACACAGCCTGGAGCAGTGGAGCAGCGGCTCGGCCGTGTTCCCACTTTTGTCCATTTGCCTATCAGTTTGTTAACGAAATGGACAGAGCCGGCGTTTTCCCCCTAAAAGTGACTTTTAATGGTGTTTTTTGCGTTTAAATGATGGGTGTTATCATTCACAAGGGTCCCCGACACAATGCACATAGTCTGGAGCTCGCTGGGGTCCTGCATATGCTTTAATCACACTTTTGTCCATTTGCCTATCAGTTTGTTAACGAAATGGACAGAGGCTGCGTTTTCCCCCTAAAAGTGACTTTTAATGGTGGTTTTTGCATTTAAATGATGGGTCTTATCATTCACAAGGGTCCCCGACACAATGCACACAGCATGGAGCAGTGGAGCAGCGGCTGGGCCGTGTTCCCACTTTTGTCCATTTGCCTATCAGTTTGTTAACGAAATGGACAGAGCCGGCATTTTCCCCCTAAAAGTGACTTTTAATGGTGTTTTTTGCGTTTAAATGATGGGTGTTATCATTCACAAGGGTCCCCGACAAGGGTCCCCGACACAATGCACATAGTCCTGGGGTCCTGCATATGCTTTAATCACACTTTTGTCCATTTGTCTATCAGTTTGTTAACGAAATGGACAGAGGCTGCGTTTTCCCCCTAAAAGTGACTTTTGATGGTGGTTTTTGCGTTTAAATGATGGATGTTATCATTCACAGGGTCCCTTAACACAATGCACACAGCCTGGAGCAGTGGAGCAGCGGCTGGGCCGTGTTCCCACTTTTGTCCATTTGCCTATCAGTTTGTTAACGAAATGGACAGAGCCGGCGTTTTCCCCCTAAAAGTGACTTTTAATGGTGGTTTTTGCGTTTAAATGATGGGTGTTATCATTCACAAGGGTCCCCGACACAATGCACATAGTCTGGAGCTCGCTGGGGTCCTGCATATGCTTTAATCACACTTTTGTCCATTTGCCTATCAGTTTGTTAACGAAATGGACAGAGGCTGCGTTTTCCCTCTAAAAGTGACTTTTAATGGTGGTTTTTTAGTTTAAATGATGGGTGTTATCATGCACAGGGTCCCTTAACACAATGCACACACAGCCTGGAGCAGTGGAGCAGCGGCTCGGCCGTTTTCCCACTTTTGTCCATTTGCCTATCAGTTTATTAACGAAATGGACAGAGCCTGCGTTTTCCTCCTAAAAGTGACTTTTAATGGTGGTTTTTGCATTTAAATGATGGGTCTTATCATTCACAAGGGTCCCCGACACAATGCACACAGCCTGGAGCAGTGGAGCAGCGGCTGGGCCGTGTTCCCACTTTTGTCCATTTGCCTATCAGTTTGTTAACGAAATGGACAGAGCCGGCGTTTTCCCCCTAAATGTGACTTTTAATGGTGGTTTTTGCGTTTAAATGATGGGTGTTATCATTCACAAGGGTCCCCGACACAATGCACATAGTCCGGAGCTCGCTGGGGTCCTGCATATGCTTTAATCACACTTTTGTCCATTTGCCTATCAGTTTGTTAACGAAATGGACAGAGGCTGCGTTTTCCCTCTAAAAGTGACTTTTAATGGTGGTTTTTTAGTTTAAATGATGGGTGTTATCATGCACAGGGTCCCTTAACACAATGCACACACAGCCTGGAGCAGTGGAGCAGCGGCTCGGCCGTTTTCCCACTTTTGTCCATTTGCCTATCAGTTTGTTAACGAAATGGACAGAGCCTGCGTTTTCCCCCTAAAATTGACTTTTAATGGTGGCCCTTGCGTTTAAATGATGGGTCTTATCATTCACAAGGGTCCCCGACACAATGCACACAGCCTGGAGCAGTGGAGCAGCGGCTGGGCCGTGTTCCCACTTTTGTCCATTTGCCTATCAGTTTGTTAACGAAATGGACAGAGCCGGCGTTTTCCCCCTAAAAGTGACTTTTAATGGTGTTTTTTGCGTTTAAATGATGGGTCTTATCATTCACAAGGGTCCCCGACACAATGCACATAGTCTGGAGCTCGCTGGGGTCCTGCATATGCTTTAATCACACTTTTGTCCATTTGCCTATCAGTTTGTTAACGAAATGGACAGAGGCTGTGTTTTCCCCCTAAAAGTGACTTTTAATGGTGGTTTTTGCGTTTAAATGATGGGTGTTATCATTCACAGGGTCCCTTAACACAATGCACACACAGCCTGGAGCAGTGGAGCAGCGGCTCGGCCGTTTTCCCACTTTTGTCCATTTGCCTATCAGTTTGTTAACGAAATGGACAGAGCCTGCGTTTTCCCTCTAAAATTGACTTTTAATGGTGGCCCTTGCGTTTAAATGATGGGTCTTATCATTCACATGGGTCCCCGACACAATGCACACAGCCTGGAGCAGTGGAGCAGCGGCTGGGCCGTGTTCCCACTTTTGTCCATTTGCCTATCAGTTTGTTAACGAAATGGACAGAGCCGGCGTTTTCCCCCTAAAAGTGACTTTTAATGGTGTTTTTTGCGTTTAAATGATGGGTCTTATCATTCACAAGGGTCCCCGACACAATGCACATAGTCTGGAGCTCGCTGGGGTCCTGCATATGCTTTAATCACACTTTTGTCCATTTGCCTATCAGTTTTTTAACGAAATGGACAGAGGCTGTGTTTTCCCCCTAAAAGTGACTTTTAATGGTGGTTTTTGCGTTTAAATGATGGGTGTTATCATTCACAGGGTCCCTTAACACAATGCACACACAGCCTGGAGCAGTGGAGCAGCGGCTCGGCCGTTTTCCCACTTTTGTCCATTTGCCTATCAGTTTGTTAACGAAATGGACAGAGCCTGCGTTTTCCCCCTAAAAGTGACTTTTAATGGTGGCCCTTGAGTTTAAATGATGGGTCTTATCATTCACAAGGGTCCCCGACACAATGCACACAGCCTGGAGCAGTGGAGCAGCGGCTACTCCGTTTTCCCACTTTTGTCCATTTGCCTATCAGTTTGTTAACGAAATCGACAGAGGCTGCGTTTTCCCCCTAAAAGTGACTTTTAATGGTGGTTTTTGCGTTTAAATGATGGGTGTTATAATTCACAAGGGTCCCCGACACAATGCACATAGTCTGGAGCTCGCTGGGGTCCTGCATATGCTTTAATCACACTTTTGTCCATTTGCCTATCAGTTTGTTAACGAAATGGACAGAGGCTGCGTTTTCTCCCTAAAATTGACTTTAAATGGTGGTTTTTGCGTTTAAATGATGGGTGTTATCATTCACAGGGTCCCTTAACACAACGCACACACAGCCTGGAGCAGTGGAGCAGCGGCTCGGCCGTTTTCCCGCTTTTGTCCATTTGCCTATCAGTTTGTTAACGAAATGGACAGAGCCGGCGTTTTCCCCCTAAAAGTGACTTTTAATGGTGGTTTTTGCGTTTAAATGATGGGTGTTATCATTCACAAGGGTCCCCGACACAATGCACACACAGCCTGGAGCAGTGGAGCAGCGGCTCGGCCGTTTTCCCACTTTTGTCCATTTGCCTATCAGTTTATTAACGAAATGGACAGAGCCTGCGTTTTCCTCCTAAAAGTGACTTTTAATGGTGGTTTTTGCATTTAAATGATGGGTCTTATCATTCACAAGGGTCCCCGACACAATGCACACAGCATGGAGCAGTGGAGCAGCGGCTGGGCCGTGTTCCCACTTTTGTCCATTTGCCTATCAGTTTGTTAACGAAATGGACAGAGCCGGCATTTTCCCCCTAAAAGTGACTTTTAATGGTGTTTTTTGCGTTTAAATGATGGGTGTTATCATTCACAAGGGTCCCCGACAAGGGTCCCCGACACAATGCACATAGTCCTGGGGTCCTGCATATGCTTTAATCACACTTTTGTCCATTTGTCTATCAGTTTGTTAACGAAATTGACAGAGGCTGCGTTTTCCCCCTAAAAGTGACTTTTAATGGTGGTTTTTGCGTTTAAATGATGGGTCTTATCATTCACAGGGTCCCTTAACACAATGCACACACAGCCTGGAGCAGTGGAGCAGCGGCTCGGCCGTTTTCCCACTTTTGTCCATTTGCCTATCAGTTTGTTAACGAAATGGACAGAGCCGGCGTTTTCCCCCTAAAAGTGACTTTTAATGGTGGTTTTTGCGTTTAAATGATGGGTGTTATCATTCAGAAGGGTCCCCGACACAATGCACATAGTCTGGAGCTCGCTGGGGTCCTGCATATGCTTTAATCACACTTTTGTCCATTTGCCTATCAGTTTGTTAACGAAATGGACAGAGGCTGCGTTTTCCCTCTAAAAGTGACTTTTAATGGTGGTTTTTTAGTTTAAATGATGGGTGTTATCATGCACAGGGTCCCTTAACACAATGCACACACAGCCTGGAGCAGTGGAGCAGCGGCTCGGCCGTTTTCCCACTTTTGTCCATTTGCCTATCAGTTTGTTAACGAAATGGACAGAGCCGGCGTTTTCCCCCTAAAAGTGACTTTTAATGGTGGTTTTTGCGTTTAAATGATGGGTGTTATCATTCACAAGGGTCCCCGACACAATGCACATAGTCTGGAGCTCGCTGGGGTCCTGCATATGCTTTAATCACACTTTTGTCCATTTGCCTATCAGTTTGTTAACGAAATGGACAGAGGCTGCGTTTTCCCTCTAAAAGTGACTTTTAATGGTGGTTTTTTAGTTTAAATGATGGGTGTTATCATGCACAGGGTCCCTTAACACAATGCACACACAGCCTGGAGCAGTGGAGCAGCGGCTCGGCCGTTTTCCCACTTTTGTCCATTTGCCTATCAGTTTGTTAACGAAATGGACAGAGCCTGCGTTTTCCCCCTAAAAGTGACTTTTAATGGTGGCCCTTGCGTTTAAATGATGGGTCTTATCATTCACAAGGGTCCCCGACACAATGCACACAGCCTGGAGCAGTGGAGCAGCGGCTACTCCGTTTTCCCACTTTTGTCCATTTGCCTATCAGTTTGTTAACGAAATCGACAGAGGTTTCGTTTTCCCCCTAAAAGTGACTTTTAATGGTGGTTTTTGCGTTTAAATGATGGGTGTTATAATTCACAAGGGTCCCCGACACAATGCACATAGTCTGGAGCTCGCTGGAGTCCTGCATATGCTTTAATCACACTTTTGTCCATTTGCCTATCAGTTTGTTAACGAAATCGACAGAGGTTGCGTTTTCCCCCTAAAAGTGACTTTTAATGGTGGTTTTTGCGTTTAAATGATGGGTGTTATAATTCACAAGGGTCCCCGACACAATGCACATAGTCTGGAGCTCGCTGGAGTCCTGCATATGCTTTAATCACACTTTTGTCCATTTGCCTATCAGTTTGTTAACGAAATGGACAGAGGCTGTGTTTTCCCCCTAAAAGTGACTTTTAATGGTGGTTTTTGCGTTTAAATGATGGGTGTTATCATTCACAGGGTCCCTTAACACAATGCACACACAGCCTGGAGCAGTGGAGCAGCGGCTCGGCCGTTTTCCCACTTTTGTCCATTTGCCTATCAGTTTGTTAACGAAATGGACAGAGCCTGCGTTTTCCCCCTAAAAGTGACTTTTAATGGTGGCCCTTGAGTTTAAATGATGGGTCTTATCATTCACAAGGGTCCCCGACACAATGCACACAGCCTGGAGCAGTGGAGCAGCGGCTACTCCGTTTTCCCACTTTTGTCCATTTGCCTATCAGTTTGTTAACGAAATCGACAGAGGCTGCGTTTTCCCCCTAAAAGTGACTTTTAATGGTGGTTTTTGCGTTTAAATGATGGGTGTTATAATTCACAAGGGTCCCCGACACAATGCACATAGTCTGGAGCTCGCTGGGGTCCTGCATATGCTTTAATCACACTTTTGTCCATTTGCCTATCAGTTTGTTAACGAAATGGACAGAGGCTGCGTTTTCTCCCTAAAAGTGACTTTTAATGGTGGTTTTTGAGTTTAAATGATGGGTGTTATCATTCACAGGGTCCCTTAACACAATGCACACACAGCCTGGAGCAGTGGAGCAGCGGCTCGGCCGTTTTCCCACTTTTGTCCATTTGCCTATCAGTTTGTTAACGAAATGGACAGAGCCGGCGTTTTCCCCCTAAAATTGACTTTTAATGGTGGTTTTTGCGTTTAAATGATGGGTGTTATCATTCACAGGGTCCCTTAACACAACGCACACACAGCCTGGAGCAGTGGAGCAGCGGCTCGGCCGTTTTCCCGCTTTTGTCCATTTGCCTATCAGTTTGTTAACGAAATGGACAGAGCCGGCGTTTTCCCCCTAAAAGTGACTTTTAATGGTGTTTTTTGCGTTTAAATGATGGGTGTTATCATTCACAAGGGTCCCCGACAAGGGTCCCCGACACAATGCACATAGTCCTGGGGTCCTGCATATGCTTTAATCACACTTTTGTCCATTTGTCTATCAGTTTGTTAACGAAATGGACAGAGCCGGCGTTTTCCCCCTAAAAGTGACTTTTAATGGTGGTTTTTGCGTTTAAATGATGGGTGTTATCATTCACAAGGGTCCCCGACACAATGCACATAGTCTGGAGCTCGTTGGGGTCCTGCATATGCTTTAATCACACTTTTGTCCATTTGCCTATCAGTTTGTTAACGAAATGGACAGAGGCTGCGTTTTCCCCCTAAAAGTGACTTTTAATGGTGGTTTTTGCGTTTAAATGATGGGTGTTATCATTCACAGGGTCCCTTAACACAACGCACACACAGCCTGGAGCAGTGGAGCAGCGGCTCGGCCGTTTTCCCGCTTTTGTCCATTTGCCTATCAGTTTGTTAACGAAATGTACAGAGCCGGCGTTTTCCCCCTAAAAGTGACTTTTAATGGTGGTTTTTGCGTTTAAATGATGGGTGTTATCATTCAAAGGGTCCCTTAACACAATGCACACACAGCCTGGAGCAGTGGAGCAGCGGCTCGGCCGTGTTCCCACTTTTGTCCATTTGCCTATCAGTTTGTTAACGAAATGGACAGAGCCGGCGTTTTCCCCCTAAAAGTGACTTTTAATGGTGTTTTTTGCGTTTAAATGATGGGTGTTATCATTCACAAGGGTCCCCGACACAATGCACATAGTCTGGAGCTCGCTGGGGTCCTGCATATGCTTTAATCACACTTTTGTCCATTTGCCTATCAGTTTGTTAACGAAATGGACAGAGGCTGCGTTTTCACCCTAAAAGTGACTTTTAATGGTGGTTTTTGCGTTTAAATGATGGGTGTTATCATTCACAGGGTCCCTTAACACAACGTACACACAGCCTGGAGCAGTGGAGCAGCGGCTCGGCCGTTTTCCCGCTTTTGTCCATTTGCCTATCAGTTTGTTAACGAAATGGACAGAGCCGGCGTTTTCCCCCTAAAAGTGACTTTTAATGGTGGTTTTTGCGTTTAAATGATGGGTGTTATCATTCACAGGGTCCCTTAACACAATGCACACACAGCCTGGAGCAGTGGAGCAGCGGCTCGGCCGTTTTCCCACTTTTGTCCATTTGCCTATCAGTTTATTAACGAAATGGACAGAGCCTGCGTTTTCCTCCTAAAAGTGACTTTTAATGGTGGTTTTTGCATTTAAATGATGGGTCTTATCATTCACAAGGGTCCCCGACACAATGCACACAGCATGGAGCAGTGGAGCAGCGGCTGGGCCGTGTTCCCACTTTTGTCCATTTGCCTATCAGTTTGTTAACGAAATGGACAGAGCCGGCATTTTCCCCCTAAAAGTGACTTTTAATGGTGTTTTTTGCGTTTAAATGATGGGTGTTATCATTCACAAGGGTCCCCGACAAGGGTCCCCGACACAATGCACATAGTCCTGGGGTCCTGCATATGCTTTAATCACACTTTTGTCCATTTGTCTATCAGTTTGTTAACGAAATGGACAGAGGCTTCGTTTTCCCCCTAAAAGTGACTTTTAATGGTGGTTTTTGCGTTTAAATGATGGGTCTTATCATTCACAGGGTCCCTTAACACAATGCACACACAGCCTGGAGCAGTGGAGCAGCGGCTCGGCCGTTTTCCCACTTTTGTCCATTTGCCTATCAGTTTATTAACGAAATGGACAGAGCCTGCGTTTTCCTCCTAAAAGTGACTTTTAATGGTGGTTTTTGCATTTAAATGATGGGTCTTATCATTCACAAGGGTCCCCGACACAATGCACACAGCCTGGAGCAGTGGAGCAGCGGCTTGGCCGTGTTCCCACTTTTGTCCATTTGCCTATCAGTTTGTTAACGAAATGGACAGAGCCGGCGTTTTCCCCCTAAATGTGACTTTTAATGGTGGTTTTTGCGTTTAAATGATGGGTGTTATCATTCACAAGGGTCCCCGACACAATGCACATAGTCCGGAGCTCGCTGGGGTCCTGCATATGCTTTAATCACACTTTTGTCCATTTGCCTATCAGTTTGTTAACGAAATGGACAGAGGCTGCGTTTTCCCTCTAAAAGTGACTTTTAATGGTGGTTTTTTAGTTTAAATGATTGGTGTTATCATTCACAGGGTCCCTTAACACAATGCAAACACAGCCTGGAGCAGTGGAGCAGCGGCTCGGCCGTTTTCCCACTTTTGTCCATTTGCCTATCAGTTTGTTAACGAAATGGACAGAGCCTGCGTTTTCCCCCTAAAAGTGACTTTTAATGGTGGCCCTTGCGTTTAAATGATGGGTCTTATCATTCACAAGGGTCCCCGACACAATGCACACAGCCTGGAGCAGTGGAGCAGCGGCTGGGCCGTGTTCCCACTTTTGTCCATTTGCCTATCAGTTTGTTAACGAAATGGACAGAGCCGGCGTTTTCCCCCTAAAAGTGACTTTTAATGGTGTTTTTTGCGTTTAAATTATGGGTCTTATCATTCACAAGGGTCCCCGACACAATGCACATAGTCTGGAGCTCGCTGGGGTCCTGCATATGCTTTAATCACACTTTTGTCCATTTGCCTATCAGTTTGTTAACGAAATGGACAGAGGCTGTGTTTTCCCCCTAAAAGTGACTTTTAATGGTGGTTTTTGCGTTTAAATGATGGGTGTTATCATTCACAGGGTCCCTTAACACAATGCACACACAGCCTGGAGCAGTGGAGCAGCGGCTCGGCCGTTTTCCCACTTTTGTCCATTTGCCTATCAGTTTGTTAACGAAATGGACAGAGCCTGCGTTTTCCCCCTAAAAGTGACTTTTAATGGTGGCCCTTGAGTTTAAATGATGGGTCTTATCATTCACAAGGGTCCCCGACACAATGCACACAGCCTGGAGCAGTGGAGCAGCGGCTACTCCGTTTTCCCACTTTTGTCCATTTGCCTATCAGTTTGTTAACGAAATGGACAGAGCCGGCGTTTTCCCCCTAAAAGTGACTTTTAATGGTGTTTTTTGCGTTTAAATGATGGGTGTTATCATTCACAAGGGTCCCCGACAAGGGTCCCCGACACAATGCACATAGTCCTGGGGTCCTGCATATGCTTTAATCACACTTTTGTCCATTTGTCTATCAGTTTGTTAACGAAATGGACAGAGGCTGCGTTTTCCCCCTAAAAGTGACTTTTAATGGTGGTTTTTGCGTTTAAATGATGGGTCTTATTGTTACGACTGATTAAACGGGTATGAACTCAAATGCACAACTCACAGAATTTAACAAAAAAAAGGTTTTATTCAAACCAAAGCTCAACGATAGTGGTACAAAAACAAAATCACTCTTAAAGAGGAAAAACACTAGGAGCATGAACAACAAAAATACTTAAACAAGACGTGGCTCAAAGCTCTGCTTGGGGTTAATCCTGGATTGCTAATGCTGGTGGTAGTCACAAGGAACGAAACGAACTGGCACAGGACAAAGGGAGACGAGGACAATAAATACACCAGGTAATGGAGAACAGGTGGAAACAATCAGGGGCGGGGTCGACAATCACAGGAGTGGGAGACACACAAGGAAGGGAGGTCAGAGTATCTGAAACGAGAGGGACGGTTACTATTCAAAAATAAAGGGGAAAATCACTAGACCAAGACAAAAACTAACTAACATAATTTGCGAGACATGACAGTACTCCCCCCTCTAGGGACGACTCCTGACGGCCCAGGAACCTGAGGGTGCTGGCGAAAAAAGTCATTCATGAGAGTTTGATCCTCAACAAATCTTGATGGGATCCAGGAGCGTTCCTCTGGTCCATAACCCTCCCAGTCAACCAGGAACTGTCTCCCTTTGCCTCTGTTCCGGACCGCCAACAGGCGCTTGACCGTATAGACCAGGCCGCCGTCGAGCATTCGGGGGGGTGGAGGGGGTTTGGCCGCGGGAACCATGGGGCTTTCCTTTACCGGCTTCAGTCGTCCCACATGGAAGGTGGGATGAACCCTCAGAGACCTGGGGAGACGAAGGCGAACAGAGACAGGGTTAATTACTTTGGCCACTGGGAATGGGCCTACGAACCTAGGTGCCAATTTTTGTGACACCACATGAAGGGGAAGGTCCCTGGTAGAGAGCCAGACCCTCTGGCCGGGCCTGTACTCCGGAGCTGGCCGATGCTTCCGATCTGCCGCCACCTTCATGCGTTCCCCACTCCTTAGAAGAGCCCTGCGGGTGGCGGACCAGATCCGGTGACAACGCCGAACCAGGGCATGGGCGGACGGGACTGTGACTTCCTTCTCGAGGTCCGGGAAGGTAGGAGGTTGATACCCATAGGCAGCCTGGAAGGGAGTCAACCCAGTAGGGGCCGTGGGGAGCGTGTTGTGGGCGTACTCTACCCATGTGAGATGCCTGCTCCAGGAGGAAGGGTTCTGGAAGCTGAGGCAGCGGAGCCCAGTTTCTAATTCCCGATTAAGGCGTTCGGTCTGGCCATTGGACTCCGGATGGTACCCGGATGACAGGCTCACCGACGCCCCGATGAGGTTGCAGAACTCCCTCCAGAAGCGTGAGATGAACTGCGGACCCCGGTCTGAGACAATATCTTTGGGGAAACCATGGATACGGAACACATGAGTCATCATGATCTCTGCCGTCTCTTTGGCAGATGGCAGCTTGGGTAAGGCAATATAATGAACCATCTTAGAAAAACGGTCCACCACCGTGAGTACGGTGGTGTTACCTTCTGACATTGGGAGCCCAGTGACGAAATCCACGGAAATCTCAGACCAGGGCCGGCTGGGAACCGGAAGCGGCTGGAGCAGCCCCATCTGTGCCCTGGAGGATGTCTTGTTGCGGGCGCAGACAGGACAGGCCTCCACATACTCCCGGACCTCACGCTCCATGGATCTCCACCAAAAACGTTGCTTGATAAAGAATATGGTCCTCTTGACGCCAGGATGGCAGGTGAGCAGCGATGAGTGAGCCCAATGGACGACCTGTGGACGTACAGTAACAGGCACAAACAGACGGTTTGGCGGACAACCACTAGGTGCTGGGCTCTCACCGTTAGCTTGCTTCACCACAGATTCTATTTGCCAAGTGACCGCCCCTACCACACGGTTCAGTGGCAGGATGGATTCAGGCTTCTTGGCAACCGGCTCGGGGTCAAACAAACGGGACAGGGCATCCGGTTTGGCGTTCTGGGACCCCGGCCTGTAAGACAGAGTGAAGTTAAAACGGTTAAAAAACAGAGACCATCTTGATTGGCGATAATTTAGTCTTTTAGCCTTCCTAATGTACTCGAGATTCTTGTGGTCGGTCCACACTATAAAAGGGAGCTGAGCCCCCTCCAACCAATGTCTCCATTCCTCCAGAGCAATCTTTACCGCCAACAACTCACGGTTCCCCACGTCGTAGTTCCGCTCTGCAGAGGAGAGTTTCTTGGAGAGAAAGGCACAGGGATGAAGTTTGTTGTCTTCCTTGGACCGCTGCGACAGGACAGCCCCCACCCCTTCATTTGAGGCGTCAACCTCTACAACGAAATGACGAGTTGGGTCGGGGATGATGAGGATGGGGGCTGAGGTGAACCTCTCCTTGAGACGGCGGAAAGCCTCCTCGGCCTGAGGAGACCATACAAAAGGCACCTGAGGGGACGTGAGAACATGAAGGGGAGAAGCAATGGCGCTGAAACTTCTGATGAAGCGCCTGTAAAAGTTAGCAAAGCCTAGAAAACGTTGCACCCCCTTGCGGTTGTCTGGCGTAGGCCACTTAGCCACCGCACTGATTTTGGCCGGGTCCATCTGGATCAGACCAGGAGCTATGATAAAGCCTAGGAAGGATACAGTCTTAGCATGAAACTCACATTTCTCTGCCTTCACATACAGTTTGTTCTCCAGGAGTTTTTGGAGGACCTGACGTACATGGTGAACATGAGAGTCTTTGTCAGGTGAGTATATTAAAATATCGTCAAGATATACAAACACAAAACGGTTTAAAAACTCCCTTAAAACATCGTTAATGAGTGCTTGAAAAACTCCTGGAGCATTGGTGAGACCAAATGGCATGACGAGATACTCATAGTGCCCTGTGGGTGTGTTAAAACCAGTCTTCCACTCATCCCCCTCACGAATTCTCACCAGATGGTAGGCATTACGCAAGTCTAACTTGGTAAAAATGTTAGAGTCTTGAAGTTGTTCAAAAGCAGTAGCCATGAGGGGGAGAGGATACCTGTTCTTTACCGTAATGTCATTTAAAGGAGAATAATCAATGCATGGCCTAAGGGACCCGTCCTTTTTTCCCACAAAGAAAAAACCCGCCCCAGCCGGGGAGGAAGACGGGCGGATCAGACCTGCACGAAGAGAGGTGTCAATGTACTCCTTCATAGCCTCCTTCTCCGGACCCGAGATGGAGTATAACCTACCCTTCGGAATTGGAGCCCCAGGTAACAGATTGATGGCACAATCATACGGCCTATGAGGAGGAAGGGAGGTGGCGCTCACTTTACAAAATACCTTGGCCAGGTCATCGTAACAGGGGGGAACAGAAGTTAAATCTGGGGTTTGATTCTTGCGGTCCAGGCTATGTTGAGTATTAGTAACCCGATCGGTACTACATTCCCCAGAAACCCCTCCTACTGCCATGTTTCCCACACACTTAAAACAATCCTGTGAACACTCCTGCCCCCACCCCTTAATTTTACCTGACCGCCAATCAACATAGGGGTTATGCTTGGTTAGCCAGGGAAAACCTAGGATGAGAGGATGTTGAGCAGAATTAAACAGGTGAAACGACATGAGTTCACAATGATCATCAATCATGATAGTGACGGGTTCGGTCTTGTGTGTGACATGAAATAGAAGTTTGCCATCCAGAGCACTGGCTTTCAAAGGGGACGACAAAAGTTCAGTATTAAGTCTCAGTTCATGAGCTAATCCCCAATCCATCAGGCTTTCGTCAGCCCCAGAGTCAATTAACACTTTTTGAGAGTTACTTCTTTCATGGCAGATTACCTTTATGTTGGTCAACTTGCGGGGAGGAAAGTCTGCCGTGGAAAGACGGCTCACCAGTGCCCTCCCTTTCACTGGTGAGCCCCGTCTTTTACCGGGCATCCAGAGAGAAGATGACCTTGTTGACCGCAGTAAAAACATCTTCCCTCCAGCAGGCGGCGCCGCCGCTCCTCCGTGGACAGCTTGGCACGTCCCAGCTGCATTGGCTCCTCGGCCTTGTTGGGGGACGCTGATCTCTGGGATGGAAGGAAAGAGGAACGTGGCATGGCAGTCTCCTGAGAGTGAGAAGAGTAGGAGTGCCCTCTAGGGCGGAAATAGGGTAGTGCAGCCCTGTCCTTCTCCCGTTTCCTCTCAGCAAGTCTGTTATCAATCCTTATGGACATGGCAATGACAGAGTCTAGTTCCACTGGCAGATCCAAGGGTGCCAGCTGATCCTTAATAGGGTCAGAAAGCCCATTAATAAAGGCATCGAACAAAGCAGAAGAATTCCAGCCACTATCGGCCGCAATGGTGCGAAATTCCACTGCGTAGTCTGACACACTGCGTCTTCCTTGACTTAACTTGTAAAGAGCCCGAGCTGCTTCCCTGCCTGGGGACGTGTGGTCAAAAATGTTCGTCAGGGAGTCCGTAAACTGTCCCAAAGACTCGCATATCGGCGAGTCACGTGACCATTCAGCCGTAGCCCACGCCGCCGCTCGTCCGGTGAGATGGGAAATCATAAAAGCCACCTTGGATCTCTCCGTGGGAAAGGCTGTCGGTAGTTGGCTATAATGTAAGCTGCAATTCACCAGGAATGGACGGCAGTCATGGGATTCCCCGGAAAACTTCTCAGGCGGAGCCAGGCGGATTGACACGGTGTGGGAAGCGGGCGCCGGGTCCGCATTCGCTTCGGGTCCGGCCGGAGGTGGGTGTGAGGGCTCAGTCTTGAGGTGAGCGAGCAGGTGGTGGATCTGCCCCGCCAGGTGGTTAATCTGGTTTGTAACTGATGACTCGAACTCCCTCTGGCTGTCTGTGACGTGTGATACTCCCTGCTGGATGGCCGTTAACTGATCCTCCTGTTGAGCGAGGCGGCCTCCCTGAGAGCGAAGCGCTGCTCTCAGCTGTTCAGAGTCGGCTGGGTTCATGTTTTGGCCAGTTCGTACTGTTACGACTGATTAAACGGGTATGAACTCAAATGCACAACTCACAGAATTTAACAAAAAAAAGGTTTTATTCAAACCAAAGCTCAACGATAGTGGTACAAAAACAAAATCACTCTTAAAGAGGAAAAACACTAGGAGCATGAACAACAAAAATACTTAAACAAGACGTGGCTCAAAGCTCTGCTTGGGGTTAATCCTGGATTGCTAATGCTGGTGGTAGTCACAAGGAACGAAACGAACTGGCACAGGACAAAGGGAGACGAGGACAATAAATACACCAGGTAATGGAGAACAGGTGGAAACAATCAGGGGCGGGGTCGACAATCACAGGAGTGGGAGACACACAAGGAAGGGAGGTCAGAGTATCTGAAACGAGAGGGACGGTTACTATTCAAAAATAAAGGGGAAAATCACTAGACCAAGACAAAAACTAACTAACATAATTTGCGAGACATGACACTTATCATTCACAGGGTCCCTTAACACAATGCACACACAGCCTGGAGCAGTGGAGCAGCGGCTGGGCCGTGTTCCCACTTTTGTCCATTTGCCTATCAGTTTGTTAACGAAATGGACAGAGCCGGCGTTTTCCCCCTAAAAGTGACTTTTAATGGTGGTTTTTGCGTTTAAATGATGGGTGTTATCATTCACAAGGGTCCCCGACACAATGCACATAGTCTGGAGCTCGCTGGGGTCCTGCATATGCTTTAATCACACTTTTGTCCATTTGCCTATCAGTTTGTTAACGAAATGGACAGAGGCTGCGTTTTCCCCCTAAAAGTGACTTTTAATGGTGGTTTTTGCGTTTAAATGATGGGTGTTATCATTCACAGGGTCCCTTAACACAACGCACACACAGCCTGGAGCAGTGGAGCAGCGGCTACTCCGTTTTCCCACTTTTGTCCATTTGCCTATCAGTTTGTTAACGAAATCGACAGAGGCTGCGTTTTCCCCCTAAAAGTGACTTTTAATGGTGGTTTTTGCGTTTAAATGATGGGTGTTATAATTCACAAGGGTCCCCGACACAATGCACATAGTCTGGAGCTCGCTGGGGTCCTGCATATGCTTTAATCACACTTTTGTCCATTTGCCTATCAGTTTGTTAACGAAATGGACAGAGGCTGCGTTTTCTCCCTAAAAGTGACTTTTAATGGTGGTTTTTGCGTTTAAATGATGGGTGTTATCATTCACAGGGTCCCTTAACACAACGCACACACAGCCTGGAGCAGTGGAGCAGCGGCTCGGCCGTTTTCCCGCTTTTGTCCATTTGCCTATCAGTTTGTTAACGAAATGTACAGAGCCGGCGTTTTCCCCCTAAAAGTGACTTTTAATGGTGTTTTTTGCGTTTAAATGATGGGTGTTATCATTCAAAGGGTCCCTTAACACAATGCACACACAGCCTGGAGCAGTGGAGCAGCGGCTCGGCCGTGTTCCCACTTTTGTCCATTTGCCTATCAGTTTGTTAACGAAATGGACAGAGCCGGCGTTTTCCCCCTAAAAGTGACTTTTAATGGTGTTTTTTGCGTTAAAATGATGGGTGTTATCATTCACAAGGGTCCCCGACACAATGCACATAGTCTGGAGCTCGCTGGGGTCCTGCATATGCTTTAATCACACTTTTGTCCATTTGCCTATCAGTTTGTTAACGAAATTGACAGAGGCTGCGTTTTCCCCCTAAAAGTGACTTTTAATGGTGGTTTTTGCGTTTAAATGATGGGTGTTATCATTCACAGGGTCCCTTAACACAACGTACACACAGCCTGGAGCAGTGGAGCAGCGGCTCGGCCGTTTTCCCGCTTTTGTCCATTTGCCTATCAGTTTGTTAACGAAATGGACAGAGCCGGCGTTTTCCCCCTAAAAGTGACTTTTAATGGTGGTTTTTGCGTTTAAATGATGGGTGTTATCATTCACAGGGTCCCTTAACACAATGCACACACAGCCTGGAGCAGTGGAGCAGCGGCTCGGCCGTTTTCCCACTTTTGTCCATTTGCCTATCAGTTTATTAACGAAATGGACAGAGCCTGCGTTTTCCTCCTAAAAGTGACTTTTAATGGTGGTTTTTGCATTTAAATGATGGGTCTTATCATTCACAAGGGTCCCCGACACAATGCACACAGCATGGAGCAGTGGAGCAGCGGCTGGGCCGTGTTCCCACTTTTGTCCATTTGCCTATCAGTTTGTTAACGAAATGGACAGAGCCGGCATTTTCCCCCTAAAAGTGACTTTTAATGGTGTTTTTTGCGTTTAAATGATGGGTGTTATCATTCACAAGGGTCCCCGACAAGGGTCCCCGACACAATGCACATAGTCCTGGGGTCCTGCATATGCTTTAATCACACTTTTGTCCATTTGTCTATCAGTTTGTTAACGAAATGGACAGAGGCTGCGTTTTCCCCCTAAAAGTGACTTTTAATGGTGGTTTTTTGCGTTTAAATGATGGGTCTTATCATTCACAGGGTCCCTTAACACAATGCACACACAGCCTGGAGCAGTGGAGCAGCGGCTCGGCCGTTTTCCCACTTTTGTCCATTTGCCTATCAGTTTGTTAACGAAATGGACAGAGCCGGCGTTTTCCCCCTAAAAGTGACTTTTAATGTTGGTTTTTGCGTTTAAATGATGGCTGTTATCATTCAAAGGGTCCCTTAACACAATGCACACAGCCTGGAGCAGTGGAGCAGCGGCTGGGCCGTGTTCCCACTTTTGTCCATTTGCCTATCAGTTTGTTAACGAAATGGACAGAGCCGGCGTTTTCCCCCTAAAAGTGACTTTTAATGGTGGTTTTTGCGTTTAAATGATGGGTGTTATCATTCACAAGGGTCCCCGACACAATGCACATAGTCTGGAGCTCGCTGGGGTCCTGCATATGCTTTAATCACACTTTTGTCCATTTGCCTATCAGTTTGTTAACGAAATGGACAGAGGCTGCGTTTTCCCTCTAAAAGTGACTTTTAATGGTTGTTTTTTAGTTTAAATGATGGGTGTTATCATTCACAGGGTCCCTTAACACAATGCACACACAGCCTGGAGCAGTGGAGCAGCGGCTCGGCCGTTTTCCCACTTTTGTCCATTTGCCTATCAGTTTGTTAACGAAATGGACAGAGCCTGCGTTTTCCCCCTAAAAGTGACTTTTAATGGTGGCCCTTGCGTTTAAATGATGGGTCTTATCATTCACAAGGGTCCCCGACACAATGCACACAGCCTGGAGCAGTGGAGCAGCGGCTGGGCCGTGTTCCCACTTTTGTCCATTTGCCTATCAGTTTGTTAACGAAATGGACAGAGCCGGCGTTTTCCACCTAAAAGTGACTTTTAATGGAGTTTTTTGCGTTTAAATGATGGGTCTTATCATTCACAAGGGTCCCCGACACAATGCACATAGTCTGGAGCTCGCTGGGGTCCTGCATATGCTTTAATCACACTTTTGTCCATTTGCCTATCAGTTTGTTAACGAAATGGACAGAGCCTGCGTTTTCCCCCTAAAAGTGACTTTTAATGGTGGCCCTTGCGTTTAAATGATGGGTCTTATCATTCACAAGGGTCCCCGACACAATGCACACAACCTGGAGCAGTAGAGCAGCGGCTACTCCGTTTTCCCACTTTTGTCCATTTGCCTATCAGTTTGTTAACGAAATGGACAGAGGCTGCGTTTTCCCCCTAAAATTGACTTTTAATGGTGGTTTTTGCGTTTAAATGATGGGTGTTATCATTCACAGGGTCCCTTAACACAATGCACACACAGCCTGGAGCAGTGGAGCAGCGGCTCGGCCGTTTTCCCACTTTTGTCCATTTGCCTATCAGTTTGTTAACGAAATGGACAGAGCCGGCGTTTTCACCCTAAAAGTGACTTTTAATGGTGGTTTTTGAGTTTAAATGATGGGTGTTATCATTCACAAGGGTCCCCGACACAATGCACATAGTCTGGAGCTCGCTGGGGTCCTGCATATGCTTTAATCACACTTTTGTCCATTTGCCTATCAGTTTGTTAACGAAATGGACAGAGGCTGCGTTTTCCCCCTAAAAGTGACTTTTAATGGTGGTTTTTGCGTTTAAATGATGGGTGTTATCATTCACAGGGTCCCTTAACACAACGCACACACAGCCTGGAGCAGTGGAGCAGCGGCTCGGCCGTTTTCCCGCTTTTGTCCATTTGCCTATCAGTTTGTTAACGAAATGTACAGAGCCGGCGTTTTCCCCCTAAAAGTGACTTTTAATGGTGGTTTTTGCGTTTAAATGATGGGTGTTATCATTCACAGGGTCCCTTAACACAATGCACACACAGCCTGGAGCAGTGGAGCAGCGGCTCGGCCGTTTTCCCACTTTTGTCCATTTGCCTATCAGTTTGTTAACGAAATGGACAGAGCCGGCGTTTTCCCCCTAAAAGTGACTTTTAATGGTGTTTTTTGCGTTTAAATGGTGGGTGTTATCATTCACAAGGGTCCCCGACACAATGCACATAGTCTGGAGCTCGCTGGGGTCCTGCATATGCTTTAATCACACTTTTGTCCATTTGCCTATCAGTTTGTTAACGAAATGGACAGAGCCGGCGTTTTCCCCCTAAAAGTGACTTTTAATGGTGGTTTTTGCGTTTAAATGATGGGTGTTATCATTCACAGGGTCCCTTAACACAATGCACACACAGCCTGGAGCAGTGGAGCAGCGGCTCGGCCGTTTTCCCACTTTTGTCCATTTGCCTATCAGTTTATTAACGAAATGGACAGAGCCTGCGTTTTCCTCCTAAAAGTGACTTTTAATGGTGGTTTTTGCATTTAAATGATGGGTCTTATCATTCACAAGGGTCCCCGACACAATGCACACAGCATGGAGCAGTGGAGCAGCGGCTGGGCCGTGTTCCCACTTTTGTCCATTTGCCTATCAGTTTGTTAACGAAATGGACAGAGCCGGCATTTTCCCCCTAAAAGTGACTTTTAATGGTGTTTTTTGCGTTTAAATGATGGGTGTTATCATTCACAAGGGTCCCCGACAAGGGTCCCCGACACAATGCACATAGTCCTGGGGTCCTGCATATGCTTTAATCACACTTTTGTCCATTTGTCTATCAGTTTGTTAACGAAATGGACAGAGGCTGCGTTTTCCCCCTAAAAGTGACTTTTAATGGTGGTTTTTGCGTTTAAATGATGGGTCTTATCATTCACAGGGTCCCTTAACACAATGCACACACAGCCTGGAGCAGTGGAGCAGCGGCTCGGCCGTTTTCCCACTTTTGTCCATTTGCCTATCAGTTTGTTAACGAAATGGACAGAGCCGGCGTTTTCCCCCTAAAAGTGACTTTTAATGTTGGTTTTTGCGTTCAAATGATGGATGTTATCATTCACAGGGTCCCTTAACACAATGCACACAGCCTGGAGCAGTGGAGCAGCGGCTGGGCCGTGTTCCCACTTTTGTCCATTTGCCTATCAGTTTGTTAACGAAATGGACAGAGCCGGCGTTTTCCCCCTAAAAGTGACTTTTAATGGTGGTTTTTGCGTTTAAATGATGGGTGTTATCATTCACAAGGGTCCCCGACACAATGCACATAGTCTGGAGCTCGCTGGGGTCCTGCATATGCTTTAATCACACTTTTGTCCATTTGCCTATCAGTTTGTTAACGAAATGGACAGAGGCTGCGTTTTCCCTCTAAAAGTGACTTTTAATGGTGGTTTTTTTGTTTAAATGATGGGTGTTATCATTCACAGGGTCCCTTAACACAATGCACACACAGCCTGGAGCAGTGGAGCAGCGGCTCGGCCGTTTTCCCACTTTTGTCCATTTGCCTATCAGTTTGTTAACGAAATGGACAGAGCCGGCGTTTTCCACCTAAAAGTGACTTTTAATGGTGTTTTTTGCGTTTAAATGATGGGTCTTATCATTCACAAGGGTCCCCGACACAATGCACATAGTCTGGAGCTCGCTGGGGTCCTGCATATGCTTTAATCACACTTTTGTCCATTTGCCTATCAGTTTGTTAACGAAATGGACAGAGCCTGCGTTTTCCCCCTAAAAGTGACTTTTAATGGTGGCCCTTGCGTTTAAATGATGGGTCTTATCATTCACAAGGGTCCCCGACACAATGCACACAGCCTGGAGCAGTGGAGCAGCGGCTACTCCGTTTTCCCACTTTTGTCCATTTGCCTATCAGTTTGTTAACGAAATCGACAGAGGCTGCGTTTTCCCCCTAAAAGTGACTTTTAATGGTGGTTTTTACGTTTAAATGATGGGTGTTATCATTCACAGGGTCCCTTAACACAATGCACACACAGCCTGGAGCAGTGGAGCAGCGGCTCGGCCGTTTTCCCACTTTTGTCCATTTGCCTATCAGTTTGTTAACGAAATGGACAGAGCCGGCGTTTTCCCCCTAAAAGTGACTTTTAATGGTGGTTTTTGCATTTAAATGATGGGTGTTATCATTCACAAGGGTCCCCGACACAATGCACATAGTCTGGAGCTCGCTGGGGTCCTGCATATGCTTTAATCACACTTTTGTCCATTTGCCTATCAGTTTGTTAACGAAATGGACAGAGGCTGCGTTTTCCCCCTAAAATTGACTTTTAATGGTGGTTTTTGCGTTTAAATGATGGGTGTTATCATTCACAGGGTCCCTTAACACAATGCACACACAGCCTGGAGCAGTGGAGCAGCGGCTCGGCCGTTTTCCCACTTTTGTCCATTTGCCTATCAGTTTGTTAACGAAATGGACAGAGCCGGCGTTTTCCCCCTAAAATTGACTTTTAATGGTGTTTTTTGCGTTTAAATGATGGGTGTTATCATTCAAAAGGGTCCCCGACAAGGGTCCCCGACACAATGCACATAGTCCTGGGGTCCTGCATATGCTTTAATCACACTTTTGTCCATTTGTCTATCAGTTTGTTAACGAAATGGACAGAGGCTGCGTTTTCCCCCTAAAAGTGACTTTTAATGGTGGTTTTTGAGTTTAAATGATGGGTCTTATCATTCACAGGGTCCCTTAACAAAATGCACACACAGCCTGGAGCAGTGGAGCAGCGGCTCAGCCGTTTTCCCACTTTTGTCCATTTGCCTATCAGTTTGTTAACGAAATGGACAGAGCCTGCGTTTTCCCCCTAAAAGTGACTTTTAATGGTGGCCCTTGCGTTTAAAAGATGGGTCTTATCATTCACAAGGGTCCCCGACACAATGCACACAGCCTGGAGCAGTGGAGCAGCGGCTGGGCGGTGTTCCCACTTTTGTCCATTTGCCTATCAGTTTGTTAACGAAATGGACAGAGCCGGCATTTTCCCCCTAAAAGTGACTTTTAATGGTGTTTTTTGCGTTTAAATGATGGGTGTTATCATTCACAAGGGTCCCCGACAAGGGTCCCCGACACAATGCACATAGTCCTGGGGTCCTGCATATGCTTTAATCACACTTTTGTCCATTTGTCTATCAGTTTGTTAACGAAATGGACAGAGGCTGCGTTTTCCCCCTAAAAGTGACTTTTAATGGTGGTTTTTGAGTTTAAATGATGGGTCTTATCATTCACAGGGTCCCTTAACAAAATGCACACACAGCCTGGAGCAGTGGAGCAGCGGCTCAGCCGTTTTCCCACTTTTGTCCATTTGCCTATCAGTTTGTTAACGAAATGGACAGAGCCGGCGTTTTCCCCCTAAAAGTGACTTTTAATGTTGGTTTTTGCGTTCAAATGATGGATGTTATCATTCACAGGGTCCCTTAACACAATGCACACACAGCCTGGAGCAGTGGAGCAGCGGCTCAGCCGTTTTCCCACTTTTGTCCATTTGCCTATCAGTTTGTTAACGAAATGGACAGAGCCTGCGTTTTCCCCCTAAAAGTGACTTTTAATGGTGGCCCTTGCGTTTAAATGATGGCTCTTATCATTCACAAGGGTCCCCAACACAATGCAAACAGCCTGGAGCAGTGGAGCAGCGGCTGGGCCGTGTTCCCACTTTTGTCCATTTGCCTATCAGTTTGTTAACGAAATGGACAGAGCCGGCGTTTTCCCCCTAAAAGTGACTTTTAATGGTGGTTTTTGCGTTTAAATGATGGGTGTTATCATTCACAAGGGTCCCCGACGCAATGCACATAGTCTGGAGCTCGCTGGGGTCCTGCATATGCTTTAATCACACTTTTGTCCATTTGCCTATCAGTTTGTTAACGAAATGGACAGAGGCTGCGTTTTCCCCCTAAAAGTGACTTTTAATGGTGGTTTTTGCGTTTAAATGATGGGTGTTATCATTCACAGGGTCCCTTAACACAATGCACACACAGCCTGGAGCAGTGGAGCAGCGGCTCGGCCGTTTTCCCACTTTTGTCCATTTGCCTATCAGTTTGTTAACGAAATGGACAGAGCCTGCATTTTCCCCCTAAAAGTGACTTTTAATGGTGGCCCTTGAGTTTAAATGATGGGTCTTATCATTCACAAGGGTCCCCGACACAATGCACACAGCCTGGAGCAGTGGAGCAGCGGCTACTCCGTTTTCCCACTTTTGTCCATTTGCCTATCAGTTTGTTAACGAAATCGACAGAGGCTGCGTTTTCCCCCTAAAAGTGACTTTTAATGGTGGTTTTTGCGTTTAAATGATGGGTGTTATAATTCACAAGGGTCCCCGACACAATGCACATAGTCTGGAGCTCGCTGGGGTCCTGCATATGCTTTAATCACACTTTTGTCCATTTGCCTATCAGTTTGTTAACGAAATGGACAGAGGCTGCGTTTTCTCCCTAAAAGTGACTTTTAATGGTGGTTTTTGCGTTTAAATGATGGGTGTTATCATTCACAGGGTCCCTTAACACAATGCACACACAGCCTGGAGCAGTGGAGCAGCGGCTCGGCCGTTTTCCCACTTTTGTCCATTTGCCTATCAGTTTGTTAACGAAATGGACAGAGCCGGCGTTTTCCCCCTAAAATTGACTTTTAATGGTGTTTTTTGCGTTTAAATGATGGGTGTTATCATTCAAAAGGGTCCCCGACAAGGGTCCCCGACACAATGCACATAGTCCTGGGGTCCTGCATATGCTTTAATCACACTTTTGTCCATTTGTCTATCAGTTTGTTAACGAAATGGACAGAGGCTGCGTTTTCCCCCTAAAAGTGACTTTTAATGGTGGTTTTTGAGTTTAAATGATGGGTCTTATCATTCACAGGGTCCCTTAACAAAATGCACACACAGCCTGGAGCAGTGGAGCAGCGGCTCAGCCGTTTTCCCACTTTTGTCCATTTGCCTATCAGTTTGTTAACGAAATGGACAGAGCCGGCGTTTTCCCCCTAAAAGTGACTTTTAATGTTGGTTTTTGCGTTTAAATGATGGGTGTTATCATTCACAGGGTCCCTTAACACAATGCACACAGCCTGGAGCAGTGGAGCAGCGGCTCAGCCGTTTTCCCACTTTTGTCCATTTGCCTATCAGTTTGTTAACGAAATGGACAGAGGCTGCGTTTTCCACCTAAAAGTGACTTTTAATGGTGGCCCTTGCGTTTAAAAGATGGGTCTTATCATTCACAAGGGTCCCCGACACAATGCACACAGCCTGGAGCAGTGGAGCAGCGGCTGGGCGGTGTTCCCACTTTTGTCCATTTGCCTATCAGTTTGTTAACGAAATGGACAGAGCCGGCATTTTCCCCCTAAAAGTGACTTTTAATGGTGTTTTTTGCGTTTAAATGATGGGTGTTATCATTCACAAGGGTCCCCGACAAGGGTCCCCGACACAATGCACATAGTCCTGGGGTCCTGCATATGCTTTAATCACACTTTTGTCCATTTGTCTATCAGTTTGTTAACGAAATGGACAGAGGCTGCGTTTTCCCCCTAAAAGTGACTTTTAATGGTGGTTTTTGAGTTTAAATGATGGGTCTTATCATTCACAGGGTCCCTTAACAAAATGCACACACAGCCTGGAGCAGTGGAGCAGCGGCTCAGCCGTTTTCCCACTTTTGTCCATTTGCCTATCAGTTTGTTAACGAAATGGACAGAGCCGGCGTTTTCCCCCTAAAAGTGACTTTTAATGTTGGTTTTTGCGTTCAAATGATGGATGTTATCATTCACAGGGTCCCTTAACACAATGCACACACAGCCTGGAGCAGTGGAGCAGCGGCTCAGCCGTTTTCCCACTTTTGTCCATTTGCCTATCAGTTTGTTAACGAAATGGACAGAGCCTGCGTTTTCCCCCTAAAAGTGACTTTTAATGGTGGCCCTTGCGTTTAAATGATGGCTCTTATCATTCACAAGGGTCCCCAACACAATGCAAACAGCCTGGAGCAGTGGAGCAGCGGCTGGGCCGTGTTCCCACTTTTGTCCATTTGCCTATCAGTTTGTTAACGAAATGGACAGAGCCGGCGTTTTCCCCCTAAAAGTGACTTTTAATGGTGGTTTTTGCGTTTAAATGATGGGTGTTATCATTCACAAGGGTCCCCGACGCAATGCACATAGTCTGGAGCTCGCTGGGGTCCTGCATATGCTTTAATCACACTTTTGTCCATTTGCCTATCAGTTTGTTAACGAAATGGACAGAGGCTGCGTTTTCCCCCTAAAAGTGACTTTTAATGGTGGTTTTTGCGTTTAAATGATGGGTGTTATCATTCACAGGGTCCCTTGACACAATGCACACACAGCCTGGAGCAGTGGAGCAGCGGCTCGGCCGTTTTCCCACTTTTGTCCATTTGCCTATCAGTTTGTTAACGAAATGGACAGAGCCTGCGTTTTCCCCCTAAAAGTGACTTTTAATGGTGGCCCTTGAGTTTAAATGATGGGTCTTATCATTCACAAGGGTCCCCGACACAATGCACACAGCCTGGAGCAGTGGAGCAGCGGCTACTCCGTTTTCCCACTTTTGTCCATTTGCCTATCAGTTTGTTAACGAAATCGACAGAGGCTGCGTTTTCCCCCTAAAAGTGACTTTTAATGGTGGTTTTTGCGTTTAAATGATGGGTGTTATAATTCACAAGGGTCCCCGACACAATGCACATAGTCTGGAGCTCGCTGGGGTCCTGCATATGCTTTAATCACACTTTTGTCCATTTGCCTATCAGTTTGTTAACGAAATGGACAGAGGCTGCGTTTTCTCCCTAAAAGTGACTTTTAATGGTGGTTTTTGCGTTTAAATGATGGGTGTTATCATTCACAGGGTCCCTTAACACAATGCACACACAGCCTGGAGCAGTGGAGCAGCGGCTCGGCCGTTTTCCCACTTTTGTCCATTTGCCTATCAGTTTGTTAACGAAATGGACAGAGCCGGCGTTTTCCCCCTAAAATTGACTTTTAATGGTGTTTTTTGCGTTTAAATGATGGGTGTTATCATTCAAAAGGGTCCCCGACAAGGGTCCCCGACACAATGCACATAGTCCTGGGGTCCTGCATATGCTTTAATCACACTTTTGTCCATTTGTCTATCAGTTTGTTAACGAAATGGACAGAGGCTGCGTTTTCCCCCTAAAAGTGACTTTTAATGGTGGTTTTTGAGTTTAAATGATGGGTCTTATCATTCACAGGGTCCCTTAACAAAATGCACACACAGCCTGGAGCAGTGGAGCAGCGGCTCAGCCGTTTTCCCACTTTTGTCCATTTGCCTATCAGTTTGTTAACGAAATGGACAGAGCCGGCGTTTTCCCCCTAAAAGTGACTTTTAATGTTGGTTTTTGCGTTTAAATGATGGGTGTTATCATTCACAGGGTCCCTTAACACAATGCACACACAGCCTGGAGCAGTGGAAAAGCGGCTCAGCCGTTTTCCCACTTTTGTCCATTTGCCTATCAGTTTGTTAACGAAATGGACAGAGCCGGCGTTTTCCACCTAAAAGTGACTTTTAATGGTGTTTTTTGCGTTTAAATGATGGGTCTTATCATTCACAAGGGTCCCCGACACAATGCACATAGTCTGGAGCTCGCTGGGGTCCTGCATATGCTTTAATCACACTTTTGTCCATTTGCCTATCAGTTTGTTAACGAAATGGACAGAGCCGGCGTTTTCCCCCTAAAATTGACTTTTAATGGTGGTTTTTGCGTTTAAATGATGGGTCTTATCATTCACAAGGGTCCCCGACACAATGCACAGAGCCTGGAGCAGTGGAGCAGCGGCTGGGCCGTGTTCCCACTTTTGTCCATTTGCCTATCAGTTTGTTAACGAACTGGACAGAGCCGGCATTTTCCCCCTAAAAGTGACTTTTAATGGTGTTTTTTGCGTTTAAATGATGGGTGTTATCATTCAAAAGGGTCCCCGACAAGGGTCCCCGACACAATGCACATAGTCCTGGGGTCCTGCATATGCTTTAATCACACTTTTGTCCATTTGTCTATCAGTTTGTTAACGAAATGGACAGAGGCTGCGTTTTCCCCCTAAAAGTGACTTTTAATGGTGGTTTTTGAGTTTAAATGATGGGTCTTATCATTTACAGGGTCCCTTAACAAAATGCACACACAGCCTGGAGCAGTGGAGCAGCGGCTCAGCCGTTTTCCCACTTTTGTCCATTTGCCTATCAGTTTGTTAACGAAATGGACAGAGCCTGCGTTTTCCCCCTAAAAGTGACTTTTAATGGTGGCCCTTGCGTTTAAATGATGGCTCTTATCATTCACAAGGGTCCCCAACACAATGCAAACAGCCTGGAGCAGTGGAGCAGCGGCTGGGCCGTGTTCCCACTTTTGTCCATTTGCCTATCAGTTTGTTAACGAAATGGACAGAGCCGGCGTTTTCCCCCTAAAAGTGACTTTTAATGGTGGTTTTTGCGTTTAAATGATGGGTGTTATCATTCACAAGGGTCCCCGACGCAATGCACATAGTCTGGAGCTCGCTGGGGTCCTGCATATGCTTTAATCACACTTTTGTCCATTTGCCTATCAGTTTGTTAACGAAATGGACAGAGGCTGCGTTTTCTCCCTAAAAGTGACTTTTAATGGTGGTTTTTGCATTTAAATGATGGGTGTTATCATTCACAGGGTCCCTTAACACAATGCACACACAGCCTGGAGCAGTGTAGCAGCGGCTCGGCCGTTTTCCCACTTTTGTCCATTTGCCTATCAGTTTGTTAACGAAATGGACAGAGCCGGCGTTTTCCCCCTAAAATTGACTTTTAATGGTGTTTTTTGCGTTTAAATGATGGGTGTTATCATTCACAGGGTCCCTTAACACAATGCACACACAGCCTGGAGCAGTGGAGCAGCGGCTCGGCCGTTTTCCCGCTTTTGTCCATTTGCCTATCAGTTTGTTAACGAAATGGACAGAGCCGGCGTTTTCCCCCTAAAAGTGACTTTTAATGGTGGTTTTTGCGTTTAAATGATGGGTGTTATCATTCACAGGGACCCTTAACACAATGCACACACAGCCTTGAGCAGTGGAGCAGCGGCTCGGCCTTTTTCCCACTTTTGTCCATTTGCCTATCAGTTTGTTAACGAAATGGACAGAGCTGGCGTTTTCCCCCTAAAAGTGAGTTTTAATGGTGGTTTTTGCATTTAAATGATGGGTGTTATCATTCACAAGGGTCCCCGACACAATGCACATAGTCTGGAGCTCGCTGGGGTCCTGCATATGCTTTAATCACACTTTTGTCCATTTGCCTATCAGTTTGTTAACGAAATGGACAGAGCCGGCGTTTTCCCCCTAAAATTGACTTTTAATGGTGGTTTTTGCGTTTAAATGATGGGTGTTATCATTCACAGGGTCCCTTAACACAATGCACACACAGCCTGGAGCAGTGGAGCAGCGGCTCGGCCGTTTTCCCACTTTTGTCCATTTGCCTATCAGTTTGTTAACGAAATGGACAGAGCTGGCGTTTTCACCCTAAAAGTGACTTTTAATGGTGGTTTTTGAGTTTAAATGATGGGTGTTATCATTCACAGGGTCCCTTAACACAATGCACACACAGCCTGGAGCAGTGGAGCAGCGGCTCGGCCGTTTTCCCACTTTTGTCCATTTGCCTATCAGTTTATTAACGAAATGGACAGAGCTTGCGTTTTCCTCCTAAAAGTGACTTTTAATGGTGGTTTTTGCATTTAAATGATGGGTCTTATCATTCACAAGGGTCCCCGACACAATGCACAGAGCCTGGAGCAGTGGAGCAGCGGCTGGGCCGTGTTCCCACTTTTGTCCATTTGCCTATCAGTTTGTTAACGAAATGGACAGAGCCGGCATTTTCCCCCTAAAAGTGACTTTTAATGGTGTTTTTTGCGTTTAAATGATGGGTGTTATCATTCAAAAGGGTCCCCGACAAGGGTCCCCGACACAATGCACATAGTCCTGGGGTCCTGCATATGCTTTAATCACACTTTTGTCCATTTGTCTATCAGTTTGTTAACGAAATGGACAGAGGCTGCGTTTTCCCCCTAAAAGTGACTTTTAATGGTGGTTTTTGAGTTTAAATGATGGGTCTTATCATTTACAGGGTCCCTTAACAAAATGCACACACAGCCTGGAGCAGTGGAGCAGCGGCTCAGCCGTTTTCCCACTTTTGTCCATTTGCCTATCAGTTTGTTAACGAAATGGACAGAGCCTGCGTTTTCCCCCTAAAAGTGACTTTTAATGGTGGCCCTTGCGTTTAAATGATGGCTCTTATCATTCACAAGGGTCCCCAACACAATGCAAACAGCCTGGAGCAGTGGAGCAGCGGCTGGGCCGTGTTCCCACTTTTGTCCATTTGCCTATCAGTTTGTTAACGAAATGGACAGAGCCGGCGTTTTCCCCCTAAAAGTGACTTTTAATGGTGGTTTTTGCGTTTAAATGATGGGTGTTATCATTCACAAGGGTCCCCGACACAATGCACATAGTCCGGAGCTCGCTGGGGTCCTGCATATGCTTTAATCACACTTTTGTCCATTTGCCTATCAGTTTGTTAACGAAATGGACAGAGGCTGCGTTTTCCCTCTAAAAGTGACTTTTAATGGTGGTTTTTTAGTTTAAATGATTGGTGTTATCATTCACAGGGTCCCTTAACACAATGCACACACAGCCTGGAGCAGTGGAGCAGCGGCTCGGCCGTTTTCCCACTTTTGTCCATTTGCCTATCTGTTAACGAAATGGACAGAGCCTGCGTTTTCCCCCTAAAAGTGACTTTTAATGGTGGCCCTTGAGTTTAAATGATGGGTCTTATCATTCACAAGGGTCCCCGACACAATGCACACAGCCTGGAGCAGTGGAGCAGCGGCTACTCCGTTTTCCCACTTTTGTCCATTTGCCTATCAGTTTGTTAACGAAATCGACAGAGGCTGCGTTTTCCCCCTAAAAGTGACTTTTAATGGTGGTTTTTGCGTTTAAATGATGGGTGTTATCATTCACAGGGTCCCTTAACACAATGCACACACAGCCTGGAGCAGTGGAGCAGCGGCTCGGCCGTTTTCCCACTTTTGTCCATTTGCCTATCAGTTTATTAACGAAATGGACAGAGCCTGCGTTTTCCTCCTAAAAGTGACTTTTAATGGTGGTTTTTGCATTTAAATGATGGGTCTTATCATTCACAAGGGTCCCCGACACAATGCACACAGCCTGGAGCAGTGGAGCAGCGGCTGGGCCGTGTTCCCACTTTTGTCCATTTGCCTATCAGTTTGTTAACGAAATGGACAGAGCCGGCGTTTTCCCCCTAAATGTGACTTTTAATGGTGGTTTTTGCGTTTAAATGATGGGTGTTATCATTCACAAGGGTCCCCGACACAATGCACATAGTCCGGAGCTCGCTGGGGTCCTGCATATGCTTTAATCACACTTTTGTCCATTTGCCTATCAGTTTGTTAACGAAATGGACAGAGCCTGCGTTTTCCCCCTAAAAGTGACTTTTAATGGTGGCCCTTGAGTTTAAATGATGGGTCTTATCATTCACAAGGGTCCCCGACACAATGCACACAGCCTGGAGCAGTGGAGCAGCGGCTACTCCGTTTTCCCACTTTTGTCCATTTGCCTATCAGTTTGTTAACGAAATCGACAGAGGCTGCGTTTTCCCCCTAAAAGTGACTTTTAATGGTGGTTTTTGCGTTTAAATGATGGGTGTTATAATTCACAAGGGTCCCCGACACAATGCACATAGTCTGGAGCTCGCTGGGGTCCTGCATATGCTTTAATCACACTTTTGTCCACTTGCCTATCAGTTTGTTAACGAAATGGACAGAGGCTGCGTTTTCCCCCTAAAAGTGACTTTTAATGGTGGTTTTTGCGTTTAAATGATGGGTGTTATCATTCACAGGGTCCCTTAACACAACGTACACACAGCCTGGAGCAGTGGAGCAGCGGCTCGGCCGTTTTCCCGCTTTTGTCCATTTGCCTATCAGTTTGTTAACGAAATGGACAGAGCCGGCGTTTTCCCCCTAAAATTGACTTTTAATGGTGGTTTTTGCGTTTAAATGATGGGTGTTATCATTCACAGGGTCCCTTAACACAATGCACACACAGCCTGGAGCAGTGGAGCAGCGGCTCGGCCGTTTTCCCACTTTTGTCCATTTGCCTATCAGTTTATTAACGAAATGGACAGAGCCTGCGTTTTCCTCCTAAAAGTGACTTTTAATGGTGGTTTTTGCATTTAAATGATGGGTCTTATCATTCACAAGGGTCCCCGACACAATGCACACAGCATGGAGCAGTGGAGCAGCGGCTGGGCCGTGTTCCCACTTTTGTCCATTTGCCTATCAGTTTGTTAACGAAATGGACAGAGCCGGCATTTTCCCCCTAAAAGTGACTTTTAATGGTGTTTTTTGCGTTTAAATGATGGGTGTTATCATTCACAAGGGTCCCCGAGAAGGGTCCCCGACACAATGCACATAGTCCTGGGGTCCTGCATATGCTTTAATCACACTTTTGTCCATTTGTCTATCAGTTTGTTAACGAAATGGACAGAGGCTGCGTTTTCCCCCTAAAAGTTACTTTTAATGGTGGTTTTTGCGTTTAAATGATGGGTCTTATCATTCACAGGGTCCCTTAACACAATGCACACACAGCCTGGAGCAGTGGAGCAGCGGCTCGGCCGTTTTCCCACTTTTGTCCATTTGCCTATCAGTTTGTTAACGAAATGGACAGAGCCGGCGTTTTCCCCCTAAAAGTGACTTTTAATGTTGGTTTTTGCGTTCAAATGATGGATGTTATCATTCACAGGGTCCCTTAACACAATGCACACAGCCTGGAGCAGTGGAGCAGCGGCTGGGCCGTGTTCCCACTTTTGTCCATTTGCCTATCAGTTTGTTAACGAAATGGACAGAGCCGGCGTTTTCCCCCTAAAAGTGACTTTTAATGGTGGTTTTTGCGTTTAAATGATGGGTGTTATCATTCACAAGGGTCCCCGACACAATGCACATAGTCTGGAGCTCGCTGGGGTCCTGCATATGCTTTAATCACACTTTTGTCCATTTGCCTATCAGTTTGTTAACGAAATGGACAGAGGCTGCGTTTTCCCTCTAAAAGTGACTTTTAATGGTGTTTTTTTAGTTTAAATGATGGGTGTTATCATTCACAGGGTCCCTTAACACAATGCACACACAGCCTGGAGCAGTGGAGCAGCGGCTCGGCCGTTTTCCCACTTTTGTCCATTTGCCTATCAGTTTGTTAACGAAATGGACAGAGCCTGCGTTTTCCCCCTAAAAGTGACTTTTAATGGTGGCCCTTGCGTTTAAATGATGGGTCTTATCATTCACAAGGGTCCCCGACACAATGCACACAGCCTGGAGCAGTGGAGCAGCGGCTACTCCGTTTTCCCACTTTTGTCCATTTGCCTATCAGTTTGTTAACGAAATCGACAGAGGCTGCGTTTTCCCCCTAAAAGTGACTTTTAATGGTGGTTTTTGCGTTTAAATGATGGGTGTTATCATTCACAGGGTCCCTTAACACAATGCACACACAGCCTGGAGCAGTGGAGCAGCGGCTCGGCCGTTTTCCCACTTTTGTCCATTTGCCTATCAGTTTGTTAACGAAATGGACAGAGCCGGCGTTTTCCCCCTAAAAGTGACTTTTAATGGTGGTTTTTGCGTTTAAATGATGGGTGTTATCATTCACAGGGTCCCTTAACACAATGCACACACAGCCTGGAGCAGTGGAGCAGCGGCTCGGCCGTTTTCCCACTTTTGTCCATTTGCCTATCAGTTTATTAACGAAATGGACAGAGCCTGCGTTTTCCTCCTAAATGTGACTTTTAATGGTGGTTTTTGCGTTTAAATGATGGGTGTTATCATTCACAAGGGTCCCCGACACAATGCACATAGTCTGGAGCTCACTGGGGTCCTGCATATGCTTTAATCACACTTTTGTCCATTTGCCTATCAGTTTGTTAACGAAATGGACAGAGGCTGCGTTTTCCCTCTAAAAGTGACTTTTAATGGTGGTTTTTTAGTTTAAATGATGGGTGTTATCATTCACAGGGTCCCTTAACACAATGCACACACAGCCTGGAGCAGTGGAGCAGCGGCTCGGCCGTTTTCCCACTTTTGTCCATTTGCCTATCAGCTTGTTAACGAAATGGACAGAGCCTGCGTTTTCCCCCTAAAAGTGACTTTTAATGGTGGCCCTTGCGTTTAAATGATGGGTCTTATCATTCCCAAGGGTCCCCGACACAATGCACACAGCCTGGAGCAGTGGACCAGCGGCTGGGCCGTGTTCCCACTTTTGTCCATTTGCCTATCAGTTTGTTAACGAAATGGACAGAGCCGGCGTTTTCCCCCTAAAAGTGACTTTTAATGGTGTTTTTTGCGTTTAAATGATGGGTCTTATCATTCACAAGGGTCCCCGACACAATGCACATAGTCTGGAGCTCGCTGGGGTCCTGCATATGCTTTAATCACACTTTTGTCCATTTGCCTATCAGTTTGTTAACGAAATGGACAGAGGCTGCGTTTTCCCCCTAAAAGTGACTTTTAATGGTGGTTTTTGCGTTTAAATGATGGGTGTTATCATTCACAGGGTCCCTTAACACAATGCACACACAGCCTGGAGCAGTGGAGCAGCGGCTCGGCCGTTTTCCCACTTTTGTCCATTTGCCTATCAGTTTGTTAACGAAATGGACAGAGCCTGCGTTTTCCCCCTAAAAGTGACTTTTAATGGTGGCCCTTGAGTTTAAATGATGGGTCTTATCATTCACAAGGGTCCCCGACACAATGCACACAGCCTGGAGCAGTGGAGCAGCGGCTACTCCGTTTTCCCACTTTTGTCCATTTGCCTATCAGTTTGTTAACGAAATCGACAGAGGCTGCGTTTTCCCCCTAAAAGTGACTTTTAATGGTGGTTTTTGCGTTTAAATGATGGGTGTTATAATTCACAAGGGTCCCCGACACAATGCACATAGTCTGGAGCTCGCTGGGGTCCTGCATATGCTTTAATCACACTTTTGTCCATTTGCCTATCAGTTTGTTAACGAAATGGACAGAGGCTGCGTTTTCTCCCTAAAAGTGACTTTTAATGGTGGTTTTTGCGTTTAAATGATGGGTGTTATCATTCACAGGGTCCCTTAACACAATGCACACACAGCCTGGAGCAGTGGAGCAGCGGCTCGGCCGTTTTCCCACTTTTGTCCATTTGCCTATCAGTTTGTTAACGAAATGGACAGAGCCGGCGTTTTCCCCCTAAAATTGACTTTTAATGGTGTTTTTTGCGTTTAAATGATGGGTGTTATCATTCAAAAGGGTCCCCGACAAGGGTCCCCGACACAATGCACATAGTCCTGGGGTCCTGCATATGCTTTAATCACACTTTTGTCCATTTGTCTATCAGTTTGTTAACGAAATGGACAGAGGCTGCGTTTTCCCCCTAAAAGTGACTTTTAATGGTGGTTTTTGAGTTTAAATGATGGGTCTTATCATTCACAGGGTCCCTTAACAAAATGCACACACAGCCTGGAGCAGTGGAGCAGCGGCTCAGCCGTTTTCCCACTTTTGTCCATTTGCCTATCAGTTTGTTAACGAAATGGACAGAGCCTGCGTTTTCCCCCTAAAAGTGACTTTTAATGGTGGCCCTTGCGTTTAAAAGATGGGTCTTATCATTCACAAGGGTCCCCGACACAATGCACACAGCCTGGAGCAGTGGAGCAGCGGCTGGGCGGTGTTCCCACTTTTGTCCATTTGCCTATCAGTTTGTTAACGAAATGGACAGAGCCGGCATTTTCCCCCTAAAAGTGACTTTTAATGGTGTTTTTTGCGTTTAAATGATGGGTGTTATCATTCACAAGGGTCCCCGACAAGGGTCCCCGACACAATGCACATAGTCCTGGGGTCCTGCATATGCTTTAATCACACTTTTGTCCATTTGTCTATCAGTTTGTTAACGAAATGGACAGAGGCTGCGTTTTCCCCCTAAAAGTGACTTTTAATGGTGGTTTTTGAGTTTAAATGATGGGTCTTATCATTCACAGGGTCCCTTAACAAAATGCACACACAGCCTGGAGCAGTGGAGCAGCGGCTCAGCCGTTTTCCCACTTTTGTCCATTTGCCTATCAGTTTGTTAACGAAATGGACAGAGCCGGCGTTTTCCCCCTAAAAGTGACTTTTAATGTTGGTTTTTGCGTTCAAATGATGGATGTTATCATTCACAGGGTCCCTTAACACAATGCACACACAGCCTGGAGCAGTGGAGCAGCGGCTCAGCCGTTTTCCCACTTTTGTCCATTTGCCTATCAGTTTGTTAACGAAATGGACAGAGCCTGCGTTTTCCCCCTAAAAGTGACTTTTAATGGTGGCCCTTGCGTTTAAATGATGGCTCTTATCATTCACAAGGGTCCCCAACACAATGCAAACAGCCTGGAGCAGTGGAGCAGCGGCTGGGCCGTGTTCCCACTTTTGTCCATTTGCCTATCAGTTTGTTAACGAAATGGACAGAGCCGGCGTTTTCCCCCTAAAAGTGACTTTTAATGGTGGTTTTTGCGTTTAAATGATGGGTGTTATCATTCACAAGGGTCCCCGACGCAATGCACATAGTCTGGAGCTCGCTGGGGTCCTGCATATGCTTTAATCACACTTTTGTCCATTTGCCTATCAGTTTGTTAACGAAATGGACAGAGGCTGCGTTTTCCCCCTAAAAGTGACTTTTAATGGTGGTTTTTGCGTTTAAATGATGGGTGTTATCATTCACAGGGTCCCTTAACACAATGCACACACAGCCTGGAGCAGTGGAGCAGCGGCTCGGCCGTTTTCCCACTTTTGTCCATTTGCCTATCAGTTTGTTAACGAAATGGACAGAGCCTGCGTTTTCCCCCTAAAAGTGACTTTTAATGGTGGCCCTTGAGTTTAAATGATGGGTCTTATCATTCACAAGGGTCCCCGACACAATGCACACAGCCTGGAGCAGTGGAGCAGCGGCTACTCCGTTTTCCCACTTTTGTCCATTTGCCTATCAGTTTGTTAACGAAATCGACAGAGGCTGCGTTTTCTCCCTAAAAGTGACTTTTAATGGTGGTTTTTGCGTTTAAATGATGGGTGTTATCATTCACAGGGTCCCTTAACACAATGCACACACAGCCTGGAGCAGTGGAGCAGCGGCTCGGCCGTTTTCCCACTTTTGTCCATTTGCCTATCAGTTTGTTAACGAAATGGACAGAGCCGGCGTTTTCCCCCTAAAATTGACTTTTAATGGTGTTTTTTGCGTTTAAATGATGGGTGTTATCATTCAAAAGGGTCCCCGACAAGGGTCCCCGACACAATGCACATAGTCCTGGGGTCCTGCATATGCTTTAATCACACTTTTGTCCATTTGTCTGTCAGTTTGTTAACGAAATGGACAGAGGCTGCGTTTTCCCCCTAAAAGTGACTTTTAATGGTGGTTTTTGAGTTTAAATGATGGGTCTTATCATTCACAGGGTCCCTTAACAAAATGCACACACAGCCTGGAGCAGTGGAGCAGCGGCTCAGCCGTTTTCCCACTTTTGTCCATTTGCCTATCAGTTTGTTAACGAAATGGACAGAGCCGGCGTTTTCCCCTTAAAAGTGACTTTTAATGTTGGTTTTTGCGTTTAAATGATGGGTGTTATCATTCACAGGGTCCCTTAACACAATGCACACACAGCCTGGAGCAGTGGAAAAGCGGCTCAGCCGTTTTCCCACTTTTGTCCATTTGCCTATCAGTTTGTTAACGAAATGGACAGAGCCTGCGTTTTCCCCCTAAAAGTGACTTTTAATGGTGGCCCTTGCGTTTAAAAGATGGGTCTTATCATTCACAAGGGTCCCCGACATAATGCACACAGCCTGGAGCAGTGGAGCAGCGGCTGGGCCGTGTTCCCACTTTTGTCCATTTGCCTATCAGTTTGTTAACGAAATGGACAGAGCCGGCGTTTTCCACCTAAAAGTGACTTTTAATGGTGTTTTTTGCGTTTAAATGATGGGTGTTATCATTCAAAAGGGTCCCCGACAAGGGTCCCCGACACAATGCACATAGTCCTGGGGTCCTGCATATGCTTTAATCACACTTTTGTCCATTTGTCTATCAGTTTGTTAACGAAATGGACAGAGGCTGCGTTTTCCCCCTAAAAGTGACTTTTAATGGTGGTTTTTGAGTTTAAATGATGGGTCTTATCATTTACAGGGTCCCTTAACAAAATGCACACACAGCCTGGAGCAGTGGAGCAGCGGCTCAGCCGTTTTCCCACTTTTGTCCATTTGCCTATCAGTTTGTTAACGAAATGGACAGAGCCTGCGTTTTCCCCCTAAAAGTGACTTTTAATGGTGGCCCTTGCGTTTAAATGATGGCTCTTATCATTCACAAGGGTCCCCAACACAATGCAAACAGCCTGGAGCAGTGGAGCAGCGGCTGGGCCGTGTTCCCACTTTTGTCCATTTGCCTATCAGTTTGTTAACGAAATGGACAGAGCCGGCGTTTTCCCCCTAAAAGTGACTTTTAATGGTGGTTTTTGCGTTTAAATGATGGGTGTTATCATTCACAGGGTCCCTTAACACAATGCACACACAGCCTGGAGCAGTGGAGCAGCGGCTCGGCCGTTTTCCCACTTTTGTCCATTTGCCTATCAGTTTGTTAACGAAATGGACAGAGCCGGCGTTTTCCCCCTAAAATTGACTTTTAATGGTGTTTTTTGCGTTTAAATGATGGGTGTTATCATTCAAAAGGGTCCCCGACAAGGGTCCCCGACACAATGCACATAGTCCTGGGGTCCTGCATATGCTTTAATCACACTTTTGTCCATTTGTCTATCAGTTTGTTAACGAAATGGACAGAGGCTGCGTTTTCCCCCTAAAAGTGACTTTTAATGGTGGTTTTTGAGTTTAAATGATGGGTCTTATCATTCACAGGGTCCCTTAACAAAATGCACACACAGCCTGGAGCAGTGGAGCAGCGGCTCAGCCGTTTTCCCACTTTTGTCCATTTGCCTATCAGTTTGTTAACGAAATGGACAGAGCCGGCGTTTTCCCCCTAAAAGTGACTTTTAATGTTGGTTTTTGCGTTTAAATGATGGGTGTTATCATTCACAGGGTCCCTTAACACAATGCACACACAGCCTGGAGCAGTGGAAAAGCGGCTCAGCCGTTTTCCCACTTTTGTCCATTTGCCTATCAGTTTGTTAACGAAATGGACAGAGCCTGTGTTTTCCCCCTAAAAGTGACTTTTAATGGTGGCCCTTGCGTTTAAAAGATGGGTCTTATCATTCACAAGGGTCCCCGACACAATGCACACAGCCTGGAGCAGTGGAGCAGCGGCTGGGCCGTGTTCCCACTTTTGTCCATTTGCCTATCAGTTTGTTAACGAAATGGACAGAGCCGGCGTTTTCCACCTAAAAGTGACTTTTAATGGTGTTTTTTGCGTTTAAATGATGGGTGTTATCATTCAAAAGGGTCCCCGACAAGGGTCCCCGACACAATGCACATAGTCCTGGGGTCCTGCATATGCTTTAATCACACTTTTGTCCATTTGTCTATCAGTTTGTTAACGAAATGGACAGAGGCTGCGTTTTCCCCCTAAAAGTGACTTTTAATGGTGGTTTTTGAGTTTAAATGATGGGTCTTATCATTTACAGGGTCCCTTAACAAAATGCACACACAGCCTGGAGCAGTGGAGCAGCGGCTCAGCCGTTTTCCCACTTTTGTCCATTTGCCTATCAGTTTGTTAACGAAATGGACAGAGCCTGCGTTTTCCCCCTAAAAGTGACTTTTAATGGTGGCCCTTGCGTTTAAATGATGGCTCTTATCATTCACAAGGGTCCCCAACACAATGCAAACAGCCTGGAGCAGTGGAGCAGCGGCTGGGCCGTGTTCCCACTTTTGTCCATTTGCCTATCAGTTTGTTAACGAAATGGACAGAGCCGGCGTTTTCCCCCTAAAAGTGACTTTTAATGGTGGTTTTTGCGTTTAAATGATGGGTGTTATCATTCACAAGGGTCCCCGACGCAATGCACATAGTCTGGAGCTCGCTGGGGTCCTGCATATGCTTTAATCACACTTTTGTCCATTTGCCTATCAGTTTGTTAACGAAATGGACAGAGGCTGCGTTTTCTCCCTAAAAGTGACTTTTAATGGTGGTTTTTGCATTTAAATGATGGGTGTTATCATTCACAGGGTCCCTTAACACAATGCACACACAGCCTGGAGCAGTGTAGCAGCGGCTCGGCCGTTTTCCCACTTTTGTCCATTTGCCTATCAGTTTGTTAACGAAATGGACAGAGCCTGCGTTTTCCCCCTAAAAGTGACTTTTAATGGTGGCCCTTGCGTTTAAATGATGGCTCTTATCATTCACAAGGGTCCCCAACACAATGCAAACAGCCTGGAGCAGTGGAGCAGCGGCTGGGCCGTGTTCCCACTTTTGTCCATTTGCCTATCAGTTTGTTAACGAAATGGACAGAGCCGGCGTTTTCCCCCTAAAAGTGACTTTTAATGGTGGTTTTTGCGTTTAAATGATGGGTGTTATCATTCACAGGGTCCCTTAACACAATGCACACACAGCCTGGAGCAGTGGAGCAGCGGCTCGGCCGTTTTCCCACTTTTGTCCATTTGCCTATCAGTTTGTTAACGAAATGGACAGAGCCGGCGTTTTCCCCCTAAAATTGACTTTTAATGGTGTTTTTTGCGTTTAAATGATGGGTGTTATCATTCAAAAGGGTCCCCGACAAGGGTCCCCGACACAATGCACATAGTCCTGGGGTCCTGCATATGCTTTAATCACACTTTTGTCCATTTGTCTATCAGTTTGTTAACGAAATGGACAGAGGCTGCGTTTTCCCCCTAAAAGTGACTTTTAATGGTGGTTTTTGAGTTTAAATGATGGGTCTTATCATTCACAGGGTCCCTTAACAAAATGCACACACAGCCTGGAGCAGTGGAGCAGCGGCTCAGCCGTTTTCCCACTTTTGTCCATTTGCCTATCAGTTTGTTAACGAAATGGACAGAGCCGGCGTTTTCCCCCTAAAAGTGACTTTTAATGTTGGTTTTTGCGTTTAAATGATGGGTGTTATCATTCACAGGGTCCCTTAACACAATGCACACACAGCCTGGAGCAGTGGAAAAGCGGCTCAGCCGTTTTCCCACTTTTGTCCATTTGCCTATCAGTTTGTTAACGAAATGGACAGAGCCTGCGTTTTCCCCCTAAAAGTGACTTTTAATGGTGGCCCTTGCGTTTAAAAGATGGGTCTTATCATTCACAAGGGTCCCCGACACAATGCACACAGCCTGGAGCAGTGGAGCAGCGGCTGGGCCGTGTTCCCACTTTTGTCCATTTGCCTATCAGTTTGTTAACGAAATGGACAGAGCCGGCGTTTTCCACCTAAAAGTGACTTTTAATGGTGTTTTTTGCGTTTAAATGATGGGTGTTATCATTCAAAAGGGTCCCCGACAAGGGTCCCCGACACAATGCACATAGTCCTGGGGTCCTGCATATGCTTTAATCACACTTTTGTCCATTTGTCTATCAGTTTGTTAACGAAATGGACAGAGGCTGCGTTTTCCCCCTAAAAGTGACTTTTAATGGTGGTTTTTGAGTTTAAATGATGGGTCTTATCATTTACAGGGTCCCTTAACAAAATGCACACACAGCCTGGAGCAGTGGAGCAGCGGCTCAGCCGTTTTCCCACTTTTGTCCATTTGCCTATCAGTTTGTTAACGAAATGGACAGAGCCTGCGTTTTCCCCCTAAAAGTGACTTTTAATGGTGGCCCTTGCGTTTAAATGATGGCTCTTATCATTCACAAGGGTCCCCAACACAATGCAAACAGCCTGGAGCAGTGGAGCAGCGGCTGGGCCGTGTTCCCACTTTTGTCCATTTGCCTATCAGTTTGTTAACGAAATGGACAGAGCCGGCGTTTTCCCCCTAAAAGTGACTTTTAATGGTGGTTTTTGCGTTTAAATGATGGGTGTTATCATTCACAAGGGTCCCCGACGCAATGCACATAGTCTGGAGCTCGCTGGGGTCCTGCATATGCTTTAATCACACTTTTGTCCATTTGCCTATCAGTTTGTTAACGAAATGGACAGAGGCTGCGTTTTCTCCCTAAAAGTGACTTTTAATGGTGGTTTTTGCATTTAAATGATGGGTGTTATCATTCACAGGGTCCCTTAACACAATGCACACACAGCCTGGAGCAGTGTAGCAGCGGCTCGGCCGTTTTCCCACTTTTGTCCATTTGCCTATCAGTTTGTTAACGAAATGGACAGAGCCGGCGTTTTCCCCCTAAAATTGACTTTTAATGGTGTTTTTTGCGTTTAAATGATGGGTGTTATCATTCACAGGGTCCCTTAACACAATGCACACACAGCCTGGAGCAGTGGAGCAGCGGCTCGGCCGTTTTCCCGCTTTTGTCCATTTGCCTATCAGTTTGTTAACGAAATGGACAGAGCCGGCGTTTTCCCCCTAAAAGTGACTTTTAATGGTGGTTTTTGCGTTTAAATGATGGGTGTTATCATTCACAGGGACCCTTAACACAATGCACACACAGCCTTGAGCAGTGGAGCAGCGGCTCGGCCTTTTTCCCACTTTTGTCCATTTGCCTATCAGTTTGTTAACGAAATGGACAGAGCTGGCGTTTTCCCCCTAAAAGTGAGTTTTAATGGTGGTTTTTGCATTTAAATGATGGGTGTTATCATTCACAAGGGTCCCCGACACAATGCACATAGTCTGGAGCTCGCTGGGGTCCTGCATATGCTTTAATCACACTTTTGTCCATTTGCCTATCAGTTTGTTAACGAAATGGACAGAGCCGGCGTTTTCCCCCTAAAATTGACTTTTAATGGTGGTTTTTGCGTTTAAATGATGGGTGTTATCATTCACAGGGTCCCTTAACACAATGCACACACAGCCTGGAGCAGTGGAGCAGCGGCTCGGCCGTTTTCCCACTTTTGTCCATTTGCCTATCAGTTTGTTAACGAAATGGACAGAGCCGGCGTTTTCACCCTAAAAGTGACTTTTAATGGTGGTTTTTGAGTTTAAATGATGGGTGTTATCATTCACAGGGTCCCTTAACACAATGCACACAGCCTGGAGCAGTGGAGCAGCGGCTCGGCCGTTTTCCCACTTTTGTCCATTTGCCTATCAGTTTATTAACGAAATGGACAGAGCTTGCGTTTTCCTCCTAAAAGTGACTTTTAATGGTGGTTTTTGCATTTAAATGATGGGTCTTATCATTCACAAGGGTCCCCGACACAATGCACAGAGCCTGGAGCAGTGGAGCAGCGGCTGGGCCGTGTTCCCACTTTTGTCCATTTGCCTATCAGTTTGTTAACGAAATGGACAGAGCCGGCATTTTCCCCCTAAAAGTGACTTTTAATGGTGTTTTTTGCGTTTAAATGATGGGTGTTATCATTCAAAAGGGTCCCCGACAAGGGTCCCCGACACAATGCACATAGTCCTGGGGTCCTGCATATGCTTTAATCACACTTTTGTCCATTTGTCTATCAGTTTGTTAACGAAATGGACAGAGGCTGCGTTTTCCCCCTAAAAGTGACTTTTAATGGTGGTTTTTGAGTTTAAATGATGGGTCTTATCATTTACAGGGTCCCTTAACAAAATGCACACACAGCCTGGAGCAGTGGAGCAGCGGCTCAGCCGTTTTCCCACTTTTGTCCATTTGCCTATCAGTTTGTTAACGAAATGGACAGAGCCTGCGTTTTCCCCCTAAAAGTGACTTTTAATGGTGGCCCTTGCGTTTAAATGATGACTCTTATCATTCACAAGGGTCCCCAACACAATGCAAACAGCCTGGAGCAGTGGAGCAGCGGCTGGGCCGTGTTCCCACTTTTGTCCATTTGCCTATCAGTTTGTTAACGAAATGGACAGAGCCGGCGTTTTCCCCCTAAAAGTGACTTTTAATGGTGGTTTTTGCGTTTAAATGATGGGTGTTATCATTCACAAGGGTCCCCGACGCAATGCACATAGTCTGGAGCTCGCTGGGGTCCTGCATATGCTTTAATCACACTTTTGTCCATTTGCCTATCAGTTTGTTAACGAAATGGACAGAGGCTGCGTTTTCTCCCTAAAAGTGACTTTTAATGGTGGTTTTTGCATTTAAATGATGGGTGTTATCATTCACAGGGTCCCTTAACACAATGCACACACAGCCTGGAGCAGTGTAGCAGCGGCTCGGCCGTTTTCCCACTTTTGTCCATTTGCCTATCAGTTTGTTAACGAAATGGACAGAGCCGGCGTTTTCCCCCTAAAATTGACTTTTAATGGTGTTTTTTGCGTTTAAATGATGGGTGTTATCATTCACAGGGTCCCTTAACACAATGCACACACAGCCTGGAGCAGTGGAGCAGCGGCTCGGCCGTTTTCCCGCTTTTGTCCATTTGCCTATCAGTTTGTTAACGAAATGGACAGAGCCGGCGTTTTCCCCCTAAAAGTGACTTTTAATGGTGGTTTTTGCGTTTAAATGATGGGTGTTATCATTCACAGGGACCCTTAACACAATGCACACACAGCCTTGAGCAGTGGAGCAGCGGCTGGGCCGTGTTCCCACTTTTGTCCATTTGCCTATCAGTTTGTTAACGAAATGGACAGAGCCGGCGTTTTCCCCCTAAATGTGACTTTTAATGGTGGTTTTTGCGTTTAAATGATGGGTGTTATCATTCACAAGGGTCCCCGACACAATGCACATAGTCCGGAGCTCGCTGGGGTCCTGCATATGCTTTAATCACACTTTTGTCCATTTGCCTATCAGTTTGTTAACGAAATGGACAGAGGCTGCGTTTTCCCTCTAAAAGTGACTTTTAATGGTGGTTTTTTAGTTTAAATGATTGGTGTTATCATTCACAGGGTCCCTTAACACAATGCACACACAGCCTGGAGCAGTGGAGCAGCGGCTCGGCCGTTTTCCCACTTTTGTCCATTTGCCTATCAGTTTGTTAACGAAATGGACAGAGCCTGCGTTTTCCCCCTAAAAGTGACTTTTAATGGTGGCCCTTGAGTTTAAATGATGGGTCTTATCATTCACAAGGGTCCCCGACACAATGCACACAGCCTGGAGCAGTGGAGCAGCGGCTACTCCGTTTTCCCACTTTTGTCCATTTGCCTATCAGTTTGTTAACGAAATCGACAGAGGCTGCGTTTTCCCCCTAAAAGTGACTTTTAATGGTGGTTTTTGCGTTTAAATGATGGGTGTTATAATTCACAAGGGTCCCCGACACAATGCACATAGTCCTGGGGTCCTGCATATGCTTTAATCACACTTTTGTCCATTTGTCTATCAGTTTGTTAACGAAATGGACAGAGCCGGCGTTTTCCCCCTAAAAGTGACTTTTAATGGTGGTTTTTGCGTTTAAATTATGGGTGTTATCATTCACAAGGGTCCCCGACACAATGCACATAGTCTGGAGCTCGCTGGGGTCCTGCATATGCTTTAATCACACTTTTGTCCATTTGCCTATCAGTTTGTTAACGAAATGGACAGAGGCTGCGTTTTCCCCCTAAAAGTGACTTTTAATGGTGGTTTTTGCGTTTAAATGATGGGTGTTATCATTCACAGGGTCCCTTAACACAACGCACACACAGCCTGGAGCAGTGGAGCAGCGGCTCGGCCGTTTTCCCGCTTTTGTCCATTTGCCTATCAGTTTGTTAACGAAATGTACAGAGCTGGCGTTTTCCCCCTAAAAGTGACTTTTAATGGTGGTTTTTGCGTTTAAATGATGGCTGTTATCATTCAAAGGGTCCCTTAACACAATGCACACACAGCCTGGAGCAGTGGAGCAGCGGCTCGGCCGTTTTCCCACTTTTGTCCATTTGCCTATCAGTTTATTAACGAAATGGACAGAGCCTGCGTTTTCCTCCTAAAAGTGACTTTTAATGGTGGTTTTTGCATTTAAATGATGGGTCTTATCATTCACAAGGGTCCCCGACACAATGCACACAGCATGGAGCAGTGGAGCAGCGGCTGGGCCGTGTTGCACTTTTGTCCATTTGCCTATCAGTTTGTTAACGAAATTGACAGAGCCGGCATTTTCCCCCTAAAAGTGACTTTTAATGGTGTTTTTTGCGTTTAAATGATGGGTGTTATCATTCACAAGGGTCCCCGACAAGGGTCCCCGACACAATGCACATAGTCCTGGGGTCCTGCATATGCTTTAATCACACTTTTGTCCATTTGTCTATCAGTTTGTTAACGAAATGGACAGAGGCTGCGTTTTCCCCCTAAAAGTGACTTTTAATGGTGGTTTTTGCGTTTAAATGATGGGTCTTATCATTCACAGGGTCCCTTAACACAATGCACACACAGCCTGGAGCAGTGGAGCAGCGGCTGGGCCGTGTTCCCACTTTTGTCCATTTGCCTATCAGTTTGTTAACGAAATGGACAGAGCCGGCGTTTTCCCACTAAAAGTGACTTTTAATGGTGGCCCTTGAGTTTAAATGATGGGTGTTATCATTCACAAGGGTCCCCGACACAATGCACATAGTCTGGAGCTCGCTGGGGTCCTGCATATGCTTTAATCACACTTTTGTCCATTTGCCTATCAGTTTGTTAACGAAATGGACAGAGGCTGCGTTTTCCCTCTAAAAGTGACTTTTAATGGTGGTTTTTTAGTTTAAATGATGGGTGTTATCATGCACAGGGTCCCTTAACACAATGCACACACAGCCTGGAGCAGTGGAGCAGCGGCTCGGCCGTTTTCCCACTTTTGTCCATTTGCCTATCAGTTTGTTAACGAAATGGACAGAGCCTGCGTTTTCCCCCTAAAAGTGACTTTTAATGGTGGCCCTTGCGTTTAAATGATGGGTCTTATCATTCACAAGGGTCCCCGACACAATGCACACAGCCTGGAGCAGTGGAGCAGCGGCTACTCCGTTTTCCCACTTTTGTCCATTTGCCTATCAGTTTGTTAACGAAATCGACAGAGGCTGCGTTTTCCCCCTAAAAGTGACTTTTAATGGTGGTTTTTGCGTTTAAATGATGGGTGTTATAATTCACAAGGGTCCCCGACACAATGCACATAGTCTGGAGCTCGCTGGAGTCCTGCATATGCTTTAATCACACTTTTGTCCATTTGCCTATCAGTTTGTTAACGAAATGGACAGAGCCGGCGTTTTCCCCCTAAAAGTGACTTTTAATGGTGGTTTTTGCGTTTAAATGATGGGTGTTATCATTCACAGGGTCCCTTAACACAATGCACACACAGCCTGGAGCAGTGGAGCAGCGGCTCGGCCTTTTTCCCACTTTTGTCCATTTGCCTATCAGTTTATTAACGAAATGGACAGAGCCTGCGTTTTCCTCCTAAAAGTGACTTTTAATGGTGGTTTTTGCATTTAAATGATGGGTCTTATCATTCACAAGGGTCCCCGACACAATGCACACAGCCTGGAGCAGTGGAGCAGCGGCTGGGCCGTGTTCCCACTTTTGTCCATTTGCCTATCAGTTTGTTAACGAAATGGACAGAGCCGGCGTTTTCCCCCTAAATGTGACTTTTAATGGTGGTTTTTGCGTTTAAATGATGGTTGTTATCATTCACAAGGGTCCCCGACACAATGCACATAGTCCGGAGCTCGCTGGGGTCCTGCATATGCTTTAATCACACTTTTGTCCATTTGCCTATCAGTTTGTTAACGAAATGGACAGAGGCTGGGTTTTCCCTCTAAAAGTGACTTTTAATGGTGGTTTTTTAGTTTAAATGATTGGTGTTATCATTCACAGGGTCCCCGACACAATGCACACAGCCTGGAGCAGTGGAGCAGCGGCTCGGCCGTTTTCCCACTTTTGTCCATTTGCCTATCAGTTTATTAACGAAATGGACAGAGCCTGCGTTTTCCTCCTAAAAGTGACTTTTAATGGTGGTTTTTGCATTTAAATGATGGGTCTTATCATTCACAAGGGTCCCCGACAAGGGTCCCCGACACAATGCACATAGTCCTGGGGTCCTGCATATGCTTTAATCACACTTTTGTCCATTTGTCTATCAGTTTGTTAACGAAATGGACAGAGGCTGCGTTTTCCCCCTAAAAGTGACTTTTAATGGTGGTTTTTGCGTTTAAATGATGGGTGTTATAATTCACAAGGGTCCCCGACACAATGCACATAGTCTGGAGCTCGCTGGAGTCCTGCGTATGCTTTAATCACACTTTTGTCCATTTGCCTATCAGTTTGTTAACGAAATGGACAGAGGCTGCGTTTTCCCCCTAAAAGTGACTTTTAATGGTGGTTTTTGCGTTTAAATGATGGGTGTTATCATTCACAGGGTCCCTTAACACAATGCACACACAGCCTGGAGCAGTGGAGCAGCGGCTCGGCCGTTTTCCCACTTTTGTCCATTTGCCTATCAGTTTATTAACGAAATGGACAGAGCCTGCGTTTTCCTCCTAAAAGTGACTTTTAATGGTGGTTTTTGCATTTAAATGATGGGTGTTATCATTCACAAGGGTCCCCGACACAATGCACATAGTCCGGAGCTCGCTGGGGTCCTGCATATGCTTTAATCACACTTTTGTCCATTTGCCTATCAGTTTGTTAACGAAATGGACAGAGGCTGCGTTTTCCCTCTAAAAGTGACTTTTAATGGTGGTTTTTTAGTTTAAATGATTGGTGTTATCATTCACAGGGTCCCTTAACACAATGCACACACAGCCTGGAGCAGTGGAGCAGCGGCTCGGCCGTTTTCCCACTTTTGTCCATTTGCCTATCAGTTTGTTAACGAAATGGACAGAGCCGGCGTTTTCCCCCTAAAATTGACTTTTAATGGTGGTTTTTGCGTTTAAATGATGGGTGTTATCATTCACAGGGTCCCTTAACACAACGCACACACAGCCTGGAGCAGTGGAGCAGCGGCTCGGCCGTTTTCCCGCTTTTGTCCATTTGCCTATCAGTTTGTTAACGAAATGGACAGAGCCGGCGTTTTCCCCCTAAAAGTGACTTTTAATGGTGGTTTTTGCGTTTAAATGATGGGTGTTATCATTCACAAGGGTCCCCGACACAATGCACACACAGCCTGGAGCAGTGGAGCAGCGGCTCGGCCGTTTTCCCACTTTTGTCCATTTGCCTATCAGTTTATTAACGAAATGGACAGAGCCTGCGTTTTCCTCCTAAAAGTGACTTTTAATGGTGGTTTTTGCATTTAAATGATGGGTCTTATCATTCACAAGGGTCCCCGACACAATGCACACAGCATGGAGCAGTGGAGCAGCGGCTGGGCCGTGTTCCCACTTTTGTCCATTTGCCTATCAGTTTGTTAACGAAATGGACAGAGCCGGCATTTTCCCCCTAAAAGTGACTTTTAATGGTGTTTTTTGCGTTTAAATGATGGGTGTTATCATTCACAAGGGTCCCCGACAAGGGTCCCCGACACAATGCACATAGTCCTGGGGTCCTGAATAGGCTTTAATCACACTTTTGTCCATTTGTCTATCAGTTTGTTAACGAAATGGACAGAGGCTGCGTTTTCCCCCTAAAAGTGACTTTTAATGGTGGTTTTTGCGTTTAAATGATGGGTCTTATCATTCACAGGGTCCCTTAACACAATGCACACACAGCCTGGAGCAGTGGAGCAGCGGCTGGGCCGTGTTCCCACTTTTGTCCATTTGCCTATCAGTTTGTTAACGAAATGGACAGAGCCGGCGTTTTCCCCCTAAAAGTGACTTTTAATGGTGGTTTTTGCGTTTAAATGATGGGTGTTATCATTCACAAGGGTCCCCGACACAATGCACATAGTCTGAGCTAATCACACTTTTGTCCATTTGCCTATCAGTTTGTTAACGAAATGGACAGAGCCTGCGTTTTCCCCCTAAAAGTGACTTTTAATGGTGGCCCTTGCGTTTAAATGATGGGTCTTATCATTCACAAGGGTCCCCGACACAATGCACACAGCCTGGAGCAGTGGAGCAGCGGCTACTCCGTTTTCCCACTTTTGTCCATTTGCCTATCAGTTTGTTAACAAAATCGACAGAGGCTGCGTTTTCCCCCTAAAAGTGACTTTTAATGGTGGTTTTTTAGTTTAAATGATGGGTCTTATCATTCACAAGGGTCCCCGACACAATGCACACAGCATGGAGCAGTGGAGCAGCGGCTGGGCCGTGTTCCCACTTTTGTCCATTTGCCTATCAGTTTATTAACGAAATGGACAGAGGCTGCGTTTTCCCCCTAAAAGTGACTTTTAATGGTGGTTTTTGCGTTTAAATGATGGGTCTTATCATTCACAGGGTCCCTTAACACAATGCACACACAGCCTGGAGCAGTGGAGCAGCGGCTGGGCCGTGTTCCCACTTTTGTCCATTTGCCTATCAGTTTGTTAACGAAATGGACAGAGCCGGCGTTTTCCCCCTAAAAGTGACTTTTAATGGTGTTTTTTGCGTTTAAATGATGGGTGTTATCATTCACAAGGGTCCCCGACACAATGCACATAGTCTGGAGCTCGCTGGGGTCCTGCATATGCTTTAATCACACTTTTGTCCATTTGCCTATCAGTTTGTTAACGAAATGGACAGAGGCTGCGTTTTCCCCCTAAAAGTGACTTTTAATGGTGGTTTTTGCGTTTAAATGATGGGTGTTATCATTCACAGGGTCCCTTAACACAACGTACACACAGCCTGGAGCAGTGGAGCAGCGGCTACTCCGTTTTCCCGCTTTTGTCCATTTGCCTATCAGTTTGTTAACGAAATGGACAGAGCCGGCGTTTTCCCCCTAAAAGTGACTTTTAATGGTGGTTTTTTGCGTTTAAATGATGGGTCTTATCATTCACAGGGTCCCTTAACACAATGCACACACAGCCTGGAGCAGTGGAGCAGCGGCTCGGCCGTTTTCCCACTTTTGTCCATTTGCCTATCAGTTTGTTAACGAAATGGACAGAGCCGGCGTTTTCCCCCTAAAAGTGACTTTTAATGTTGGTTTTTGCGTTCAAATGATGGATGTTATCATTCACAGGGTCCCTTAACACAATGCACACAGCCTGGAGCAGTGGAGCAGCGGCTGGGCCGTGTTCCCACTTTTGTCCATTTGCCTATCAGTTTGTTAACGAAATGGACAGAGCCGGCGTTTTCCCCCTAAAAGTGACTTTTAATGGTGGTTTTTGCGTTTAAATGATGGGTGTTATCATTCACAAGGGTCCCCGACACAATGCACATAGTCTGGAGCTCGCTGGGGTCCTGCATATGCTTTAATCACACTTTTGTCCATTTGCCTATCAGTTTGTTAACGAAATGGACAGAGGCTGCGTTTTCCCTCTAAAAGTGACTTTTAATGGTGGTTTTTTAGTTTAAATGATGGGTGTTATCATTCACAAGGGTCCCCGACACAATGCACACAGCCTGGAGCAGTGGAGCAGCGGCTGGGCCGTGTTCCCACTTTTGTCCATTTGCCTATCAGTTTGTTAACGAAATGGACAGAGCCGGCGTTTTCCACCTAAAAGTGACTTTTAATGGTGTTTTTTGCGTTTAAATGATGGGTCTTATCATTCACAAGGGTCCCCGACACAATGCACATAGTCTGGAGCTCGCTGGGGTCCTGCATATGCTTTAATCACACTTTTGTCCATTTGCCTATCAGTTTGTTAACGAAATGGACAGAGCCTGCGTTTTCCCCCTAAAAGTGACTTTTAATGGTGGCCCTTGCGTTTAAATGATGGGTCTTATCATTCACAAGGGTCCCCGACACAATGCACACAGCCTGGAGCAGTGGAGCAGCGGCTACTCCGTTTTCCCACTTTTGTCCATTTGCCTATCAGTTTGTTAACGAAATCGACAGAGGCTGCGTTTTCCCCCTAAAAGTGACTTTTAATGGTGGTTTTTGCGTTTAAATGATGGGTGTTATAATTCACAAGGGTCCCCGACAAAATGCACATAGTCTGGAGCTCGCTGGGGTCCTGCATATGCTTTAATCACACTTTTGTCCATTTGCCTATCAGTTTGTTAACGAAATGGACAGAGGCTGCGTTTTCTCCCTAAAAGTGACTTTTAATGGTGGTTTTTGCGTTTAAATGATGGGTGTTATCATTCACAGGGTCCCTTAACACAATGCACACACAGCCTGGAGCAGTGGAGCAGCGGCTCGGCCGTTTTCCCACTTTTGTCCATTTGCCTATCAGTTTGTTAACGAAATGGACAGAGCCGGCGTTTTCCCCCTAAAATTGACTTTTAATGGTGGTTTTTGCGTTTAAATGATGGGTGTTATCATTCACAGGGTCCCTTAACACAATGCACACACAGCCTGGAGCAGTGGAGCAGCGGCTCGGCCGTGTTCCCACTTTTGTCCATTTGCCTATCAGTTTGTTAACGAAATGGACAGAGCCGGCGTTTTCACCCTAAATGTGACTTTTAATGGTGGTTTTTGCGTTTAAATGATGGTTGTTATCATTCACAAGGGTCCCCGACACAATGCACATAGTCCGGAGCTCGCTGGGGTCCTGCATATGCTTTAATCACACTTTTGTCCATTTGCCTATCAGTTTGTTAACGAAATGGACAGAGGCTGCGTTTTCCCTCTAAAAGTGACTTTTAATGGTGGTTTTTTAGTTTAAATGATTGGTGTTATCATTCACAAGGGTCCCCGACACAATGCACACACAGCATGGAGCAGTGGAGCAGCGGCTGGGCCGTGTTCCCACTTTTGTCCATTTGCCTATCAGTTTGTTAACGAAATGGACAGAGCCGGCATTTTCCCCCTAAAAGTGACTTTTAATGGTGTTTTTTGCGTTTAAATGATGGGTGTTATCATTCACAAGGGTCCCCGACAAGGGTCCCCGACACAATGCACATAGTCCTGGGGTCCTGCATATGCTTTAATCACACTTTTGTCCATTTGTCTATCAGTTTGTTAACGAAATGGACAGAGGCTGCGTTTTCCCCCTAAAAGTGACTTTTAATGGTGGTTTTTGCGTTTAAATGATGGGTGTTATAATTCACAAGGGTCCCCGACACAATGCACATAGTCTGGAGCTCGCTGGAGTCCTGCGTATGCTTTAATCACACTTTTGTCCATTTGCCTATCAGTTTGTTAACGAAATGGACAGAGGCTGCGTTTTCCCCCTAAAAGTGACTTTTAATGGTGGTTTTTGCGTTTAAATGATGGGTGTTATCATTCACAGGGTCCCTTAACACAACGCACACACAGCCTGGAGCAGTGGAGCAGCGGCTCGGCCGTTTTCCCGCTTTTGTCCATTTGCCTATCAGTTTGTTAACGAAATGTACAGAGCCGGCGTTTTCCCCCTAAAAGTGACTTTTAATGGTGGTTTTTGCGTTTAAATGATGGCTGTTATCATTCAAAGGGTCCCTTAACACAATGCACACACAGCCTGGAGCAGTGGAGCAGCGGCTCGGCCGTTTTCCCACTTTTGTCCATTTGCCTATCAGTTTATTAACGAAATGGACAGAGCCTGCGTTTTCCTCCTAAAAGTGACTTTTAATGGTGGTTTTTGCATTTAAATGATGGGTCTTATCATTCACAAGGGTCCCCGACACAATGCACACAGCATGGAGCAGTGGAGCAGCGGCTGGGCCGTGTTGCACTTTTGTCCATTTGCCTATCAGTTTGTTAACGAAATTGACAGAGCCGGCATTTTCCCCCTAAAAGTGACTTTTAATGGTGTTTTTTGCGTTTAAATGATGGGTGTTATCATTCACAAGGGTCCCCGACAAGGGTCCCCGACACAATGCACATAGTCCTGGGGTCCTGCATATGCTTTAATCACACTTTTGTCCATTTGTCTATCAGTTTGTTAACGAAATGGACAGAGGCTGCGTTTTCCCCCTAAAAGTGACTTTTAATGGTGGCCCTTGAGTTTAAATGATGGGTGTTATCATTCACAGGGTCCCTTAACACAATGCACACACAGCCTGGAGCAGTGGAGCAGCGGCTGGGCCGTGTTCCCACTTTTGTCCATTTGCCTATCAGTTTGTTAACGAAATGGACAGAGCCGGCGTTTTCCCCCTAAAAGTGACTTTTAATGGTGGCCCTTGAGTTTAAATGATGGGTGTTATCATTCACAAGGGTCCCCGACACAATGCACATAGTCTGGAGCTCGCTGGGGTCCTGCATATGCTTTAATCACACTTTTGTCCATTTGCCTATCAGTTTGTTAACGAAATGGACAGAGCCGGCGTTTTCCCCCTAAATGTGACTTTTAATGGTGGTTTTTGCGTTTAAATGATGGTTGTTCTCATTCACAAGGGTCCCCGACGCAATGCACATAGTCTGGAGCTCGCTGGGGTCCCGCAAAATGCTTTAATCACGATTTTGTCCTTTTCCCCATCACTTTGTTAACGAAATGGACAGAGGCTGCGTTTTCCCTCTAAAAGTGACTTTTAATGGTGGTTTTTTAGTTTAAATGATTGGTGTTATCATTCACAGGGTCCCCGTCACAATGCACACAGCCTGGAGCAGTGGAGCAGCGGCTCGGCCGTTTTCCCACTTTTGTCCATTTGCCTATCAGTTTATTAACGAAATGGACAGAGCCTGCGTTTTCCTCCTAAAAGTGACTTTTAATGGTGGTTTTTGCATTTAAATGATGGGTCTTATCATTCACAAGGGTCCCCGACACAATGCACACAGCATGGAGCAGTGGAGCAGCGGCTGGGCCGTGTTCCCACTTTTGTCCATTTGCCTATCAGTTTGTTAACGAAATGGACAGAGCCGGCATTTTCCCCCTAAAAGTGACTTTTAATGGTGTTTTTTGCGTTTAAATGATGGGTGTTATCATTCACAAGGGTCCCCGACAAGGGTCCCCGACACAATGCACATAGTCCTGGGGTCCTGCATATGCTTTAATCACACTTTTGTCCATTTGTCTATTAGTTTGTTAACGAAATGGACAGAGGCTGCGTTTTCCCCCTAAAAGTGACTTTTAATGGTGGTTTTTGCGTTTAAATGATGGGTGTTATAATTCACAAGGGTCCCCGACACAATGCACATAGTCTGGAGCTCGCTGGAGTCCTGCGTATGCTTTAATCACACTTTTGTCCATTTGCCTATCAGTTTGTTAACGAAATGGACAGAGGCTGCGTTTTCCCCCTAAAAGTGACTTTTAATGGTGGTTTTTGCGTTTAAATGATGGGTGTTATCATTCACAGGGTCCCTTAACACAATGCACACACAGCCTGGAGCAGTGGAGCAGCGGCTCGGCCGTTTTCCCACTTTTGTCCATTTGCCTATCAGTTTATTAACGAAATGGACAGAGCCTGCGTTTTCCTCCTAAAAGTGACTTTTAATGGTGGTTTTTGCATTTAAATGATGGGTGTTATCATTCACAAGGGTCCCCGACACAATGCACATAGTCCGGAGCTCGCTGGGGTCCTGCATATGCTTTAATCACACTTTTGTCCATTTGCCTATCAGTTTGTTAACGAAATGGACAGAGGCTGCGTTTTTTCCCTAAAAGTGACTTTTAATGGTGGTTTTTGCATTTAAATGATGGGTGTTATCATTCACAGGGTCCCTTAACACAATGCACACACAGCCTGGAGCAGTGGAGCAGCGGCTCGGCCGTTTTCCCACTTTTGTCCATTTGCCTATCAGTTTGTTAACGAAATGGACAGAGCCGGCGTTTTCCCCCTAAAATTGACTTTTAATGGTGGTTTTTGCGTTTAAATGATGGGTGTTATCATTCACAGGGTCCCTTAACACAACGCACACACAGCCTGGAGCAGTGGAGCAGCGGCTCGGCCGTTTTCCCGCTTTTGTCCATTTGCCTATCAGTTTATTAACGAAATGGACAGAGCCTGCGTTTTCCTCCTAAAAGTGACTTTTAATGGTGGTTTTTGCATTTAAATGATGGGTCTTATCATTCACAAGGGTCCCCGACACAATGCACACAGCATGGAGCAGTGGAGCAGCGGCTGGGCCGTGTTCCCACTTTTGTCCATTTGCCTATCAGTTTGTTAACGAAATGGACAGAGCCGGCATTTTCCCCCTAAAAGTGACTTTTAATGGTGTTTTTTGCGTTTAAATGATGGGTGTTATCATTCACAAGGGTCCCCGACAAGGGTCCCCGACACAATGCACATAGTCCTGGGGTCCTGCATAGGCTTTAATCACACTTTTGTCCATTTGTCTATCAGTTTGTTAACGAAATGGACAGAGGCTGCGTTTTCCCCCTAAAAGTGACTTTTAATGGTGGTTTTTGCGTTTAAATGATGGGTCTTATCGTTCACAGGGTCCCTTAACACAATGCACACACAGCCTGGAGCAGTGGAGCAGCGGCTGGGCCGTGTTCCCACTTTTGTCCATTTGCCTATCAGTTTGTTAACGAAATGGACAGAGCCGGCGTTTTCCCCCTAAAAGTGACTTTTAATGGTGGTTTTTGCGTTTAAATGATGGGTGTTATCATTCACAAGGGTCCCCGACACAATGCACATAGTCTGAGCTAATCACACTTTTGTCCATTTGCCTATCAGTTTGTTAACGAAATGGACAGAGCCTGCGTTTTTCCCCTAAAAGTGACTTTTAATGGTGGCCCTTGCGTTTAAATGATGGGTCTTATCATTCACAAGGGTCCCCGACACAATGCACACAGCCTGGAGCAGTGGAGCAGCGGCTACTCCGTTTTCCCACTTTTGTCCATTTGCCTATCAGTTTGTTAACAAAATCGACAGAGGCTGCGTTTTCCCCCTAAAAGTGACTTTTAATGGTGGTTTTTGCGTTTAAATGATGGGTCTTATCATTCACAGGGTCCCTTAACACAATGCACACACAGCCTGGAGCAGTGGAGCAGCGGCTGGGCCGTGTTCCCACTTTTGTCCATTTGCCTATCAGTTTGTTAACGAAATGGACAGAGCCGGCGTTTTCCCCCTAAAAGTGACTTTTAATGGTGTTTTTTGCGTTTAAATGATGGGTGTTATCATTCACAAGGGTCCCCGACACAATGCACATAGTCTGGAGCTCGCTGGGGTCCTGCATATGCTTTAATCACACTTTTGTCCATTTGCCTATCAGTTTGTTAACGAAATGGACAGAGGCTGCGTTTTCCCCCTAAAAGTGACTTTTAATGGTGGTTTTTGCGTTTAAATGATGGGTGTTATCATTCACAGGGTCCCTTAACACAACGTACACACAGCCTGGAGCAGTGGAGCAGCGGCTACTCCGTTTTCCCGCTTTTGTCCATTTGCCTATCAGTTTGTTAACGAAATGGACAGAGCCGGCGTTTTCCCCCTAAAAGTGACTTTTAATGGTGGTTTTTGCGTTTAAATGATGGGTGTTATCATTCACAGGGTCCCTTAACACAATGCACACACAGCCTGGAGCAGTGGAGCAGCGGCTCGGCCGTTTTCCCACTTTTGTCCATTTGCCTATCAGTTTATTAACGAAATGGACAGAGCCTGCGTTTTCCTCCTAAAAGTGACTTTTAATGGTGGTTTTTGCATTTAAATGATGGGTCTTATCATTCACAAGGGTCCCCGACACAATGCACACAGCATGGAGCAGTGGAGCAGCGGCTGGGCCGTGTTCCCACTTTTGTCCATTTGCCTATCAGTTTGTTAACGAAATGGACAGAGCCGGCATTTTCCCCCTAAAAGTGACTTTTAATGGTGTTTTTTGCGTTTAAATGATGGGTGTTATCATTCACAAGGGTCCCCGACAAGGGTCCCCGACACAATGCACATAGTCCTGGGGTCCTGCATATGCTTTAATCACACTTTTGTCCATTTGTCTATCAGTTTGTTAACGAAATGGACAGAGGCTGCGTTTTCCCCCTAAAAGTGACTTTTAATGGTGGTTTTTTGCGTTTAAATGATGGGTCTTATCATTCACAGGGTCCCTTAACACAATGCACACACAGCCTGGAGCAGTGGAGCAGCGGCTCGGCCGTTTTCCCACTTTTGTCCATTTGCCTATCAGTTTGTTAACGAAATGGACAGAGCCGGCGTTTTCCCCCTAAAAGTGACTTTTAATGTTGGTTTTTGCGTTCAAATGATGGATGTTATCATTCACAAGGGTCCCCGACACAATGCACATAGTCTGGAGCTCGCTGGGGTCCTGCATATGCTTTAATCACACTTTTGTCCATTTGCCTATCAGTTTGTTAACGAAATGGACAGAGCCTGCGTTTTCCCCCTAAAAGTGACTTTTAATGGTGGCCCTTGCGTTTAAATGATGGGTCTTATCATTCACAAGGGTCCCCGACACAATGCACACAGCCTGGAGCAGTGGAGCAGCGGCTACTCCGTTTTCCCACTTTTGTCCATTTGCCTATCAGTTTGTTAACGAAATCGACAGAGGCTGCGTTTTCCCCCTAAAAGTGACTTTTAATGGTGGTTTTTGCGTTTAAATGATGGGTGTTATAATTCACAAGGGTCCCCGACAAAATGCACATAGTCTGGAGCTCGCTGGGGTCCTGCATATGCTTTAATCACACTTTTGTCCATTTGCCTATCAGTTTGTTAACGAAATGGACAGAGGCTGCGTTTTCTCCCTAAAAGTGACTTTTAATGGTGGTTTTTGCGTTTAAATGATGGGTGTTATCATTCACAGGGTCCCTTAACACAATGCACACACAGCCTGGAGCAGTGGAGCAGCGGCTCGGCCGTTTTCCCACTTTTGTCCATTTGCCTATCAGTTTGTTAACGAAATGGACAGAGCCGGCGTTTTCCCCCTAAAATTGACTTTTAATGGTGGTTTTTGCGTTTAAATGATGGGTGTTATCATTCACAGGGTCCCTTAACACAATGCACACACAGCCTGGAGCAGTGGAGCAGCGGCTCGGCCGTGTTCCCACTTTTGTCCATTTGCCTATCAGTTTGTTAACGAAATGGACAGAGCCGGCGTTTTCCCCCTAAAAGTGACTTTTAATGGTGTTTTTTGCGTTTAAATGATGGGTGTTATCATTCACAAGGGTCCCCGACACAATGCACATAGTCTGGAGCTCGCTGGGGTCCTGCATATGCTTTAATCACACTTTTGTCCATTTGCCTATCAGTTTGTTAACGAAATGGACAGAGGCTGCGTTTTCCCCCTAAAAGTGACTTTTAATGGTGGTTTTTGCGTTTAAATGATGGGTATTATCATTCACAAGGGTCCCCGACACAATGCACACAGCCTGGAGCAGTGGAGCAGCGGCTACTCCGTTTTCCCACTTTTGTCCATTTGCCTATCAGTTTGTTAACGAAATCGACAGAGGCTGCGTTTTCCCCCTAAAAGTGACTTTTAATGGTGGTTTTTGCGTTTAAATGATGGGTGTTATAATTCACAAGGGTCCCCGACACAATGCACATAGTCTGGAGCTCGCTGGGGTCCTGCATATGCTTTAATCACACTTTTGTCCATTTGCCTATCAGTTTGTTAACGAAATGGACAGAGGCTGCGTTTTCTCCCTAAAAGTGACTTTTAATGGTGTTTTTTGCGTTTAAATGATGGGTGTTATCATTCACAAGGGTCCCCGACAAGGGTCCCCGACACAATGCACATAGTCCTGGGGTCCTGCATATGCTTTAATCACACTTTTGTCCATTTGTCTATCAGTTTGTTAACGAAATGGACAGAGGCTGCGTTTTCCCCCTAAAAGTGACTTTTAATGGTGGTTTTTGCGTTTAAATGATGGGTCTTATCATTCACAGGGTCCCTTAACACAATGCACACACAGCCTGGAGCAGTGGAGCAGCGGCTCGGCCGTTTTCCCACTTTTGTCCATTTGCCTATCAGTTTGTTAACGAAATGGACAGAGCCGGCGTTTTCCCCCTAAAAGTGACTTTTAATGTTGGTTTTTGCGTTCAAATGATGGATGTTATCATTCACAGGGTCCCTTAACACAATGCACACACAGCCTGGAGCAGTGGAAAAGCGGCTCAGCCGTTTTCCCACTTTTGTCCATTTGCCTATCAGTTTGTTAACGAAATGGACAGAGCCTGCGTTTTCCCCCTGAAAGTGACTTTTAATGGTGGCCCTTGCGTTTAAAAGATGGGTCTTATCATTCACAAGGGTCCCCGACACAATGCACACAGCCTGGAGCAGTGGAGCAGCGGCTGGGCCGTGTTCCCACTTTTGTCCATTTGCCTATCAGTTTGTTAACGAAATGGACAGAGCCGGCGTTTTCCCCCTAAAAGTGACTTTTAATGGTGTTTTTTGCGTTTAAATGATGGGTGTTATCATTCACAAGGGTCCCCGACAAGGGTCCCCGACACAATGCACATAGTCCTGGTGTCCTGCATATGCTTTAATCACACTTTTGTCCATTTGTCTATCAGTTTGTTAACGAAATGGACAGAGGCTGCGTTTTCCCCCTAAAAGTGACGTTTAATGGTGGTTTTTGCGTTTAAATGATGGGTCTTATCATTCACAGGGTCCCTTAACACAATGCACACACAGCCTGGAGCAGTGGAGCAGCGGCTCGGCCGTTTTCCCACTTTTGTCCATTTGCCTATCAGTTTGTTAACGAAATGGACAGAGCCGGCGTTTTCCCCCTAAAAGTGACTTTTAATGGTGGTTTTTGCATTTAAATGATGGGTGTTATCATTCACAAGGGTCCCCGACACAATGCACATAGTCTGGAGCTCGCTGGGGTCCTGCATATGCTTTAATCACACTTTTGTCCATTTGCCTATCAGTTTGTTAACGAAATGGACAGAGCCGGCGTTTTCCCCCTAAAATTGACTTTTAATGGTGGTTTTTGCGTTTAAATGATGGGTGTTATCATTCACAGGGTCCCTTAACACAATGCACACACAGCCTGGAGCAGTGGAGCAGCGGCTCGGCCGTTTTCCCACTTTTGTCCATTTGCCTATCAGTTTGCGAAATGGACAGAGCCGGCGTTTTCACCCTAAAAGTGACTTTTAATGGTGGTTTTTGAGTTTAAATGATGGGTGTTATCATTCACAGGGTCCCTTAACACAATGCACACACAGCCTGGAGCAGTGGAGCAGCGGCTCGGCCGTTTTCCCACTTTTGTCCATTTGCCTATCAGTTTATTAACGAAATGGACAGAGCTTGCGTTTTCCTCCTAAAAGTGACTTTTAATGGTGGTTTTTGCATTTAAATGATGGGTCTTATCATTCACAAGGGTCCCCGACACAATGCACAGAGCCTGGAGCAGTGGAGCAGCGGCTGGGCCGTGTTCCCACTTTTGTCCATTTGCCTATCAGTTTGTTAACGAAATGGACAGAGCCGGCATTTTCCCCCTAAAAGTGACTTTTAATGGTGTTTTTTGCGTTTAAATGATGGGTGTTATCATTCAAAAGGGTCCCCGACAAGGGTCCCCGACACAATGCACATAGTCCTGGGGTCCTGCATATGCTTTAATCACACTTTTGTCCATTTGTCTATCAGTTTGTTAACGAAATGGACAGAGGCTGCGTTTTCCCCCTAAAAGTGACTTTTAATGGTGGGTTTTGAGTTTAAATGATGGTTCTTATCATTCACAGGGTCCCTTAACAAAATGCACACACAGCCTGGAGCAGTGGAGCAGCGGCTCAGCCGTTTTCCCACTTTTGTCCATTTGCCTATCAGTTTGTTAACGAAATGGACAGAGCCGGCGTTTTCCCCCTAAAAGTGACTTTTAATGTTGGTTTTTGCGTTCAAATGATGGATGTTATCATTCACAGGGTCCCTTAACACAATGCACACAGCCTGGAGCAGTGGAGCAGCGGCTCAGCCGTTTTCCCACTTTTGTCCATTTGCCTATCAGTTCGTTAACGAAATGGACAGAGCCTGCGTTTTCCCCCTAAAAGTGACTTTTAATGGTGGTTTTTGCGTTTAAATGATGGGTGTTATCATTCACAAGGGTCCCCGACACAATGCACATAGTCTGGAGCTCGCTGGGGTCCTGCATATGCTTTAATCACACTTTTGTCCATTTGCCTATCAGTTTGTTAACGAAATGGACAGAGGCTGCGTTTTCCCTCTAAAAGTGACTTTTAATTGTGTTTTTTTTAGTTTAAATGATGGGTGTTATCATTCACAGGGTCCCTTAACACAATGCACACACAGCCTGGAGCAGTGGAGCAGCGGCTCGGCCGTTTTCCCACTTTTGTCCATTTGCCTATCAGTTTGTTAACGAAATGGACAGAGCCTGCGTTTTCCCCCTAAAAGGGCCTTTTAATGGTGGCCCTTGCGTTTAAATGATGGGTCTTATCATTCACAAGGGTCCCCGACACAATGCACACAGCCTGGAGCAGTGGAGCAGCGGCTGGGCCGTGTTCCCACTTTTGTCCATTTGCCTATCAGTTTGTTAACGAAATGGACAGAGCCGGCGTTTTCCCCCTAAAAGTGACTTTTAATGGTGTTTTTTGCGTTTAAATGATGGGTCTTATCATTCACAAGGGTCCCCGACACAATGCACATAGTCTGGAGCTCGCTGGGGTCCTGCATATGCTTTAATCACACTTTTGTCCATTTGCCTATCAGTTTGTTAACGAAATGGACAGAGGCTGAGTTTTCCCCCTAAAAGTGACTTTTAATGGTGGTTTTTGCGTTTAAATGATGGGTGTTTTCATTCACAGGGTCCCTTAACACAATGCACACACAGCCTGGAGCAGTGGAGCAGCGGCTCGGCCGTTTTCCCACTTTTGTCCATTTGCCTATCAGTTTGTTAACGAAATGGACAGAGCCGGCGTTTTCCCCCTAAAAGTGACTTTTAATGGTGGTTTTTGCGTTTAAATGATGGGTGTTATCATTCACAGGGTCCCTTAACACAATGCACACACAGCCTGGAGCAGTGGAGCAGCGGCTCGGCCGTTTTCCCACTTTTGTCCATTTGCCTATCAGTTTGTTAACGAAATGGACAGAGCCGGCGTTTTCCCCCTAAAAGTGACTTTTAATGTTGGTTTTTGCGTTCAAATGATGGATGTTATCATTCACAGGGTCCCTTAACACAATGCACACACAGCCTGGAGCAGTGGAGCAGCGGCTCAGCCGTTTTCCCACTTTTGTCCATTTGCCTATCAGTTCGTTAACGAAATGGACAGAGCCTGCGTTTTCCCCCTAAAAGTGACTTTTAATGGTGGCCCTTGCGTTTAAATGATGGCTCTTATCATTCACAAGGGTCCCCGACACAATGCACACAGCCTGGAGCAGTGGAGCAGCGGCTGGGCCGTGTTCCCTCTTTTGTCCATTTGCCTATCAGTTTGTTAACGAAATGGACAGAGCCGGCGTTTTCCCCCTAAAAGTGACTTTTAATGGTGTTTTTTGCGTTTAAATGATGGGTCTAATCATTCACAAGGGTCCCCGACACAATGCACATAGTCTGGAGCTCGCTGGGGTCCTGCATATGCTTTAATCACACTTTTGTCCATTTGCCTATCAGTTTGTTAACAAAATGGACAGAGGCTGCGTTTTCCCCCTAAAAGGGACTTTTAATGGTGGTTTTTGCGTTTAAATGATGGGTGTTATCATTCACAGGGTCCCTTAACACAATGCACACACAGCCTGGAGCAGTGGAGCAGCGGCTCGGCCGTTTTCCCACTTTTGTCCATTTGCCTATCAGTTTGTTAACGAAATGGACAGAGCCTGCGTTTTCCCCCTAAAAGTGACTTTTAATGGTGACCCTTGCGTTTAAATGATGGGTCTTATCATTCACAAGGGTCCCCGACACAATGCACACAGCCTGGAGCAGTGGAGCAGCGGCTACTCCGTTTTCCCACTTTTGTCCATTTGCCTATCAGTTTGTTAACGAAATCGACAGAGGCTGCGTTTTCCCCCTAAAAGTGACTTTTAATGGTGGTTTTTGCATTTAAATGATGGGTATTATCATAAACAAGGGTCCCCGACACAATGCACATAGTCTGGCACTCGCTGGGGTCCTGCATATGCTTTAATCACACTTTTGTCCATTTGCCTATCAGTTTGTTAACGAAATGGACAGAGGCTGCGTTTTCCCCCTAAAAGTGACTTTTAATGGTGGTTTTTGCGTTTAAATGATGGATGTTATCATTCACAGGGTCCCTTAACACAATGCACACACAGCCTGGAGCAGTGGAGCAGCGGCTCGGCCGTTTTCCCACTTTTGTCCATTTGCCTATCAGTTTGTTAACGAAATGGACAGAGCCGGTGTTTTCCCCCTAAAAGTGACTTTTAATGGTGGTTTTTGCGTTTAAATGATGGGTGTTATCATTCACAGGGTCCCTTAAAACAATGCACACACAGCCTGGAGCAGTGGAGCAGCGGCTCGGCCGTTTTCCCACTTTTGTCCATTTGCCTATCAGTTTATTAACGAAATGGACAGAGCCTGCGTTTTCCTCCTAAAAGTGACTTTTAATGGTGGTTTTTGCATTTAAATGATGGGTGTTATCATTCACAAGGGTCCCCGACAAGGGTCCCCGACACAATGCACATAGTCCTGGGGTCCTGCATATGCTTTAATCACACTTTTGTCCATTTGTCTATCAGTTTGTTAACGAAATGGACAGAGGCTGTGTTTTCCCCCTAAAAGTGACTTTTAATGGTGGTTTTTGCGTTTAAATGATGGGTCTTATCATTCACAGGGTCCCTTAACACAATGCACACACAGCCTGGAGCAGTGGAGCAGCGGCTCGGCCGTTTTCCCACTTTTGTCCATTTGCCTATCAGTTTGTTAACGAAATGGACAGAGCCGGCGTTTTCCCCCTAAAAGTGAGTTTTAATGGTGGTTTTTGCGTTTAAATGATGGGTGTTATCATTCACAAGGGTCCCCGACACAATGCACATAGTCTGGAGCTCGCTGGGGTCCTGCATATGCTTTAATCACACTTTTGTCCATTTGCCTATCAGTTTGTTAACGAAATGGACAGAGGCTGCGTTTTCCCCCTAAAAGTGACTTTTAATGGTGGCCCTTGCGTTTAAATGATGGGTCTTATCATTCACAAGGGTCCCCGACACAATGCACATAGTCTGGAGCTCGCTGGGGTCCTGCATATGCTTTAATCACACTTTTGTCCATTTGCCTATCAGTTTGTTAACGAAATGGACAGAGCCTGCGTTTTCCCCCTAAAAGTGACTTTTAATGGTGGCCCTTGCGTTTAAATGATGGGTCTTATCATTCACAAGGGTCCCCGACACAATGCACACAGCCTGGAGCAATGGAGCAGCGGCTCGGCCGTTTTCCCACTTTTGTCCATTTGCCTATCAGTTTGTTAACGAAATGGACAGAGCCGGCGTTTTTCCCCTAAAAGTGACTTTTAATGGTGGTTTTTGCGTTTAAATGATGGGTGTTATCATGCACAGGGTCCCTTAACACAATGCACACACAGCCTGGAGCAGTGGAGCAGCGGCTCGGCCGTTTTCCCACTTTTGTCCATTTGCCTATCAGTTTGTTAACGAAATGGACAGAGCCGGCGTTTTCCCCCTAAAAGTGACTTTTAATGGTGGTTTTTGCATTTAAATGATGGGTGTTATCATTCACAAGGGTCCCCGACACAATGCACATAGTCTGGAGCTCGCTGGAGTCCTGCATATGCTTTAATCACACTTTTGTCCATTTGCCTATCAGTTTGTTAACGAAATGGACAGAGGCTGCGTTTTCCCCCTAAAAGTGACTTTTAATGGTGGTTTTTGCGTTTAAATGATGGGTGTTATCATGCACAGGGTCCCTTAACACAATGCACACACAGCCTGGAGCAGTGGAGCAGCGGCTCGGCCTTTTTCCCACTTTTGTCCATTTGCCTATCAGTTTATTAACGAAATGGACAGAGCCTGCGTTTTCCCCCTAAAAGTGACTTGTAATGGTGGCCCTTGCGTTTAAATGATGGGTGTTATCATTCACAGGGGTCCCCGACACAATGCACACAGCCTGGAGCAGTGGAGCAGCGGCTGGGCCTTGTTCCCACTTTTGTCCATTTGCCTATCAGTTTGTTAACGAAATGGACAGAGCCGGCGTTTTCCCACTAAAAGTGACTTTTAATGGTGTTTTTTGCATTTAAATGATGGGTCTTATCATTCACAAGGGTCCCCGACACAATGCACATAGTCTGGAGCTCGCTGGGGTCCTGCATATGCTTTAATCACACTTTTGTCCATTTGCCTATCAGTTTGTTAACGAAATGGACAGAGCCTGCGTTTTCCCCCTAAAAGTGACTTTTAATGGTGGCCCTTGCGTTTAAATGATGGGTCTTATTATTCACAAGGGTCCTCGACACAATGCACACAGCCTGGAGCAGTGGAGCAGCAGCTACTCCGTTTTCCCACTTTTGTCCATTTGCCTATCAGTTTGTTAACGAAATGGACAGAGACGGCGTTTTCCCCCTAAAATGGACTTTTAATGGTGGTTTTTGCATTTAAATGATGGGTGTTATCATTCACAAGGGTCCCCGACACAATGCACATAGTCTGGAGCTCGCTGCGGTCCTGCATATGCTTTAATCACACTTTTGTCCATTTGCCTATCAGTTTGTTAACGAAATGGACAGAGGCTGCGTTTTCCCCCTAAAAGTGACTTTTAATGGTGGTTTTTGCGTTTAAATGATGGGTGTTATCATTCACAAGGGTCCCCGACACAATGCACATAGTCTGGAGCTCGCTGGGGTCCTGCATATGCTTTAATCACACTTTTGTCCATTTGCCTATCAGTTTGTTAACGAAATGGACAGAGCCTGCGTTTTCCCCCTAAAAGTGACTTTTAATGGTGGCCCTTGCGTTTAAATGATGGGTCTTATCATTCACAAGGGTCCCCGACACAATGCACATAGTCTGGAGCTCGCTGGGGTCCTGCATATGCTTTAATCACACTTTTGTCCATTTGCCTATCAGTTTGTTAACGAAATGGACAGAGCCTGCGTTTTCCCCCTAAAAGTGACTTTTAATGGTGGTTTTTGCGTTTAAATGATGGGTGTTATCATTCACAAGGGTCCCCGACACAATGCACACAGCCTGGAGCAATGGAGCAGCGGCTCGGCCTTTTTCCCACTTTTGTCCATTTGCCTATCAGTTTGTTAACGAAATGGACAGAGCCTGCGTTTTCCCCCTAAAAGTGACTTTTAATGGTGGCCCTTGCGTTTAAATGATGGGTGTTATCATGCACAGGGTCCCTTAACACAATGCACACACAGCCTGGAGCAGTGGAGCAGCGGCTCGGCCGTTTTCCCACTTTTGTCCATTTGCCTATCAGTTTGTTAACGAAATGGACAGAGCCGGCGTTTTCCCCCTAAAAGTGACTTTTAATGGTGGTTTTTGCGTTTAAATGATGGGTGTTATCATTCACAAGGGTCCCCGACACAATGCACATAGTCTGGAGCTCGCTGGGGTCCTGCATATGCTTTAATCACACTTTTGTCCATTTGCCTATCAGTTTGTTAACGAAATGGACAGAGGCTGCGTTTTCCCTCTAAAAGTGACTTTTAATGGTGTTTTTTTAGTTTAAATGATGGGTGTTATCATTCACAGGGTCCCTTAACACAATGCACACACAGCCTGGAGCAGTGGAGCAGCGGCTCGGCCGTTTTCCCACTTTTGTCCATTTGCCTATCAGTTTGTTAACGAAATGGACAGAGCCTCCGTTTTCCCCCTAAAAGGGCCTTTTAATGGTGGCCCTTGCGTTTAAATGATGGGTCTTATCATTCACAAGGGTCCCCGACACAATGCACACAGCCTGGAGCAGTGGAGCAGCGGCTGGGCCGTGTTCCCACTTTTGTCCATTTGCCTATCAGTTTGTTAACGAAATGGACAGAGCCGGCGTTTTCCCCCTAAAAGTGACTTTTAATGGTGTTTTTTGCGTTTAAATGATGGGTCTTATCATTCACAAGGGTCCCCGACACAATGCACATAGTCTGGAGCTCGCTGGGGTCCTGCATATGCTTTAATCACACTTTTGTCCATTTGCCTATCAGTTTGTTAACGAAATGGACAGAGGCTGAGTTTTCCCCCTAAAAGTGACTTTTAATGGTGGTTTTTGCGTTTAAATGATGGGTGTTATCATTCACAGGGTCCCTTAACACAATGCACACACAGCCTGGAGCAGTGGAGCAGCGGCTCGGCCGTTTTCCCACTTTTGTCCATTTGCCTATCAGTTTGTTAACGAAATGGACAGAGCCGGCGTTTTCCCCCTAAAAGTGACTTTTAATGGTGGTTTTTGCGTTTAAATGATGGGTGTTATCATTCACAGGGTCCCTTAACACAATGCACACACAGCCTGGAGCAGTGGAGCAGCGGCTCGGCCGTTTTCCCACTTTTGTCCATTTGCCTATCAGTTTGTTAACGAAATGGACAGAGCCGGCGTTTTCCCCCTAAAAGTGACTTTTAATGTTGGTTTTTGCGTTCAAATGATGGATGTTATCATTCACAGGGTCCCTTAACACAATGCACACACAGCCTGGAGCAGTGGAGCAGCGGCTCAGCCGTTTTCCCACTTTTGTCCATTTGCCTATCAGTTCGTTAACGAAATGGACAGAGCCTGCGTTTTCCCCCTAAAAGTGACTTTTAATGGTGGCCCTTGCGTTTAAATGATGGCTCTTATCATTCACAAGGGTCCCCGACACAATGCACACAGCCTGGAGCAGTGGAGCAGCGGCTGGGCCGTGTTCCCACTTTTGTCCATTTGCCTATCAGTTTGTTAACGAAATGGACAGAGCCGGCGTTTTCCCCCTAAAAGTGACTTTTAATGGTGTTTTTTGCGTTTAAATGATGGGTCTTATCATTCACAAGGGTCCCCGACACAATGCACATAGTCTGGAGCTCGCTGGGGTCCTGCATATGCTTTAATCAAACTTTTGTCCATTTGCCTATCAGTTTGTTAACGAAATGGACAGAGGCTGAGTTTTCCCCCTAAAAGTGACTTTTAATGGTGGTTTTTGCGTTTAAATGATGGGTGTTATCATTCACAGGGTCCCTTAACACAATGCACACACAGCCTGGAGCAGTGGAGCAGCGGCTCGGCCGTTTTCCCACTTTTGTCCATTTGCCTATCAGTTTGTTAACGAAATGGACAGAGCCGGCGTTTTCCCCCTAAAAGTGACTTTTAATGGTGGTTTTTGCGTTTAAATGATGGGTGTTATCATTCACAGGGTCCCTTAACACAATGCACACACAGCCTGGAGCAGTGGAGCAGCGGCTCGGCCGTTTTCCCACTTTTGTCCATTTGCCTATCAGTTTGTTAACGAAATGGACAGAGCCGGCGTTTTCCCCCTAAAAGTGACTTTTAATGGTGGCCCTTGCGTTTAAATGATGGGTCTTATCATTCACAAGGGTCCCCGACACAATGCACACAGCCTGGAGCAGTGGAGCAGCGGCTGGGCCGTGTTCCCTCTTTTGTCCATTTGCCTATCAGTTTGTTAACGAAATGGACAGAGCCGGCGTTTTCCCCCTAAAAGTGACTTTTAATGGTGTTTTTTGCGTTTAAATGATGGGTCTAATCATTCACAAGGGTCCCCGACACAATGCACATAGTCTGGAGCTCGCTGGGGTCCTGCATATGCTTTAATCACACTTTTGTCCATTTGCCTATCAGTTTGTTAACAAAATGGACAGAGGCTGCGTTTTCCCCCTAAAAGGGACTTTTAATGGTGGTTTTTGCATTTAAATGATGGGTGTTATCATTCACAGGGTCCCTTAACACAATGCACACACAGCCTGGAGCAGTGGAGCAGCGGCTCGGCCGTTTTCCCACTTTTGTCCATTTGCCTATCAGTTTGTTAACGAAATGGACAGAGCCTGCGTTTTCCCCCTAAAAGTGACTTTTAATGGTGGCCCTTGCGTTTAAATGATGGGTCTTATCATTCACAAGGGTCCCCGACACAATGCACACACACTGTAAAAAAGAAAAAGTTGAGAAAACTTAAAATATCAAGGCAACATGATGCAAGAGATTTTTGAGTTTTCTCAACTTTTGCCAGCTGTTGTTGACTTAACTAAGGTTTTTAAGTTTTGCCAAGAGTTCTGCCAACTTGGATCTTTTTGTTCACTTTATGAGGATAATACTGTGAGACTAATTAAGAATTTCTTGCTTGAATGCGATGTATTTCTACCTTCACCAAACACAGATTTTTGTGTTGAATTAATAAACAATTTTTCCCATCAATGTCATGTATTTCTACTTTCTTTAAATATAAATATTCTTGTTGTATAAATACACAATTATTCCTCCAATGGCATTTATTCCTTGATTCACCTAACACAAATATTCTTGTTGAATAAATAATACAATTTATTTTGGCTATAATTTTACATTCAAAACTGCTCAATATATGGATAATTAATAATACACACTACAGCTGAATGTTGTCAAGATTTTTTTTATTCAGTTTACCAGTGAACAACAGTAAAACCATCATTAATGCATGTGTAAAAAAACAACATACATACTGTTCTATTAGTCTAATATTAACATTTGGAGTGAATCTTCCTCCATGCTGAGAATTTGAAATTGACACTGAACTGAAATGTAAATGTTTACATGTGAACAGCCATTCTAGCCATTTGGTTACTTTTTTTTTTGCATATACACATCCAAGCTTAAAGATTACTTAAACTGTAATGTATTTAACAGTTGAAACACTATATGCACCCCTTGGCAACTGCCAAATGATTATATATTCCAGAGGTCAAAGAGATTAACTTGTTTGTTGCAGATTATGAAACGTGCATACTGTTCTATATTCTAGTAACATTTGGGGTGAATCTTCCTCAATGCTGAGTATTTTAAATCAATGCTAGTCTTACTGAACACGTACTGTATATAATGATTACCCTCCACCCCCCCTCATGGTTGGCGGCTTCTGAATTTACACATTAACACTGAATTACTTTGTGCCATTTGTTGACTTTACATGTGAACAGCCATTTTTCTTGTTTTTTGCATATACACATTCAAGCTTTACTTAACAATAATGAATTTAACAGTTGAAACACTAGACACCCTTTGGCAACTGCTGAATTATTATATAATCCAGAGGTGAAGCATATGAACTTTGTTTTGTTTTACATGAGTGTAACAACAATGCACTTAAACTTCAATAACAGTCACAGTACAAGCTTCGCTTTCAGTGACCTTGTGCGCTGTGAGCATCGAGAGCCACCGAGCGAAAAAAAGATGGTCTGAATTGCCTCAAAGGAGTACCTCATCTGTTTTGGAAAATCAATGTTGAGGGCATACAGGAGGCCGAAGAGGTATGCCATGGCAGTAGAGAGGTTTGGAATATTATGAAGCACAATGTCCCCTTCCAACACAACCGCCTGGTCTCGCACAGTGTTGTCGGCTTCATCATGTAGCACAGAGAGGATGGCAACAGATGCACCTTGCACTGGTGCCAAAATGTCGGTGTCCTGAGGAAGGAGAACAGGTACATTATTAAGAGCTTAGAAAAAGTAAGACAGTAGAAAGAGTCATTTTATGAAAAAAAAAATATGTGTGAATTCTGAAAAGGTTAATGCTAAAGCTGAAAAGTATAACTTGTAAGCAGAGATGATTGGCTTCATAACGGCTAAAAGAAGTTGAAATGTTAAAAAAAAGGCAGAAGAACATGGGCAGCTATAAACTGAAATCTGACAGCCAATGAAAACTGCTAAAGCCAAGAATAGATTTAGTAGTTTAAGGAGGGTGATTTACATGAAGTAAACAAGTTGGTGTAAAGGAAGTAGTGAAGCTGTGCAAAGAGCCCATTGTAACAATGGTTCTGCTTTTAAAACAAACAAAAATGACAGCCAAAAAAAGCCTTACTCTTAGAGGATCATCTTTCAAATTTTGTCTCTCAGCTTTCAAATTAATGATTTGTTTAAGAAAGATTAAAAAAAATAAAAAAACATTCAGACTAAATACATTTATACTGATGAAATTAATTATTTAGTACCACGCTATACTAATTTGCCATTTAACTTGTGGAGGTATTAACCAGAAAAAATAAATCTCTTTCTTTAATCAATGTAACCCACCAACCTTGTGCTGAAACACCACCCAAAATGACCAACTGTTCCCCTCAGCAGAAAAAAAGGGATCTGAAGTGGAAAAGTCCAACCCTCACCCCAAAATCATCTGGACTGATAAACTGCCCTGGGGAGGTGTACTTACATTTTGGATTAACTACTCCTTAAAAACATCTTGTGAGAATAAGTAATTAGCTGCATGACCTGAATTATTTGTCTTTCCTGCAGTTACTTTTACTTACCAAGCACTTCAGGAAAAACGTGGTTGCATCTTCGCGGAGGTAGATAGGCAGGCCTCTCAGTGCTGCTGTTTTCCGGTGGGACACAATGTCGGATGTCTAAAAGTGGAAAACATAAGTAGTTCAATTAGTATAGTACTGTAATGTTGTCATTCCTAATAAGTATATTCATGCTCTTCTAAAACTGCCAGGCAAAAGAGCAGTTCACTGACCTGATCATCAAGTTGATCAAGGAGGTCCTCCATCTCCTGACCAAAAGCTCCTTTCTTAGACCTGTAGATTTTCAGCAGGCCAGGCCCAAACTTGTCAAGGGATGCATTGAAAGTCCCCAGGAGGTCTTTGCTCGTGATACGATGAAATTCCTTAGATATCTTAACAAGAAAACCAAAAAAATATTATCAATTTTCAAACCATAATGTCAGAATTTCTTACAGGAAGTTCCTGGGTAACTTGTTATGAGTCTGCACCATGTTAAATATCTGACCATTTTTCTGTGACCTGTGAAAAAGTGGATTACATACTAAAATGCACCACAGGAAATAAAGAACCTCATTTTTAACCATGGATTTTGAGGATTAAAAATTAAATAAAAAGGGTGACTATGCCACATCCATAAATTGCAGAAAGTGAATTACTCCTTGGAAGACATAAAAAAAAACACACATTCTTACCTGATTATACATTTTACTTTTGTCTTCTTGTTATTATTGCAATTTATTTCTACTGTTTAGACAAGCAAGTAAAAAAGGATGTTACCATGACAGTTTCAACTGAGACGTCGTCGTCTTCATCAGAGGTGTCATCCAACGTTCTGCTGATGTGTCATTCATCAGCTGGCCTCTGGTCTCTGAAGGAGGGAATCCCAGGTATGTCATACCTGGGATTCCTTCCTCCAGAGACCACCCAGGATGGAAGGTGCGTGGCCAACTCGGCAGACCAGCTGGTAAATGACACGTCAGCAGCACGTTGGATGACGCTTCTGAGGAAGAATGAAGTCTCAGTAGAAAATGTCAACATAACATCTTCTTTTACTCGCTTGTCTGAACAGTAGAAATAAAAAAGAATAGATCCTTACCTCTTCACAAGAAAACAGAGCAGGCCACCTTTCCTGGATCTCAGATACCATCGGCTGACACTCTACCACCTCCCTTCGCCTGAGGGAAAACGTCAGCTCCATCTTCTGTTCTATCAATGTTGTGTTCCTGTTCTTCTTCTTCATTTCATCGACCAGAGATACTCTTTCCTCTTCAAGGGTAGAATCATCATGGTGTTGTGGGTAATCTGGCACATGATTGACCTCTCCACGTTTGGGCTTTTTCAGGGTAAATGGACTGTCATCTTCCCCTCCACCTTTTCTTTTCTTGTTTACATTTACCTCATTGCATCCTGCCTGGCGAAGCTTTGACCTGTAGTTTCCAAGTTTGTACTTGATACTTGTTCTCCATCCCTCGTAGCCTGTGACACCAAATGGCTCTTTCAGACATGGATACTTCTGAATGAGCGCAGCGGCAACTGACTCAAGCTCATCTTTCTCAGGGTAGCTTTTGATTTCAAAAATTGCTTGTGCAATTTTATCCAATATCTCCATCTTCATGTCTCTTGTCACTTCAACGCCCTTCTTTGTCTTTTCATGTGTGTCATTGGCCTTAGACAATTTCAGCTCCACATCATATGCAAACTTGGGGATTGGGAATGGAGATGGCCACTCTGCGACTTGCCTTAATGTGGTCTGGATAGAATCGGTCCAACTAGGCCTGAAATCCTCAGAGTGAACACTGATTGTGTCCTGAGAGGAGACTGAACTAGTGGATTGGTTAAGTGGAGACAAATCACAGTTCCACATGACATGCAAGACTGCACGCACAGCTGGTAATTCTGACATCTCTGTTAAGTTGCAGAGTGCATTTCCAAACTCCGGATCCTCAAACTGTAGTGAGAAATCTTCTTGAAGATTGAGTCTCTCTTTAAGCATATTAATCAGGCCCTCCACAGATGTTGGGACTTCTGGAAGCTGGATTCGCCGGGCATCTCTGGAGGAAAGAACGACCCGAAGTAACATAGTCTGAAAAGAGGGGAGAGAGAAAAGTGGGAGAAAATGATTAGTCAAACCTAATTAGAAGACAGATTACACCAATGTTGTAGAAAGCTGAAAATTTGAATTTACACAAATTGGGCCCTTCTGGTCCCAAACAGCAAATACAGTTTTTTTTTATGTTGAGATAATCCCAGTGTCCTCATATGAGGACATCATTTTTTGCAAAAACTACTTCCTGTACAAAGACAAACTTTAGGTATTGTACTTATTAGGTCCTACTTATCCCAGATAGCAAGGAGAAATAAAAAAAATGCACACCAGAAAAAACGCTCGGTCTCAGGAGGTTAATGGAGAAGGAATGTCCTCGGAGTCACCATAAGCTTCCCACCAACTGTGTACGCTGCTAGAGGATGGTAATCCGTCAGCACATCTGGATCCAGGACAAGAAGGTCTGCACAGGTGTTTTCAACAAGTTCATAGGACCTGTAATGTTCCATGTACCAAGAAGAAAGTTTTTTACAAATGAATGCCACCTCCTCTGCATTGACAAGAATGTTTGCAATCTTATGGAACTCAGGGAGGCCACTGCACTGCCCAGAAGACAAAATCATGCCTGCCGCATACTGTGTCCCATCCAGGTGAACCGTTTTAGACAGGGACACACTGTCTAGATGTGGGTACTTCTTCTGTATTTCATACTTGAGAGATGGATCCAATTCTGAAACCCTGACCACCTTCACATTTTCAACATACAGTTTTGGCTTGAAAAGGATCCCACTGTCCAGGTGGTAGGCTATCATTTGCTGATGTTTCGTGGACAGAGTGAGCAGCACATTTTTCCAGTTGCGAGTGTCATGGACAACCTTTTTAAAGTAGCTATGCTTAGCCTCATATCGCATTGTCCATAATTCAATCAAAGGCCCATAGCAGCGAATAAGTTGCGGGTAGTGGTCGATAAAATGATGTTTCGGCCTCAGTCTGAACTCTGGAAAGGTACTGGTGAGCAACTTGTGATGATCGAGTAGTTTATAAGATAAATAACACAGTGCTTCTTCAGAAAGCCTACTTGACACAACAATGTCAAGAATTTCCTTGAGGTCCATTAAAATCACCCAAGCTGGCTCCTGTTCTGGTATCTTGCGTCCAATCACAAAAGGAAGTAAACGAAGCAGTGTCCAGTTTTCATGCCCGTTTCCCCCCACTGTCCCCTTTTCAAAGCTTGCTTTTGGAATTTTGTGGGGCTTGTTTACTTTGTCTTCATACTTGTAGGGAAATGATGTTATGCAGTCATTTAACTCATCAAATGTAATAAAGCGTTTTGAAATCAGATTTTTCAAACATAAGGATAATTCCACAGGGATGACCCCTTCCAAAAGATCATGCAACAGATCTGGAGGAAATCCAGTTATTGGGTGAAAAAACAAGAGATGTTTGCCCAGTACACATTCACTTTTGACCCCCTTAACACTTTTGAGGTTGCCCCCCTGCTTAAGCTCTTCCAGAAACAAGTTATGCTGATCAACACTTCTCAATTGAAAATCATTAACCTCAGTGGTTGCAATTTGGCCCCGACTAATCAAACAAAACCGACAGAAATTTTCAACATTAAAACTTTCAGAAAAGCCAGCAAGACCATGCGCACCGAGGTTGTCAGCACATACACAATACACAGTGCTTTTAACAAACTGGCCCACAACTTCAACAAAAATTCCCTCTTGTTCTAGGCACTTTATATCTTTAAGCAATGGCTCAAGAAACTTTTCATAACCATATTTCTTTATGTCTACACTTTTACCCAAGACAGCCAACTGAATTGAAGTGAGACTCGATCTGAACCTGGCTGGTAAATTTAGAACCACCCAATATACTGCCGTAATCTTATGAACTTTTCTAGAGGTCCCCAATGGATTACACACTTCAAATTCATCAATGTATAATCCCAAACTGATACAAGTGTTTTGTTCTCCCAGTAGCTTATTCTCCTTGTAATACTTGCCGTCTTGAAAAGACTTAAAGTGCCCAGATAAAGCTTCTTGATTAAATACAATTTTGTCAAAAAAATCTGTACACCCAAGTAAAGTCTCAAGTACCTTAGTGACAGATATATATACAAAAGAGTTTTTATGGGCTGCGTTGTACAGATATTCTGTGGGTTCAATAACAGGAAAGTGCCCTTTGAAGTATATATTCCTTCTGTGATCTGTAGATAGGGAACCTTTCTCTGATATTGTTAAAAGGAGTGGATTAGTTTGAGCTATAGCACTTGAAATTTCTTGCAAAACACAATCATTTACTTCAATTTTATGTTTAGAAAGGATCTCTTTGACACTGTTGAAAGTTTGAGTGTTAGAGAAAGACAGCAGGTTATGCAAATGTTCTACAATCTTTTGTGTTGCACTTCGAGAAACGTGCAACACAGTTTGCATAGACAAAAAGAGAGAGGCTAATTTGTGCTCAAGTGTCTCACTATCTACATCCTCCACAGTATCTACAACCTCATTTAGTCCCACAACATCATGAGCTGATGTCCCTGCTTCACTATCAGCTTGTTCACCATCAATTATCTCATCTTCAGTAACAGTTCTTTGTATTGTTCGGAAATCCTTAAGTGTCCAGTTTTTATGGTTTCGACTTTTGTGAGAACTGAAGGTTGGGCGAGTGTTTGTTTTAAAGGTACACCTTAGAAAGGGACATTGTACAGTTTCTCTGTTCTTTAAATGATGTCCGAGATGGTTCCAAAACGTTTTTTCACTGCAAATCTCTTTAAAATCACACAACTCGCAGTGAAATGTTACACACTCCTGGATTTTCACTGACGCGTGTGATCTCGAGAGGTGTGATCTCAATGATCCAAGTGTTTTAAATACACAAACACAGTTGGTGTGTGTGCAAGGCCAGTGTGCACCTTGACCGTGGCGAAGGCGAAGATGTTTCAAGAGGGTCACTTGACTGGAGCTGGAGAATTTACAAAGCCGGCACTGCATGGAATCCACCACTGAAACACAAGAGACACAAATAGCATGAATAGCATTTTCACAACAGCCTCTACACGTAATTTAAGATAGAATACTGATATGAAAAACTTAAAAGTTAGTCTGATAATAATTATTGTAATAACACCAAGCTGTACTGGTCTGAAAGCCAACTGCAACAGCCGTTATATAAAAAAATAAATAAAACAACCATAAATAACACAGAAGGAATCCCTTGTTGCAGGAGCTAAATAGCCTATATCAACAAGCCAAAAATAGAGACAAGAAAAAAGTCTATTGGGAATTGTCTTTCATTCATGAATATAATCTGTAAATTAATTTTAAAATGTAAATTTGATTTTAAATTATAACTAGGCCTATGACAAGCAACAAAAATGCAAACATGAATTCAAACATTTGTTTTTAAAAACACCAACCATAACCATGTTATAACTTCATAAAATAAAACAACATTTAAAATAATGCATTCTGATCGGTACATTGTAAAACATTATTGATGTAAATGTGGTGATTTCTGTACAGCGCTGCTCCTCTCCTCCTTCACACAGCTTTAACTTACTCTTGATTCAAACTAATGCAGCTGCCCAATTGTTAGATTACACCAGTGAGACCAACAGCCTATCTCCTAAAAAAGAATCGAGCAACCCGGCGACAAACCTCTAAAAACCTGCGGATGAGTTAATTAACGACCGTTACCACCCCGGCAGAACTACGTAGTTCGGCCGGCCAACGGAGCTCTCCAGGCGGCTTGCTGCCTCTGCGAGGTCCCCCACCTCGGGGGGGCCTTGCCACAACGTGGAGGTTCTCAACTTCGGAGCAAACTTCTAAACAGCCGTCATTTAGACAAACTAACCGCACAATGGGGATCTAAACCCTTACTTTCTCGCATGAAAAATTATTAAAACTTTAAAAAGTGACGAAATAACAGCGCTACAGCAGAAAATAAAACAACAAGTAATGGCGGCGCCGCGGAGAGGTCGCGATAAACGAACACCATCGTTTGCCGCCTTGTTTAACTTACCCAGTGTTGCACCGGATAAAAAATGCACAACGTTGGCTTTTCATAATGAATATAGTTCCCGAATTACTTACACCACTGAAATGACAGCCCACATGCCTGCATAGCTACATAGCTGCATAGCTGCATAGCTACCCCATGTGAAAGCGTCTGCATGACGACGAGGCGCATGCGAAAAAGTTACCAACAACAACAGACAATGACCCTACAGTAAAAACAAAGTCAACCATGCACTAATTCAGCGTGATGGAAGTAAAAACACGCTTATCTTACCTGCTGGAGCGAAAGTTTGGCCAGCTCCCACCACGCGGTTTCTGCTCCACAAAATGTCGGACGGGCACACCTTCAGCAAAGCGCGGTTCAAACTGGTCCAGGCTTGTGTGCGCATGCGCAAAAGAGCAAATGACGGAGTTGGCCCAACTCAACTCAAAAATCTGCTTATAGATTTACAATTTCTTGTTGAGCTGACTTAAAAATAGTAGTTAAGTCAACAATGGGAACAATTTGCTGGGCAGACAAGAGTTTATAGATTACTTATTGCAAAGCCATATTTCTGAGTCTGTTTAATTTCAAAATTGTAATGAGATCAACAATTGCTAGTTATCGTTTTTACAGTGCAGCCTGGAGCAGTGGAGCAGCGGCTACTCCGTTTTCCCACTTTTGTCCATTTGCCTATCAGTTTGTTAACGAAATCGACAGAGGCTGCGTTTTCCCCCTAAAAGTGACTTTTAATGGTGGTTTTTGCATTTAAATGATGGGTATTATCATAAACAAGGGTCCCCGACACAATGCACATAGTCTGGAGCTCGCTGGAGTCCTGCATATGCTTTAATCACACTTTTGTCCATTTGCCTATCAGTTTGTTAACGAAATGGACAGAGGCTGCGTTTTCCCCCTAAAAGTGACTTTTAATGGTGGTTTTTGCGTTTAAATGATGGGTGTTATCATTCACAGGGTCCCTTAACACAATGCACACAGAGCCTGGAGCAGTGGAGCAGCGGCTCGGCCGTTTTCCCACTTTTGTCCATTTGCCTATCAGTTTGTTAACGAAATGGACAGAGCCGGCGTTTTCCCCCTAAAAGTGACTTTTAATGTTGGTTTTTGCGTTCAAATGATGGATGTTATCATTCACAGGGTCCCTTAACACAATGCACACACAGCCTGGAGCAGTGGAGCAGCGGCTCAGCCGTTTTCCCACTTTTGTCCATTTGCCTATCAGTTCGTTAACGAAATGGACAGAGCCTGCGTTTTCCCCCTAAAAGTGACTTTTAATGGTGGCCCTTGCGTTTAAATGATGGCTCTTATCATTCACAAGGGTCCCCGACACAATGCACACAGCCTGGAGCAGTGGAGCAGCGGCTGGGCCGTGTTCCCACTTTTGTCCATTTGCCTATCAGTTTGTTAACGAAATGGACAGAGGCTGCGTTTTCCCTCTAAAAGTGACTTTTAATGGTGTTTTTTTAGTTTAAATGATGGGTGTTATCATTCACAGGGTCCCTTAACACAATGCACACACAGCCTGGAGCAGTGGAGCAGCGGCTCGGCCGTTTTCCCACTTTTGTCCATTTGCCTATCAGTTTGTTAACGAAATGGACAGAGCCTCCGTTTTCCCCCTAAAAGGGCCTTTTAATGGTGGCCCTTGCGTTTAAATGATGGGTCTTATCATTCACAAGGGTCCCCGACACAATGCACACAGCCTGGAGCAGTGGAGCAGCGGCTGGGCCGTGTTCCCACTTTTGTCCATTTGCCTATCAGTTTGTTAACGAAATGGACAGAGCCGGCGTTTTCCCCCTAAAAGTGACTTTTAATGGTGTTTTTTGCGTTTAAATGATGGGTCTTATCATACACAAGGGTCCCCGACACAATGCACATAGTCTGGAGCTCGCTGGGGTCCTGCATATGCTTTAATCACACTTTTGTCCATTTGCCTATCAGTTTGTTAACGAAATGGACAGAGGCTGAGTTTTCCCCCTAAAAGTGACTTTTAATGGTGGTTTTTGCGTTTAAATGATGGGTGTTATCATTCACAGGGTCCCTTAACACAATGCACACACAGCCTGGAGCAGTGGAGCAGCGGCTCGGCCGTTTTCCCACTTTTGTCCATTTGCCTATCAGTTTGTTAACGAAATGGACAGAGCCGGCGTTTTCCCCCTAAAAGTGACTTTTAATGTTGGTTTTTGCGTTCAAATGATGGATGTTATCATTCACAGGGTCCCTTAACACAATGCACACATAGCCTGGAGCAGTGGAGCAGCGGCTCAGCCGTTTTCCCACTTTTGTCCATTTGCCTATCAGTTCGTTAACGAAATGGACAGAGCCTGCGTTTTCCCCCTAAAAGTGACTTTTAATGGTGGCCCTTGCGTTTAAATGATGGCTCTTATCATTCACAAGGGTCCCCGACACAATGCACACAGCCTGGAGCAGTGGAGCAGCGGCTGGGCCGTGTTCCCACTTTTGTCCATTTGCCTATCAGTTTGTTAACGAAATGGACAGAGCCGGCGTTTTCCCCCTAAAAGTGACTTTTAATGGTGTTTTTTGCGTTTAAATGATGGGTCTTATCATTCACAAGGGTCCCCGACACAATGCACATAGTCTGGAGCTCGCTGGGGTCCTGCATATGCTTTAATCAAACTTTTGTCCATTTGCCTATCAGTTTGTTAACGAAATGGACAGAGGCTGAGTTTTCCCCCTAAAAGTGACTTTTAATGGTGGTTTTTGCGTTTAAATGATGGGTGTTATCATTCACAGGGTCCCTTAACACAATGCACACACAGCCTGGAGCAGTGGAGCAGCGGCTCGGCCGTTTTCCCACTTTTGTCCATTTGCCTATCAGTTTGTTAACGAAATGGACAGAGCCGGCGTTTTCCCCCTAAAAGTGACTTTTAATGGTGGTTTTTGCGTTTAAATGATGGGTGTTATCATTCACAGGGTCCCTTAACACAATGCACACACAGCCTGGAGCAGTGGAGCAGCGGCTCGGCCGTTTTCCCACTTTTGTCCATTTGCCTATCAGTTTGTTAACGAAATGGACAGAGCCGGCGTTTTCCCCCTAAAAGTGACTTTTAATGGTGGCCCTTGCGTTTAAATGATGGGTCTTATCATTCACAAGGGTCCCCGACACAATGCACACAGCCTGGAGCAGTGGAGCAGCGGCTGGGCCGTGTTCCCTCTTTTGTCCATTTGCCTATCAGTTTGTTAACGAAATGGACAGAGCCGGCGTTTTCCCCCTAAAAGTGACTTTTAATGGTGTTTTTTGCGTTTAAATGATGGGTCTAATCATTCACAAGGGTCCCCGACACAATGCACATAGTCTGGAGCTCGCTGGGGTCCTGCATATGCTTTAATCACACTTTTGTCCATTTGCCTATCAGTTTGTTAACAAAATGGACAGAGGCTGCGTTTTCCCCCTAAAAGGGACTTTTAATGGTGGTTTTTGCGTTTAAATGATGGGTGTTATCATTCACAGGGTCCCTTAACACAATGCACACACAGCCTGGAGCAGTGGAGCAGCGGCTCGGCCGTTTTCCCACTTTTGTCCATTTGCCTATCAGTTTGTTAACGAAATGGACAGAGCCTGCGTTTTCCCCCTAAAAGTGACTTTTAATGGTGGCCCTTGCGTTTAAATGATGGGTCTTATCATTCACAAGGGTCCCCGACACAATGCACAGAGCCTGGAGCAGTGGAGCAGCGGCTACTCCGTTTTCCCACTTTTGTCCATTTGCCTATCAGTTTGTTAACGAAATCGACAGAGGCTGCGTTTTCCCCCTAAAAGTGACTTTTAATGGTGGTTTTTGCATTTAAATGATGGGTATTATCATAAACAAGGGTCCCCGACACAATGCACATAGTCTGGAGCTCGCTGGAGTCCTGCATATGCTTTAATCACACTTTTGTCCATTTGCCTATCAGTTTGTTAACGAAATGGACAGAGGCTGCGTTTTCCCCCTAAAAGTGACTTTTAATGGTGGTTTTTGCGTTTAAATGATGGGTGTTATCATTCACAGGGTCCCTTAACACAATGCACACAGAGCCTGGAGCAGTGGAGCAGCGGCTCGGCCGTTTTCCCACTTTTGTCCATTTGCCTATCAGTTTGTTAACGAAATGGACAGAGCCGGCGTTTTCCCCCTAAAAGTGACTTTTAATGGTGGTTTTTGCGTTTAAATGATGGGTGTTATCATTCACAAGGGTCCCCGACAAGGGTCCCCGACACAATGCACATAGTCCTGGGGTCCTGCATATGCTTTAATCACACTTTTGTCCATTTGTCTATCAGTTTGTTAACGAAATGGACAGAGGCTGCGTTTTCCCCCTAAAAGTGACTTTTAATGTTGGTTTTTGCGTTCAAATGATGGATGTTATCATTCACAGGGTCCCTTAACACAATGCACACACAGCCTGGAGCAGTGGAGCAGCGGCTCAGCCGTTTTCCCACTTTTGTCCATTTGCCTATCAGTTTGTTAACGAAATGGACAGAGCCGGCGTTTTCCCCCTAAAAGTGACTTTTAATGTTGGTTTTTGCGTTCAAATGATGGATGTTATCATTCACAGGGTCCCTTAACACAATGCACACACAGCCTGGAGCAGTGGAGCAGCGGCTCAGCCGTTTTCCCACTTTTGTCCATTTGCCTATCAGTTCGTTAACGAAATGGACAGAGCCTGCGTTTTCCCCCTAAAAGTGACTTTTAATGGTGGCCCTTGCGTTTAAATGATGGCTCTTATCATTCACAAGGGTCCCCGACACAATGCACACAGCCTGGAGCAGTGGAGCAGCGGCTGGGCCGTGTTCCCACTTTTGTCCATTTGCCTATCAGTTTGTTAACGAAATGGACAGAGGCTGCGTTTTCCCTCTAAAAGTGACTTTTAATGGTGTTTTTTTAGTTTAAATGATGGGTGTTATCATTCACAGGGTCCCTTAACACAATGCACACACAGCCTGGAGCAGTGGAGCAGCGGCTCGGCCGTTTTCCCACTTTTGTCCATTTGCCTATCAGTTTGTTAACGAAATGGACAGAGCCTCCGTTTTCCCCCTAAAAGGGCCTTTTAATGGTGGCCCTTGCGTTTAAATGATGGGTCTTATCATTCACAAGGGTCCCCGACACAATGCACACAGCCTGGAGCAGTGGAGCAGCGGCTGGGCCGTGTTCCCTCTTTTGTCCATTTGCCTATCAGTTTGTTAACGAAATGGACAGAGCCGGCGTTTTCCCCCTAAAAGTGACTTTTAATGGTGTTTTTTGCGTTTAAATGATGGGTCTAATCATTCACAAGGGTCCCCGACACAATGCACATAGTCTGGAGCTCGCTGGGGTCCTGCATATGCTTTAATCACACTTTTGTCCATTTGCCTATCAGTTTGTTAACAAAATGGACAGAGGCTGCGTTTTCCCCCTAAAAGGGACTTTTAATGGTGGTTTTTGCGTTTAAATGATGGGTGTTATCATTCACAGGGTCCCTTAACACAATGCACACACAGCCTGGAGCAGTGGAGCAGCGGCTCGGCCGTTTTCCCACTTTTGTCCATTTGCCTATCAGTTTGTTAACGAAATGGACAGAGCCTGCGTTTTCCCCCTAAAAGTGACTTTTAATGGTGGCCCTTGCGTTTAAATGATGGGTCTTATCATTCACAAGGGTCCCCGACACAATGCACAGAGCCTGGAGCAGTGGAGCAGCGGCTACTCCGTTTTCTCACTTTTGTCCATTTGCCTATCAGTTTGTTAACGAAATCGACAGAGGCTGCGTTTTCCCCCTAAAAGTGACTTTTAATGGTGGTTTTTGCATTTAAATGATGGGTATTATCATAAACAAGGGTCCCCGACACAATGCACATAGTCTGGAGCTCGCTGGAGTCCTGCATATGCTTTAATCACACTTTTGTCCATTTGCCTATCAGTTTGTTAACGAAATGGACAGAGGCTGCGTTTTCCCCCTAAAAGTGACTTTTAATGGTGGTTTTTGCGTTTAAATGATGGGTGTTATCATTCACAGGGTCCCTTAACACAATGCACACAGAGCCTGGAGCAGTGGAGCAGCGGCTCGGCCGTTTTCCCACTTTTGTCCATTTGCCTATCAGTTTGTTAACGAAATGGACAGAGCCGGCGTTTTCCCCCTAAAAGTGACTTTTAATGGTGGTTTTTGCGTTTAAATGATGGGTGTTATCATTCACAAGGGTCCCCGACAAGGGTCCCCGACACAATGCACATAGTCCTGGGGTCCTGCATATGCTTTAATCACACTTTTGTCCATTTGTCTATCAGTTTGTTAACGAAATGGACAGAGGCTGCGTTTTCCCCCTAAAAGTGACTTTTAATGTTGGTTTTTGCGTTCAAATGATGGATGTTATCATTCACAGGGTCCCTTAACACAATGCACACACAGCCTGGAGCAGTGGAGCAGCGGCTCAGCCGTTTTCCCACTTTTGTCCATTTGCCTATCAGTTTGTTAACGAAATGGACAGAGCCGGCGTTTTCCCCCTAAAAGTGACTTTTAATGTTGGTTTTTGCGTTCAAATGATGGATGTTATCATTCACAGGGTCCCTTAACACAATGCACACACAGCCTGGAGCAGTGGAGCAGCGGCTCAGCCGTTTTCCCACTTTTGTCCATTTGCCTATCAGTTCGTTAACGAAATGGACAGAGCCTGCGTTTTCCCCCTAAAAGTGACTTTTAATGGTGGCCCTTGCGTTTAAATGATGGCTCTTATCATTCACAAGGGTCCCCGACACAATGCACACAGCCTGGAGCAGTGGAGCAGCGGCTGGGCCGTGTTCCCACTTTTGTCCATTTGCCTATCAGTTTGTTAACGAAATGGACAGAGGCTGCGTTTTCCCTCTAAAAGTGACTTTTAATGGTGTTTTTTTAGTTTAAATGATGGGTGTTATCATTCACAGGGTCCCTTAACACAATGCACACACAGCCTGGAGCAGTGGAGCAGCGGCTCGGCCGTTTTCCCACTTTTGTCCATTTGCCTATCAGTTTGTTAACGAAATGGACAGAGCCTCCGTTTTCCCCCTAAAAGGGCCTTTTAATGGTGGCCCTTGCGTTTAAATGATGGGTCTTATCATTCACAAGGGTCCCCGACACAATGCACACAGCCTGGAGCAGTGGAGCAGCGGCTGGGCCGTGTTCCCACTTTTGTCCATTTGCCTATCAGTTTGTTAACGAAATGGACAGAGGCTGAGTTTTCCCCCTAAAAGTGACTTTTAATGGTGGTTTTTGCGTTTAAATGATGGGTGTTATCATTCACAGGGTCCCTTAACACAATGCACACACAGCCTGGAGCAGTGGAGCAGCGGCTCGGCCGTTTTCCCACTTTTGTCCATTTGCCTATCAGTTTGTTAACGAAATGGACAGAGCCGGCGTTTTCCCCCTAAAAGTGACTTTTAATGTTGGTTTTTGCGTTCAAATGATGGATGTTATCATTCACAGGGTCCCTTAACACAATGCACACACAGCCTGGAGCAGTGGAGCAGCGGCTCAGCCGTTTTCCCACTTTTGTCCATTTGCCTATCAGTTCGTTAACGAAATGGACAGAGCCTGCGTTTTCCCCCTAAAAGTGACTTTTAATGGTGGCCCTTGCGTTTAAATGATGGCTCTTATCATTCACAAGGGTCCCCGACACAATGCACACAGCCTGGAGCAGTGGAGCAGCGGCTGGGCCGTGTTCCCACTTTTGTCCATTTGCCTATCAGTTTGTTAACGAAATGGACAGAGCCGGCGTTTTCCCCCTAAAAGTGACTTTTAATGGTGTTTTTTGCGTTTAAATGATGGGTGTTATCATTCACAAGTGTCCCCGACACAATGCACATAGTCTGGAGCTCGCTGGGGTCCTGCATATGCTTTAATCACACTTTTGTCCATTTGCCTATCAGTTTGTTAACGAAATGGACAGAGGCTGCGTTTTCCCCCTAAAAGTGACTTTTAATGGTGGTTTTTGCGTTTAAATGATGGGTGTTATCATTCACAGGGTCCCTTAACACAATGCACACACAGCCTGGAGCAGTGGAGCAGCGGCTCGGCCGTGTTCCCACTTTTGTCCATTTGCCTATCAGTTTATTAACGAAATGGACAGAGCCTGCGTTTTCCTACTAAAAGTGACTTTTAATGGTGGTTTTTGCATTTAAATGATGGGTCTTATCATTCACAAGGGTCCCCGACACAATGCACACAGCCTGGAGCAGTGGAGCAGCGGCTGGGCCGTGTTCCCACTTTTGTCCATTTGCCTATCAGTTTGTTAACGAAATGGACAGAGCCGGCGTTTTCCCCCTAAAAGTGACTTTTAATGGTGTTTTTTGCGTTTAAATGATGGGTGTTATCATTCACAAGGGTCCCCGACACAATGCACATAGTCTGGAGCTCACTGGGGTCCTGCATATGCTTTAATCACACTTTTGTCCATTTGCCTATCAGTTTGTTAACGAAATGGACAGAGGCTGCGTTTTCCCCCTAAAAGTGACTTTTAATGGTGGTTTTTGCGTTTAAATGATGGGTGTTATCATTCACAGGGTCCCTTAACACAATGCACACACAGCCTGGAGCAGTGGAGCAGCGGCTCGGCCGTTTTCCCACTTTTGTCCATTTGCCTATCAGTTTGTTAACGAAATGGACAGAGGCTGCGTTTTCCCCCTAAAAGTGACTTTTAATGGTGGTTTTTGCGTTTAAATGATGGGTGTTATCATTCACAAGGGTCCCCGACAAGGGTCCCCGACACAATGCACATAGTCCTGGGGTCCTGCATATGCTTTAATCACACTTTTGTCCATTTGTCTATCAGTTTGTTAACGAAATGGACAGAGGCTGTGTTTTCCCCCTAAAAGTGACTTTTAATGGTGGTTTTTGCGTTTAAATGATGGGTCTTATCATTCACAGGGTCCCTTAACACAATGCACACACAGCCTGGAGCAGTGGAGCAGCGGCTCGGCCGTTTTCCCACTTTTGTCCATTTGCCTATCAGTTTGTTAACGAAATGGACAGAGGCTGCGTTTTCCCTCTAAAAGTGACTTTTAATGGTGGTTTTTTAGTTTAAATGATGGGTGTTATCATTCACAGGGTCCCTTAACACAATGCACACACAGCCTGGAGCAGTGGAGCAGCGGCTCGGCCGTTTTCCCACTTTTGTCCATTTGCCTATCAGTTTGTTAACGAAATGGACAGAGCCGGCGTTTTCCCCCTAAAAGTGAGTTTTAATGGTGGCCCTTGCGTTTAAATGATGGGTCTTATCATTCACAAGGGTCCCCGACACAATGCACATAGTCTGGAGCTCGCTGGGGTCCTGCATATGCTTTAATCACACTTTTGTCCATTTGCCTATCAGTTTGTTAACGAAATGGACAGAGGCTGCGTTTTCCCCCTAAAAGTGACTTTTAATGGTGGCCCTTGCGTTTAAATGATGGGTCTTATCATTCACAAGGGTCCCCGACACAATGCACATAGTCTGGAGCTCGCTGGGGTCCTGCATATGCTTTAATCACACTTTTGTCCATTTGCCTATCAGTTTGTTAACGAAATGGACAGAGCCTGCGTTTTCCCCCTAAAAGTGACTTTTAATGGTGGCCCTTGCGTTTAAATGATGGGTCTTATCATTCACAAGGGTCCCCGACACAATGCACACAGCCTGGAGCAATGGAGCAGCGGCTCGGCCGTTTTCCCACTTTTGTCCATTTGCCTTTCAGTTTGTTAACGAAATGGACAGAGCCGGCGTTTTCCCCCTAAAAGTGACTTTTAATGGTGGTTTTTGCGTTTAAATGATGGGTGTTATCATGCACAGGGTCCCTTAACACAATGCACACACAGCCTGGAGCAGTGGAGCAGCGGCTCGGCCGTTTTCCCACTTTTGTCCATTTGCCTATCAGTTTGTTAACGAAATGGACAGAGGCTGCGTTTTCCCCCTAAAAGTGACTTTTAATGGTGGTTTTTGCGTTTAAATGATGGGTGTTATCATGCACAGGGTCCCTTAACACAATGCACACACAGCCTGGAGCAGTGGAGCAGCGGCTCGGCCGTGTTCCCACTTTTGTCCATTTGCCTATCAGTTTGTTAACGAAATGGACAGAGCCGGCGTTTTCCCACTAAAAGTGACTTTTAATGGTGTTTTTTGCATTTAAATGATGGGTCTTATCATTCACAAGGGTCCCCGACACAATGCACATAGTCTGGAGCTCGCTGGGGTCCTGCATATGCTTTAATCACACTTTTGTCCATTTGCCTATCAGTTTGTTAACGAAATGGACAGAGCCTGCGTTTTCCCCCTAAAAGTGACTTTTAATGGTGGCCCTTGCGTTTAAATGATGGGTCTTATCATTCACAAGGGTCCTCGACACAATGCACACAGCCTGGAGCAGTGGAGCAGCAGCTACTCCGTTTTCCCACTTTTGTCCATTTGCCTATCAGTTTGTTAACGAAATGGACAGAGACGGCGTTTTCCCCCTAAAATGGACTTTTAATGGTGGTTTTTGCATTTAAATGATGGGTGTTATCATTCACAAGGGTCCCCGACACAATGCACATAGTCTGGAGCTCGCTGGGGTCCTGCATATGCTTTAATCACACTTTTGTCCATTTGCCTATCAGTTTGTTAACGAAATGGACAGAGGCTGCGTTTTCCCCCTAAAAGTGACTTTTAATGGTGGTTTTTGCGTTTAAATGATGGGTGTTATCATTCACAAGGGTCCCCGACACAATGCACATAGTCTGGAGCTCGCTGGGGTCCTGCATATGCTTTAATCACACTTTTGTCCATTTGCCTATCAGTTTGTTAACGAAATGGACAGAGCCTGCGTTTTCCCCCTAAAAGTGACTTTTAATGGTGGCCCTTGCGTTTAAATGATGGGTCTTATCATTCACAAGGGTCCCCGACACAATGCACATAGTCTGGAGCTCGCTGGGGTCCTGCATATGCTTTAATCACACTTTTGTCCATTTGCCTATCAGTTTGTTAACGAAATGGACAGAGCCTGCGTTTTCCCCCTAAAAGTGACTTTTAATGGTGGCCCTTGCGTTTAAATGATGGGTCTTATCATTCACAAGGGTCCCCGACACAATGCACACAGCCTGGAGCAATGGAGCAGCGGCTCGGCCGTTTTCCCACTTTTGTCCATTTGCCTATCAGTTTGTTAACGAAATGGACAGAGCCTGCGTTTTCCCCCTAAAAGTGACTTTTAATGGTGGCCCTTGCGTTTAAATGATGGGTGTTATCATGCACAGGGTCCCTTAACACAATGCACACACAGCCTGGAGCAGTGGAGCAGCGGCTCGGCCGTTTTCCCACTTTTGTCCATTTGCCTATCAGTTTGTTAACGAAATGGATGGAGCCGGCGTTTTCCCCCTAAAAGTGACTTTTAATGGTGGTTTTTGCGTTTAAATGATGGGTGTTATCATTCACAAGGGTCCCCGACACAATGCACATAGTCTGGAGCTCGCTGGGGTCCTGCATATGCTTTAATCACACTTTTGTCCATTTGCCTATCAGTTTGTTAACGAAATGGACAGAGGCTGCGTTTTCCCTCTAAAAGTGACTTTTAATGGTGTTTTTTTAGTTTAAATGATGGGTGTTATCATTCACAGGGTCCCTTAACACAATGCACACACAGCCTGGAGCAGTGGAGCAGCGGCTCGGCCGTTTTCCCACTTTTGTCCATTTGCCTATCAGTTTGTTAACGAAATGGACAGAGCCTCCGTTTTCCCCCTAAAAGGGCCTTTTAATGGTGGCCCTTGCGTTTAAATGATGGGTCTTATCATTCACAAGGGTCCCCGACACAATGCACACAGCCTGGAGCAGTGGAGCAGCGGCTGGGCCGTGTTCCCACTTTTGTCCATTTGCCTATCAGTTTGTTAACGAAATGGACAGAGCCGGAGTTTTCACCCTAAAAGTGACTTTTAATGGTGTTTTTTGCGTTTAAATGATGGGTCTTATCATTCACAAGGGTCCCCGACACAATGCACATAGTCTGGAGCTCGCTGGGGTCCTGCATATGCTTTAATCACACTTTTGTCCATTTGCCTATCAGTTTGTTAACGAAATGGACAGAGCCGGCGTTTTCCCACTAAAAGTGACTTTTAATGGTGGTTTTTGCGTTTAAATGATGGGTGTTATCATTCACAAGGGTCCCCGACACAATGCACATAGTCTGGAGCTCGCTGGGGTCCTGCATATGCTTTAATCACACTTTTGTCCATTTGCCTATCAGTTTGTTAACGAAAGGGACAGAGCCGGCGTTTTCCCCCTAAAAGTGAATTTTAATGGTGGTTTTTGCGTTTAAATGATGGGTGTTATCATTCACAAGGGTCCCCGACACAATGCACATAGTCTGGAGCTCTCTAGGGTCCTGCATATGCTTTAATCACACTTTTGTCCATTTGCCTATCAGTTTGTTAACGAAATGGACAGAGCCGGCGTTTTCCCCCTAAAAGTGACTTTTAATGGTGGTTTTTGCGTTTAAATGATGGGTGTTATCATTCACAGGGTCCCTTAACACAATGCACACACAGCCTGGAGCAGTGGAGCAGCGGCTCGGCCGTTTTCCCACTTTTGTCCATTTGCCTATCAGTTTGTTAACGAAATGGACAGAGCCGGTGTTTTCCCCCTAAAAGTGACTTTTAATGGTGGTTTTTGCGTTTAAATGATGGGTGTTATCATTCACAGGGTCCCTTAAAACAATGCACACACAGCCTGGAGCAGTGGAGCAGCGGCTCGGCCGTTTTCCCACTTTTGTCCATTTGCCTATCAGTTTATTAACGAAATGGACAGAGCCGGCGTTTTCCCCCTAAAAGTGAGTTTTAATGGTGGTTTTTGCATTTAAATGATGGGTGTTATCATTCACAAGGGTCCCCGACACAATGCACATAGTCTGGAGCTCACTGGGGTCCTGCATATGCTTTAATCACACTTTTGTCCATTTGCCTATCAGTTTGTTAACGAAATGGACAGAGGCTGCGTTTTCCCCCTAAAAGTGACTTTTAATGGTGGCCCTTGCGTTTAAATGATGGGTCTTATCATTCACAAGGGTCCCCGACACAATGCACATAGTCTGGAGCTCGCTGGGGTCCTGCATATGCTTTAATCACACTTTTGTCCATTTGCCTATCAGTTTGTTAACGAAATGGACAGAGCCTGCGTTTTCCCCCTAAAAGTGACTTTTAATGGTGGCCCTTGCGTTTAAATGATGGGTCTTATCATTCACAAGGGTCCCCGACACAATGCACACAGCCTGGAGCAGTGGAGCAGCGGCTCGGCCGTTTTCCCACTTTTGTCCATTTGCCTATCAGTTTGTTAACGCAATGGACAGAGCCGGCGTTTTCCCCCTAAAAGTGACTTTTAATGGTGGTTTTTGCGTTTAAATGATGGGTGTTATCATGCACAGGGTCCCTTAACACAATGCACACACAGCCTGGAGCAGTGGAGCAGCGGCTCGGCCGTTTTCCCACTTTTGTCCATTTGCCTATCAGTTTGTTAACGAAATGGACAGAGCCGGCGTTTTCCCCCTAAAAGTGACTTTTAATGGTGGTTTTTGCATTTAAATGATGGGTGTTATCATTCACAAGGGTCCCCGACACATTGCACATAGTCTGGAGCTCGCTGGAGTCCTGCATATGCTTTAATCACACTTTTGTCCATTTGCCTATCAGTTTGTTAACGAAATGGACAGAGGCTGCGTTTTCCCCCTAAAAGTGACTTTTAATGGTGGTTTTTGCGTTTAAATGATGGGTGTTATCATGCACAGGGTCCCTTAACACAATGCACACACAGCCTGGAGCAGTGGAGCAGCGGCTCGGCCTTTTTCCCACTTTTGTCCATTTGCCTATCAGTTTGTTAACGAAATGGACAGAGCCTGCGTTTTCCCCTAAAAGTGACTTTTAATGGTGGCCCTTGCGTTTAAATGATGGGTCTTATCATTCACAAGGGTCCCCGACACAATGCACACAGCCTGGAGCAGTGGAGCAGCGGCTGGGCCTTGTTCCCACTTTTGTCCATTTGACTATCAGTTTGTTAACGAAATGGACAGAGCCGGCGTTTTCCCACTAAAAGTGACTTTTAATGGTGTTTTTTGCATTTAAATGATGGGTCTTATCATTCACAAGGGTCCCCGACACAATGCACATAGTCTGGAGCTCGCTGGGGTCCTGCATATGCTTTAATCACACTTTTGTCCATTTGCCTATCAGTTTGTTAACGAAATGGACAGAGCCTGCGTTTTCCCCCTAAAAGTGACTTTTAATGGTGGCCCTTGCGTTTAAATGATGGGTCTTATCATTCACAAGGGTCCCCGACACAATGCACACAGCCTGGAGCAGTGGAGCAGCGGCTACTCCGTTTTCCCACTTTTGTCCATTTGCCTATCAGTTTGTTAACGAAATGGACAGAGACGGCGTTTTCCCCCTAAAATGGACTTTTAATGGTGGTTTTTGCATTTAAATGATGGGTGTTATCATTCACAAGGGTCCCCGACACAATGCACATAGTCTGGAGCTCGCTGGGGTCCTGCATATGCTTTAATCATACTTTTGTCCATTTGCCTATCAGTTTGTTAACGAAATGGACAGAGGCTGCGTTTTCCCCCTAAAAGTGAATTTTAATGGTGGTTTTTGCGTTTAAATGATGGGTGTTATCATTCACAAGGGTCCCCGACACAATGCACATAGTCTGGAGCTCGCTGGGGTCCTGCATATGCTTTAATCACACTTTTGTCCATTTGCCTATCAGTTTGTTAACGAAATGGACAGAGCCGGCGTTTTCCCCCTAAAAGTGACTTTTAATGGTGGTTTTTGCGTTTAAATGATGGGTGTTATCATGCACAGGGTCCCTTAACACAATGCACACACAGCCTGGAGCAGTGGAGCAGCGGCTCGGCCGTTTTCCCACTTTTGTCCATTTGCCTATCAGTTTGTTAATGAAATGGACAGAGCCGGCGTTTTCCCCCTAAAAGTGACTTTTAATGGTGTTTTTTGCATTTAAATGATGGGTGTAACATTCACAAGGGTCCCCGACACAATGCACATAGTCTGGAGCTCGCTGGGGTCCTGCATATGCTTTAATCACACTTTTGTCCATTTGCCTATCAGTTTGTTAACGAAATGGACAGAGCCTGCGTTTTCCCCTAAAAGTGACTTTTAATGGTGGCCCTTGCGTTTAAATGATGGGTCTTATCATTCACAAGGGTCCCCGACACAATGCACACAGCCTGGAGCAGTGGAGCAGCGGCTGGGCCTTGTTCCCACTTTTGTCCATTTGCCTATCAGTTTGTTAACGAAATGGACAGAGCCGGCGTTTTCCCACTAAAAGTGACTTTTAATGGTGTTTTTTGCATTTAAATGATGGGTCTTATCGTTCACAAGGGTCCCCGACACAATGCACATAGTCTGGAGCTCGCTGGGGTCCTGCATATGCTTTAATCACACTTTTGTCCATTTGCCTATCAGTTTGTTAACGAAATGGACAGAGCCTGCGTTTTCCCCCTAAAAGTGACTTTTAATGGTGGCCCTTGCGTTTAAATGATGGGTCTTATCATTCACAAGGGTCCCCGACACAATGCACACAGCCTGGAGCAGTGGAGCAGCGGCTGGGCCGTGTTCCCACTTTTGTCCATTTGCCTATCAGTTTGTTAATGAAATGGACAGAGCCGGCGTTTTCCCCCTAAAAGTGACTTTTAATGGTGTTTTTTGCATTTAAATGATGGGTGTAACATTCACAAGGGTCCCCGACACAATGCACATAGTCTGGAGCTCGCTGGGGTCCTGCATATGCTTTAATCACACTTTTGTCCATTTGCCTATCAGTTTGTTAACGAAATGGACAGAGGCTGCGTTTTCCCCCTAAAAGTGACTTTTAATGGTGGTTTTTGCGTTTAAATGATGGGTGTTATCATTCACAGGGTCCCTTAACACAATGCACACACAGCCTGGAGCAATGGAGCAGCGGCTCGGCCGTTTTCCCACTTTTGTCCATTTGCCTATCAGTTTGTTAACGAAATGGACAGAGCCGGCGTTTTCCCCCTAAAAGTGACTTTTAATGGTGGTTTTTGCGTTTAAATGATGGGTGTTATCATGCACAGGGTCCCTTAACACAATGCACACACAACCTGGAACAGTGGAGCAGCGGCTCGGCCTTGTTCCCACTTTTGTCCATTTGCCTATCAGTTTGTTTACGAAATGGACAGAGGCTGCGTTTTCCCCCTAAATGTGACTTTTAATGGTGGCCCTTGCGTTTAAATGATGGGTCTTATCATTCACAAGGGTCCCCGACACAATGCACACAGCCTGGAGCAGTGGAGCAGCGGCTGGGCCGTGTTCCCACTTTTGTCCATTTGCCTATCAGTTTGTTAACGAAATGGACAGAGGCTGCGTTTTCCCCCTAAAAGTGACTTTTAATGGTGGTTTTTGCGTTTAAATGATGGGTGTTATCATTCACAAGGGTCCCCGACACAATGCACATAGTCTGGAGCTCGCTGGGGTCCTGCATATGCTTTAATCACACTTTTGTCCATTTGCCTATCAGTTTGTTAACGAAATGGACAGAGCCTGCGTTTTCCCCCTAAAAGTGACTTTTAATGGTGGCCCTTGCGTTTAAATGATGGGTGTTATCATGCAAAAGGGTCCCTTAACACAATGCACACACAGCCTGGAGCAGTGGAGCAGCGGCTCGGCCGTTTTCCCACTTTTGTCCATTTGCCTATCAGTTTGTTAACGAAATGGACAGAGCCGGCGTTTTCCCCCTAAAAGTGACTTTTAATGGTGGTTTTTGCATTTAAATGATGGGTGTTATCATTCACAAGGGTCCCCGACACAATGCACATAGTCTGGAGCTCGCTGGAGTCCTGCATATGCTTTAATCACACTTTTGTCCATTTGCCTATCAGTTTGTTAACGAAATGGACAGAGGCTGCGTTTTCCCCCTAAAAGTGACTTTTAATGGTGGTTTTTGCGTTTAAATGATGGGTGTTATCATTCACAGGGTCCCTTAACACAATGCACACACAGCCTGGAGCAGTGGAGCAGCGGCTCGGCCGTGTTCCCACTTTTGTCCATTTGCCTATCAGTTTGTTAACGAAATGGACAGAGCCTGCGTTTTCCCCCTAAAAGTGACTTTTAATGGTGGCCCTTGCGTTTAAATGATGGGTCTTATCATTCACAAGGGTCCCCGACACAATGCACACAGCCTGGAGCAATGGAGCAGCGGCTCGGCCGTTTTCCCACTTTTGTCCATTTGCCTATCAGTTTGTTAACGAAATGGACAGAGCCTGCGTTTTCCCCCTAAAAGTGACTTTTAATGGTGGCCCTTGCGTTTAAATGATGGGTGTTATCATGCAAAAGGGTCCCTTAACACAATGCACACACAGCCTGGAGCAGTGGAGCAGCGGCTCGGCCGTTTTCCCACTTTTGTCCATTTGCCTATCAGTTTGTTAATGAAATGGACAGAGCCGGCGTTTTCCCCCTAAAAGTGACTTTTAATGGTGGTTTTTGCATTTAAATGATGGGTGTTATCATTCACAAGGGTCCCCGACACAATGCACATAGTCTGGAGCTCGCTGGAGTCCTGCATATGCTTTAATCACACTTTTGTCCATTTGCCTATCAGTTTGTTAACGAAATGGACAGAGGCTGCGTTTTCCCCCTAAAAGTGACTTTTAATGGTGGTTTTTGCGTTTAAATGATGGGTGTTATCATGCACAGGGTCCCTTAACACAATGCACACACAGCCTGGAGCAGTGGAGCAGCGGCTCGGCCTTTTTCCCACTTTTGTCCATTTGCCTATCAGTTTGTTAACGAAATGGACAGAGCCTGCGTTTTCCCCTAAAAGTGACTTTTAATGGTGGCCCTTGCGTTTAAATGATGGGTCTTATCATTCACAAGGGTCCCCGACACAATGCACACAGCCTGGAGCAGTGGAGCAGCGGCTGGGCCTTGTTCCCACTTTTGTCCATTTGCCTATCAGTTTGTTAACGAAATGGACAGAGCCGGCGTTTTCCCACTAAAAGTGACTTTTAATGGTGTTTTTTGCATTTAAATGATGGGTCTTATCATTCACAAGGGTCCCCGACACAATGCACATAGTCTGGAGCTCGCTGGGGTCCTGCATATGCTTTAATCACACTTTTGTCCATTTGCCTATCAGTTTGTTAACGAAATGGACAGAGCCTGCGTTTTCCCCCTAAAAGTGACTTTTAATGGTGGCCCTTGCGTTTAAATGATGGGTCTTATCATTCACAAGGGTCCCCGACACAATGCACACAGCCTGGAGCAGTGGAGCAGCGGCTGGGCCGTGTTCCCACTTTTGTCCATTTGCCTATCAGTTTGTTAATGAAATGGACAGAGCCGGCGTTTTCCCCCTAAAAGTGACTTTTAATGGTGTTTTTTGCATTTAAATGATGGGTGTAACATTCACAAGGGTCCCCGACACAATGCACATAGTCTGGAGCTCGCTGGGGTCCTGCATATGCTTTAATCACACTTTTGTCCATTTGCCTATCAGTTTGTTAACGAAATGGACAGAGGCTGCGTTTTCCCCCTAAAAGTGACTTTTAATGGTGGTTTTTGCGTTTAAATGATGGGTGTTATCATTCACAGGGTCCCTTAACACAATGCACACACAGCCTGGAGCAATGGAGCAGCGGCTCGGCCGTTTTCCCACTTTTGTCCATTTGCCTATCAGTTTGTTAACGAAATGGACAGAGCCGGCGTTTTCCCCCTAAAAGTGACTTTTAATGGTGGTTTTTGCGTTTAAATGATGGGTGTTATCATGCACAGGGTCCCTTAACACAATGCACACACAACCTGGAACAGTGGAGCAGCGGCTCGGCCTTGTTCCCACTTTTGTCCATTTGCCTATCAGTTTGTTTACGAAATGGACAGAGGCTGCGTTTTCCCCCTAAATGTGACTTTTAATGGTGGCCCTTGCGTTTAAATGATGGGTCTTATCATTCACAAGGGTCCCCGACACAATGCACACAGCCTGGAGCAGTGGAGCAGCGGCTGGGCCGTGTTCCCACTTTTGTCCATTTGCCTATCAGTTTGTTAACGAAATGGACAGAGCCGGCGTTTTCCGCCTAAAAGTGACTTTTAATGGGTTTTTTTGCGTTTAAATGATGGGTGTTATCATTCACAAGGGTCCCCGACACAATGCACATAGTCTGGAGCTCGCTGGGGTCCTGCATATGCTTTAATCACACTTTTGTCCATTTGCCTATCAGTTTGTTAACGAAATGGACAGAGCCGGCGTTTTCCCCCTAAAAGTGACTTTTAATGGTGGTTTTTGCGTTTAAATGATGGGTGTTATCATTCACAAGGGTCCCCGACACAATGCACATAGTCTGGAGCTCGCTGGGGTCCTGCATATGCTTTAATCACACTTTTGTCCATTTGCCTATAAGTTTGTTAACGAAATGGACAGAGCCTGCGTTTTCCCCCTAAAAGTGACTTTTAATGGTGGCCCTTGCGTTTAAATGATGGGTCTTATCATTCACAAGGGTCCCCGACACAATGCACACAGCCTGGAGCAGTGGAGCAGCGGCTGGGCCGTGTTCCCACTTTTTTCCATTTGCCTATCAGTTTGTTAACGAAATAGACAGAGCCTGCGTTTTCCCCCTAAAAGTGACTTTTAATGGTGGTTTTTACGTTTAAATGATGGGTGTTATCATTCACAGGGTCCCTTAACACAATGCACACACAGCCTGGAGCAGTGGAGCAGCGGCTCGGCCGTGTTCCCACTTTTGTCCATTTGCCTATCAGTTTGTTAACGAAATGGACAGAGCCGGCGTTTTCCCCCTAAAAGTGACTTTTAATGGTGTTTTTTGCGTTTAAATGATGGGTGTTATCATTCACAAGGGTCCCCGACACAATGCACATAGTCTGGAGCTCGCTGGGGTCCTGCATATGCTTTAATCAAACTTTTGTCCATTTGCCTATCAGTTTGTTAACGAAATGGACAGAGGCTGCGTTTTCCCCCTAAAAGTGACTTTTAATGGTGGTTTTTGCGTTTAAATGATGGGTGTTATCATTCACAGGGTCCCTTAACACAATGCACACACAGCCTGGAGCAGTGGAGCAGCGGCTCGGCCGTGTTCCCACTTTTGTCCATTTGCCTATCAGTTTGTTAACGAAATGGACAGAGCCGGCGTTTTCCCCCTAAAAGTGACTTTTAATGGTGGTTTTTGCGTTAAAATGATGGGTGTTATCATTCAAAAGGGTCCCCGACACAATGCACATAGTCTGGCACTCGCTGGGGTCCTGCATATGCTTTAATCACACTTTTGTCCATTTGCCTATCAGTTTGTTAACGAAATGGACAGAGCCTGCGTTTTCCCCCTAAAAGTGACTTTTAATGGTGGCCCTTGCGTTTAAATGATGGGTCTTATCATTCACAAGGGTCCCCGACACAATGCACACACAGCCTGGAGCAGTGGAGCAGCGGCTGGGCCGTGTTCCCACTTTTGTCCATTTGCCTATCAGTTTGTTAACGAAATGGACAGAGCCGGCGTTTTCCCCCTAAAAGTGACTTTTAATGGTGGATTTTGCGTTTAAATGATGGGTGTTATCATTCACAAGGGTCCCCGACACAATGCACATAGTCTGGAGCTCGCTGGGGTCCTGCATATGCTTTAATCACACTTTTGTCCATTTGCCTATCAGTTTGTTAACGAAATGGACAGAGGCTACGTTTTCCCCCTAAAAGTGACTTTTAATGGTGGTTTTTGCGTTTAAATGATGGGTGTTATCATTCACAGGGTCCCTTAACACAATGCACACACAGCCTGGAGCAGTGCAGCAGTGGCTCGGCCTTTTTCCCACTTTTGTCCATTTGCCTATCAGTTTGTTAACGAAATGGACAGAGCCTGCGTTTTCCCCCTAAAAGTGACTTTTAATGGTGGCCCTTGCGTTTAAATGATGGGTCTTATCATTCACAAGGGTCCCCGACACAATGCACACAGCCTGGAGCAGTGGAGCAGCGGCTCGGCCGTTTTCCCACTTTTGTCCATTTGCCTATCAGTTTGTTTACGAAATGGACAGAGGCTGCGTTTTCCCCCTAAATGTGACTTTTAATGGTGGCCCTTGCGTTTAAATGATGGGTCTTATCATTCACAAGGGTCCCCGACACAATGCACACAGCCTGGAGCAGTGGAGCAGCGGCTGGGCCGTGTTCCCACTTTTGTCCATTTGCCTATCAGTTTGTTAACGAAATGGACAGAGCCGGCGTTTTCCGCCTAAAAGTGACTTTTAATGGGTTTTTTTGCGTTTAAATGATGGGTGTTATCATTCACAAGGGTCCCCGACACAATGCACATAGTCTGGAGCTCGCTGGGGTCCTGCATATGCTTTAATCACACTTTTGTCCATTTGCCTATCAGTTTGTTAACGAAATGGACAGAGCCGGCGTTTTCCCCCTAAAAGTGACTTTTAATGGTGGTTTTTGCGTTTAAATGATGGGTGTTATCATTCACAAGGGTCCCCGACACAATGCACATAGTCTGGAGCTCGCTGGGGTCCTGCATATGCTTTAATCACACTTTTGTCCATTTGCCTATAAGTTTGTTAACGAAATGGACAGAGCCTGCGTTTTCCCCCTAAAAGTGACTTTTAATGGTGGCCCTTGCGTTTAAATGATGGGTCTTATCATTCACAAGGGTCCCCGACACAATGCACACAGCCTGGAGCAGTGGAGCAGCGGCTGGGCCGTGTTCCCACTTTTTTCCATTTGCCTATCAGTTTGTTAACGAAATAGACAGAGCCTGCGTTTTCCCCCTAAAAGTGACTTTTAATGGTGGTTTTTACGTTTAAATGATGGGTGTTATCATTCACAGGGTCCCTTAACACAATGCACACACAGCCTGGAGCAGTGGAGCAGCGGCTCGGCCGTGTTCCCACTTTTGTCCATTTGCCTATCAGTTTGTTAACGAAATGGACAGAGCCGGCGTTTTCCCCCTAAAAGTGACTTTTAATGGTGTTTTTTGCGTTTAAATGATGGGTGTTATCATTCACAAGGGTCCCCGACACAATGCACATAGTCTGGAGCTCGCTGGGGTCCTGCATATGCTTTAATCAAACTTTTGTCCATTTGCCTATCAGTTTGTTAACGAAATGGACAGAGGCTGCGTTTTCCCCCTAAAAGTGACTTTTAATGGTGGTTTTTGCGTTTAAATGATGGGTGTTATCATTCACAGGGTCCCTTAACACAATGCACACACAGCCTGGAGCAGTGGAGCAGCGGCTCGGCCGTGTTCCCACTTTTGTCCATTTGCCTATCAGTTTGTTAACGAAATGGACAGAGCCGGCGTTTTCCCCCTAAAAGTGACTTTTAATGGTGGTTTTTGCGTTAAAATGATGGGTGTTATCATTCAAAAGGGTCCCCGACACAATGCACATAGTCTGGCACTCGCTGGGGTCCTGCATATGCTTTAATCACACTTTTGTCCATTTGCCTATCAGTTTGTTAACGAAATGGACAGAGCCTGCGTTTTCCCCCTAAAAGTGACTTTTAATGGTGGCCCTTGCGTTTAAATGATGGGTCTTATCATTCACAAGGGTCCCCGACACAATGCACACACAGCCTGGAGCAGTGGAGCAGCGGCTGGGCCGTGTTCCCACTTTTGTCCATTTGCCTATCAGTTTGTTAACGAAATGGACAGAGCCGGCGTTTTCCCCCTAAAAGTGACTTTTAATGGTGGATTTTGCGTTTAAATGATGGGTGTTATCATTCACAAGGGTCCCCGACACAATGCACATAGTCTGGAGCTCGCTGGGGTCCTGCATATGCTTTAATCACACTTTTGTCCATTTGCCTATCAGTTTGTTAACGAAATGGACAGAGGCTACGTTTTCCCCCTAAAAGTGACTTTTAATGGTGGTTTTTGCGTTTAAATGATGGGTGTTATCATTCACAGGGTCCCTTAACACAATGCACACACAGCCTGGAGCAGTGCAGCAGTGGCTCGGCCTTTTTCCCACTTTTGTCCATTTGCCTATCAGTTTGTTAACGAAATGGACAGAGCCTGCGTTTTCCCCCTAAAAGTGACTTTTAATGGTGGCCCTTGCGTTTAAATGATGGGTCTTATCATTCACAAGGGTCCCCGACACAATGCACACAGCCTGGAGCAGTGGAGCAGCGGCTGGGCCGTGTTCCCACTTTTGTCCATTTGCCTATCAGTTTGTTAACGAAATGGACAGAGCCGGCGTTTTCCCCCTAAAAGTGACTTTTAATGGTGGTTTTTGCGTTTAAATGATGGGTGTTATCATTCACAAGGGTCCCCGACACAATGCACATAGTCTGGCACTCGCTGGGGTCCTGCATATGCTTTAATCACACTTTTGTCCATTTGCCTATCAGTTTGTTAACGAAATGGACAGAGCCGGCGTTTTCCCCCTAAAAGTGACTTTTAATGGTGGATTTTGCGTTTAAATGATGGGTGTTATCATTCACAAGGGTCCCCGACACAATGCACACAGCCTGGAGCAGTGGAGCAGCGGCTGGGCCGTGTTCCCACTTTTGTCCATTTGCCTATCAGTTTGTTAACGAAATGGACAGAGCCGGCGTTTTCCCCCTAAAAGTGACATGTAATGGTGGTTTTTGCGTTTAAATGATGGGTGTTATCATTCACAGGGTCCCTTAACACAATGCACACACAGCCTGGAGCAGTGGAGCAGCGGCTCGGCCGTTTTCCCACTTTTGTCCATTTGCCTATCAGTTTGTTAACGAAATGGACAGAGCCGGCGTTTTCCCCCTAAAAGTGACTTTTAATGGTGGCCCTTGCGTTTAAATGATGGGTCTTATCATTCACAAGGGTCCCCGACACAATGCACACAGCCTGGAGCAGTGGAGCAGCGGCTACTCCGTTTTCCCACTTTTGTCCATTTGCCTATCATTTTGTTAACGAAATGGACAGAGCCGGCGTTTTCCCCCTAAAAGTGACTTTTAATGGTGGTTTTTGCATTTAAATGATGGGTGTTATCATTCACAAGGGTCCCCGACACAATGCACACAGCCTGGAGCAGTGGAGCAGCGGCTGGGCCATGTTCCCACTTTTGTCCATTTGCCTATCAGTTTGTTAACGAAATGGACAGAGCCTGCGTTTTCCCCCTAAAAGTGACTTTTAATGGTGGCCCTTGCGTTTAAATGATGGGTCATATCATTCACAAGGGTCCCCGACACAAAGCACACAGCCTGGAGCAGTGGAGCAGCGGCTACTCCGTTTTCCCACTTTTGTCCATTTGCCTATCAGTTTGTTAACGAAATGGACAGAGCCGGCGTTTTCCCCCTAAAAGTGACTTTTAATGGTGATTTTTGCGTTTAAATGATGGGTGTTATCATTCACAAGGGTCCCCGACACAATGCACATAGTCTGGCACTCGCTGGGGTCCTCCATATGCTTTAATCACACTTTTGTCCATTTGCCTATCAGTTTGTTAACGAAATGGACAGAGCCTGCGTTTTCCCCCTAAAAGTGACTTTTAATGGTGGCCCTTGCGTTTAAATGATGGGTCTTATCATTCACAAGGGTCCCCGACACAATGCACACAGCCTGGAGCAGTGGAGCAGCGGCTGGGCCGTGTTCCCACTTTTGTCCATTTGCCTATCAGTTTGTTAACGAAATGGACAGAGCCGGCGTTTTCCCCCTAAAAGTGACTTTTAATGTTGGTTTTTGCGTTCAAATGATGGATGTTATCATTCACGGGGTCCCTTAACACAATGCACACACAGCCTGGAGCAGTGGAGCAGCGGCTGGGCCATGTTCCCACTTTTGTCCATTTGCCTATCAGTTTGTTAACGAAATGGACAGAGCCTGCGTTTTCCCCCTAAAAGTGACTTTTAATGGTGGCCCTTGCGTTTAAATGATGGGTCATATCATTCACAAGGGTCCCCGACACAAAGCACACAGCCTGGAGCAGTGGAGCAGCGGCTACTCCGTTTTCCCACTTTTGTCCATTTGCCTATCAGTTTGTTAACGAAATGGACAGAGCCGGCGTTTTCCCCCTAAAAGTGACTTTTAATGGTGGTTTTTGCATTTAAATGATGGGTGTTATCATTCACAAGGGTCCCCGACACAATGCACATAGTCTGGAGCTCGCTGTGGTCCTGCATATGCTTTAATCACACTTTTGTCCATTTGCCTATCAGTTTTTTAACGAAATGGACAGAGCCTGCGTTTTCCCCCTAAAAGTGACTTTTAATGGTGGTTTTTGCGTTTAAATGATGGGTGTTATCATTCACAGGGTCCCTTAACACAATGCACACACAGCCTGGAGCAGTGGAGCAGCGGCTCGGCCGTTTTCCCACTTTTGTCCATTTGCCTATCAGTTTATTAACGAAATGGACAGAGCCTGCGTTTTCCCCCCCAAAAAGTGCCTTTTAATGGTGGCCCTTGCGTTTAAATGATGGGTCTTATCATTCACAAGGGTCCCCGACACAATGCAAACAGCCTGGAGCAGTGGAGCAGCGGCTCGGCCGTTTTCCCACTTTTGTCCATTTGCCTATCAGTTTGTTAACGAAATGGACAGAGCCTGCGTTTTCCCCCCCAAAAAGGGCCTTTTAATGGTGGCCCTTGCGTTTAAATGATGGGTCTTATCATTCACAAGGGTCCCCGACACAATGCAAACAGCCTGGAGCAGTGGAGCAGCGGCTCGGCCGTTTTCCCACTTTTGTCCATTTGCCTATCAGTTTGTTAACGAAATGGACAGAGCCGGCGTTTTCCCCCTAAAAGTGACTTTTAATGGTGGTTTTTGCGTTTAAATGAAGGGTTGTTATCATTCACAAGGGTCCCCGACACAATGCACATAGTCTGGAGCTCGCTGGGGTCCTGCATATGCTTTAATCATACTTTTGTCCATTTGCCTATCAGTTTGTTAACGAAATGGACAGAGCCTGCGTTTTCCCCATAAAAGTGACTTTTAATGGTGGCCCTTGCGTTTAAATGATGGGTCTTATCATTCACAAGGGTCCCCGACACAATGCACACAGCCTGGAGCAGTGGAGCAGTGGCTCGGCCGTTTTCCCACGTTTGTCCATTTGCCTATCAGTTTGTTAACGAAATAGACAGAGCCTGCGTTTTCCCCCTAAAAGTGACTTTTAATTGTGTTTTTTGCGTTTAAATGATGGGTGTTATCATTCAAAAGGGTCCCCGACAAAATGCACATAGTCTGGAGCTCGCTGGGGTCCTGCATATGCTTTAATCACACTTTGGTCCATTTGCCTATCAGTTTGTTAACGAAATGGACAGAGCCTGCGTTTTCCCCCTAAAAGTGACTTGTAATGGTGGTTTTTGCGTTTAAATGATGGGTGTTATCATTCACAGGGTCCCTTAACACAATGCACACACAGCCTGGAGCAGTGGAGCAGCGGCTCGGCCGTTTTCACACTTTTGTCCATTTGCCTATCAGTTTATTAACGAAATGGACAGAGCCGGCGTTTTCCCCCTAAAAGTGACTTTTAATGGTGGTTTTTGCGTTTAAATGATGGGTGTTATCATTCACAAGGGTCCCCGACACAATGCACATAGTCTGGAGCTCGCTGGGGTCCTGCATATGCTTTAATCACACTTTTGTCCATTTGCCTATCAGTTTGTTAACGAAATGGACAGAGGCTGCGTTTTCCCTCTAAAAGTGACTTTTAATGGTGGTTTTTGCGTTTAAATGATTGGTGTTATCATTCACAGGGTCCCTTAACACAATGCACACACAGCCTGGAGCAGTGGAGCAGCGGCTCGGCCGTTTTCCCACTTTTGTCCATTTGCCTATCAGTTTATTAACGAAATGGACAGAGCCTGCGTTTTCCCCCCCAAAAAGGGCCTTTTAATGGTGGCCCTTGCGTTTAAATGATGGGTCTTATCATTCACAAGGGTCCCCGACACAATGCAAACAGCCTGGAGCAGTGGAGCAGCGGCTCGGCCGTTTTCCCACTTTTGTCCATTTGCCTATCAGTTTGTTAACGAAATGGACAGAGCCTGCGTTTTCCCCCCCAAAAAGGGCCTTTTAATGGTGGCCCTTGCGTTTAAATGATGGGTCTTATCATTCACAAGGGTCCCCGACACAATGCAAACAGCCTGGAGCAGTGGAGCAGCGGCTCGGCCGTTTTCCCACTTTTGTCCATTTGCCTATCAGTTTGTTAACGAAATGGACAGAGCCTGCGTTTTCCCCATAAAAGTGACTTTTAATGGTGGCCCTTGCGTTTAAATGATGGGTCTTATCATTCACAAGGGTCCCCGACACAATGCACACAGCCTGGAGCAGTGGAGCAGTGGCTGGGCCGTGTTCCCACTTTTGTCCATTTGACTATCAGTTTGTTAACAAAATGGACAGAGCCGGCGTTTTCCCCCTAAAAGTGGCTTTTAATGGTGGATTTTGCGTTTAAATGATGGGTGTTATCATTCACAAGGGTCCCCGACACAATGCACATAGTCTGGAGCTCGCTGGGGTCCTGCATATGCTTTAATCACACTTTTGTCCATTTGCCTATCAGTTTGTTAACGAAATAGACAGAGGCTACGTTTTCCCCCTAAAAGTGACTTTTAATGGTGGTTTTTGCGTTTATATGATGGGTGTTATCATTCACAGGGTCCCTTAACACAATGCACACACAGCCTGGAGCAGTGGAGCATTGGCTCGGCCGTTTTCCCACGTTTGTCCATTTGCCTATCAGTTTGTTAACGAAATAGACAGAGCCTGCGTTTTCCCCCTAAAAGTGACTTTTAATTGTGTTTTTTGCGTTTAAATTATGGGTGTTATCATTCACAGGGTCCCTTAACACAATGCACACACAGCCTGGAGCAGTGGAGCAGCGGCTCGGCCGTGTTCCCACTTTTGTCCATTTGCCTATCAGTTTGTTAACGAAATGGACGGAGCCGGCGTTTTCCCCCTAAAAGTGACTTTTAATGGTGGTTTTTGCGTTTAAATGATGGGTGTTATCATTCAAAAGGGTCCCCGACAAAATGCACATAGTCTGGAGCTCGCTGGGGTCCTGCATATGCTTTAATCACACTTTTGTCCATTTGCCTATCAGTTTGTTAACGAAATGGACAGAGCCTGCGTTTTCCCCCTAAAAGTGACTTTTAATGGTGGCCCTTGCGTTTAAATGATGGGTCTTATCATTCACAAGGGTCCCCGACACAATGCACACAGCCTGGAGCAGTGGAGCAGTGGCTGGGCCGTGTTCCCACTTTTGTCCATTTGCCTATCAGTTTGTTAACGAAATGGACAGAGCCGGCGTTTTCCCCCTAAAAGTGACTTTTAATGGTGGTTTTGTATTTAAATGATGAGTCTTATCATTCTCCAGGGTCCCCGACACAATGCACATAGTCTGGAGTTCGCTGGGGTCCTGCATATGCTTTAATCACACTTTTGTCCATTTGCCTATCAGTTTGTTAACGAAATGGACAGAGGCTGCGTTTTCCCTCTAAAAGTGACTTTTAATGGTGGTTTTTGCGTTTAAATGATTGGTGTTATCATTCACAGGGTCCCTTAACACAATGCACACACAGCCTGGAGCAGTGGAGCAGCGGCTCGGCCGTTTTCCCTCTTTTGTCCATTTGCCTATCAGTTTATTAACGAAATGGACAGAGCCTGCGTTTTCCCCCCAAAAAAGGGCCTTTTAATGGTGGCCCTTGCGTTTAAATGATTGGTCTTATCATTCACAAGGGTCCCCGACACAATGCACACAGCCTGGAGCAGTGGAGCAGCGGCTCGGCCGTTTTCCCACTTTTGTCCATTTGCCTATCAGTTTGTTAACGAAATGGACAGAGCCGGCGTTTTCCCCCTAAAAGTGACTTTTAATGGTGGATTTTGCGTTTAAATGATGGGTGTTATCATTCACAGGGTCCCTTAACACAATGCACATAGTCTGGCACTCGCTGGGGTCCTGCATATGCTTTAATCACACTTTTGTCCATTTGCCTATCAGTTTGTTAACGAAATGGACAGAGGCTGCGTTTTCCCCCTAAAAGTGACTTGTAATGGTGGTTTTTGCGTTTAAATGATGGGTGTTATCATTCACAGGGTCCCTTAACACAATGCACACACAGCCTGGAGCAGTGGAGCAGCGGCTCGGCCGTTTTCACACTTTTGTCCATTTGCCTATCAGTTTATTAACGAAATGGACAGAGCCGGCGTTTTCCCCCTAAAAGTGACTTTTAATGGTGGTTTTTGCGTTTAAATGATGGGTGTTATCATTCACAAGGGTCCCCGACACAATGCACATAGTCTGGAGCTCGCTGGGGTCCTGCATATGCTTTAATCACACTTTTGTCCATTTGCCTATCAGTTTGTTAACGAAATGGACAGAGGCTGCGTTTTCCCTCTAAAAGTGACTTTTAATGGTGGTTTTTGCGTTTAAATGATTGGTGTTATCATTCACAGGGTCCCTTAACACAATGCACACACAGCCTGGAGCAGTGGAGCAGCGGCTCGGCCGTTTTCCCACTTTTGTCCATTTGCCTATCAGTTTATTAACGAAATGGACAGAGCCTGCGTTTTCCCCCCCAAAAAGGGCCTTTTAATGGTGGCCCTTGCGTTTAAATGATGGGTCTTATCATTCACAAGGGTCCCCGACACAATGCAAACAGCCTGGAGCAGTGGAGCAGCGGCTCGGCCGTTTTCCCACTTTTGTCCATTTGCCTATCAGTTTGTTAACGAAATGGACAGAGCCGGCGTTTTCCCCCTAAAAGTGACCTTTAATGGTGGTTTTTGCGTTTAAATGAAGGGTTGTTATCATTCACAAGGGTCCCCGACACAATGCACATAGTCTGGAGCTCGCTGGGGTCCTGCATATGCTTTAATCACACTTTTGTCCATTTGCCTATCAGTTTGTTAACGAAATGGACAGAGCCTGCGTTTTCCCCCTAAAAGTGACTTTTAATGGTGGCCCTTGCGTTTAAATGATGGGTCTTATCATTCACAAGGGTCCCCGACACAATGCACACAGCCTGGAGTAGTGGAGCAGTGGCTGGGCCGTGTTCCCACTTTTGTCCATTTGCCTATCAGTTTGTTAACGAAATGGACAGAGCCGGCGTTTTCCCCCTAAAAGTGACTTTTAATGGTGGATTTTGCGTTTAAATGATGGGTGTTATCATTCACAAGGGTCCCCGACACAATGCACATAGTCTGGAGCTCGCTGGGGTCCTGCATATGCTTTAATCACACTTTTGTCCATTTGCCTATCAGTTTGTTAACGAAATAGACAGAGGCTACGTTTTCCCCCTAAAAGTGACTTTTAATGGTGGTTTTTGCGTTTATATGATGGGTGTTATCATTCACAGGGTCCCTTAACACAATGCACACACAACCTGGAGCAGTGGAGCAGTGGCTCGGCCGTTTTCCCACGTTTGTCCATTTGCCTATCAGTTTGTTAACGAAATAGACAGAGCCTGCGTTTTCCCCCTAAAAGTGACTTTTAATTGTGTTTTTTGCGTTTAAATGATGGGTGTTATCATTCACAGGGTCCCTTAACACAATGCACACACAGCCTGGAGCAGTGGAGCAGCGGCTCGGCCGTGTTCCCACTTTTGTCCATTTGCCTATCAGTTTGTTAACGAAATGGACAGAGCCGGCGTTTTCCCCCTAAAAGTGACTTTTAATGGTGGTTTTTGCGTTTAAATGATGGGTGTTATCATTCAAAAGGGTCCCCGACAAAATGCACATAGTCTGGAGCTCGCTGGGGTCCTGCATATGCTTTAATCACACTTTTGTCCATTTGCCTATCAGTTTGTTAACGAAATGGACAGAGCCGGCGTTTTCCCCCTAAAAGTGACTTTTAATGGTGGATTTTGCGTTTAAATGATGGGTGTTATCATTCACAGGGTCCCTTAACACAATGCACACATAGCCTGGAGCAGTGGAGCAGCGGCTCGGCCGTTTTCCCACTTTTGTCCATTTGCCTATCAGTTTGTTAGTGAAATAGACAGAGCCTGCGTTTTCCCCCTAAAAGTGACTTTTAATGGTGGTTTTTGCGTTTAAATGATGGGTGTTATCATTCACAAGGGTCCCCGACACAATGCACATAGTCTGGCACTCGCTGGGGTCCTGCATATGCTTTAATCACACTTTTGTCCATTTGCCTATCAGTTTGTTAACGAAATGGACAGAGGCTGCGTTTTCCCCCTAAAAGTGACTTGTAATGGTGGTTTTTGCGTTTAAATGATGGGTGTTATCATTCACAGGGTCCCTTAACACAATGCACACACAGCCTGGAGCAGTGGAGCAGCGGCTCGGCCGTTTTCCCACTAGTCCATTTGCCTATCAGTTTGTTAACGAAATGGACAGAGCCTGCGTTTTCCCCCTAAAAGTGACCTTTAATGGTGGTTTTTGCGTTTAAATGAAGGGTTGTTATCATTCACAAGGGTCCCCGACACAATGCACACAGCCTGGAGTAGTGGAGCAGTGGCTCGGCCGTTTTCCCACGTTTGTCCATTTGCCTATCAGTTTGTTAACGAAATAGACAGAGCCTGCGTTTTCCCCCTAAAAGTGACTTTTAATTGTGTTTTTTGCGTTTAAATGATGGGTGTTATCATTCACAGGGTCCCTTAACACAATGCACACACAGCCTGGAGCAGTGGAGCAGCGGCTCGGCCGTGTTCCCACTTTTGTCCATTTGCCTATCAGTTTGTTAACGAAATGGACAGAGCCTGCGTTTTCCCCCCCAAAAAGGGCCTTTTAATGGTGGCCCTTGCGTTTAAATGAAGGGTTGTTATCATTCACAAGGGTCCCCGACACAATGCACATAGTCTGGAGCTCGCTGGGGTCCTGCATATGCTTTAATCACACTTTTGTCCATTTGCCTATCAGTTTGTTAACGAAATGGACAGAGCCTGCGTTTTCCCCATAAAAGTGACTTTTAATGATGGCCCTTGCGTTTAAATGATGGGTCTTATCATTCACAGGGTCCCTTAACACAATGCACACACAGCCTGGAGCAGTGGAGCAGTGGCTGGGCCGTGTTCCCACTTTTGTCCATTTGCCTATCAGTTTGTTAACGAAATGGACAGAGCCGGCGTTTTCCCCCTAAAAGTGACTTTTAATGGTGGATTTTGCGTTTAAATGATGGGTGTTATCATTCACAAGGGTCACCGACACAATGCACATAGTCTGGAGCTCGCTGGGGTCCTGCATATGCTTTAATCACACTTTTGTCCATTTGCCTATCAGTTTGTTAACGAAATAGACAGAGGCTACGTTTTCCCCCTAAAAGTGACTTTTAATTGTGTTTTTTGCGTTTAAATGATGGGTGTTATCATTCACAGGGTCCCTTAACACAATGCACACACAGCCTGGAGCAGTGGAGCAGTGGCTCGGCCGTTTTCCCACGTTTGTCCATTTGCCTATCAGTTTGTTAACGAAATAGACAGAGCCTGCGTTTTCCCCCTAAAAGTGACTTTTAATTGTGTTTTTTGCGTTTAAATGATGGGTGTTATCATTCACAGGGTCCCTTAACACAATGCACACACAGCCTGGAGCAGTGGAGCAGCGGCTCGGCCGTGTTCCCACTTTTGTCCATTTGCCTATCAGTTTATTAACGAAATGGACAGAGCCGGCGTTTTCCCCCTAAAAGTGACTTTTAATGGTGGTTTTTGCGTTTAAATGATGGGTGTTATCATTCAAAAGGGTCCCCGACAAAATGCACATAGTCTGGAGCTCGCTGGGGTCCTGCATGCTTTAATCACACTTTTGTCCATTTGCCTATCAGTTTGTTAACGAAATGGACAGAGCCTGCGTTTTCCCCCTAAAAGTGACTTTTAATGGTGGCCCTTGCGTTTAAATGATGGGTCTTATCATTCACAAGGGTCCCCGACACAATGCACACAGCCTGGAGCAGTGGAGCAGTGGCTGGGCCGTGTTCCCACTTTTGTCCATTTGCCTATCAGTTTGTTAACGAAATGGACAGAGCCGGCGTTTTCCCCCTAAAAGTGACTTTTAATGGTGGTTTTGTATTTAAATGATGGGTCTTATCATTCTCCAGGGTCCCCGACACAATGCACATAGTCTGGAGCTCGCTGGGGTCCTGCATATGCTTTAATCACACTTTTGTCCATTTGCCTATCAGTTTGTTAACGAAATGGACAGAGGCTGCGTTTTCCCTCTAAAAGTGACTTTTAATGGTGGTTTTTGCGTTTAAATGATTGGTGTTATCATTCACAGGGTCCCTTAACACAATGCACACACAGCCTGGAGCAGTGGAGCAGCGGCTCGGCCGTGTTCCCACTTTTGTCCATTTGCCTATCAGTTTGTTAACGAAATGGACAGAGCCGGCGTTTTCCCCCTAAAAGTGACTTTTAATTGTGTTTTTTGCGTTTAAATGATGGGTGTTATCATTCACAGGGTCCCTTAACACAATGCACACACAGCCTGGAGCAGTGGAGCAGCGGCTCGGCCGTGCTCCCACTTTTGTCCATTTGCCTATCAGTTTGTTAACGAAATGGACAGAGCCGGCGTTTTCCCCCTAAAAGTGACTTTTAATGGTGGTTTTTAAGTTTAAATGATGGGTGTTATCATTCAAAAGGGTCCCCGACAAAATGCACATAGTCTGGAGCTCGCTGGGGTCCTGCATATGCTTTAATCACACTTTTGTCCATTTGCCTATCAGTTTGTTAACGAAATGGACAGAGGCTGCGTTTTCCCCCTAAAAGTGACTTTTAATGGTGGTTTTTGCGTTTAAATGATGGGTGTTATCATTCACAAGGGTCCCCGACACAATGCACATAGTCTGGAGCTCGCTGGGGTCCTGCATATGCTTTAATCACACTTTTGTCCATTTGCCTATCAGTTTGTTAACGAAATGGACAGAGGCTGCGTTTTCCCCCTAAAAGTGACTTTTAATGGTGGTTTTTGCGTTTAAATGATGGGTGTTATCATTCACAGGGTCCCTTAACACAATGCACACACAGCCTGGAGCAGTGGAGCAGCGGCTCGGCCGTTTTCCCACTTTTTCCATTTGCCTATCAGTTTATTAACAAAATGGACAGAGCCTGCGTTTTCCCCCTAAAAGTGACTTTTAATGGTGGCCCTTGCGTTTAAATGATGGGTCTTATCATTCACAAGGGTCCCCGACACAATGCACACAGCCTGGAGCAGTGGAGCAGCGGCTGGGCCGTGTTCCCACATTTGTCCATTTGCCTATCAGTTTGTTAACGAAATGGACAGAGCCGGCGTTTTCCCCCTAAAAGTGACTTTTAATGGTGGTTTTTAAGTTTAAATGATGGGTGTTATCATTCAAAAGGGTCCCCGACAAAATGCACATAGTCTGGAGCTCGCTGGGGTCCTGCATATGCTTTAATCACACTTTTGTCCATTTGCCTATCAGTTTGTTAACGAAATAGACAGAGGCAACGTTTTCCCCCTAAAAGTGACTTTTAATGGTGGTTTTTGCGTTTATATGATGGGTGTTATCATTCACAGGGTCCCTTAACACAATGCACACACAGCCTGGAGCAGTGGAGCAGTGGCTCGGCCGTTTTCCCACGTTTGTCCATTTGCCTATCAGTTTGTTAACGAAATAGACAGAGCCTGCGTTTTCCCCCTAAAAGTGACTTTTAATTGTGTTTTTTGCGTTTAAATGATGGGTGTTATCATTCACAGGGTCCCTTAACACAATGCACACACAGCCTGGAGCAGTGGAGCAGCGGCTCGGCCGTGTTCCCACTTTTGTCCATTTGCCTATCAGTTTGTTAACGAAATGGACAGAGCCGGCGTTTTCCCCCTAAAAGTGACTTTTAATGGTGGTTTTTGCGTTTAAATGATGGGTGTTATCATTCAAAAGGGTCCCCGACAAAATGCACATAGTCTGGAGCTCGCTGGGGTCCTGCATATGCTTTAATCACACTTTTGTCCATTTGCCTATCAGTTTGTTAACGAAATGGACAGAGGCTGCGTTTTCCCTCTAAAAGTGACTTTTAATGGTGGCCCTTGCGTTTAAATGATGGGTCTTATCATTCACAAGGGTCCCCGACACAATGCAAACAGCCTGGAGCAGTGGAGCAGCGGCTCGGCCGTTTTCCCACTTTTGTCCATTTGCCTATCAGTTTGTTAACGAAATGGACAGAGCCTGCGTTTTCCCCCCCAAAAAGGGCCTTTTAATGGTGGCCCTTGCGTTTAAATGATGGGTCTTATCATTCACAAGGGTCCCCGACACAATGCAAACAGCCTGGAGCAGTGGAGCAGCGGCTCGGCCGTTTTCCCACTTTTGTCCATTTGCCTATCAGTTTGTTAACGAAATGGACAGAGCCTGCGTTTTCCCCCCCAAAAAGGGCCTTTTAATGGTGGCCCTTGCGTTTAAATGATGGGTCTTATCATTCACAAGGGTCCCCGACACAATGCAAACAGCCTGGAGCAGTGGAGCAGCGGCTCGGCAGTTTTCCCACTTTTGTCCATTTGCCTATCAGTTTGTTAACGAAATGGACAGAGCCGGCGTTTTCCCCCTAAAAGTGACTTTTAATGGTGGTTTTTGCGTTTAAATGATGGGTGTTATCATTCACAGGGTCCCTTAACACAATGCACACACAGCCTGGAGCAGTGGAGCAGCGGCTCGGCCGTTTTCACACTTTTGTCCATTTGCCTATCAGTTTATTAGCGAAATGGACAGAGCCGGCGTTTTCCCCTAAAAGTGACTTTTAATGGTGGTTTTTGCGTTTAAATGATGGGTGTTATCATTCAAAAGGGTCCCCGACAAAATGCACATAGTCTGGAGCTCGCTGGGGTCCTGCATATGCTTTAATCACACTTTTGTCCATTTGCCTATCAGTTTGTTAACGAAATGGACAGAGCCTGCGTTTTCCCCCTAAAAGTGACTTGTAATGGTGGTTTTTGCGTTTAAATGATGGGTGTTATCATTCACAGGGTCCCTTAACACAATGCACACACAGCCTGGAGCAGTGGAGCAGCGGCTCGGCCGTTTTCCCACTTTTGTCCATTTGCCTATCAGTTTATTAACGAAATGGACAGAGCCTGCGTTTTCCCCCCCAAAAAGGGCCTTTTAATGGTGGCCCTTGCGTTTAAATGATGGGTCTTATCATTCACAGGGTCCCTTAACACAATGCACACACAGCCTGGAGCAGTGGAGCAGCGGCTCGGCCGTTTTCACACTTTTGTCCATTTGCCTATCAGTTTATTAACGAAATGGACAGAGCCGGCGTTTTCCCCCTAAAAGTGACCTTTAATGGTGGTTTTTGCGTTTAAATGATGGGTGTTATCATTCACAAGGGTCCCCGACACAATGCACATAGTCTGGAGCTCGCTGGGGTCCTGCATATGCTTTAATCACACTTTTGTCCATTTGCCTATCAGTTTGTTAACGAAATGGACAGAGCCTGCGTTTTCCCCCCCAAAAAGGGCCTTTTAATGGTGGCCCTTGCGTTTAAATGATGGGTCTTATCATTCACAAGGGTCCCCGACACAATGCAAACAGCCTGGAGCAGTGGAGCAGCGGCTCGGCCGTTTTCCCACTTTTGTCCATTTGCCTATCAGTTTGTTAACGAAATGGACAGAGCCGGCGTTTTCCCCCTAAAAGTGACCTTTAATGGTGGTTTTTGCGTTTAAATGAAGGGTTGTTATCATTCACAAGGGTCCCCGACACAATGCACATAGTCTGGAGCTCGCTGGGGTCCTGCATATATGCTTTAATCACACTTTTGTCCATTTGCCTATCAGTTTGTTAACGAAATGGACAGAGGCTGCGTTTTCCCTCTAAAAGTGACTTTTAATGGTGGTTTTTGCGTTTAAATGATTGGTGTTATCATTCACAGGGTCCCTTAACACAATGCACACACAGCCTGGAGCAGTGGAGCAGCGGCTCGGCCGTTTTCCCACTTTTGTCCATTTGCCTATCAGTTTGTTAACGAAATGGACAGAGCCGGCGTTTTCCCCCTAAAAGTGACTTTTAATGGTGGATTTTGCGTTTAAATGATGGGTGTTATCATTCACAAGGGTCCCCGACACAATGCACATAGTCTGGAGCTCGCTGGGGTCCTGCATATGCTTTAATCACACTTTTGTCCATTTGCCTATCAGTTTGTTAACGAAATAGACAGAGGCTACGTTTTCCCCCTAAAAGTGACTTTTAATGGTGGTTTTTGCGTTTATATGATGGGTGTTATCATTCACAGGGTCCCTTAACACAATGCACACACAGCCTGGAGCAGTGGAGCAGTGGCTCGGCCGTTTTCCCACGTTTGTCCATTTGCCTATCAGTTTGTTAACGAAATAGACAGAGCCTGCGTTTTCCCCCTAAAAGTGACTTTTAATTGTGTTTTTTGCGTTTAAATGATGGGTGTTATCATTCACAGGGTCCCTTAACACAATGCACACACAGCCTGGAGCAGTGGAGCAGCGGCTCGGCCGTGTTCCCACTTTTGTCCATTTGCGTATCAGTTTGTTAACGAAATGGACAGAGCCGGCGTTTTCCCCCTAAAAGTGACTTTTAATGGTGGTTTTTGCGTTTAAATGATGGGTGTTATCATTCAAAAGGGTCCCCGACAAAATGCACATAGTCTGGAGCTCGCTGGGGTCCTGCATATGCTTTAATCACACTTTTGTCCATTTGCCTATCAGTTTGTTAACGAAATGGACAGAGCCTGCGTTTTCCCCCTAAAAGTGACTTGTAATGGTGGTTTTTGCGTTTAAATGATTGGTGTTATCATTCACAGGGTCCCTTAACACAATGCACACACAGCCTGGAGCAGTGGAGCAGCGGCTCGGCCGTTTTCCCACTTTTGTCCATTTGCCTATCAGTTTGTTAACGAAATGGACAGAGCCGGCGTTTTCCCCCTAAAAGTGACTTTTAATGGTGGATTTTGCGTTTAAATGATGGGTGTCTCCTGCCTCCAAACGCTGCTGCAAAAACTCTCCTCTCTACTCTCTCATCCTCTCTGGACTCTCTCTGTCCTCTCACATCGCGGCCGGCTCGTCAGTCCCCTCCTGCTCCCTGGCTAAATGACGCACTGCGTGCTAATAGAACCATCCTTCGGGCAGCAGAGCGGAAATGGTGGAAATCCAAACACCATGACGACCTCCTAACCTATCAGGCTCTCCTCTCCTCTTTCTCTGCTTCCATCTCTCAGGCAAAAAGCACTTTCTTTCAAGATAAGATCCAATCTTCCTATTCCAATCCCAAAAAACTATTTTCTATCTTCTCCACCCTCTTGGACCCTCCCAAAGCACCTCCCCCCTCCTCCCTTCTGTCAAGCGACTTTGTTAACCACTTTGAAAAAAAGGTTGATGATATTCGCTCTTCCTTTTCTGACTCACCTTTACTCACCGCTGGGTCACCAGACCCTCCCTTCACCCACACACTGACCTCCTTCTCCCCTCTCTCTCCAAGTGAGGTTCTTACCCTCGTTACCTCTGCCCGTCCTACCACCTGTTCTCTGGACCCTATCCCCTCAAACCTCCTTCAGACTATCGCTCCTGATATTCTACCATTTCTCACCCATTTCATCAACACTTCTCTAACTTCTGGTCACTTTCCAAACAGTCTCAAGGAGGCAAGAGTAAACCCTCTCCTTAAGAAACCCACTCTCAATCCGTCTGATGTTATTAACTACAGGCCCGTCTCTCTCCTCCCGTTCCTGTCTAAAACACTTGAACGCGCTGTCTTTAAACAACTCTCCTGTTATCTCCATCAGAACAACCTTCTGGATCCGCACCAGTCTGGTTTCAAGGCAGGTCACTCAACAGAAACTGCTCTCCTTGCTGTCTCTGATGAACTGCACACTGCTAAAGCAGCCTCCCTCTCCTCTGTCATCATCCTTCTGGACCTGTCTGCTGCATTCGACACAGTGAACCATCGGATCCTCCTTCGCACTCTCCAAGAACTTGGAGTTTCAGGCACTGCACTTTTCCTCCTCACCTCATACCTCAACGACCGCACCTACAGGGTTACTTGGAGAGGGTCCGAGTCCGACCCTTGTCAATTAACTACAGGGGTCCCTCAGGGCTCGGTTCTTGGTCCCCTCCTCTTCTCCCTGTACACAAACTCGCTCGGGTCTGTCATTAGCCCGCATGGTTTTTCATACCACTGCTACGCTGACGACACCCAACTAATTCTGTCCTTTCCCCGCTCAGAGACCCAGGTCGTCGCACGCATCTCTGCTTGCCTAGCAGACATCTCTCGGTGGATGTCTGCTCATCACCTCAAGCTCAACCTTGACAAGACTGAACTGCTCTTCCTTCCGGGAAAAGATTGTCCCACTCTTGACCTAACAATCAACATCGGCACCTCTGTTGTTTCCCCGACTCAGACTGCAAGGAATCTGGGTGTGGTCCTAGATAACAAATTGTCCTTCACTGCAAACATCGCTGCTACAACCCGCTGCTGCAGATACACGCTTTACAACATCAGGAGGATACGTCCCCAGCTGACCCAGACATCAGCGCAGATTCTGGTCCAGGCTCTCGTCATCTCACGCCTAGACTACTGCAACTCCCTCCTGGCTGGTCTACCTGCATGTGCCATCCGACCTCTGCAGCTCATCCAGAATGCAGCGGCTCGTCTGGTCTTCAACCTTCCCAAATTCTCCCACACCACACCGCTCCTCCGCTCCCTTCACTGGCTTCCAGTAACTGCTAGAATCCACTTCAAGACACTGGTACTTGCGTACCATGCTGTGAATGGATCTGGCCCTTCCTACATCCAGGACATGGTTAAACCGTACACCCCAGCACGTGCACTCCGCTCTGCGTCAGCCAAACAGCTCGCTGCACCCGCACTGCGAGGGGGACCCAAGTTCCCGTCAGCAAAAACACGTGGGTTTGCTATCCTGGCTCCAAAATGGTGGAATGAGCTCCCCATTGAAATCAGGACAGCAGATAGCTTACACATCTTCCGACGCAAACTGAAAACTCATCTCTTTAGACTCCACTTCGAGCGATAGAATTACTAACAAAGCACTTATATACTAATAAAGGGCTGGCTTTCTAAATGCCAGTTGAGTAGCACTTGAAATGTTTGGCTCTATGAAACCTGATGTACTTATATGATTCTGTTTTCTTAAAGGTTGTATCTTCCTGGTCGAATGCACTTATTGTAAGTCGCTTTGGATAAAAGCGTCAGCTAAATGCAATGTAATGGGTGTTATCATTCACAAGGGTCCCCGACACAATGCACATAGTCTGGAGCTCGCTGGGGTCCTGCATATGCTTTAATCACACTTTTGTCCATTTGCCTATCAGTTTGTTAACGAAATAGACAGAGGCTACGTTTTCCCCCTAAAACTGACTTTTAATGGTGGTTTTTGCGTTTATATGATGGGTGTTATCATTCACAGGGTCCCTTAACACAATGCACACACAGCCTGGAGCAGTGGAGCAGTGGCTCGGCCGTTTTCCCACGTTTGTCCATTTGCCTATCAGTTTGTTAACGAAATAGACAGAGCCTGCGTTTTCCCCCTAAAAGTGACTTTTAATTGTGTTTTTTGCGTTTAAATGATGGGTGTTATCATTCACAGGGTCCCTTAACACAATGCACACAGCCTGGAGCAGTGGAGCAGCGGCTCGGCCGTGTTCCCACTTTTGTCCATTTGCCTATCAGTTTGTTAACGAAATGGACAGAGCCGGCGTTTTCCCCCTAAAAGTGACTTTTAATGGTGGTTTTTGCGTTTAAATGATGGGTGTTATCATTCAAAAGGGTCCCCGACAAAATGCACATAGTCTGGAGCTCGCTGGGGTCCTGCATATGCTTTAATCACACTTTTGTCCATTTGCCTATCAGTTTGTTAACGAAATGGACAGAGGCTGCGTTTTCCCTCTAAAAGTGACTTTTAATGGTGGTTTTGCGTTTAAATGATGGGTGTTATCATTCACAGGGTCCCTTAACACAATGCACACACAGCCTGGAGCAGTGGAGCAGCGGCTCGGCCGTTTTCCCACTTTTGTCCATTTGCCTATCAGTTTATTAACGAAATGGACAGAGCCTGCGTTTTCCCCCCAAAAAAGGGCCTTTTAATGGTGGCCCTTGCGTTTAAATGATGGGTCTTATCATTCACAAGGGTCCCCGACACAATGCACACAGCCTGGAGCAGTGGAGCAGCGGCTCGGCCGTTTTCCCACTTTTGTCCATTTGCCTATCAGTTTGTTAACGAAATGGACAGAGCCGGCGTTTTCCCCCTAAAAGTGACTTTTAATGGTGGTTTTTGCGTTTAAATGATGGGTGTTATCATTCACAAGGGTCCCCGACACAATGCACATAGTCTGGAGCTCGCTGGGGTCCTGCATATGCTTTAATCACACTTTTGTCCATTTGCCTATCAGTTTGTTAACGAAATGGACAGAGCCTGCGTTTTCCCCATAAAAGTGACTTTTAATGGGGGCCCTTGCGTTTAAATGATGGGTCTTATCATTCACAAGGTTCCCCGACACAATGCACACAGCCTGGAGCAGTGGAGCAGTGGCTGGGCCGTGTTCAGACTTTTGTCCATTTGCCTATCAGTTTGTTAACGAAATGGACAGAGCCGGCGTTTTCCCCCTAAAAGTGACTTTTAATGGTGGATTTTGCGTTTAAATGATGGGTGTTATCATTCACAGGGTCCCTTAACACAATGCACACATAGCCTGGAGCAGTGGAGCAGCGGCTCGGCCGTTTTCCCACTTTTGTCCATTTGCCTATCAGTTTGTTAGTGAAATAGACAGAGCCTGCGTTTTCCCCCTAAAAGTGACTTTTAATGGTGGTTCTTGCGTTTAAATGATGGGTGTTATCATTCACAGGGTCCCTTAACACAATGCACACACAGCCTGGAGCAGTGGAGCAGCGGCTCGGCCGTGTTCCCACTTTTGTCCATTTGCGTATCAGTTTGTTAACGAAATGGACAGAGCCGGCGTTTTCCCCCTAAAAGTGACTTTTAATGGTGGTTTTTGCGTTTAAATGATGGGTGTTATCATTCAAAAGGGTCCCCGACAAAATGCACATAGTCTGGAGCTCGCTGGGGTCCTGCATATGCTTTAATCACACTTTTGTCCATTTGCCTATCAGTTTGTTAACGAAATGGACAGAGCCTGCGTTTTCCCCCTAAAAGTGACTTGTAATGGTGGTTTTTGCGTTTAAATGATGGGTGTTATCATTCACAGGGTCCCTTAACACAATGCACACACAGCCTGGAGCAGTGGAGCAGCGGCTCGGCCGTTTTCACACTTTTGTCCATTTGCCTATCAGTTTATTAACGAAATGGACAGAGCCGGCGTTTTCCCCCTAAAAGTGACTTTTAATGGTGGTTTTTGAGTTTAAATGATGGGTGTTATCATTCACAAGGGTCCCCGACACAATGCACATAGTCTGGAGCTCGCTGGGGTCCTGCATATGCTTTAATCACACTTTTGTCCATTTGCCTATCAGTTTGTTAACGAAATGGACAGAGGCTGCGTTTTCCCTCTAAAAGTGACTTTTAATGGTGGTTTTTGCGTTTAAATGATTGGTGTTATCATTCACAGGGTCCCTTAACACAATGCACACACAGCCTGGAGCAGTGGAGCAGCGGCTCGGCCGTTTTCCCACTTTTGTCCATTTGCCTATCAGTTTATTAACGAAATGGACAGAGCCTGCGTTTTCCCCCCCAAAAAAGGGCCTTTTAATGGTGGCCCTTGCGTTTAAATGATGGGTCTTATCATTCACAAGGGTCCCCGACACAATGCAAACAGCCTGGAGCAGTGGAGCAGCGGCTCGGCCGTTTTCCCACATTTGTCCATTTGCCTATCAGTTTATTAACGAAATGGACAGAGCCTGCGTTTTCCCCCCCAAAAAGGGCCTTTTAATGGTGGCCCTTGCGTTTAAATGATGGGTCTTATCATTCACAAGGGTCCCCGACACAATGCAAACAGCCTGGAGCAGTGGAGCAGCGGCTCGGCCGTTTTCCCACTTTTGTCCATTTGCCTATCAGTTTGTTAACGAAATGGACAGAGCCGGCGTTTTCCCCCTAAAAGTGACCTTTAATGGTGGTTTTTGCGTTTAAATGAAGGGTTGTTATCATTCACAAGGGTCCCCGACACAATGCACATAGTCTGGAGCTCGCTGGGGTCCTGCATATGCTTTAATCACACTTTTGTCCATTTGCCTATCAGTTTGTTAACGAAATGGACAGAGCCTGCGTTTTCCCCATAAAAGTGACTTTTAATGGTGGCCCTTGCGTTTAAATGATGGGTCTTATCATTCACAAGGGTCCCCGACACAATGCACACAGCCTGGAGCAGTGGAGCAGTGGCTGGGCCGTGTTCCCACTTTTGTCCATTTGCCTATCAGTTTATTAACGAAATGGACAGAGCCGGCGTTTTCCCCCTAAAAGTGACTTTTAATGGTGGTTTTTGCGTTTAAATGATGGGTGTTATCATTCACAAGGGTCCCCGACACAATGCACATAGTCTGGAGCTCGCTGGGGTCCTGCATATGCTTTAATCACACTTTTGTCCATTTGCCTATCAGTTTGTTAACGAAATGGACAGAGCCGGCGTTTTCCCCCTAAAAGTGACTTTTAATGGTGGATTTTGCGTTTAAATGATGGGTGTTATCATTCACAGGGTCCCTTAACACAATGCACACATAGCCTGGAGCAGTGGAGCAGCGGCTCGGCCGTTTTCCCACTTTTGTCCATTTGCCTATCAGTTTGTTAGTGAAATAGACAGAGCCTGCGTTTTCCCCCTAAAAGTGACTTTTAATGGTGGTTTTTGCGTTTAAATGATGGGTGTTATCATTCACAGGGTCCCTTAACACAATGCACACACAGCCTGGAGCAGTGGAGCAGCGGCTCGGCCGTTTTCCCACTTTTGTCCATTTGCCTATCAGTTTATTAACGAAATGGACAGAGCCGGCGTTTTCCCCCTAAAAGTGACTTTTAATGGTGGTTTTTGCGTTTAAATGATGGGTGTTATCATTCACAAGGGTCCCCGACACAATGCACACACAGCCCGGAGCAGTGGAGCAGCGGCTCGGCCGTTTTCCCACTTTTGTCCATTTGCCTATCAGTTTATTAACGAAATGGACAGAGCCTGCGTTTTCCCCCCAAAAAAGGGCCTTTTAATGGTGGCCCTTGCGTTTAAATGATGGGTCTTATCATTCACAAGGGTCCCCGACACAATGCACACAGCCTGGAGCAGTGGAGCAGCGGCTCGGCCGTTTTCCCACTTTTGTCCATTTGCCTATCAGTTTGTTAACGAAATGGACAGAGCCGGCGTTTTCCCCCTAAAAGTGACTTTTAATGGTGGTTTTTGCGTTTATATGATGGGTGTTATCATTCACAGGGTCCCTTAACACAATGCACACACAGCCTGGAGCAGTGGAGCAGTGGCTCGGCCGTTTTCCCACGTTTGTCCATTTGCCTATCAGTTTGTTAACGAAATAGACAGAGCCTGCGTTTTCCCCCTAAAAGTGACTTTTAATTGTGTTTTTTGCGTTTAAATGATGGGTGTTATCATTCACAGGGTCCCTTAACACAATGCACACACAGCCTGGAGCAGTGGAGCAGCGGCTCGGCCGTGTTCCCACTTTTGTCCATTTGCCTATCAGTTTGTTAACGAAATGGACAGAGCCGGCGTTTTCCCCCTAAAAGTGACTTTTAATGGTGGTTTTTGCGTTTAAATGATGGGTGTTATCATTCAAAAGGGTCCCCGACAAAATGCACATAGTCTGGAGCTCGCTGGGGTCCTGCATATTGTCATGTCCAAGAAACTTATTGTGAAAGTTTATTCTTTATGTTAGAGTTGTCATGTCCCTTTGTCTTGTGCTTTATGTCTATACCCTTAATTATTTCTTCCTCTCATTTCAGGCCTCCACGCTCCCCGCCCCTTTTCTGTCTCCTGCGTCCTTGATTATTTTCCCCGCCCTGATTGTTTCCAACTGTGTCCCCTTTACCTGTGTATATATTGTGTTAGCTCCCTCCTGTTAATTGTCAGTTCGTTGTCTCTCGAAGACCACGTATCGGCTTACCTCACGGACCTTTTCACGGACCTTTCACGGACCTATGCTATAGATCGCATTATAGTTTTCCTCGAAAGAGTGGTTTTGTTTTCCTTGTTTTATTACTGTGCAAATTCCAGTAAAGTCTTTATTTTGAAACGCTATCTGAGTCTGAGTTTTGAGTCGTGCAATTGAGTTCATGCCTCAGTGTTCTTCCCCTGACACATATGCTTTAATCACACTTTTGTCCATTTGCCTATCAGTTTGTTAACGAAATGGACAGAGGCTGCGTTTTCCCTCTAAAAGTGACTTTTAATGGTGGTTTTGCGTTTAAATGATGGGTGTTATCATTCACAGGGTCCCTTAACACAATGCACACACAGCCTGGAGCAGTGGAGCAGCGGCTCGGCCGTTTTCCCACTTTTGTCCATTTGCCTATCAGTTTATTAACGAAATGGACAGAGCCTGCGTTTTCCCCCCAAAAAAGGGCCTTTTAATGGTGGCCCTTGCGTTTAAATGATGGGTCTTATCATTCACAAGGGTCCCCGACACAATGCACACAGCCTGGAGCAGTGGAGCAGCGGCTCGGCCGTTTTCCCACTTTTGTCCATTTGCCTATCAGTTTGTTAACGAAATGGACAGAGCCGGCGTTTTCCCCCTAAAAGTGACTTTTAATGGTGGTTTTTGCGTTTAAATGATGGGTGTTATCATTCACAAGGGTCCCCGACACAATGCACATAGTCTGGAGCTCGCTGGGGTCCTGCATATGCTTTAATCACACTTTTGTCCATTTGCCTATCAGTTTGTTAACGAAATGGACAGAGCCTGCATTTTCCCCATAAAAGTGACTTTTAATGGTGGCCCTTAAGTTTAAATGATGGGTCTTATCATTCACAAGGTTCCCCGACACAATGCACACAGCCTGGAGCAGTGGAGCAGTGGCTGGGCCGTGTTCCCACTTTTGTCCATTTGCCTATCAGTTTGTTAACGAAATGGACAGAGCCGGGGTTTTCCCCCTAAAAGTGACTTTTAATGGTGGATTTTGCTTTTAAATGATGGGTGTTATCATTCACAGGGTCCCTTAACACAATGCACACATAGCCTGGAGCAGTGGAGCAGCGGCTCGGCCGTTTTCCCACTTTTGTCCATTTGCCTATCAGTTTGTTAGTGAAATAGACAGAGCCTGCGTTTTCCCCCTAAAAGTGACTTTTAATGGTGGTTCTTGCGTTTAAATGATGGGTGTTATCATTCACAGGGTCCCTTAACACAATGCACACACAGCCTGGAGCAGTGGAGCAGCGGCTCGGCCGTTTTCCCACTTTTGTCCATTTGCCTATCAGTTTATTAACGAAATGGACAGAGCCGGCGTTTTCCCCCTAAAAGTGACTTTTAATGGTGGTTTTTGCGTTTAAATGATGGGTGTTATCATTCACAAGGGTCCCCGACACAATGCACATAGTCTGGAGCTCGCTGGGGTCCTGCATATGCTTTAATCACACTTTTGTCCATTTGCCTATCAGTTTGTTAACGAAATGGACAGAGGCTGCGTTTTCCCTCTAAAAGTGACTTTTAATGGTGGTTTTTGCGTTTAAATGATGGGTGTTATCATTCACAGGGTCCCTTAACACAATGCACACACAGCCTGGAGCAGTGGAGCAGCGGCTCGGCCGTGTTCCCACTTTTGTCCATTTGCCAATCAGTTTATTAACGAAATGGACAGAGCCTGCGTTTTCCCCCCAAATAAGGGCCTTTTAATGGTGGCCCTTGCGTTTAAATGATGGGTCTTATCATTCACAAGGGTCCCCGACACAATGCACACAGCCTGGAGCAGTGGAGCAGCGGCTCGGCCGTTTTCCCACTTTTGTCCATTTGCCTATCAGTTTGTTAACGAAATGGACAGAGCCGGCGTTTTCCCCCTAAAAGTGACTTTTAATGGTGGATTTTGCGTTTAAATGATGGGTGTTATCATTCACAGGGTCCCTTAACACAATGCACACATAGCCTGGAGCAGTGGAGCAGCGGCTCGGCCGTTTTCCCACTTTTGTCCATTTGCCTATCAGTTTGTTAGTGAAATAGACAGAGCCTGCGTTTTCCCCCTAAAAGTGACTTTTAATGGTGGTTTTTGCGTTTAAATGATGGGTGTTATCATTCACAGGGTCCCTTAACACAATGCACACACAGCCTGGAGCAGTGGAGCAGCGGCTCGGCCGTTTTCCCACTTTTGTCCATTTGCCTATCAGTTTATTAACGAAATGGACAGAGCCGGCGTTTTCCCCCTAAAAGTGACTTTTAATGGTGGTTTTTGCGTTTAAATGATGGGTGTTATCATTCACAAGGGTCCCCGACACAATGCACACACAGCCCGGAGCAGTGGAGCAGCGGCTCGGCCGTTTTCCCACTTTTGTCCATTTGCCTATCAGTTTATTAACGAAATGGACAGAGCCTGCGTTTTCCCCCCAAAAAAGGGCCTTTTAATGGTGGCCCTTGCGTTTAAATGATGGGTCTTATCATTCACAAGGGTCCCCGACACAATGCACACAGCCTGGAGCAGCGGCTCGGCCATTTTCCCACTTTTGTCCATTTGCCTATCAGTTTGTTAACGAAATGGACAGAGCCGGCGTTTTCCCCCTAAAAGTGACTTTTAATGGTGGTTTTTGCGTTTAAATGATGGGTGTTATAATTCACAAGGGTCCCCGACACAATGCACATAGTCTGGAGCTCGCTAGGGTCCTGCATATGCTTTAATCACACTTTTGTCCATTTGCCTATCAGTTTGTTAACGAAATGGACAGAGCCTGCGTTTTCCCCATAAAAGTGACTTTTAATGGTGGCCCTTGCGTTTAAATGATGGGTCTTATCATTCACAAGGGTCCCCGACACAATGCACACAGCCTGGAGCAGTGGAGCAGTGGCTGGGCCGTGTTCCCACTTTTGTCCATTTGCCTATCAGTTTGTTAACGAAATGGACAGAGCCGGCGTTTTCCCCCTAAAAGTGACTTTTAATGGTGGATTTTGCGTTTAAATGATGGGTGTTATCATTCACAGGGTCCCTTAACACAATGCACACATAGCCTGGAGCAGTGGAGCAGCGGCTCGGCCGTTTTCCCACTTTTGTCCATTTGCCTATCAGTTTGTTAGTGAAATAGACAGAGCCTGCGTTTTCCCCCTAAAAGTGACTTTTAATGGTGGTTTTTGCGTTTAAATGATGGGTGTTATCATTCACAGGGTCCCTTAACACAATGCACACACAGCCTGGAGCAGTGGAGCAGCGGCTCGGCCGTTTTCCCACTTTTGTCCATTTGCCTATCAGTTTATTAACGAAATGGACAGAGCCGGCGTTTTCCCCCTAAAAGTGACTTTTAATGGTGGTTTTTGCGTTTAAATGATGGGTGTTATCATTCACAAGGGTCCCCGACACAATGCACACACAGCCCGGAGGAGTGGAGCAGCGGCTCGGCCGTTTTCCCACTTTTGTCCATTTGCCTATCAGTTTATTAACGAAATGGACAGAGCCTGCGTTTTCCCCCCAAAAAAGGGCCTTTTAATGGTGGCCCTTGCGTTTAAATGATGGGTCTTATCATTCACAAGGGTCCCCGACACAATGCACACAGCCTGGAGCAGTGGAGCAGCGGCTCGGCCGTTTTCCCACTTTTGTCCATTTGCCTATCAGTTTGTTAACGAAATGGACAGAGCCGGCGTTTTCCCCCTAAAAGTGACTTTTAATGGTGGTTTTTGCGTTTAAATGATGGGTGTTATAATTCACAAGGGTCCCCGACACAATGCACATAGTCTGGAGCTCGCTAGGGTCCTGCATATGCTTTAATCACACTTTTGTCCATTTGCCTATCAGTTTGTTAACGAAATGGACAGAGCCTGCGTTTTCCCCATAAAAGTGACTTTTAATGGTGGCCCTTGCGTTTAAATGATGGGTCTTATCATTCACAAGGGTCCCCGACACAATGCACACAGCCTGGAGGAGTGGAGCAGTGGCTGGGCCGTGTTCCCACTTTTGTCCATTTGCCTATCAGTTTGTTAACGAAATGGACAGAGCCGGCGTTTTCCCCCTAAAAGTGACTTTTAATGGTGGATTTTGCGTTTAAATGATGGGTGTTATCATTCACAAGGGTCCCCGACACAATGCACATAGTCTGGAGCTCGCTGGGGTCCTGCATATGCTTTAATCACACTTTTGTCCATTTGCCTATCAGTTTGTTAACGAAATGGACAGAGGCTGCGTTTTCCCCCTAAAAGTGACTTTTAATGGTGGTTTTTGCGTTTAAATGATGGGTGTTATCATTCACAGGGTCCCTTAACACAATGCACACACAGCCTGGAGCAGTGGAGCAGCGGCTCGGCCGTTTTCCCACTTTTGTCCATTTGCCTATCAGTTTGTTAACGAAATGGACAAAGCCGGCGTTTTCCCCCTAAAAGTGACTTTTAATGGTGGTGTTTGGGTTTAAATGATGGGTGTTATCATTCACAAGGGTCCCCGACACAATGCACACATAGCCTGGAGCAGTGGAGCAGCGGCTCGGCAGTTTTCCCACTTTTGTCCATTTGCCTATCAGTTTGTTAGTGAAATAGACAGAGCCTGCGTTTTCCCCCTAAAAGTGACTTTTAATGGTGGTTCTTGCGTTTAAATGATGGGTGTTATCATTCACAGGGTCCCTTAACACAATGCACACACAGCCTGGAGCAGTGGAGCAGCGGCTCGGCCGTTTTCCCACTTTTGTCCATTTGCCTATCAGTTTATTAACAAAATGGACAGAGCCTGCGTTTTCCCCCTAAAAGTGACTTTTAATGGTGGCCCTTGCGTTTAAATGATGGGTCTTATCATTCACAAGGGTCCCCGACACAATGCACATAGTCTGGAGCTCGCTGGGGTCCTGCATATGCTTTAATCACACTTTTGTCCATTTGCCTATCAGTTTGTTAACGAAATGGACAGAGGCTGCGTTTTCCCTCTAAAAGTGACTTTTAATGGTGGTTTTTGCGTTTAAATGATTGGTGTTATCATTCACAGGGTCCCTTAACACAATGCACACACAGCCTGGAGCAGTGGAGCAGCGGCTCGGCCGTTTTCCCACTTTTGTCCATTTGCCTATCAGTTTATTAACGAAATGGACAGAGCCTGCGTTTTCCCCCCCAACAAGGGCCTTTTAATGGTGGCCCTTGCGTTTAAATGATGGGTCTTATCATTCACAAGGGTCCCCGACACAATGCAAACAGCCTGGAGCAGTGGAGCAGCGGCTCGGCCGTTTTCCCACTTTTGTCCATTTGCCTATCAGTTTATTAACGAAATGGACAGAGCCTGCGTTTTCCCCCCCAAAAAGGGCCTTTTAATGGTGGCCCTTGCGTTTAAATGATGGGTCTTATCATTCACAAGGGTCCCCGACACAATGCAAACAGCCTGGAGCAGTGGAGCAGCGGCTCGGCCGTTTTCCCACTTTTGTCCATTTGCCTATCAGTTTGTTAACGAAATGGACAGAGCCGGCGTTTTCCCCCTAAAAGTGACCTTTAATGGTGGTTTTTGCGTTTAAATGAAGGGTTGTTATCATTCACAAGGGTCCCCGACACAATGCACATAGTCTGGAGCTCGCTGGGGTCCTGCATATGCTTTAATCACACTTTTGTCCATTTGCCTATCAGTTTGTTAACGAAATAGACAGAGGCTACGTTTTCCCCCTAAAAGTGACTTTTAATGGTGTTTTTTGCGTTTATATGATGGGTGTTATCATTCACAGGGTCCCTTAACACAATGCACACACAGCCTGGAGCAGTGGAGCAGTGGCTCGGCCATTTTCCCACGTTTGTCCATTTGCCTATCAGTTTGTTAACGAAATAGACAGAGCCTGCGTTTTCCCCCTAAAAGTGACTTTTAATTGTGTTTTTTGCGTTTAAATGATGGGTGTTATCATTCACAGGGTCCCTTAACACAATGCACACACAGCCTGGAGCAGTGGAGCAGCGGCTCGGCCGTGTTCCCACTTTTGTCCATTTGCCTATCAGTTTGTTAACGAAATGGACAGAGCCGGCGTTTTCCCCCTAAAAGTGACTTTTAATGGTGGTTTTTGCGTTTAAATGATGGGTGTTATCATTCAAAAGGGTCCCCGACAAAATGCACATAGTCTGGAGCTTGCTGGGGTCCTGCATATGCTTTAATCACACTTTTGTCCATTTGCCTATCAGTTTGTTAACGAAATGGACAGAGGCTGCGTTTTCCCTCTAAAAGTGACTTTTAATGGTGGTTTTGCGTTTAAATGATGGGTGTTATCATTCACAGGGTCCCTTAACACAATGCACACACAGCCTGGAGCAGTGGAGCAGCGGCTCGGCCGTTTTCCCACTTTTGTCCATTTGCCTATCAGTTTATTAACGAAATGGACAGAGCCTGCGTTTTCCCCCCAAAAAAGGGCCTTTTAATGGTGGCCCTTGCGTTTAAATGATGGGTCTTATCATTCACAAGGGTCCCCGACACAATGCACACAGCCTGGAGCAGTGGAGCAGCGGCTCGGCCGTTTTCCCACTTTTGTCCATTTGCCTATCAGTTTGTTAACGAAATGGACAGAGCCGGCGTTCTCCCCCTAAAAGTGACTTTTAATGGTGGTTTTTGCGTTTAAATGAAGGGTTGTTATCATTCACAAGGGTCCCCGACACAATGCACATAGTCTGGAGCTCGCTGGGGTCCTGCATATGCTTTAATCACACTTTTGTCCATTTGCCTATCAGTTTGTTAACGAAATGGACAGAGCCTGCGTTTTCCCCATAAAAGTGACTTTTAATGGTGTTTTTTGCGTTTATATGATGGGTGTTATCATTCACAGGGTCCCTTAACACAATGCACACACAGCCTGGAGCAGTGGAGCAGTGGCTCGGCCGTTTTCCCACGTTTGTCCATTTGCCTATCAGTTTGTTAACGAAATAGACAGAGCCTGCGTTTTCCCCCTAAAAGTGACTTTTAATTGTGTTTTTTGCGTTTAAATGATGGGTGTTATCATTCACAGGGTCCCTTAACACAATGCACACACAGCCTGGAGCAGTGGAGCAGCGGCTCGGCCGTGTTCCCACTTTTGTCCATTTGCCTATCAGTTTGTTAACGAAATGGACAGAGCCGGCGTTTTCCCCCTAAAAGTGACTTTTAATGGTGGTTTTTGCGTTTAAATGATGGGTGTTATCATTCAAAAGGGTCCCCGACAAAATGCACATAGTCTGGAGCTCGCTGGGGTCCTGCATATGCTTTAATCACACTTTTGTCCATTTGCCTATCAGTTTGTTAACGAAATGGACAGAGGCTGCGTTTTCCCTCTAAAAGTGACTTTTAATGGTGGTTTTTGCGTTTAAATGATGGGTGTTATCATTCACAGGGTCCCTTAACACAATGCACACACAGCCTGGAGCAGTGGAGCAGCGGCTCGGCCGTGTTCCCACTTTTGTCCATTTGCCTATCAGTTTATTAACGAAATGGACAGAGCCTGCGTTTCCCCCCCAAATAAGGGCCTTTTAATGGTGGCCCTTGCGTTTAAATGATGGGTCTTATCATTCACAAGGGTCCCCGACACAATGCACACAGCCTGGAGCAGTGGAGCAGCGGCTCGGCCGTTTTCCCACTTTTGTCCATTTGCCTATCAGTTTGTTAGTGAAATAGACAGAGCCTGCGTTTTCCCCCCAAAAAAGGGCCTTTTAATGGTGGCCCTTGCGTTTAAATGATGGGTCTTATCATTCACAAGGGTCCCCGACACAATGCACACAGCCTGGAGCAGTGGAGCAGCGGCTCGGCCGTTTTCCCACTTTTGTCCATTTGCCTATCAGTTTGTTAACGAAATGGACAGAGCCGGCGTTTTCCCCCTAAAAGTGACTTTTAATGGTGGTTTTTGCGTTTAAATGATGGGTGTTATAATTCACAAGGGTCCCCGACACAATGCACATAGTCTGGAGCTCGCTGGGGTCCTGCATATGCTTTAATCACACTTTTGTCCATTTGCCTATCAGTTTGTTAACGAAATGGACAGAGCCTGTGTTTTCCCCATAAAAGTGACTTTTAATGGTGGCCCTTGCGTTTAAATGATGGGTCTTATCATTCACAAGGGTCCCCGACACAATGCACACAGCCTGGAGCAGTGGAGCAGTGGCTGGGCCGTGTTCCCACTTTTGTCCATTTGCCTATCAGTTTGTTAACGAAATGGACAGAGCCGGCGTTTTCCCCCTAAAAGTGACTTTTAATGGTGGATTTTGCGTTTAAATGATGGGTGTTATCATTCACAAGGGTCCCCGGCACAATGCACATAGTCTGGAGCTCGCTGGGGTCCTGCATATGCTTTAATCACACTTTTGTCCATTTGCCTATCAGTTTGTTAACGAAATGGACAGAGGCTGCGTTTTCCCCCTAAAAGTGACTTTTAATGGTGGTTTTTGCGTTTAAATGATGGGTGTTATCATTCACAGGGTCCCTTAACAAAATGCACACACAGCCTGGAGCAGTGGAGCAGCGGCTCGGCCGTTTTCCCACTTTTGTCCATTTGCCTATCAGTTTGTTAACGAAATGGACAAAGCCGGCGTTTTCCCCCTAAAAGTGACTTTTAATGGTGGTGTTTGGGTTTAAATGATGGGTGTTATCATTCACAAGGGTCCCCGACACAATGCACATAGTCTTGAGCTCGCTGGGGTCCTGCATATGCTTTCATTACACTTTTGTCCATTTGCCTATCAGTTTGTTAACGAAATGGACAGAGGCTGCGTTTTCCCCCTAAAAGTGACTTTTAATGGTGGTTTTTGCGTTTAAATGATGGGTGTTATCATTCACAGGGTCCCTTAACACAATGCACACACAGCCTGGAGCAGTGGAGCAGCGGCTCGGCCGTTTTCCCACTTTTGTCCATTTGCCTATCAGTTTATTAACAAAATGGACAGAGCCTGCGTTTTCCCCCTAAAAGTGACTTTTAATGGTGGCCCTTGCGTTTAAATGATGGGTCTTATCATTCACAAGGGTCCCCGACACAATGCACACAGCCTGGAGCAGTGGAGCAGCGGCTGGGCCGTGTTCCCACTTTTGTCCATTTGCCTATCAGTTTGTTAACGAAATGGACAGAGCCGGCGTTTTCCCCCTAAAAGTGACTTTTAATGGTGGTTTTTGCGTTTAAATGATGGGTGTTATCATTCACAAGGGTCCCCGACACAATGCACATAGTCTGGAGCTCGCTGGGGTCCTGCATATGCTTTAATCACACTTTTGTCCATTTGCCTATCAGTTTGTTAACGAAATGGACAGAGCCGGCGTTTTCCCTCTAAAAGTGACTTTTAATGGTGGTTTTTGCGTTTAAATGATGGGTGTTATCATTCACAGGGTCCCTTAACACAATGCACACACAGCCTGGAGCAGTGGAGCAGCGGCTCGGCCGTTTTCCCACTTTTGTCCATTTGCCTATCAGTTTATTAACAAAATGGACAGAGCCTGCGTTTTCCCCCTAAAAGTGACTTTTAATGGTGGCCCTTGCCTTTAAATGATGGGTCTTATCATTCACAAGGGTCCCCGACACAATGCACACAGCCTGGAGCAGTGGAGCAGCGGCTGGGCCGTGTTCCCACTTTTGTCCATTTGCCTATCAGTTTGTTAACGAAATGGACAGAGCCGGCGTTTTCCCCCTAAAAGTGACTTTTAATGGTGGTTTTTGCGTTTAAATGATGGGTGTTATCATTCACAAGGGTCCCCGACACAATGCACATAGTCTGGAGCTCGCTGGGGTCCTGCATATGCTTTAATCACACTTTTGTCCATTTGCCTATCAGTTTGTTAACGAAATGGACAGAGGCTGCGTTTTCCATCTAAAAGTGACTTTTAATGGTGGTTTTTGCGTTTAAATGATGGGTGTTATCATTCACAGGGTCCCTTAACACAATGCACACACAGCCTGGAGCAGTGGAGAAGCGGCTCGGCCGTTTTCCCACTTTTGTCCATTTGCCTATCAGTTTGTTAACGAAATGGACAAAGCCGGCGTGTTCCCCCTAAAAGTGACTTTTAATGGTGGTGTTTGCGTTTAAATGATGGGTGTTATCATTCACAAGGGTCCCCGACACAATGCACATAGTCTGGAGCTCGCTGGGGTCCTGCATATGCTTTAATCACACTTTTGTCCATTTGCCTATCAGTTTGTTAAAGAAATGGACAGAGCCGGCGTTTTCCCTCTAAAAGTGACTTTTAATGGTGGTTTTTGCGTTTAAATGATGGGTGTTATCATTCACAGGGTCCCTTAACACAATGCACACACAGCCTGGAGCAGTGGAGCAGCGGCTCGGCCGTTTTCCCACTTTTGTCCATTTGCCTATCAGTTTATTAACGAAATGGACAGAGCCTGCGTTTTCCCCCCCAAAAAGGGCCTTTTAATGGTGGCCCTTGAGTTTAAATGATGGGTCTTATCATTCACAAGGGTCCCCGACACAATGCACACAGCCTGGATCAGTGGAGCAGCGGCTGGGCCGTGTTCCCACTTTTGTCCATTTGCCTATCAGTTTGTTAACGAAATGGACAGAGGCTGCGTTTTCCCCCTAAAAGTGACTTTTAATGGTGGTTTTTGCGTTTAAATGATGGGTGTTATCATTCACAGGGTCCCTTAACACAATGCACACACAGCCTGGAGCAGTGGAGCAGCGGCTCAGCCGTTTTCCCACTTTTGTCCATTTGCCTATCAGTTTGTTAACGAAATGGACAGAGCCGGCGTTTTCCCACTAAAAGTGACTTTTAATGTTGGTTTTTGCGTTCAAATGATGGATGTTATCATTCACAGGGTCCCTTAACACAATGTACACACAGCCTGGAGCAGTGGAGCAGCGGCTCGGCCATTTTCCCACTTTTGTCCATTTGCCTATCAGTTTGTTAACGAAATGGACAGAGCCTGCGTTTTCCCCCTAAAAGTGACTTTTAATGGTGGCCCTTGCGTTTAAATGATGGGTCTTATCATTCACAAGGGTCCCCGACACAATGCACACAGCCTGGAGCAGTGGAGCAGTGGCTGGGCCGTGTTCCCACTTTTGTCCATTTGCCTATCAGTTTGTTAACGAAATGGACAGAGCCGGCGTTTTCCCCCTAAAAGTGACTTTTAATGGTGGATTTTGCGTTTAAATGATGGGCGTTATCATTCACAGGGTCCCTTAACACAATGCACACACAGCCTGGAGCAGTGGAGCAGCGGCTCGGCCGTTTTCCCACTTTTGTCCATTTGCCTATCAGTTTGTTAGTGAAATAGACAGAGCCTGCGTTTTCCCCCTAAAAGTGACTTTTAATGGTGGTTTTTGCGTTTAAATGATGGGTGTTATCATTCACAGGGTCCCTTAACACAATGCACACACAGCCTGGAGCAGTGGAGCAGCGGCTCGGCCGTTTTCCCACTTTTGTCCATTTGCCTATCAGTTTATTAACGAAATGGACAGAGCCGGCGTTTTCCCCCTAAAAGTGACTTTTAATGGTGGTTTTTGCGTTTAAATGATGGGTGTTATCATTCACAAGGGTCCCTTAACACAATGCACACACAGCCTGGAGCAGTGGAGCAGCGGCTCGGCCGTTTTCCCACTTTTGTCCATTTGCCTATCAGTTTATTAACGAAATGGACAGAGCCGGCGTTTTCCCCCTAAAAGTGACTTTTAATGGTGGTTTTTGCGTTTAAATGATGGGTGTTATCATTCACAGGGTCCCTTAACACAATGCACACACAGCCTGGAGCAGTGGAGCAGCGGCTCGGCCGTTTTCCCACTTTTGTCCATTTGCCTATCAGTTTGTTAGTGAAATAGACAGAGCCTGCGTTTTCCCCCTAAAAGTGACTTTTAATGGTGGTTTTTGCGTTTAAATGATGGGTTTTATCATTCACAGGGTCCCTTAACACAATGCACACATAGCCTGGAGCAGTGGAGCAGCGGCTCGGCCGTTTTCCCACTTTTGTCCATTTGCCTATCAGTTTGTTAGTGAAATAGACAGAGCCTGCGTTTTCCCCCTAAAAGTGACTTTTAATGGTGGTTTTTGCGTTTAAATGATGGGTGTTATCATTCACAGGGTCCCTTAACACAATGCACACACAGCCTGGAGCAGTGGAGCAGCGGCTCGGCCGTTTTCCCACTTTTGTCCATTTGCCTATCAGTTTATTAACGAAATGGACAGAGCCGGCGTTTTCCCCCTAAAAGTGACTTTTAATGGTGGTTTTTGCGTTTAAATGATGGGTGTTATCATTCACAAGGGTCCCCGACACAATGCACATAGTCTGGAGCTCGCTGGGGTCCTGCATATGCTTTAATCACACTTTTGTCCATTTGCCTATCAGTTTGTTAACGAAATGGACAGAGGCTGCGTTTTCCCTCTAAAAGTGACTTTTAATGGTGGTTTTTGCGTTTAAATGATGGGTCTTATCATTCACAGGGTCCCTTAACACAATGCACACACAGCCTGGAGCAGTGGAGCAGCGGCTCGGCCGTTTTCCCACTTTTGTCCATTTGCCTATCAGTTTATTAACGAAATGGACAGAGCCTGCGTTTTCCCCCCAAAAAAGGGCCTTTTAATGGTGGCCCTTGCGTTTAAATGATGGGTCTTATCATTCACAAGGGTCCCCGACACAATGCACACAGCCTGGAGCAGTGGAGCAGCGGCTCGGCCGTTTTCCCACTTTTGTCCATTTGCCTATCAGTTTGTTAACGAAATGGACAGAGGCTGCGTTTTCCCCCTAAAAGTGACTTTTAATGGTGGTTTTTGCGTTTAAATGATGGGTGTTATCATTCACAGGGTCCCTTAACAAAATGCACACACAGCCTGGAGCAGTGGAGCAGCGGCTCGGCCGTTTTCCCACTTTTGTCCATTTGCCTATCAGTTTGTTAACGAAATGGACAAAGCCGGCGTTTTCCCCCTAAAAGTGACTTTTAATGGTGGTGTTTGGGTTTAAATGATGGGTGTTATCATTCACAAGGGTCCCCGACACAATGCACATAGTCTGGAGCTCGCTGGGGTCCTGCATATGCTTTCATCACACTTTTGTCCATTTGCCTATCAGTTTGTTAACGAAATGGACAGAGGCTGCGTTTTCCCCCTAAAAGTTACTTTTAATGGTGGTTTTTGCGTTTAAATGATGGGTGTTATCATTCACAGGGTCCCTTAACACAATGCACACACAGCCTGGAGCAGTGGAGCAGCGGCTCGGCCGTTTTCCCACTTTTGTCCATTTGCCTATCAGTTTATTAACAAAATGGACAGAGCCTGCGTTTTCCCCCTAAAAGTGACTTTTAATGGTGGCCCTTGCGTTTAAATGATGGGTCTTATCATTCACAAGGGTCCCCGACACAATGCACACAGCCTGGAGCAGTGGAGCAGCGGCTGGGCCGTGTTCCCACTTTTGTCCATTTGCCTATCAGTTTGTTAACGAAATGGACAGAGCCGGCGTTTTCCCCCTAAAAGTGACTTTTAATGGTGGTTTTTGCGTTTAAATGATGGGTGTTATCATTCACAAGGGTCCCCGACACAATGCACATAGTCTGGAGCTCGCTGGGGTCCTGCATATGCTTTAATCACACTTTTGTCCATTTGCCTATCAGTTTGTTAAAGAAATGGACAGAGCCGGCGTTTTCCCTCTAAAAGTGACTTTTAATGGTGGTTTTTGCGTTTAAATGATGGGTGTTATCATTCACAGGGTCCCTTAACACAATGCACACACAGCCTGGAGCAGTGGAGCAGCGGCTCGGCCGTTTTCCCACTTTTGTCCATTTGCCTATCAGTTTATTAACGAAATGGACAGAGCCTGCATTTTCCCCCCCAAAAAGGGCCTTTTAATGGTGGCCCTTGCGTTTAAATGATGGGTCTTATCATTCACAAGGGTCCCCGACACAATGCACACAGCCTGGATCAGTGGAGCAGCGGCTGGGCCGTGTTCCCACTTTTGTCCATTTGCCTATCAGTTTGTTAACGAAATGGACAGAGCCGGCGTTTTCCCCCTAAAAGTGACTTTTAATGGTGTTTTTTGCGTTTAAATGATGGGTGTTATCATTCACAAGGGTCCCCGACACAATGCACATAGTCTGGAGCTCGCTGGGGTCCTGCTTATGCTTTAATCAAACTTTTGTCCATTTGCCTATCAGTTTGTTAACGAAATGGACAGAGGCTGCGTTTTCCCCCTAAAAGTGACTTTTAATGGTGGTTTTTGCGTTTAAATGATGGGTGTTATCATTCACAGGGTCCCTTAACACAATGCACACACAGCCTGGAGCAGTGGAGCAGCGGCTCGGCCGTGTTCCCACTTTTGTCCATTTGCCTATCAGTTTGTTAACGAAATGGACAGAGCCGGCGTTTTCCCACTAAAAGTGACTTTTAATGTTGGTTTTTGCGTTCAAATGATGGATGTTATCATTCACAAGGGTCCCCGACACAATGCACACAGCCTGGAGCAGTGGAGCAGTGGCTGGGCCGTGTTCCCACTTTTGTCCATTTGCCTATCAGTTTGTTAACGAAATGGACAGAGCCGGCGTTTTCCCCCTAAAAGTGACTTTTAATGGTGGATTTTGCGTTTAAATGATGGGTGTTATCATTCACAGGGTCCCTTAACACAATGCACACACAGCCTGGAGCAGTGGAGCAGCGGCTCGGCCGTTTTCCCACTTTTGTCCATTTGCCTATCAGTTTATTAACGAAATGGACAGAGCCTGCGTTTTCCCCCCAAAAAAGGGCCTTTTAATGGTGGCCCTTGCGTTTAAATGATGGGTCTTATCATTCACAAGGGTCCCCGACACAATGCACACAGCCTGGAGCAGTGGAGCAGCGGCTCGGCCGTTTTCCCACTTTTGTCCATTTGCCTATCAGTTTGTTAACGAAATGGACAGAGCCGGCGTTTTCCCCCTAAAAGTGACTTTTAATGGTGGTTTTTGCGTTTAAATGATGGGTGTTATCATTCAAAAGGGTCCCCGACAAAATGCACATAGTCTGGAGCTCGCTGGGGTCCTGCATATGCTTTAATCACACTTTTGTCCATTTGCCTATCAGTTTGTTAACGAAATGGACAGAGCCTGCGTTTTCCCCCTAAAAGTGACTTTTAATGGTGGTTTTTGTATTTAAATGATGGGTCTTATCATTCTCCAGGGTCCCCGACACATTGCAACTAGTCTGGAGCTCGCGGCGGTCCCGCAAATGCTTTAATCCCACTTTTGTCCATTTGCCTATCAGTTTGTTAACGAAGTGGACAGAGGCTGTTTTTTGCCCCTAAAAGTGACTTTTAATGGTGGTTTTTGCGTTTAAATGATGGGTGTTATCATTCACAGGGTCCCTTAACACAATGCACACACAGCCTGGTGCAGTGGAGCAGCGGCTCGGCCGTTTTCCCACTTTTGTCCATTTGCCTATCAGTTTGTTAACGAAATAGACAGAGCCTGCGTTTTCCCCCTAAAAGTGACTTTTAATGGTGGTTTTTGCGTTTAAATGATGGGTGTTATCATTCACAAGGGTCCCCGACACAATGCACATAGTCTGGAGCTCGCTGGGGTCCTGCATATGCTTTAATCACACTTTTGTCCATTTGCCTATCAGTTTGTTAACGAAATGGACAGAGCCTGCGTTTTCCCCCCCAAAAAGGGCCTTTTAATGGTGGCCCTTGCGTTTAAATGATGGGTCTTATCATTCACAAGGGTCCCCGACACAATGCACACAGCCTGGAGCAGTGGAGCAGCGGCTCGGCCGTTTTCCCACTTTTGTCCATTTGCCTATCAGTTTGTTAACGAAATGGACAGAGCCGGCGTTTTCCGACTAAAAGTGACTTTTAATGTTGGTTTTTGCGTTCAAATGATGGATGTTATCATTCACAGGGTCCCTTAACACAATGCACACACAGCCTGGAGCAGTGGAGCAGCGGCTCGGCCGTTTTCCAACTTTTGTCCATTTGCCTATCAGTTTGTTAACGGAATGGACAGAGCCGGCGTTTTCCCCCTAAAAGTGACTTTTAATGGTGGTTTTTGCGTTTAAATGATGGGTGTTATCATTCACAAGGGTCCCCGACACAATACACATAGTCTGGAGCTCGCTGGGTTCCTGCATGCTTTAATCACACTTTTGTCCATTTGCCTATCAGTTTGTTAACGAAATGGACAGAGCCTGCGTTTTCCCCCTAAAAGTGACTTTTAATTTTGGCCCTTGCGTTTAAATGATGGGTCTTATCATTCACAAGGGTCCCCGACACAATGCACAGAGCCTGGAGCAGTGGAGCAGCGGCTGGGCCGTGTTCCCACTTTTGTCAATTTGCCTATCAGTTTGTTAACGAAATGGACAGAGCCGGCGTTTTCCCCCTAAAAGTGACTTTTAATGCTGGTTTTTGCGTTTAAATGATGGGTGTTATAATTCACAAGGGTCCCCGACACAATGCACATAGTCTGGAGCTCGCTGGGGTCCTGCATATGCTTTAATCACACTTTTGTCCATTTGCCTATCAGTTTGTTAACGAAATGGACAGAGGCTGCGTTTTCCCCCTAAAAGTTACTTTTAATGGTGGTTTTTGCGTTTAAATGATCGGTGTTATCATTCACAGGGTCCCTTAACACAATGCACACACAACCTGGAACAGTGGAGCAGCGGCTCGGCCTTTTTCCCACTTTTGTCCATTTGCCTATCAGTTTGTTAACGAAATGGACAGAGCCGGCGTTTTCCCCCTAAAAGTGACTTTTAATGGTGGTGTTTGCGTTTAAATGATGGGTGTTATCATTCACAAGGGTCCCCGACACAATGCACATAGTCTGGAGCTCGCTGGGGTCCTGCATATGCTTTAATCACACTTTTGTCCATTTGCCTATAAGTTTGTTAACGAAATGGACAGAGCCTGCGTTTTCCCCCTAAAAGTGACTTTTAATGGTGGCCCTTGCGTTTAAATGATGGGTCTTATCATTCACAAGGGTCCCCGACACAATGCACACAGCCTGGAGCAGTGGAGCAGCGGCTGGGCCGTGTTCCCACTTTTTTCCATTTGCCTATCAGTTTGTTAACGAAATAGACAGAGCCTGCGTTTTCCCTCTAAAAGTGACTTTTAATGGTGGCCCTTGCGTTTAAATGATGGGTCTTATCATTCACAAGGGTCCCCGACACAATGCACACAGCCTGGATCAGTGGAGCAGCGGCTGGGCCGTGTTCCCACTTTTGTCCATTTGCCTATCAGTTTGTTAACGAAATGGACAGAGCCGGCGTTTTCCCCCTAAAAGTGACTTTTAATGGTGGATTTTGCGTTTAAATGATGGGTGTTATCATTCACAAGGGTCCCCGACACAATGCACATAGTCTGGAGCTCGCTGGGGTCCTGCATATGCTTTAATCACACTTTTGTCCATTTGCCTATCAGTTTGTTAACGAAATGGACAGAGGCTGCGTTTTCCCCCTAAAAGTGACTTTTAATGGTGGCCCTTGCGTTTAAATGATGGGTCTTATCATTCACAAGGGTCCCCGACACAATGCACACAGCCTGGATCAGTGGAGCAGCGGCTGGGCCGTGTTCCCACTTTTGTCCATTTGCCTATCAGTTTGTTAACGAAATGGACAGAGCCGGCGTTTTCCCCCTAAAAGTGACTTTTAATGGTGTTTTTTGCGTTTAAATGATGGGTGTTATCATTCACAAGGGTCCCCGACACAATGCACATAGTCTGGAGCTCGCTGGGGTCCTGCATATGCTTTAATCAAACTTTTGTCCATTTGCCTATCAGTTTGTTAACGAAATGGACAGAGGCTGCGTTTTCCCCCTAAAAGTGACTTTTAATGGTGGTTTTTGCGTTTAAATGATGGGTGTTATCATTCACAGGGTCCCTTAACACAATGCACACACAGCCTGGAGCAGTGGAGCAGCGGCTCGGCCGTGTTCCCACTTTTGTCCATTTGCCTATCAGTTTGTTAACAAAATGGACAGAGCCGGCGTTTTCCCCCTAAAAGTGACTTTTAATGGTGGTTTTTGCGTTTAAATGATGGGTGTTATCATTCAAAAGGGTCCCCGACACAATGCACACAGCCTGGAGCAGTGGAGCAGCGGCTGGGCCGTGTTCCCACTTTTGTCCATTTGCCTATCAGTTTGTTAACGAAATGGACAGAGCCGGCGTTTTCCCCCTAAAAGTGACTTTTAATGGTGGATTTTGCGTTTAAATGATGGGTGTTATCATTCACAAGGGTCCCCGACACAATGCACATAGTCTGGAGCTCGCTGGGGTCCTGCATATGCTTTAATCACACTTTTGTCCATTTGCCTATAAGTTTGTTAACGAAATGGACAGAGCCTGCGTTTTCCCCCTAAAAGTGACTTTTAATGGTGGCCCTTGCGTTTAAATGATGGGTCTTATCATTCACAAGGGTCCCCGACACATTGCACACAGCCTGGAGCAGTGGAGCAGCGGCTGGGCCGTGTTCCCACTTTTTTCCATTTGCCTATCAGTTTGTTAACGAAATAGACAGAGCCTGCGTTTTCCCCCTAAAAGTGACTTTTAATGGTGGTTTTTGCGTTTAAATTATGGGTGTTATCATTCAAAAGGTTCCCCGACACAATGCACATAGTCTGGCACTCGCTGGGGTCCTGCATATGCTTTAATCACACTTTTGTCCATTTGCCTATCAGTTTGTTAACGAAATGGACAGAGGCTGCGTTTTCCCCCTAAAAGTGACTTTTAATGGTGGTTTTTGCGTTTAAATGATGGGTGTTATCATTCACAGGGTCCCTTAACACAATGCACACACAGCCTGGAGCAGTGGAGCAGCGGCTCGGCCGTTTTCCCACTTTTTTCCATTTGCCTATCAGTTTATTAACAAAATGGACAGAGCCTGCGTTTTCCCCCTAAAAGTGACTTTTAATGGTGGCCCTTGCGTTTAAATGATGGGTCTTATCATTCACAAGGGTCCCCGACACAATGCACACAGCCTGGAGCAGTGGAGCAGCGGCTGGGCCGTGTTCCCACATTTGTCCATTTGCCTATCAGTTTGTTATCGAAATGGACAGAGCCGGCGTTTTCCCTCTAAAAGTGACTTTTAATGGTGGATTTTGCGTTTAAATGATGGGTGTTATCATTCACAGGGTCCCTTAACACAATGCACACAAAGCCTGGAGCAGTGGAGCAGCGGCTCGGCCGTTTTCCCACTTTTGTCCATTTGCCTATCAGTTTGTTAGTGAAATAGACAGAGCCTGCGTTTTCCCCCTAAAAGTGACTTTTAATGGTGGTTTTTGCGTTTAAATGATGGGTGTTATCATTCACAGGGTCCCTTAACACAATGCACACGCAGCCTGGAGCAGTGGAGCAGTGGCTCGGCCGTTTTCCCACGTTTGTCCATTTGCCTATCAGTTTGTTAACGAAATAGACAGAGCCTGCGTTTTCCCCCTAAAAGTGACTTTTAATTGTGTTTTTTGCGTTTAAATGATGGGTGTTATCATTCACAAGGTTCCCCGACACAATGCACATAGTCTGGAGCTCGCTGGGTTCCTGCATGCTTTAATCACACTTTTGTCCATTTGCCTATCAGTTTGTTAACGAAATGGACAGAGCCTGCGTTTTCCCCCTAAAAGTGACTTTTAATGGTGGCCCTTGCGTTTAAATGATGGGTCTTATCATTCACAAGGGTCCCCGACACAATGCACACAGCCTGGAGCAGTGGAGCAGCGGCTGGGCCGTGTTCCCACTTTTGTCAATTTGCCTATCAGTTTGTTAACGAAATGGACAGAGCCGGCGTTTTCCCCCTAAAAGTGACTTTTAATGCTGGTTTTTGCGTTTAAATGATGGGTGTTATCATTCACAAGGGTCCCCGACACAATGCACATAGTCTGGCACTCGCTGGGGTCCTGCATATGCTTTAATCACACTTTTGTCCATTTGCCTATCAGTTTGTTAACGAAATGGACAGAGGCTGCGTTTTCCCCCTAAAAGTTACTTTTAATGGTGGTTTTTGCGTTTAAATGATGGGTGTTATCATTCACAGGGTCCCTTAACACAATGCACACACAACCTGGAACAGTGGAGCAGCGGCTCGGCCTTTTTCCCACTTTTGTCCATTTGCCTATCAGTTTGTTAACGAAATGGACAGAGGCTGCGTTTTCCCCCTAAAAGTGACTTTTAATGGGTTTTTTTGCGTTTAAATGATGGGTGTTATCATTCACAAGGGTCCCCGACACAATGCACATAGTCTGGAGCTCGCTGGGGTCCTGCATATGCTTTAATCACACTTTTGTCCATTTGCCTATAAGTTTGTTAACGAAATGGACAGAGCCTGCGTTTTCCCCCTAAAAGTGACTTTTAATGGTGGCCCTTGCGTTTAAATGATGGGTCTTATCATTCACAAGGGTCCCCGACACAATGCACACAGCCTGGAGCAGTGGAGCAGCGGCTGGGCCGTGTTCCCACTTTTTTCCATTTGCCTATCAGTTTGTTAACGAAATAGACAGAGCCTGCGTTTTCCCTCTAAAAGTGACTTTTAATGGTGGCCCTTGCGTTTAAATGATGGGTCTTATCATTCACAAGGGTCCCCGACACAATGCACACAGCCTGGATCAGTGGAGCAGCGGCTGGGCCGTGTTCCCACTTTTGTCCATTTGCCTATCAGTTTGTTAACGAAATGGACAGAGCCGGCGTTTTCCCCCTAAAAGTGACTTTTAATGGTGTTTTTTGCGTTTAAATGATGGGTGTTATCATTCACAAGGGTCCCCGACACAATGCACATAGTCTGGAGCTCGCTGGGGTCCTGCATATGCTTTAATCAAACTTTTGTCCATTTGCCTATCAGTTTGTTAACGAAATGGACAGAGGCTGCGTTTTCCCCCTAAAAGTGACTTTTAATGGTGGTTTTTGCGTTTAAATGATGGGTGTTATCATTCACAGGGTCCCTTAACACAATGCACACACAGCCTGGAGCAGTGGAGCAGCGGCTCGGCCGTGTTCCCACTTTTGTCCATTTGCCTATCAGTTTGTTAACAAAATGGACAGAGCCGGCGTTTTCCCCCTAAAAGTGACTTTTAATGGTGGTTTTTGCGTTTAAATGATGGGTGTTATCATTCAAAAGGGTCCCCGACACAATGCACACAGCCTGGAGCAGTGGAGCAGCGGCTGGGCCGTGTTCCCACTTTTGTCCATTTGCCTATCAGTTTGTTAACGAAATGGACAGAGCCGGCGTTTTCCTCCTAAAAGTGACTTTTAATGGTGGATTTTGCGTTTAAATGATGGGTGTTATCATTCACAAGGGTCCCCGACACAATGCACATAGTCTGGAGCTCGCTGGGGTCCTGCATATGCTTTAATCACACTTTTGTCCATTTGCCTATAAGTTTGTTAACGAAATGGACAGAGCCTGCGTTTTCCCCCTAAAAGTGACTTTTAATGGTGGCCCTTGCGTTTAAATGATGGGTCTTATCATTCACAAGGGTCCCCGACACATTGCACACAGCCTGGAGCAGTGGAGCAGCGGCTGGGCCGTGTTCCCACTTTTTTCCATTTGCCTATCAGTTTGTTAACGAAATAGACAGAGCCTGCGTTTTCCCCCTAAAAGTGACTTTTAATGGTGGTTTTTGCGTTTAAATTATGGGTGTTATCATTCAAAAGGGTCCCCGACACAATGCACATAGTCTGGCACTCGCTGGGGTCCTGCATATGCTTTAATCACACTTTTGTCCATTTGCCTATCAGTTTGTTAACGAAATGGACAGAGGCTGCGTTTTCCCCCTAAAAGTGACTTTTAATGGTGGTTTTTGCGTTTAAATGATGGGTGTTATCATTCACAGGGTCCCTTAACACAATGCACACACAGCCTGGAGCAGTGGAGCAGCGGCTCGGCCGTTTTCCCACTTTTTTCCATTTGCCTATCAGTTTATTAACAAAATGGACAGAGCCTGCGTTTTCCCCCTAAAAGTGACTTTTAATGGTGGCCCTTGCGTTTAAATGATGGGTCTTATCATTCACAAGGGTCCCCGACACAATGCACACAGCCTGGAGCAGTGGAGCAGCGGCTGGGCCGTTTTCCCACTTTTGTCCATTTGCCTATCAGTTTGTTAGTGAAATAGACAGAGCCTGCGTTTTCCCCCTAAAAGTGACTTTTAATGGTGGTTTTTGCGTTTAAATGATGGGTGTTATCATTCACAGGGTCCCTTAACACAATGCACACACAGCCTGGAGCAGTGGAGCAGTGGCTCGGCCGTTTTCCCACGTTTGTCCATTTGCCTATCAGTTTGTTAACGAAATAGACAGAGCCTGCGTTTTCCCCCTAAAAGTGACTTTTAATTGTGGTTTTTGCGTTTAAATGATGGGTCTTATCATTCACAGGGTCCCTTAACACAATGCGCACACAGCCTGGAGCAGTGGAGCAGCGGCTCGGCCGTGTTCCCACTTTTGTCCATTTGCCTATCAGTTTGTTAACGAAATGGACAGAGCCGGCGTTTTCCCCCTAAAAGTGACTTTTAATGGTGGTTTTTGTATTTAAATGATGGGTCTTATCATTCTCCAGGGTCCCCGACACATTGCAACTAGTCTGGAGCTCGCGGGGGTCCCGCAAATGCTTTAATCCCACTTTTGTCCATTTGCCTATCAGTTTGTTAACGAAGTGGACAGAGGCTGTTTTTTGCCCCTAAAAGTGACTTTTAATGGTATTTTTTGCGTTTAAATGATGGGTGTTATCATTCACAGGGTCCCTTAACACAATGCACACACAGCCTGGTGCAGTGGAGCAGCGGCTCGGCCGTTTTCCCACGTTTGTCCATTTGCCTATCAGTTTGTTAACGAAATGGACAGAGCCGGCGTTTTCCCCCTAAAAGTGACTTTTAATGGTGGTTTTTGCGTTTAAATGATGGGTCTTATCATTCACAAGGGTCCCCGACACAATGCACACAGCCTGGAGCAGTGGAGCAGCGGCTCGGCCGTTTTCCCACTTTTGTCCATTTGCCTATCAGTTTGTTAACGAAATGGACAGAGCCGGCGTTTTCCCCCTAAAAGTGACTTTTAATGGTGGTTTTTGCGTTTAAATGATGGGTGTTATCATTCACAAGGGTCCCCGACACAATGCACATAGTCTGGAGCTCGCTGTGGTCCTGCAAATGCTTTAATCACACTTTTGTCCATTTGCCTATCAGTTTGTTAACGAAATGGACAGAGGCTACGTTTTCCCCCTAAAAGTGACTTTTAATGGTGGTTTTTGCGTTTATATGATGGGTGTTATCATTCACAGGGTCCCTTAACACAATGCACACACAGCCTGGAGCAGTGGAGCAGTGGCTCGGCCGTTATCCCACGTTTGTCCATTTGCCTATCAGTTTGTTAACGAAATAGACAGAGCCTGCGTTTTCCCCCTAAAAGTGACTTTTAATTGTGGTTTTTGCGTTTAAATGATGGGTGTTATCATTCACAGGGTCCCTTAACACAATGCACACACAGCCTGGAGCAGTGGAGCAGCGGCTCGGCCGTTTTCCCACTTTTGTCCATTTGCCTATCAGTTTATTAACGAAATGGACAGAGCCTGCGTTTTCCCCCCAAAAAAGGGCCTTTTAATGGTGGCCCTTGCGTTTAAATGATGGGTCTTATCATTCACAAGGGTCCCCGACACAATGCACACAGCCTGGAGCAGTGGAGCAGCGGCTCGGCCGTTTTCCCACTTTTGTCCATTTGCCTATCAGTTTGTTAACGAAATGGACAGAGCCGGCATTTTCCCCCTAAAAGTGACTTTTAATGGTGGTTTTTGCGTTTAAATGATGGGTGTTATCATTCACAGGGTCCCTTAACACAATGCACACACAGCCTGGAGCAGTGGAGCAGCGGCTCGGCCGTTTTCAAACTTTTGTCCATTTGCCTATCAGTTTATTAACGAAATGGACAGAGCCGGCGTTTTCCCCCTAAAAGTGACTTTTAATGGTGGTTTTTGCGTTTAAATGATGGGTGTTATCATTCACAAGGGTCCCCGACACAATGCACATAGTCTGGAGCTCGCTGGGGTCCTGCATATGCTTTAATCACACTTTTGTCCATTTGCCTATCAGTTTGTTAACGAAATGGACAGAGGCTGCGTTTTCCCTCTAAAAGTGACTTTTAATGGTGGTTTTTGCGTTTAAATGATGGGTGTTATCATTCACAGGGTCCCTTAACACAATGCACACACAGCCTGGAGCAGTGGAGCAGCGGCTCGGCCGTTTTCCCACTTTTGTCCATTTGCCTATCAGTTTATTAACGAAATGGACAGAGCCTGCGTTTTCGCCCCAAAAAAGGGCCTTTTAATGGTGGCCCTTGCGTTTAAATGATGGGTCTTATCATTCACAGGGTCCCTTAACACAATGCACACACAGCCTGGAGTAGTGGAGCAGCGGCTCGGCCGTTTTCCCACTTTTGTCCATTTGCCTATCAGTTTGTTATTGAAATAGACAGAGCCTGCGTTTTCCCCCTAAAAGTGACTTTTAATGGTGGTTTTTGCGTTTAAATGATGGGTGTTATCATTCACAGGGTCCCTTAACACAATGCACACACAGCCTGGAGCAGTGGAGCAGCGGCTCGGCCGTTTTCCCACTTTTGTCCATTTGCCTATCAGTTTATTAACGAAATGGACAGAGCCGGCGTTTTCCCCCTAAAAGTGACTTTTAATGGTGGTTTTTGCGTTTAAATGATGGGTGTTATCATTCACAAGGGTCCCCGACACAATGCACATAGTCTGGAGCTCGCTGGGGTCCTGCATATGCTTTAATCATACTTTTGTCCATTTGCCTATCAGTTTGTTAACGAAATGGACAGAGGCTGCGTTTTCCCTCTAAAAGTGACTTTTAATGGTGGTTTTTGCGTTTAAATGATGGGTGTTATCATTCACAGGGTCCCTTAACACAATGCACACACAGCCTGGAGCAGTGGAGCAGCGGCTCGGCCGTTTTCCCACTTTTGTCCATTTGCCTATCAGTTTATTAACGAAATGGACAGAGCCTGCGTTTTCCCCCCAAAAAAGGGCCTTTTAATGGTGGCCCTTGCGTTTAAATGATGGGTCTTATCATTCACAAGGGTCCCCGACACAATGCACACAGCCTGGAGCAGTGGAGCAGCGGCTCGGCCGTTTTCCCACTTTTGTCCATTTGCCTATCAGTTTGTTAACGAAATGGACAGAGCCGGCGTTTTCCCCCTAAAAGTGACTTTTAATGGTGGATTTTGCGTTTAAATGATGGGTGTTATCATTCACAGGGTCCCTTAACACAATGCACACATAGCCTGGAGCAGTGGAGCAGCGGCTCGGCCGTTTTCCCACTTTTGTCCATTTGCCTATCAGTTTATTAACGAAATGGACAGAGCCGGCGTTTTCCCCCTAAAAGTGACTTTTAATGGTGGTTTTTGCGTTTAAATGATGGGTGTTATCATTCACAAGGGTCCCCGACACAATGAACATAGTCTGGAGCTCGCTGGGGTCCTGCATATGCTTTAATCACACTTTTGTCCATTTGCCTATCAGTTTGTTAACGAAATGGACAGAGGCTGCGTTTTCCCTCTAAAAGTGACTTTTAATGGTGGTTTTTGCGTTTAAATGATGGGTGTTATCATTCACAGGGTCCCTTAACACAATGCACACACAGCCTGGAGCAGTGGAGCAGCGGCTCGGCCGTTTTCCCACTTTTGTCCATTTGCCTATCAGTTTATTAACGAAATGGACAGAGCCTGCGTTTTCCCCCAAAAAAGGGCCTTTTAATGGTGGCCCTTGCGTTTAAATGATGGGTGTTATCATTCACAAGGGTCCCCGACACAATGCACACAGCCTGGAGCAGTGGAGCAGCGGCTCGGCCGTTTTCCCACTTTTGTCCATTTGCCTATCAGTTTGTTAACGAAATGGACAGAGCCGGCATTTTCCCCCTAAAAGTGACTTTTAATGGTGGTTTTTGCTTTTATATGATGGGTGTTATCATTCACAGGGTCCCTTAACACAATGCACACACAGCCTGGAGCAGTGGAGCAGTGGCTCGGCCGTTTTCCCACGTTTGTCCATTTGCCTATCAGTTTGTTAACGAAATAGACAGAGCCTGCGTTTTCCCCCTAAAAGTGACTTTTAATTGTGGTTTTTGCGTTTAAATGATGGGTGTTATCATTCACAGGGTCCCTTAACACAATGCACACAAAGCCTGGAGCAGTGGAGCAGCGGCTCGGCCGTGTTCCCACTTTTGTCCATTTGCCTATCAGTTTGTTAACGAAATGGACAGAGCCGGCGTTTTCCCCCTAAAAGTGACTTTTAATGGTGGTTTTTGCGTTTAAATGATGGGTGTTATCATTCACAAGGGTCCCCGACACAATGCACATAGTCTGGCACTCGCTGGGGTCCTGCATATGCTTTAATCACACTTTTGTCCATTTGCCTATCAGTTTGTTAACGAAATGGACAGAGGCTGCGTTTTCCCCCTAAAAGTGACTTGTAATGGTGGTTTTTGCGTTTAAATGATGGGTGTTATCATTCACAGGGTCCCTTAACACAATGCACACACAGCCTGGAGCAGTGGAGCAGCGGCTCGGCCGTTTTCAAACTTTTGTCCATTTGCCTATCAGTTTATTAACGAAATGGACAGAGCCGGCGTTTTCCCCCTAAAAGTGACTTTTAATGGTGGTTTTTGCGTTTAAATGATGGGTGTTATCATTCACAAGGGTCCCCGACACAATGCACATAGTCTGGAGCTCGCTGGGGTCCTGCATATGCTTTAATCACACTTTTGTCCATTTGCCTATCAGTTTGTTAACGAAATGGACAGAGGCTACGTTTTCCCCCTAAAAGTGACTTTTAATGGTGGTTTTTGCGTTTATATGATGGGTGTTATCATTCACAGGGTCCCTTAACACAATGCACACACAGCCTGGAGCAGTGGAGCAGTGGCTCGGCCGTTTTCCCACGTTTGTCCATTTGCCTATCAGTTTGTTAACGAAATAGACAGAGCCTGCGTTTTCCCCCTAAAAGTGACTTTTAATGGTGGTTTTTGCGTTTATATGATGGGTGTTATCATTCACAGGGTCCCTTAACACAATGCACACACAGCCTGGAGCAGTGGAGCAGCGGCTCGGCCGTGTTCCCACTTTTGTCCATTTGCCTATCAGTTTGTTAACGAAGTGGACAGAGGCTGTTTTTTGCCCCTAAAAGTGACTTTTAATGGGATTTTTTGCGTTTAAATGATGGGTCATATCATTCACAAGGGTCCCCGACACAATGCACATAGTCTGGAGCTCGCTGGGGTCCTGCATATGCTTTAATCACACTTTTGTCCATTTGCCTATCACTTTGTTAACGAAATGGACAGAGGCTGCGTTTTCCCCCTAAAAGTGACTTTTAATGGTGGTTTTTGCGTTTAAATGATGGGTGTTATCATTCACAGGGTCCCTTAACACAATGCACACACAGCCTGGTGCAGTGGAGCAGCGGCTCGGCCGTTTTCCCACTTTTGTCCATTTGCCTATCAGTTTGTTAACGAAATAGACAGAGCCTGCGTTTTCCCCCTAAAAGTGACTTTTAATGGTGGTTTTTGCGTTTAAATGATGGGTTTTATCATTCAAAAGGGTCCCCGACACAATGCACATAGTCTGGCACTCGCTGGGGTCCTACATATGTTTTAATCACACTTTTGTCCATTTGCCTATCAGTTTGTTAACGAAATGGACAGAGGCTGCGTTTTCCCCCTAAAAGTGACTTTTAATGGTGGTTTTTGCGTTTAAATGATGGGTCTTATCATTCACAAGGGTCCCCGACACAATGCACACAGCCTGGAGCAGTGGAGCAGCGGCTGGGCCGTGTTCCCACTTTTGTCCATTTGCCTATCAGTTTGTTAACGAAATGGACAGAGCCGGCGTTTTCCCCCTAAAAGTGACTTTTAATGGTGGTTTTTGCGTTTAAATGATGGGTGTTATCATTCACAAGGGTCCCCGACACAATGCACATAGTCTGGAGCTCGCTGGGGTCCTGCATATGCTTTAATCACACTTTTGTCCATTTGCCTATCAGTTTGTTAACGAAATGGACAGAGGCTGCGTTTTCCCTCTAAAAGTGACTTTTAATGGTGGTTTTTGCGTTTAAATGATGGGTGTTATCATTCACAGGGACCCTTAACACAATGCACACACAGCCTGGAGCAGTGGAGCAGCGGCTCGGCGTTTTCCCACTTTTGTCCATTTGCCTATCAGTTTGTTAACGAAATGGACAAAGCCGGCGTTTTCCCCCTAAAAGTGACTTTTAATGGTGGTGTTTGGGTTTGAATGATGGGTGTTATCATTCACAAGGGTCCCCGACACAATGCACATAGTCTGGAGCTCGCTGGGGTCCTGCATATGCTTTAATCACACTTTTGTCCATTTGCCTATCAGTTTGTTAACGAAATGGACAGAGCCTGCGTTTCCCCCCCAAAAAGGGCCTTTTAATGGTGGCCCTTGCGTTTAAATGATGGGTCTTATCATTCACAAGGGTCCCCGACACAATGCACACAGCCTGGAGCAGTGGAGCAGCGGCTCGGCCGTTTTCCCACTTTTGTCCATTTGCCTATCAGTTTGTTAACGAAATAGACAGAGCCTGCGTTTTCCCCCTAAAAGTGACTTTTAATGGTGGTTTTTGCGTTTATATGATGGGTGTTATCATTCACAGGGTCCCTTAACACAATGCACACACAGCCTGGAGCAGTGGAGCAGCGGCTCGGCCGTGTTCCCACTTTTGTCCATTTGCCTATCAGTTTGTTAACGAAGTGGACAGAGGCTGTTTTTTGCCCCTAAAAGTGACTTTTAATGGGATTTTTTGCGTTTAAATGATGGGTGTTATCATTCACAAGGGTCCCCGACACAATGCACATAGTCTGGAGCTCGCTGGGGTCCTGCATATGCTTTAATCACACTTTTGTCCATTTGCCTATCAGTTTGTTAACGAAATGGACAGAGGCTGCGTTTTCCCCCTAAAAGTGACTTTTAATGGTGGTTTTTGCGTTTAAATGATGGGTGTTATCATTCACAGGGTCCCTTAACACAATGCACACACAGCCTGGTGCAGTGGAGCAGCGGCTCGGCCGTTTTCCCACTTTTGTCCATTTGCCTATCAGTTTGTTAACGAAATAGACAGAGCCTGCGTTTTCCCCCTAAAAGTGACTTTTAATGGTGGTTTTTGCGTTTAAATGATGGGTTTTATCATTCAAAAGGGTCCCCGACACAATGCACATAGTCTGGCACTCGCTGGGGTCCTACATATGTTTTAATCACACTTTTGTCCATTTGCCTATCAGTTTGTTAACGAAATGGACAGAGGCTGCGTTTTCCCCCTAAAAGTGACTTTTAATGGTGGTTTTTGCGTTTAAATGATGGGTCTTATCATTCACAAGGGTCCCCGACACAATGCACACAGCCTGGAGCAGTGGAGCAGCGGCTGGGCCGTGTTCCCACTTTTGTCCATTTGCCTATCAGTTTGTTAACGAAATGGACAGAGCCGGCGTTTTCCCCCTAAAAGTGACTTTTAATGGTGGTTTTTGCGTTTAAATGATGGGTGTTATCATTCACAAGGGTCCCCGACACAATGCACATAGTCTGGAGCTCGCTGGGGTCCTGCATATGCTTTAATCACACTTTTGTCCATTTGCCTATCAGTTTGTTAACGAAATGGACAGAGGCTGCGTTTTCCCTCTAAAAGTGACTTTTAATGGTGGTTTTTGCGTTTAAATGATGGGTGTTATCATTCACAGGGACCCTTAACACAATGCACACACAGCCTGGAGCAGTGGAGCAGCGGCTCGGCCGTTTTCCCACTTTTGTCCATTTGCCTATCAGTTTGTTAACGAAATGGACAAAGCCGGCGTTTTCCCCCTAAAAGTGACTTTTAATGGTGGTGTTTGGGTTTGAATGATGGGTGTTATCATTCACAAGGGTCCCCGACACAATGCACATAGTCTGGAGCTCGCTGGGGTCCTGCATATGCTTTAATCACACTTTTGTCCATTTGCCTATCAGTTTGTTAACGAAATGGACAGAGCCTGCGTTTCCCCCCCCAAAAAGGGCCTTTTAATGGTGGCCCTTGCGTTTAAATGATGGGTCTTATCATTCACAAGGGTCCCCGACACAATGCACACAGCCTGGAGCAGTGGAGCAGCGGCTCGGCCGTTTTCCAACTTTTGTCCATTTGCCTATCAGTTTGTTAACGGAATGGACAGAGCCGGCGTTTTCCCCCTAAAAGTGACTTTTAATGGTGGTTTTTGCGTTTAAATGATGGGTGTTATCATTCACAAGGGTCCCCGACACAATGCACATAGTCTGGAGCTCGCTGGGGTCCTGCATATGCTTTAATCACACTTTTGTCCATTTGCCTATCAGTTTGTTAACGAAATGGACAGAGCCTGCGTTTTCCCCCTAAAAGTGACTTTTAATGGTGGCCCTTGCGTTTAAATGATGGGTCTTATCATTCACAAGGGTCCCCGACACAATGCACACAGCCTGGAGCAGTGGAGCAGTGGCTGGGCCGTGTTCCCACTTTTGTCCATTTGCCTATCAGTTTGTTAACGAAATGGACAGAGCCGGCGTTTTCCCCCTAAAAGTGACTTTTAATGGTGGATTTTGCGTTTAAATGATGGGTGTTATCATTCACAAGGGTCCCCGACACAATGCACATAGTCTGGAGCTCGCTGGGGTCCTGCATATGCTTTAATCACACTTTTGTCCATTTGCCTATCAGTTTGTTAACGAAATAGACAGAGGCTACGTTTTCCCCCTAAAAGTGACTTTTAATGGTGGTTTTTGCGTTTATATGATGGGTGTTATCATTCACAGGGTCCCTTAACACAATGCACACACAGCCTGGAGTAGTGGAGCAGTGGCTCGGCCGTTTTCCCACGTTTGTCCATTTGTCTATCAGTTTGTTAACGAAATAGACAGAGCCTGCGTTTTCCCCCTAAAAGTGACTTTTAATTGTGTTTTTTGCGTTTAAATGATGGGTGTTATCATTCACAGGGTCCCTTAACACAATGCACACACAGCCTGGAGCAGTGGAGCAGCGGCTCGGCCGTGTTCCCACTTTTGTCCATTTGCCTATCAGTTTGTTAACGAAATGGACAGAGCCGGCGTTTTCCCCCTAAAAGTGACTTTTAATGGTGGTTTTTGCGTTTAAATGATGGGTGTTATCATTCAAAAGGGTCCCCGACAAAATGCACATAGTCTGGAGCTCGCTGGGGTCCTGCATATGCTTTAATCACACTTTTGTCCATTTGCCTATCAGTTTGTTAACGAAATGGACAGAGCCTGCGTTTTCCCCCTAAAAGTGACTTTTAATGGTGGCCCTTGCGTTTAAATGATGGGTCTTATCATTCACAAGGGTCCCCGACACAATGCACACAGCCTGGAGCAGTGGAGCAGTGGCTGGGCCGTGTTCCCACTTTTGTCCATTTGCCTATCAGTTTGTTAACGAAATGGACAGAGCCGGCGTTTTCCCCCTAAAAGTGACTTTTAATGGTGGTTTTGTATTTAAATGATGAGTCTTATCATTCTCCAGGGTCCCCGACACAATGCACATAGTCTGGAGTTCGCTGGGGTCCTGCATATGCTTTAATCACACTTTTGTCCATTTGCCTATCAGTTTGTTAACGAAATGGACAGAGGCTGCGTTTTCCCTCTAAAAGTGACTTTTAATGGTGGTTTTTGCGTTTAAATGATTGGTGTTATCATTCACAGGGTCCCTTAACACAATGCACACACAGCCTGGAGCAGTGGAGCAGCGGCTCGGCCGTTTTCCCACTTTTGTCCATTTGCCTATCAGTTTATTAACGAAATGGACAGAGCCTGCGTTTTCCCCCCAAAAAAGGGCCTTTTAATGGTGGCCCTTGCGTTTAAATGATGGGTCTTATCATTCACAAGGGTCCCCGACACAATGCACACAGCCTGGAGCAGTGGAGCAGCGGCTCGGCCGTTTTCCCACTTTTGTCCATTTGCCTATCAGTTTGTTAACGAAATGGACAGAGCCGGCGTTTTCCCCCTAAAAGTGACTTTTAATGGTGGTTTTTGCGTTTAAATGATGGGTGTTATCATTCACAAGGGTCCCCGACACAATGCACATAGTCTGGAGCTCGCTGGGGTCCTGCATATGCTTTAATCACACTTTTGTCCATTTGCCTATCAGTTTGTTAACGAAATGGACAGAGGCTGCGTTTTCCCTCTAAAAGTGACTTTTAATCTTGGTTTTTGCGTTTAAATGATTGGTGTTATCATTCACAGGGTCCCTTAACACAATGCACACACAGCCTGGAGCAGTGGAGCAGCGGCTCGGCCGTTTTCCCACTTTTGTCCATTTGCCTATCAGTTTATTAACGAAATGGACAGAGCCTGCGTTTTCCCCCCCAAAAAGGGCCTTTTAATGGTGGCCCTTGCGTTTAAATGATGGGTCTTATCATTCACAAGGGTCCCCGACACAATGCAAACAGCCTGGAGCAGTGGAGCAGCGGCTCGGCCGTTTTCCCACTTTTGTCCATTTGCCTATCAGTTTGTTAACGAAATGGACAGAGCCGGCGTTTTCCCCCTAAAAGTGACCTTTAATGGTGGTTTTTGCGTTTAAATGAAGGGTTGTTATCATTCACAAGGGTCCCCGACAAAATGCACATAGTCTGGAGCTCGCTGGGGTCCTGCATATGCTTTAATCACACTTTTGTCCATTTGCCTATCAGTTTGTTAACGAAATAGACAGAGGCTACGTTTTCCCCCTAAAAGTGACTTTTAATGGTGGTTTTTGCGTTTATATGATGGGTGTTATCATTCACAGGGTCCCTTAACACAATGCACACACAACCTGGAGCAGTGGAGCAGTGGCTCGGCCGTTTTCCCACTTTTGTCCATTTGCCTATCAGTTTATTAACGAAATGGACAGAGCCTGAGTTTTCCCCCCCAAAAAGGGCCTTTTAATGGTGGCCCTTGCGTTTAAATGATGGGTCTTATCATTCACAAGGGTCCCCGACACAATGCAAACAGCCTGGAGCAGTGGAGCAGCGGCTCGGCCGTTTTCCCACTTTTGTCCATTTGCCTATCAGTTTGTTAACGAAATGGACAGAGCCGGCGTTTTCCCCCTAAAAGTGACCTTTAATGGTGGTTTTTGCGTTTAAATGAAGGGTTGTTATCATTCACAAGGGTCCCCGACACAATGCACATAGTCTGGAGCTCGCTGGGGTCCTGCATATGCTTTAATCACACTTTTGTCCATTTGCCTATCAGTTTGTTAACGAAATGGACAGAGCCTGCGTTTTCCCCATAAAAGTGACTTTGAATGGTGGCCCTTGCGTTTAAATGATGGGTCTTATCATTCACAAGGGTCCCCGACACAATGCACACAGCCTGGAGCAGTGGAGCAGTGGCTGGGCCGTGTTCCCACTTTTGTCCATTTGCCTATCAGTTTGTTAACGAAATGGACAGAGCCGGCGTTTTCCCCCTAAAAGTGACTTTTAATGGTGGATTTTGCGTTTAAATGATGGGTGTTATCATTCACAAGGGTCCCCGACACAATGCACATAGTCTGGAGCTCGCTGGGGTCCTGCATATGCTTTAATCACACTTTTGTCCATTTGCCTATCAGTTTGTTAACGAAATAGACAGAGGCTACGTTTTCCCCCTAAAAGTGACTTTTAATGGTGGTTTTTGCGTTTATATGATGGGTGTTATCATTCACAGGGTCCCTTAACACAATGCACACACAGCCTGGAGCAGTGGAGCAGTGGCTCGGCCGTTTTCCCACGTTTGTCCATTTGCCTATCAGTTTGTTAACGAAATAGACAGAGCCTGCGTTTTCCCCCTAAAAGTGACTTTTAATTGTGTTTTTTGCGTTTAAATGATGGGTGTTATCATTCACAGGGTCCCTTAACACAATGCACACACAGCCTGGAGCAGTGGAGCAGCGGCTCGGCCGTGTTCCCACTTTTGTCCATTTGCCTATCAGTTTGTTAACGAAATGGACAGAGCCGGCGTTTTCCCCCTAAAAGTGACTTTTAATGGTGGTTTTTGCGTTTAAATGATGGGTGTTATCATTCAAAAGGGTCCCCGACAAAATGCACATAGTCTGGAGCTCGCTGGGGTCCTGCATATGCTTTAATCACACTTTTGTCCATTTGCCTATCAGTTTGTTAACGAAATGGACAGAGGCTGCGTTTTCCCTCTAAAAGTGACTTTTAATGGTGGTTTTGCGTTTAAATGATGGGTGTTATCATTCACAGGGTCCCTTAACACAATGCACACACAGCCTGGAGCAGTGGAGCAGCGGCTCGGCCGTTTTCCCACTTTTGTCCATTTGCCTATCAGTTTATTAACGAAATGGACAGAGCCTGCGTTTTCCCCCCAAAAAAGGGCCTTTTAATGGTGGCCCTTGCGTTTAAATGATGGGTCCTATCATTCACAAGGGTCCCCGACACAATGCACACAGCCTGGAGCAGTGGAGCAGCGGCTGGGCCGTGTTCCCACTTTTGTCCATTTGCCTATCAGTTTGTTAACGAAATGGACAGAGCCGGCGTTTTCCCCCTAAAAGTGACTTTTAATGGTGGATTTTGCGTTTAAATGATGGGTGTTATCATTCACATGGTCCCTTAACACAATGCACACATAGCCTGGAGCAGTGGAGCAGCGGCTCGGCCGTTTTCCCACTTTTGTCCATTTGCCTATCAGTTTGTTAGTGAAATAGACAGAGCCTGCGTTTTCCCCTAAAAGTGACTTTTAATGGTGGTTCTTGCGTTTAAATGATGGGTGTTATCATTCACAGGGTCCCTTAACACAATGCACACACAGCCTGGAGCAGTGGAGCAGCGGCTCGGCCGTTTTCCCACTTTTGTCCATTTGCCTATCAGTTTATTAACGAAATGGACAGAGCCGGCGTTTTCCCCCTAAAAGTGACTTTTAATGGTGGTTTTTGCGTTTAAATGATGGGTGTTATCATTCACAAGGGTCCCCGACACAATGCACATAGACTGGAGCTCGCTGGGGTCCTGCATATGCTTAATCACACTTTTGTCCATTTGCCTATCAGTTTGTTAACGAAATGGACAGAGGCTGCGTTTTCCCTCTAAAAGTGACTTTTAATGGTGGTTTTTGCGTTTAAATGATGGGTGTTATCATTCACAGGGTCCCTTAACACAATGCACACACAGCCTGGAGCAGTGGAGCAGCGGCTCGGCCGTTTTCCCACTTTTGTCCATTTGCCTATCAGTTTATTAACGAAATGGACAGAGCCTGCGTTTTCCCCCCAAAAAAGGGCCTTTTAATGGTGGTTTTTGCGTTTAAATGATGGGTGTTATAATTCACAAGGGTCCCCGACACAATGCACATAGTCTGGAGCTCGCTGGGATCCTGCATATGCTTTAATCACACTTTTGTCCATTTGCCTATCAGTTTGTTAACGAAATGGACAGAGGCTGCGTTTTCCCCCTAAAAGTGACTTTTAATGGTGGTTTTTGCGTTTAAATGATGGGTGTTATCATTCACAGGGTCCCTTAACAAAATGCACACACAGCCTGGAGCAGTGGAGCAGCGGCTCGGCCGTTTTCCCACTTTTGTCCATTTGCCTATCAGTTTATTAACAAAATGGACAGAGCCTGCGTTTTCCCCCTAAAAGTGACTTTTAATGGTGGCCCTTGCATTTAAATGATGGCTCTTATCATTCACAAGGGTCCCCGACACAATGCACACAGCCTGGAGCAGTGGAGCAGCGGCTGGGCCGTGTTCCCACTTTTGTCCATTTGCCTATCAGTTTGTTAACGAAATGGACAGAGCCGGCGTTTTCCCCCTAAAAGTGACTTTTAATGGTGGTTTTTGCGTTTAAATGATGGGTGTTATCATTCACAAGGGTCCCCGACACAATGCACATAGTCTGGAGCTCGCTGGGGTCCTGCATATGCTTTAATCACACTTTTGTCCATTTGCCTATCAGTTTGTTAACGAAATGGACAGAGGCTGCGTTTTCCCTCTAAAAGTGACTTTTAATGGTGGTTTTTGCGTTTAAATGATGGGTGTTATCATTCACAGGGTCCCTTAACACAATGCACACACAGCCTGGAGCAGTGGAGCAGCGGCTCGGCCGTTTTCCCACTTTTGTCCATTTGCCTATCAGTTTATTAACGAAATGGACAGAGCCTGCGTTTTCCCCCCAAAAAAGGGCCTTTTAATGGTGGTTTTTGCGTTTAAATGATGGGTGTTATAATTCACAAGGGTCCCCGACACAATGCACATAGTCTGGAGCTCGCTGGGATCCTGCATATGCTTTAATCACACTTTTGTCCATTTGCCTATCAGTTTGTTAACGAAATGGACAGAGGCTGCGTTTTCCCCCTAAAAGTGACTTTTAATGGTGGTTTTTGCGTTTAAATGATGGGTGTTATCATTCACAGGGTCCCTTAACAAAATGCACACACAGCCTGGAGCAGTGGAGCAGCGGCTCGGCCGTTTTCCCACTTTTGTCCATTTGCCTATCAGTTTATTAACAAAATGGACAGAGCCTGCGTTTTCCCCCTAAAAGTGACTTTTAATGGTGGCCCTTGCATTTAAATGATGGGTCTTATCATTCACAAGGGTCCCCGACACAATGCACACAGCCTGGAGCAGTGGAGCAGCGGCTGGGCCTTGTTCCCACTTTTGTCCATTTGCCTATCAGTTTGTTAACGAAATGGACAGAGCCGGCGTTTTCCCCCTAAAAGTGACTTTTAATGGTGGTTTTTGCGTTTAAATGATGGGTGTTATCATTCACAAGGGTCCCCGACACAATGCACATAGTCTGGAGCTCGCTGGGGTCCTGCATATGCTTTAATCACACTTTTGTCCATTTGCCTATCAGTTTGTTAACGAAATGGACAGAGGCTGCGTTTTCCCTCTAAAAGTGACTTTTAATGGTGGTTTTTGCGTTTCAATGATGGGTGTTATCATTCACAGGGTCCCTTAACACAATGCACACACAGCCTGGAGCAGTGGAGAAGCGGCTCGGCCGTTTTCCCACTTTTGTCCATTTGCCTATCAGTTTGTTAACGAAATGGACAAAGCCGGCGTGTTCCCCCTAAAAGTGACTTTTAATGGTGGTGTTTGCGTTTAAATGATGGGTGTTATCATTCACAAGGGTCCCCGACACAATGCACATAGTCTGGAGCTCGCTGGGGTCCTGCATATGCTTTAATCACACTTTTGTCCATTTGCCTATCAGTTTGTTAAAGAAATGGACAGAGCCGGCGTTTTCCCTCTAAAAGTGACTTTTAATGGTGGTTTTTGCGTTTAAATGATGGGTGTTATCATTCACAGGGTCCCTTAACACAATGCACACACAGCCTGGAGCAGTGGAGCAGCGGCTCGGCCGTTTTCCCACTTTTGTCCATTTGCCTATCAGTTTATTAACGAAATGGACAGAGCCTGCGTTTTCCCCCCCAAAAAGGGCCTTTTAATGGTGGCCCTTGCGTTTAAATGATGGGTCTTATCATTCACAAGGGTCCCCGACACAATGCACACAGCCTGGATCAGTGGAGCAGCGGCTGGGCCGTGTTCCCACTTTTGTCCATTTGCCTATCAGTTTGTTAACGAAATGGACAGAGCCGGCGTTTTCCCCCTAAAAGTGACTTTTAATGGTGTTTTTTGCGTTTAAATGATGGGTGTTATCATTCACAAGGGTCCCCGACACAATGCACATAGTCTGGAGCTCGCTGGGGTCCTGCTTATGCTTTAATCAAACTTTTGTCCATTTGCCTATCAGTTTGTTAACGAAATGGACAGAGGCTGCGTTTTCCCCCTAAAAGTGACTTTTAATGGTGGTTTTTGCGTTTAAATGATGGGTGTTATCATTCACAGGGTCCCTTAACACAATGCACACACAGCCTGGAGCAGTGGAGCAGCGGCTCGGCCGTGTTCCCACTTTTGTCCATTTGCCTATCAGTTTGTTAACGAAATGGACAGAGCCGGCGTTTTCCCCCTAAAAGTGACTTTTAATAGTGGTTTTTGCGTTTAAATGATGGGTGTTATCATTCAAAAGGGTCCCCGACACAATGCACATAGTCTGGCACTCGCTGGGGTCCTGCATATGCTTTAATCACACTTTTGTCCATTTGCCTATCAGTTTGTTAACGAAATGGACAGAGGCTGCGTTTTCCACCTAAAAGTGACTTTTAATGGTGGTTTTTGCGTTTAAATGATGGGTGTTATCTTTCACAGGGTCCCTTAACACAATGCACACACAGCCTGGAGCAGTGGAGCAGCGGCTCAGCCGTTTTCCCACTTTTGTCCATTTGCCTATCAGTTTGTTAACGAAATGGACAGAGCCGGCGTTTTCCCACTAAAAGTGACTTTTAATGTTGGTTTTTGCGTTCAAATGATGGATGTTATCATTCACAGGGTCCCTTAACACAATGCACACACAGCCTGGAGCAGTGGAGAAGCGGCTCGGCCATTTTCCCACTTTTGTCCATTTGCCTATCAGTTTGTTAACGAAATGGACAGAGCCTGCGTTTTCCCCCTAAAAGTGACTTTTAATGGTGGCCCTTGCGTTTAAATGATGGGTCTTATCATTCACAAGGGTCCCCGACACAATGCACACAGCCTGGAGCAGTGGAGCAGTGGCTGGGCCGTGTTCCCACTTTTGTCCATTTGCCTATCAGTTTGTTAACGAAATGGACAGAGCCGGCGTTTTCCCCCTAAAAGTGACTTTTAATGGTGGATTTTGCGTTTAAATGATGGGTGTTATCATTCACAAGGGTCCCCGACACAATGCACATAGTCTGGCACTCGCTGGGGTCCTGCATATGTTTTAATCACACTTTTGTCCATTTGCCTATCAGTTTGTTAACGAAATGGACAGAGGCTGCGTTTTCCCCCTAAAAGTGACTTTTAATGGTGGTTTTTGCGTTTAAATGATGGGTGTTATCATTCACAGGGTCCCTTAACACAATGCACACACAGCCTGGAGCAGTGGAGCAGCGGCTCGGCCGTTTTCCCACTTTTTTCCATTTGCCTATCAGTTTATTAACAAAATGGACAGAGCCTGCGTTTTCCCCCTAAAAGTGACTTTTAATGGTGGCCCTTGCGTTTAAATGATGGGTCTTATCATTCACAAGGTTCCCCGACACAATGCACACAGCCTGGAGCAGTGGAGCAGTGGCTGGGCCGTGTTCCCACTTTTGTCCATTTGCCTATCAGTTTGTTAACGAAATGGACAGAGCCTGCGTTTTCCCCATAAAAGTGACTTTTAATGGTGGTTTTTGCGTTTAAATGATGGGTCTTATCATTCACAAGGGTCCCCGACACAATGCACACAGCCTGGAGCAGTGGAGCAGTGGCTGGGCCGTGTTCCCACTTTTGTCCATTTGCCTATCAGTTTGTTAACGAAATGGACAGAGCCGGCGTTTTCCCCCTAAAAGTGACTTTTAATGGTGGATTTTGCGTTTAAATTATGGGTGTTATCATTCACAGGGTCCCTTAACACAATGCACACATAGCCTGGAGCAGTGGAGCAGCGGCTCGGCCGTTTTCCCACTTTTGTCCATTTGCCTATCAGTTTGTTAGTGAAATAGACAGAGCCTGCGTTTTCCCCCTAAAAGTGACTTTTAATGGTGGTTTTTGCGTTTAAATGATGGGTGTTATCATTCACAGGGTCCCTTAACACAATGCACACACAGCCTGGAGCAGTGGAGCAGCGGCTCGGCCGTTTTCCCACTTTTGTCCATTTGCCTATCAGTTTATTAACGAAATGGACAGAGCCGGCGTTTTCCCCCTAAAAGTGACTTTTAATGGTGGTTTTTGCGTTTAAATGATGGGTGTTATCATTCACAAGGGTCCCCGACACAATGCACATAGTCTGGAGCTCGCTGGGGTCCTGCATATGCTTTAATCACACTTTTGTCCATTTGCCTATCAGTTTGTTAACGAAATGGACAGAGGCTGCGTTTTCCCTCTAAAAGTGACTTTTAATGGTGGTTTTTGCGTTTAAATGATGGGTGTTATCATTCACAGGGTCCCTTAACACAATGCACACACAGCCTGGAGCAGTGGAGCAGCGGCTCGGCCGTTTTCCCACTTTTTTCCATTTGCCTATCAGTTTATTAACAAAATGGACAGAGCCTGCGTTTTCCCCCTAAAAGTGACTTTTAATGGTGGCCCTTGCGTTTAAATGATGGGTCTTATCATTCACAAGGGTCCCCGACACAATGCACACAGCCTGGAGCAGTGGAGCAGCGGCTCGGCCGTTTTCCCACTTTTGTCCATTTGCCTATCAGTTTGTTAACGAAATGGACAGAGCCGGCGTTTTCCCCCTAAAAGTGACTTTTAATGGTGGTTTTTGCGTTTAAATGATGGGTGTTATCATTCAAAAGGGTCCCCGACAAAATGCACATAGTCTGGAGCTCGCTGGGGTCCTGCATATGCTTTAATCACACTTTTGTCCATTTGCCTATCAGTTTGTTAACGAAATGGACAGAGGCTGCGTTTTCCCCCTAAAAGTGACTTTTAATGGTGGTTTTTGCGTTTAAATGATGGGTGTTATCATTCACAGGGTCCCTTAACACAATGCACACACAGCCTGGAGCAGTGGAGCAGCGGCTCAGCCGTTTTCCCACTTTTGTCCATTTGCCTATCAGTTTATTAACAAAATGGACAGAGCCTGCGTTTTCCCCCTAAAAGTGACTTTTAATGGTGGTTTTTGCGTTTAAATGATGGGTGTTATCATTCACAGGGTCCCTTAACACAATGCACACACAGCCTGGAGCAGTGGAGCAGCGGCTCGGCCGTGTTCCCACTTTTGTCCATTTGCCTATCAGTTTGTTAACGAAATGGACAGAGCCGGCGTTTTCCCCCTAAAAGTGACTTTTAATGGTGGTTTTTGCGTTTAAATGATGGGTGTTATCATTCAAAAGGGTCCCCGACACAATGCACATAGTCTGAAACTCGCTGGGGTCCTGCATATGCTTTAATCACACTTTTGTCCATTTGCCTATCAGTTTGTTAACGAAATGGACAGAGGCTGCGTTTTCCACCTAAAAGTGACTTTTAATGGTGGTTTTTGCGTTTAAATGATGGGTGTTATCTTTCACAGGGTCCCTTAACACAATGCACACACAGCCTGGAGCAGTGGAGCAGCGGCTCAGCCGTTTTCCCACTTTTGTCCATTTGCCTATCAGTTTGTTAACGAAATGGACAGAGCCGGCGTTTTCCCACTAAAAGTGACTTTTAATGTTGGTTTTTGCGTTCAAATGATGGATGTTATCATTCACAGGGTCCCTTAACACAATGCACACACAGCCTGGAGCAGTGGAGAAGCGGCTCGGCCATTTTCCCACTTTTGTCCATTTGCCTATCAGTTTGTTAACGAAATGGACAGAGCCTGCGTTTTCCCCCTAAAAGTGACTTTTAATGGTGGCCCTTGCGTTTAAATGATGGGTCTTATCATTCACAAGGGTCCCCGACACAATGCACACAGCCTGGAGCAGTGGAGCAGTGGCTGGGCCGTGTTCCCACTTTTGTCCATTTGCCTATCAGTTTGTTAACGAAATGGACAGAGCCGGCGTTTTCCCCCTAAAAGTGACTTTTAATGGTGGATTTTGCGTTTAAATGATGGGTGTTATCATTCACAAGGGTCCCCGACACAATGCACATAGTCTGGCACTCGCTGGGGTCCTGCATATGTTTTAATCACACTTTTGTCCATTTGCCTATCAGTTTGTTAACGAAATGGACAGAGGCTGCGTTTTCCCCCTAAAAGTGACTTTTAATCGTGGTTTTTGCGTTTAAATGATGGGTGTTATCATTCACAGGGTCCCTTAACACAATGCACACACAGCCTGGAGCAGTGGAGCAGCGGCTCGGCCGTTTTCCCACTTTTTTCCATTTGCCTATCAGTTTATTAACAAAATGGACAGAGCCTGCGTTTTCCCCCTAAAAGTGACTTTTAATGGTGGCCCTTGCGTTTAAATGATGGGTCTTATCATTCACAAGGTTCCCCGACACAATGCACACAGCCTGGAGCAGTGGAGCAGTGGCTGGGCCGTGTTCCCACTTTTGTCCATTTGCCTATCAGTTTGTTAACGAAATGGACAGAGCCTGCGTTTTCCCCATAAAAGTGACTTTTAATGGTGGTTTTTGCGTTTAAATGATGGGTCTTATCATTCACAAGGGTCCCCGACACAATGCACACAGCCTGGAGCAGTGGAGCAGTGGCTGGGCCGTGTTCCCACTTTTGTCCATTTGCCTATCAGTTTGTTAACGAAATGGACAGAGCCGGCGTTTTCCCCCTAAAAGTGACTTTTAATGGTGGATTTTGCGTTTAAATTATGGGTGTTATCATTCACAGGGTCCCTTAACACAATGCACACATAGCCTGGAGCAGTGGAGCAGCGGCTCGGCCGTTTTCCCACTTTTGTCCATTTGCCTATCAGTTTGTTAGTGAAATAGACAGAGCCTGCGTTTTCCCCCTAAAAGTGACTTTTAATGGTGGTTTTTGCGTTTAAATGATGGGTGTTATCATTCACAAGGGTCCCCGACACAATGCACATAGTCTGGAGCTCGCTGGGGTCCTGCATATGCTTTAATCACACTTTTGTCCATTTGCCTATCAGTTTGTTAACGAAATGGACAGAGGCTGCGTTTTCCCTCTAAAAGTGACTTTTAATGGTGGTTTTTGCGTTTAAATGATGGGTGTTATCATTCACAGGGTCCCTTAACACAATGCACACACAGCCTGGAGCAGTGGAGCAGCGGCTCGGCCGTTTTCCCACTTTTGTCCATTTGCCTATCAGTTTATTAACAAAATGGACAGAGCCTGCGTTTTCCCCCTAAAAGTGACTTTTAATGGTGGATTTTGCGTTTAAATGATGGGTGTTATCATTCACAGGGTCCCTTAACACAATGCACACATAGCCTGGAGCAGTGGAGCAGCGGCTCGGCCGTTTTCCCACTTTTGTCCATTTGCCTATCAGTTTGTTAGTGAAATAGACAGAGCCTGCGTTTTCCCCCTAAAAGTGACTTTTAATGGTGGTTTTTTGCGTTTAAATGATGGGTGTTATCATTCACAGGGTCCCTTAACACAATGCACACATAGCCTGGAGCAGTGGAGCAGCGGCTCGGCCGTTTTCCCACTTTTGTCCATTTGCCTATCAGTTTATTAACGAAATGGACAGAGCCGGCGTTTTCCCCCTAAAAGTGACTTTTAATGGTGGTTTTTGCGTTTAAATGATGGGTGTTATCATTCACAAGGGTCCCCGACACAATGCACATAGTCTGGAGCTCGCTGGGGTCCTGCATATGCTTTAATCACACTTTTGTCCATTTGCCTATCAGTTTGTTAACGAAATGGACAGAGGCTGCGTTTTCCCTCTAAAAGTGACTTTTAATGGTGGTTTTTGCGTTTAAATGATGGGTGTTATCATTCACAGGGTCCCTTAACACAATGCACACACAGCCTGGAGCAGTGGAGCAGCGGCTCGGCCGTTTTCCCACTTTTGTCCATTTGCCTATCAGTTTATTAACGAAATGGACAGAGCCTGCGTTTTCCCCCCAAAAAAGGGCCTTTTAATGGTGGCCCTTGCGTTTAAATGATGGCTCTTATCATTCACAAGGGTCCCCGACACAATGCACACAGCCTGGAGCAGTGGAGCAGCGGCTCGGCCGTTTTCCCACTTTTGTCCATTTGCCTATCAGTTTGTTAACGAAATGGACAGAGCCGGCGTTTTCCCCCTAAAAGTGACTTTTAATGGTGGTTTTTGCGTTTAAATGATGGGTGTTATCATTCAAAAGGGTCCCCGACAAAATGCACATAGTCTGGAGCTCGCTGGGGTCCTGCATATGCTTTAATCACACTTTTGTCCATTTGCCTATCAGTTTGTTAACGAAATGGACAGAGCCTGCGTTTTCCCCCTAAAAGTGACTTTTAATGGTGGTTTTTGTATTTAAATGATGGGTCTTATCATTATCCAGGGTCCCCGACACATTGCAACTAGTCTGGAGCTCGCGGCGGTCCCGCAAATGCTTTAATCCCACTTTTGTCCATTTGCCTATCAGTTTGTTAACGAAGTGGACAGAGGCTGTTTTTTGCCCCTAAAAGTGACTTTTAATGGTGGTTTTTGCGTTTAAATGATGGGTGTTATCATTCACAGGGTCCCTTAACACAATGCACACACAGCCTGGTGCAGTGGAGCAGCGGCTCGGCCGTTTTCCCACTTTTGTCCATTTGCCTATCAGTTTGTTAACGAAATAGACAGAGCCTGCGTTTTCCCCCTAAAAGTGACTTTTAATGGTGGTTTTTGCGTTTAAATGATGGGTTTTATCATTCAAAAGGGTCCCCGACACAATGCACATAGTCTGGCACTCGCTGGGGTCCTGCATATGTTTTAATCACACTTTTGTCCATTTGCCTATCAGTTTGTTAACGAAATGGACAGAGGCTGCGTTTTCCACCTAAAAGTGACTTTTAATGGTGGTTTTTGCGTTTAAATGATGGGTGTTATCATTCACAGGGTCCCTTAACACAATGCACACACAGCCTGGAGCAGTGGAGCAGCGGCTCGGCCGTTTTCCCACTTTTGTCCATTTGCCTATCAGTTTATTAACAAAATGGACAGAGCCTGCGTTTTCCCCCTAAAAGTGACTTTTAATGGTGGCCCTTGCGTTTAAATGATGGGTCTTATCATTCACAAGGGTCCCCGACACAATGCACACAGCCTGGAGCAGTGGAGCAGCGGCTGGGCCGTGTTCCCACTTTTGTCCATTTGCCTATCAGTTTGTTAACGAAATGGACAGAGCCGGCGTTTTCCACCTAAAAGTGACTTTTAATGGTGGTTTTTGCGTTTAAATGATGGGTGTTATCATTCACAAGGGTCCCCGACACAATGCACATAGTCTGGAGCTCGCTGGGGTCCTGTATATGCTTTAATCACACTTTTGTCCATTTGCCTATCAGTTTGTTAACGAAATGGACAGAGCCTGCGTTTTCCCCCCCAAAAAGGGCCTTTTAATGGTGGCCCTTGCGTTTAAATGATGGGTCTTATCATTCACAAGGGTCCCCGACACAATGCACACACAGCCTGGAGCAGTGGAGCAGCGGCTCGGCCGTTTTCCCACTTTTGTCCATTTGCCTATCAGTTTGTTAACGAAATGGACAGAGCCGGCGTTTTCCGACTAAAAGTGACTTTTAATGTTGGTTTTTGCGTTCAAATGATGGATGTTATCATTCACAGGGTCCCTTAACACAATGCACACACAGCCTGGAGCAGTGGAGCAGCGGCTCGGCCGTTTTCCAACTTTTGTCCATTTGCCTATCAGTTTGTTAACGGAATGGACAGAGCCGGCGTTTTCCCCCTAAAAGTGACTTTTAATGGTGGTTTTTGCGTTTAAATGATGGGTGTTATCATTCACAAGGGTCCCCGACACAATGCACATAGTCTGGAGCTCGCTGGGGTCCTGCATATGCTTTAATCACACTTTTGTCCATTTGCCTATCAGTTTGTTAACGAAATGGACAGAGGCTGAGTTTTCCCCCTAAACGTGACTTTTAATGGTGGTTTTTGCGTTTAAATGATGGGTGTTATCATTCACAGGGTCCCTTAACACAATGCACACACAGCCTGGAGCAGTGGAGCAGCGGCTCGGCCGTGTTCCGACTTTTGTCCATTTGCCTATCAGTTTGTTAACGAAATGGACAGAGCCGGCGTTTTCCCCCTAAAAGTGACTTTTAATGGTGGTTGCTGCGTTTAAATGATGGGTGTTATCATTCACAAGGGTCCCCGACACAATGCACATAGTCTGGAGCTCGCTGGGTTCCTGCATGCTTTAATCACACTTTTGTCCATTTGCCTATCAGTTTGTTAACGAAATGGACAGAGCCTGCGTTTTCCCCCTAAAAGTGACTTTTAATGGTGGCCCTTGCGTTTAAATGATGGGTCTTATCATTCACAAGGGTCCCCGACACAATGCACACAGCCTGGAGCAGTGGAGCAGTGGCTGGGCCGTGTTCCCACTTTTGTCCATTTGCCTATCAGTTTGTTAACGAAATGGACAGAGCCGGCGTTTTCCCCCTAAAAGTGACTTTTAATGGTGGATTTTGCGTTTAAATGATGGGTGTTATCATTCACAAGGGTCCCCGACACAATGCACATAGTCTGGCACTCGCTGGGGTCCTGCATATGTTTTAATCACACTTTTGTCCATTTGCCTATCAGTTTGTTAACGAAATGGACAGAGGCTGCGTTTTCCCCCTAAAAGTGACTTTTAATGGTGGTTTTTGCGTTTAAATGATGGGTGTTATCATTCACAGGGTCCCTTAACACAATGCACACACAGCCTGGAGCAGTGGAGCAGCGGCTCGGCCGTTTTCCCACTTTTTTCCATTTGCCTATCAGTTTATTAACAAAATGGACAGAGCCTGCGTTTTCCCCCTAAAAGTGACTTTTAATGGTGGCCCTTGCGTTTAAATGATGGGTCTTATCATTCACAAGGTTCCCCGACACAATGCACACAGCCTGGAGCAGTGGAGCAGTGGCTGGGCCGTGTTCCCACTTTTGTCCATTTGCCTATCAGTTTGTTAACGAAATGGACAGAGCCTGCGTTTTCCCCATAAAAGTGACTTTTAATGGTGGTTTTTGCGTTTAAATGATGGGTCTTATCATTCACAAGGGTCCCCGACACAATGCACACAGCCTGGAGCAGTGGAGCAGTGGCTGGGCCGTGTTCCCACTTTTGTCCATTTGCCTATCAGTTTGTTAACGAAATGGACAGAGCCGGCGTTTTCCCCCTAAAAGTGACTTTTAATGGTGGATTTTGCGTTTAAATTATGGGTGTTATCATTCACAGGGTCCCTTAACACAATGCACACATAGCCTGGAGCAGTGGAGCAGCGGCTCGGCCGTTTTCCCACTTTTGTCCATTTGCCTATCAGTTTGTTAGTGAAATAGACAGGGCCTGCGTTTTCCCCCTAAAAGTGACTTTTAATGGTGTTTTTTGCGTTTAAATGATGGGTGTTATCATTCACAGGGTCCCTTAACACAATGCACACACAGCCTGGAGCAGTGGAGCAGCGGCTCGGCCGTTTTCCCACTTTTGTCCATTTGCCTATCAGTTTATTAACGAAATGGACAGAGCCGGCGTTTTCCCCCTAAAAGTGACTTTTAATGGTGGTTTTTGCGTTTAAATGATGGGTGTTATCATTCACAAGGGTCCCCGACACAATGCACATAGTCTGGAGCTCGCTGGGGTCCTGCATATGCTTTAATCACACTTTTGTCCATTTGCCTATCAGTTTGTTAACGAAATGGACAGAGGCTGCGTTTTCCCTCTAAAAGTGACTTTTAATGGTGGTTTTTGCGTTTAAATGATGGGTGTTATCATTCACAGGGTCCCTTAACACAATGCACACACAGCCTGGAGCAGTGGAGCAGCGGCTCGGCCGTTTTCCCACTTTTGTCCATTTGCCTATCAGTTTATTAACAAAATGGACAGAGCCTGCGTTTTCCCCCTAAAAGTGACTTTTAATGGTGGATTTTGCGTTTAAATTATGGGTGTTATCATTCACAGGGTCCCTTAACACAATGCACACATAGCCTGGAGCAGTGGAGCAGCGGCTCGGCCGTTTTCCCACTTTTGTCCATTTGCCTATCAGTTTGTTAGTGAAATAGACAGAGCCTGCGTTTTCCCCCTAAAAGTGACTTTTAATGGTGGTTTTTTGCGTTTAAATGATGGGTGTTATCATTCACAGGGTCCCTTAACACAATGCACACATAGCCTGGAGCAGTGGAGCAGCGGCTCGGCCGTTTTCCCACTTTTGTCCATTTGCCTATCAGTTTATTAACGAAATGGACAGAGCCGGCGTTTTCCCCCTAAAAGTGACTTTTAATGGTGGTTTTTGCGTTTAAATGATGGGTGTTATCATTCACAAGGGTCCCCGACACAATGCACATAGTCTGGAGCTCGCTGGGGTCCTGCATATGCTTTAATCACACTTTTGTCCATTTGCCTATCAGTTTGTTAACGAAATGGACAGAGGCTGCGTTTTCCCTCTAAAAGTGACTTTTAATGGTGGTTTTTGCGTTTAAATGATGGGTGTTATCATTCACAGGGTCCCTTAACACAATGCACACACAGCCTGGAACAGTGGAGCAGCGGCTCGGCCGTTTTCCCACTTTTGTCCATTTGCCTATCAGTTTATTAACGAAATGGACAGAGCCTGCGTTTTCCCCCCAAAAAAGGGCCTTTTAATGGTGGCCCTTGCGTTTAAATGATGGCTCTTATCATTCACAAGGGTCCCCGACACAATGCACACAGCCTGGAGCAGTGGAGCAGCGGCTCGGCCGTTTTCCCACTTTTGTCCATTTGCCTATCAGTTTGTTAACGAAATGGACAGAGCCGGCGTTTTCCCCCTAAAAGTGACTTTTAATGGTGGTTTTTGCGTTTAAATGATGGGTGTTATCATTCAAAAGGGTCCCCGACAAAATGCACATAGTCTGGAGCTCGCTGGGGTCCTGCATATGCTTTAATCACACTTTTGTCCATTTGCCTATCAGTTTGTTAACGAAATGGACAGAGCCTGCGTTTTCCCCCTAAAAGTGACTTTTAATGGTGGTTTTTGTATTTAAATGATGGGTCTTATCATTATCCAGGGTCCCCGACACATTGCAACTAGTCTGGAGCTCGCGGCGGTCCCGCAAATGCTTTAATCCCACTTTTGTCCATTTGCCTATCAGTTTGTTAACGAAGTGGACAGAGGCTGTTTTTTGCCCCTAAAAGTGACTTTTAATGGTGGTTTTTGCGTTTAAATGATGGGTGTTATCATTCACAGGGTCCCTTAACACAATGCACACACAGCCTGGTGCAGTGGAGCAGCGGCTCGGCCGTTTTCCCACTTTTGTCCATTTGCCTATCAGTTTATTAACGAAATGGACAGAGCCGGCGTTTTCCCCCTAAAAGTGACTTTTAATGGTGGTTTTTGCGTTTAAATGATGGGTGTTATCATTCACAAGGGTCCCCGACACAATGCACATCGTCTGGAGCTCGCTGGGGTCCTGCATATGCTTTAATCACACTTTTGTCCATTTGCCTATCAGTTTGTTAACGAAATGGACAGAGGCTGCGTTTTCCCTCTAAAAGTGACTTTTAATGGTGGTTTTTGCGTTTAAATGATGGGTGTTATCATTCACAGGGTCCCTTAACACAATGCACACACAGCCTGGAGCAGTGGAGCAGCGGCTCGGCCGTTTTCCCACTTTTGTCCATTTGCCTATCAGTTTATTAACGAAATGGACAGAGCCTGCGTTTTCCCCCCAAAAAAGGGCCTTTTAATGGTGGCCCTTGCGTTTAAATGATGGCTCTTATCATTCACAAGGGTCCCCGACACAATGCACACAGCCTGGAGCAGTGGAGCAGCGGCTCGGCCGTTTTCCCACTTTTGTCCATTTGCCTATCAGTTTGTTAACGAAATGGACAGAGCCGGCGTTTTCCCCCTAAAAGTGACTTTTAATGGTGGTTTTTGCGTTTAAATGATGGGTGTTATCATTCAAAAGGGTCCCCGACAAAATGCACATAGTCTGGAGCTCGCTGGGGTCCTGCATATGCTTTAATCACACTTTTGTCCATTTGCCTATCAGTTTGTTAACGAAATGGACAGAGCCTGCGTTTTCCCCCTAAAAGTGACTTTTAATGGTGGTTTTTGTATTTAAATGATGGGTCTTATCATTATCCAGGGTCCCCGACACATTGCAACTAGTCTGGAGCTCGCGGCGGTCCCGCAAATGCTTTAATCCCACTTTTGTCCATTTGCCTATCAGTTTGTTAACGAAGTGGACAGAGGCTGTTTTTTGCCCCTAAAAGTGACTTTTAATGGTGGTTTTTGCGTTTAAATGATGGGTGTTATCATTCACAGGGTCCCTTAACACAATGCACACACAGCCTGGTGCAGTGGAGCAGCGGCTCGGCCGTTTTCCCACTTTTGTCCATTTGCCTATCAGTTTGTTAACGAAATAGACAGAGCCTGCGTTTTCCCCCTAAAAGTGACTTTTAATGGTGGTTTTTGCGTTTAAATGATGGGTTTTATCATTCAAAAGGGTCCCCGACACAATGCACATAGTCTGGCACTCGCTGGGGTCCTGCATATGTTTTAATCACACTTTTGTCCATTTGCCTATCAGTTTGTTAACGAAATGGACAGAGGCTGCGTTTTCCCCCTAAAAGTGACTTTTAATGGTGGTTTTTGCATTTAAATGATGGGTGTTATCATTCACAGGGTCCCTTAACACAATGCACACACAGCCTGGAGCAGTGGAGCAGCGGCTCGGCCGTTTTCCCACTTTTGTCCATTTGCCTATCAGTTTATTAACAAAATGGACAGAGCCTGCGTTTTCCCCCTAAAAGTGACTTTTAATGGTGGCCCTTGCGTTTAAATGATGGGTCTTATCATTCACAAGGGTCCCCGACACAATGCACACAGCCTGGAGCAGTGGAGCAGCGGCTGGGCCGTGTTCCCACTTTTGTCCATTTGCCTATCAGTTTGTTAACGAAATGGACAGAGCCGGCGTTTTCCACCTAAAAGTGACTTTTAATGGTGGTTTTTGCGTTTAAATGATGGGTGTTATCATTCACAAGGGTCCCCGACACAATGCACATAGTCTGGAGCTCGCTGGGGTCCTGTATATGCTTTAATCACACTTTTGTCCATTTGCCTATCAGTTTGTTAACGAAATGGACAGAGCCTGCGTTTTCCCCCCCAAAAAGGGCCTTTTAATGGTGGCCCTTGCGTTTAAATGATGGGTCTTATCATTCACAAGGGTCCCCGACACAATGCACACAGCCTGGAGCAGTGGAGCAGCGGCTCGGCCGTTTTCCCACTTTTGTCCATTTGCCTATCAGTTTGTTAACGAAATGGACAGAGCCGGCGTTTTCCGACTAAAAGTGACTTTTAATGTTGGTTTTTGCGTTCAAATGATGGATGTTATCATTCACAGGGTCCCTTAACACAATGCACACACAGCCTGGAGCAGTGGAGCAGCGGCTCGGCCGTTTTCCAACTTTTGTCCATTTGCCTATCAGTTTGTTAACGGAATGGACAGAGCCGGCGTTTTCCCCCTAAAAGTGACTTTTAATGGTGGTTTTTGCGTTTAAATGATGGGTGTTATCATTCACAAGGGTCCCCGACACAATGCACATAGTCTGGAGCTCGCTGGGGTCCTGCATATGCTTTAATCACACTTTTGTCCATTTGCCTATCAGTTTGTTAACGAAATGGACAGAGGCTGAGTTTTCCCCCTAAAAGTGACTTTTAATGGTGGTTTTTGCGTTTAAATGATGGGTGTTATCATTCACAGGGTCCCTTAACACAATGCACACACAGCCTGGAGCAGTGGAGCAGCGGCTCGGCCGTGTTCCGACTTTTGTCCATTTGCCTATCAGTTTGTTAACGAAATGGACAGAGCCGGCGTTTTCCCCCTAAAAGTGACTTTTAATGGTGGTTGCTGCGTTTAAATGATGGGTGTTATCATTCACAAGGGTCCCCGACACAATGCACATAGTCTGGAGCTCGCTGGGTTCCTGCATGCTTTAATCACACTTTTGTCCATTTGCCTATCAGTTTGTTAACGAAATGGACAGAGCCTGCGTTTTCCCCCTAAAAGTGACTTTTAATGGTGGCCCTTGCGTTTAAATGATGGGTCTTATCATTCACAAGGGTCCCCGACACAATGCACACAGCCTGGAGCAGTGGAGCAGTGGCTGGGCCGTGTTCCCACTTTTGTCCATTTGCCTATCAGTTTGTTAACGAAATGGACAGAGCCGGCGTTTTCCCCCTAAAAGTGACTTTTAATGGTGGATTTTGCGTTTAAATGATGGGTGTTATCATTCACAAGGGTCCCCGACACAATGCACATAGTCTGGAGCTCGCTGGGGTCCTGCATATGCTTTAATCACACTTTTGTCCATTTGCCTATCAGTTTGTTAACGAAATGGACAGAGGCTGAGTTTTCCCCCTAAAAGTGACTTTTAATGGTGGTTTTTGCGTTTAAATGATGGGTGTTATCATTCACAGGGTCCCTTAACACAATGCACACACAGCCTGAGCAGTGGAGCAGCGGCTCGGCCGTGTTCCGACTTTTGTCCATTTGCCTATCAGTTTGTTAACGAAATGGACAGAGCCGGCGTTTTCCCCTAAAAGTGACTTTTAATGGTGGTTGCTGCGTTTAAATGATGGGTGTTATCATTCAAAAGGCTCCCCGACACAATGCACATAGTCTGGCACTCGCTGGGGTCCTGCATATGCTTTAATCACACTTTTGTCCATTTGCCTATCAGTTTGTTAACGAAATGGACAGAGGCTGCGTTTTCCCCCTAAAAGTGACTTTTAATGGTGGTTTTTGCGTTTAAATGATGGGTGTTATCATTCACAGGGTCCCTTAACACAATGCACACACAGCCTGGAGCAGTGGAGCAGCGGCTCGGCCGTTTTCCCACTTTTGTCCATTTGCCTATCAGTTTATTAACAAAATGGACAGAGCCTGCGTTTTCCCTCTAAAAGTGACTTTTAATGGTGGCCCTTGCGTTTAAATGATGGGTCTTATCATTCACAGGGTCCCCGACACAATGCACACAGCCTGGAGCAGTGGAGCAGCGGCTGGGCCGTGTTCCCACTTTTGTCCATTTGCCTATCAGTTTGTTAACGAAATGGACAGAGCCGGCGTTTTCCCCCTAAAAGTGACTTTTAATGGTGGTTTTTGCGTTTAAATGATGGGTGTTATCATTCACAAGGGTCCCCGACACAATGCACATAGTCTGGAGCTCGCTGGGGTCCTGCATATGCTTTAATCACACTTTTGTCCATTTGCCTATCAGTTTGTTAACGAAATGGACAGAGGCTGCGTTTTCCCTCTAAAAGTGACGTTTAATGGTGGTTTTTGCGTTTAAATGATGGGTGTTATCATTCACAGGGTCCCTTAACACAATGCACACACAGCCTGGAGCAGTGGAGAAGCGGCTCGGCCGTTTTCCCACTTTTGTCCATTTGCCTATCAGTTTGTTAACGAAATGGACAAAGCCGGCGTTTTCCCCCTAAAAGTGACTTTTAATGGTGGTGTTTGCGTTTAAATGATGGGTGTTATCATTCACAAGGGTCCCCGACACAATGCACATAGTCTGGAGCTCGCTGGGGTCCTGCATATGCTTTAATCACACTTTTGTCCATTTGCCTATCAGTTTGTTAAAGAAATGGACAGAGCCGGCGTTTTCCCTCTAAAAGTGACTTTTAATGGTGGTTTTTGCGTTTAAATGATGGGTGTTATCATTCACAGGGTCCCTTAACACAATGCACACACAGCCTGGAGCAGTGGAGCAGCGGCTCGGCCGTTTTCCCACTTTTGTCCATTTGCCTATCAGTTTATTAACGAAATGGACAGAGCCTGCGTTTTCCCCCCCAAAAAGGGCCTTTTAATGGTGGCCCTTGCGTTTAAATGATGGGTCTTATCATTCACAAGGGTCCCCGACACAATGCACACAGCCTGGATCAGTGGAGCAGCGGCTGGGCCGTGTTCCCACTTTTGTCCATTTGCCTATCAGTTTGTTAACGAAATGGACAGAGCCGGCGTTTTCCCCCTAAAAGTGACTTGTAATGGTGTTTTTTGCGTTTAAATGATGGGTGTTATCATTCACAAGGGTCCCCGACACAATGCACATAGTCTGGAGCTCGCTGGGGTCCTGCATATGCTTTAATCAAACTTTTGTCCATTTGCCTATCAGTTTGTTAACGAAATGGACAGAGGCTGCGTTTTCCCCCTAAAAGTGACTTTTAATGGTGGTTTTTGCGTTTAAATGATGGGTGTTATCATTCACAGGGTCCCTTAACACAATGCACACACAGCCTGGAGCAGTGGAGCAGCGGCTCGGCCGTTTTCCCACTTTTGTCCATTTGCCTATCAGTTTATTAACGAAATGGACAGAGCCTGCGTTTTCCCCCCCAAAAAGGGCCTTTTAATGGTGGCCCTTGCGTTTAAATGATGGGTCTTATCATTCACAAGGGTCCCCGACACAATGCACACAGCCTGGATCAGTGGAGCAGCGGCTGGGCCGTGTTCCCACTTTTGTCCATTTGCCTATCAGTTTGTTAACGAAATGGACAGAGCCGGCGTTTTCCCCTAAAAGTGACTTGTAATGGTGTTTTTTGCGTTTAAATGATGGGTGTTATCATTCACAAGGGTCCCCGACACAATGCACATAGTCTGGAGCTCGCTGGGGTCCTGCATATGCTTTAATCAAACTTTTGTCCATTTGCCTATCAGTTTGTTAACGAAATGGACAGAGGCTGCGTTTTCCCCCTAAAAGTGACTTTTAATGGTGGTTTTTGCGTTTAAATGATGGGTGTTATCATTCACAGGGTCCCTTAACACAATGCACACACAGCCTGGAGCAGTGGAGCAGCGGCTCGGCCGTGTTCCCACTTTTGTCCATTTGCCTATCAGTTTGTTAACGAAATGGACAGAGCCGGCGTTTTCCCCCTAAAAGTGACTTTTAATGGTGGTTTTTGCGTTTAAATGATGGGTGTTATCATTCAAAAGGGTCCCGACACAATGCACATAGTCTGGCACTCGCTGGGGTCCTGCATATGCTTTAATCACACTTTTGTCCATTTGCCTATCAGTTTGTTAACGAAATGGACAGAGGCTGCGTTTTCCCCCTAAAAGTGACTTTTAATGGTGGTTTTTGCGTTTAAATGATGGGTGTTATCATTCACAGGGTCCCTTAACACAATGCACACACAGCCTGGAGCAGTGGAGCAGCGGCTCGGCCATTTTCCCACTTTTGTCCATTTGCCTATCAGTTTGTTAACGAAATGGACAGAGCCTGCGTTTTCCCCCTAAAAGTGACTTTTAATGGTGGCCCTTGCGTTTAAATGATGGGTCTTATCATTCACAAGGGTCCCCGACACAATGCACACTGGAGCAGTGGAGCAGCGGCTGGGCCGTGTTCCAACTTTTGTCCATTTGCCTATCAGTTTGTTAACGGAATGGACAGAGCCGGCATTTTCCCCCTAAAAGTGACTTTTAATGGTGGTTTTTGCGTTTAAATGATGGGTGTTATCATTCACAAGGGTCCCCGACACAATGCACATAGTCTGGAGCTCGCTGGGGTCCTGCATATGCTTTAATCACACTTTTGTCCATTTGCCTATCAGTTTGTTAACGAAATGGACAGAGGCTGCGTTTTCCCCCTAAAAGTGACTTTTAATGGTGTTTTTTGCGTTTAAATGATGGGTGTTATCATTCACAGGGTCCCTTAACACAATGCACACACAGCCTGGAGCAGTGGAGCAGTGGCTCGGCCGTTTTCCCACTTTTGTCCATTTGCCTATCAGTTTGTTAACGAAATGGACAGAGCCTGCGTTTTCACCCTAAAAGTGACTTTTAATGGTGGTTTTTGCGTTTAAATGATGGGTGTTATCATTCACAGGGTCCCTTAACACAATGCACACACAGCCTGGAGCAGTGGAGCAGCGGCTCGGCCGTGTTCCTACTTTTGTCCATTTGCCTATCAGTTTGTTAACGAAATGGACAGAGCCGGCGTTTTCCCCCTAAAAGTGACTTTTAATGGTGGTTTTTGCGTTTAAATGATGGGTGTTATCATTCACAAGGGTCCCCGACACAATGCACATAGTCTGGAGCTCGCTGGGGTCCTGCATATGCTTTAATCACACTTTTGTCCATTTGCCTATCAGTTTGTTAACGAAATGGACAGAGCCTGCGTTTTCCCCCTAAAAGTGACTTTTAATGGTGTTTTTTGCGTTTAAATGATGGGTGTTATCATTCACAAGGGTCCCCGACACAATGCACATAGTCTGGCACTCGCTGGGGTCCTGCATATGCTTTAATCACACTTTTGTCCATTTGCCTATCAGTTTGTTAACGAAATGGACAGAGGCTGCGTTTTCCCCCTAAAAGTGACTTTTAATGGTGGCCCTTGCGTTTAAATGATGGGTCTTATCATTCACAAGGGTCCCCGACACAATGCACACAGCCTGGAGCAGTGGAGCAGCGGCTGGGCCGTGTTCCCACTTTTGTCCATTTGCCTATCAGTTTGTTAACGAAATGGACAGAGGCTGCGTTTTCCCCCTAAAAGTGACTTTTAATGGTGTTTTTTGCGTTTAAATGATGGGTGTTATCATTCACAGGGTCCCTTAACACAATGCACACACAGCTTGGAGCAGTGGAGCAGCGGCTCGGCCGTTTTCCCACTTTTGTCCATTTGCCTATCAGTTTGTTAACGAAATGGACAGAGCCGGCGTTTTCCCGCTAAAAGTGACTTTTAATGGTGTTTTTTGCGTTTAAATGATGGGTGTTATCATTCACAAGGGTCCCCGACACAATGCACATAGTCTGGAGCTCGCTGGGGTCCTGCATATGCTTTAATCACACTTTTGTCCATTTGCCTATCAGTTTGTTAACGAAATGGACAGAGGCTGCGTTTTCCCCCTAAAAGTGACTTTTAATGGTGGCCCTTGCGTTTAAATGATGGGTCTTATCATTCACAAGGGTCCCCGACACAATGCACAAAGCCTGGAGCAGTGGAGCAGCGGCTGGGCCGTGTTCCAACTTTTGTCCATTTGCCTATCAGTTTGTTAACGAAATGGACAGAGGCTGCGTTTTCCCCCTAAAAGTGACTTTTAATGGTGGCCCTTGCGTTTAAATGATGGGTCTTATCATTCACAAGGGTCCCCGACACAATGCACACAGCCTGGAGCAGTGGAGCAGAGGCTGGGCCGTGTTCCCACTTTTGTCAATTTGCCTATCAGTTTGTTAACGAAATGGACAGAGCCGGCGTTTTCCCCCTAAAAGTGACTTTTAATGGTGGTTTTTGCGTTTAAATGATGGGTGTTATCATTCACAAGGGTCTCCGACACAATGCACATAGTCTGGCACTCGCTGGGGTCCTGCATATGCTTTAATCACACTTTTGTCCATTTGCCTATCAGTTTGTTAACGAAATGGACAGAGGCTGCGTTTTCCCCCTAAAAGTGACTTTTAATGGTGGTTTTTGCGTTTAAATGATGGGTGTTATCATTCACAGGGTCCCTTAACACAATGCACACACAACCTGGAACAGTGGAGCAGCGGCTCGGCCTTTTTCCCACTTTTGTCCATTTGCCTATCAGTTTATTAACAAAATGGAAAGAGCCTGCGTTTTCCCCCTAAAAGTGACTTTTAATGGTGGCCCTTGCGTTTAAATGATGGGTCTTATCATTCACAAGGGTCCCCGACACAATGCACACAGCCTGGAGCAGTGGAGCAGCGGCTGGGCCGTGTTCCCACTTTTGTCCATTTGCCTATCAGTTTATTAACGAAATGGACAGAGCCTGCGTTTTCCCCCTAAAAGTGACTTTTAATGGTGGCCCTTGCGTTTAAATGATGGGTCTTATCATTCACAAGGGTCCCCGACACAATGCACACAGCCTGGAGCAGTGGAGCAGCGGCTGGGCCGTGTTCCCACTTTTGTCCATTTGCCTATCAGTTTGTTAACGAAATGGACAGGGCCGGCGTTTTCCCCCTAAAAGTGACTTTTAATGGTGGTTTTTGTGTTTAAATGATGGGTGTTATCATTCACAAGGGTCCCCGACACAATGCACATAGTCTGGAGCTCGCTGGGGTCCTGCATATACTTTAATCACACTTTTGTCCATTTGCCTATCAGTTTGTTAACGAAATGGACAGAGCCGGCGTTTTCCCCCTAAAAGTGACTTTTAATGGTGGTTTTTGTGTTTAAATGATGGGTGTTATCATTCACAAGGGTCCCCGACACAATGCACATAGTCTGGAGCTCGCTGGGGTCCTGCATATGCTTTAATCACACTTTTGTCCATTTGCCTATAAGTTTGTTAACGAAATGGACAGAGCCTGCGTTTTCCCCCTAAAAGTGACTTTTAATGGTGGCCCTTGCGTTTAAATGATGGGTCTTATCATTCACAAGGGTCCCCGACACATTGCACACAGCCTGGAGCAGTGGAGCAGCGGCTGGGCCGTGTTCCCACTTTTGTCCATTTGCCTATCAGTTTGTTAACGAAATGGACAGGGCCGGCGTTTTCCCCCTAAAAGTGACTTTTAATGGTGGTTTTTGTGTTTAAATGATGGGTGTTATCATTCACAAGGGTCCCCGACACAATGCACATAGTCTGGAGCTCGCTGGGGTCCTGCATATACTTTAATCACACTTTTGTCCATTTGCCTATCAGTTTGTTAACGAAATGGACAGAGCCGGCGTTTTCCCCCTAAAAGTGACTTTTAATGGTGGTTTTTGTGTTTAAATGATGGGTGTTATCATTCACAAGGGTCCCCGACACAATGCACATAGTCTGGAGCTCGCTGGGGTCCTGCATATGCTTTAATCACACTTTTGTCCATTTGCCTATAAGTTTGTTAACGAAATGGACAGAGCCTGCGTTTTCCCCCTAAAAGTGACTTTTAATGGTGGCCCTTGCGTTTAAATGATGGGTCTTATCATTCACAAGGGTCCCCGACACATTGCACACAGCCTGGAGCAGTGGAGCAGCGGCTGGGCCGTGTTCCCACTTTTTTCCATTTGCCTATCAGTTTGTTAACGAAATAGACAGAGCCTGCGTTTTCCCCCTAAAAGTGACTTTTAATGGTGGTTTTTGCGTTTAAATGATGGGTGTTATCATTCAAAAGGTTCCCCGACACAATGCACATAGTCTGGCACTCGCTGGGGTCCTCCATATGCTTTAATCACACTTTTGTCCATTTGCCTATCAGTTTGTTAACGAAATGGACAGAGGCTGTTTTTTCCCCCTAAAAGTGACTTTTAATGGTGGTTTTTGCATTTAAATGATAGTTATTATCATTATCCAGGGTCCCCGACACAATGCACATAGTCTGGAGCTCGCTGGGGTCCCGCATATGCTTTAATCACACTTTTGTCCATTTGCCTATCAGTTTGTTAACGAAGTGGACAGAGGCTGTTTTTTGCCCCTAAAAGTTACTTTTAATGGTGGTTTTTGCATTTAAATGATGGGTCTTATCATTTTGGAGGGTCCCCGACACAATGCACATAGTCTGGAGCTCGCTGGGGTCCCGCATATGCTTTAATCACACTTTTGTCCATTTGCCTATCAGTTTGTTAACGAAGTGGACAGAGGCTGTTTTTTGCCCCTAAAAGTGACTTTTAATGGTGGTTTTTGCATTTAAATGATGAGTCTTATCATTCTCCAGGGTCCCCGACACAATGAACATAGTCTGGAGCTCGCTGGGGTCCCGCATAGGCTTTAATCACACTTTTGTCCATTTGCCTATCAGTTTGTTAACGAAGTGGACAGAGGCTGTTTTTCTCCGCTAAAAGTGACTTTTAATGGTGGTTTTTGCATTTAAAAGATGGGTCTTATCATTGTGGAGGGTCCCCGACACAATGCACATAGTCTGGAGCTCGCTGGGTTCCCGCTTATGCTTTAATCACACTTTTGTCCATTTGCCTATCAGTTTGTTAACGAAGTGGACAGAGGCTGTTTTTTGCCCGTAAAAGTGACTTTTAATGGTGTTTTTTGCATTTAAATGATGGGTCTTATCATTGTGGAGGGTCCCCGACACAATGCACATAGTCTGGAGCTCGCTGGGGTCCCGCATATGCTTTAATCACACTTTTGTCCATTTGCCTATCAGTTTGTTAACGAAGTGGACAGAGGCTGTTTTTCGCCCCTAAAAGTGACTTTTAATGGTGGTTTTTGCATTTAAATGATGGGTCTTATCATTGTGGAGGGTCCCCGACACAATGCACATAGTCTGGAGCTCGCTGGGGTCCCGCATATGCTTTAATCACACTTTTGTCCATTTGCCTATCAGTTTGTTAACGAAGTGGACAGAGGCTGTTTTTTGCCCCTAAAAGTGACTTTTAATGGTGGTTTTTGCATTTAAATGATGGGTCTTATCATTGTGGAGGGTCCCCGCCACAATGCACATAGTCTGGAGCTCGCTGGGGTCCCGCATATGCTTTAATCACACTTTTGTCCATTTGCCTATCAGTTTGTTAACGAAGTGGACAGAGGCTGTTTTTCGCCCCTAAAAGTGACTTTTAATGGTGGTTTTTGCATTTAAATGATGGGTCTTATCATTGTGGAGGGTCCCCGACACAATGCACATAGTCTGGAGCTTGCTGGGGTCCCGCATATGCTTTAATCACACTTTTGTCCATTTGCCTATCAGTTTGTTAACGAAGTGGACAGAGGCTGTTTTTCGCCCCTAAAAGTTACTTTTAATGGTGGTTTTTGCATTTAAATGATGGGTCTTATCATTGTGGAGGGTCCCCGACACAATGCACATAGTCTGGAGCTTGCTGGGGTCCCGCATATGCTTTAATCACACTTTTGTCCATTTGCCTATCAGTTTGTTAACGAAGTGGACAGAGGCTGTTTTTTGCCCCTAAAAGTGACTTTTAATGGTGTTTTTTGCATTTAAATGATGGGTCTTATGATTCTCCAGGGTCCCCGTCACAATGCACATAGTCTGGAGCTCGCTGGGGTCCCGCATAGGCTTTAATCACACTTTTGTCCATTTGCCTATCAGTTTGTTAACGAAGTGGACAGAGGCTGTTTTTCCCCGCTAAAAGTGACTTTTAATGGTGTTTTTTGCATTTAAATGATGGGTCTTATCATTGTGGAGGGTCCCCGAAACAATGCACATAGTCTGGAGCTCGCTGGGGTCCCGCATATGCTTTAATCAGGCGTTTTAACACTTTTCCCCACGAAAATGATTTTTAATCATTTTTTTGGGGGCTATATAAATCGGTTAATATATAATATATTAATAAATATATATATTAATATAAACCGGTTAATGCAGAGCACAATCGTACCTTTTACTATTTTAATGTATTTGCATTATATATCTTTGGGCTATAAAAGCGACATATTTGGATTACTTTGTCAGTTTATGGAGCTTTTCCCATAAATCCCGGAGGATCCGGGCCAAATTTGGGAGCTCATAGGCGGCCTGCCATAGGCCCCCACCCGTGGAAAGAAAAAAAAATGAAAGAAAACGGTCAATTATATGTTAAAATAATCAAAAAATGAACTTTTAAAATTACAACAGAGAAGGGGCTCAGAGAAGGGGAGAAGGGGCTCAAGTGTTCGGCGCTTCGGGACGAAGCCCCGAACACTTTTCCCCTCCCCCGTTGCAAGGTACAACGGAGAGGGGAATCCAGACTTCCCCTCCTCCGTTGTAAAAAAACGTTCATGTTTTCCAAGCTACCATCTGCACGAAATCGGAAACCCGGTTTTTGAGAGGACTCAGAAAAAAAACGGCTGTGTAACTTCATGGAGGAATTCATCCGTTGTATGTGCACTCTGGCTCGGATACATTTTGTTGCCCGGAGACCCCCCAGCATGGTTCTTCCCAAACTTTAAGTTTTTGAACTGAGCTCCGGAGGAAGGCAAGGGGAGTTGACAGGGGACTCAATCCGCCTCATGAGGCACTATTCTCGGATACATTTCAACACTTTTAGCCCTTTTTGATGGTTCTCCAAAAAATAACTCTGACTTTTTCAGAGTGCGGAGGAATGCAAGGGGAGTTGACAGGGGACTCAATCCGCCTCATGAGGCACTATTCTCGGATACATTTTCTCATTTTCACCACTTTTCATGTTTTTATTATGTATATTGTTATATTATTATTGTATATATGTATACTGTGTATACTGTTTTTGTAAAAATTATGTGATTATTAAATAAATAGTAAAACATGAATATAACCTTGAAGGTTCCCAGGGGCAAATACAGTGCCAGGTGTCAGACTATTTGAACAATGTTTACCCAGGGTTCAGACACCTTCCCTGGCTTGTAAAATGTGGTGATGCGCCCTGGAGGTATCAGACTATTTTAAACAACTTTTCCCCGCCTTTCAAACACTTGTTCCTGGGTTATAGCCTGTCATTTTGCAGGATATCATTTAAAATGGAATCTCTCCTGGAAATGGACATATTCTGTGCATTTCCAGGAGAGGTTACATGTTAAATTATATCCTGCAAAATGACAGGCTATAACTCTCTTCCATACGTTTAAAAACACTTTTCCGACTATATTAAACAACTTTTCCGCGCCTTTCAAACACTTGTTCCTGGGTTATAGCCTGTCATTTTGCAGGATATCATTTAAAATGGAATCTCTCCCGGAAATGGACATATTCTGTGCATTTCCAGGAGAGGTTACATGTTAAATTATATCCTGCAAAATGACAGGCTACAACTCTCTTCCATACGTTTAAAAACACTTTTCCGACTATTTTAAACAACTTTTCCCCGCCTTTCAAACACTTGTTCCTGGGTTATAGCCTGTCATTTTGCAGGATATCATTTAAAATGGAATCTCTCCTGGAAATGGACATATTCTGTGCATTTCCAGGAGAGGTTACATGTTAAATTATATCCTGCAAAATGACAGGCTACGACTCTCTTCCAGACGTTTAAAAACACTTTTCCCGACCATTTAAACATTATTTCTGGCTTGTAAAGTGCGGTGATGAGCCCTGACAGTATCAGACTATTTAAAGGGTTACCAGGAGCATGAGAATATCCTCCACAGAAGGGGTGGTGGTGCCGTGAATAAGGCCGAATATGCATACCGATGTGCGGACGGTAAAGCACCGCAAAATCCACCCCCTTTAGGGTAACCAGGGGCATGAATTTCTGTAGGGTGTGAACATCTGGGTTTAGTCCGTGGGGGAGTGCTTAAGTCCGGGAGTCCGGGGACTCACGGTGTGCAAGGTTATGGAGGTGCCCATGTCAGGGACACATGCTGGAGGTCTGTGGTCCGTCCTTTGGGGGTCTTGGAGGGGCCACAGAGAGGAGATTTCCCCGGTCTCTGTCCTGGATGAGTGAAATAAACAGAGTCTCAATTTCAGGGACACATGCTGGAGGTCTCTCTCCCGAGAGTGGACGTCCATTGCCTGTAAATAGGTCTAACATTAGGTCTGTCACTTTGGCTAACCGCACCACTGTCTGTCGTCTCCCGCGAGTGGACATCCATTGCCCCTAAATAGGGGAGGGGCAGTTTACACACACACGCAGCTGCTGCATGCAGCAACGCACACACAGGGAGGAGATGGCAGAGAGAACGCACTCCCCTGAAAACTCCCCTTTGATTCCTCCAGACTCAGAAAATGTAAAAGTTCATTTTTTGGAGATCCATAGAAAAAGGGTGAAAATGAAAAAAAGTATTCGAAAATAGTGCCTCATAAGGCGGGTAGAGTCCCTTGAAAACTCCCCTTGAATTCCTCCAGACTCAGAAAAAGTCAAAATTGACTTTTTGGAGATCCATAGAAAAAGGGTGAAAATGAAAAAAGTATGCCACAGCATGGATTCGAACACGCGACCAACCGCATCCAGGGGCGAGCGTTAACGCAGTGAGCCACTGGACCTGAGTACTCAAACATGCCTACTTGTGCATCTTAGAAACTCTGAATTCACTAAATGTACAACTTTTTCTCCATCAAAATGAACAAATGAGACATTAAATAACATCTACAGATCAAGACGAAGCGAATGGAAGCGGTCCCAGCCTCGTAGCTGTGAACAGCTGTGATCGCAGGAAAATGCTGTTACAAAGATTTCTCAGTATATCTCCGGGACATTTCCCTGGCTTTCCCACCGTCACAATGGACAAACGAGACATGAAATAACATCAACAGATCAAGACGAAGCGAATGGAAGTACCCCCGGAGTCATAGCATGTGTAAATCGAGACGAAACATCTCTCTCTCCCCCGCCTGCTTGCGAGGGGGAGGGGCAGTTTACACACACACGCAGCTGCTGCATGCAGCAACACACACACACAGGGAGGAGATGGCAGAGAGAACGCACTCCCCTGAAAACTCCCCTTGAATTCCTCCAGACTCAGAAAATGTAAAAGATCACTTTTTGGAGATCCATAGAAAAAGGGTGAAAATGAAAAAAAGTATGCCACAGCATGGATTCGAAGACGCGACCAACCGCATCCAGGGGCAAGCGTTTTTTTTTTCTTTTTATTATTTATTATCAAAATGTTTTCACACAGATTAAACAAACACTCACATTGCATAACCAATCCCCCAAAAAGAAGAGGACCCCAATGCATTTAATACAAAGTATACATCACAGTCCTATCTTGTCTTTCACTTCCCCGACATTCCTAATCCACCATTCTTTTACATTTATTCCCCTTTCACAGGTCATCATTCCTTATTTTTCAAAATTATACTTAAGCTTTCCATCATTCACTTCTATCAGTGTACAACCATCAACATGTTCTTTCATGAACATCTCATTATCTTTGTACACATATAACATTCCAACAACCCTCATTATATTCCTCTTCATAATTCCCCACACTCCATCAACTCTCCCCTCATAGTGTGCTACATTCCTTCTTATTTTCACCGCATATCTTGCCTGGCTTAAACATAGATTTAACATATCAACATTGCACCCATCCCTTCTCCCACTCAACCCAAACAACCACAATTCTTTCCACTCTAGACATTTTAACACCCCTTCATCCCAGCACCTGCATATCAATTATTTTATTTTCCCAAAGAACCCCCTTAATTCCCCACACTCAAAAAACTCATGCATACAATTCTCCACTCCCACCTTACACACATCACATTCTCTCTTAACCTCTTTGTCAAACATACTTATTATTAAATTGTTGAACACCCTGTTGTGCCTTAAACAGAAATCAAAGTGCTCGCCCTTCACACTATTCCCTTTCACTCTCAGATTCACCCACATCTTTTTCACATCCATTCCCCCCATCACCTTTTCCCATACCTTTTCTGATGCTGGTCTCCTTGCATCCCCCTTCCCAAGGATTTTGTATATCATTTTCGTGCTAAGGTCTCCCAGCTTCACCCCTTCACCCACATATAGCGCTACCTCACTTTCGCCCCCTCCCACCTTCTTGCTCTCCACCATCCTCCTCCATTCCACCGGCATCCCCTCTTTGATGCTCTCCATCATGCCTTCCGCTGTCCTTCCCCCCATTAACAGATCCTTTTCCCTTGTCCCATCAACAATAACTTGAGCCCCCATGAACCCCGGAACATACTCATAGACTAGGTCTCTTATTACCCTAAATCCAGCCCTCCACATTGGTAAATTAAATAATACTTCCCCCTCTTTCATTATCCTATAGTTTTGGAATATGGGTTGTTTCCATACCTGCTGCGCATTCTCACATTCATACTTCACATTCCCCAAAAACTCTCCCCACGCATTCATCACCTCCCTTTGAAAATCATTCATTCCAGTCATCCACCCTTTCTTAAAGCGCATAAATATCCCACTGTCCCCACACCCCCCTCCTTTATTTATACTGTCTCTCAAAAATTCTTTCCACACATGCTTATTTCCCTTATTTAGATATTTTATCATCGTTTTAACCCTCATTGCTTTCATCTTCCTTTCCACATTTATTAGTTTTAGCCCCCCATCTTTATAGTCATTCTCTAGAACCTCCCTAGCTATCCTCACTCCCTTCCCCTCCCACATGAACTCACTCACTATTTTATTTACCTCTTGTATTACTCTGTCTGGCACCTCCATTACACTCATTACATAAACTAGCTTGCTCATGATGAGACCATTTACTACTATAACTTTCCGCCTCAGTTTTAATCTCCTCAGTTTCCAGAAGCTTAGGGTCTTTTTTAAACTACCCACCACTCCCTCATATTGCACATCCCTCCCCTCTCTGTCCTTCAAACCCACATTAATACCCAGTACCCTAATATATTCCTTATTCTCTTTTAAACCTAACTCCTCTCTCCCTACATCACCCTTTCCCAGCACCATGTACTCTGACTTTTCCATATTAATTTTAGCCCCTGAAGCTCTTCCATATATCTCCACACTCTCTAAGACCCCTCTTACACTTTCCATGTCTCTTACGGTGATTGTAGTATCATCCGCATATTGGAATACTACACTTATCCCTCCCCCCGGCACCATCACCCCCTTTACCCTCTCATTCTGTTGTAGCAAAGCCGCAAGGGGCTCCGCTGATAATGCATAGAGCATCGCCGATAGAGGGCATCCCTGCCGGACGGATCTCCCTAACTTAAATACATTTGTGATGATCCCATTAACCTTAACGCAACTCATGGCTTTCCTATATATTCTCCTTATCCACCCAACAAACCCCCTCCCAAACCCTGCTTTTACCAAAACCCTGAATAAATAAACGTGATTAACCCTATCGAACGCCTTGTTCAGATCTAAGCTTACCAACAGCCCTCCTTCTCCACCCTTCATATGATTTACCGTGTCCCTAATACTACAAACTGTGTCACATATATCCCTTCCAGGAATACTATATGCCTGGGTGCTCCCCACCACCGCACCAATAACCCTCTTCATTCTATTGGATAACACCCGTGCTATAATCTTATAATCCCCATTCAACATACTTAACGGCCTATAGTTCCCTAATTTATCCCTACTACCCTTTTTGTACAATATGCTAATCACCCCTGTTGATAATCCGTCCGGCAGTTCATCCTTCTCTTCGAAGCTCTTAAACAACTCCTTCAACATTGGGACTAGCACAGCCTTAAATTCCATGTAGAACTCTGCAGTTAGGCCATCTAGTTCCGGGCTTTTATTTTTGCCCATGCCATCTATTGCTGCCTCTATTTCCTCTTTTCCTATCTCCCCTTCGCATAACTCTCTTCCTTCTTCTGTCAACACCGCCCTCATGCTCCCCAGAGTCTTTTCCAGGCTCTCTTTTTCATTAATTTCCTCCTGGAAGAGCTCTCTATAAAACTCTTCCACCCTCTTAACTATCCCTACTAAGTCTTTAATAATCTCACCCCCCTTACCCTCTATCTGCCTAATCTGATTGTTCCCCTGCTTCCTATTCTCCATCCCTAAGAAAAAACCTGTACATTGTTCCCCTTCAACTAAATATCTTGCCCTACTCCTGACTATTGCCCCCATACACCTCTCTCTTTCCACTATCCCTAACTCATCCCTAAGACTATTGTAGACCCCTAAATCTCTCCCTGCCTCTCCCTCTATCTTCTCTGCTTCTTTATTTAGTTCCTCTTTTAACCTCTCCTCCCTCTCTCTCCCTCTTTTATTTCTTCCACAACTGAACTTTATGCTCATTTTTATTATTTCTCTTTTTAGGCCCTCCCACCATTCTCCTTCATCCTCACCATCCATTTTCTCTTGCTTCCTTAACCATTCATTGATCATTTTTTTGTATTTCTCATCCTTAAGCAGAGCAGCGTTTAGGCACCACACCCCTCCCCCTCTTCCCTTACATCCATCATCCAGCTTAAAGCCAAGGATAACATGATCACTCAAGCTTGTCGTTGTATGTTTAAATGTCCCCACCTTCCCACCTATCCTTCCCTTGCACAGCACCAAGTCTATCCTACTCTGCTTCAACACACCCCCCACCACCTGTTTTCTAGTATATACCCTCTCATCCAAATTCCTTTCCCTCCACACATCTCTTAAGCCATTCTCCCTCATCAGTTTCTCCAATGCACCTCGTGAGGAGTCATTTCTATAACTCATCCCACCCGCCACATCAATCCTTCCACACCTCACATTGAAATCACCCACCACCACACAATTTCCCCCACACTTCCCATCCAGACCCTCAAAAAAACTCTTTCTTTCTTTCTCCTCATTAGGCGCATGAATATTCATCAGTCTATACATTTCCCCCATATAACCAAACTCTGCAATAATCATCCTTCCTTTTCCATCATCCTCCACCTTTTTCACACTTTCCACTTTTCCCATTCTAAACAATATTGCCACCCCTCTTGCATTCAAACCACCATTATTGAAAAATACCCTCCCCATCCATCCCATTATCACATCACCCACACTTTCATTGTCCCAGTGTGTCTCCTTTAGGCATATGACATCAGCTGTACATAGCAGTAAAGCCCTGTCCCTTCTGTCCTTTGTTTTTAGCCCCCGGCCATTAAATGTACATATCGTCACCATTGCATGTAAAGTTTGAAAAAAAATGTCTGTTCCCACTTGTCCTTCTTTTCCAGGCCACAGCCGTTGAAAGAAACAATCTTCACCATTGTTATTTAAAGGGGATTAGCGTTGGAGTATTCCAAAAGTTCTCCTTCAGCTCACCTTTCGCTGTCCAGTTCATCTCCACCGACTCCTTTCACATTCTTCTCCACTTGTGAACGCGTTTTCACTTTCCCTCTCACGGGTATTCCTGATGGTTTTGAGTCACCTCCTCCGACCCTCGATCCCTCTCTCCCAGGCGTCATCGGACTCCTACTCCGTCCCCTGGTCCTCGGAACCTCGACCCGCTCCTCGATCTCCTGCTCTCCCACCGTCACCTCTACGATTTCGTCATCATCCTCCAGGAGCAACGTAATCTCATCTTCCACTCTCTGCTCCCCCACCTTCTCCGCTTCTTCTCTCTCCTCCACCACCATCACCGCTTCTCCTCTCTCCTCCACCGCCGTCACCCCCTCCTTCTCCACACCTTCGCCGTTCGGACTTTTCTTTCTCTCCGTCTTTGTTTTCTTCTTTTTCCCCTTCCCTTTCCCCACTGTCTGTGTCCCCTCATTTCCCTCCTCCGCTACCCCCTCATGTTGTCTTTTCTTCCCTCCTTCCTTCTGTTCCCCCCCTATTTATTTCTGCCCCACCGCCACCACCACTACCTTCTCTCCCTCTATCACCTCCTCAGCCCCCTCATCCTCCGCCCCCCCTCTTCTTTATCCACCTCTTCCACCTCCTGCTCCGCTTCCTCCTCCACATCGTGCCTCTCTCTCTCCCCCTCCTTTTCAGGCCTGGCCTGTTCTCTCCTTCCCACCCTCTCTTCCCCAGCACAATCCCTCGCAAAATGCCCAACAACCCCACACCTGTAACATTTTATCTCCGGACACTCCCTAAAAATGTGCCCCGCCCTTAGACAGTTTCTGCACACCGCCACCTGTCTGTCATGTATGACCCTTACGTATTCTGCCCCCCCCTCCACTCTAAATTGTGTCGAGTACGGCAGCGATGTTACCTTCTCATTAAGAGAAACTTTGAGGAAGCGTGTCCCGTCCCCTATCCTCATCCCCTCCCTGGTGTTCTTTACATATCTTCTTTTGATGGGCGAAACCGCCTTAACCCCCCACTCAAACAGCCTCCTCAGGATCTGGTCATCCTCGATATATATCGGCATGTACATAAAGGACACCATCACCTCCATCGCTGTTAACTCCTCTGCCTTTATGACCACCCCCTTCACCCTCAGCCCCTCCAGCAATCTCTTCTTTCCCTCCACATATCTCATTGTCACCTCATACCTCTCCCCCTTCAGCCTGCATCCCAGCACTTCCCCACACTCATCCTGTATTTCACACAGCATGTCCAACATTGTAATCTTTCCCAGGCCCCCCTCCACCGTCACCGCCAGTGTCAGATCCGCCCGGTAACTAATGTCCTCATTCCCTTCTCCCACCCTGTTCCCCCTCTCTTTTACTTGGCTACTGCCCTGTTTCAAACTGTTTCTCTCTTTTTCTCCGTCCGTTTTCTTTCTTTGTCCAGGCCCCTCCTCTTTCCTTCCGTCGTCTCCATTCACAAACTTTTGTCCTTCTCCCGTGTTCTCCCGGCTTTCCTCCTCTTCTGTTCTTCTCTGCGCACTCTCCTGTGCATTTTCTGACCCTCCGCTTGTCTTTAGAGCCTCGCCGCTCTTCCCTGCGCGTTCCTTAATACCTCCGCTGCTATTCCTCGCGCCCTCTTCCGGGTTCTGTTCCGCTCCGCAATGTCCTCCTCCCAGTCTCTTTGAAGCCGTTGTTGTGCTTGTTCCGGATTGAGACGCACCCATCTCCTCTTCTCTCTCCATAATTCCCTTCTTTCCAGCCTTTCCTTTCATTAGTCCGGCTTTTTCCGCCTCTCTTTCCTCCCGGCTCCTCTCATCCAGCTTCCTCTCCAGCAGCAGCTTCGCTTTCTCCTCTTCATTCCTCATATTTCCCATCATGCAGGCCGCCTCTCTTACATCCTTTCCTTGTGTAGAGCCCTCAGTATCCGTCTGCATTGTCGGTTTTCCTCCCGTTTCTCCAGCATGTTCCGCTGCATTCAGCTCGGCTTCTTCCGCTTTCTTCGCCGCCCCCCGCATTCCAGACATTCCAGACATTCCAGGATTCACGTCCTTATTCTCCGTTCTTTTCTCCATTTTCTCCACAACGCACCTTCAATGTTTGTCCCCCCAGACAGCTGAGCTGTTTGGGGGGGGTTTTGCCGGAAAAGATCGCGATTAAAACGCTTGTTTTAATCACTTTGTCCCGTTTCTTCAGCAAACAATTGACCTGCTTCCTCCAGCACTCTCGCTGCGTTCGCGCTGTTGCTCCTCGTATTTTCTCCTCTGATGTTCACAAAACACGGTTTGAAAGTATCCCCCCCGACAGCAGAGCTGTTTGGGGGGCTGTTTGTCCAAAAATAAAGTGCAAAAACCGTCTTATTTGCTCCACTTTGTCCAAATTCGTCCCAAACTTTTGCGTCCACACATACACTGCACGTTAACGCAGTGAGCCACTGGACCTGAGTACTCAAACATGCCTACTTGTGCATCTTAGACACTCTGAATTCACTAAATGTACAACTTTTTCTCCATCAAAATGAACAAATGAGACATGAAATAACATCTACAGATCAAGACAAAGCGAATGGAAGTGGTACCATTCTCGTAGCTGTGAACAGCTGTGATCGCAGGAAAATGCTGTTACAAAGATTTCTCAGTATATCTCCGGGACATTTCCCTGGCTTTCCCACCGTCACAATGGACAAATTAGACATGAAATAACATCAACAGATCAAGACGAAGCGAATGGAAGTACCCCCGGAGTCATAGCATGTGTAAATCGAGACGAAACATCTCTCTCTCCCCCGCCTGCTTAAGAGGGGGAGGGGCAGTTGACACACACACGCAGCTGAAGCATGCAGCAACGCACACACAGGGAGGAGATGGCAGAGAGAACGCACTCCCCTGAAAACTCCGCTTGAATTCCTCCAGACTCAGAAAATGTAAAAGATCACTTTTTGGAGATCCATAGAAAAAGGGTGAAAATGAAAAAAAGTATGCCACAGCATGGATTCGAAGACGCGACCAACTGTATCCAGGGGCGAGCGTTAACGCAGTGAGCCACTGGACCTGAGCACTCAAACATGCCTACTTGTGCATCTTAGACACTCTGAATTCACTAAATGTACAACTTTTTCTCCATAAAAATGAACAAATGAGACATTAAATAACATCTACAGATCAAGACGAAGCGAATGGAAGCGGTCCCAGCCTCGTAGCTGTGAACAGCTGTGATCGCAGGAAAATGCTGTTACAAAGATTTCTCAGTATATCTCCGGGACATTTCCCTGGCTTTCCCACCGTCACAATGGACAAACGAGACATGAAATAACATCAACAGATCAAGACGAAGCGAATGGTAGTACCCCCGGAGTCATAGCATCTGTAAATGGAGACGAAACATCTCTCTCTCCCCCGCCTGCTTGCGAAGGGGAGGGGCAGTTTACACACACACACACACGCAGCTGCTGCATGCAGCAACGCACACACAGGGAGGAGATGGCAGAGAGAACGCACTCCCCTGAAAACTCCCCTTGAATTCCTCCAGACTCAGAAAATGTAAAAGTTCATTTTTTGGAGATCCATAGAAAAAGGGTGAAAATAAAAAAAAGTATTCGAAAATAGTGCCTCATAAGGCGGGTAGAGTCCCTTGAAAACTCCGCTTGAATTCCTTAGACTCAGAAAATGTAAAAGATCACTTTTTGGAGATCCATAGAAAAAGGGTGAAAATTAAAAAAAGTATGCTACAGCATGGATTCGAAGACGCGACCAACCGTATCCAGGGGCGAGCGTTTTTTTTTTTTCTTTTTATTATTTATTATCAAAATGTTTTCACACAGATTAAACAAACACTCACATTGCATAACCAATCCCCCAAAAAGAAGAGGACCCCAATGCATTTAATACAAAGTACACATCACAGTCCTATCTTGTCTTTCACTTCCCAGACATTCCTAATCCACCATTCTTTTACATTTATTCCCCTTTCACAGGTCATCATTCCTTATTTTTCAAAATTATACTTAAGCTTTCCATCATTCACTTCTATCAGTGTACAACCTTCAACATGTTCTTTCATGAACATCTCATTATCTTTGTACACATATAACATTCCAACAACCTTCATTATATTCCTCTTCATAATTCCCCACACTCCATCAACTCTCCCCTCATAGTGTGCTACATTCCTTCTTATTTTCACCGCATATCTTGCCTGGCTTAAACATAGATTTAACATATCAACATTGCACCCATCCCTTCTCCCACTCAACCCAAACAACCACAATTATTTCCACTCTAGACATTTTAACACCCCTTCATCCCAGCACCTGCATATCAATTCTTTTATTTTCCCAAAGAACCCCCTTAATTCCCCACACTCAAAAAACTCATGCATACAATTCTCCACTCCCACCTTACACACATCACATTCTCTCTTAACCTCTTTGTCAAACATACTTATTATTAAATTGTTGAACACCCTGTTGTGCCTTAAACAGAAATCAAAGTGCTCGCCCTTCACACTATTCCCTTTCACTCTCAGATTCACCCACATCTTTTTCACATCCATTCCCCCCATCACCTTTTCCCATACCTTTTCTGATGCTGGTCTCCTTGCATCCCCCTTCCCAAGGATTTTGTATATCCTTTTCGTGCTAAGGTCTCCCAGCTTCACCCCTTCACCCACATATAGCGCTACCTCACTTTCGCCCCCTCCCACCGTCTTGCTCTCCACCATCCTCATCCATTCCACCGGCATCCCCTCTTTGATGCTCTCCATCATGCCTTCCGCTGTCCTTCCCCCCGTTAACAGATCCTTTTCCCTTGTCCCATCAACAATAACTTGAGCCCTCATGAACCCCGGAACATACTCATAGACTAGGTCTCTTATTACCCTAAATCCAGCCCTCCACATTGGTAAATTAAATAATACTTCCCCCTCTTTCATTATCCGATAGTTTTGGAATATGGGTTGTTTCCATACCTGCTGCGCATTCTCACATTCATACTTCACATTCCCCAAGAACTCTCCCCACGCATTCATCACCTCCCTTTGAAAATCATTCATTCCATTCATCCACCCTTTCTTAAAGCGCATAAATATCCCACTGTCCCCACACCCCCCTCCTGTATTTATACTGTCTCTCAAAAATTCTTTCCACACATGCTTATTTCCCTTATTTAGATATTTTATCATCGTTTTAACCCTCATTGCTTTCATCTTCCTTTCCACATTTATTAGTTTTAGCCCCCCATCTTTATAGTCATTCTCCAGAACCTCCCTAGCTATCCTCACTCCCTTCCCCTCCCACATGAACTCACTCACTATTTTATTTACCTCTTTTATTACTCTGTCTGGCACCTCCATTACACTCATTACATAAACTAGCTTGCTCATGATGAGACCATTTACTACTATAACTTTCCCCCTCAGTTTTAATCTCCTCAGTTTCCAGAAGCTTAGGGTCTTTTTTAAACTACCCACCACTCCCTCATATTGCACATCCCTCCCCTCTCTGTCCTTCAAACCCACATTAATACCCAGTACCCTAATATATTCCTCATTCTCTTTTAAACCTAACTCCTCTCTCCCTACATCACCCTTTCCCAGCACCATGTACTCTGACTTTTCCATATTAATTTTAGCCCCTGAAGCTCTTCCATATATCTCCACACTCTCTAAGACCCCTCTTACACTTTCCATGTCTCTTACGGTGATTGTAGTATCATCCGCATATTGGAATACTACACTTATCCCTCCCCCCGGCACCATCACCCCCTTTACCCTCTCATTCTGTTGTAGCAAAGCCGCAAGGGGCTCCGCTGATAATGCATAGAGCAACGCCGATAGAGGGCATCCCTGCCGGACGGATCTCCCTAACTTAAATACATTTGTGATGATCCCATTAACCTTAACGCAACTCATGGCTTTCCTATATATTCTCCTTATCCACCCAACAAACCCCCTCCCAAACCCTGCTTTTACCAAAACCCTGAATAAATAAACGTGATTAACCCTATCGAACGCCTTGTTCAGATCTAAGCTTACCAACACCCCTCCTTCTCCACCCTTCATATGATTTACCGTGTCCCTAATACTACAAACTGTGTCACATATATCCCTTCCAGGAATACTATATGCCTGGGTGCTCCCCACCACCGCACCAATAACCCTCTTCATTCTATTGGATAACACCCGTGCCATAATCTTATAATCCCCATTCAACATACTTAACGGCCTATAGTTCCCTAATTTATCCCTACTACCCTTTTTGTACAATATGCTAATCACCCCTGTTGATAATCCGTCCGGCAGTTCGTCCTTCTCTTCGAAGCTCTTAAACAACTCCTTCAACATTGGGACTAGCACAGCCTTAAATTCCATGTAGAACTCTGCAGTTAGGCCATCTAGTCCCGGGCTTTTATTTTTGCCCATGCCATCTATTGCTGCCTCTATTTCCTCTTTTCCCATCTCCCCTTCGCACAACTCTCTTCCTTCTTCTGTCAACACCGCCCTCATGCTCCCCAGAGTCTTTTCCAGGCTCTCTTTTTCATTAACTTCCTCCTGGAAGAGCTCTCTATAAAACTCTTCCACCCTCTTAACTATCCCTACTAAGTCTTTAATAATCTCACCCCCCTTACCCTCTATCTGCCTAATCTGATTGTTCCCCTGCTTCCTATTCTCCATCCCTAAGAAAAAACCTGTACATTTTTCCCCTTCAACTAAATATCTTGCCCTACTCCTGACTATTGCCCCCATACACCTCTCTCTTTCCACTATCCCTAACTCATCCCTAAGACTATTGTAGACCCCTAAATCTCTCCCTACCTCTCCCTCTATCTTCTCTGCTTCTTTATTTAGTTCCTCTTTTAACCTCTCCTCCCTCTCTCTCCCTCTTTTATTTCTTCCACAACTGAACTTTATGCTCATTTTTTTTATTTCTCTTTTTAGGCCCTCCCACCATTCTCCTTCATCCTCACCATCCATTTTCTCTTGCTTCCTTAACCATTCATTCATCATTTTTTTGTATTTCTCATCCTTAAGCAGAGCAGCGTTTAGGCACCACACCCCTCCCCCTCTTCCCTTACATCCATCATCCAGCTTAAAGCCAAGGATAACATGATCACTCAAGCTTGTCGTTGTATGTTTAAATGTCCCCACCTTCCCACCTATCCTTCCCTTGCACAGCACCAAGTCTATCCTACTCTGCTTCAACACACCCCCCACCACCTGTTTTCTAGTATATACCCTCTCATCCAAATTCCTTTCTCTCCACACATCTCTTAAGCCATTCTCCCTCATCAGTTTCTCCAATGCACCTCGTGAGGAGTCATTTCTATAACTCATCCCACCCGCCACATCAATCCTTCCACACCTCACATTGAAATCACCCACCACCACACAATTTCCCCCACACTTCCCATCCAGACCCTCAAAACAACTCTTTCTTTCTTTCTCCTCATTAGGCGCATGAATATTCATCAGTCTATACATTTCCCCCATATAACCAAACTCTGCAATAATCATCCTTCCTTTTCCATCATCCTCCACCTTTTTCACACTTTCCACTTTTCCCATTCTAAACAATATTGCCACCCCTCTTGCATTCAAACCACCATTATTGAAAAATACCCTCCCCATCCATCCCATTATCACATCAACCACACTTTCATTGTCCCAGTGTGTCTCCTGTAGGCATATGACATCAGCTGTACATAGCAGTAAAGCCCTGTCCCTTCTGTCCTTTGTTTTTAGCCCCCGGCCATTAAATGTACATATCGTCACCATTGCATGTAAAGTTTGAAAAAAAATGTCTGTTCCCACTTGTCCTTCTTTTCCAGGCCACAGCCGTTGAAAGAAACAATCTTCACCATTGTTATTTAAAGGCGATTAGCGTTGGAGTATTCCAAAAGTTCTCCTTCAGCTCACCTTTCGCTGTCCAGTTCATCTCCACCGACTCCTTTCACATTCTTCTCCACTTGTGAACGAGTTTTCACTTTCCCTCTCACGGGTATTCCTGATGGTTTTGAGTCACCTCCTCCGACCCTCGATCCCTCTCTCCCAGGCGTCATCGGACTCCTACTCCGTCCCCTGGTCCTCGGAACCTCGACCCGCTCCTCGATCTCCTGCTCTCCCACCGTCACCTCTACGATTTCGTCATCATCCTCCAGGAGCAACGTAATCTCATCTTCCACTCTCTGCTCCCCCACCTTCTCCGCTTCTTCTCTCTCCTCCACCACCATCACCGCTTCTCCTCTCTCCTCCACCGCCGTCACCCCCTCCTTCTCCACACCTTCGCCGTTCGGACTTTTCTTTCTCTCCGTCTTTGTTTTCTTCTTTTTCCCCTTCCCTTTTTCCACTGTCTGTGTCCCCTCATTTCCCTCCTCCGCTACCCCCTCATGTTGTCTTTTCTTCCCTCCTTCCTTCTGTTCCCCCCCTATTCCTTTCTGCCCCACCGCCACCACCACTACCTTCTCTCCCTCTATCACCTCCTCAGCCCCCTCATCCTCCCCCCCCCCTCTTCTTTATCCACCTCTTCCACCTCCTGCTCCGCTTCCTCCCCCACATCGTGCCTCTCTCTCTCCCCCTCCTTTTCAGGCCTAGCCTGTTCTCTCCTTCCCACCCTCTCTTCCCCAGCACAATCCCTCGCAAAATGCCCAACACCCCCACACCTGTAACATTTTATCTCCGGACACTCCCTAAAAATGTGCCCCGCCCTTAGACAGTTTCTGCACACCGCCACCTGTCTATCATGTATGACCCTTACGTATTCTGCCCCCCCCTCCACTCTAAATTGTGTCGAGTACGGCAGCGATGTTACCTTCTCATTAAGAGAAACTTTGAGGAAGCGTGTCCCGTCCGCTATCCTCATCCCCTCCCTGGTGTTCTTTACATATCTTCTTTTGATGGGCGAAACCGCCTTAACCCCCCACTCAAACAGCCTCCTCAGGATCTGGTCATCCTCGATATATATCGGCATGTACATAAAGGACACAATCACCTCCATCGCTGTTAACTCCTCTGCCTTTATAACCACCCCCTTCACCCTCAGCCCCTCCAGCAATCTCTTCTTTCCCTCCACATATCTCATTGTCACCTCATACCTCTCCCCCTTCAGCCTGCAACCCAGCACTTCCCCACACTCATCCTGTATTTCACACAGCATGTCCAACATTGTAATCTTTCCCAGGCCCCCCTCCACCGTCACCGCCAGTGTCAGATCCGCCCGGTAACTAATGTCCTCATTCCCTTCCCCCACCCTTTCCCCCCTCTCTTTTACTTGGCTACTGCCCTGTTTCAAACTGTTTCTCTCTCTTTCTCCGTCCGTTTTCTTTCTTTGTCCAGGCCCCTCCTCTTTCCTTCCGTCGTCTCCATTCACAAACTTTTGTCCTTCTCCCGTGTTCTCCCGGCTTTCCTCCTCTTCTGTTCTTCTCTGCGCACTCTCCTGTGCATTTTCTGACCCTCCGCTTGTCTTTAGAGCCTCGCCGCTCTTCCCTGCGCGTTCCTTAATACCTCCGCTGCTATTCCTCGCGCCCTCTTCCGGGTTCTGTTCCGCTCCGCAATGTCCTCCTCCCAGTCTCTTTGAAGCCGTTGTTGTGCTTGTTCCGGATTGATACGCACCCATCTCCTCTTCTCTCTCCATAATTCCCTTCTTTCCAGCCTTTCCTTTCATTAGTCCGGCTTTTTCCGCCTCTCTTTCCTCCCGGCTCCTCTCATCCAGCTTCCTCTCCAGCAGCAGCTTCGCTTTCTCCTCTTCATTCCTCATATTTCCCATCATGCAGGCCGCCTCTCTTACATCCTTTCCTTGTGTAGAACCCTCAGTATCCGTCTGCATTGTCGGTTTTCCTCCCGTTTCTCCAGCATGTTCCGCTGCATTCAGCTCGGCTTCTTCCGCTTTCTTCGCCGCCCCCCGCATTCCAGACATTCCAGACATTCCAGGATTCACGTCCTTATTCTCCGTTCTTTTCTCCATTTTCTCCACAACGCACCTTCAATGTTTGTCCCCCCAGACAGCAGAGCTGTTTGGGGGGGGGTTTTGCCGGAAAAGATCGCGATTAAAACGCTTGTTTTAATCACTTTGTCCCGTTTCCTCAGCAAACAATTGACCTGCTTCCTCCAGCACTCTCGCTGCGTTCGCGCTGTTGCTCCTCGTATTTTCTCCTCTGATGTCCACAAAACACGGTTTGAAAGTATCCCCCCCGACAGCAGAGCTGTTTGGGGGGCTGTTTGTCCAAAAATAAAGTGCAAACACCGTCTTATTTGCTCCACTTTGTCCAAATTCGTCCCAAACTTTTGCGTCCACACATACACTGCACGTTAACGCAGTGAGCCGCTGGACCTGAGTACTCAAACATGCCTACTTGTGCATCTTAGACACTCTGAATTCACTAAATGTACAACTTTTTCTCCATCAAAATGAACAAATGAGACATGAAATAACATCTAAAGATCAAGACGAAGCGAATGGAAGCGGTCCCAGCCTCGTAGCTGTGAACAGCTGTGATCGCAGGAAAATGCTGTTACAAAGATTTCTCAGTATATCTCCGGGACATTTCCCTGGCTTTCCCACCGTCACAATGGACAAACGAGACATGAAATAACATCAACAGATCAAGACGAAGCGAATGGAAGTACCCCCGGAGTCATAGCATGTGTAAATCGAGACGAAACATCTCTCTCTCCCCCGCCTGCTTGCGAAGGGGAGGGGCAGTTTACACACACACACACGCAGCTGCTGCATGCAGCAACGCACACACAGGGAGGAGATGGCAGAGAGAACGCACTCCCCTGAAAACTCCCCTTGAATTCCTCCAGACTCAGAAAATGTAAAAGTTCATTTTTTGGAGATCCATAGAAAAAGGGTGAAAATAAAAAAAAGTATTCAAAAATAGTGCCTCATAAGGCGGGTAGAGTCCCTTGAAAACTCCCCTTGAATTCCTCCAGACTCAGAAAAAGTCAAAGTTGACTTTTTGGAGATCCATAGAAAAAGGGTGAAAATGAAAAAAAGTATGCCACAGCATGGATTCGAACACGCGACCAACCGCATCCTGGGGCGAGCGTTTTTTTTTTTTTTTTTTTTTTATTATTCATTATCAAAATGTTTTCACACAGATTAAACAAACACTCACATTGCATAACAAATCCCCCAAAAAGAAGAGGACCCCAATGCATTTAATACAAAGTATACATCACAGTCCTATCTTGTCTTTCACTTCCCCGACATCCCTAATCCACCATTCTTTTACATTTATTCCCCTTTCACAGGTCATCATTCCTTATTTTTCAAAATTATACTTAAGCTTTCCATCATGCACTTCTATCAGTGTACAACCATCAACATGTTCTTTCATGAACATCTCCTTATCTTTGTACACATATAACATTCCAACAACCCTCATTATATTCCTCTTCATAATTCCCCACACTCCATCCACTCTCCCCTCATAGTGTGCTACATTCCTTCTTATTTTCACCGCATATCTTGCCTGGCTTAAACATAGATTTAACATATCAACATTGCACCCATCCCTTCTCCCACTCAACCCAAACAACCACAATTCTTTCCACTCTAGACATTTTAACACCCCTTCATCCCAGCACCTGCATATCAATTCTTTTATTTTCCCAAAGAACCCCCTTAATTCCCCACACTCAAAAAACTCATGCATACAATTCTCCACTCCCACCTTACACACATCACATTCTCTCTTAACCTCTTTGTCAAACATACTTATTATTAAATTGTTGAACACCCTGTTGTGCCTTAAACAGAAATCAAAGTGCTCACCCTCCACACTATTCCCTTTCACTCTCAGATTCACCCACATCTTTTTCACATCCATTCCCCCCATCACCTTTTCCCAAACCTTTTCTGATGCTGGTCTCCTTGCATCCCCCTTCCCAAGGGTTTTGTATATCCTTTTCGTGCTAAGGTCTCCCAGCTTCACCCCTTCACCCACATATAGCGCTACCTCACTTTCGCCCCCTCCCACCTTCTTGCTCTCCACCATCCTCCTCCATTCCACCGGCATCCCCTCTTTGATGCTCTCCATCATGCCTTCTGCTGTCCTTCCCCCCATTAACAGATTATTTTCCCTTGTCCCATCAACAATAACTTGAGCCCTCATGAACCCCGGAACATACTCATAGACTAGGTCTCGTATTACCCTAAATCCAGCCCTCCACATTGGTAAATTAAATAATACTTCGCCCTCTTTCATTATCCTATAGTTTTGGAATATGGGTTGTTTCCATACCTGCTGCGCATTCTCACATTCATACTTCACATTCCCCAAGAACTCTCCCCACGCATTCATCACCTCCCTTTGAAAATCATTCATTCCATTCATCCACCCTTTCTTAAAGCGCATAAATATCCCACTGTCCCCACACCCCCCTCCTTTATTTATACTGTCTCTCAAAAATTCTTTCCACACATGCTTATTTCCCTTATTTAGATATTTTATCATCGTTTTGACCCTCATTGCTTTCATCTTCCTTTCCACATTTATTAGTTTTAGCCCCCCATCTTTATAGTCATTCTCTAGAACCTCCCTAGCTATCCTCACTCCCTTCCCCTCCCACATGAACTCACTCACTATTTTATTTACCTCTTTTATTACTCTGTCTGGCACCTCCATTACACTCATTACATAAACTAGCTTGCTCATGATGAGACCATTTACTACTATAACTTTCCCCCTCAGTTTTAATCTCCTCAGTTTCCAGAAGCTTAGGGTCTTTTTCAAACTACCCACCACTCCCTCATATTGCACATCCCTCCCCTCTCTGTCCTTCAAACCCACATTAATACCCAGTACCCTAATATATTCCTTATTCTCTTTTAAACCTAACTCCTCTCTCCCTACATCACCATTTCCCAGCACCATGTACTCTGACTTTTCCATATTAATTTTAGCCCCTGAAGCTCTTCCATATATCTCCACACTCTCTAAGACCCCTCTTACACTTTCCATGTCTCTTACGGTGATTGTATTATCATCCGCATATTGGAATACTACACTTATCCCTCCCCCCGGCACCATCACCCCCTTTACCCTCCCATTCTGTTGTAGCAAAGCCGCAAGGGGCTCCGCTGATAATGCATAGAGCATCGCCGATAGAGGGCATCCCTGCCGGACGGATCTCCCTAACTTAAATACATTTGTGATGATCCCATTAACCTTAACGCAACTCATGGCTTTCCTATATATTCTCCTTATCCACCCAACAAACCCCCTCCCAAACCCTGCTTTTACCAAAACCCTGAATAAATAAACGTGATTAACCCTATCGAACGCCTTGTTCAGATCTAAGCTTACCAACACCCCTCCTTCTCCACCCTTCATATGATTTACCGTGTCCCTAATACTACAAACTGTGTCACATATATCCCTTCCAGGAATACTATATGCCTGGGTGCTCCCCACCACCGCACCAATAACCCTCTTCATTCTATTGGATAACACCCGTGCCATAATCTTATAATCCCCATTCAACATACTTAACGGCCTATAGTTCCCTAATTTATCCCTACTACCCTTTTTGTACAATATGCTAATCACCCCTGTTGACAATCCGTCCGGCAGTTCATCCTTCTCTTCGAAGCTCTTAAACAACTCCTTCAACATTGGGACTAGCACAGCCTTAAATTCCATGTAGAACTCTGCAGTTAGGCCATCTAGTCCCGGGCTTTTATTTTTGCCCATGCCATCTATTGCTGCCTCTATTTCCTCTTTTCCCATCTCCCCTTCGCACAACTCTCTTCCTTCTTCTGTCAACACCGCCCTCATGCTCCCCAGAGTCTTTTCCAGGCTCTCTTTTTCATTAACTTCCTCCTGGAAGAGCTCTCTATAAAACTCTTCCACCCTCTTAACTATCCCTACTAAGTCTTTAATAATCTCACCCCCCTTACCCTCTATCTGCCTAATCTGATTGTTCCCCTGCTTCCTATTCTCCATCCCTAAGAAAAAACCTGTACATTTTTCCCCTTCAACTAAATATCTTGCCCTACTCCTGACGATTGCCCCCATACACCTCTCTCTTTCCACTATCCCTAACTCATCCCTAAGACTATTGTAGACCCCTAAATCTCTCCCTACCTCTCCCTCTATCTTCTCTGCTTCTTTATTTAGTTCCTCTTTTAACCTCTCCTCCCTCTCTCTCCCTCTTTTATTTCTTCCACAACTGAACTTTATGCTCATTTTTTTTATTTCTCTTTTTAGGCCCTCCCACCATTCTCCTTCATCCTCACCATCCATTTTCTCTTGCTTCCTTAACCATTCATTCATCATATTTTTGTATTTCTCATCCTTAAGCAGAGCAGCGTTTAGGCACCACACCCCTCCCCCTCTTCCCTTACATCCATCATCCAGCTTAAAGCCAAGGATAACATGATCACTCAAGCTAGTCGTTGTATGTTTAAAAGTCCCCACCTTCCCACCTATCCTTCCCTTGCACAGCACCAAGTCTATCCTACTCTGCTTCAACACACCCCCCACCACCTGTTTTCTAGTATATACCCTCTCATCCAAATTCCTTTCTCTCCACACATCTCTTAAGCCGTTCTCCCTCATCAGTTTCTCCAATGCACCTCGTGAGGAGTCATTTCTATAACTCATCCCACCCGCCACATCAATCCTTCCACACCTCACATTGAAATCACCCACCACCACACAATTTCCCCCACACTTCCCATCCAGACCCTCAAAAAAACTCTTTCTTTCTTTCTCCACATTAGGCGCATGAATATTCATCAGTCTATACATTTCCCCCATATAACCAAACTCTGCAATAATCATCCTTCCTTTTCCATCATCCTCCACCTTTTTCACACTTTCCACTTTTCCCATTCTAAACAATATTGCCACCCCTCTTGCATTCAAACCACCATTATTGAAAAATACCCTCCCCATCCATCCCATTATCACATCACCCACACTTTCATTGTCCCAGTGTGTCTCCTGTAGGCATATGACATCAGCTGTACATAGCAGTAAAGCCCTGTCCCTTCTGTCCTTTGTTTTTAGCCCCCGGCCATTAAATGTACATATCGTCACCATTGCATGTAAAGTTTGAAGAAAAATTTCTGTTCCCACTTGTCCTTCTTTTCCAGGCCACAGCCGTTGAAAGAAACAATCTTCACCATTGTCATTTAAAGGGGATTAGCGTTGGAGTATTCCAAAAGTTCTCCTTCAGCTCACCTTTCGCTGTCCAGATCATCTCCACCGACTCCTTTCACATTCTTCTCCACTTGTGAACGTGTATTCACTTTCCCTCTCACGGTTATTCCTGATGGTTTTGAGTCACCTCCTCCGACCCTCGATCCCTCTCTCCCAGGCGTCATCGGACTCCTACTCCGTCCCCTGGTCCTCGGAACCTCGACCCGCTCCTCGATCTCCTGCTCTCCCACCGTCACCTCTATGATTTCGTCATCGTCCTTCAAGAGCAACGTAATTTCATCTTCCACTCTCTGCTCCCCCACCTTCTCCGCTTCTTCTCTCTCCTCCGCCACCATCACCGATTCTCCTCTCTCCTCCACCGCCGTCACCTCCTCCTTCTTCTCCACACCTTCGCCGTTCGGACTTTTCTTTCTCTCAGTCTTTGTTTTCTTCTTTTTCACCTTCCCTTTCCCCACTGTCTGTGTCCCCTCATTTCCCTCCTCCGCTACCCCCTCATGTTGTCTTTTCTTCCCTCCTTCCTTCTGTTCCCCCCCTATTTCTTTCTGCCCCACCGCCACCACCACTACCTTCTCTCCCTCTATCACTTCCTCAGCCTCCTCATCCTCCCCCCCCCCCTCTTCTTTATCCACCTCTTCCACCTCCTGCTCCGCTTCCTCCTCCACATTGTACCTCTCCCTCCCCCCCTCCTTTTCAGGCCTGGCCTGTTCTCTCCTTCTCACCCTCTCTTCCCCAGCACAATCCCTCGCAAAATGCCCAACACCCCCACACCTGTAACATTTTATCTCCGGACACTCCCTAAAAATGTGCCCCGCCCTTAGACAGTTTCTGCACACCGCCACCTGTCTGTCATGTATGACCCTTACGTATTCTGCCCCCCCCTCCACTCTAAATTGTGTCGAGTACGGCAGTGATGTTACCTTCTCATTAAGAGAAACTTTGAGGAAGCGTGTCCCGTCCGCTATCCTCATCCCCTCCCTGGTGTTCTTTACATAACGTCTTTTGATGGGCGAAACCGCCTTAACCCCCCACTCAAACAGCCTCCTCAGGATCTGGTCATCCTCGATATATATCGGCATGTACATAAAGGACACCATCACCTCCATCGCAGTTAACTCCTCTGCCTTTATAACCACCCCCTTCACCCTCAGCCCCTCCAGCAATCTCTTCTTTCCCTCCACATATCTCATTGTCACCTCATACCTTTCCCCCTTCAGCCTGCATCCCAGCACCTCCCCACACTCATCCTGTATTTCACACAGCATGTCCAACATTGTAATCTTTCCCAAGCCCCCCTCCACCGTCACCGCCAGTGTCAGATCCGCCCGGTAACTAATGTCCTCATTCCCTTCTCCCACCCTTCCCCCCCTCTCTTTTACTTGGCTACTGCCCTGTTTCAAACTGTTTCTCTCTTTTTCTCCGTCCGTTTTCTTTCTTTGTCCAGGACCCTCCTCTTTCCTCCCGTCGTCTCCATTCACGAACTTTTGTCCTTCTCCCGTGTTCTCCCGGCTTTCCTCCTCTTCTGTTCTTCTCTGCGCACTCTCCTGTGCATTTTCTGACCCTCCGCTTGTCTTTAGAGCCTCGCCGCTCTTCCCTGCGCGTTCCTTAATGCCTCCGCTGCTATTCCTCGCGCCCTCTTCCGGGTTATGTTCCGCTCCGCAATGTCCTCCTCCCAGTCTCTCTGAAGCCGTTGTTGTGCTTGTTCCGGATTGAAATGCACCCATCTCCTCTTCTCTCTCCATAATTCCCTTCTTTCCAGCCTTTCCTTTCATTAGTCCGGCTTTTTCCGCCTCTCTTTCCTCCCGGCTCCTCTCATCCAGCTTCCTCTCCAGCAGCAGCTTCGCTTTCTCCTCTTCATTCCTTATATTTCCCATCATGCAGGCCGCCTCTCTTACATCCTTTCCTTGTGTAGAGCCCTCAGTATCCGTCTGCATTGTCGGTTTTCCTCCCGTTTCTCCAGCATGCTCCGCTGCATTCAGCTCGGCTTCTCCCGCTTTCTTCGCCGCCCCCCGCATTCCAGACATTCCAGACATTCCAGGATTCACGTCCTTATTCTCCGTTCTTTTCTCCATTTTCTCCACAATGCACCTTCAATGTTTGTCCCCCAAGACAGCTGAGCTGTTTGGGGGGGGTTTTGCCGGAAAAGATCGCGATTAAAACGCTTGTGTTAATCACTTTGTCCCGTTTCCTCAGCAAACAATTGACCTGCTTCCTCCAGCACTCTCGCTGCGTTCGCGCTGTTGCTCCTCGTTTTTTCTCCTCTGATGTTCACAAAACACGGTTTGAAAGTATCCCCCCCGACAGCAGAGCTGTTTGGGGGGCTGTTTGTCCAAAAATAAAGTGCAATAACCGTCTTATTTGCTCCACTTTGTCCAAATTCGTCCCAACCTTTTGCGTCCACACATACACTGCTCACTCTCAATGCGCTCCTAGCGGGCGTGATCAGAGCGTTAACGCAGTGAGCCACTGGACCTGAGTACTCAAACATGCCTTCTTGTGCATCTTAGACACTCTGAATTCACTAAATGTACAACTTTTTCTCCATAAAAATGAACAAATGAGACATTAAATAACATCTACAGATCAAGACGAAGCGAATGAAAGCGGTCCCAGCCTCGTAGCTGTGAACAGCTGTGATCGCAGGAAAATGCTGTTACAAAGATTTCTCAGTATATCTCCGGGACATTTCCCTGGCTTACCCACCGTCACAATGGACAAATGAGACATGAAATAACATCAACAGATCAAGACGAAGCGAATGGAAGTACCCCCGGAGTCATAGCTTGTGTAAATCGAGACGAAACATCTCTCTCTCCCCCGCCTGCTTGCGAGGGGGAGGGGCAGTTTACACACACACGCAGCTGCTGCATGCAGCAACGCACACACAGGGAGGAGATGGCAGAGAGAACACACTCCCCTGAAAACTCCGCTTGAATTCCTCCAGACTCAGAAAATGTAAAAGTTCATTTTTTGGAGATCCATAGAAAAAGGGTGAAAATAAAAAAAAGTATTCAAAAATAGTGCCTCATAAGGCGGGTAGAGTCCCTTGAAAACTCCCCTTGAATTCCTCCAGACTCAGAAAAAGTCAAAGTTGACTTTTTGGAGATCCATAGAAAAAGGGTGAAAATGAAAAAAAGTATGCCACAGCATGGATTCGAACACGCGACCAACCGCATCCTGGGGCGAGCGTTAACGCAGTGAGCCACTGGACCTGAGTACTCAAACATGCCTTCTTGTGATTCTTAGACACTCTGAATTCACTAAATGTACAACTTTTTCTCCATAAAAATGAACAAATGAGACATTAAATAACATCTACAGATCAAGACGAAGCGAATGAAAGCGGTCCCAGCCTCGTAGCTGTGAACAGCTGTGATCGCAGGAAAATGCTGTTACAAAGATTTCTCAGTATATCTCCGGGACATTTCCCTGGCTTACCCACCGTCACAATGGACAAATGAGACATGAAATAACATCAACAGATCAAGACGAAGCGAATGGAAGTACCCCCGGAGTCATAGCTTGTGTAAATCGAGACGAAACATCTCTCTCTCCCCCGCCTGCTTGCGAGGGGGAGGGGCAGTTTACACACACACGCAGCTGCTGCATGCAGCAACTCACACACAGGGAGAAGATGGCAGAGAGAACACACTCCCCTGAAAACTCCGCTTGAATTCCTCCAGACTCAGAAAATGTAAAAGATCACTTTTTGGAGATCCATAGAAAAAGGGTGAAAATGAAAAAAAGTATGCCACAGCATGGATTCGAAGACGCGACCAACTGCATCCAGGGGCGAGCGTTAACGCAGTGAGCCACTGGACCTGAGCACTCAAACATGCCTACTTGTGCATCTTAGACACTCTGAATTCACTAAATGTACAACTTTTTCTCCATCAAAATGAACAAATTAGACATGAAATAACATCTAAAGATCAAGACGAAGCGAATGGAAGCGGTCCCAGCCTCGTAGCTGTGAACAGCTGTGATCGCAGGAAAATGCTGTTACAAAGATTTCTCAGTATATCTCCGGGACATTTCCCTGGCTTTCCCACCATCACAATGGACAAACGAGACATGAAATAACATCAACAGATCAAGACGAAGCGAATGGAAGTACCCCCGGAGTCATAGCATGTGTAAATCGAGACGAAACATCTCTCTCTCCCCCGCCTGCTTGCGAAGGGGAGGGGCAGTTTACACACACACACACACGCAACTGCTGCATGCAGCAATGCACACACAGGGAGGAGATGGCAGAGAGAATGCACTCCCCTGAAAACTCCCCTTGAATTCCTCCAGACTCAGAAAATGTAAAAGTTCACTTTTTGGAGATCCATAGAAAAAGGGTGAAAATGGAAAAAAGTATTCGAAAATAGTGCCTCATAAGGCGGGTAGAGTCCCCTGAAAACTCCCCTTGAATTCCTCCAGACTCAGAAAAAGTCAAAGTTGACTTTTTGGAGATCCATAGAAAAAGGGTGAAAATGAAAAAAAGTATACCACAGCATGGATTCGAACACGCGACCAAGCGGATCCAGGGGCGAGCGTTAACGCAGTGAGCCACTGGACCTGAGTACTCAAACATGCCTACTTGTGCATCTTAGACACTCTGAATTCACTAAATGTACAACTTTTTCTCCATCAAAATGAACAAATGAGACATGAAATAACATCTACAGATCAAGACGAAGCGAATGGAAGCGGTCCCAGCCTCGTAGCTGTGAACAGCTGTGATCGCAGGAAAATGCTATTACAAAGATTTCTCAGTATATCTCCGGGACATTTCCCTGGCTTTCCCACCGTCACAATGGACAAACGAGACATGAAATAACATCAACAGATCAAGACGAAGCGAATGGAAGTAGCCCCGGAGTCATAGCATGTGTAAATCGAGACGAAACATCTCTCTCTCCCCCGCCTGCTTGCGAGGGGGAGGGGCAGTTTACACACACACGCAGCTGCTGCATGCAACAACGCACACACAGGGAGGAGATGGCAGAGAGAATGCACTCCCCTGAAAACTCCCCTTGAATTCCTCCGGACTCAGAAAATGTAAAAGATCACTTTTTGGAGATCCATAGCTACGAGGAGGGTGAAAATGAAAGGGTGAAAATGAAAAAAAGTATGCCAGAGCATGGATTCGAACACAAGACCAACCGCATCCAGGGGCGAGCGTTAACGCAGTGAGCCACTGGACCTGAGTACTCAAACATGCCTACTTGTGCATCTTAGACACTCTGAATTCACTAAATGTACAACTTTTTCTCCATCAAAATGAACAAATGAGACATTAAATAACATCTACAGATCAAGACGAAGCGAATGGAAGCAGTCCCAGCCTCGTAGCTGTGAACAGCTGTGATCGCAGGAAAATGCTGTTACAAAGATTTCTCAGTATATCTCCGGGACATTTCCCTGGCTTTCCCACCGTCACAATGAACAAACGAGACATGAAATAACATCAACAGATCATGACGAAGCGAATGGAAGTACCCCCGGAGTCATAGCATGTGTAAATCGAGACGAAACATCTCTCTCTCCTCCGCCTGCTTGCGAGGGGGAGGGGCAGTTTACACACACACGCAGCTGCTGCATGCAGCAACGCACAAACAGGGAGGAGATGGCAGAGAGAACGCACTCCCCTGAAAACTCCCCTTGAATTCCTCCAGACTCAGAAAATGTAAAAGTTCACTTTTTGGAGATCCATAGAAAAAAGGGTGAACATGAAAAAAAGTATTCGAAAATAGTGCCTCATAAGGCGGGTAGAGTCCCTTCAAAACTCCCCTTGAATTCCTCCAGACTCAGAAAAAGTCAAAGTTGACTTTTTGGAGATCCATAGAAAAAGGGTGAAAATGAAAAAAAGTATGCCACAGCATGGATTCAAACACGCGACCAACCGCATCCAGGGGCGAGCCTTAACGCAGTGAGCCACTGGACCTGAGTACTCAAACATGCCTACTTTTGCAACTTAGACACTCTGAATTCACTAAATGTACAACTTTTTCTCCATCAAAATGAACAAATGAGACATGAAATAATAACATCTACAGATCAAGACGAAGTGAATGAAAGCGGTCCCAGCCTCGTAGCTGTGAACAGCTGTGATCGCAGAAAAATGCTGTTAGAAAGATTTCTCAGTATATCTCCGGGACATTTCCCTGGCTTTCCCACCGTCACAATGGACAAACGAGACATGAAATAACATCAACAGATCAAGACGAAGCGAATGGAAGTACCCCCAGAGTCATAGCATGTGTAAATCGAGACTAAACATCTCTCTCTCCCCCGCCTGCTTGCGAGGGGGAGGGGCAGTTTACACACACACACGCAGCTGCTGCATGCAGCAACGCACACACAGGGAGGAGATGGCAGAGAGAACGCACTCCCCTGAAAACTCCCCTTGAATTCCTCCAGACTCAGAAAATGTAAAAGATCACTTTTTGGAGATCCATAGAAAAAGGGTGAAAATGAAAAAAAGTATGCCACAGCATGGATTCGAAGACACGACCAACCGCATCCAGGGGCAAGCGTTAACGCAGTGAGCCACTGGACCTGAGTACTCAAACATGCCTACTTGTGCATCTTAGACACTATGAATTCACTAAATGTACAACTTTTTCTCCATCAAAATGAACAAATGAGACATGAAACAACATCTACAGATCAAGACGAAGCGAATGGAAGCGGTCCCAGCCTCGTAGCTGTGAACAGCTGTGATCGCAGGAAAATGCTGTTACAAAGATTTCTCAGTATATCTCCGGGACATTTCCCTGGCTTTCCCACCGTCACAATGGACAAACGAGACATGAAATAACATCAACAGATCAAGACGAAGCGAATGGAAGTACCCCCGGAGTCATAGCATGTGTAAATCGAGACGAAACATCTCTCTCTCCCCCGCCTGCTTGCGAAGGGGAGGGGCAGTTTACACACACACGCAGCTGCTGCATGTGTTGTGCCCCTAATATGGGGAAAATATAAGACAAAGGAAACAGAGACGATGTTAGCTTGCTTCAAGTCTTATGTATTATGCCCCCCAACAACATGGTACACATAGCACGCTGTATAATACAGAACATGGATTCTTGATATAAAACAACCACTAACAATGCGCGTACTGCAAACATACATCCAATTTAACACACAAGATGTCACTTTTTAAATGCACAGAAAAAACATACATATCCAAATTAACACCCAAACTCCCCTTCTTGGAGCTAAACTACACTATCATAGCTAGCTGCGCTAGCATAGCTAACGGCGCTCGCAAAGCTAGCATACACAGCTACAACAATTACAGAACCTAGAGAAACCCTCCAAAAATACCTCTAACAACTATCACTATTCACATTAATATTATACACAGTCAGTCTACATATATAACGTTTCTCACGGATGAACTCACCTAATATGGGGAAAATATAAGACAAAGGAAACAGAGACGATGTTAGCTTGCTTCAAGTCTTATGTATTATGCACCCGCGGCAAGCAACACGCGCCCTCTGCTGGACAGACCCGGAAGGTCATCAACCATGACTTATATCTATTACACACTCCCCTTCAAAACAGATGTCGTCCCGACATTCTAATCCACAATATTATGCCTACATGTCAGCAACATCTATAACATGTATTAAACACATACCACGCTCACTGTTCAGTCTGGCAAAAGTGCACACACTCAATTTACACATTTAAGCCCTTGGCTTAGTAGAAAGTCCATCATTGTATGACAAACATATTTTCACAAGCTCTCCGTTTGTTTTTGTTTTTTACAGTCCCTGAATGTATGTTGTGTGTGTGAGTGCTCTACTTCTTGCTGCATATGTGGCCAGAAGAAACGGTCTCGAATATGCATTATTTCAGGCTAAACATGTTTAGTACATTTACCTATAAAGTGCAATGTTACAGTCTGGAACTATTTTCATACATTTGTTTTTGACCTCCTTTGTCACACATAGTTTCAACATAGTCCGTTGCTACCTTGTTAACAGTTCTGCCTGTGCAGCATGTCCAAGTGAACTACACTCCTTTAAAACAGGTGAGTGAGATATGATTGACTGTAACAGTGTCATGTAATGATATATTGTGTGAAAACACAGCCCATAAATGTATCTCATGTCAACAATCACTTTGAATGTGACCTCTGCCGTCCATTTTCCTTTTTATGTGTTCTTTGAGTGTAATGTATGTGCATTTACTCAGTTCAATGGTGTGCAATGTCACTACCCTCATATCCATAGTACTGCTGAAAGTGGTATGGCGGTACAGTGTGTGTCCATGGCACCTTTAAGTTTGTATGCAGAGGTGGTGCTTTTATGTTGTAGCAGGCTGGTGAGCCAAGCCTATCATATGTGAAGACCTTTGGTCGTCTGCATTGTCGTCGATGCCCTTGAAGCTCCTTACTACTGGGGTCACTTTGAGCAGGTGATGGGACAGCATTCTCCACAGGTAGATCCTCAACGTAGCTGTCATTCTCCACAGGTAGATCCTCAACGCAGCTGTTTTCAACGTAGCTGTCATTCTCCACAGGTAGATCCTCAACATAGCTGTCCTCAACGTAGCTGTCCTCCCCCTCCGGCAAGTACCCAACTTCGTGTGCCATTTCTTGTTCTTTCTCTGGCTCAGCTGACAGGTTTTCCTCAGAGTGTATGCATTCAAGCTCCACAGGTGTACTAGTGCACGCAGGATTCACTGTCTCGGGTGGGCATGGATTTGATTGCTGCTTAAGTGGTGCTAGATAATACTCATCATCCTCTTCCTCCTCCCCTGTTTGCTCCGCTTCCTCATTTCTCTCCACACTCTTTCTCTTTGCACGTGGCTGTACTTGAGTTTCCAGCGGCAGGTTGTCACATGGGAGGAGAAGATTACGATGTAAAACCCTTGATCTCCCTGTCCCTCTCTCAGGTCTGAGTTCATAAACAGGGATATCTTGACTCACTTGACGCACAACTGTGTGAATAGCATCTTCCCAGTGATTTCTCAGTTTGCCAGGACCACCGCGAGGTGTCATGTTCCTGATTAATACACGATCACCAGGCTGTAATACTGAGCTTCTCATCTTACTGCCATAATGTGTCTTGCTTCTCATAGCAGCTTTGTGAGCATTTTCTCTTGTGATCTCGTATGCCTCCTCCATGCCCTGCCTCCACTTTTCCATGTAACGATGATGATTACTGTCCCCTTGCTCCACGTTCAAGTCGAACAGCATATCAACTGGCAACCGTGGAGAGCGTCCGTACAACAGGTTGAAGGATGAGAAACCTGTTACATCACTACGAGTACAGTTGTAGGAGTAAATCAGTTTATTTAGTGAGTCTTTCCAGTTAGTCTTTTGTCTCTCTGTGAGGGTCTTTAACATCTGGAGTAATGTTCGGTTAAACCGCTCGACCTGTCCATTTCCTTGTGGGTGGTAGGGAGTGGTTCTCGACCCAGCAACTCCACAGTACTTTTTCAATTGTGTGAACAATTGGTTTTCAAATTCACCACCCTGATCATGGTGTATTCTTGTCGGAAAGCCGAATCTCAGCACATAGTCGTTAAAGATTTTTTCTGCAACTGTTTTTCCTGATTTGGAAGTCGTGGCGTAGGCCTGGGCAAAACGTGTAAAGTGGTCAACAATTACAAGAATATATTCATAACCACCCTTACATTTGTCAAGGTGCAAGAAATCAATTGAGACAAGCTCAAACGGTTGAGTGGTGACAATGTTCGTCAGTGGCGCTCTTGTCTGACGGCTTGGTTTCTTGTGCTTGAGGCACACACATCTCCTCATGACATAATCTTCGATTTCTCGTTGCATGTAGGGCCAGTAAAACCGGTCCCGTACCAAAGATGTAGTCCTGTCTGCACCTTGATGGCCCATTTCATCATGGAGCTCCTTTAATACTGTACTTTTGTGCTTTTCTGGAAGCACAAGCTGTGTTCTGTTTGAAGTTTTCCTGTACAACACTCCACTCTCATTCATCTCCAACTTGTCCCACTCTCTTAGCAGACATAAGATTTGTGAACTGAGTTGTTTGAGTTCTGAGCCTGATGGCTTCTTTTCTGCCAGCTTGTACTGAATCACTGCTCCAACATTGGGATCATTTCTTTGGTCATGTTTGATATGTCCTATTGTCAATGGAATGATGGATGCGTCTACAGTTAATGCTGCACAACTTAATGAGACACCCATGGACCATGACACACTGGATTCATCCTGGTTCTCCACTGCTTGTGTAGCTGCTCCAATCACATCATATGACATTTCCTCTGTACACTCATCCATGAATACTTCCACGTCCAAAGGGATTCTGGACAGACTGTCAGCATCAATGTTTTCCTTACCAGGACGGTATTTAATTATGAAATGGAAGTCTGCCAGTTCTGCTACCCATCGACAACCTGTTGCATTCAGTTTGGCAGTAGACAGTACATATGTAAGTGGGTTATTGTCACTGACGGTGAAGAATGGTGCATAGTATAGGTAATCACGGAATTTTTCTGTGATTGCCCATTTGAGGGCAAGAAACTCTAATTTGCCTGAGTGTAGATTGTACTTTTTCTCTGCTGTTGTTAAAGTACGTGAACCATAAGCAATCACACGAAGCTTTCCATTTTGCTTTTGGTACAATACTGCCCCCAATCCCTGGTTGGAAGCATCGGTATGGAGGACAAATGGCTGTGAAAACTCTGGGAAACCTAGAACAGGAGGCTGCGAGAGACAGTCTATCAACTGTTCCAATATTAACTGATGCATGTCAGTCCATTTGATGGGTGTGTTGGATGAAACTCCTCTACTGTTTCTTTTTGTTTTCGTTTTTCAGCATTTCAGTTTCTGTAGGTGCTTTAAGCAGGTCATACAAGGGAGAGGCAATACGTGAAACATCTTTGATATACTGCCTGTAATAACTTAATAGTCCCATTATTGCTCTTAACTCACCGATAGTTCCTGGGTGTTTGTTTTTCAGGGCCGTTACTGCAGCAGTATCGACAGGGTCCACTCTATTTCCCTCAGCAGACACAATTCTTCCAAGGTAACGTACTTGTGTTTTAAACAGGTCACACTTTCTGGGCTTTAGTTTTATCCCATGCTCCCTCAGCCGTTGCAGCACCCTTCTGACAGCATTGATATGATCCTCAAATGTCCTGCTAAACACAAGAACATCATCAAGATATGGCACACATATTTCATCCCTTAAGCCCTCCAAGCACTCTTCCATGCAGCGCTGGAATGCTGCAGGGGCATTCATGAGTCCAAACGGGATTCGTACCCACTCATAAAGGCCCCAGGGGGTCACAAAGGCTGTTAGGTGTCTACTGTCTTTGGCAATGAAACCCTGGTGGTATGCCTTACCCTGGTCCAGCAGTGAAAAGAGTGTGTTTCCTCCCAGGTTATCCATAATGTCCTGTACTCTGGGGATGGGATGGCGATCTGAGTGGGTTTTCCTGTTGAGCTCCCTGTAGTCAATACATAAACGTAGAGTTCCGTCCTTTTTTCTTACGCAGACGATTGGAGAGGAGTAGGAAGACATGGATTTTTCAACCCACCCTTGTGCTATCAAGTCCAGTAAGTAATCTTTCATCTCCTTGTATAAGGGTTTTGGAACACAGCGGTAGGCTCTTGACACTGGCTCAGCATCTTGTAGTGAAATCTTCATTTGCAAGTTTTCCACACAGCCTATGTCGTCATCAGACTTGGAAAATGAGTCTGATTCTTCTCTTAGCATCTGACTGACTATTTGTCTCTGGTGTTCATCAAGGTGAGTTAAATCCACAGGAGGATCCCACTGCTCATGCACAGGGGGGCTTTCACTGGAGATCTGGGCGTTGACATGGTGGATTGATGCAGCAGGTTTTTGGTCTGTTTTAAATATGTTTGCAGGATATACTGATCTGACTGACTGTACAGTTCCAATAATAGTTCTTGCTGCCATCGTAATGTCATGATTTGTTGTGTTTTGCACACTAACAATAATTATTGGGACTGTATCTGCCTTCACGGACACAAGAGTATCACAAAACTCTAATCCTTCAGGCCATTGTGGGTTCTCATTTGGCTCAAAAACCAGAGTTTTATCCTCTTTGAAAAATGGAGCCTGTACTCGACACTCGAGTTGAATGGAGTTACGTTTAGGCACACTAACTCTCTCATTTGCTGTTCTTAAGTTATAGTCACATGTCTGTCCTACACTCACAGCATTAATAAAGGCTTTTGATTTGTTTTTTCGAAGATGAGGAAAGGCCATTTTTACTGCCTGTACAAGCTTCTCTTTATCCCCATGTCTTTTCTGGCCTGGCTGACTGGCTATCACAAGGTGCTCAATGACATTAAAGCCAATCATGGGACACTGCTGTTGGTTACCTTTTAGCACTAGCATGGGTATTAGCAACTCGGTATCACTTGCAGTAAGTTTAAAGGACACTTCAAGCCAACCAACATATGGCATTTCTGTACCATTGGCCGCTTCAATTTGTAAAGAGTCTATAGGGTCAATTAGCTCTGCTACATCTCTTAGCGGTACATCAGTTAGATGGCTTTCTTTCCATACCTCATCTATAGCACACATTTGTGAGCCTGTATCCCAGAGGGCCTGAGTTTTCTGTTCGTGTAGGAAACACCTGATGAGGCACTTTTTCCCTACTAACTCTCTCACAGTAGCTGTTTTTTCTTTTGCAATATTTTGTTTGTGCTTGGATTTGTCATGTGACTGTGTCGCTTTCTTAATACCTGAACATGTGTATGTCTTACAATGCCTTTTGTGTGCAGGCCAATGGTTCTCCTGACATTCTTTAGAACAATACAGTGTAATTTTGCAAGTTGAACAGTATTGTAGTTCCCTACTCTTTTTCTCTTCATTGCAATTTGCACAAGATTGGGACTTATCTGTGTGGCCGGTTGCTGCATGTCCCATGGGAGCAACCCCTCTTAGTTTAAAGGGCTCCGCCTAGTGGGTCCCTCTACCCTCTGTGCCTTACAACCTGCTCTGAAATGTTCACTGCTTCCACACCTAAAGCAATGCTGACAGTACTCTTCGCCTGCATGAGTACAGGAAACACACCTAGGTCGGGGGCGTGGTGCTGGGTAGTATCGCTGCGGTGCATACCCTTGTTGAAACTGAGCCGTTTCTCTTACTCGTGCCGGGTGGAATGCCGGTCGGTACTCCTGCACTGCTGCTGGTGGCTGCTGGTGGTACACGCTGTTGGCATTGAATTCAGCCCTATAGGGAGAGGGTTGTTGGGGTGAAAACACAGGATAAGGGGCGGAAATATTAGCTGGTTCTCTGCTTGGTGAGGGATGCTGTGGGGGTGCAGATGTGGCCGTTTGGATCGTTTCTCTGATTTGGGAGACCTCAGCTCTCAGGGCTTGCAACAGCACCATGTCAGAGTGCATTCCTTTGATTTCTGACAGCAGATCAGTGGGCAGAGTAACTGTGTTTTGCTGGCTGGTGCTTTTCATTTCCACCGGAACTTCAGTGGACTTGACTGTATTCACATGTGTTACTCGTGATGGGGCAGCAAGTTTCTTTTTATCCTGTCTCTCTTTTTCATTGGTGTACGCAATGTTCACTTTCTCCAGCAGCAGCTCATCCGAAGTACTTATCTGCATGAGGAGAGGCTGCAGGTCACTTTTAATAGTGTCATTCTGTAGACCAGTCAGGACAGTATGCATGAAGAGACTCTGGACTAGTGCTGGGTCATATTTTAGGTTTGACTCGCCTTCTTGAGAAGCAAACAGGATTTTCTGTCTCATGTCCATAGTTCTAATCAGGAAGTTTTGAGGCGTTTCTTTACTACTCTGAACCTCAGAGGTGAGTTGTTTGTATAACTCTGTGGCACCTTTCTCCTGGTAATGAGACCTGAGAATTCGGCGAAGGGCAGGCAGTGTAAGGTTTTCCTTCCCTTCAAGGTAACTCCGTAACTGCAGGCCTGGTGTGATGGCACGGATTACAGCATCAATGATCTCTGACTCTGGGTAGCCCTTACTAAAGCCATTTTCAATTTGTCTGGCCAGACTAGAAAATGTGAGCCTATCTTTTTGTCCTGGCTCGCCTATTTGGCCTGCGATCTTAAGATCTTTGTGCCACATAGAACTACTGGGGAGTACTTGGGCCAGATTTCTTTCTGGGGGGCTGAACCCGGCAGGGTGGTTCATGCTTGTGTTCATTAGGTCATGCATTGCATTTTCTTTTTCTTGTAATGACAACCTTAGTGCCTCTACCTCCTTCTGGAGATCTTCCCTTTTGACACTGTCATGTACATTTGTTGTAATTTTGGCTTTGTCTATGATATCCTGCACATGAAGAAGTTCGGACATGCCTTCATCCTCTAGCTCGGCCATTTCTTCACGTTCATTATGCTCTGTGACATGAGAAATTAATTGACTGCGAGATTTACCAGTCACATGCACATTATCCGGTCCTGAAATCTCCAGTTCATTGCACACTTTAATCAGTTGTTATACAGTCAGTGTATACAATGCACCTGTAATGTCCAGCTGCAGCTTCTCCAATTCAGCCTCCATTGTATCAGAGAAGTGGGCAGAAATAGCAAATGAGGGTTTATCTTACTTAATTAGGTTTTTTTTTGCTGCTCCCTAGTGGTGACTTTTCACACTTCAGGATGCAGGTTACCAACGTTGTCTGAAAACGACCTCGACTGCCTTTCCAAGCTCCTTTCTAGGATGACTGGGTTGTTTAAGGGGATGATTGATCAGAGGATTCCACTAACAACTCAGGGATGGTCCTCAAATCAAATCTCCCAGCAGCGCCTCCAAATGTTGTGCCCCTAATATGGGGAAAATATAAGACAAAGGAAACAGAGACGATGTTAGCTTGCTTCAAGTCTTATGTATTATGCCCGCCAACAACATGGTACACATAGCACGCTGTATAATACAGAACATGGATTCTTGTATAAAACAACCACTAACAATGCGCGTACTGCAAACATACATCCAATTTAACACACAAGATGTCACTTTTTAAATGCACAGTACAAACATACATATCCAAATTAACACCCAAACTCCCCTTCTTGGAGCTAAACTACACTATCATAGCTAGCTGCGCTAGCATAGCTAACGGCGCTCGCAAAGCTAGCATACACAGCTACAACAATTACAGAACCTAGAGAAACCCTCCAAAAATACCTCTAACAACTATCACTATTCACATTAATATTATACACAGTCAGTCTACATATATAACGTTTCTCACGGATGAACTCACCTAATATGGGGAAAATATAAGACAAAGGAAACAGAGACGATGTTAGCTTGCTTCAAGTCTTATGTATTATGCACCCGCGGCAAGCAACACGCGCCCTCTGCTGGACAGACCCGGAAGGTCATCAACCATGACTTATATCTATTACACATGCAGCAACGCACACACAGGGAGGAGATGGCAGAGAGTACGCACTCTCCTGAAAACTCCCCTTGAATTCCTCCAGACTCAGAAAATGTAAAAGTTCACTTTTTGGAGATCCATAGAAAAAGGGTGAAAATGAAAAAAAGTATTCGAAAATAGTGCCTCATAAGGCGGGTAGAGTCCCTTGAAAACTCCCCTTGAATTCCTCCAGACTCAGAAAAAGTCAAAGTTGACTTTTTGGAGATCCATAGAAAAAGGGTGAAAATGAAAAAAAGTATACCACAGCATGGATTCGAAGACACGACCAACCGCATCCAGGGGCGAGCGTTAACGCAGTGAGCCACTGGACCTGAGTACTCAAACATGCCTACTTGTGCATCTTAGACACTCTGAATTCACTAAATGTACAATTTTTTCTCCATCAAAATGAACAAATGAGACATTAAATAACATCTACAGATCAAGACGAAGCGAATGGAAGCAGTCCCAGCCTCGTAGCTGTGAACAGCTGTGATCGCAGGAAAATGCTGTTACAAAGATTTCTCAGTATAACTCCGGGACATTTCCCTGGCTTTCCCACCGTCACAATGGACAAACGAGACATGAAAAAACATCAACAGATCAAGACGAAGCGAATGGAAGTACCCCCGGAGTCATAGCATGTGTAAATCGAGACGAAATATCTCTCTCTCCCCCGCCTGCTTGCGAGTGGGAGGGGCAGTTTACACACACACGCAGCTGCTGCATGCAGCAACGCACACACAGGGAGGAGATGGCAGAGAGAACGCACTCCCCTGAAAACTCCCCTTGAATTCCTCCAGACTCAGAAAATGTAAAAGTTGACTTTTTGGAGATCCATAGAAAAAGGGTGAAAATGAAAAAAAGTATGCCACAGCATGGATTCGAACACGCGACCAACCGCATCCAGGGGCGAGCCTTAACGCAGTGAGCCACTGGACCTGAGTACTCAAACATGCCTACTTGTGCATCTTAGACACTCTGAATTCACTAAATGTACACATTTTTCTCCATCAAAATGAACAAATGAGACATTGAAATAACATCTAAAGATCAAGACGAAGCGAATGGAAGTGGTACCAGCCTCGTAGCTTTGAACAGCTGTGATCGCAGGAAAATGCTGTTACAAAGATTTATCAGTATATCTCCGGGACATCTCCCTGGCTTTCCCACTGTCACAATGGACAAACGAGACATGAAATAACATCAACAGATCAAGACGAAGCGAATGAAAGTACCCCCGGAGTCATAGCATGTGTAAATCGAGACGAAACATCTCTCTCTCCCCCGCCTGCTTGCGAAGGGGAGGGGCAGTTTACACACACACACGCAGCTGCTGCATGCAGCAACGCACACACTGCAAAAAATAGGGGTCTTCAAACAAGATAATAACACTAAAACTAAGGGAAAAGGTACTCAAAACAAGCGAACAAATCTGTCCATGCAGCAAGATAATTTGACTTGGCAAGATTTCTTAAATTAAGATTGTTAAATCTAGAAACAAGTATTCCTACAAAGGTATTTGGAAGGCTTAAAATAAGACAAATATGCTCATTATAAAATGAAATGACTTGATATTTAACCTTTTCTAGCCCTAAATGAAGTGAACTATACTAAAAATACAATATAAATGCTGGTTTTAAGATGAAATTGCTAAAAAAGTAAAATTTTAGAACCTCTTAATACGTGTAATATACTGAATACAAGCGTAAAATACTGATTTTAAGATTAAATATCTTGAAAAGCAACTTTTTACAACCTCAAAATGAGGGAAACATACTGAATACAAGCAATTACATTTTTTCTTTTAGCAAATTCAGATCAATATTAGTTGGGGTAAATATTAAATGTAGAGTAAAATATTTCAAAATGACTTGACTCAGTCTTAAACCAAGATCCATGATTATCTTGAAACAAGGCTGTCTACCTTAAAACCCACACTGCAAAAATCATCCATCTTATAACAAGAAAAAAAATATGTGATTTGAGTTTATACAGACTTGAAACAAGTGTAATAATCTGCCAGTGCAGTGAGATAATTAGACTTATTAAGAATTCTTAAAATAAGAATAATAATTCTTGAAATAAGAATAATTCTTGAAATAAGAATTCTTAAAATAAGAATAACAATTCTTGAAATAAGAATGCGTGAAATAAGAATTCTTAAAATAAGAATAATAATTCTGGAAATAAGAAATATATGGATTCTTGAAAAGTGGCAAATGTCCTGAATTAAGCAGAAAAACACTTATTCCATGCACAGTTATAAGCCAAATATACTCAAAACAAGTTGTCAAATTTTCTTTTACCATTTGTTTATTTCTGAATTCAAGTAGACAGATCTCAAAACAAGAACCTAGCATGCATTTTACAAAACGTATGAATGAATCATGACGATAATTTTAAACTTAAATTATAACATTGAAAACCACTCAACATTACTTTGTGTTAGATAACCAAAACTGAAGAATTATAACTTAAGAGCTTCAATATTACTGTTTTCTCTTATTGTTGAACAAAAATGATCAAACACTGAATGATAGAAAGTCATGTCTCTTGTGTCCAAAGTATCAATGCAAAAACAGATACTGGTACCAGTATCAATTGTTAACAATAACTAGCCCAACTACCACCTAGCTCACCCACATTGTATATGTGTATATGTCGAAGCGAGCATGAGTTGTGCCCAGCAAATGGGCACGACTCAATATATAGACCTAAAAATGACTGGCTTTTTAATTATATTACAAAGAGGAAAGTTGCAATTTTCAGCTGATCATTTGTAAAGTGCAATGATTACATTTGTATTGCTAGTTGCACCTTCAAAACAAAGGTGGGCATCCTGCTGGCTGAATGTGGGCAATGCCCACAGAGAGGTGGTTATGGCAAGTGACCCTTACTTTGAAGGTGCAGCTACCTGCAGTTTGAGGAAAGGAGGGCTGGAAGGAAATGATGGGCTGAATATTGCAACTTTGTTTTTGTACGTGAGTTGTTTTCTGGGATGTTATTCTCTCCCAACCTCGACAGACATTGCGGGTGAGCATTGTAGAAACAGGTTGGGAACCTAACTACCACCAAGATCTACTCCCCAATGAAAGCTTTCCACTCAGCCATGGCTTTTTTGTATGAGGCTGTGGCGTCTCGGTCATGGATAGTGTCCTTCAATATTTCTGTTTGAATAACAGAAAGGATGGTTGCAACACACTTCGGATAAGTGAGATGTATTGTGTAGTAATAGGCCATTAGATATAGCAAACCCTCATGCAGGTCTTGCTTGGCAAATGTAGTGATGGGAGTGGTTCCTATGGCGACAAGGCAGTTGGAGTCATCAACAAGTAAGACGGGGCTGGACAGAGATCTCTTCTGGAGGTAGACGGTGGGATCTTCTGTAGGCTAAAGGAGATAGCAAAACTCTAATAAACATCCATAACATAGAACTACTAAAGCAGACCCTCTACTACCATTATGTATATATTGCATCTATGATTGAAGTTATAATGCTTTGCATCTAGTTTGTGAATCCAAAGACAGCACCATTTTATGTACTAATGAAAATACAAAAACATGTCTTCCAATAAAATAATGAAAACAAATTGCTTAACCTCCTGCTGAAAGCTGGCTTACATGACCAGCAGTAAAACAGCTCTGCACTGATGTGCCGCTTTCTTCCAATGGATGGAACGGTGCCAACAAGCTCCAAATTGCCACAGTGCTTACGCTTAAAGTTAAATTATTAAAACTTTACTATCAATTGCCGCTGAGAGAATGTCCTTTCATGACAAGGCAGCTTAAAAAACAGCAACATATTTTGTTAAATGTTGTCCTAATTGGGAAAAGCGACCCCATTATAGACTTACAAAAAGGATAAAGCATGGAAGTAAATGGCTTTATAGACACAAGTAAAAAAAACATCAAGATTTGAATGTGACACAATTGCTCACCTGAAGAACATGTATCAATGCCTCACTGGCATGTCCCAATTTCTTAGGCGGTGCAGCTGGTGAAGGAAAGAGTGTAGGGAGTGCCTTGAACAAGGCAATCGAGAATTCCACTATGAGAAGAGAGAAGAGAAAACGCGAACAGGTGGATGGAAAGACAGACACTGTATTAACTGTTTTAGCTCACACAATCTGTATTAACATAACTACAGTTTAGACACATGAAACAAAGGATAATGCATATAAAGTCTATAAATATATAACTGACTTAAGGTCAAAGTTATTCAAGTTTAGGAGACATGCACTGTGAGGTTAATTTTGGGTGCATCAGATGACATGCTCCCTGGAGGTAGCCGATGTCTGTTGTTTAGTTGGTTGGTGTTGTGACTTAGTAAGCTACTGCTGCAGAGGTTGCATCAGACGCCATTAATGACGCACAAATTTGAAGTCCGTCCGTCATTCCGCCAATAACTGTTTCAGGAATTGCGATGTCATCTGGGCCAACCCAGTTGGATTTCTCCTAATTCCTTAGTGAAAAGTTGATCTCAGCAAGTTTGTGAATAGGTTTTAAAATACAACTTTTAGCTAGGAACGTAAAGTGTGATAGAGGGATCCTACTTATGGTAAGATAACAAAATAGTGTGAAAATGCCCCCAGAGCATTATCATTTTAGATTTATTTGGTCAGCCTTGCATCAATGACACACTCCTATTCACAGTCATATCTTCACCAACACACTGTAGACACTAAGAGGTGACTTACCACCATCCAGGGTCATAGGTGGTTTCATCGCTTTCTTCGAAACTGGGTAAAACTGCACTTTAGCAACAAAGTCGTCCCATCTCTTCTTTACTTCTGCTATGTATTTGTGGTTGTCTTTATCCAGGAGGCGACGCAGCTCAGACATCACCTACAGAGTGAATAAGTATTAAAATCTGGAACTTTTGTTGAAAAGTAAAAATGGGAAGTCGTTTACTAACATTCTGAAGATCCTTGAAGCATGGATAGGCATCCAGGACCTTTGTGTGCCTGTCCTCCACTTTCAGGAAATCACTGTCAATGAACAGTCTTCTTGCTTCAAACTCGAGATCAAGGAGTTGAGAGACAGCATCTTTGTTTTGTTTTTTATTCTTGTACATCTCATGCAGAGTCTTAAAATGCCTGGCCTGTGCTTGCAGACTATCCTTGTCCACTAAAATGAAAAATGAAAATGATTATGTGCACATAAGACTGTCAAAAATGGTCTCCCTTTAGAAGCAGCCCTCTTATGGCTGGGTGATGTCTGTAAAAATATTCAGACAACACACAAGTAGAAAAGTTTGGAAGACTCAGGACTTACCCTCTTCTTCCTCCCCGGGCTCTGGGTCCTCTGCTGGGTAAAGTGTACCGTGGAGGGCCTTTACCAGCTGCTTTTTGGCTCCCTGGTGTGAGTTGGGAGAACGGATGACCATACTGGATCGCTGGTCCGCGGTGTAATTGGGCAGCCGGCGGCCCGAGCGGGCTACTGTGGAAGCTAATGAAGATATTTTAGATATTTATTTGTCCTTTCAAAAATGCATTTTGTGCCTCACCACAATTGTCAAACAATAAATCAGAAAACGACAATGACATGCTCACATAACTATATATAGCTGCCTTTAAGGTTAAAATGTTCTCTACAAAATGAATGACAGAAAATGACCATAATATCTCTGTCCATTACAAACAACTTTTATGTTGCACATGATGTTATGCATTCAGCAATGTGTGGATATGCCTTTCGAGTAGAGAACCATATAAATGGAAATTAAGTTGCAATTCTACTTACATGTACTTTCATTTTCATCAGAACTGGTAAGAGTCTGATCCAAAATAATTGTTGATCCACCTGCGTCACTTGAGTCAGCATCATAATCTTTTCCTGAGTCACTTGCTGACAAGTCAAGGCAACGCCTCTTCTTTGGACAGCCCCTCTCTTGTGCAGGCCCTTGCCTCTTTTGCGGATACTTTACGTTCAGAAGCCTCTTTTTAAGTTTATTGTGAATGGTTGTCTGTGGGAAATAACAAAGTAACTTTATAAGAATTACTTAATCATTTTGATGAAGCCTTGACTTTTTTTCAAAATGTTAAGAGATGACAGTGAATTCAAATAATTATTAAGTACTTCACAATCAACAAAGTGCAAGAAATAAAAAGCCACACATTTTAATGACTTACATGTTTCACAGCTTCATCTTTGTCTTGTAACATGGGATATTACTCCACTACTTTCTTAGCCATGGCTGTGAGTTCAGGTTTGGAAGGGTACTGAAGCTCTTCTCCTTGTGGACTTGCTCTCAGGATGGAAATCATGCTGGTGAGTGTGTTCCTCACTAGCCTGCAACTCAACTCCTTGGACATTACACATTCCCCCTCTCTGCCTGTGCGGGCCATCTCAAAGTAATGTCTACGAGCTTGTTCCAACTCACTGTCCGTGTAGATCACATACTCTGGTGGACTAGGTAGCTGTAGGGTCATCTTTGGGCGTTTTTTCTCCAAAGGAGTGGATGTTGAGGGGAGACTATGTTTTCTACAAGGTGGAGTTCCTGTTTCAGAAGGGCCATCTTTATCTTTTAAGATAGGATTCTCGTCCTACAACAGCAGATAATGTCAAACAGTCAAAGTCAAACAATGGCGACAATCTGAAATAACATGTCTTGTGCAACTTTTCTTTTAGACCAAAGTAGGTAACCATTTACCTCTGGGTTGATCAAAGACCACACTCTTTTTCTCCTAAGAAAGTGTTCTGGCCCAGGAAAAAGGTCTCTCAAATCATCACGAGTGAGGGAGTGCATCAACACCTCATCGATGTTAGCAGCTATGAGGACAGCAGCATCATTACCAACATTTTACAATCCCAAATAATTATTTATCGTTTTGATTCAAACACAAATGACATACCCTTAAAAATTGACACTGTAACATCATCCAGTTTATCCATTGTCCCATCTATAACCTGGTAGGAAGAAAAAATATTAATTAATTATCATAATTTGATTTCAAACAGCTTTACAAACATGTGATTGAATATTACAGTGAATACAATCATTCCTTTTGGTTTAAGCTCTTAAATGCTTTTCATTTTATGTTTTTATCTGCTACAGAGGCTGAAAAATAATGGTTTTAGTCAGTGTGCGAAATACCCGTCAATATTCGGGGGGTCCCATCTCCCGATTGTTACGCAACACTGACATAGGAGGTTGCATTGGCTAAAGTTGTTTGGATGTACGTTGTTTTATATTACAGGGTTTCTCAACGGGGGCGTCAGCGCCCCGTGGGGGGCGTTCGTACAACCTAAGGGGGCGCTGGGAACGAACACGGGGTGTCACAACTTTGCTTGTGTAGTGGTCATTATCTTGAACTTTTTAAACTTTCATGGTTTTCAAATATTTTCGGTGCAAAAATAGGATAACTGAAATAAAAAGCCTATCTTCATATGGGTTTCTTACCCTTCTATCGTCTCATCTACTTTCTACTTTATGCTCAGTACCGTCATGATCGCTATAGTAACGCCGATAAACAAATCCACCTCATCGCAGTAGAGTGGTCCTTTCCGAAACTATTTCGCCCTCCCCTGACTTCCACTGGTTGGTTTGCGGGACATGCAAAGCAAGCGGTGGATGGGGCATTACACTAAGCAACATGAATCTCATCCATATTACATAGTAAGGCAACATAAGACGTGAATAAAGCTAACTCTGCTTAGCATGCTAATTGTAAACAATAGAACGTGCGCATTACATGTAGACCACTGCAATGTTGCTCATTACGTCTGCTAACCGATAAACACTTACTTTCATAAGGTACACACACCAACCGGCACATACGCATTTAACACTGATGTTACAGGCGCTTAACTTGTATAGTAACAAACTACTTTAATTACTATTTGGCCGCGAACTTAAACGTGCTACTCTCCGACTCAGAACGAAGGGACCCCATATTTCGCACACTGGTTTTAGTCAATACTGACAAAACAGCTATCTGTCCCTTGCTGTATCTCAATTTGCATACTTCTGTACTTACATTTACTGTTTTGAGTGTATAAATGTGTTCCAATCTGAAGCATGAAATATTTGTGTGCACTATAGGCCTACACTGCAAAAATTACTGATCTTGCCAAGAGTTGCCATCTTATATCTAGCCATAAATTCTTACTGGACTTGTTTTGAGAATAATGTACTATGCAAGAGCTGCTTGTGTAAGATGATGAAGCTTCTTTTAAGAACATTAGACTTCTGAATTCTTATTTGGTCAGCAAATCTTGAAATAAGGTATTTTACAAACAAATTAAGATAAATTACTGTCAGACACAGGTTTGGGTCACTGCCTCATATCAATTTGTTTTTTTTTTTAGCTGTAAGAACTTGTTTCAAGACATGTTACAACTTATTTTAAGAATCACATGGGATCCATTTAAGTCAGATTCATATTTATATCAGATGTTAAATCACAACATTAATTCCCAAAGCAATAACAAATCAAAAATATCAACTTGGAATGGGGCAATATATCGAAATTCAATGTATCACAATAGCTCAATTTAGTAATTATTTCATAGTAAATGATTCTGCTTAGCAAATAACATTGCTACAAAAATGTGTCTCAGAAAAAAACATAGTACCACACTGTCAGACTGAAACTTTTATTTAAGACATTTTATCATGGTTCTATCACATTTCAACCCTATATTGCATTGTCAATCACATTGAGATAATCTAATTGTAATCCCTATCAACTGTATCAGCTCTTCATATACACATCCTTACAATGCTCATTCAATGAACTTTCATTTCAAGGAGAACAAAAGTAGAAATAATAATAATAATCATACTTTCCAAAATCAAAATTCCCTGACTATACTATTTTGCAGGAAAAATAATGTTAGCTCAGTGCATTACTTTATAATGTTTTTCTCCCAACACATGTTTGTAAATAAACAAACAGTCAATACAACAACACAAATAAATCTGTATTTGGCAGAATTCTTTGTTGGATTAGACAAAAAAAGGTAATAAAATAAAATAGTAAAAAAGACATTTAAAAAAACACTTCGTACACATTTTCATGTGTTCTCTCAATAAGCTAGATTTCACTCAAATTATCATGTTGCATACACAGGTATAACCTTCCAATGCTCATTCAATGATCATCATATTTAGGTTTTAAGTGCAATGACATCCCTAAGGTTATATTTGATCAAAATATACACACTGTTTTCAAAACTCATCGAATAATAGGATGTATAATCAACAAGCTTTTCTGCATCTATCAACTCTGTTGCTTGGGCAAGATTGGGTACAGTGACTTCATATGCTAATAAATCTTTGTTAAAACACACAGTTTCATAAAGCTGATGTTCAAAGCAATACAATGAAGAATCTACGACATAAATGTTTTTTATAAGTCCAAAGATAGGTACTGTATCATTTGCATTAGTTATTATCAGAGACTTTCCGCTGATGTACTTGTTACCATTAAGAATAAGCCACTTGACTGAGACTGCATGTTGTATGCCATCAATCCCCAAGAAATCTCTAATTTTTGCTGTGATGTACTCTTTATTTGTCACTTCTGAGACGGGGCCCAATTCTTTCTCATGTAAAAATATTGGATGCTCAATGCCCATTTCATTTTGACAGCATTCAAGAAGCTGGTTATGGTTCACCAACGATTTACATACATTTTTGAAGTTCAATTTAGATGATCACTGTTTAAAAAAACAGTGCTTTGACTCAAATCTCATGCACATATGCCTTGTCAAAGGACCCAGAGAAAGAATTTGGGTAGGGAGATGCAACATGTAATGTTGCTTAGGCGTTACATTTTTGTCAGGAAAAAGTTGCTTAAACTGTTTTAGATGCTGCTCAATCATTTGTTTAAGTCTTAATACAGTTTGCAGAGATATGACAGGCGCAAACACTATTTGAACTATCTCAATTAATTCCAAAATAAACTTAACGTAAATATTTCCCTTCATATTGTTCAACAGGAAAGGCATGATCTTTAACAATATCAGCATTTGCCCAGAAGACTGTTTAAGTTTGTTATCATTAGATGACAAGGTATTGACACTGACAGGACAGGGCTTGTCTCGTACATCAATAGATGAAAAAGGAAAACTCTGCATGGCTGAATTGAAAATGTCCAACTCCATTTGTCCTGACAGAATAAGGTATTTTAACACACACTTAATTTCCATGGGTGCAACACCCTCAAGAATTATGTGCATTATGTCCTGTGGAGTTTGCTGAATGAGGTCAAAGGCTGGAAATTCAACCAGCTTGCTTTTTCTGTTTATTCCGTAGGTGGTTTTAAGGGCAGATTTCAAGAACTCTGTGCTGGCCCTTTCTATTTCAATGCACTGTCTAATGTGCTTTTCCACTGTCCTTTTAGTGAAACTTTGTTCGTTAAAATTGATTTGCATGTCCTCAAAGGTACATTCACAGTGCCTGCACTTGCTATATGCAAAATCAACTCCTTCATTAAAGCCAGCGAGCTCATGTTGCGCAAGTGTGTCACCACATAGTGAAATTAAAGCACCAAATAAATCCATTTCACCATTCTGTGTTTGTATTTTGACACCATTGTACAGCAATTTTAAGTCTTTATCAATTCTTTCTAAAACAACATCAACACCACACTGGTCAATATCATTCGTTTTTGCTATAGCAAGGAGTCTAATTGCTGCAAGCTTCGATCTAAACTTGGGGTCTATGTTTCCTAGAGTATAATAAACCATCAGTAATTTGTTTACAGAAGCATGTGACCGCAAGGGGTTGCATATCTCTATTTCATCAGTGTACAAGATCAGCTGCAAAGCAGTAGGTTTTATTGAAAACAGAGGGTGAGATTTAAAAAGACTCCCATCAACAATGTCATACAAAAACCCATCTTTGTTGCAGCTTTGTGGTGCAGTGTTGATCATATCAAAGATTCTGGAGTTGGACAACAACTGTTGTAGACTATTAATTAGGGGTATATAGTAAAAACTTTTGTTTTTGATTACAAGAACTCTTGAGTCTCCCTTTTTAACTCTACAAACGTTTTGAGACACAACTATTTCCTCTGGTTTCACTGGGTTAAAACAATTCTGAATGGTGCTATCCTGCATGTATGTGGTGGCCATTAGGGTGAAAGGATCCTGAAAATGATCAAATGTTGCCAATGCTTCCTCTTGGAGCTGCGCCGTACTCCCTGAATGACTCTCGAAGACCCTTTTCATTTTGTCTCTCAAGGTATCCAGAAGAGCCGCTTGATACTGTTGGACCCCAGAGACAATATCGTTGACACTCCTCTGAAAGAGAAAATAAAAAAATTAAATACATCAGAGTATGCATTTACAGTCCGAGTGTCCATAGCTAACTAACATAAATAAAGTGCCCCCATGTCTGAAAACAAGGTTGAAAATGACATACAAAGATTATCACCACTCTTCAACCCCTTTGACTACAGGCACACTTACATTCATTATGTCACTTAGCAGACACTTTTGTACAAAGCAACTAATAGATGCAATACCTGGGACAGGTGGCATTTTTCACGGACATTGATGGCAAATGCAACTGCACGTCTGGAAAGATTTCCGCCAGATGTATCAGCTTCTTCCTGGAGACATATTCATAGTAATATTACACAATTAGAAGAAAGACTAGTTAACTCAATTGTTGTATGTTTGAGTAATATTATCATGTAAGATATGGCTTTTAAACCAGCAGCCCCTGTCCAATATGTCTTATTTAAATAGTGTCTGTGAAAATAATTACAGGAAGAAGGACCTGTGTTCTGGCTAGTGAAAATTGCTATTTCAACCAGTGGCGGCTGGTCCATAGAGGCAGAGGAGGTTGCTCCTCCTCTATTTTTGAGAGGCAAGAGGAAGATCAAATCATCAATCAATCATTGTTTTACTGCTTAAGTTTTCATTGGACAGAATAAAGTAGAGATAAGTAGCCAACTAGTGTAGTAATAATAATAATTAGTATTTATATAGCAATGTCCAGATTAAAAGATTTCCAGAGTAAAAATAAAGAAACCCATATAAGACCCCCCTTCGCTACTAGTAACTAGGTAACTACAATTCTCAGTAGCTTGGCGGTAGCGTCACTATTTCCTGAATCAAGTAACTTTTCAGTAGCTTAACTCTTTTATTGATCAAGTAGTGTGGTAACAATCACTGAAGCTATTTTTTATATGGCTTAACACAGCAGAGATCCCATAGCACGTGAAGGCACCATTAAAGTAGCTTCACATGTAGTGAGCTACTTTTGCGGTGTTTGTGTAACTTAACTTGCTACATTTGACTGGTTGGTAGCTTCTGTGTAGTGAAGCTCCATAATGGTAGAGTAACTGGTAGCTTAGCTCACTACATTTTCAAAGTAACTTGCTCAACACTGCATCTTACCTGATCAGGAGGTTGAATCGGGAATTCCTCAAGCTGTTGCTCCTGCTGTGAAGGGACACATGTGCTGACTTGACTGTTGGTCCTTTGCATCCCTCGTGTTGCAGTGGCACAACCAGAAAAAATGGGCATATCAAAATGTTCAAGTCCAACTCTAGATGGTTCGGATGCAGTTGTCATCAACCCAGAAGGCGGGCTTCCATTTTCAAAATACAGAGCATGTCTACGTCTGATGTGGTAGTAGAAAGAGTTGAAAACTCTGTATTCTTCGGTACATCCATTAATTCCACATACAACACGGAAATCTGGACTGCGGCCATGTGCCTTGTTAATATGGCTCAGCAGAGACTTCAATGTTAACGCAAAAAAAACAAAGCAAATCACACACCGCCAATACGCCATGTTCCTCAAAATCTTCTGAACTGAGGAGGAGATGGAAGCTGACAGATTGATGTGACAGACAAAACATCTGCTAAAGGCAAACTTGAACCACAGCCTGCGCCAGTACTGTAATATCTCCTAGTTCTACTTTTTGGTGGGCTTTGGCACGTTGGTTGGGTCAAACCATATTAACAATGGGGGGGGGAGGTCTCTGATATATCCTTTTTAGTATGTGCTGCGATAGGAAAAATACAAAAAGCATATATTAGCAATTACAAACACTATCGTCACCTTTTTCCCCTCAAATGCTTAATTTTATCATCCCTATTTACTCAGATTATTATTTGTTGAAGGAGGAGTTCAACCCACTACTGTATCATTGTCAAGTAGCACGTTCACGAGGATAGAAAGAAGAGGTCACAGAAGAAGAGAAGAGAAGAGAAGAAGGTCACACATTTGAAGAGAAGGTGTGTATTCATATTATAATAAAAGCGCATTAATTTGTCACGGTACCAATATTGCTGGGTTAAAAATGCAATAAATATTATGTCTGTTAGCTAGCTAGCTAGCGCTACTAGTGAGCTAGCGCTGTTAGCTAGCGCTGTTAGCTAGCTAGCTAGCGGCGATGCTAACGTTGTTGTTCGGGTTAGCAAATCATTATAGACTGCTGAATTAATCCACAAAAATTGTCAGTTGCTTCTTTTTTACACCGGCATAGTGGTACGTTTATTAAATAATGAATTAAAAACGACATGTATAACTTTTATTTGTATCGTGATGTGTTCACCCGCCCACAACTTCCATTACGCAGTCAAAATGGTAACTAAGAGTGGAAAGTGTTCAGTGTTTTACACTGAACTATTTGACCGTTATAATGAACCATGCGGGTACTACCGGTACACTGCAAATTATTTGGTTCTTACCAAGAAAAAAAACCTTACATTTAGAAGTGTTAGATATTTTTTCTTGTTTTAAGAATTAATTTCTTATTTTAAGTCTTCAACTTAACAGTATAATCTTATATCAATCAAAACTTTACTTTTTTGTCTCAAACAGGCAGGGAATCCTAAAATGAGACATTTAACACTTAAAATAAGATGTATTACGTTTCTCCTCCAAAGTCTCATCAAAATAAATCTTGTTTTAAGATTCAATAACAAACTCAACATGCTTGATTCAAGAGTCACACAAAAAATATATCTGAAAACACACTTTATTCCGTGGATTTTAAGCATATGACAAATATTTGTTCACAAAACTGCACAGGGAGCACGAAACAGACAAGTTGGGAACCTTATAGGCCAACATATATTACATTACATTACATTATTTGGCAGACGCTTCTTTAAAAAGCGACTAATAACCGAGGACATAATCATGGCATACAACACTTGCACAGGGAACAGAACAAATATGCCAAGTAGGGAATTTTTTTCCCTTTTCTTTCTTTCTTTATTCATGTATTTATTTATTAATATTGTTTGGGGGGGTGTTTTCTTTATTTTAATTTTTTTTTGTTTTTTTCCCCCTCCATATTACCGTCTGTGGGCAATATCATTTTTTTTTATTATTATTTTTTATTTATTTTTTTTGCTTGTTTTTTGTATAAAATTCACAAAAACAAAAGAAACATACAATATTATTGTTCCTCCATATTACTGTCTGTGGGCAATAACATCACAAAGACTATATTTTATTGGTACAAAGGTACTGTCTTTGAAACTAACTGAAAAATAGGAGAGGCAGTCTAGTTCTTTAACTAATTCTGTGGCCTGGGCAGCATTGGGAACTGCCACTTCATATGCCAGCAACTCTGGACTCAGATTCAGTGTTTCATAACGCTGGAACTCAAAAGCAATAAAAGAAGAATCTATCAAAAATATGTCTTTTATCAGTCCAAACACTGGGAAATCATCATCTACATCTACGATAATCATAGATTTCCCACTAATGTACTTATTGCCATTAAGGATGTACCACTTTACAGAGACAACAGATTGCATGACCTCTATGCCTAACAAATCTCTGACTTTTCTCTTAACATAATCTACATTTTTAACAGCAGAGACAGGCCCTGATTCTCTTTCAGTAGCAAAAATTGGATGCTCAATGCCTATTTCATTGCAACATTCAAGGAACTGATTATGGTTTGCAAGTGATTTACAAACATTCTTGACATTTCATTTGGAAGCCCATTGCTTAAAATAGCTATGCTTAGCTTCAAATCTCATACACATACTTCTTACTAAAGGACCAAGAGATATGATCTGGCTTGGTAGATGTAGCATGTAATGCTGCTTGGGAATTACATTGGCTTCAGGAAATAGTTATTTGAACTGGTGCAGATGCTGCTCAATCATGTGCCTGAGCTGTAATACAGTTTGTAATGAAATAACAGGAGCAAGGACAATTTGAACAATTTGAATTAATTTGAGAATAAATGTGACATACTCATTATCCATATCATTAAAAAGAAAAGGTATTATTTTTAGAAGTATTAACATTTGTCCACACGACTGTTTTAATTTATTGTCATTGGCAGCTAAGGTGTTGACACTAATAGGGCATGGCTTATCTCGCATATCCAGAGGTGAGTAAGGAAAATGTATGATAGCTGAGTTAATCTCATCTAATTCTATCTGTCCTGACAGAATAAGTTGTTTCAATACAAGTTTTATTTCCATTGGTGCAACACCTTCAAAAAGTACATGCATTACATCCTGTGGAGTTTGTTTTATCAGGTCAAATGCTGGAAAATCAATTAATCTGCTTCTTCTGTTAATCCCGTAAGTGGTTTTGAGGGATGCTTTCAATGTTTCTGTGCTTGCTTTGTCTATTTCAATACATTGCCTGATGTGTTTTTCCAAACTTCTTGCAGTAAACAAATTTTCATCATACATGCTTTGCATGTCATTAAAGGAACATTCACAGTGTCTACATTTGCTATGAGCAAACCCTACACCTTGTTTAAACCCATCAAGGTCAAGTTGTGCAAGTGTGTCTTCACACACGGCTATCACAGCACCAAATAACTCAATTTCACCACTTGGGGTTTCAATCCTAACGCCATTGTAAAGAAGTGTCAGATCTTCCAGGATTCTTTTTAGTATAACATCAACACCCCATTGAGAAACATCCTTTGCCTTGGCAATAGCAAGGAGCCTTATTGCAGCCAACTTGGACCTGAATTTAGGATCAATATTACCTAAACTATAACAAAACATCAATAATTTATTCGCAGAGGCATGGGGGCCTAATGGGTTACATATTTCAATTTCATCGCTGTACAATAGTATTTGCAAAGCATTTGGCCTTTGAGAATATAATGGATGGGATGTAAAAAGAGCTCCATCAGTAAAATCATACAGGAATCCCTCTCTACTTCTTTGTGGAACAGTGCTCACCATGGAGAAGATTCTAGAATTCCTCAGTAACTGCTTAAGACTCTGAATGAGTGGTATGTAGTAAAAACTTTTATTCTTCAAGGCCATGACCCTTGAATGACCACGCTTTACCCAGCAAATCTTCTGGGATACTACAACTTCCTCTGGGTTGACTGGATTGAATAGTTCCCGGATGGTTTTATTCCGTCCGTATGCTGTGGTTGAGAAAGGATCCATGAATGTATCGAATGTAGCCAAAACCTCATTCTGGAGCTGAGCAGTTGTGTCTGGACGGTCTTCAAACACCCTTTGGACTCTGTCCCTTAGTGTGTGAAGGAGAACAGCTTGGTACTGTTGCACCCCTGAGATGACACTCCTGACAGTTCTCTGTGAAAATATCAAAATACACATAAAAAAATACCCTCAAATAATTATTGATTACAGGCCCACAGTTAACATTAAAATATAGAAAGGAACTACAATAGAATTTATATTTTTAAAAAACATTAACAAATTATTCACAATTATATCATTAGTCCTAAAGCATCTGTCCATCGAGCCAAATTTACCTGTGACAAGTGGCCCTGTTCCCGAATGCTGATGGCAAATGCCGCTGCAGATCTTGCCAAATCAGGTCCGGCTCTGGATGTCCCAGCAACAGCATCCTCCTTCAGAAAGCAATGCATACATTTAACACAATGAGGTTTGTGTGTAAAACTTACTAAAGCTGTGATAATACTAAGCAAGTAAATACCCGGCTCTATACAAGTTAACATTAACTTCACAAGATACTACTTTGTTTACAACTTAATACTTAACGAATGACTAAAGCGCATGAACAATGCAGTCTACGAGATTGTTTCCACACATCTTACAGTAGTTGAAAACATCTTGTACCATTTCTCCTTATGGAGAAAAGCAAGCCATAATTCAGGACGGATGAGGAGGAACGATCACAGCTAGCCAACTCTCTGAGATGATTGGCACTCAGAGATTAAAATAAATGGAGTTGTGTAAACTTACAGACGGGCCGATAACGTCAGGTTCAGGTAGAGAGGCAACAGGTGGGACGGCAACAGGAGGAACGACCACAGTGGTGTCCGCCGCAAGAGTGGTACAGTTGGCAAAAACTGACACACCAAATGTTTCCTGCCCCGAAGAGTGAGACGAATCCGTTGTACTCCAACGTGGTGGACGTCCAGTCGTGTAATACTCAAGGTGCGTCCGTTTAATGTGTCGAAAAAAAGAGTCGAAAACTCTAAAGTCCTTTTCACATCCATCAATGCCACAGTAAACCCAAAAATCCGGGCTGCGACTATGACTTGCATTAATATGGCTTAATAGGATTTTAAGACTAAGAGCAACAAAGACGAAACATATCAAACACCTCCAAACCGCCATGATGCCGACGAACGTGACAACGTCAGTGCAAGTGATTTCAAGGTTGAGTCAGTTGAGTTGAGCGTGAGAGACACGACACGTATCCTGCCAAGAAGAAGAGGAGGGAAACGAAGAAGAAGACACGACACGTTTTTTGGGAAGGAGTAGCGGCTCAATCAAGGTAAGGAAGCGTAACTGTTTTTTTATTTTCTTGCTAAAATCGTGTTTTTATAGAGGGGTTTGCTATGACTGTTCCTGTTTCTCAATTCCACTGGACCGGTCACTTGCTTAGCAAGCTAACTGGTGTTTGCTCGTGCATGCGTGTCCCAACGTCCAGCTTTGCAAAAAGGGTTATTTGCTGGATGAAACCCCACTCAAAAACGTTCGCGCTATTGACCAGAAGTGGGTACGTAGTTCAAGATGGTGTATAGTTTTTTTTATTATTAGACGCATGTGATTTTCATGGCTGTGGTGTATTTTGGTTATAGCTAGCACTCAAGACGCATGTTTTTTTTCCCGAGCTGACTACAGCTAGCACTGCTAGTCTTGTCGTTTGGCGGCCATTTTAGCATTTGTAACGCCCGCGGGCATCTATTTCCGATTAGAACAACCAACTTCATGTTCCGAGCATACACAAACGGTATAATTTGTGCGCAAACGTGTGTATGTGACAGCTAAAATCCACAGCACCCATGGCAGAGAGAGGGGACACACCGAATGGATTGTTAGATCGAAGTCTTGAAACCAATTTGACTTGCAAATGGTGATTATGGAATTTTCCATCACGACTCGAGCTCTCTGTGTAGTACGGCTACAGCAGAGAGTGTGTTGGCGCCTGTGTTAAGTGTGCATGAATATGCACTTTTTTTCCCCCTGCTAACGAGTTCTGGCTATGTGTTTTTGTTATAGCCTGCCGCCTGGTAAAGAGAATGGATGATTTTGACGAAGCCACTCGTTCGATATTGGACGGTAAGTGTTAGAAATTAAAATCAATGTTTTAATGGGGAAATGTAGTTTAAACATGCCGTCAGTTTTAATGCTCTTTTATACTGAAAAACCAGAAATTCTTGTGTACAAGCAGTTAAGCTTTTATTCTGAAAATCCTTCATCTCCGGTTAGCATTTAGCATGTGGCTAATATACGATTTCCTAAAGAGGTGAATTTAGTAGCGAAATGATATGGAGTGGTGCAAACCGAAGCCTACTGATTTAACACTACAACTATAGATGTCGAGATACTACCATGCTGAATATTAAATGAAGGTACAGTTTATTTGAATACATTATTGTTTACAGACGAGAGTAGCATGTGACAACATCCGGAATGACCGGAAACCAAACGAGCCGAGAAGTATTGTTTAGAGTATTGATTACAGCGTTTAGAATGTGTTAAGTGAAAAGTGATGAAAGAGAATATGAGGAGAAACGGTGTGTTAAGCATATATTGAATGTGAAAAGAACCTATCCTCTGTGTAAATGCAATAACGGACATTGGAGACGAGGTGAGCCGGCTGGCGGGGAGGAGCCAGCAGAGGATATATAAACAGCACCGGAGGAGAGATCCAGCCTCTTCTCTTCCCTATCGAGGAGAGCCTGATCACAGCTGTTTGTCTGACTGAACAATATTCTGTCTGTAACACTACCGCGCCTTTTTAAATTAAAGTACCCAATTGAATTTTCACAGAGACTCCATTTAGTCTCCTATTTTAAAGCTTCTCTCCTGTTCGGGAGAATAACGAACACAGTTAACAATCTGGTGAGTTCCCTGACGTGATCTCGCTGACCGAGGAGAGAAAACCAACCGGCTGTTTCCTGGAGACGCTTGCAGCCATTCGACACACAAGAGCTCAAATCAATCGGTAAGAAGATGCCTGTTATGACAAAGATTCTTCACTAGTTAAACTAGGCAAAGTTAGATTTGTGTGTTTGATGGCAGCCGGCTGATCCTGAAAATAGCTGTGCATTTTAATGTTAAAACAACCCAAATTGATAAAATAATCACTCTAAAACCACAAGGCGTTGTTTTGTCACAAGCAGGGTGAGTTCACACTTTCTTTTGTTCCATTAACCCTGCATGCTATTAACCACGTGTGGGTGTTGAATTTTAAATATATAGTGTGTGGACATTGTACTTCGGATAGGTGCCTTGCTGCTTTCACATGGGTGTCTCTTGTTACGTTAATAGTTATTTAGCCTATGACGTAAGGGTATATAGCCCATTTAACGATTTTTTGTTAAGATCTGGAGACATAGCGAATCGGTTAAGGGCCGAATAAGTGAAAACCAGCGGGGCATAGTGAATCAACTAAGGGTTAAGACCGAAGTCAGTGCTTTAAAGAAAGTCCTTTTCAAGAAAGGCTTGGTTAAGGTCTAAGCCTTTATCAGTGGTTAAAACTGTTCTGTTTAAAAAAAGATATTGCGGGTGGGTTACGGTAATCGGAGTTACAGCAGCAGTGCAGTAATAAGACGACGGTCTATTATCAGTGGCTGATAGGTCTCCATATTAGTCCCAGTTTGGCGTGTCCAAATAGCAACAGTTAACCATAGTCGACTATAAAGTCAAATATTACGTGAACAGGTTTATAGCTAGTGCGTAAGGGTTCCTAACTTTAAGTGATGATATTAATAAGATAAAGCCCATAGTCGACTATAAAGTCAAATATTACGTGAACAGGTTTATAGCTAGTGCGTAAGGGTTCCTAACTTTAAGTGATGATATCAATAAGATAAAGCCCATTTTGTTCATAGTAAACTAGATAGAAATGTGGTTATTTTAAACTAAGTGTTGTTTTGGCTTGTATTTCAGGGTTTATAATACCACACCAGTGGTTTACTTTGTTACGGTTCGTTTAAAGATCACCTCGCCATTGTTTAAACTCCCACCTGAGAGCCGCATGGACAAATCTCTTTGTCTACAGGTCAGAGTGCGAAATAATCGGGTGCCATCTTGTTTACACCCCACATGTGGAAAAACAAAGACAAGGCAATCGCCATTTCGTGAAATGCAAATTCAATTTGCTCCTTTTGCTTTGAATTTGCATTTACACAGAGCATCCACCAATTAGAAGTAGCAGAGTAGAACATTTAGCAGACTATTTTTGTAATTATGAGAAGGATACAGATTACAAGTGATGTTGTTCCCCCACACAGAAAACTATTGTGTCCACACAACTAGTGAGGTCAAGATGTGACGGAGCGACAGAGACTGGCCCAACATTTTCCAGCCAGTACATAGATAGACCCCGTCAGAAGACCGGGGCTGTGTTTAAAGGGGAACTTCATTTATTCTTAGCCAGAAGTGCAGTTTTTAATCAAACAATTATGTGATTTATGGAGTCAGATTACATTTTTCTCTTAAACACAATTTTATAATCGGTCTGAAGTATCTGTTTTAAGGCATGAGCCGCAGATTAAATAACATAACACTGATGAAGAAGTTGTAGGGTTTTTACAACAGTTTCAAGAATCAGTCTTTATTTATTTATTCTTGAGTAACTTTACTGATTTATAGTGTAGTGCGTAAGGCAATATCTCATTTGAGTGAGGGGCACCAGCCCTTCATGCAGGTCACCCTCTGTGAGAATAGTTCATAATTTCCCTCCAGTTTGGAGACAGATTATTTTATCATATGTTAGTTCAGCAGTGTCAACCAATCCTCTAATCCTAGAGTTATTGAGACGCATTAGCGACACCAGGGGTATTGTTTTTCGCAACGATGATGCATAATACCATGACAAAAGCCATTATTGAAACAAAGCCGTTATTGAAACAAGTAAACTATTAGAAGTGCTAATGGGAAATGTTTTGTGAATATGCATTTATGCCATCAGAAAGCCATACATCATATGATATTTTTGTACGCCTTGTGGGTACACGGAGAAGTTATATTTATTTAATGCAACGTTATGGGTTTTACATGTCCTGTTCAGAATAGGGTAATCATTGCAATATTAATTGAGCACTTTATGCTCAAAGGAGGGAGTGTCATGATTATACAGATATGTTGATTTCAGTGACGTAGTTAATAAATAATAACATGTAGTCAACAATAGGTCATAAAACAACAAGAGGTATGCCAAAGCTTGGGCCTTCTCCAAGGAGGGAGTGGTCCAGTTTTAGATATTAGACAAATAGAAGTGGATGAATATGTCAGAACTCTTAAGTAATATTATGCAAGTTTTGTCTACACAGCAGGCTAGGAAAACTACAGAGATACCAGACGAGACACCAGAAGAGACTCCTGTTCGGCCAGGTGATTGGGTGAGGGTGAAGGTTCACAAAAGACAGTGGGCTGATCCCCGGTGGACGGAAGCGTGAAAAGTTGTAACAAACTTCACACGCGCTCCGGTTTAAAGGTAAAGAAAAAGGAGCAAATTGACACCACCTCACACATTGTCACCCTTCACTGGCGACTTCCAGAACATTATTGGGAGTTAGGACTGATTTGGCAGAGCTGGAACAAAACAATAAATAGAAATAAGATAAAGATAGAAACAGCTCAAAAGACAAATTGTCTATAGATTTTTATAGATTGTACATTAATGTGAAAACCTATTTTTTTTGTTTTACATCTGAAAAAGAGTCCAATTTTTTGTATGTTATTTTTGGACTCATTATTTAAATTCTGTAACGGACACAACCAGGTTTAAAATAGAGATGATGACGAGAACAAAGCCAAACCAATTGTTGGGTCCCCTAGGGATAAGAGTCAGAATAGCATTGTTGATTGTGCTCATTACACTTGGCACCTTGTTGGTTGGATGGGGAGTACAATATCAAGTAAAACATGGAACCATTAGTTCACTCATAGGGAATGCCCACATCACTAACAAGACTCCAGCTGAGTTTCACAGACTTTCACTTATCCTCAGAGCCAAAAGATCAGCTGAGCAACAAGAGGAGGAGTTAGAAATACTCGGTCCCAAACAAGAGGCGGTTATAATCAAGATGATTCACCCCCTTATATGCAGTTCTTGTATCAAATGATGAGATGGGTTTAAGTGATCGGGATATGTAAGTGATGGGGATTTACAGATTAGGGGAATCACTAAATACACTGGATCCATGTTTTAGTCTGTACCAGAAACACCCCCTGTTAAGTTTATGAACAACCGATCGGTGACCTGAGTAGAATTATTGAAAATGATTACAGTTGAAACAGGCTACTAACCCAAAAGTATAGCTTTGTACGTACAAACTCTATGAACAAAATTTCCTAGCAGACAGTGGCGACATTGCAGATATGTCCAGTCACCAAAGTTACTTATGTTCTAAATAACAGTGAGATTTAAAGTGATGGAGAAAATATGGAGACGTTCCTTTATAGTGTGTGAAATATGTGGTGCTTGAAGCAACTAGGTATTTAAATTTATGGAAGAAAATGGTTTCCTGAAAGAGTTAATTGGAGTAAACATGTTACAGTGGGTGAAAACAATGTTTAGGGATATGGTACAATTATTAGAAAACATTAACTGGGCTTAGATGACATTTAACATCAAAGAAAGATAGTATGGTTAGGAAAATAGAGTGGGAAAGATTGGATTTATTTTACCTCAGTGTGTTAACTATAGATAATGCGTCCCGAGATCTCTCTCTCTCTATCTCTCCGCCTGTCAGAACGCTACGACCCCAACTTCCAAGCAGACAAAAGACCTCACCACGGAAGACTCCTCCTCCTCCATCGAACAGACAGAGAAGCAGAGCTGAACCATCTCCACCTGAGGCATCCAGAACTACAGGTGACACAAAAAGGCACACTCTCATCGGTCCCCCACAGGACATGAAGTTCCAAGCTGAGCCACAAGATTTGGACACAAGAGCAGAGTGGGACATGAGAGCGGAATACGCCCTCCATGCAACAAAGTAGAGACTGTAAAGGAGGAGATGAAAAGCAAAGCAGTTGGGACACTGAAGAGAGTTACAGCGGAAGGATCCAAGCGCAGATGGACTGAGGAGAAGGTGGACGGAGAAGAGGACAGGACGGAGGAGTTGGCATGGTCCGGCAGAACGTGAGGGGGTCGTGGCTTGACAACCAGAGGGGGAGAGAAGGAAAACGGGAGTGAGTGAGTTTACACATAAACACACTTATTCACCAACGAGAAATACGTAAAGAAAAAGGTTTATTAGCCATGAATTAATCAATTGGTGAATTTATAAAGAAAGAAAGAGGAAACTATTAAATAACCCTAAAAATACACTGAGGGTAGAACATATTATTCAATCTTTTCATCATATGAACAAATGATTCTTTAAGAGTTTTTTTATTCATGTGTGAATTTGGGTAAGATTTAATTTGTTACTTTATTTGTATGGAAAATGTTAAAGGTAGAGCTAGTACCAAGCCAAAGATAGTGTTCCAATCTAGAGTATTGATTTCTCCATTGTAGCATGGTTATTACCTCAAGAGGGAAGATTAAGGTGGAAATAACATTTGTTTTTGTCCAAGATGTAGAGTTTTAAAAAGACAAAAGAGAGATTGCACATTTTAATTTAAAAAAACTAATATAATTGGGAGTAATACATGGGGGGCCTTGGATCACTCATTGTGATGGTGCATATTTTACAACAAATATCGTTCAGGGAGAAGGGGTCGCTCGATCCACCCTGCAGATGTTTTAAATCTTACTTGCAGCTTCAGATGGAGTATGAGTTTTAAAAGACAAGCGCCACCAGCTCCTAAAGGTCACCCATTCAATCAGTGATGACCTGACTTTTAGAGATGTTATTTAAAGGAGAAACATGTCTGCCATAGGTGTAAATTCCTGAATTGAACTGCAAACCATTAATGAAATGACTTCTGTTTTTAAAGTTCTTGTTAAAGGAGTGAGTAATTATCACATGCTCTAGCACCCAAGGTTCCACACACTGTTAAAGGGGTTAGCATAGCTATTTAAGTAGACAAGAATTGAAAATAAATTAGTATGAGTTATTGATATTCCACTGGTTCTCACACCATTTCAGGGACTTTATCACTGCATTAGAACAGACCACCCAAAGGTAATGAGAAGGAACTTTTAAGTGATGAAACTCTACAACTGTTGTAACTGACCAAAATCTTCTCCCAGAAATGACTGTCTAGAATGCCGTACCCCAGAGTAGAACGTACCGATTGATCACGACGGCCACTTCTAGAGAACATATTACTTTCATACCTTAAATGATATGAAAGGAGGGAGGGTAAATTTCTCATGAGGAGATAATTACAAATGCTAGCAGAACAAGACGACCAACCCCCGTATTCAGATGTTGATGACAATGATGAGTTAGTTTAAATGATATGGATGTTCGGAGATGAGATTGATCAATGAATGTCCAGCTGATGTGATTCTTTACATTATGAAATCATGTGAAGAAGTGAGCAAAATAAAATGCTAAAATGGAGTGAATCCATTTCAATTTATTTTATACTATTCCAAGATAGTGTATTTTTATTTTCAATTTATTTTATACTATACCAAGATGGTCTATTTTATTTGACTTTACTATTTTATTGCTATTCTAAAATGGTTTATTTCTTTTCACTTTGTAAAAACAAGTGCCTTAACACTGAGCGTGGTATGAGAACGGTTTCTGTGAAAGGAGGGACGAAGAAATGTTCTGATACCAAGCCATTGCTGCTATTTTGAAGAATGATATTGAATGTAAACACTAGAAGTTATGCACAAGGGAAAACTTTTATGTTTGAACACAGACAAGAATTGATTTTGTATTTTTGTAAAGCCGGCTGTAAAACCATTCCATTTGATTGTATGTTTGTTAATATGAGATATGTAATATGCAAAGTTCAGATGAAGAACTCATTGATTTCAGTATTATACACACCTTTTAGGTGTGTAAGGAGGGACTGTTAGAAATTAAAATCAATGTTTTAATGGGGAAATGTAGTTTAAACATGCCGTCAGTTTTAATGCTCTTTTATACTGAAAAACCAGAAATTCTTGTGTACAAGCAGTTAAGCTTTTATTCTGAAAATCCTTCATCTCCGGTTAGCATTTAGCATGTGGCTAATATACGATTTCCTAAAGAGGTGAATTTAGTAGCGAAATGATATGGAGTGGTGCAAACCGAAGCCTACTGATTTAACACTACAACTATAGATGTCGAGATACTACCATGCTGAATATTAAATGAAGGTACAGTTTATTTGAATACATTATTGTTTACAGACGAGAGTAGCATGTGACAACATCCGGAATGACCGGAAACCAAACGAGCCGAGAAGTATTGTTTAGAGTATTGATTACAGCGTTTAGAATGTGTTAAATGAAAAGTGATGAAAGAGAATATGAGGAGAAACGGCGTGTTAAGCATATATTGAATGTGAAAAGAACCTATCCTCTGTTTAAATGCAATAACGGACATTGGAGACGAGGTGAGCCGGCTGGCGGGGAGGAGCCAGCAGAGGATATATAAACAGCACCGGAGGAGAGATCCAGGCTCTTCTCTTCCCTATCGAGGAGAGCCTGATCACAGCTGTTTGTCTGACTGAACAATATTCTGTCTGTAACACTACCGCGCCTTTTTAAATTAAAGTACCCAATTGAATTTTCACAGAGACTCCATTTAGTCTCCTATTTTAAAGATTCTCTCCTGGTCGGGAGAATAACGAACACAGTTAACATAAGTCACTAATAATGATTTATATTTTATGTAACCAAGTAAGTAATTTTACAATTCAGATCACCAACACTGAATATGGTGCATACAGGTAGCTGAATATTTTAAGTCCAGAGTTAAATATTGATTTTATTTGGAAGGGGCATCTCTGTTTGTGGCTGATATACACTTAAAGGTGCACTGTGTAGGATGGTGGCTAGAGTAGGTATTGCAGCTATGCTGCTCATTGAAACTGTGCTGCCTATTGCCATATTTGATCTTTTCATGAAATTGTACTAAATAATAGACTAATATTTACTAGTATGACAAGAACAACAGGTTTTGCAGCTAAAAATGTCTAATTCTGGAAATTCAAAATGGTGGACATGGAGAAGATCCCCCTTTTCATGTATGAAAATTGCAATTTGCCCAGTCAAAATGAATTCTTAGAATTTGATGGTGGTAAGTATTTGTGAAAAAGTAACATTTGTGAATGGGCAGCATGAATTCTGGAAAGAAACTGATAAAAATAGATAAAAATATTACACAGTGCACCTTTAAGAGGCTTCATAGCACAAGCAACTAGATACAGCGTTTATAAACGTGTTGGAGCTCTGAGGGACAGACAAATGACCTTCTGTTTATCTTGCTTGGTTCTGTAACTTGGCTTTGCTTTACCCAAAAATATATTTATTTGTCATCTACAGCTGCAAGTGTTGATGAACAGACCTTGAAAGGCCTTAGCCGGGAGGACCTGCGGGACCTTTTTCCTGGCCCTGAACATTTCCTTAGAAGGAAAACATTTTGGGAATTCATCAATGAAAATGTAAGCTACATCAGATCTATCTATCTATCTATAATCCAATATTATTAACATTAAATTATGTTAAACATTAACCATATTTGTAATTGTCCCAATGCATTTTGTTTACATCCTGCATAATCCTAATGGTCTGAAAATACCATGGACCAAGATGCAAGCCCTTGCCGTGGAAACAGGATTATGCCCTCAACTTCTTCCGTGCCACCATGCCCACCTCAAACCTCCACCCCCATATCTGCTGAGAAAACAATGAAAATGCCAGACCCTCCAGAGTATGTGGTGTACAGCAACTCGGAGTTAGATTTGGTGCGTAGTCAGTATTTTGCATTGCTTCGGAATGGAAAGGAAAAGGGCTTCAAGATGTCAAAGGAGCTGTGTTGCAGACTTGTAAGGAACACAATCACAAGCATGGTTGCAATACTGCGTGCTAGTTCCATGGGGAAACAAGCAAGCTACCCCTCCAAACTGGAAATTAAAGTCATGTCGCAGAAGATAATTGAATATTACCCCATGCTTCGTGATGCTAACGCAAATATGCCATATGTAAGTAATGTTTTCTTTATCTTGTTTTCTTTTTTAAAAAAAATCTTTATTTGCCTTCTATGTCTTTGGTAATGTCTAAATTACCTTCTACTACAAGCTCTAACCCACCACCATCAGACTGCTGAAGTGTGTGTGTGTACGTCGTTTGAATACTGCACTAGCTCTCTACCTAGACTGTGCATGTAGGACTCTGGCTTGACTGTGTACTACTCTCTGATCTGTGCCACACCACTCTGTCATATGATGACTCATTCTTGCACCTTGCACTAAATTAACAGTGGACAATCTTTCAGGTCACTGGAATCCATGCTGTCTACCACAAATCATTTTATCAGGGCATTTCACACCTTGTTGGATTACTGTTAACTTTGTGGATTGCTGTTTCTTTTCTTGCAATGTGCAGTATATTGCGAGATTTTTTGTGTGCAAGGCAAATAAAGTTGCTCTTCTCTACTAAACCAAAACTACGAACAGGTAAAAAAAACTAGACAGATGACTTTCCTAACATTCTTTCACCACAGCTCACCGTCTACACCAAAATGTTCAAGCGACTCCAGAATATGAGATCCCCAAGAAAGAGGCAGGGCTCTGTTCCTCAGAGGGGAGCAGCCAAGACTCTCTTCAGTGCAGACAACCAAGACATGGAGATGGATTTGACAGACACGAGCAGCTCAGCTGATACCAGAATTCTCGAGAGCAGTGATGACCTCAGTGAGAACAACTCCAGTGCAGGTGTGCAAACCTAACAATGACCTGTCATGTCATGAAACTATAATGTTTTTGTATTTTTGTTGTATTTGTTCTGTGTATTTGTTGAACTAAAGTTCATGACTAAACATGCACTGTACTTAATCTATGCCTGATTTTGGTTGTCATCATTTTAATAATTGTAGTGTGTGTGTGTGTGTGTGTGTGTGGGTGTGTGTGTGTGTGTGTGTGTGTGTGTGTGTGTGTGTGTGTGTGTGTGTGTGTGTGTGTGTGTGTGTGTGTGTGTGTGTGTGTGTGTGTGTGATATATATATATATAAACCATTTTTTTTTCATTATTTCTCAAGAAGCTTCCCCACCACCAGCTCCCCCTGTGCCACGGAAGGCTAAGGCTAAGAGTGGCACCAAAGCATCCCCGCTGTCATCCAAGTCTTCCTCACCTGCACCCATGACTGTGATTGCTTCACCAACCATGCCTGCAAAAGACGGTAAGCCCTCCTCAGCGCACTTCTCAGCCTGTCATCCTTGATCATAAGTTTTGCAAAAAAATAACTACTTGTATTTTAACCCTGTGTCATATCCCCTGTGGCGTTGTGAAAATGTTTACATTAAAATGTCTTTGTCTTCGTTTATTATCGTTTAAAGTGGGCCCTGACAGTCTGAAGATGCAGGCCAGACACTACAAAACCTTGAGCAACATGTACAACAAGCCTAATGCAAAACCCAATCAACATGATGTGGCGCACATTTTGGACCTTGAGGTTGAGGCCAGACGGGCTTTCATTGATTCAGATGTTACAAGGGAAGAAGACTGACCTGCAAAAATCTTTGATGCATATCCATGCTTTAAAGATGTTCGAAATGTATGTTTGTTTTTTTTCTTACCTGAACCTCAATTACTGTGTTTTTTGTGAACGTTCTGAATACATTATTAACTAAGTGTTTTACAATGTTTCAGGCAATGGATGAGCTACGGCGCATAGTAGATGGCACTAACAGCAGATACATCGAGGAAGTAAAAGGAAGATGGACAGAATTCTGCACTAGGCTGCAGTTCTACATTGTGTGGAAGAAAGTCCTGAAACTCCCTTTCCCTTTGGATGTACGCAGTGGTAAGTTACTGTTCCATATTTATATGTACATGCAGGGCTCTAAATGAACCCTTTACCAGACTACCAGAACCAGACTAGTGCCTAGTACGTTTTCTTTTCTATCAACCAAACTGAAATTTCACCAGCATTTAGCCGGTTTGCTCGTGTTAATTTAGAGCCCTGTGTACATGTATTAATATTTTTACAGCATTCTGACCATTCTGCTAATCTTTCTATTCTTTAGTGGATTTCGCACTGGCCCTCTTCAATGCACTGCCAACCTTATTCCCCTCACCCGTTTTACCACCAAAGAAGCTTGCTTGCACTGAGGCACTTATTCATATCCTGAAGGTAAGTAAATATTTTCCAAGATTTATGCAAATTCATTCATTCACAAAACAACAAAATTCTACAACTTTGCATCAGCTTGTCAGGTATTAATCTATACTACATTCTTACAGTTTATTACATGGCTCAACGTCATTCTGTAGAATGTGCCGTTCACTTGATTGGGGCTCCCCAACGTTCGCAAGTCTGTTATTTCTGAATAACAGATGTGGTGTTCTATAACAGTTCTATGACCGCTGTCAATGGCAACTGACAGAATGTCTGTTACCCAGCGACGTCAGCTGATTTTGACACTTGGAAAACTGCTGAGCTGCGCAAAAATTGCAGTCTCTAGGCCATAATCGTAATAATTATGATGAAATACAGAAAGACATGTATGAACTTAAAAGCTGTAGGAATCATACTTACTGCATTCCTCCCTCCCCTATTGTAAAGTAATAATGTTTTTCTTAGAATCTGCAAGTTTTTATACAGGAATTTCATCTGGGGATTCAAGCCAATGGTTGCATGATGCTTAACATTTTTCTTTCTTCTCTCTCTGCACATTGTTCTCTTTTCTGTTCCAGTCAAACGAAAACCCTGGTCTCTACCTGCAGAAGCGTCCTCTCTGCTCCCCAGTTCTGCTCTTTGATGGCTCAACCACCATCGTGGCTGTGGGTAACGTACCTGTGACCACCCTCAAGCAGGAAGATTTTTCAGAAGGGATGTTGGTGTTGATGGCGTACTATTATACATTGCACTTAACATACCCCAAATGTGTCGCAACCCTGCTCTCTGTTATTCAAACGGAGGTCATTGGCGACACCCTCCATGATAAAGATGCCACTAGTGCATATAAAAAAGCAATGGTGGAATGGAAATCCTTCTTTGACAAGTAGTGCAATGTCAACAGTTGTCCGTTGAAAAAGCCTGTATTTCATGTTCGAAAATGCTGCTTCATAAGGGCTGAGAATTTTTTTTTTTATGGTATTTAAATGTTTGTGCTGTAAAGAAAGATTTCAAGACTGCATAGTGCAATGTCAACAGTTGTCCGTTGAAAAAGCCTGTATTTCATGTTCGAAAATGCTGCTTCATAAGGGCTGAGAATTTTTGTTTTTATGGTATTTAAATGTTTGTGCTGTAAAGAAAGATTTCAAGACTGCATAGCAACTCTGACCCATTGAGTTTCAATAATAAATGTTGAACATGTTTACAAGTCATTCTGGTTGTTTTTTATGTAATATGTATATTGAAGACCGGCTTGCAGGGAGGAGATGGCAGAGAGAACGCACTCCCCTGAAAACTCCCCTTGAATTCCTCCAGACTCAGAAAATGTAAAGGTTCACTTTTTGGAGATCCATAGAAAAAGGGTGAAAATGAAAACAATTATTCGAAAATAGTGCCTCATAAGGCGGGTAGAGTCCCTTGAAAACTCCCTTTGAATTCCTCCAGACTCAGAAAAAGTCAAAGTTGACTTTTTGGAGATCCATAGAAAAAGGGTGAAAATGAACCACCTGGACCTGAGTACTCAAACATGCCTACTTGTGCATCTTAGACACTCTGAATTCACTAAATGTACAACTTTTTCTCCATCAAAATGAACAAATGAGACATGAAATAACATCTACAGATCAAGACGAAGCGAATGGAAGCGGTCCCAGTCTCGTAGCTGTGAACAGCTGTGATCGCAGGAAAATGCTGTTACAAAGATTTCTCAGTATATCTCCGGGACATTTCCCTGGCTTTCCCACCGTCACAATGAACACACGAGACATGAAATAACATCAACAGATCAAGACGAAGCGAATGGAAGTACCCCCGGAAATCGTGTGTGTAATGTGTAAATCGAGACGAAACATCTCTCTCTCCCCCGCCTGCTTGCGAGGGGGAGGGGCAGTTTACACACACACGCAGCTGCTGCATGCAGCAACGCACACACAGGGAGGAGATGGCAGAGAGAACGCACTCCCCTGAAAACTCCCCTTGAATTCCTCCAGACTCAGAAAATGTAAAAGTTCACTTTTTGGAGATCCATAGAAAAAGGGTGAAAATGGAAAAAAGTATTCGAAAATAGTGCCTCATAAGGCGGGTAGAGTCCCTTCAAAACTCCCCTTGAATTCCTCCAGACTCAGAAAAAGTCAAAGTTGACTTTTTGGAGATCCATGGAAAAGGGTGAAAATGAAAAAAAGTATGCCACAGCATGGATTGGAACACACGACCAACCGCATCCAGGGGCGAGCGTTAACGCAGTGAGCCACTGGAACTGAGTACTGAAACATGCCTACTTGTGCATCTTAGACACTCTGAATTCACTAAATGTACAACTTTTTCTCCATCAAAATGAACAAATGAGACATGAAATAACATCTACAGATCAAGATGAAGCGAATGGAAGCGGTCCCAGCCTCGTAGCTGTGAACAGCTGTGATCGCAGGAAAATGCTGTTACAAAGATTTCTCAGTATATCTCCGGGACATTTCCCTGGCTTTCCCACCGTCACAATGGACAAACGAGACATGAAATAACATCAACAGATCAAGACGAAGCGAATGGAAGTACCCCCGGAGTCATAGCATGTGTAAATCGAGACGAAACATCTCTCTCTCCCCCGCCTGCTTGCGAAGGGGAGGGGCAGTTTACACACACACGCAGCTGCTGCATGCAGCAACGCACAGACAGGGAGGAGATGGCAGAGAGAACGCACTCCCCTGAAAACTCCCCTTGAATTCCTCCAGACTCAGTAAATGTAAAAGATCACTTTTTGGAGATCCATCGAAAAAGGGTGAAAATGAAAAAAAGTATGCCACAGCATGGATTCGAACACGCTACCAACAGCATCCAGGGGCGAGCGTTAACGCAGTGAGCCGCTGGACCTGAGTACTCAAACATGACTACTTCTGCATCTTAGACACTCTGAATTCACTAAATGTACAACTTTTTCTACATCAAAATGAACAAATGAGACATTAAATAACATCTACAGATCAAGACGAAGCGAAAGGAAGCGGTCCCAGCCTCGTAGCTGTGAACAGCTGTGATCGCAGGAAAATGCTGTTACAAAGATTTCTCAGTATAACTCCGGGACATTTCCCTGGCTTTCCCACCGTCACAATGGACAAACGAGACATGAAATAACATCAACAGATCAAGACGAAGCGAATGGAAGTACCCCCGGAGTCATAGCATGTGTAAATCGAGACGAAACATCTCTCTCTCCCCCGCCTGCTTGAGAAGGGGAGGGGCAGTTTACACACACACGCAGCTGCTGCATGCAGCAACGCACACACAGGGAGGAGATGGCAGAGAGATTGGACTCCCCTGAAAACTCCCCTTGAATTCCTCCAGACTCAGAAAATGTAAAAGTTCACTTTTTGGAGATCCATAGAAAAAGGGTGAAAATGGAAAAAAGTATTCGAAAATAGTGTCTCATAAGGCGGGTAGAGTCCTTTGAAAACTCACCTTGAATTCCTCCAGACTCAGAAAAAGTCAAAGTTGACTTTTTGGAGATCCATAGAAAAAGGGTGAAAATGAAAAAAAGTATGCCACAGCATGGATTCGAACACGCGACCAACCACATCCAGGGGCAAGCGTTAACGCAGTGAGCCACTGGACCTGAGTACTCAAACATGCCTACTTGTGCATCTTAGACACTCTGAATTCACTAAATGTACAACCTTTTCTCCATCAAAATGAACAAATTAGACATTAAACAACATCTACAGATCAAGACGAAGCGAATGGAAGCGGTCCCAGCCTCGTAGCTTTGAACAGCTGTGATCGCAGGAAAATGCTGTTACAAAGATTTCTCAGTATATCTCCGGGACATTTCCCTGGCTTTCCCACCGTCACAATGGACAAACGAGACATGAAATAACATCAACAGATCAAGACGAAGCGAATGGAAGTACCCCCGGAGTCATAGCATGTGTAAATCGAGACGAAACATCTCTCTCTCCCCCGCCTGCTTGCGAAGGGGAGGGGCAGTTTACACACACACACGCAGCTGCTGCATGCAGCAACGCACACAGAGGGAGGAGATGGCAGAGAGAATGCACTCCCCTGAAAACTCCCCTTGAATTCCTCCAGACTCAGAAAATGTAAAAGTTCACTTTTTGGAGATCCATAGAAAAAGGGTGAAAATGGAAAAAAGTATTCGAAAATAGTGCCTCATAAGGTGGGTAGAGTCCCTTGAAAACTCCCCTTGAATTCCTCCAGACTCAGAAAAAGTCAAAGTTGACTTTTCGGAGATCCATAGAAAAAGGGTGAAAATAAAAAAAACTATGCCACAGCATGGATTCGAACACGCGACCAACCGCATCCAGGGGCGAGCGTTTTTTTTTTTTTTTTCTTTTTATTATTTATTATCAAAATGTTTTCACACAGATTAAACAAACACTCACATTACATAACAAATCCCCCCAAAAGAAGAGGACCCCAATGCATTTAATACAAAGTATACATCACAGTCGTATCTTGTCTTTCACTTCCCCGACATCCCTAATCCACCATTCTTTTACATTTATTCCCCTTTCACAGGTCATCATTCCTTATTTTTCAAAATTATACTTAAGCTTTCCATCATTCACTTCTATCAGTGTAAAACCATCCACATGATCTTTCATGAACATCTCATTATCTTTGTACACATATAACATTCCGACAACCCTCATTATATTCCTCTTCATAATTCCCCACACTCCATCCACTCTCCCCTCATAGTGTGCTACATTCCTTCTTATTTTCACCGCATATCTTGCCTGGCTTAAACATAGATTTAACATATCAACATTGCACCCATCCCTTCTCCCACTCAACCCAAACAACCACAATTCTTTCCACTCTAGACATTTTAACACCCCTTCATCCCAGCACCTGCATATCAATTCTTTTATTTTCCCAAAGAACCCCCTTAATTCCCCACACTCAAAAAACTCATGCATACAATTCTCCACTCCCACCTTACACACATCACATTCTCTCTTAACCTCTTTGTCAAACATACTTATTATTAAATTGTTGAACACCCTGTTGTGCCTTAAACAGAAATCAAAGTGCTCACCCTCCACACTATTCCCTTTCACTCTCAGATTCACCCACATCTTTTTCACATCCATTCCCCCCATCACCTTTTCCCATACCCTTTCTGATGCTGGTCTCCTTGCATCCCCCTTCCCAAGGGTTTTGTATATCCTTTTCGTGCTAAGGTCTCCCAGCTTCACCCCTTCACCCACATATAGCGCTACCTCACTTTCGCCCCCTCCCACCTTCTTGCTCTCCACCATCCTCCTCCATTCCACCGGCATCCCCTCTTTGATGCTCTCCATCATGCCTTCCGCTGTCCTTCCCCCCATTAACAGATTATTTTCCCTTGTCCCATCAACAATAACTTGAGCCCTCATGAACCCCGGAACATACTCATAGACTAGGTCTCTTATTACCCTAAATCCAGCCCTCCACATTGGTAAATTAAATAATACTTCGCCCTCTTTCATTATCCTATAGTTTTGGAATATGGGTTGTTTCCATACCTGCTGCGCATTCTCACATTCATACTTCACATTCCCCAAGAACTCTCCCCACGCATTCATCACCTCCCTTTGAAAATCATTCATTCCATTCATCCACCCTTTCTTAAAGCGCATAAATATCCCACTGTCCCCACACCCCCCTCCTTTATTTATACTGTCTCTCAAAAATTCTTTCCACACATGCTTATTTCCCTTATTTAGATATTTTATCATCGTTTTAACCCTCATTGCTTTCATCTTCCTTTCCACATTTATTAGTTTTAGCCCCCCATCTTTATAGTCATTCTCTAGAACCTCCCTAGCTATCCTCACTCCCTTCCCCTCCCACATGAACTCACTCACTATTTTATTTACCTCTTTTATGACTCTGTCTGGCACCTCCATTACACTCATTACATAAACTAGCTTGCTCATGATGAGACCATTTACTACTATAACTTTCCCCCTAAGTTTTAATCTCCTCAGTTTCCAGAAGCTTAGGGTCTTTTTTAAACTACCCACCACTCCCTCATATTGCACATCCCTCCCCTCTCTGTCCTTCAAACCCACATTAATACCCAGTACCCTAATATATTCCTTATTCTCTTTTAAACCTAACTCCTCTCTCCCTACATCACCATTTCCCAGCACCATGTACTCTGACTTTTCCATATTAATTTTAGCCCCTGAAGCTCTTCCATATATCTCCACACTCTCTAAGACCCCTCTTACACTTTCCATGTCTCTTACGGTGATTGTATTATCATCCGCATATTGGAATACTACACTCATCCCTCCCCCCGGCACCATCACCCCCTTTACCCTCTCATTCTGTTGTAGCAAAGCCGCAAGGGGCTCCGCTGATAATGCATAGAGCATCGCCGATAGAGGGCATCCCTGCCGGACGGATCTCCCTAACTTAAATACATTTGTGATGATCCCATTAACCTTAACGCAACTCATGGCTTTCCTATATATTCTCCTTATCCACCCAACAAACCCCCTCCCAAACCCTGCTTTTACCAAAACCCTGAATAAATAAACGTGATTAACCCTATCGAACGCCTTATTCAGATCTAAGCTTAGCAACACCCCTCCTTCTCCACCCTTCATATGATTTACCGTGTCCCTAATACTACAAACTGTGTCACATATATCCCTTCCAGGAATACTATATGCCTGGGTGCTCCCCACCACCGCACCAATAACCCTCTTCATTCTATTGGATAACACCCGTGCCATAATCTTATAATCCCCATTTAACATACTTAACGGCCTATAGTTCCCTAATTTATCCCTACTACCCTTTTTGTACAATATGCTAATCACCCCTGTTGACAATCCGTCCGGCAGTTCATCCTTCTCTTCGAAGCTCTTAAACAACTCCTTCAACATTGGGACTAGCACAGCCTTAAATTCCATGTAGAACTCTGCAGTTAGGCCATCTAGTCCCGGGCTTTTATTTTTGCCCATGCCATCTATTGCTGCCTCTATTTCCTCTTTTCCCATCTCCCCTTCGCACAACTCTCTTCCTTCTTCTGTCAACACCGCCCTCATGCTCCCCAGAGTCTTTTCCAGGCTCTCTTTTTCATTAACTTCCTCCTGGAAGAGCTCTCTATAAAACTCTTCCACCCTCTTAACTATCCCTACTAAGTCTTTAATAATCTCACCCCCCTTACCCTCTATCTGCCTAATCTGATTGTTCCCCTGCTTCCTATTCTCCATCCCTAAGAAAAAACCTGTACATTTTTCCCCTTCAACTAAATATCTTGCCCTACTCCTGATGATTGCCCCCATACACCTCTCTCTTTCCACTATCCCTAACTCATCCCTAAGACTATTGTAGACCCCTAAATCTCTCCCTACCTCTCCCTCTATCTTCTCTGCTTCTTTATTTAGTGCCTCTTTTAACCTCTCCTCCCTCTCTCTCCCTCTTTTATTTCTTCCACAACTGAACTTTATGCTCATTTTTTTTATTTCTCTTTTTAGGCCCTCCCACCATTCTCCTTCATCCTCACCATCCATTTTCTCTTGCTTCCTTAACCATTCATTCATCATCTTTTTGTATTTCTCATCCTTAAGCAGAGCAGCGTTTAGGCACCACACCCCTCCCCCTCTTCCCTTACATCCATCATCCAGCTTAAAGCCAAGGATAACATGATCACTCAAGCTAGTCGTTGTATGTTTAAAAGTCCCCACCTTCCCACCTATCCTTCCCTTGCACAGCACCAAGTCTATCCTACTCTGCTTCAACACACCCCCCACCACCTGTTTTCTAGTATATACCCTCTCATCCAAATTCCTTTCTCTCCACACATCTCTTAAGCCGTTCTCCCTCATCAGTTTCTCCAATGCACCTCGTGAGGAGTCATTTCTATAACTCATCCCACCCGCCACATCAATCCTTCCACACCTCACATTGAAATCACCCACCACCATACAATTTCCCCCACACTTCCCATCCAGACCCTCAAAAAACCTCTTTCTTTCTTTCTCCACATTAGGCGCATGAATATTCATCAGTCTATACATTTCCCCCATATAACCAAACTCTGCAATAATCATCCTTCCTTTTCCATCATCCTCCACCTTTTTCACACTTTCCACTTTTCCCACTCTAAACAATATTGCCACCCCTCTTGCATTCAAACCACCATTATTGAAAAATACCCTCCCCATCCATCCCATTATCACATCACCCACACTTTCATTGTCCCAGTGTGTCTCCTGTAGGCATATGACATCAGCTGTACATAGCAGTAAAGCCCTGTCCCTTCTGTCCTTTGTTTTTAGCCCCCGGCCATTAAATGTACATATCGTCACCATTGCATGTAAAGTTTGAAAAAAAATTCCTGTTCCCACTTGTCCTTCTTTTCCAGGCCACAGCCGTTGAAAGAAACAATCTTCACCATTGTTATTTAAAGGGGATTAGCGTTGGAGTATTCCAAAAGTTCTCCTTCAGCTCACCTTTCGCTGCCCAGCTCATCTCCACCGACTCCTTTCACATTCTTCTCCACTTGTGAACGTGTTTTCACTTTCCCTCTCTCGGTTATTCCTGATGGTTTTGAGTCATCTCCTCCGACCCTCGATCCCTCTCTCCCAGGCGTCATCGGACTCCTACTCCGTCCCCTGGTCCTCGGAACCTCGACCCGCTCCTCGATCTCCTGCTCTCCCACCGTCACCTCTATGATTTCGTCATCGTCCTTCAAGAGCAACGTAATCTCATCTTCCACTCTCTGCTCCCCCACCTTCTCCGCTTCTTCTCTCTCCTCCACCACCATCACCGATTCTCCTCTCTCCTCCACCGCCGCCACCTCCTCCTTCTTCTCCACACCTTCGCCGTTCGGACTTTTCTTTCTCTCCGTCTTTGTTTTCTTCTTTTTCCCCTTCCCTTTCCCCACTGTCTGTGTCCCCTCATTTCCCTCCTCCGCTACCCCCTCATGTTGTCTTTTCTTCCCTCCTTCCTTCTGTTCCCCCCCTATTTCTTTCTGCCCCACCGCCACCACCACTACCTTCTCTCCCTCTATCACTTCCTCAGCCTCCTCATCCTCCCCCCCCCCCTCTTCTTTATCCACCTCTTCCACCTCCTGCTCCGCTTCCTCCTCCACATTGTACCTCTCCCTCTCCCCCTCCTTTTCAGGCCTGGCCTGTTCTCTCCTTCCCACCCTCTCTTCCCCAGCACAATCCCTCGCAAAATGCCCAACACCCCCACACCTATAACATTTTATCTCCGGACACTCCCTAAAAATGTGCCCCGCCCTTAGACAGTTTCTGCACACCGCCACCTGTCTGTCATGTATGACCCTTACGTATTCTGCCCCCCCCTCCACTCTAAATTGTGTCGAGTACGGCAGTGATGTTACCTTCTCATTAAGAGAAACTTTGAGGAAGCGTGTCCCGTCCGCTATCCTCATCCCCTCCCTGGTGTTCTTTACATAACGTCTTTTGATGGGCGAAACCGCCTTAACCCCCCACTCAAACAGCCTCCTCAGGATCTGGTCATCCTCGATATATATCGGCATGTACATAAAGGACACCATCACCTCCATCGCAGTTAACTCCTCTGCCTTTATAACCACCCCCTTCACCCTCAGCCCCTCCAGCAATCTCTTCTTTCCCTCCACATATCTCATTGTCACCTCATACCTTTCCCCCTTCAGCCTGCATCCCAGCACCTCCCCACACTCATCCTGTATTTCACACAGCATGTCCAACATTGTAATCTTTCCCAAGCCCCCCTCCACCGTCACCGCCAGTGTCAGATCCGCCCGGTAACTAATGTCCTCATTCCCTTCTCCCACCCTTCCCCCCCTCTCTTTTACTTGGCTACTGCCCTGTTTCAAACTGTTTCTCTCTTTTTCTCCGTCCGTTTTCTTTCTTTGTCCAGGACCCTCCTCTTTCCTTCCGTCGTCTCCATTCACGAACTTTTGTCCTTCTCCCGTGTTCTCCCGGCTTTCCTCCTCTTCTGTTCTTCTCTGCGCACTCTCCTGTGCATTTTCTGACCCTCCGCTTGTCTTTAGAGCCTCGCCGCTCTTCCCTGCGCGTTCCTTAATGCCTCCGCTGCTATTCCTCGCGCCCTCTTCCGGGTTCTGTTCCGCTCCGCAATGTCCTCCTCCCAGTCTCTTTGAAGCCGTTGTTGTGCTTGTTCCGGATTGAAATGCACCCATCTCCTCTTCTCTCTCCATAATTCCCTTCTTTCCAGCCTTTCCTTTCATTAGTCCGGCTTTTTCCGCCTCTCTTTCCTCCCGGCTCCTCTCATCCAGCTTCCTCTCCAGCAGCAGCTTCGCTTTCTCCTCTTCATTCCTTATATTTCCCATCATGCAGGCCGCCTCTCTTACATCCTTTCCTTGTGTAGAGCCCTCAGTATCCGTCTGCATTGTCGGTTTTCCTCCCGTTTCTCCAGCATGCTCCGCTGCATTCAGCTCGGCTTCTCCCGCTTTCATCGCCGCCCCCAGCATTCCAGACATTCCAGACATTCCAGGATTCACGTCCTTATTCTCCGTTCTTTTCTCCATTTTCTCCACAACGCACCTTCAATGTTTGTCCCCCCAGACAGCTGAGCTGTTTGGAGGGGGTTTTGCCGGAAAAGATCGCGATTAAAACGCTTGTTTTAAACACTTTGTCCCGTTTCCTCAGCAAACAATTGACCTGCTTCCTCCAGCACTCTCGCTGCGTTCGCGCTGTTGCTCCTCGTATTTTCTCCTCTGATGTTCACAAAACACGGTTTGAAAGTATCCCCCCCGACAGCAGAGCTGTTTGGGGGGCTGTTTGTCCAAAAATAAAGTGCAAAAACCGTCTTATTTGCTCCACTTTGTCCAAATTCGTCCCAAACTTTTGCGTCCACACATACACTGCTCACTCTCAATGCGCTCCTAGCGGGCGTGATCAGAGCGTTAACGCAGTGAGCCACTGGACCTGAGTACTCAAACATGCCTACTTGTGCATCTTAGAAACTCTGAATTCACTAAATGTACAACTTTTTCTCCATCAAAATGAACAAATGAGACATTAAACAACATCTACAGATCAAGACGAAGCGAATGGAAGCGGTCCCAGCCTCGTAGCTTTGAACAGCTGTGATCGCAGGAAAATGCTGTTACAAAGATTTCTCAGTATATCTCCGGGACATTTCCCTGGCTTTCCCACCGTCACAATGGACAAAGGAGACATGAAATAACATCAACAGATCAAGACGAAGCGAATGGAGGTACCCCCGGAGTCATAGCATGTGTAAATCGAGACGAAACATCTCTCTCTCCCCCGCCTGCTTGCGAAGGGGAGGGGCAGTTTACACACACACACGCAGCTGCTGCATGCAGCAACGCACACACAGGGAGGAGATGGCAGAGAGAATGCACTCCCCTGAAAACTCCCCTTGAATTCCTCCAGACTCAGAAAATGTAAAAGTTCACTTTTTGGAGATCCATAGAAAAAGGGTGAAAATGGAAAAAAGTATTCGAAAATAGTGCCTCATAAGGCGGGTAGAGTCCCTTGAAAACTCCCCTTGAATTCCTCCAGACTCAGAAAAAGTCAAAGTTGACTTTTTGGAGATCCATAGAAAAAGGGTGAAAATGAAAAAAAGAATGCCACAGCATGGATTCGAACACGCGACCAACCGCATCCAGGGGTGAGCGTTAACACAGTGAGCCACTGGACCTGAGTACTCAAACATGCCTACTTGTGCATCTTAGACACTCTGAATTTACTAAATGTACAACTTTTTCTCCATCAAAATGAACAAATGAGACATTAAATAACATCTACAGATCAAAACGAAGCGAATGGAAGCGGTCCCAGCCTCGTAGCTGCGAACAGCTGTGATCGCAGGAAAATGCTGTTACAAAGATTTCTCAGTATATCTCCGGGACATTTCCCTGGCTTTCCCACCGTCACAATGGACAAACGAGACATGAAATAACATCAACAGATCAAGATGAAGCGAATGGAGGTACCCCCGGACTCATAGCATGTGTAAATCGAGACGAAAGATCTCTCTCTCCCCCGCCTGCTTGCGAGGGGGAGGGGCAGTTTACACACACACGCAGCTGCTGTATGCAGCAACACACACACAGGGAGGAGATGGCAGAGAGAACGCACTCCCCTGAAAACTCCCCTTGAATTCCTCCAGACTCAGAAAATGTAAAAGATCACTTTTTGGAGATCCATAGAAAAAGGGTGAAAATGAAAAAAAGAATGCCACAGCATGGATTCGAACACGCGACCAACCGCATCCAGGGGCGAGCGTTAACACAGTGAGCCACTGGACCTGAGTACTCAAACATGCCTACTTGTGCATCTTAGACACTCTGAATTTACTAAATGTACAACTTGTTCTCCATCAAAATGAACAAATGAGACATTAAATAACATCTACAGATCAAGACGAAGCGAATGGAAGTGGTCCCAGCCTCGTAGCTGCGAACAGCTGTGATCGCAGGAAAATGCTGTTACAAAGATTTCTCAGTATATCTCTGGGACATTTCCCTAGCTTTCCCACCGTCACAATGGACAAACGAGACATGAAATAACATCAACAGATCAAGACGAAGCGAATGGAAGTACCCCCGGAGTCATAGCATGTGTAAATCGAGACGAAACATCTCTCTCAACCCCGCCTGCTTGCGAAGGGGAGGGGCAGTTTACACACACACACGCAGCTGCTGCATGCAGCAACGCACACCCAGGGAGGAGATGGCAGAGAGAATGCACTCCCCTGAAAACTCCCCTTGAATTCCTCCAGACTCAGAAAATGTAAAAGTTCACTTTTTGGAGATCCATAGAAAAAGGGTGAAAATGGAAAAAAGTATTCGAAAATAGTGTCTCATAAGGCGGGTAGAGTCCTTTGAAAACTCACCTTGAATTCCTCCAGACTCAGAAAAAGTCAAAGTTGACTTTTTGGAGATCCATAGAAAAAGGGTGAAAATGAAAAAAAGTATGCCACAGCATGGATTCGAACACGCGACCAACCACATCCAGGGGCAAGCGTTAACGCAGTGAGCCACTGGACCTGAGTACTCAAACATGCCTACTTGTGCATCTTAGACACTCTGAATTCACTAAATGTACAACCTTTTCTCCATCAAAATGAACAAATGAGACATTAAATAACATCTACAGATCAAGACGAAGCGAATGGAAGCGGTCCCAGCCTCGTAGCTGTGAACAGCTGTGATCGCAGGAAAATGCTGTTACAAAGATTTATCAGTATATCTCCGGGACATTTCCCTGGCTTTCCCACCGTCAAAATGGACAAACGAGACATGAAATAACATCAACAGATCAAGACAAAGCAAATGGAAGTACCCCCGGAGTCATAGCATGTGTAAATCAAGACGAAACATCTCTCTCTCCCCCGCCTGCTTGCGAAGGGGAGGGGCAGTTTACACACACACACGCAGTTGCTGCATGCAGCAACGCACACAGAGGGAGGAGATGGCAGAGAGAATGCACTCCCCTGAAAACTCCCCATGAATTCCTCCAGACTCAGAAAAAGTCAAAGTTGACTTTTTGGAGATCCATAGAAAAAGGGTGAAAATGAAAAAAAGTATGCCACAGCATGGACTCGAACACGCGACCAACCGCATCCAGGGGCGAGCGTTAACGCAGTGAGCCACTGGACCTGAGTACTCAAACATGCCTACTTGTGCATCTTAGAAACTCTGAATTCACTAAATGTACAACTTTTTATCCATCAAAATGAACAAATGAGACATTAAATAACATCTACAGATCAAGACGAAGCGAATGGAAGCGGTCCCAGCCTCGTAGCTGTGAACAGCTGTGATCGCAGGAAAATGCTGTTACAAAGATTTCTCAGTATATCTCCGGGACATTTCCCTGGCTTTCCCACCGTCACAATGGACAAACGAGACATGAAATAACATCAACAGATCAAGACGAAGCGAATGGAGGTACCCCCGGAGTCATAGCATGTGTAAATCGAGACGAAACATCTCTCTCTCCCCCGCCTGCTTGCGAGAGGGAGGGGCAGTTTACACACACACGCAGCTGCTGCATGCAGCAACACACACACAGGGAGGAGATGGCAGAGAGAACGCACTCCCCTGAAAACTCCCCTTGAATCCCTCCAGACTCAGAAAATGTAAAAGATCACTTTTTGGAGATCCATAGAAAAAGGGTGAAAATGATTTGTTTTATGCCACAGCATGGATTCGAACACGTGACCAACCGCATCCAGGGGCGAGCGTTAACGCAGTGAGCCACTGGACCTGAGTACTCAAACATGCCTACTTGTGCAGCTTAGACACTCTGAATTCACTAAATGTACAACTTTTTCTCCATCAAAATGAACAAATGAGACATGAAATAACATCTACAGATCAAGACGAAGCGAATGGAAGCGGTCCCAGCCTCGTAGCTGTGAACAGCTGTGATCGCAGGAAAATGCTGTTACAAAGATTTCTCAGTATATCTCCGGGACATTTCCCTGGCTTTACCACCGTCACAATGGACAAACGAGACATGAAATAACATCAACAGATCAAGACGAAGCAAATGGAAGTACCCCCGGAGTCATAGCATGTGTAAATCGTTAGCCTCAGTTAGCTCATTGGTTAGCCTCAGTTAGCTCATTGGTTAGCCTGGGTTAGCTCATTGGTTAGCTTCAGTTAGCTCATTGGTTAGCATCATTAAGCTCTTTGGTTAGCTTCAGTTAGCTCATTGGTTAGCTTCAGTTAGCTCATTGGTTAGCTTCAGTTAGCTCATTGGTTAGCCTGGGCTAGCTCATTGGTTAGCCTGGGTTAGCTCATTGGTTAGCATCAGTTAGCTCATTGGTTAGCCTCAGTTAGCTCATTGGTTAGCCTCGGTTAGCTCATTGGTTAGCTTCAGTTAGCTCATTGGTTAGCCTGGGCTAGCTCATTGGTTAGCCTGGGTTAGCTCATTGGTTAGCATCATTAAGCTCATTGGTTAGCTTCAGTTAGCTCATTGGTTAGCTTCAGTTAGCTCATTGGTTAGCCTGGGTTAGCTCATTGGTTAGCCTGGGTTAGCTCATTGGTTAGCCTGGGTAAGCTCATTGGTTAGCTTCAGTTAGCTCATTGGTTAGCTTCAGTTAGCCAATTGGTTATTCTCGGTTAGCTCATTGGTTAGCCTGGGTTAGCTCATTCCTCGGTTAGCTCATTGGTTAGCCTGGGTTAGCTCATTGGTAAGCTTCAGTTAGCTCATTGGTTAGCCTCGGTTAGCTCATTGGTTAGCCTGGGTTAGCTCATTGGTTAGCCTGGATTAGCTCATTGGTTAGCATCAGTTAGCTCATTGGTTAGCCTCAGTTAGCTCAATGGTTAGCTTCAGTTAGCTCATTGGTTAGCTTCAGTTAGCTCATTGGTTAGCTTCAGTTAGCTCATTGGTTAGCCTCGGTTAGCTCATTGGTTAGCCTGGGTTAGCTCATTCCTCGGTTAGCCTGGGTTAGATCATTGGTTAGCTTCAGTTAGCTCATTGGTTAGCCTCGGTTAGCTCATTGGTTAGCATCAGTTAGCTCATTGGTTAGCCTCAGTTAGCTCATTGTTAGCTTCAGTTAGCTCATTGGTTAGCCTGGGTTAGCTTCAGTTAGCTCATTGGTTAGCATCAGTTAGCTCATTGTTTAGCCTCAGTTAGCTCATTGGTTAGCATCAGTTAGCTCTCTGGTTAGCATCAGTTAGCTCTTTGGTTAGCCTCAGTTAGCTCATTGGTTAGCCTGGGTTAGCTCATTCCTCGGTTAGCTCATTGGTTAGCTTCAGTTAGCTCATTGGTTAGCCTGGGTTAGCTCATTGGTTAGCCTCAGTTAGCTCATTGTTTAGCCTGGGTTAGCTCATTGGTTAGCTTCAGTTAGCTCATTGGTTAGCCTCGGTTAGCTCATTGGTTAGTCTGCGTTAGCTCATTGGTTAGCTTCAGTTAGCTCATTGGTTAGCCTGGGTTAGCTCATTGGTTAGCCTGGGTTAGCTCATTGCTTAGCCTGGGTAAGCTCATTGGTTAGCTTCAGTTAGCTCATTGGTTAGCCTGGGCTAGCTCATTGGTTAGCCTGGGTTAGCTCATTGGTTAGCCTGGGTTAGCTCATTGGTTAGCTTCAGTTAGCTCATTGGTTAGCCTCGGTTAGCTCATTGGTTAGCATCAGTTAGCTCATTGTTTAGCTTCAGTTAGCTCATTGGTTAGCTTCAGTTAGCTCATTGGTTAGCCTCGGTTAGCTCATTGGTTAGCCTGGGTTAGCTCATTGGTTAGCATCAGTTAGCTCATTGGTTAGCCTCAGTTAGCTCATTGGTTAGCATCAGTTAGGTCATTGGTTAGCCTCGGTTAGCTCATTGGTTAGCTTCAGTTAGCTCATTGGTTAGCTTCAGTTAGCCAAATGGTTAGCCTCGGTTAGCTCATTGGTTAGCCTGGGTTAGCTCAATCCTCGGTTAGCTCATTGGTTAGCCTGGGTTAGCTCATTGGTTAGCCTCAGTTAGCTCAATGGTTAGCATCAGTTAGCTCATTGGTTAGCCTCTGTTAGCTCATTGGTTAGCTTCAGTTAGCTCATTGGTTAGCTTCAGTTAGCTCATTGGTTAGCCTCGGTTAGCTCATTGGTTAGCCTGGGTTAGCTCATTTCTCGGTTAGCCTGGGTTAGCTCATTGGTTAGCTTCAGTTAGCTCATTGGTTAGCCTCGGTTAGCTCATTGGTTAGCCTCAGTTAGCTCATTGTTAGCTTCAGTTAGCTCATTGGTTAGCCTGGGTTAGCCTGGGTTAGCTTCAGTTAGCTCATTGGTTAGCATCAGTTAGCTCATTGTTTAGCCTCAGTTAGCTCATTGGTTAGCCTGGGTTAGCTCATTCCTCGGTTAGCTCATTGGTTAGCTTGGGTTAGCTCATTGGTTAGCCTCAGTTAGCTCATTGGTTAGCCTGGGTTAGCTCATTGGTTAGCCTGGGATAGCTCATTGGTTAGCTTCAGTTAGCTCATTGGTTAGCCTCGGTTAGCTCATTGGTTAGCATCAGTTAGCTCATTGTTTAGCTTCAGTTAGCTCATTGGTTAGCTTCAGTTAGCTCATTGGTTAGCCTCGGTTAGCTCATTGGTTAGCCTGGGTTAGCTCATTGGTTAGCATCAGTTAGCTCATTGGTTAGCCTCAGTTAGCTCATTGGTTAGCATCAGTTAGGTCATTGGTTAGCCTCGGTTAGCTCATTGGTTAGCTTCAGTTAGCTCATTGGTTAGCTTCAGTTAGCCAAATGGTTAGCCTCGGTTAGCTCATTGGTTAGCCTGGGTTAGCTCAATCCTCGGTTAGCTCATTGGTTAGCCTGGGTTAGCTCATTGGTTAGCCTCAGTTAGCTCAATGGTTAGCATCAGTTAGCTCATTGGTTAGCCTCTGTTAGCTCATTGGTTAGCTTCAGTTAGCTCATTGGTTAGCTTCAGTTAGCTCATTGGTTAGCCTCGGTTAGCTCATTGGTTAGCCTGGGTTAGCTCATTTCTCGGTTAGCCTGGGTTAGCTCATTGGTTAGCTTCAGTTAGCTCATTGGTTAGCCTCGGTTAGCTCATTGGTTAGCCTCAGTTAGCTCATTGGTTAGCCTGGGTTAGCTCATTGGTTAGCCTGGGTTATCTCATTGGTTAGCTTCGGTTAGCTCATTGGTTAGCTTCGGTTAGCTCATTGGTTAGCATCAGTTAGCTCTCTGGTTAGCATCAGTTAGCTCTTTGGTTAGCCTCAGTTAGCTCATTGGTTAGCCTGGGTTAGCTCATTCCTCGGTTAGCTCATTGGTTAGCTTGGGTTAGCTCATTGGTTAGCCTCAGTTAGCTCATTGGTTAGCCTGGGTTAGCTCATTGGTTAGCTTCAGTTAGCTCATTGGTTAGCCTCGCTTAGCTCATTGGTTAGCCTGCGTTAGCTCATTGGTTAGCTTCAGTTAGCTCATTGGTTAGCCTGGGTTAGCTCATTGGTTAGCCTGGGTTAGCTCATTGGTTAGCCTGGGTAAGCTCATTGGTTAGCTTCAGTTAGCTCATTGGTTAGCCTCGGTTAGCTCATTGGTTAGCCTGGGTTAGCTCATTGGTTAGCTTCAGTTAGCTCATTGGTTAGCCTCGGTTAGCTCATTGGTTAGCCTGGGTTAGCTCATTGGTTAGCTTCAGTTAGCTCATTGGTTAGCCTCGGTTACCTCATTGGTTAGCCTGGGTTAGCTCATTCATCGGTTAGCTCATTGTTTAGCCCGGGTTATCTTCAGTCAGCTCATTGGTTAGCCTCGGTTAGCTCATTGGTTAGCATCAGTTAGCTCATTGGTTAGCCTCAGTTAGCTCATTGGTTAGCATCGGTTAGCTCATTGGTTAGCTTCAGTTAGCTCATTGGTTAGCCTGGGCTAGCTCATTGGTTAGCCTGGGTTAGCTCATTGGTTAACATCAGTTAGCTCATTGGTTAGAGAGAACGCACTCCCCTGAAAACTCCCCTTGAATTCCTCCAGACTCAGAAAATGTAAAAGTTCACTTTTTGGAGATCCATAGAAAAAGGGTGAAAATGATTTTTTTTATGCCACAGCATGGATTCGAACACGCAACCAACCGCATCCAGGGGCGAGCGTTAACGCAGTGAATCACTGGACCTGAGTACTCAAACATGCCTACTTGTGCAGCTTAGACACTCTGAATTCACTAAATGTACAACTTTTTCTCCATCAAAATGAACAAATGAGACATGAAATAACATCTACAGATCAAGACGAAGTGAATGGAAGCAGTCCCAGCCTCGTAGCTGTGAACAGCTGTGATCGCAGGAAAATGCTGTTACAAAGATTTCTCAGTATATCTCCGGGACATTTCCCTGGCTTTACCACCGTCACAATGGACAAAAGACATGAAATAACATCAACAGATCAAGACGAAGCGAATGGAAGTACCCCCGGAGTCATAGCATGTGTAAATCGTTAGCCTCAGTTAGCTCATTGGTTAGCCTCAGTTAGCTCATTGGTTAGCCTGGGTTAGCTCATTGGTTAGCTTCAGTTAGCTCATGGGTTAGCCTCGGTTAGCTCATTGGTTAGCCTGGGTTAGCTCATTCCTCGGTTAGCTCATTGGTTAGCCTGGGTTAGCTTCAGTTAGGTCATTGGTTAGCATCGGTTAGCTCATTGGTTAGCATCAGTTAGCTCATTGGTTAGCCTCAGTTAGCTCATTGGTTAGCCTCGGTTAGCTCATTGGTTAGATTAAGTTAGCTCATTGGTTAGCCTCGGTTAGCTCATTAGTTAGCCTGGGTTAGCTCATTGGTTAGCATCAGTTAGCTCATTGGTTAGCCTCAGTTAGCTCATTGGTTAGCCTCAGTTAGCTCATTGGTTAGCCTCGGTTAGCTCATTGGTTAGCTTCAGTTAGCTCATTGGTTAGCTTCAGTTAGCTCATTGGTTAGCCTGGGTTAGCTCATTGGTTAGCCTGGGTAAGCTCATTCCTCGGTTAGCTCATTGGTTAGCCTGGGTTAGCTTCAGTTAGCTCATTGGTTAGCCTCGGTTAGCTCATTGGTTAGCATCAGTTAGCTCATTGGTTAGCCTCAATTAGCTCATTGGTTAGCCTCGGTTAGCTCATTGGTTAGATTCAGTTAGTTCATTGGTTAGCCTCGGAAGGCTCATTGGTTAGCCTGGGTTAGCTCATTGGTTAGTCTGGGTTAGCTCATTGGTTAGCTTCAGTTAGCTCATTGGTTAGCCTCGGTTAGCTCATTGGTTAGCCTGGGTTAGCTCATTGGTTAGCATCAGTTAGCTCATTGGTTAGCCTCAGTTAGCTCATTGGTTAGCCTCGGTTAGCTCATTGGTTAGCTTAGTTAGCTCATTGGTTAGCCTGGGCTAGCTCATGGGTTAGCCTGGGTTAGCTCATTGGTTAGCTTATGTTAGCTCATTGGTTAGCCTAGGTTAGCTCATTGGTTAGCATCAGTTAGCTCATTGTTTAGCTTCAGTTAGCTCATTGGTTAGCTTCAGTTAGCTCATTGGTTAGCCTCGGTTAGCTCATTGGTTAGCCTGGGTTAGCTCATTGGTTAGCATCAGTTAGCTCATTGGTTAGCATCAGTTAGCTCATTGGTTAGCATCAGTTAGCTCATTGGTTAGCCTCGGTTAGCTCATTGGTTAGCTTCAGTTAGCTCATTGGTTAGCTTCAGTTAGCCAATTGGTTAGCCTCGGTTAGCTCATTGGTTAGCCTGGGTTAGCTCATTCCTCGGTTAGCTCATTGATTAGCCTGGGTTAGCTCATTGGTAAGCTTCAGTTAGCTCATTGGTTAGCCTGGGTTAGCTCATTGGTTAGCCTCGGTTAGCTCATTGGTTTGCCTGGATTAGCTCATTGGTTAGCATCAGTTAGCTCATTGGTTAGCCTCAGTTAGCTCAATGGTTAGCATCAGTTAGCTCATTGGTTAGCCTCGGTTAGCTCATTGGTTAGCTTCAGTTAGCTCATTGGTTAGCTTCAGTTAGCTCATTGGTTAGCCTCGGTTAGCTCATTGGTTAGCCTGGGTTAGCTCATTCCTCGGTTAGCCTGGGTTAGCTCATTGGTTAGCTTCAGTTAGCTCATTGGTTAGCCTCGGTTAGCTCATTGGTTAGCATCAGTTAGCTCATTGGTTAGCCTCAGTTAGCTCATTGTTAGCTTCAGTTAGCTCATTGGTTAGCCTGGGTTAGCCTGGGTTAGCTTCAGTTAGCTCATTGGTTAGCCTGGGTTAGCTCATTGGTTAGCCTGGGTTAGCTCATTGGTTAGCTTCGGTTAGCTCATTGGTTAGCCTCGGTTATCTCATTGGTTAGCATCAGTTATCTCTCTGGTTAGCATCAGTTAGCTCTTTGGTTAGCCTCAGTTAGCTCATTGGTTAGCAAGGGTTAGCTCATTCCTCGGTTAGCTCATTGGTTAGCTTCAGTTAGCTCATTGGTTAGCCTGGGTTAGCTCATTGGTTAGCCTCAGTTAGCTAATTGGTTAGCCTGGGTTAGCTCATTGGTTAGCTTCAGTTAGCTCATTGGTTAGCCTCGGTTAGCTCATTGGTTAGCCTGCGTTAGCTCATTGGTTAGCTTCAGTTAGCTCATTGGTTAGCCTGGGTTAGCTCATTGGTTAGCCTGGGTTAGGGAATGTTCCGGTATTTGGACAACATTAACATGGGATCACTCCGGTCAATGTACGTACTTCGTCTCACTGGAATATTAATGGCCAGATTGAATACAAAATCGACCCAAATTCTCCGGTCAATGACAGGAGAGTTTTGAAATTGACAAAACACTGTTCCACACATTTAAAAACACTTAATCAATGTTTACCCAGGATCCATGCACCTTTCCTGGCTTGTAAAATGTGGTGATGCGCCCTGGAGGTAGCGGGTAGGCTCTGTGCGTGGTGCTGAACCCCAGCCTGTCTATGTGGAATACAAAAACAAACAAAGACAAACACCTTTAAGGTCACCAGGGTCGTGAGGTTCTGGTTCTGGCGGTGTGCATGGAGGGGTTTAGTCCGAGTGAGGAGTGCTCGAGCGTGGGAGGATGTGTAAGGCAGAGGAGGGGAACAAAAGGTGTGTGCAGGAGCAGGGAGAAAAGAGAAAATAAAAAGACTCAAAGTGTTCCACCTTCCAGCAGCAGCAGCAGCAGCAGCAGCGGGCCCGCGGTGCTGAACACCTGCCTGTCTATGTGGAGTACAAAAACAAACAAAGACAAACACCTTTAAGGTCACCAGGGTCGTTAGGTTCTGGTTCTGGCGGTGTGCATGGAGGGGTTTGACCTGGCTCCCCGACACAATGCACATAGTCTGGAGCAGCGGAGCAGCGGCTGGGCCGTGTTCCCCCTTCTGTCCATTTGCCTATCAGTTTGTTAACGAAGTGGACAGAGGCTGTTTTTTGCCCCTAAAAGTGACTTTTAATGGTGTTTTTGGCATTTAAATGATGGGTCTTATCATTATCCAGGGTCCCCGACACAATGAAACTAGTCTGGAGCTCGCTGGGGTCCCGCAAAATGCTTTAATCACGATTTGGTCCTTTTCCCCATCACTTTGTTAACGAAGTGGACAGAGGCTGTTTTTTGCCCCTAAAAGTGACTTTTAATGGTGTTTTTTGTATTTAAATGATGTGTTTTATCATTATCCAGGGTCCCCGACACAATGAAACTAGTCTGGAGCTCGCTGGGGTCCCGCAAAAATGCTTTAATCACGATTTTGTCCTTTTCCCCATCACTTTGTTAACGAAGTGGACAGAGGCTGTTTTTTGCCCCTAAAAGTGACTTTTAATGGTGTTTTTTGTATTTAAATGATGTGTTTTATCATTATCCAGGGTCCCCGACACAATGCACATAGTCTGGAGCTCGCTGGGGTCCCGTAAATGCTTTAATCAGGCGTTTTAACACTTTTCCCCACGAAAATGATTTTTAATTATTTTTTGGGGGCTATATAAATCAAATTCCGGTTAATGCCGAGCACAATTGTACCTTTTACTATTTTAATGTATTTGCATGATATATCTTTGGGCGATAAAAGCGACATATTTGGATGACTTTGTCAGTTTATGGAGCTTATCCCACAAATCCCGGATGATCCGGGCCAAATTTGGGAGCTCATAGGCAGCCTGCCATAGGCCCCCACCCGTGGAATGAAAAAAAAATGAAAGAAAACGGTCAATTATATGTTAAAATAATCAAAAACTGAACTTTTAAAATTACATGGGAGAGGGGATCTGAAAAATTGGAGAAGGGGAAAAGTGTTCGGCGCTTCGGGACGAAGCGCCGAACACTTTTCCCCTACCCCGTTGCAAGGTACAACGGAGAGGGGAATCCAGACTTCCCCTCCTCCGTTGTAAAAAACCGTTCATGTTTTACAAGCTACCTTCTGCACGAAATCGGAAACCCGGTTTTTGAGAGGACTCAGAAAAAAAACGGCTGTGTAACTTCATGGAGGAATTCATCCGCTGTATGTGCACTTTGGCTCGGATACATTTTGTTGCCTGGAGACCCCCCAGCATGGTTCTTACCAAACTTAAAGTTTTTGAACTGGGCTCTGGAGGAAGGTAAGGGGAGTTGACAGGGGACTCAATCCGCCTCATGAGGCACTATTTTCGGATACATTTCAACACTTTTAGCCCTTTTTGATGGTTCTCCAAAAAATAACTCTGACTTTTTCAGAGTGTGGAGGAAGGTGAGGGGAGTTGACAGGGGACTTTATCCGCCTTATGGGGCACTATTCTCGGATACATTTCAACACTTTTAGCCCTTTTTGATGGTTCTCCAAAAAATAACTCTGACTTTTTCAGAGTGTGGAGGAAGGTGAGGGGAGTTGACAGGGGACTTTATCCGCCTTATGGGGCACTATTCTCGGATACATTTCAACACTTTTAGCCCTTTTTGATGGTTCTCCAAAAAATAACTCTGACTTTTTCAGAGTGTGGAGGAAGGTGAGGGGAGTTGACAGGGGACTTTACCCGCCTTATGGGGCACTATTCCCGGATACATTTCAACACTTTTAGCCCTTTTTGATGGTTCTCCAAAAAATAACTCTGACTTTTTCAGAGTGTGGAGGAAGGTGAGGGGAGTTGACAGGGGACTTTACCCGCCTTATGGGGCACTATTCCCGGATACATTTCAACACTTTTAGCCCTTTTTGATGGTTCTCCAAAAAATAACTCTGACTTTTTCAGAGTGTGGAGGAAGGTGAGGGGAGTTGACAGGGGACTTTACCCGCCTTATGGGGCACTATTCCCGGATACATTTCAACACTTTTAGCCCTTTTTGATGGTTCTCCAAAAAATAACTCTGACTTTTTCAGAGTGTGGAGGAAGGTGAGGGGAGTTGACAGGGGACTTTACCCGCCTTATGGGGCACTATTCCCGGATACATTTCAACACTTTTAGCCCTTTTTGATGGTTCTCCAAAAAATAACTCTGACTTTTTCAGAGTGTGGAGGAAGGTGAGGGGAGTTGACAGGGGACTTTACCCGCCTTATGGGGCACTATTCCCGGATACATTTCAACACTTTTAGCCCTTTTTGATGGTTCTCCAAAAAATAACTCTGACTTTTTCAGAGTGTGGAGGAAGGTGAGGGGAGTTGACAGGGGACTTTACCCGCCTTATGGGGCACTATTCCCGGATACATTTCAACACTTTTAGCCCTTTTTGATGGTTCTCCAAAAAATAACTCTGACTTTTTCAGAGTGTGGAGGAAGGTGAGGGGAGTTGACAGGGGACTTTACCCGCCTTATGGGGCACTATTCCCGGATACATTTCAACACTTTTAGCCCTTTTTGATGGTTCTCCAAAAAATAACTCTGACTTTTTCAGAGTGTGGAGGAAGGTGAGGGGAGTTGACAGGGGACTTTACCCGCCTTATGGGGCACTATTCTCGGATACATTTCAACACTTTTAGCCCTTTTTGATGGTTCTCCAAAAAATAACTCTGACTTTTTCAGAGTGTGGAGGAAGGTGAGGGGAGTTGACAGGGGACTTTACCCGCCTTATGGGGCACTATTCTCGGATACATTTTTTCATTTTCACCCATTTTTGATGGTTCTCCAAAAAGACAAGTTAGTCTTTTTTCTTCCCCCTTCCTCTTCTGATTTCTCACTGATCGAATGGCAAACGCGACCCGCCATCGGAGGGCCTCCGCCGGCCCGGCCTCGTGCCGGTGCTCTGGCGGTCGGTTCCTCCGAACTGCGGGTTCGACTCTGATGGCCGGGAGGGACGAGGGAAACGTCGGGGGGGTCTGCTGGAGGCTCCTGCTGGAGTCTTGCGTTCACTGGGACCTGGCTCGAAAAACTCGAAACCCTGACTCCAGTGCGGTGTTGCGGCCATGCGCCTCCGGGTACCAGACTCCCCTGCCTCCTCCGTGTTGCGTGGGCTGCGTGGGGGTAACCCTGCGTGTCCGTTACCCTGCGTGTCTCTTACCTCCCAGGCCGACCGATATGAAGCGTTTCCAAGACGAACCGTCTGACTCAGGGGTCCCACCACAGGTTCCGTAGCGGGGTGGAAGTTCCACCTCCCCTCTTTGCCGCGGAATGCAAAACAAACACCTGTTTCTCTCATCCTCCACTGTGGCATAGCGGCCTTAGTCGGCTGTGGCATTCAGCAATTGGCCTTGCTCCGGGCACAGGACCCTACTTCATCAAACTACCTATTTGATCCTGCGTAACAACCACATATATGCTTGTCTGCAAAGACATTGATCGAATGGCAAACGTGACCCGCCATCGGAGGGCCTCCGCCGGCCCGGCCTCGTGCCGGTGCTCTGGCGGTCGGTTCCTCCGAACTGCGGGTTCGACTCTGATGGCCGGGAGGGACGAGGGAAACGTCGGGGGGGTCTGCTGGAGGCTCCGGGCACAGGACCCTACTTCATCAAACTACCTATTTGATCCTGCGTAACAACCACATATATGCTTGTCTGCAAAGACATTGATCGAATGGCAAACGTGACCCGCCATCGGAGGGCCTCCGCCGGCCCGGCCTCGTGCCGGTGCTCTGGCGGTCGGTTCCTCCGAACTGCGGGTTCGACTCTGATGGCCGGGAGGGACGAGGGAAACGTCGGGGGGGTCTGCTGGAGGCTCCGGGCACAGGACCCTACTTCATCAAACTACCTATTTGATCCTGCGTAACAACCACATATATGCTTGTCTGCAAAGACATTGATCGAATGGCAAACGTGACCCGCCATCGGAGGGCCTCCGCCGGCCCGGCCTCGTGCCGGTGCTCTGGCGGTCGGTTCCTCCGAACTGCGGGTTCGACTCTGATGGCCGGGAGGGACGGGGGAAACGTCGGGGGGGTCTGCTGGAGGCTCCTGCTGGAGTCTTGCGTTCACTGGGACCTGGCTCGAAAAACTCGAAACCCTGACTCCAGTGCGGTGTTGCGGCCATGCGCCTCCGGGTACCAGACTCCCCTGCCTCCTCCGTGTTGCGTGGGCTGCGTGGGGGTAACCCTGCGTGTCCGTTACCCTGCGTGTCTCTTACCTCCCAGGCCGACCGATATGAAGCGTTTCCAAGACGAACCGTCTGACTCAGGGGTCCCACCACAGGTTCCGTAGCGGGGTGGAAGTTCCACCTCCCCTCTTTGCCGCGGAATGCAAAACAAACACCTGTTTCTCTCATCCTCCACTGTGGCATAGCGGCCTTAGTCGGCTGCGGCATTCAGCAATTGGCCTTGCTCCGGGCACAGGACCCTACTTCATCAAACTACCTATTTGATCCTGCGTAACAACCACATATATGCTTGTCTGCAAAGACATTGATCGAATGGCAAACGTGACCCGCCATCGGAAGGCCTCCGCCGGCCCGGCTTCGTGCCGGTGCTCTGGCGGTCGGTTCTTCCAAACTGCGGGTTTGACTCTGCTCCTGGGAGCACATATGCTTGTCTGCAAAGAGGGACATGCCTGGTCCCGCCCAGGTGTTCTTCTACGGCTAGTGTCCAGCCAGCTGCGGTATCATCAACTTTGACCCGCCATCGGAGGGCCTCCTCCCCGGGTCCAGCTTCCGGTGCTAGGCGGTCGGTTCCTCCAAACTGTGTGATTGACTCTGCTCCTGGGAGCACATATGCTTGTCTGCAAAGAGGGACATGCCTGGTCCCGCCCAGGTGTTCTTCTACGGCTAGTGTCCAGCCAGCTGCGGTATCATCAACTTTGACCCGCCATCGGAGGGCCTCCTCCCCGGGTCCAGCTTCCGGTGCTAGGCGGTCGGTTCCTCCAAACTGTGTGATTGACTCTGCTCCTGGGAGCACATATGCTTGTCTGCAAAGAGGGACATGCCTGGTCCCGCCCAGGTGTTCTTCTACGGCTAGTGTCCAGCCAGCTGCGGTATCATCAACTTTGACCCGCCATCGGAGGGCCTCCTCCCCGGGTCCAGCTTCCGGTGCTAGGCGGTCGGTTCCTCCAAACTGTGTGATTGACTCTGCTCCTGGGAGCACATATGCTTGTCTGCAAAGAGGGACATGCCTGGTCCCGCCCAGGTGTTCTTCTACGGCTAGTGTCCAGCCAGCTGCGGTATCATCAACTTTGACCCGCCATCGGAGGGCCTCCTCCCCGGGTCCAGCTTCCGGTGCTAGGCGGTCGGTTCCTCCAAACTGTGTGATTGACTCTGCTCCTGGGAGCACATATGCTTGTCTGCAAAGAGGGACATGCCTGGTCCCGCCCAGGTGTTCTTCTACGGCTAGTGTCCAGCCAGCTGCGGTATCATCAACTTTGACCCGCCATCGGAGGGCCTCCTCCCCGGGTCCAGCTTCCGGTGCTAGGCGGTCGGTTCCTCCAAACTGTGTGATTGACTCTGCTCCTGGGAGCACATATGCTTGTCTGCAAAGAGGGACATGCCTGGTCCCGCCCAGGTGTTCTTCTACGGCTAGTGTCCAGCCAGCTGCGGTATCATCAACTTTGACCCGCCATCGGAGGGCCTCCTCCCCGGGTCCAGCTTCCGGTGCTTGGCGGTCGGTTCATCCAAACTACGGGTAATCCTGGAGCGGACATAAACAAAGAATGATATTTTACAGGACATGATGGATATGTGTTTTTTCCAGGCTTTTTGGAAATAAACCAAATGTGATTTTGCAGTGCATGATATAGCTCATTTTACCCATGTGATGTTGTGCAGTACATTACTGAGCTCATTTAACGATATTGGTCTACCAGGTGAAGTGGGATGCTGCCATTTCCCAACTGGTCTCCGGAGGAATATAAGGAGAGTTGACAGGGGACTCTGCCCAGTGCTCATGAACCAAATAAGGGGTGTGTTAGAGGGGAAAGGCTCTGGCTGTTTCTGCAGCCTCTGCATCTACCTTCTCTCCCCACCCCGATACCAGCGCGTGCCTGCTGTAAAAGGCAGGTGCACGGGCTCTCACTTCCACTAACTCTGAGCCTGGCTCCCGAGCAGCACGTTCTCCCCGGCAGTCCGCCAGCAGATGAAAAACACCCACCTCTCCGCCTCTTCCGAGGGACGAGGGAACCGCGCGGGGGGGTCTGCTGGAGGTTCCTGCCGGGTGCTCCGTACTGCGTTTCACCGGGACCTGGCTCGAAAAACTCGGAACTCTGACTCCAGTGCGGTGTGGCGGTCTCGCCCTGGCCGTCCACCGTGCGCCTCCGGGTACCTGACTCCCCTGCCTCCTCCGGGGGCAGGTGCGAGGGGTTCAATGCCTCCTCCCCCCGCTGCGGCGAAAGCCGGAGCGGGACGGAGCACCCGGAGGTACTGTTACCCCCACGTTTTGTACCCAAAACTGTCTTGTGAGTTCGTGGCAGAACCATGAAACAAAAAACAATCAATGTATCGGACCCATCGCCAGTCGCGTTGGTGCGGAGGTGGGACCATTTTAACCAGGTGGTAACCCAAGTCCTCCCCTTGGTCCGTGTTCCCTGCATTGAAGCATCGGACCCATGGTTGCAATCAGCAGTTGGCTAACGCATATAAACGGAGAAACAGAAAACCATTTAAATATAATTCATTGTGTGTGTTTTTGGAAGGATGTTGACCGAATGCCCGGTGTGCAGCCTCCGCTATCTGGCTTTGAATAAGCACCTTAAGCACAAACATGCAGTGCGGAACCTGGATGAAAGAGGCATCATTCTTAAAATGGCCAGTGGTAGAATAAATGTTCGGACCAAACCCTGTCCCATCACAGGGTGTTCGTATGCTGGGAGGAAACTACACCGTCATGTAACTCGTGACCACCCTGAGTTCTCCCGAGATGAGGCACATCAGGTCATGGCAAGGCTGAAGCATAGTGTGGCCCTGCAGTTGCTCCATGACCTCCGAGAGACTAATCCCATCATTGGAATGGCTACATCATTGGATATAGACAATGAGGAGGAATACCCGGTGCACCCTCCATCCTTCTCCCCACATACCGAGTGTGACGAAGAGGACTGCATGCAGGTGAGGCTGGACAATGTGGCATTGAGGGCTCAGAAGGATGCCCTCATTGATGAGGTGAAGACCCTGCGCTCCAGGCTAAAACAGGGTCTAAAACCCAGGAAGCAGAATGCCACTGCTGCTCTGCTTGAGGAAGACGAAGAATGTATACGATTTAAGGGCGTAGCAATCCCAAGTACCCCCGACATGAACTCAGTAGCCTCCGGCAGCAATACCCCTCTCAAGACCCCGGTGAAGACTGTCATGCGGTCCATAGAAGCCTCTGCGAGTGAGACCCCCCTCAAGTCTGTGATGCGGTCCCCAGAAGCCTCCGGAAGCAAGACCCCGGTGAAGACTGTCATGCGGTCCGACAAAGCCTCCGGTAGTGAGACCCCGGTGAACACTGTCATGCGGTCCCCAGAAGCCTCCGGAAGCAAGACCCCGGTGAAGACTGTCATGCGGTCCAACAAAGCCTCCGGTAGAGAGACCCCTCTCAAGTCTGTGATGCGGTCCCCAGAAGCCTCCGGAAGCAAGACCCCAGTGAAGACTGTCATGTGGTCCCCAGAAGCCTCCGGTAGTGAGACCCCAGTGAAGACTGTCATGCGGTCCATAGAAGCCTCTGCGAGTGAGATCCCTCTCAAGTCTGTGATGCGGTCCCCAGAAGCCTCCGGAAGCAAGACCCCGATGCAGACTGTCATGCGGTCCGTAGAAGCCTCCTGTAGTGAGACCCCTGTATGCCAGAAGACCTGTGCGTCTGTCTCCAATAAGCTGAAAGCTAATCTGGCTAAGGACTGGCCCTCTTCCCAAAATCAATGGTGCACTGGGAAGGGACTGCGGAATACCATGCGTGAAATCACGTTGCCTAAAAGCATGGAGACGTACATTCAGACATACAGAGGTCATTGTGAGGGTCTTGCACCGACAGTAAAACGGAAAGAGAATTGTATGTCCAATGTCAGCCGGATAAAGAACTTCATAGTATTCATGGCCCATGGTTTTGACCGGCTGTCAGACTGGCTGTTTCTAAAAGACACAAAGAGGGTCCGTGGCTGGAGCAAGTATATTTCAGAGTCGGGCCGGACAGTCACAACATCGCTGTTGTTCCTGAAGACTGTGAACCATTTCCTGAGGTACTTGTCTGCATCAAAGCTCCGGGGGTGCAGGCTCACCCAGTCTGATATGACCAACATCATCAGAGAGGTGAAAGCCAACATTAACGATTTGAAAAAGTCTGTCACTCTCCACCAGTTTAAGGTGAAGAGGGACAAGCTGGATCGTCTGCCGAGCCAGGCGGAGCTTCTCGCCGCCATGGCGGCCGCTGAGAAGCGCATCCCTGATCTCCTTGACCTGATGGCTAGCAATCCGACCACAATCACCCAGTACCTGCTATATGGCTATCTAACCCTCCATTGGAGCCTCCTGTATGGCCACCGTCCGGGTGTGTATGCAAACATGACCAACACGGAGGTCTTTGAGGCGGACAGAAGGGGCACTGCTGAGGGCTACATCATCCACGTGCAGGATCACAAGACTGCCAAGACATTTGGTGAAGCACAGCTGGTGCTTACAATAAAGGAGTTTAGCTGGGTCATGCGGTGGATGGGGATAAAAGAGGGCTTGTCGGGTCCTCAGAATGAATTCTTCCTTTTCACATCGGGGAAGCAGGCTTCCAAGAACCTGAACGCTCACTTGAAGAGGGCTTGGGCTGATGCTGGGCTAGAAACAGCCGTCACCTTCACCATCTTGCGCACTGCCCTGGCTGACAATATCAAGCATCACCAAGATCCAGAAAGCAGGTCGATTCTGGCTAGGTTTATGTGCCACGACGTAAGCACTGCAGACCGGTTCTACGCGAATACGCCTGGAATAAAGGAGGCATTGAAGATCCGCTCCATGTTCAGGGCGGCGGCAGCAGCTGCAGCAGCATCATCATCAGAAGGAGGTCTACCACCGTCAGCTACCTCCGAAGAGGATTCAGGGGCGGAGAGCAGCGATACCTCTTCTTCAGGACCGATTGGTACTCCTGATGAGGGGAAAGGGGCCGTGGACTCAACCTTTTTTCCCCGGTGCACTGTACAAGTTAGACGGCTAATATGGCCCCAAGGCCCCTGTTAATCATGTTGTTATTATGTTTATTTTGTATACTGTTTTTGTAAAAGTGGTGTGATAATTAAATAAAAAATAAAAAAAAAACATTAGTATAACCTTGAAGGTTCCCAGGGGCAAATACAGTGCCTGTCATTTTGCAGGATATAATTTAACATGTAACCTCTCCTGGAAATGGACATACTCTGTGCATTTCCAGGAGAGGTTCCATGTTAAATTATATCCTGCAATATCCTCCAAAGAAGGGGTGGTAGTGTCATGAATAAGGCCGAATATGTATGCCGATGTGCGGACGGTAAAGCACCGCAAAATCCACCCCTTTAGGGTAACCAGGGGCATGAAGTTCTGTAGGGTGTGAACATCTGGGTTTAGTCCGAGTGAGGAGTGCTCGAGCGTGGGAGGATGTGTAAGGCAGAGGAGGGTAACAAAAGGTGTGTGCAGGAGCAGGGAGAAAAGAGAAAATAAAAAGACTCAAAGTGTTCCACCTTCCAGCAGCAGCAGCAGCGGGCCCGCTCTGTCCGTGGTGCTGAACACCTGCCTGTCTATGTGGAGTACAAAAACAAACAAAGACAAACACCTTTAAGGTCACCAGGGGCGTGAGGTTCTGGTTCTGGCGGTGTGCATGGAGGGGTTTAGTCCGAGTGAGGAGTGCTCGAGCGTGGGAGGATGTGTAAGGCCGAGGAGGGTAACAAAAGGTGTGTGCAGGAGCAGGGAGAAAAGAGAAAATAAAAAGACTCAAAGTGTTCCACCTTCCAGCAGCAGCAGCAGCGGGCCCGCTCTGTCCGTGGTGCTGAACACCTGCCTGTCTATGTGGAGTACAAAAACAAACAAAGACAAACACCTTTAAGGTCACCAGGGGCGTGAGGTTCTGGTTCTGGCGGTGTGCATGGAGGGGTTTAGTCCGAGTGAGGAGTGCTCGAGCGTGGGAGGATGTGTAAGGCAGAGGAGGGGAACAAAAAAAAACGAATACAAATAAGTTAAAGTGTGAACCTCCAGCAGGGCAGGTGCTGCTGCTGCTGCTGCTGCTGCTGCTGCTGTGAAGGAGGACGAATATTGATGCTTGTGTTCGGACGGTAAAGCACCGCAAAATCCACCCCCCCTTAAAGGTGACCAGGGGCATGAGATTCTGCAGGGTGTGAACATCTGGGTTTAGTCCGTGGGGGAGTGCTTAAGTCCGGGGGCCCGGGGTCTCACGGTGCACGAGGTTATGGAAGTGCAGCAGGGCAGGTGCTGCTGCTGCTGCTGCTGCTGCTGCTGCTGCTGCTGCTGCTGCTGCTGCTGCTGCTGCTGCTGCTGCTGCTGCTGCTGCTGCTGCTGCTGCTGCTGTGAAGGAGGACGAATATTGATGCTTGTGTTCGGACGGTAAAGCACCGCAAAATCCACCCCCCCTTAAAGGTGACCAGGGGCATGAGATTCTGCAGGGTGTGAACATCTGGGTTTAGTCCGTGGGGGAGTGCTTAAGTCCGGGGGCCCGGGGTCTCACGGTGCACGAGGTTATGGAAGTGCCACTGTTGCCGGAGGTCCTTAGTCCGTCCTTTGGGGCTCTGTCAGGGGCTACAGAGAGGTGGTTTTCCCGGTCCCTCTCCTGGAAGTATGAAATAACCTGAGCTCCATGTGAGGGAGCCGTGCTGGAGCTGCTTAGTCCGTCCTTTGGTGGTCTTTGAGGGGCTAATGAGAGGTGTTTTCCCCGGTCTATTTGATGGAAGTCTGACACGAGCAGAGTGTGCATGCTTTGAAACTAATCCACCCACACTTAGCATGCTATTTTAGGGTATAAATCGTACCTTGTCACCATGTACTGTGCTCCCTGGGACGACGCGCCCTCCTGTGGGGACACATGAGAACTGCACTCAAATCACTTTGTGCTTTTTAAACAGTTTAACATATTTTTTTCCACATTTAAAAAACGCTTTCTGCCCTGGAAATCATTTCTAATCATTATTACCGTTATGGAGGGGCTGCAGGAACACTTTCCCCGCCTTGCAAACATTTATTCCTGGTTCAAATAATCAATTTGTTCCGCCTGCTTTGCGTCAGCACCTCTGCGGCTGTCGGATTAACACAGATGAATGCACTTTTAACACTCACGCAGCCAGAATTCCTGCTCTTTTCCTGGGTTACAAAGTGAGGTGACGCAGCCTGTCCTCTGAGTCTCCCCGCCTCTCATAGACTTATTTCTGGGTAAAAAAAGCCATGTGCTCCGCCCCCTGGATCTCTGCATGTGTGTGTGTGCCTGTGAGTCTGTGGCTACTGTCCACATGCCCGCATTAGGAGGCACTATTTTCGGATACATTTTCTCATTTTCACCACTTTTCATGTTTTTATTATGTATATTGTTATATTATTATTATTATTATTATTATTGTATATATGTATACTGTGTATACTGTTTTTGTAAAAATCATGTGATTATTAAATAAATAATAAAACATGAATATAACCTTGAAGTTTCCCAGGGGCAAATACAGTGCCAGGTGTCAGACTATTTAAACAATGTTTACCCAGGATTCCGACACCTTCCCTGGCTTGTAAAATGCGGTGATGCGCCCTGCAGGTATCAGAGTATTTTAAACAACTTTTCCCCGCCTTTCAAACACTTTTTCCTGGCTTATAGCCTGTCATTTTGCAGGATATAATTTAACATGGAACCTCTCCCAGGGGCAAATACAGTGCCAGGTGTCAGACTATTTAAACAATGTTTACCCAGGATTCCGACACCTTCCCTGGCTTGTAAAATGCGGTGATGCGCCCTGGAGGTATCAGAGTATTTTAAACAACTTTTCCCCGCCTTTCAAACACTTTTTCCTGGCTTATAGCCTGTCATTTTGCAGGATATAATTTAACATGGAACCTCTCCCAGGGGCAAATACAGTGCCAGGTGTCAGACTATTTAAACAATGTTTACCCAGGATTCCGACACCTTCCCTGGCTTGTAAAATGCGGTGATGCGCCCTGGAGGTATCAGAGTATTTTAAACAACTTTTCCCCGCCTTTCAAACACTTTTTCCTGGCTTATAGCCTGTCATTTTGCAGGATATAATTTAACATGGAACCTCTCCCAGGGGCAAATACAGTGCCAGGTGTCAGACTATTTAAACAATGTTTACCCAGGATTCCGACACCTTCCCTGGCTTGTAAAATGCGGTGATGCGCCCTGGAGGTATCAGAGTATTTTAAACAACTTTTCCCCGCCTTTCAAACACTTTTTCCTGGCTTATAGCCTGTCATTTTGCAGGATATAATTTAACATGGAACCTCTCCCAGGGGCAAATACAGTGCCAGGTGTCAGACTATTTAAACAATGTTTACCCAGGATTCCGACACCTTCCCTGGCTTGTAAAATGCGGTGATGCGCCCTGGAGGTATCAGAGTATTTTAAACAACTTTTCCCCGCCTTTCAAACACTTTTTCCTGGCTTATAGCCTGTCATTTTGCAGGATATAATTTAACATGGAACCTCTCCCAGGGGCAAATACAGTGCCAGGTGTCAGACTATTTAAACAATGTTTACCCAGGATTCCGACACCTTCCCTGGCTTGTAAAATGCGGTGATGCGCCCTGGAGGTATCAGAGTATTTTAAACAACTTTTCCCCGCCTTTCAAACACTTTTTCCTGGCTTATAGCCTGTCATTTTGCAGGATATAATTTAACATGGAACCTCTCCTGGAAATGGACATACTCTGCGCATTTCCAGGAGAGGTTCCATGTTAAATTATATCCTGCAAAATGACAGGCAACAACTCTCTTCCAGACGTTTAAAAACACTTTTCCGACTATTTTAAACAACTTTTCCCCGCCTTTCAAACACTTTTTCCTGGCTTATAGCCTGTCATTTTGCAGGATATAATTTAACATGGAACCTCTCCTGGAAATGGACATACTCTGCGCATTTCCAGGAGAGGTTCCATGTTAAATTATATCCTGCAAAATGACAGGCAACAACTCTCTTCCAGACGTTTAAAAACACTTTTCCGACTATTTTAAACAACTTTTCCCCGCCTTTCAAACACTTTTTCCTGGCTTATAGCCTGTCATTTTGCAGGATATAATTTAACATGGAACCTCTCCTGGAAATGGACATACTCTGCGCATTTCCAGGAGAGGTTCCATGTTAAATGATATCCTGCAAAATGACAGGCAACAACTCTCTTCCAGACGTTTAAAAACACTTTTCCGACTATTTTAAACAACTTTTCCCCGCCTTTCAAACACTTTTTCCTGGCTTATAGCCTGTCATTTTGCAGGATATAATTTAACATGGAACCTCTCCTGGAAATGGACATATTCTGTGCATTTCCAGGAGAGGTTACATGTTAAATGATATCCTGCAAAATGACAGGCTACAACTCTCTTCCAGACGTTTAAAAACACTTTCCCCGACCATTTAAACATTATTTATGGCTTGTAAAGTGCGGTGATGAGCCCTGACAGTATCAGACTATTTAAAGGGTTACCAGGAGCATGAGAATATCCTCCACAGAAGGGGTGGTGGTGCCGTGAATAAGGCCGAATATGGATACCGATGTGCCGACGGTAAAGCACCGCAAAATCCACCCCCTTTAGGTTAACCAGGGGCATGGAGTTCTGTAGGGTGTGAACATCTGGGTTTAGTCCGTGGGGGAGTGCTTAAGTCCGGGAGTCCGGGGACTCACGGTGTGCAAGGTTATGGAGGTGCCCATGTCAGGGACACATGCTGGAGGTCTGTGGTCCGTCCTTTGGGGGTCTTGGAGGGGCCACAGAGAGGAGATTTCCCCGGTCTCTGTCCTGGATGAGTGAAATAAACAGAGTCTCCATGTCAGGGACACATGCTGGAGGTCTCTCTCCCGAGAGTGGACGTCCATTGCCTGTAAATTGGTCTAACATTAGGTCTGTCACTTTGGCTAACCGCACCACTGTCTGTCGTCTCCCGCAAGTGGACATCCATTGTCACTTTGGCTAACCGCACCACTGTCTGTCGTCTCCCGCAAGTGGACATCCATTGCCCCTAAATAGGGTTAGCTCATTGGTTAGCCTGGGTAAGCTCATTGGTTAGCTTCAGTTAGCTCATTGGTTAGCCTCGGTTAGCTCATTGGTTAGCCTGGGTTAGCTCATTGGTTAGCTTCAGTTAGCTCATTGGTTAGCCTCAGTTACCTCATTGGTTAGCCTGGGTTAGCTCATTCATCGGTTAGCTCATTGTTTAGCCCGGGTTAGCTTCAGTTAGCTCATTGGTTAGCCTCGGTTAGCTCATTGGTTAGCATCAGTTAGCTCATTGGTTAGCCTCAGTTAGCTCATTGGTTAGCCCCGGTTAGCTCATTGGTTAGCTTCAGTTAGCTCATTGGTTAGCCTGGGCTAGCTCATTGGTTAGCCTGGGTTAGCTCATTGGTTAGCATCAGTTAGCTCATTGTTTAGCTTCAGTTAGCTCATTGGTTAGCTTCAGTTAGCTCATTGGTTAGCTTCAGTTAGCTCATTGGTTAGCCTGGGTTAGCTCATTGGTTAGCCTGGGTTAGCTCATTGGTTAGCCTGGGTAAACTCATTGGTTAGCTTCAGTTAGCTCATTGGTTAGCTTCAGTTAGCCAATTGGTTAGCCTCGGTTAGCTCATTGGTTAGCCTGGGTTAGCTCATTCCTCGGTTAGCTCATTGGTTAGCCTGGGTTAGCTCATTGGTAAGCTTCAGTTAGCTCATTGATTAGCCTGGGTTAGCTCATTGGTTAGCCTCGGTTAGCTCATTGGTTAGCCTGGGTTAGCTCATTGGTTAGCCTGGATTAGCTCATTGGTTAGCATCAGTTAGCTCATTGGTTAGCCTCAGTTAGCTCAATGGTTAGCATCAGTTAGCTCATTGGTTAGCCTCGGTTAGCTCAGTGGTTAGCTTCAGTTAGCTCATTGGTTAGCTTCAGTTAGCTCATTGGTTAGCCTCGGTTAGCTCATTGGTTAGCCTGGGTTAGCTCATTCCTCGGTTAGCCTGGGTTAGCTCATTGGTTAGCTTCAGTTAGCTCATTGGTTAGCCTCGGTTAGCTCATTGGTTAGCATCAGTTAGCTCATTGGTTAGCCTCAGTTAGCTCATTGTTAGCTTCAGTTAGCTCATTGGTTAGCCTGGGTTAGCCTGGGTTAGCTTCAGTTAGCTCATTGGTTAGCATCAGTTAGCTCATTGTTTAGCCTCAGTTAGCTCATTGGTTAGCCTGGGTTAGCTCATTGGTTAGCCTGGGTTAGCTCATTGGTTAGCTTCGGTTAGCTCATTGGTTAGCCTCGGTTAGCTCATTGGTTAGCATCAGTTAGCTCATTGGTTAGCATCAGTTAGCTCTTTGGTTAGCCTCAGTTAGCTCATTGGTTAGCCTGGGTTAGCTCATTCCTCGGTTAGCTCATTGGTTAGCTTCAGTTAGCTCATTGGTTAGCCTGGGTTAGCTCATTGGTTAGCTTCAGTTAGCTCATTGGTTAGCCTCAGTTAGCTCATTGGTTAGCCTGGGTTAGCTCATTGGTTAGCTCCAGTTAGCTCATTGGTTAGCCTCGGTTAGCTCATTGGTTAGCCTGCGTTAGCTCATTGGTTAGCTTCAGTTAGCTCATTGGTTAGCCTGGGTTAGCTCATTGGTTAGCCTGGGTTAGCTCATTGGTTAGCCTGGGTAAGCTCATTGGTTAGCTTCAGTTAGCTCATTGGTTAGCCTCGGTTAGCTCATTGGTTAGCCTGGGTTAGCTCATTGGTTAGCTTCAGTTAGCTCATTGGTTAGCCTCGGTTACCTCATTGGTTAGCCTGGGTTAGCTCATTCATCGGTTAGCTCATTGTTTAGCCCGGGTTAGCTTCAGTTAGCTCATTGGTTAGCCTCGGTTAGCTCATTGGTTAGCATCAGTTAGCTCATTGGTTAGCCTCAGTTAGCTCATTGGTTAGCCTCGGTTAGCTCATTGGTTAGATTCAGTTAGCTCATTGGTTAGCCTGGGCTAGCTCATTGGTTAGCCTCGGTTAGCTCATTGGTTAGCCTCAGTTAGCACATTGGTTAGCCTCGGTTAGCTCATTGGTTAGATTCAGTTAGCTCATTGGTTAGCCTGGGCTAGCTCATTGGTTAGCCTGGGTTAGCTCATTGGTTAGCCTGGGTAAGCTCATTGGTTAGCTTCAGTTAGCTCATTGGTTAGCATCAGTTAGCTCATTGGTTAGCCTCAGTTAGCTCATTGGTTAGCCTCGGTTACCTCATTGGTTAGATTCAGTTAGCTCATTGGTTAGCCTGGGCTAGCTCATTGGTTAGCCTGGGTTAGCTCATTGGTTAGCCTGGGTAAGCTCATTGGTTAGCTTCAGTTAGCTCATTGGTTAGCCTCGGTTAGCTCATTGGTTAGCCTGGGTTAGCTCATTGGTTAGCATCAGTTAGCTCATTGGTTAGCCTCAGTTAGCTCATTGGTTAGCCTCGGTTAGCTCATTGGTTAGCCTGGGTTAGCTCATTGGTTAGCCTGGGATAGCTCATTGGTTAGCTTCAGTTAGCTCATTGGTTAGCCTCGGTTAGCTCATTGGTTAGCCTGGGTTAGCTCATTCCTCGGTTAGCTCATTGGTTAGCATGGGTTAGCTTCAGTTTGCTCATTGGTTAGCCTCGGTTAGCTCATTGGTTAGCATCAGTTAGCTCATTGATTAGCCTCAGTTAGCTCATTGGTTAGCCTCGGTTAGCTCATTGGTTAGATTCAGTTAGCTCATTGGTTAGCCTAGGCTAGCTCATTGGTTAGCCTGGGTTAGCTCATTGGTTAGCCTGGGTTAGCTCATTGGTTAGCTTCAGTTAGCTCATTGGTTAGCCTCGGTTAGCTCATTGGTTAGCCTGGGTTAGCTCATTGGTTAGCATCAGTTAGCTCATTGGTTAGCCTCGGTTAGCTCATTGGTTAGCTTCAGTTAGCTCATTGGTTAGCTTCAGTTAGCTCATTGGTTAACCTCGGTTAGCTCATTGGTTAGCCTGGGTTAGCCCATTCCTCGGTTAGCTCATTGGTTAGCCTTGGTTAGCTCATTGGTTAGCTTCAGTTAGCTCATTGGTTAGCTTCAGTTAACCAATTGGTTAGCCTCGGTTAGCTCATTGGTTAGCCTCGGTTAGCTCATTGGTTAGCTTCAGTTAGCTCATTGGTTAGCTTCAGTTAGCTCATTGGTTAGCCTCGGTTAGCTCATTGGTTAGCCTGGGTTAGCTCATTCCTCGGTTAGCCTGGGTTAGCTCATTGGTTAGCTTCAGTTAGCTCATTTGTTAGCCTCGGTTAGCTCATTGGTTAGCTTCAGTTAGCTCATTGGTTAGCTTCAGTTAGCTCATTGGTTAGCCTCGGTTAGCTCATTGGTTAGCCTGGGTTAGCTCATTCCTCGGTTAGCCTGGGTTAGCTCATTGGTTAGCTTCAGTTAGCTCATTGGTTAGCCTCGGTTAGCTCATTGGTTATCATCAGTTAGCTCATTGGTTAGCCTCAGTTAGCTCATTGTTAGCTTCAGTTAGCTCATTGGTTAGCCTGGGTTAGCCTGGGTTAGCTTCAGTTAGCTCATTGGTTAGCATCAGTTAGCTCATTGTTTAGCCTGGGTTAGCTCATTGGTTAGCCTGGGTTAGCTCATTGGTTAGCTTCGTTTAGCTCATTGGATAGCCTCGGTTAGCTCAATGGTTAGCATCAGTTAGCTCTCTGGTTAGCATCAGTTAGCTCTTTGGTTAGCCTCAGTTAGCTCATTGGTTAGCCTGGGTTAGCTCATTCCTCGGTTAGCTCATTGGTTAGCTTCAGTTAGCTCATTGGTTAGCCTGGGTTAGCTCATTGGTTAGCCTCAGTTAGCTCATTGGTTAGCCTGGGTTAGCTCATTGGTTAGCTTCAGTTAGCTCATTGGTTAGCCTCTGTTAGCTCATTGGTTAGCCTGCTTTTAGCTCATTGGTTAGCTTCAGTTAGCTCATTGGTTAGCCTGGGTTAGCTCATTGGTTAGCCTGGGTAAGCTCATTGGTTAGCTTCAGTTAGCTCATTGGTTAGCCTCGGTTAGCTCATTGGTTAGCCTGGGTTAGCTCATTGGTTAGCTTCAGTTCGCTCATTGGTTACCCTCGGTTACCTCATTGGTTAGCTTCAGTTAGCTCATTGGTTAGCCTGGGCTAGCTCATTGGTTATTCTCGGTTAGCTCATTGGTTAGCCTGGGTTAGCTCATTCCTCGGTTAGCCTGGGTTAGCTCATTGGTTAGCTTCAGTTAGCTCATTGGTTAGCCTCGGTTAACTCATTGGTTAGCATCAGTTAGCTCATTGGTTAGCCTCAGTTAGCTCATTGTTAGCTTCAGTTAGCTCATTGGTTAGCCTGGGTTAGCCTGGGTTAGCTTCAGTTAGCTCATTGGTTAGCATCAGTTAGCTCATTGTTTAGCCTCAGTTAGCTCATTGGTTAGCCTGGGTTAGCTCATTGGTTAGCCTGGGTTAGCTCATTGGTTAGCTTCGTTTAGCTCATTGGTTAGCCTTGGTTAGCTCATTGGTTAGCATCAGTTATCTCTCTGGTTAGCATCAGTTAGCTCTTTGGTTAGCCTCAGTTAACTCATTGGTTAGCCTGGGTTAGCTCATTCCTCGGTTAGCTCATTGGTTAGCTTCAGTTAGCTCATTGGTTAGCCTGGGTTAGCTCATTGGTTAGCTTCAGTTAGCTCATTGGTTAGCCTCGGTTAGCTCATTGGTTAGCCTGGGTTAGCTCATTGGTTAGCTTCAGTTAGCTCATTGGTTAGCCTCAGTTACCTCATTGGTTAGCCTGGGTTAGCTCATTCATCGGTTAGCTCATTGTTTAGCCCGGGTTAGCTTCAGTTAGCTCATTGGTTAGCCTCGGTTAGCTCATTGGTTAGCATCAGTTAGCTCATTGGTTAGCCTCAGTTAGCTCATTGGTTAGCCTCGGTTAGCTCATTGGTTAGCTTCAGTTAGCTCATTGGTTAGCCTGGGCTAGCTCATTGGTTAGCCTGGGTTAGCTCATTGGTTAGCATCAGTTAGCTCATTGTTTAGCTTCAGTTAGCTCATTGGTTAGCTTCAGTTAGCTCATTGGTTAGCTTCAGTTAGCTCATTGGTTAGCCTGGGTTAGCTCATTGGTTAGCCTGGGTTAGCTCATTGGTTAGCCTGGGTAAACTCATTGGTTAGCTTCAGTTAGCTCATTGGTTAGCTTCAGTTAGCCAATTGGTTAGCCTCGGTTAGCTCATTGGTTAGCCTGGGTTAGCTCATTCCTCGGTTAGCTCATTGGTTAGCCTGGGTTAGCTCATTGGTAAGCTTCAGTTAGCTCATTGATTAGCCTGGGTTAGCTCATTGGTTAGCCTCGGTTAGCTCATTGGTTAGCCTGGGTTAGCTCATTGGTTAGCCTGGATTAGCTCATTGGTTAGCATCAGTTAGCTCATTGGTTAGCCTCAGTTAGCTCAATGGTTAGCATCAGTTAGCTCATTGGTTAGCCTCGGTTAGCTCAGTGGTTAGCTTCAGTTAGCTCATTGGTTAGCTTCAGTTAGCTCATTGGTTAGCCTCGGTTAGCTCATTGGTTAGCCTGGGTTAGCTCATTCCTCGGTTAGCCTGGGTTAGCTCATTGGTTAGCTTCAGTTAGCTCATTGGTTAGCCTCGGTTAGCTCATTGGTTAGCATCAGTTAGCTCATTGGTTAGCCTCAGTTAGCTCATTGTTAGCTTCAGTTAGCTCATTGGTTAGCCTGGGTTAGCCTGGGTTAGCTTCAGTTAGCTCATTGGTTAGCATCAGTTAGCTCATTGTTTAGCCTCAGTTAGCTCATTGGTTAGCCTGGGTTAGCTCATTGGTTAGCCTGGGTTAGCTCATTGGTTAGCTTCGGTTAGCTCATTGGTTAGCCTCGGTTAGCTCATTGGTTAGCATCAGTTAGCTCATTGGTTAGCATCAGTTAGCTCTTTGGTTAGCCTCAGTTAGCTCATTGGTTAGCCTGGGTTAGCTCATTCCTCGGTTAGCTCATTGGTTAGCTTCAGTTAGCTCATTGGTTAGCCTGGGTTAGCTCATTGGTTAGCTTCAGTTAGCTCATTGGTTAGCCTCAGTTAGCTCATTGGTTAGCCTGGGTTAGCTCATTGGTTAGCTCCAGTTAGCTCATTGGTTAGCCTCGGTTAGCTCATTGGTTAGCCTGCGTTAGCTCATTGGTTAGCTTCAGTTAGCTCATTGGTTAGCCTGGGTTAGCTCATTGGTTAGCCTGGGTTAGCTCATTGGTTAGCCTGGGTAAGCTCATTGGTTAGCTTCAGTTAGCTCATTGGTTAGCCTCGGTTAGCTCATTGGTTAGCCTGGGTTAGCTCATTGGTTAGCTTCAGTTAGCTCATTGGTTAGCCTCGGTTACCTCATTGGTTAGCCTGGGTTAGCTCATTCATCGGTTAGCTCATTGTTTAGCCCGGGTTAGCTTCAGTTAGCTCATTGGTTAGCCTCGGTTAGCTCATTGGTTAGCATCAGTTAGCTCATTGGTTAGCCTCAGTTAGCTCATTGGTTAGCCTCGGTTAGCTCATTGGTTAGATTCAGTTAGCTCATTGGTTAGCCTGGGCTAGCTCATTGGTTAGCCTCGGTTAGCTCATTGGTTAGCCTCAGTTAGCACATTGGTTAGCCTCGGTTAGCTCATTGGTTAGATTCAGTTAGCTCATTGGTTAGCCTGGGCTAGCTCATTGGTTAGCCTGGGTTAGCTCATTGGTTAGCCTGGGTAAGCTCATTGGTTAGCTTCAGTTAGCTCATTGGTTAGCATCAGTTAGCTCATTGGTTAGCCTCAGTTAGCTCATTGGTTAGCCTCGGTTACCTCATTGGTTAGATTCAGTTAGCTCATTGGTTAGCCTGGGCTAGCTCATTGGTTAGCCTGGGTTAGCTCATTGGTTAGCCTGGGTAAGCTCATTGGTTAGCTTCAGTTAGCTCATTGGTTAGCCTCGGTTAGCTCATTGGTTAGCCTGGGTTAGCTCATTGGTTAGCATCAGTTAGCTCATTGGTTAGCCTCAGTTAGCTCATTGGTTAGCCTCGGTTAGCTCATTGGTTAGCCTGGGTTAGCTCATTGGTTAGCCTGGGATAGCTCATTGGTTAGCTTCAGTTAGCTCATTGGTTAGCCTCGGTTAGCTCATTGGTTAGCCTGGGTTAGCTCATTCCTCGGTTAGCTCATTGGTTAGCATGGGTTAGCTTCAGTTTGCTCATTGGTTAGCCTCGGTTAGCTCATTGGTTAGCATCAGTTAGCTCATTGATTAGCCTCAGTTAGCTCATTGGTTAGCCTCGGTTAGCTCATTGGTTAGATTCAGTTAGCTCATTGGTTAGCCTAGGCTAGCTCATTGGTTAGCCTGGGTTAGCTCATTGGTTAGCCTGGGTTAGCTCATTGGTTAGCTTCAGTTAGCTCATTGGTTAGCCTCGGTTAGCTCATTGGTTAGCCTGGGTTAGCTCATTGGTTAGCATCAGTTAGCTCATTGGTTAGCCTCGGTTAGCTCATTGGTTAGCTTCAGTTAGCTCATTGGTTAGCTTCAGTTAGCTCATTGGTTAACCTCGGTTAGCTCATTGGTTAGCCTGGGTTAGCCCATTCCTCGGTTAGCTCATTGGTTAGCCTTGGTTAGCTCATTGGTTAGCTTCAGTTAGCTCATTGGTTAGCTTCAGTTAACCAATTGGTTAGCCTCGGTTAGCTCATTGGTTAGCCTCGGTTAGCTCATTGGTTAGCTTCAGTTAGCTCATTGGTTAGCTTCAGTTAGCTCATTGGTTAGCCTCGGTTAGCTCATTGGTTAGCCTGGGTTAGCTCATTCCTCGGTTAGCCTGGGTTAGCTCATTGGTTAGCTTCAGTTAGCTCATTTGTTAGCCTCGGTTAGCTCATTGGTTAGCTTCAGTTAGCTCATTGGTTAGCTTCAGTTAGCTCATTGGTTAGCCTCGGTTAGCTCATTGGTTAGCCTGGGTTAGCTCATTCCTCGGTTAGCCTGGGTTAGCTCATTGGTTAGCTTCAGTTAGCTCATTGGTTAGCCTCGGTTAGCTCATTGGTTATCATCAGTTAGCTCATTGGTTAGCCTCAGTTAGCTCATTGTTAGCTTCAGTTAGCTCATTGGTTAGCCTGGGTTAGCCTGGGTTAGCTTCAGTTAGCTCATTGGTTAGCATCAGTTAGCTCATTGTTTAGCCTGGGTTAGCTCATTGGTTAGCCTGGGTTAGCTCATTGGTTAGCTTCGTTTAGCTCATTGGATAGCCTCGGTTAGCTCAATGGTTAGCATCAGTTAGCTCTCTGGTTAGCATCAGTTAGCTCTTTGGTTAGCCTCAGTTAGCTCATTGGTTAGCCTGGGTTAGCTCATTCCTCGGTTAGCTCATTGGTTAGCTTCAGTTAGCTCATTGGTTAGCCTGGGTTAGCTCATTGGTTAGCCTCAGTTAGCTCATTGGTTAGCCTGGGTTAGCTCATTGGTTAGCTTCAGTTAGCTCATTGGTTAGCCTCTGTTAGCTCATTGGTTAGCCTGCTTTTAGCTCATTGGTTAGCTTCAGTTAGCTCATTGGTTAGCCTGGGTTAGCTCATTGGTTAGCCTGGGTAAGCTCATTGGTTAGCTTCAGTTAGCTCATTGGTTAGCCTCGGTTAGCTCATTGGTTAGCCTGGGTTAGCTCATTGGTTAGCTTCAGTTCGCTCATTGGTTACCCTCGGTTACCTCATTGGTTAGCTTCAGTTAGCTCATTGGTTAGCCTGGGCTAGCTCATTGGTTATTCTCGGTTAGCTCATTGGTTAGCCTGGGTTAGCTCATTCCTCGGTTAGCCTGGGTTAGCTCATTGGTTAGCTTCAGTTAGCTCATTGGTTAGCCTCGGTTAACTCATTGGTTAGCATCAGTTAGCTCATTGGTTAGCCTCAGTTAGCTCATTGTTAGCTTCAGTTAGCTCATTGGTTAGCCTGGGTTAGCCTGGGTTAGCTTCAGTTAGCTCATTGGTTAGCATCAGTTAGCTCATTGTTTAGCCTCAGTTAGCTCATTGGTTAGCCTGGGTTAGCTCATTGGTTAGCCTGGGTTAGCTCATTGGTTAGCTTCGTTTAGCTCATTGGTTAGCCTTGGTTAGCTCATTGGTTAGCATCAGTTATCTCTCTGGTTAGCATCAGTTAGCTCTTTGGTTAGCCTCAGTTAACTCATTGGTTAGCCTGGGTTAGCTCATTCCTCGGTTAGCTCATTGGTTAGCTTCAGTTAGCTCATTGGTTAGCCTGGGTTAGCTCATTGGTTAGCCTCAGTTAGCTCATTGGTTAGCCTGGGTTAGCTCATTGGTTAGCTTCAGTTAGCTCATTGGTTAGCCTCGGTTAGCTCATTGGTTAGCCTGCGTTAGCTCATTGGTTAGCTTCAGTTAGCTCATTGGTTAGCTTGGGTTAGCTCATTGGTTAGCCTGGGTTAGCTCATTGGTTAGCCTGGGTAAGCTCATTGGTTAGCTTCAGTTAGCTCATTGGTTAGCCTCGGTTAGCTCATTGGTTAGCCTGGGTTAGGTCATTGGTTAGCTTCAGTTAGCTCATTGGTTTGCCTCGGTTACCTCATTGGTTAGCCTGGGTTAGCTCATTCATCGGTTAGCTCATTGTTTAGCCCGGGTTAGCTTCAGTTAGCTCATTGGTTAGCCTCGGTTAGCTCATTGGTTAGCATCAGTTAGCTCATTGGTTAGCCTCAGTTAGCTCATTGGTTAGCTTCAGTTAGCTCATTGGTTAGCTTCAGTTAGCTCATTGGTTAGCTTCAGTTAGCTCATTGGTTAGCCTGGGTTAGCTCATTGGTTAGCCTGGTTTAGCTCGTTGGTTAGCCTGGGTAAGCTCATTGGTTAGCTTCAGTTAGCTCATTGGTTAGCTTCAGTTAGCCAATTGGTTAGCCTCGGTTAGCTCATTGGTTAGCCTGGTTTAGCTCATTCCTCGGTTAGCTCAGTGGTTAGCCTGGGTTAGCTCATTGGTAAGCTTCAGTTAGCTAATTGGTTAGCCTCGGTTAGCTCATTGGTTAGCCTGGGTTAGCTCATTGGTTAGCCTGGATTAGCTCATTGGTTAGCATCAGTTAGCTCATTGGTTAGCCTCAGTTAGCTCAATGGTTAGCATCAGTTAGCTCATTGGTTAGCCTCGGTTAGCTCATTGGTTAGCTTCAGTTAGCTCATTGGTTAGCTTCAGTTAGCTCATTGGTTAGCCTCGGTTAGCTCATTGGTTAGCCTCGGTTAGCTCATTGGTTAGATTCAGTTAGCTCATTGGTTAGCCTAGGCTAGCTCATTGGTTAGCCTGGGTTAGCTCATTGGTTAGCCTGGGTTAGCTCATTGGTTAGCTTCAGTTAGCTCATGGGTTAGCCTCGGTTAGCTCATTGGTTAGCCTGGGTTAGCTCATTCCTCGGTTAGCTCATTGGTTAGCCTGGGTTAGCTTCAGTTAGGTCATTGGTTAGCCTCGGTTAGCTCATTGGTTAGCATCAGTTAGCTCATTGGTTAGCCTCAGTTAGCTCATTGGTTAGCCTCGGTTAGCTCATTGGTTAGATTAAGTTAGCTCATTGGTTAGCCTCGGTTAGCTCATTAGTTAGCCTGGGTTAGCTCATTGGTTAGCATCAGTTAGCTCATTGGTTAGCCTCAGTTAGCTCATTGGTTAGCCTCGGTTAGCTCATTGGTTAGCCTGTGTTAGCTCATTGGTTAGCTTCAGTTAGCTCATTGGTTAGCTTCAGTTAGCTCATTGGTTAGCCTGGGTTAGCTCATTGGTTAGCCAGGGTTAGCTCATTCCTCGGTTAGCTCATTGGTTAGCCTGGGTTAGCTTCAGTTAGCTCATTGGTTAGCCTCGGTTAGCTCATTGGTTAGCATCAGTTAGCTCATTGGTTAGCCTCAATTAGCTCATTGGTTAGCCTCGGTTAGCTCATTGGTTAGATTCAGTTAGCTCATTGGTTAGCCTCAGAAGGCTCATTGGTTAGCCTGGGTTAGCTCATTGGTTAGTCTGGGTTAGCTCATTGGTTAGCTTCAGTTAGCTCATTGGTTAGCCTCGGTTAGCTCATTGGTTAGCCTGGGTTAGCTCATTGGTTAGCATCAGTTAGCTCATTGGTTAGCCTCAGTTAGCTCATTGGTTAGCCTCGGTTAGCTCATTGGTTAGCTTAGTTAGCTCATTGGTTAGCCTGGGCTAGCTCATTGGTTAGCCTGGGTTAGCTCATGGGTTAGCCTGGGTTAGCTCATTGGTTAGCTTATGTTAGCTCATTGGTTAGCCTAGGTTAGCTCATTGGTTAGCATCAGTTAGCTCATTGTTTAGCTTCAGTTAGCTCATTGGTTAGCTTCAGTTAGCTCATTGGTTAGCCTCAGTTAGCTCATTGGTTAGCCTGGGTTAGCTCATTGGTTAGCATCAGTTAGCTCATTGGTTAGCATCAGTTAGCTCATTGGTTAGCATCAGTTAGCTCATTGGTTAGCCTCGGTTAGCTCATTGGTTAGCTTCAGTTAGCTCATTGGTTAGCTTCAGTTAGCCAATTGGTTAGCCTCGGTTAGCTCATTGGTTAGCCTGGGTTAGCTCATTCCTCGGTTAGCTCATTGATTAGCCTGGGTTAGCTCATTGGTAAGCTTCAGTTAGCTCATTGGTTAGCCTGGGTTAGCTCATTGGTTAGCCTCGGTTAGCTCATTGGTTAGCCTGGATTAGCTCATTGGTTAGCATCAGTTAGCTCATTGGTTAGCCTCAGTTAGCTCAATGGTTAGCATCAGTTAGCTCATTGGTTAGCCTCGGTTAGCTCATTGGTTAGCTTCAGTTAGCTCATTGGTTAGCTTCAGTTAGCTCATTGGTTAGCCTCGGTTAGCTCATTGGTTAGCCTGGGTTAGCTCATTCCTCGGTTAGCCTGGGTTAGCTCATTGGTTAGCTTCGGTTAGCTCATTGGTTAGCCTCGGTTATCTCATTGGTTAGCATCAGTTATCTCTCTGGTTAGCATCAGTTAGCTCTTTGGTTAGCCTCAGTTAGCTCATTGGTTAGCAAGGGTTAGCTCATTCCTCGGTTAGCTCATTGGTTAGCTTCAGTTAGCTCATTGGTTAGCCTGGGTTAGCTCATTGGTTAGCCTCAGTTAGCTCATTGGTTAGCCTGGGTTAGCTCATTGGTTAGCTTCAGTTAGCTCATTGGTTAGCCTCGGTTAGCTCATTGGTTAGCCTGCGTTAGCTCATTGGTTAGCTTCTGTTAGCTCATTGGTTAGCCTGGGTTAGCTCATTGGTTAGCCTGGGTTAGCTCATTGGTTAGCCTGGGTAAGCTCATTGGTTAGCTTCAGTTAGCTCATTGGTTAGCCTCGGTTAGCTCATTGGTTATCCTGGGTTAGCTCATTGGTTAGCTTCAGTTAGCTCATTGGTTAGCCTCAGTTACCTCATTGGTTAGCCTGGGTTAGCTCATTCATCGGTTAGCTCATTGTTTAGCCCGGGTTAGCTTCAGTTAGCTCATTGGTTAGCCTCGGTTAGCTCATTGGTTAGCATCAGTTAGCTCATTGGTTAGCCTCAGTTAGCTCATTGGTTAGCCTCGGTTAGCTCATTGGTTAGCTTCAGTTAGCTCATTGGTTAGCCTGGGCTAGCTCATTGGTTAGCCTGGGTTAGCTCATTGGTTAGCATCAGTTAGCTCATTGTTTAGCTTCAGTTAGCTCATTGGTTAGCTTCAGTTAGCTCATTGGTTAGCTTCAGTTATCTCATTGGTTAGCCTGGGTTAGCTCATTGGTTAGCCTGGGTTAGCTCATTGGTTAGCCTGGGTAAACTCATTGGTTAGCTTCAGTTAGCTCATTGGTTAGCTTCAGTTAGCCAATTGGTTAGCCTCGGTTAGCTCATTGGTTAGCCTGGGTTAGCTCATTCCTCGGTTAGCTCATTGGTTAGCCTGGGTTAGCTCATTGGTAAGCTTCAGTTAGCTCATTGATTAGCCTGGGTTAGCTCATTGGTTAGCCTCGGTTAGCTCATTGGTTAGCCTGGGTTAGCTCATTGGTTAGCCTGGATTAGCTCATTGGTTAGCATCAGTTAGCTCATTGGTTAGCCTCAGTTAGCTCAATGGTTAGCATCAGTTAGCTCATTGGTTAGCCTCGGTTAGCTCAGTGGTTAGCTTCAGTTAGCTCATTGGTTAGCTTCAGTTAGCTCATTGGTTAGCCTCGGTTAGCTCATTGGTTAGCCTGGGTTAGCTCATTGTTAGCTTCAGTTAGCTCATTGGTTAGCCTGGGTTAGCCTGGGTTAGCTTCAGTTAGCTCATTGGTTAGCATCAGTTAGCTCATTGTTTAGCCTCAGTTAGCTCATTGGTTAGCCTGGGTTAGCTCATAGGTTAGCCTGGGTTAGCTCATTGGTTAGCTTCGGTTAGCTCATTGGTTAGCCTCGGTTAGCTCATTGGTTAGCATCAGTTAGCTCATTGGTTAGCATCAGTTAGCTCTTTGGTTAGCCTCAGTTAGCTCATTGGTTAGCCTGGGTTAGCTCATTCCTCGGTTAGCTCATTGGTTAGCTTCAGTTAGCTCATTGGTTAGCCTGGGTTAGCTCATTGGTTAGCTTCAGTTAGCTCATTGGTTAGCCTCAGTTAGCTCATTGGTTAGCCTGGGTTAGCTCATTGGTTAGCTTCAGTTAGCTCATTGGTTAGCCTCGGTTACCTCATTGGTTAGCCTGGGTTAGCTCATTCATCGGTTAGCTCATTGTTTAGCCCGGGTTAGCTTCAGTTAGCTCATTGGTTAGCCTCGGTTAGCTCATTGGTTAGCATCAATTAGCTCATTGGTTAGCCTCAGTTAGCTCATTGGTTAGCCTCGGTTAGCTCATTGGTTAGATTCAGTTAGCTCATTGGTTAGCCTGGGCTAGCTCATTGGTTAGCCTCGGTTAGCTCATTGGTTAGCCTCGGTTAGCACATTGGTTAGCCTCGGTTAGCTCATTGGTTAGATTCAGTTAGCTCATTGGTTAGCCTGGGCTAGCTCATTGGTTAGCCTGGGTTAGCTCATTGGTTAGCCTGGGTAAGCTCATTGGTTAGCTTCAGTTAGCTCATTGGTTAGCCTCGGTTAGCTCATTGGTTAGCCTCGGTTAGCTCATTGGTTAGATTCAGTTAGCTCATTGGTTAGCATCAGTTAGCTCATTGGTTAGCCTCAGTTAGCTCATTGGTTAGCCTCGGTTACCTCATTGGTTAGATTCAGTTAGCTCATTGGTTAGCCTGGGCTAGCTCATTGGTTAGCCTGGGTTAGCTCATTGGTTAGCCTGGGTTAGCTCATGGGTTAGCCTGGGTTAGCTCATTGGTTAGCTTATGTTAGCTCATTGGTTAGCCTAGGTTAGCTCATTGGTTAGCATCAGTTAGCTCATTGTTTAGCTTCAGTTAGCTCATTGGTTAGCTTCAGTTAGCTCATTGGTTAGCCTCGGTTATCTCATTGGTTAGCCTGGGTTAGCTCATTGGTTAGCATCAGTTAGCTCATTGGTTAGCATCAGTTAGCTCATTGGTTAGCCTCGGTTAGCTCATTGGTTAGCTTCAGTTAGCTCATTGGTTAGCTTCAGTTAGCCAATTGGTTAGCCTCGGTTAGCTCATTGGTTAGCCTGGGTTAGCTCATTCCTCGGTTAGCTCATTGATTAGCCTGGGTTAGCTCATTGGTAAGCTTCAGTTAGCTCATTGGTTAGCCTGGGTTAGCTCATTGGTTAGCCTCGGTTAGCTCATTGGTTAGCCTGGATTAGCTCATTGGTTAGCATCAGTTAGCTCATTGGTTAGCCTCAGTTAGCTCAATGGTTAGCATCAGTTAGCTCATTGGTTAGCCTCGGTTAGCTCATTGGTTAGCTTCAGTTAGCTCATTGGTTAGCTTCAGTTAGCTCATTGGTTAGCCTCGGTTAGCTCATTGGTTAGCCTGGGTTAGCTCATTCCTCGGTTAGCCTGGGTTAGCTCATTGGTTAGCTTCAGTTAGGTCATTGGTTAGCCTCGGTTAGCTCATTGGTTAGCATCAGTTAGCTCATTGGTTAGCCTCAGTTAGCTCATTGTTAGCTTCAGTTAGCTCATTGGTTAGCCTGGGTTAGCCTGGGTTAGCTTCAGTTAGCTCATTGGTTAGCCTGGGTTAGCTCATTGGTTAGCCTGGGTTAGCTCATTGGTTAGCTTCGGTTAGCTCATTGGTTAGCCTCGGTTATCTCATTGGTTAGCATCAGTTATCTCTCTGGTTAGCATCAGTTAGCTCTTTGGTTAGCCTCAGTTAGCTCATTGGTTAGCAAGGGTTAGCTCATTCCTCGGTTAGCTCATTGGTTAGCTTCAGTTAGCTCATTGGTTAGCCTGGGTTAGCTCATTGGTTAGCCTCAGTTAGCTCATTGGTTAGCCTGGGTTAGCTCATTGGTTAGCTTCAGTTAGCTCATTGGTTAGCCTCGGTTAGCTCATTGGTTAGCCTGCGTTAGCTCATTGGTTAGCTTCAGTTAGCTCATTGGTTAGCCTGGGTTAGCTCATTGGTTAGCCTGGGTTAGCTCATTGGTTAGCCTGGGTAAGCTCATTGGTTAGCTTCAGTTAGCTCATTGGTTAGCCTCGGTTAGCTCATTGGTTAGCCTGGGTTAGCTCATTGGTTAGCTTCAGTTAGCTCATTGGTTAGCCTCAGTTACCTCATTGGTTAGCCTGGGTTAGCTCATTCATCGGTTAGCTCATTGTTTAGCCCGGGTTAGCTTCAGTTAGCTCATTGGTTAGCCTCGGTTAGCTCATTGGTTAGCATCAGTTAGCTCATTGGTTAGCCTCAGTTAGCTCATTGGTTAGCCTCGGTTAGCTCATTGGTTAGCTTCAGTTAGCTCATTGGTTAGCCTGGGCTAGCTCATTGGTTAGCCTGGGTTAGCTCATTGGTTAGCATCAGTTAGCTCATTGTTTAGCTTCAGTTAGCTCATTGGTTAGCTTCAGTTAGCTCATTGGTTAGCCTGGGTTAGCTCATTGGTTAGCCTGGGTTAGCTCATTGGTTAGCCTGGGTAAACTCATTGGTTAGCTTCAGTTAGCTCATTGGTTAGCTTCAGTTAGCCAATTGGTTAGCCTCGGTTAGCTCATTGGTTAGCCTGGGTTAGCTCATTCCTCGGTTAGCTCATTGGTTAGCCTGGGTTAGCTCATTGGTAAGCTTCAGTTAGCTCATTGATTAGCCTGGGTTAGCTCATTGGTTAGCCTCGGTTAGCTCATTGGTTAGCCTGGGTTAGCTCATTGGTTAGCCTGGATTAGCTCATTGGTTAGCATCAGTTAGCTCATTGGTTAGCCTCAGTTAGCTCAATGGTTAGCATCAGTTAGCTCATTGGTTAGCCTCGGTTAGCTCAGTGGTTAGCTTCAGTTAGCTCATTGGTTAGCTTCAGTTAGCTCATTGGTTAGCCTCGGTTAGCTCATTGGTTAGCCTGGGTTAGCTCATTCCTCGGTTAGCCTGGGTTAGCTCATTGGTTAGCTTCAGTTAGCTCATTGGTTAGCCTCGGTTAGCTCATTGGTTAGCATCAGTTAGCTCATTGGTTAGCCTCAGTTAGCTCATTGTTAGCTTCAGTTAGCTCATTGGTTAGCCTGGGTTAGCCTGGGTTAGCTTCAGTTAGCTCATTGGTTAGCATCAGTTAGCTCATTGTTTAGCCTCAGTTAGCTCATTGGTTAGCCTGGGTTAGCTCATTGGTTAGCCTGGGTTAGCTCATTGGTTAGCTTCGGTTAGCTCATTGGTTAGCCTCGGTTAGCTCATTGGTTAGCATCAGTTAGCTCATTGGTTAGCATCAGTTAGCTCTTTGGTTAGCCTCAGTTAGCTCATTGGTTAGCCTGGGTTAGCTCATTCCTCGGTTAGCTCATTGGTTAGCTTCAGTTAGCTCATTGGTTAGCCTGGGTTAGCTCATTGGTTAGCTTCAGTTAGCTCATTGGTTAGCCTCAGTTAGCTCATCGGTTAGCCTGGGTTAGCTCATTGGTTAGCTCCAGTTAGCTCATTGGTTAGCCTCGGTTAGCTCATTGGTTAGCCTGCGTTAGCTCATTGGTTAGCTTCAGTTAGCTCATTGGTTAGCCTGGGTTAGCTCATTGGTTAGCCTGGGTTAGCTCATTGGTTAGCCTGGGTAAGCTCATTGGTTAGCTTCAGTTAGCTCATTGGTTAGCCTCGGTTAGCTCATTGGTTAGCCTGGGTTAGCTCATTGGTTAGCTTCAGTTAGCTCATTGGTTAGCCTCGGTTACCTCATTGGTTAGCCTGGGTTAGCTCATTCATCGGTTAGCTCATTGTTTAGCCCGGGTTAGCTTCAGTTAGCTCATTGGTTAGCCTCGGTTAGCTCATTGGTTAGCATCAGTTAGCTCATTGGTTAGCCTCAGTTAGCTCATTGGTTAGCCTCGGTTAGCTCATTGGTTAGATTCAGTTAGCTCATTGGTTAGCCTGGGCTAGCTCATTGGTTAGCCTCGGTTAGCTCATTGGTTAGCCTCAGTTAGCACATTGGTTACCCTCGGTTAGCTCATTGGTTAGATTCAGTTAGCTCATTGGTTAGCCTGGGCTAGCTCATTGGTTAGCCTGGGTTAGCTCATTGGTTAGCCTGGGTAAGCTCATTGGTTAGCTTCAGTTAGCTCATTGGTTAGCCTCGGTTAGCTCATTGGTTAGCCTCGGTTAGCTCATTGGTTAGATTCAGTTAGCTCATTGGTTAGCATCAGTTAGCTCATTGGTTAGCCTCAGTTAGCTCATTGGTTAGCCTCGGTTACCTCATTGGTTAGATTCAGTTAGCTCATTGGTTAGCCTGGGCTAGCTCATTGGTTAGCCTGGGTTAGCTCATTGGTTAGCCTGGGTAAGCTCATTGGTTAGCTTCAGTTAGCTCATTGGTTAGCCTCGGTTAGCTCATTGGTTAGCCTGGGTTAGCTCATTGGTTAGCATCAGTTAGCTCATTGGTTAGCCTCAGTTAGCTCATTGGTTAGCCTCGGTTAGCTCATTGGTTAGCCTGGGTTAGCTCATTGGTTAGCCTGGGTTAGCTCATTGGTTAGCTTCAGTTAGCTCATTGGTTAGCCTCGGTTAGCTCATTGGTTAGCCTGGGTTAGCTCATTCCTCGATTAGCTCATTGGTTAGCATGGGTTAGCTTCAGTTTGCTCATTGGTTAGCCTCGGTTAGCTCATTGGTTAGCATCAGTTAGCTCATTGATTAGCCTCAGTTAGCTCATTGGTTAGCCTCGGTTAGCTCATTGGTTAGATTCAGTTAGCTCATTGGTTAGCCTAGGCTAGCTCATTGGTTAGCCTGGGTTAGCTCATTGGTTAGCCTGGGTTAGCTCATTGGTTAGCTTCAGTTAGCTCATTGGTTAGCCTCGGTTAGCTCATTGGTTAGCCTGGGTTAGCTCATTGGTTAGCATCAGTTAGCTCATTGGTTAGCCTCGGTTAGCTCATTGGTTAGCTTCAGTTAGCTCATTGGTTAGCTTCAGTTAGCTCATTGGTTAACCTCGGTTAGCTCATTGGTTAGCCTGGGTTAGCCCATTCCTCGGTTAGCTCATTGGTTAGCCTTGGTTAGCTCATTGGTTAGCTTCAGTTAGCTCATTGGTTAGCTTCAGTTAGCCAATTGGTTAGCCTCGGTTAGCTCATTGGTTAGCCTCGGTTAGCTCATTGGTTAGCTTCAGTTAGCTCATTGGTTAGCTTCAGTTAGCTCATTGGTTAGCCTCGGTTAGCTCATTGGTTAGCCTGGGTTAGCTCATTCCTCGGTTAGCCTGGGTTAGCTCATTGGTTAGCTTCAGTTAGCTCATTGGTTAGCCTCGGTTAGCTCATTGGTTAGCTTCAGTTAGCTCATTGGTTAGCTTCAGTTAGCTCATTGGTTAGCCTCGGTTAGCTCATTGGTTAGCCTGGGTTAGCTCATTCCTCGGTTAGCCTGGGTTAGCTCATTGGTTAGCTTCAGTTAGCTCATTGGTTAGCCTCGGTTAGCTCATTGGTTATCATCAGTTAGCTCATTGGTTAGCCTCAGTTAGCTCATTGTTAGCTTCAGTTAGCTCATTGGTTAGCCTGGGTTAGCCTGGGTTAGCTTCAGTTAGCTCATTGGTTAGCATCAGTTAGCTCATTGTTTAGCCTGGGTTAGCTCATTGGTTAGCCTGGGTTAGCTCATTGGTTAGCTTCGTTTAGCTCATTGGATAGCCTCGGTTAGCTCAGTGGTTAGCATCAGTTAGCTCTCTGGTTAGCATCAGTTAGCTCTTTGGTTAGCCTCAGTTAGCTCATTGGTTAGCCTGGGTTAGCTCATTCCTCGGTTAGCTCATTGGTTAGCTTCAGTTAGCTCATTGGTTAGCCTGGGTTAGCTCATTGGTTAGCCTCAGTTAGCTCATTGGTTAGCCTGGGTTAGCTCATTGGTTAGCTTCAGTTAGCTCATTGGTTAGCCTCTGTTAGCTCATTGGTTAGCCTGCTTTTAGCTCATTGGTTAGCTTCAGTTAGCTCATTGGTTAGCCTGGGTTAGCTCATTGGTTAGCCTGGGTAAGCTCATTGGTTAGCTTCAGTTAGCTCATTGGTTAGCCTCAGTTAGCTCATTGGTTAGCCTGGGTTAGCTCATTGGTTAGCTTCAGTTCGCTCATTGGTTAGCCTCGGTTACCTCATTGGTTAGCTTCAGTTAGCTCATTGGTTAGCCTGGGCTAGCTCATTGGTTATTCTCGGTTAGCTCATTGGTTAGCCTGGGTTAGCTCATTCCTCGGTTAGCCTGGGTTAGCTCATTGGTTAGCTTCAGTTAGCTCATTGGTTAGCCTCGGTTAACTCATTGGTTAGCATCAGTTAGCTCATTGGTTAGCCTCAGTTAGCTCATTGTTAGCTTCAGTTAGCTCATTGGTTAGCCTGGGTTAGCCTGGGTTAGCTTCAGTTAGCTCATTGGTTAGCATCAGTTAGCTCATTGTTTAGCCTCAGTTAGCTCATTGGTTAGCCTGGGTTAGCTCATTGGTTAGCCTGGGTTAGCTCATTGGTTAGCTTCGTTTAGCTCATTGGTTAGCCTTGGTTAGCTCATTGGTTAGCATCAGTTATCTCTCTGGTTAGCATCAGTTAGCTCTTTGGTTAGCCTCAGTTAACTCATTGGTTAGCCTGGGTTAGCTCATTCCTCGGTTAGCTCATTGGTTAGCTTCAGTTAGCTCATTGGTTAGCCTGGGTTAGCTCATTGGTTAGCCTCAGTTAGCTCATTGGTTAGCCTGGGTTAGCTCATTGGTTAGCTTCAGTTAGCTCATTGGTTAGCCTCGGTTAGCTCATTGGTTAGCCTGCGTTAGCTCATTGGTTAGCTTCAGTTAGCTCATTGGTTAGCTTGGGTTAGCTCATTGGTTAGCCTGGGTTAGCTCATTGGTTAGCCTGGGTAAGCTCATTGGTTAGCTTCAGTTAGCTCATTGGTTAGCCTCGGTTAGCTCATTGGTTAGCCTGGGTTAGCTCATTGGTTAGCTTCAGTTAGCTCATTGGTTAGCCTCGGTTACCTCATTGGTTAGCCTGGGTTAGCTCATTCATCGGTTAGCTCATTGTTTAGCCCGGGTTAGCTTCAGTTAGCTCATTGGTTAGCCTCGGTTAGCTCATTGGTTAGCATCAGTTAGCTCATTGGTTAGCCTCAGTTAGCTCATTGGTTAGCCTCGGTTAGCTCATTGGTTAGCTTCAGTTAGCTCATTGGTTAGCCTGGGCTAGCTCATTGGTTAGCCTGGGTTAGCTCATTGGTTAGCATCATTAAGCTCATTGGTTAGCTTCAGTTAGCTCATTGGTTAGCTTCAGTTAGCTCATTGGTTAGCTTCAGTTAGCTCATTGGTTAGCCTGGGTTAGCTCATTGGTTAGCCTGGTTTAGCTCGTTGGTTAGCCTGGGTAAGCTCATTGGTTAGCTTCAGTTAGCTCATTGGTTAGCTTCAGTTAGCCAATTGGTTAGCCTCGGTTAGCTCATTGGTTAGCCTGGTTTAGCTCATTCCTCGGTTAGCTCAGTGGTTAGCCTGGGTTAGCTCATTGGTAAGCTTCAGTTAGCTCATTGGTTAGCCTCGGTTAGCTCATTGGTTAGCCTGGGTTAGCTCATTGGTTAGCCTGGATTAGCTCATTGGTTAGCATCAGTTAGCTCATTGGTTAGCCTCAGTTAGCTCAATGGTTAGCATCAGTTAGCTCATTGGTTAGCCTCGGTTAGCTCATTGGTTAGCTTCAGTTAGCTCATTGGTTAGCTTCAGTTAGCTCATTGGTTAGCCTCGGTTAGCTCATTGGTTAGCCTCGGTTAGCTCATTGGTTAGATTCAGTTAGCTCATTGGTTAGCCTAGGCTAGCTCATTGGTTAGCCTGGGTTAGCTCATTGGTTAGCTTGGGTTAGCTCATTGGTTAGCTTCAGTTAGCTCATTGGTTAGCTTCAGTTAGCTCATTGGTTAGCCTGGGTTAGCTCATTGGTTAGCCTGGTTTAGCTCGTTGGTTAGCCTGGGTAAGCTCATTGGTTAGCTTCAGTTAGCTCATTGGTTAGCTTCAGTTAGCCAATTGGTTAGCCTCGGTTAGCTCATTGGTTAGCCTGGTTTAGCTCATTCCTCGGTTAGCTCATTGGTTAGCCTAGGCTAGCTCATTGGTTAGCCTGGGTTAGCTCATTGGTTAGCCTGGGTTAGCTCATTGGTTAGCTTCAGTTAGCTCATTGGTTAGCCTCGGTTAGCTCATTGGTTAGCCTGGGTTAGCTCATTGGTTAGCATCAGTTAGCTCATTGGTTAGCCTCGGTTAGCTCATTGGTTAGCTTCAGTTAGCTCATTGGTTAGCTTCAGTTAGCTCATTGGTTAACCTCGGTTAGCTCATTGGTTAGCCTGGGTTAGCCCATTCCTCGGTTAGCTCATTGGTTAGCCTTGGTTAGCTCATTGGTTAGCTTCAGTTAGCTCATTGGTTAGCTTCAGTTAGCCAATTGGTTAGCCTCGGTTAGCTCATTGGTTAGCCTCGGTTAGCTCATTGGTTAGCTTCAGTTAGCTCATTGGTTAGCTTCAGTTAGCTCATTGGTTAGCCTCGGTTAGCTCATTGGTTAGCCTGGGTTAGCTCATTCCTCGGTTAGCCTGGGTTAGCTCATTGGTTAGCTTCAGTTAGCTCATTGGTTAGCCTCGGTTAGCTCATTGGTTAGCTTCAGTTAGCTCATTGGTTAGCTTCAGTTAGCTCATTGGTTAGCCTCGGTTATTTCATTGGTTAGCCTGGGTTAGCTCATTCCTCGGTTAGCCTGGGTTAGCTCATTGGTTAGCTTCAGTTAGCTCATTGGTTAGCCTCGGTTAGCTCATTGGTTATCATCAGTTAGCTCATTGGTTAGCCTCAGTTAGCTCATTGTTAGCTTCAGTTAGCTCATTGGTTAGCCTGGGTTAGCCTGGGTTAGCTTCAGTTAGCTCATTGGTTAGCATCAGTTAGCTCATTGTTTAGCCTGGGTTAGCTCATTGGTTAGCCTGGGTTAGCTCATTGGTTAGCTTCGTTTAGCTCATTGGATAGCCTCGGTTAGCTCAGTGGTTAGCATCAGTTAGCTCTCTGGTTAGCATCAGTTAGCTCTTTGGTTAGCCTCAGTTAGCTCATTGGTTAGCCTGGGTTAGCTCATTCCTCGGTTAGCTCATTGGTTAGCTTCAGTTAGCTCATTGGTTAGCCTGGGTTAGCTCATTGGTTAGCCTCAGTTAGCTCATTGGTTAGCCTGGGTTAGCTCATTGGTTAGCTTCAGTTAGCTCATTGGTTAGCCTCTGTTAGCTCATTGGTTAGCCTGCTTTTAGCTCATTGGTTAGCTTCAGTTAGCTCATTGGTTAGCCTGGGTTAGCTCATTGGTTAGCCTGGGTAAGCTCATTGGTTAGCTTCAGTTAGCTCATTGGTTAGCCTCAGTTAGCTCATTGGTTAGCCTGGGTTAGCTCATTGGTTAGCTTCAGTTCGCTCATTGGTTAGCCTCGGTTACCTCATTGGTTAGCTTCAGTTAGCTCATTGGTTAGCCTGGGCTAGCTCATTGGTTATTCTCGGTTAGCTCATTGGTTAGCCTGGGTTAGCTCATTCCTCGGTTAGCCTGGGTTAGCTCATTGGTTAGCTTCAGTTAGCTCATTGGTTAGCCTCGGTTAACTCATTGGTTAGCATCAGTTAGCTCATTGGTTAGCCTCAGTTAGCTCATTGTTAGCTTCAGTTAGCTCATTGGTTAGCCTGGGTTAGCCTGGGTTAGCTTCAGTTAGCTCATTGGTTAGCATCAGTTAGCTCATTGTTTAGCCTCAGTTAGCTCATTGGTTAGCCTGGGTTAGCTCATTGGTTAGCCTGGGTTAGCTCATTGGTTAGCTTCGTTTAGCTCATTGGTTAGCCTTGGTTAGCTCATTGGTTAGCATCAGTTATCTCTCTGGTTAGCATCAGTTAGCTCTTTGGTTAGCCTCAGTTAACTCATTGGTTAGCCTGGGTTAGCTCATTCCTCGGTTAGCTCATTGGTTAGCTTCAGTTAGCTCATTGGTTAGCCTGGGTTAGCTCATTGGTTAGCCTCAGTTAGCTCATTGGTTAGCCTGGGTTAGCTCATTGGTTAGCTTCAGTTAGCTCATTGGTTAGCCTCGGTTAGCTCATTGGTTAGCCTGCGTTAGCTCATTGGTTAGCTTCAGTTAGCTCATTGGTTAGCTTGGGTTAGCTCATTGGTTAGCCTGGGTTAGCTCATTGGTTAGCCTGGGTAAGCTCATTGGTTAGCTTCAGTTAGCTCATTGGTTAGCCTCGGTTAGCTCATTGGTTAGCCTGGGTTAGCTCATTGGTTAGCTTCAGTTAGCTCATTGGTTAGCCTCGGTTACCTCATTGGTTAGCCTGGGTTAGCTCATTCATCGGTTAGCTCATTGTTTAGCCCGGGTTAGCTTCAGTTAGCTCATTGGTTAGCCTCGGTTAGCTCATTGGTTAGCATCAGTTAGCTCATTGGTTAGCCTCAGTTAGCTCATTGGTTAGCCTCGGTTAGCTCATTGGTTAGCTTCAGTTAGCTCATTGGTTAGCCTGGGCTAGCTCATTGGTTAGCCTGGGTTAGCTCATTGGTTAGCATCATTAAGCTCATTGGTTAGCTTCAGTTAGCTCATTGGTTAGCTTCAGTTAGCTCATTGGTTAGCTTCAGTTAGCTCATTGGTTAGCCTGGGTTAGCTCATTGGTTAGCCTGGTTTAGCTCGTTGGTTAGCCTGGGTAAGCTCATTGGTTAGCTTCAGTTAGCTCATTGGTTAGCTTCAGTTAGCCAATTGGTTAGCCTCGGTTAGCTCATTGGTTAGCCTGGTTTAGCTCATTCCTCGGTTAGCTCAGTGGTTAGCCTGGGTTAGCTCATTGGTAAGCTTCAGTTAGCTCATTGGTTAGCCTCGGTTAGCTCATTGGTTAGCCTGGGTTAGCTCATTGGTTAGCCTGGATTAGCTCATTGGTTAGCATCAGTTAGCTCATTGGTTAGCCTCAGTTAGCTCAATGGTTAGCATCAGTTAGCTCATTGGTTAGCCTCGGTTAGCTCATTGGTTAGCTTCAGTTAGCTCATTGGTTAGCTTCAGTTAGCTCATTGGTTAGCCTCGGTTAGCTCATTGGTTAGCCTCGGTTAGCTCATTGGTTAGATTCAGTTAGCTCATTGGTTAGCCTAGGCTAGCTCATTGGTTAGCCTGGGTTAGCTCATTGGTTAGCCTGGGTTAGCTCATTGGTTAGCTTCAGTTAGCTCATTGGTTAGCCTCGGTTAGCTCATTGGTTAGCCTGGGTTAGCTCATTGGTTATTATCAGTTAGCTCATTGGTTAGCCTCGGTTAGCTCATTGGTTAGCTTCAGTTAGCTCATTGGTTAGCTTCAGTTAGCTCATTGGTTAACCTCGGTTAGCTCATTGGTTAGCCTAGGTTAGCCCATTCCTCGGTTAGCTCATTGGTTAGCCTTGGTTAGCTCATTGGTTAGCTTCAGTTAGCTCATTGGTTAGCTTCAGTTAGCCAATTGGTTAGCCTCGGTTAGCTCATTGGTTAGCCTGGGTTAGCTCATTCATTGGTTAGCTCATTGGTTAGCCTGGGTTAGCTCATTGGTTAGCTTCAGTTCGCTCATTGTTTAGCCTGGGTTAGCTCATTGGTTAGCCTCGGTTAGCTCATTGGTTAGCCTGGGTTAGCTCATTGGTTAGCCTGGATTAGCTCATTGGTTAGCCTGGGTTAGCTCATTGGTTAGCTTCAGTTAGCTCATTGGTTAGCTTCAGTTAGCTCATTGGTTAGCCTCAGTTAGCTCATTGGTTAGCCTGGGTTAGCTCATTTCTCGGTTAGCCTGGGTTAGCTCATTGGTTAGCTTCAGTTAGCTCATTGGTTAGCCTCGGTTAGCTCATTGGTTATCATCAGTTAGCTCATTGGTTAGCCTCAGTTAGCTCATTGTTAGCTTCAGTTAGCTCATTGGTTAGCCTGGGTTAGCCTGGGTTAGCTTCAGTTAGCTCATTGGTTAGCATCAGTTAGCTCATTGTTTAGCCTCAGTTAGCTCATTGGTTAGCCTGGGTTAGCTCATTGGTTAGCCTGGGTTAGCTCATTGGTTAGCTTTGGTTAGCTCATTGGTTAGCCTCGGTTAGCTCAATGGTTAGCATCAGTTAGCTCTCTGGTTAGCATCAGTTAGCTCTTTGGTTAGCCTCAGTTAGCTCATTGGTTAGCCTGGGTTAGCTCATTCCTCGGTTAGCTCATTGGTTAGCTTCAGTTAGCTCATTGGTTAGCTTCAGTTAGCTCATTGGTTAGCCTCGGTTAGCTCATTGGTTAGCCTGCGTTAGCTCATTGGTTAGCTTCAGTTAGCTCATTGGTTAGCCTGGGTTAGCTCATTGGTTAGCCTGGGTTAGCTCATTGGTTAGCCTGGGTAAGCTCATTGGTTAGCTTCAGTTAGCTCATTGGTTAGCCTCGGTTAGCTCATTGGTTAGCCTGGGTTAGCTCATTGGTTAGCTTCAGTTAGCTCATTGGTTAGCCTCGGTTACCTCATTGGTTAGCCTGGGTTAGCTCATTCATCGGTTAGCTCATTGTTTAGCCCGGGTTAGCTTCAGTTAGCTCATTGGTTAGCCTCGGTTAGCTCATTGGTTAGCATCAGTTAGCTCATTGGTTAGCCTCAGTTAGCTCATTGGTTAGCCTCGGTTAGCTCATTGGTTAGCTTCAGTTAGCTCATTGGTTAGCCTGGGCTAGCTCATTGGTTAGCCTCGGTTAGCTCATTGGTTAGCCTCAGTTAGCACATTGGTTAGCCTCGGTTAGCTCATTGGTTAGATTCAGTTAGCTCATTGGTTAGCCTGGGCTAGCTCATTGGTTAGCCTGGGTTAGCTCATTGGTTAGCCTGGGTAAGCTCATTGGTTAGCTTCAGTTAGCTCATTGGTTAGCCTTGGTTAGCTCATTGGTTAGCCTCGGTTAGCTCATTGGTTAGATTCAGTTAGCTCATTGGTTAGCATCAGTTAGCTCATTGGTTAGCCTCAGTTAGCTCATTGGTTAGCCTCGGTTAGCTCATTGGTTAGATTCAGTTAGATCATTGGTTAGCCTGGGCTAGCTCATTGGTTAGCCTGGGTTAGCTCATTGGTTAGCCTGGGTAAGCTCATTGGTTAGCTTCAGTTAGCTCATTGGTTAGCTTTGGTTAGCTCATTGGTTAGCCTGGGTTAGCTCATTGGTTAGCATCAGTTAGCTCATTGGTTAGCCTCAGTTAGCTCATTGGTTAGCCTCGGTTAGCTAATTGGTTAGCCTGGGTTAGCTCATTCCTCGGTTAGCTCATTGGTTAGCATGGGTTAGCTTCAGTTAGCTCATTGGTTAGCCTCGGTTAGCTCATTGGTTAGCTTCAGTTAGCTCATTGGTTAGCCTGGGTTAGCTCATTGGTTAGCCTGGGTTAGCTCATTGGTTAGCCTGGGTAAGCTCATTGGTTAGCTTCAGTTAGCTCATTGGTTAGCCTCGGTTAGCTCATTGGTTAGCCTGGGTTAGCTCATTGGTTAGCTTCAGTTAGCTCATTGGTTAGCCTCGGTTACCTCATTGGTTAGCCTGGGTTAGCTCATTCATCGGTTAGCTCATTGTTTAGCCCGGGTTAGCTTCAGTTAGCTCATTGGTTAGCCTCGGTTAGCTCATTGGTTAGCATCAGTTAGCTCATTGGTTAGCCTCAGTTAGCTCATTGGTTAGCCTCGGTTAGCTCATTGGTTAGCTTCAGTTAGCTCATTGGTTAGCCTGGGCTAGCTCATTGGTTAGCCTCGGTTAGCTCATTGGTTAGCCTCAGTTAGCACATTGGTTAGCCTCGGTTAGCTCATTGGTTAGATTCAGTTAGCTCATTGGTTAGCCTGGGCTAGCTCATTGGTTAGCCTGGGTTAGCTCATTGGTTAGCCTGGGTAAGCTCATTGGTTAGCTTCAGTTAGCTCATTGGTTAGCCTCGGTTAGCTCATTGGTTAGCCTCGGTTAGCTCATTTGTTAGATTCAGTTAGCTCATTGGTTAGCATCAGTTAGCTCATTGGTTAGCCTCAGTTAGCTCATTGGTTAGCCTCGGTTACCTCATTGGTTAGATTCAGTTAGCTCATTGGTTAGCCTGGGCTAGCTCATTGGTTAGCCTGGGTTAGCTCATTGGTTAGCCTGGGTAAGCTCATTGGTTAGCTTCAGTTAGCTCATTGGTTAGCCTCGGTTAGCTCATTGGTTAGCCTGGGTTAGCTCATTGGTTAGCATCAGTTAGCTCATTGGTTAGCCTCAGTTAGCTCATTGGTTAGCCTCGGTTAGCTCATTGGTTAGCCTGGGTTAGCTCATTGGTTAGCCTGGGTTAGCTCATTGGTTAGCTTCAGTTAGCTCATTGGTTAGCCTCGGTTAGCTCATCGGTTAGCCTGGGTTAGCTCATTCCTCGGTTAGCTCATTGGTTAGCATGGGTTAGCTTCAGTTAGCTCATTGGTTAGCCTAAGTTAGCTCATTGGTTAGCATCAGTTAGCTCATTGATTAGCCTCAGTTAGCTCATTGGTTAGCATCGGTTAGCTCATTGGTTAGATTCAGTTAGCTCATTGGTTAGCCTAGGCTAGCTCATTGGTTAGCCTGGGTTAGCTCATTGGTTAGCCTGGGTTAGCTCATTGGTTAGCTTCAGTTAGCTCATTGGTTAGCCTCGGTTAGCTCATTGGTAAGCCTGGGTTAGCTCATTGGTTAGCATCAGTTAGCTCATTGGTTAGCCTCGGTTAGCTCATTGGTTAGCTTCAGTAAGCTCATTGGTTAGCTTCAGTTAGCTCATTGGTTAACCTCGGTTAGCTCATTGGTTAGCCTGGGTTAGCCCATTCCTCGGTTAGCTCATTGGTTAGCCTTGGTTAGCTCATTGGTTAGCTTCAGTTAGCTCATTGGTTAGCTTCAGTTAGCCAATTGGTTAGCCTCGGTTAGCTCATTGGTTAGCCTCGGTTATCTCATTGGTTAGCTTCAGTTAGCTCATTGGTTAGCCTCGGTTAGCTCATTGGTTAGCCTGGGTTAGCTCATTCCTCGGTTAGCCTGGGTTAGCTCATTGGTTAGCTTCAGTTAGCTCATTGTTTAGCCTCGGTTAGCTCATTGGTTATCATCAGTTAGCTCATTGGTTAGCCTCAGTTAGCTCATTGTTAGCTTCAGTTAGCTCATTGGTTAGCCTGGGTTAGCCTGGGTTAGCTTCAGTTAGCTCATTGGTTAGCATCAGTTAGCTCATTGTTTAGCCTGGGTTAGCTCATTGGTTAGCCTGGGTTAGCTCATTGGTTAGCTTCGTTTAGCTCATTGGATAGCCTCGGTTAGCTCAATGGTTAGCATCAGTTAGCTCTCTGGTTAGCATCAGTTAGCTCTTTGGTTAGCCTCAGTTAGCTCATTGGTTAGCCTGGGTTAGCTCATTCCTCGGTTAGCTCATTGGTTAGCTTCAGTTAGCTCATTGGTTAGCCTGGGTTAGCTCATTGGTTAGCCTCAGTTAGCTCATTGGTTAGCCTGGGTTAGCTCATTGGTTAGCTTCAGTTAGCTCATTGGTTAGCCTCGGTTAGCTCATTGGTTAGCCTGCTTTTAGCTCATTGGTTAGCTTCAGTTAGCTCATTGGTTAGCCTGGGTTAGCTCATTGGTTAGCCTGGGTAAGCTCATTGGTTAGCTTCAGTTAGCTCATTGGTTAGCCTCGGTTAGCTCATTGGTTAGCCTGGGTTAGCTCATTGGTTAGCTTCAGTTCGCTCATTGGTTAGCCTCGGTTACCTCATTGGTTAGCTTCAGTTAGCTCATTGGTTAGCCTGGGCTAGCTCATTGGTTAGCCTCGGTTAGCTCATTGGTTAGCCTGGGTTAGCTCATTCCTCGGTTAGCCTGGGTTAGCTCATTGGTTAGCTTCAGTTAGCTCATTGGTTAGCCTCGGTTAACTCATTGGTTAGCATCAGTTAGCTCATTGGTTAGCCTCAGTTAGCTCATTGTTAGCTTCAGTTAGCTCATTGGTTAGCCTGGGTTAGCCTGGGTTAGCTTCAGTTAGCTCATTGGTTAGCATCAGTTAGCTCATTGTTTAGCCTCAGTTATCTCATTGGTTAGCCTGGGTTAGCTCATTGGTTAGCCTGGATTAGCTCATTGGTTAGCTTCGTTTAGCTCATTGGTTAGCCTTGGTTAGCTCATTGGTTAGCATCAGTTATCTCTCTGGTTAGCATCAGTTAGCTCTTTGGTTAGCCTCAGTTAACTCATTGGTTAGCCTGGGTTAGCTCATTCCTCGGTTAGCTCATTGGTTAGCTTCAGTTAGCTCATTGGTTAGCCTGCGTTAGCTCATTGGTTAGCCTCAGTTAGCTCATTGGTTAGCCTGGGTTAGCTCATTGGTTAGCTTCAGTTAGCTCATTGGTTAGCCTCGGTTAGCTCATTGGTTAGCCTGCGTTAGCTCATTGGTTAGCTTCAGTTAGCTCATTGGTTAGCTTGGGTTAGCTCATTGGTTAGCCTGGGTTAGCTCATTGGTTAGCCTGGGTAAGCTCATTGGTTAGCTTCAGTTAGCTCATTGGTTAGCCTCGGTTAGCTCATTGGTTAGCCTGGGTTAGCTCATTGGTTAGCTTCAGTTAGCTCATTGGTTAGCCTTGGTTACCTCATTGGTTAGCCTGGGTTAGCTCATTCATCGGTTAGCTCATTGTTTAGCCCGGGTTAGCTTCAGTTAGCTCATTGGTTAGCCTCGGTTAGCTCATTGGTTAGCATCAGTTAGCTCATTGGTTAGCCTCAGTTAGCTCATTGGTTAGCCTCGGTTAGCTCATTGGTTAGCTTCAGTTAGCTCATTGGTTAGCCTGGGCTAGCTCATTCCTCGGTTAGCTCATTGGTTGGCTTCAGTTAGCTCATTGGTTAGCCTGCGTTAGCTCATTGGTTAGCCTCAGTTAGCTCATTGGTTAGCCTGGGTTAGCTCATTGGTTAGCTTCAGTTAGCTCATTGGTTAGCCTCGGTTAGCTCATTGGTTAGCCTGCGTTAGCTCATTGGTTAGCTTCAGTTAGCTCATTGGTTAGCTTGGGTTAGCTCATTGGTTAGCCTGGGTTAGCTCATTGGTTAGCCTGGGTAAGCTCATTGGTTAGCTTCAGTTAGCTCATTGGTTAGCCTCGGTTAGCTCATTGGTTAGCCTGGGTTAGCTCATTGGTTAGCTTCAGTTAGCTCATTGGTTAGCCTTGGTTACCTCATTGGTTAGCCTGGGTTAGCTCATTCATCGGTTAGCTCATTGTTTAGCCCGGGTTAGCTTCAGTTAGCTCATTGGTTAGCCTCGGTTAGCTCATTGGTTAGCATCAGTTAGCTCATTGGTTAGCCTCAGTTAGCTCATTGGTTAGCCTCGGTTAGCTCATTGGTTAGCTTCAGTTAGCTCATTGGTTAGCCTGGGCTAGCTCATTGGTTAGTCTGGGTTAGCTCATTGGTTAGCATCATTAAGCTCATTGGTTAGCTTCAGTTAGCTCATTGGTTAGCTTCAGTTAGCTCATTGGTTAGCTTCAGTTAGCTCATTGGTTAGCCTGGGTTAGCTCATTGGTTAACCTGGTTTAGCTCGTTGGTTAGCCTGGGTAAGCTCATTGGTTAGCTTCAGTTAGCTCATTGGTTAGCTTCAGTTAGCCAATTGGTTAGCCTCGGTTAGCTCATTGGTTAGCCTGGGTTAGCTCATTCCTCGGTTAGCTCATTGGTTAGCCTGGGTTAGCTCATTGGTAAGCCTCGGTTAGCTCATTGGTTAGCTTCAGTTAGCTCATTGGTTAGCCTGGGCTAGCTCATTGGTTAGCCTGGGTTAGCTCATTGGTTAACATCAGTTAGCTCATTGGTTAGCATCAGTTAGCTCATTGGTTAGCCTCAGTTAGCTCATTGGTTAGCCTCGGTTAGCTAATTGGTTAGCCTGGGTTAGCTCATTGGTTAGCCTGGGTTAGCTCATTGGTTAGCTTCAGTTAGCTCATTGGTTAGCCTGGGTTAGCTCATTGGTTAGCCTGGGTTAGCTCATTCCTCGGTTAGCTCATTGGTTAGCATGGGTTAGCTTCAGTTAGCTCATTGGTTAGCCTCGGTTAGCTCATTGGTTAGCTTCAGTTAGCTCATTGGTTAGCCTGGGTTAGCTCATTGGTTAGCCTGGGTTAGCTCATTGGTTAGCCTGGGTAAGCTCATTGGTTAGCTTCAGTTAGCTCATTGGTTAGCCTCGGTTAGCTCATTGGTTAGCCTGGGTTAGCTCATTGGTTAGCTTCAGTTAGCTCATTGGTTAGCCTCGGTTACCTCATTGGTTAGCCTGGGTTAGCTCATTCATCGGTTAGCTCATTGTTTAGCCCGGGTTAGCTTCAGTTAGCTCATTGGTTAGCCTCGGTTAGCTCATTGGTTAGCATCAGTTAGCTCATTGGTTAGCTTCAGTTAGCTCATTGGTTAGCCTGGGCTAGCTCATTGGTTAGCCTCGGTTAGCTCATTGGTTAGCCTCAGTTAGCACATTGGTTAGCCTCGGTTAGCTCATTGGTTAGATTCAGTTAGCTCATTGGTTAGCCTGGGCTAGCTCATTGGTTAGCCTGGGTTAGCTCATTGGTTAGCCTGGGTAAGCTCATTGGTTAGCTTCAGTTAGCTCATTGGTTAGCCTCGGTTAGCTCATTGGTTAGCCTCGGTTAGCTCATTGGTTAGATTCAGTTAGCTCATTGGTCAGCATCAGTTAGCTCATTGGTTAGCCTCAGTTAGCTCATTGGTTAGCCTCGGTTACCTCATTGGTTAGATTCAGTTAGCTCATTGGTTAGCCTGGGCTAGCTCATTGGTTAGCCTGGGTTAGCGCATTGGTTAGCCTGGGTAAGCTCATTGGTTAGCTTCAGTTAGCTCATTGGTTAGCCTCGGTTAGCTCATTGGTTAGCCTGGGTTAGCTCATTGGTTAGCATCAGTTAGCTCATTGGTTAGCCTCAGTTAGCTCATTGGTTAGCCTCGGTTAGCTCATTGGTTAGCCTGGGTTAGCTCATTGGTTAGCCTGGGTTAGCTCATTGGTTAGCTTCAGTTAGCTCATTGGTTAGCCTCGGTTAGCTCATTGGTTAGCCTGGGTTAGCTCATTCCTCGGTTAGCTCATTGGTTAGCATGGGTTAGCTTCAGTTAGCTCATTGGTTAGCCTCGGTTAGCTCATTGGTTAGCATCAGTTAGCTCATTGATTAGCCTCAGTTAGCTCATTGGTTAGCCTCGGTTAGCTCATTGGTTAGATTCAGTTAGCTCATTGGTTAGCCTAGGCTAGCTCATTGGTTAGCCTGGGTTAGCTCATTGGTTAGCCTGGGTTAGCTCATTGGTTAGCTTCAGTTAGCTCATTGGTTAGCCTCGGTTAGCTCATTGGTTAGCCTGGGTTAGCTCATTGGTTAGCATCAGTTAGCTCATTGGTTAGCCTCGGTTAGCTCATTGGTTAGCTTCAGTTAGCTCATTGGTTAGCTTCAGTTAGCTCATTGGTTAACCTCGGTTAGCTCATTGGTTAGCCTGGGTTAGCCCATTCCTCGGTTAGCTCATTGGTTAGCCTTGGTTAGCTCATTGGTTAGCTTCAGTTAGCTCATTGGTTAGCTTCAGTTAGCCAATTGGTTAGCCTCGGTTAGCTCATTGGTTAGCCTCGGTTAGCTCATTGGTTAGCTTCAGTTAGCTCATTGGTTAGCCTCGGTTAGCTCATTGGTTAGCCTGGGTTAGCTCATTCCTCGGTTAGCCTGGGTTAGCTCATTGGTTAGCTTCAGTTAGCTCATTGGTTAGCCTCGGTTAGCTCATTGGTTATCATCAGTTAGCTCATTGGTTAGCCTCAGTTAGCTCATTGTTAGCTTCAGTTAGCTCATTGGTTAGCCTGGGTTAGCCTGGGTTAGCTTCAGTTAGCTCATTGGTTAGCATCAGTTAGCTCATTGTTTAGCCTGGGTTAGCTCATTGGTTAGCCTGGGTTAGCTCATTGGTTAGCTTCGTTTAGCTCATTGGATAGCCTCGGTTAGCTCAATGGTTAGCATCAGTTAGCTCTCTGGTTAGCATCAGTTAGCTCTTTGGTTAGCTTCAGTTAGCTCATTGGTTAGCCTGGGTTAGCTCATTGGTTAGCCTCAGTTAGCTCATTGGTTAGCCTGGGTTAGCTCATTGGTTAGCTTCAGTTAGCTCATTGGTTAGCCTCGGTTAGCTCATTGGTTAGCCTGCTTTTAGCTCATTGGTTAGCTTCAGTTAGCTCATTGGTTAGCCTGGGTTAGCTCATTGGTTGGCCTGGGTAAGCTCATTGGTTAGCTTCAGTTAGCTCATTGGTTAGCCTCGGTTAGCTCATTGGTTAGCCTGGGTTAGCTCATTGGTTAGCTTCAGTTCGCTCATTGGTTAGCCTCGGTTAACTCATTGGTTAGCATCAGTTAGCTCATTGGTTAGCCTCAGTTAGCTCATTGTTAGCTTCAGTTAGCTCATTGGTTAGCCTGGGTTAGCCTGGGTTAGCTTCAGTTAGCTCATTGGTTAGCATCAGTTAGCTCATTGTTTAGCCTCAGTTAGCTCATTGGTTAGCCTGGGTTAGCTCATTGGTTAGCTTCGTTTAGCTCATTGGTTAGCCTTGGTTAGCTCATTGGTTAGCATCAGTTATCTCTCTGGTTAGCATCAGTTAGCTCTTTGGTTAGCCTCAGTTAACTCATTGGTTAGCCTGGGTTAGCTCATTCCTCGGTTAGCTCATTGGTTAGCTTCAGTTAGCTCATTGGTTAGCCTGGGTTAGCTCATTGGTTAGCCTCAGTTAGCTCATTGGTTAGCCTGGGTTAGCTCATTGGTTAGCTTCAGTTAGCTCATTGGTTAGCCTCGGTTAGCTCATTGGTTAGCCTGCGTTAGCTCATTGGTTAGCTTCAGTTAGCTCATTGGTTAGCTTGGGTTAGCTCATTGGTTAGCCTGGGTTAGCTCATTGGTTAGCCTGGGTAAGCTCATTGGTTAGCTTCAGTTAGCTCATTGGTTAGCCTCGGTTAGCTCATTGGTTAGCCTGGGTTAGCTCATTGGTTAGCTTCAGTTAGCTCATTGGTTAGCCTCGGTTACCTCATTGGTTAGCCTGGGTTAGCTCATTCATCGGTTAGCTCATTGTTTAGCCCGGGTTAGCTTCAGTTAGCTCATTGGTTAGCCTCGGTTAGCTCATTGGTTAGCATCAGTTAGCTCATTGGTTAGCCTCAGTTAGCTCATTGGTTAGCCTCGGTTAGCTCATTGGTTAGCTTCAGTTAGCTCATTGGTTAGCCTGGGCTAGCTCATTGGTTAGTCTGGGTTAGCTCATTGGTTAGCATCATTAAGCTCATTGGTTAGCTTCAGTTAGCTCATTGGTTAGCTTCAGTTAGCTCATTGGTTAGCTTCAGTTAGCTCATTGGTTAGCCTGGGTTAGCTCATTGGTTAGCCTGGTTTAGCTCGTTGGTTAGCCTGGGTAAGCTCATTGGTTAGCTTCAGTTAGCTCATTGGTTAGCTTCAGTTAGCCAATTGGTTAGCCTCGGTTAGCTCATTGGTTAGCCTGGGTTAGCTCATTCCTCGGTTAGCTCATTGGTTAGCCTGGGTTAGCTCATTGGTAAGCCTCGGTTAGCTCATTGGTTAGCTTCAGTTAGCTCATTGGTTAGCCTGGGCTAGCTCATTGGTTAGCCTGGGTTAGCTCATTGGTTAACATCAGTTAGCTCATTGGTTAGCTTCAGTTAGCTCATTGGTTAGAGAGAACGCACTCCCCTGAAAACTCCCCTTGAATTCCTCCAGACTCAGAAAATGTAAAAGTTCAGTTTTTGGAGATCCATAGAAAAAGGGTGAAAATGATTTTTTTTATGCCACAGCATGGATTCGAACACGCAACCAACCGCATCCAGGGGCGAGCGTTAACGCAGTGAGCCACTGGACCTGAGTACTCAAACATGCCTACTTGTGCAGCTTAGACACTCTGAATTCACTAAATGTACAACTTTTTCTCCATCAAAATGAACAAATGAGACATGAAATAACATCTACAGATCAAGACGAAGCGAATGGAAGCGGTCCCAGCCTCGTAGCTGTGAACAGCTGTGATCGCAGGAAAATGCTGTTACAAAGATTTCTCAGTATATCTCCGGGACATTTCCCTGGCTTTACCACCGTCACAATGGACAAACGAGACATGAAATAACATCAACAGATCAAGACGAAGCGAATGGAAGTACCCCCGGAGTCATAGCATGTGTAAATCGTTAGCCTCAGTTAGCTCATTGGTTAGCCTCAGTTAGCTCATTGGTTAGCCTGGGTTAGCTCATTGGTTAGCTTCAGTTAGCTCATTGGTTAGCCTCGGTTAGCTCATTGGTTAGCCTGGGTTAGCTCATTCCTCGGTTAGCTCATTGGTTAGCCTGGGTTAGCTTCAGTTAGGTCATTGGTTAGCCTCGGATAGCTCATTGGTTAGCATCAGTTAGCTCATTGGTTAGCCTCAGTTAGCTCATTGGTTAGCCTCGGTTAGCTCATTGGTTAGATTCAGTTAGCTCATTGGTTAGCCTCGGTTAGCTCATTGGTTAGCCTGGGTTAGCTCATTGGTTAGCCTTGGTTAGCTCATTGGTTAGCCTTGGTTAGCTCATTGGTTAGCCTGGGTTAGCTCATTGGTTAGCTTCAATTAGCTCATTGGTTAGCCTCGGTTAGCTCATTGGTTAGCCTGGGTTAGCTCATTCCTCGGTTAGCTCATTGGTTAGCCTGGGTTAGCTTCAGTTAGCTCATTGGTTAGCCTCGGTTAGCTCATTGGTTAGCATCAGTTAGCTCATTGGTTAGCCTCAGTTAGCTCATTGGTTAGCCTCGGTTAGCTCATTGGTTAGATTCAGTTAGCTCATTGGTTAGCCTGGGCTAGCTCATTGGTTAGCCTGGGTTAGCTCATTGGTTAGCCTGGGTTAGCTCATTGGTTAGCTTCAGTTAGCTCATTGGTTAGCCTCGGTTAGCTCATTGGTTAGCCTGGGTTAGCTCATTGGTTAGCATCAGTTAGCTCATTGGTTAGCCTCAGTTAGCTCATTGGTTAGCCTCGGTTAGCTCATTGGTTAGCCTGGGTTAGCTCATTACTCGGTTAGCTCATTGGTTAGCCTCGGTTAGCTCATTGGTTAGCTTCAGTTAGCTCATTGGTTAGACTGGGCTAGCTCATTGGTTAGCCTGGGTTAGCTCATTGGTTAGCCTGGGTTAGCTCATTGGTTAGCTTCAGTTAGCTCATTGGTTAGCCTCGGTTAGCTCATTGGTTAGCATCAGTTAGCTCATTGTTTAGCTTCAGTTAGCTCATTGGTTAGCTTCAGTTAGCTCATTGGTTAGCCTCGGTTAGCTCATTGGTTAGCCTGGGTTAGCTCATTGGTTAGCATCAGTTAGCTCATTGGTTAGCCACAGTTAGCTCATTGGTTAGCATCAGTTAGGTCATTGGTTAGCCTCGGTTAGCTCATTGGTTAGCTTCAGTTAGCTCATTGGTTAGCTTCAGTTAGCCAATTGGTTAGCCTCGGTTAGCTCATTGGTTAGCCTGGGTTAGCTCAATCCTCGGTTAGCTCATTGGTTAGCCTGGGTTAGCTCATTGGTTAGCTTCAGTTAGCTCATTGGTTAGCCTGGGTTAGCTCATTGGTTAGCCTCGGTTAGCTCATTGATTAGCCTGGGTTAGCTCATTGGTTAGCCTGGATTAGCTCATTGGTTAGCATCAGTTAGCTCATTGGTTAGCCTCAGTTAGCTCAATGGTTAGCATCAGTTAGCTCATTGGTTAGCTTCAGTTAGCTCATTGGTTAGCCTCGCTTAGCTCATTGGTTAGCCTGCGTTAGCTCATTGGTTAGCTTCAGTTAGCTCATTGGTTAGCCTGGGTTAGCTCATTGGTTAGCCTGGGTTAGCTCATTGGTTAGCCTGGGTAAGCTCATTGGTTAGCTTCAGTTAGCTCATTGGTTAGCCTCGGTTAGCTCATTGGTTAGCCTGGGTTAGCTCATTGGTTAGCTTCAGTTAGCTCATTGGTTAGCCTCGGTTACCTCATTGGTTAGCCTGGGTTAGCTCATTCATCGGTTAGCTCATTGTTTAGCCCGGGTTAGCTTCAGTTAGCTCATTGGTTAGCCTCGGTTAGCTCATTGGTTAGCATCAGTTAGCTCATTGGTTAGCCTCAGTTAGCTCATTGGTTAGCCTGGGTTAGCTCATTGGTTAGCCTCAGTTAGCTCATTGGTTAGCCTGGGTTAGCTCATTGGTTAGCCTGGGTTAGCTCATTGGTTAGCCTCAGTTAGCTCATTGGTTAGCCTGGGTTAGCTCATTGGTTAGCCTCGGTTACCTCATTGGTTAGCCTGGGTTAGCTCATTCATCGGTTAGCTCATTGTTTAGCCCGGGTTAGCTTCAGTTAGCTCATTGGTTAGCCTCGGTTAGCTCATTGGTTAGCATCAGTTAGCTCATTGGTTAGCCTCGGTTAGCTCATTGGTTAGCTTCAGTTAGCTCATTGGTTAGCCTGGGCTAGCTCATTGGTTAGCCTGGGTTAGCTCATTGGTTAGCATCATTAAGCTCATTGGTTAGCTTCAGTTAGCTCATTGGTTAGCTTCAGTTAGCTCATTGGTTAGCTTCAGTTAGCTCATTGGTTAGCCTGGGCTAGCTCATTGGTTAGCCTGGGTTAGCTCATTGGTTAGCATCAGTTAGCTCATTGGTTAGCCTCAGTTAGCTCATTGGTTAGCCTCGGTTAGCTCATTGGTTAGCCTGGGTTAGCTCATTACTCGGTTAGCTCATTGGTTAGCCTCGGTTAGCTCATTGGTTAGCTTCAGTTAGCTCATTGGTTAGCCTGGGCTAGCTCATTGGTTAGCCTGGGTTAGCTCATTGGTTAGCCTGGGTTAGCTCATTGGTTAGCTTCAGTTAGCTCATTGGTTAGCCTCGGTTAGCTCATTGGTTAGCATCAATTAGCTCATTGTTTAGCTTCAGTTAGCTCATTGGTTAGCTTCAGTTAGCTCATTGGTTAGCCTTGGTTAGCTCATTGGTTAGCCTGGGTTAGCTCATTGGTTAGCATCAGTTAGCTCATTGGTTAGCCTCAGTTAGCTCATTGGTTAGCATCAGTTAGGTCATTGGTTAGCCTCGGTTAGCTCATTGGTTAGCTTCAGTTAGCTCATTGGTTAGCTTCAGTTAGCCAATTGGTTAGCCTCGGTTAGCTCATTGGTTAGCCTGGGTAAGCTCAATCCTCGGTTAGCTCATTGGTTAGCCTGGGTTAGCTCATTGGTTAGCTTCAGTTAGCTCATTGGTTAGCCTGGGTTAGCTCATTGGTTAGCCTCGGTTAGCTCATTGGTTAGCCTGGGTTAGCTCATTGGTTAGCCTGGATTAGCTCATTGGTTAGCATCAGTTAGCTCATTGGTTAGCCTCAGTTAGCTCAATGGTTAGCATCAGTTAGCTCATTGGTTAGCCTCTGTTAGCTCATTGGTTAGCCTGGGTTAGCTCATTGGTTAGCCTGGGTTAGCTCATTGGTTAGCTTCGGTTAGCTCATTGGTTAGCCTCGGTTAGCTCATTGGTTAGCATCAGTTAGCTCATTGGTTAGCCTCAGTTAGCTCATTGGTTAGCCTCGGTTAGCTCATTGGTTAGCCTGGGTTAGCTCATTACTCGGTTAGCTCATTGGTTAGCCTCGGTTAGCTCATTGGTTAGCTTCAGTTAGCTCATTGGTTAGCCTGGGCTAGCTCATTGGTTAGCCTGGGTTAGCTCATTGGTTAGCCTGGGTTAGCTCATTGGTTAGCTTCAGTTAGCTCATTGGTTAGCCTCGGTTAGCTCATTGGTTAGCATCAGTTAGCTCATTGTTTAGCTTCAGTTAGCTCATTGGTTAGCTTCAGTTAGCTCATTGGTTAGCCTCGGTTAGCTCATTGGTTAGCCTGGGTTAGCTCATTGGTTAGCCTCAGTTAGCTCATTGGTTAGCATCAGTTAGGTCATTGGTTAGCCTCGGTTAGCTCATTGGTTAGCTTCAGTTAGCTCATTGGTTAGCCTGGGTTAGCTCATTGGTTAGCCTCAGTTAGCTCATTGGTTAGCCTGGGTTAGCTCATTGGTTAGCTTCAGTTAGCTCATTGGTTAGCCTCGCTTAGCTCATTGGTTAGCCTGCGTTAGCTCATTGGTTAGCTTCAGTTAGCTCATTGGTTAGCCTGGGTTAGCTCATTGGTTAGCCTGGGTTAGCTCATTGGTTAGCCTGGGTAAGCTCATTGGTTAGCTTCAGTTAGCTCATTGGTTAGCCTCGGTTAGCTCATTGGTTAGCCTGGGTTAGCTCATTGGTTAGCTTCAGTTAGCTCATTGGTTAGCCTCGGTTACCTCATTGGTTAGCCTGGCTTAGCTCATTCATCGGTTAGCTCATTGTTTAGCCCGGGTTAGCTTCAGTTAGCTCATTGGTTAGCCTCGGTTAGCTCATTGGTTAGCATCAGTTAGCTCATTGGTTAGCCTCAGTTAGCTCATTGGTTAGCCTGGGTTAGCTCATTGGTTAGCCTCAGTTAGCTCATTGGTTAGCTTGGGTTAGCTCATTGGTTAGCCTGGGTTAGCTCATTGGTTAGCCTCAGTTAGCTCATTGGTTAGCCTGGGTTAGCTCATTGGTTAGCCTCGGTTACCTCATTGGTTAGCCTGGGTTAGCTCATTCATCGGTTAGCTCATTGTTTAGCCCGGGTTAGCTTCAGTTAGCTCATTGGTTAGCCTCGGTTAGCTCATTGGTTAGTATCAGTTAGCTCATTGGTTAGCCTCGGTTAGCTCATTGGTTAGCTTCAGTTAGCTCATTGGTGTGCCTGGGCTAGCTCATTGGTTAGCCTGGGTTAGCTCATTGGTTAGCATCATTAAGCTCATTGCTTAGCTTCAGTTAGCTCATTGGTTAGCTTCAGTTAGCTCATTGGTTAGCTTCAGTTAGCTCATTGGTTAGCCTGGGCTAGCTCATTGGTTAGCCTGGGTTAGCTCATTGGTTAGCATCATTAAGCTCATTGGTTAGCTTCAGTTAGCTCATTGGTTAGCTTCAGTTAGCTCATTGGTTAGCTTCAGTTAGCTCATTGGTTAGCCTGGGTTAGCTCATTGGTTAGCCTGGGTAAGCTCATTGGTTAGCTTCAGTTAACTCATTGGTTAGCTTCAGTTAGCCAATTGGTTATTCTCGGTTAGCTCATTGGTTAGCCTGGGTTAGCTCATTCCTCGGTTAGCTCATTGGTTAGCCTGGGTTAGCTCATTGGTAAGCTTCAGTTAACTCATTGGTTAGCCTCGGTTCGCTCATTGGTTAGCCTGGGTTAGCTCATTGGTTAGCCTGGATTAGCTCATTGGTTAGCATCAGTTAGCTCATTGGTTAGCCTCAGTTAGCTCAATGGTTAGCTTCAGTTAGCTCATTGGTTAGCCTCGGTTAGCTCATTGGTTAGCTTCAGTTAGCTCATTGGTTAGCTTCAATTAGCTCATTGGTTAGCCTCGGTTAGCTCATTGGTTAGCCTGGGTTAGCTCATTCCTCGGTTAGCCTGGGTTAGCTCATTGGTTAGCTTCAGTTAGCTCATTGGTTAGCCTCGGTTAGCTCATTGGTTAGCATCAGTTAGCTCATTGGTTAGCCTCAGTTAGCTCATTGTTAGCTTCAGTTAGCTCATTGGTTAGCCTGGGTTAGCTTCAGTTAGCTCATTGGTTAGCATCAGTTAGCTCATTGTTTAGCCTCAGTTAGCTCATTGGTTAGCCTGGGTTAGCTCATTGGTTAGCCTGGGTTAGCTCATTGGTTAGCTTCGGTTAGCTCATTGGTTAGCCTCGGTTAGCTCATTGGTTAGCATCAGTTAGCTCTCTGGTTAGCATCAGTTAGCTCTCTGGTTAGCATCAGTTAGCTCTTTGGTTAGCCTCAGTTAGCTCATTGGTTAGCCTGGGTTAGCTCATTCCTCGGTTAGCTCATTGGTTAGCTTCAGTTAGCTCATTGGTTAGCCTGGGTTAGCTCATTGGTTAGCCTCAGTTAGCTCATTGGTTAGCCTGGGTTAGCTCATTGGTTAGCTTCAGTTAGCTCATTGGTTAGCCTCGCTTAGCTCATTGGTTAGCCTGCGTTAGCTCATTGGTTAGCTTCAGTTAGCTCATTGGTTAGCCTGGGTTAGCTCATTGGTTAGCCTTGGTTAGCTCATTGGTTAGCCTGGGTAAGCTCATTGGTTAGCCTGGGTTAGCTCATTGGTTAGCTTCAATTAGCTCATTGGTTAGCCTCGGTTAGCTCATTGGTTAGCCTGGGTTAGCTCATTCCTCGGTTAGCTCATTGGTTAGCCTGGGTTAGCTTCAGTTAGCTCATTGGTTAGCCTCGGTTAGCTCATTGGTTAGCATCAGTTAGCTCATTGGTTAGCCTCAGTTAGCTCATTGGTTAGCCTCGGTTAGCTCATTGGTTAGATTCAGTTAGCTCATTGGTTAGCCTGGGCTAGCTCATTGGTTAGCCTGGGTTAGCTCATTGGTTAGCCTGGGTTAGCTCATTGGTTAGCTTCAGTTAGCTCATTGGTTAGCCTCGGTTAGCTCATTGGTTAGCCTGGGTTAGCTCATTGGTTAGCATCAGTTAGCTCATTGGTTAGCCTCAGTTAGCTCATTGGTTAGCCTCGGTTAGCTCATTGGTTAGCCTGGGTTAGCTCATTACTCGGTTAGCTCATTGGTTAGCCTCGGTTAGCTCATTGGTTAGCTTCAGTTAGCTCATTGGTTAGACTGGGCTAGCTCATTGGTTAGCCTGGGTTAGCTCATTGGTTAGCCTGGGTTAGCTCATTGGTTAGCTTCAGTTAGCTCATTGGTTAGCCTCGGTTAGCTCATTGGTTAGCATCAGTTAGCTCATTGTTTAGCTTCAGTTAGCTCATTGGTTAGCTTCAGTTAGCTCATTGGTTAGCCTCTTTTAGCTCATTGGTTAGCCTGGGTTAGCTCATTGGTTAGCATCAGTTAGCTCATTGGTTAGCCACAGTTAGCTCATTGGTTAGCATCAGTTAGGTCATTGGTTAGCCTCGGTTAGCTCATTGGTTAGCTTCAGTTAGCTCATTGGTTAGCTTCAGTTAGCCAATTGGTTAGCCTCGGTTAGCTCATTGGTTAGCCTGGGTTAGCTCAATCCTCGGTTAGCTCATTGGTTAGCCTGGGTTAGCTCATTGGTTAGCTTCAGTTAGCTCATTGGTTAGCCTGGGTTAGCTCATTGGTTAGCCTCGGTTAGCTCATTGATTAGCCTGGGTTAGCTCATTGGTTAGCCTGGATTAGCTCATTGGTTAGCATCAGTTAGCTCATTGGTTAGCCTCAGTTAGCTCAATGGTTAGCATCAGTTAGCTCATTGGTTAGCCTCTCTTAGCTCATTGGTTAGCCTGGGTTAGCTCATTGGTTAGCCTGGGTTAGCTCATTGGTTAGCTTCGGTTAGCTCATTGGTTAGCCTCGGTTAGCTCATTGGTTAGCATCAGTTAGCTCATTGGTTAGCCTCAGTTAGCTCATTGGTTAGCCTCGGTTAGCTCATTGGTTAGCCTGGGTTAGCTCATTACTCGGTTAGCTCATTGGTTAGCCTTGGTTAGCTCATTGGTTAGCTTCAGTTAGCTCATTGGTTAGCCTGGGCTAGCTCATTGGTTAGCCTGGGTTAGCTCATTGGTTAGCTTCAGTTAGCTCATTGGTTAGCCTCGGTTAGCTCATTGGTTAGCATCAGTTAGCTCATTGTTTAGCTTCAGTTAGCTCATTGGTTAGCTTCAGTTAGCTCATTGGTTAGCCTCGGTTAGCTCATTGGTTAGCCTGGGTTAGCTCATTGGTTAGCATCAGTTAGCTCATTGGTTAGCCTCAGTTAGCTCATTGGTAAGCATCAGTTAGGTCATTGGTTAGCCTCGGTTAGCTCATTGGTTAGCTTCAGTTAGATCATTGGTTAGACTGGGTTAGCTCATTGGTTAGCCTGGGTTAGCTCATTGGTTAGCTTCAGTTAGCTCATTGGTTAGCCTCGCTTAGCTCATTGGTTAGCCTGCGTTAGCTCATTGGTTAGCTTCAGTTAGCTCATTGGTTAGCCTGGGTTAGCTCATTGGTTAGCCTGGGTTAGCTCATTGGTTAGCCTGGGTAAGCTCATTGGTTAGCTTCAGTTAGCTCATTGGTTAGCCTCGGTTAGCTCATTGGTTAGCCTGGGTTAGCTCATTGGTTAGCTTCAGTTAGCTCATTGGTTAGCCTCGGTTACCTCATTGGTTAGCCTGGGTTAGCTCATTCATCGGTTAGCTCATTGTTTAGCCCGGGTTAGCTTCAGTTAGCTCATTGGTTAGCCTCGGTTAGCTCATTGGTTAGTATCAGTTAGCTCATTGGTTAGCCTCGGTTAGCTCATTGGTTAGCTTCAGTTAGCTCATTGGTGTGCCTGGGCTAGCTCATTTGTTAGCCTGGGTTAGCTCATTGGTTAGCATCATTAAGCTCATTGCTTAGCTTCAGTTAGCTCATTGGTTAGCTTCAGTTAGCTCATTGGTTAGCTTCAGTTAGCTCATTGGTTAGCCTGGGCTAGCTCATTGGTTAGCCTGGGTTAGCTCATTGGTTAGCATCATTAAGCTCATTGGTTAGCTTCAGTTAGCTCATTGGTTAGCTTCAGTTAGCTCATTGGTTAGCTTCAGTTAGCTCATTGGTTAGCCTGGGTTAGCTCATTGGTTAGCCTGGGTAAGCTCATTGGTTAGCTTCAGTTAACTCATTGGTTAGCTTCAGTTAGCCAATTGGTTATTCTCGGTTAGCTCATTGGTTAGCCTGGGTTAGCTCATTCCTCGGTTAGCTCATTGGTTAGCCTGGGTTAGCTCATTGGTAAGCTTCAGTTAACTCATTGGTTAGCCTCGGTTCGCTCATTGGTTAGCCTGGGTTAGCTCATTGGTTAGCCTGGATTAGCTCATTGGTTAGCATCAGTTAGCTCATTGGTTAGCCTCAGTTAGCTCAATGGTTAGCTTCAGTTAGCTCATTGGTTAGCCTCGGTTAGCTCATTGGTTAGCTTCAGTTAGCTCATTGGTTAGCTTCAATTAGCTCATTGGTTAGCCTCGGTTAGCTCATTGGTTAGCCTGGGTTAGCTCATTCCTCGGTTAGCCTGGGTTAGCTCATTGGTTAGCTTCAGTTAGCTCATTGGTTAGCCTCGGTTAGCTCATTGGTTAGCATCAGTTAGCTCATTTGTTAGCCTCAGTTAGCTCATTGTTAGCTTCAGTTAGCTCATTGGTTAGCCTGGGTTAGCTTCAGTTAGCTCATTGGTTAGCATCAGTTAGCTCATTGTTTAGCCTCAGTTAGCTCATTGGTTAGCCTGGGTTAGCTCATTGGTTAGCCTGGGTTAGCTCATTGGTTAGCTTCGGTTAGCTCATTGGTTAGCCTCGGTTAGCTCATTGGTTAGCATCAGTTAGCTCTCTGGTTAGCATCAGTTAGCTCTCTGGTTAGCATCAGTTAGCTCTTTGGTTAGCCTCAGTTAGCTCATTGGTTAGCCTGGGTTAGCTCATTCCTCGGTTAGCTCATTGGTTAGCTTCAGTTAGCTCATTGGTTAGCCTGGGTTAGCTCATTGGTTAGCCTCAGTTAGCTCATTGGTTAGCCTGGGTTAGCTCATTGGTTAGCTTCAGTTAGCTCATTGGTTAGCCTCGCTTAGCTCATTGGTTAGCCTGCGTTAGCTCATTGGTTAGCTTCAGTTAGCTCATTGGTTAGCCTGGGTTAGCTCATTGGTTAGCCTTGGTTAGCTCATTGGTTAGCCTGGGTAAGCTCATTGGTTAGCCTGGGTTAGCTCATTGGTTAGCTTCAATTAGCTCATTGGTTAGCCTCGGTTAGCTCATTGGTTAGCCTGGGTTAGCTCATTCCTCGGTTAGCTCATTGGTTAGCCTGGGTTAGCTTCAGTTAGCTCATTGGTTAGCCTCGGTTAGCTCATTGGTTAGCATCAGTTAGCTCATTGGTTAGCCTCAGTTAGCTCATTGGTTAGCCTCGGTTAGCTCATTGGTTAGATTCAGTTAGCTCATTGGTTAGCCTGGGCTAGCTCATTGGTTAGCCTGGGTTAGCTCATTGGTTAGCCTGGGTTAGCTCATTGGTTAGCTTCAGTTAGCTCATTGGTTAGCCTCGGTTAGCTCATTGGTTAGCCTGGGTTAGCTCATTGGTTAGCATCAGTTAGCTCATTGGTTAGCCTCAGTTAGCTCATTGGTTAGCCTCGGTTAGCTCATTGGTTAGCCTGGGTTAGCTCATTACTCGGTTAGCTCATTGGTTAGCCTCGGTTAGCTCATTGGTTAGCTTCAGTTAGCTCATTGGTTAGACTGGGCTAGCTCATTGGTTAGCCTGGGTTAGCTCATTGGTTAGCCTGGGTTAGCTCATTGGTTAGCTTCAGTTAGCTCATTGGTTAGCCTCGGTTAGCTCATTGGTTAGCATCAGTTAGCTCATTGTTTAGCTTCAGTTAGCTCATTGGTTAGCTTCAGTTAGCTCATTGGTTAGCCTCTTTTAGCTCATTGGTTAGCCTGGGTTAGCTCATTGGTTAGCATCAGTTAGCTCATTGGTTAGCCACAGTTAGCTCATTGGTTAGCATCAGTTAGGTCATTGGTTAGCCTCGGTTAGCTCATTGGTTAGCTTCAGTTAGCTCATTGGTTAGCTTCAGTTAGCCAATTGGTTAGCCTCGGTTAGCTCATTGGTTAGCCTGGGTTAGCTCAATCCTCGGTTAGCTCATTGGTTAGCCTGGGTTAGCTCATTGGTTAGCTTCAGTTAGCTCATTGGTTAGCCTGGGTTAGCTCATTGGTTAGCCTCGGTTAGCTCATTGATTAGCCTGGGTTAGCTCATTGGTTAGCCTGGATTAGCTCATTGGTTAGCATCAGTTAGCTCATTGGTTAGCCTCAGTTAGCTCAATGGTTAGCATCAGTTAGCTCATTGGTTAGCCTCTCTTAGCTCATTGGTTAGCCTGGGTTAGCTCATTGGTTAGCCTGGGTTAGCTCATTGGTTAGCTTCGGTTAGCTCATTGGTTAGCCTCGGTTAGCTCATTGGTTAGCATCAGTTAGCTCATTGGTTAGCCTCAGTTAGCTCATTGGTTAGCCTCGGTTAGCTCATTGGTTAGCCTGGGTTAGCTCATTACTCGGTTAGCTCATTGGTTAGCCTCGGTTAGCTCATTGGTTAGCTTCAGTTAGCTCATTGGTTAGCCTGGGCTAGCTCATTGGTTAGCCTGGGTTAGCTCATTGGTTAGCTTCAGTTAGCTCATTGGTTAGCCTCGGTTAGCTCATTGGTTAGCATCAGTTAGCTCATTGTTTAGCTTCAGTTAGCTCATTGGTTAGCTTCAGTTAGCTCATTGGTTAGCCTCGGTTAGCTCATTGGTTAGCCTGGGTTAGCTCATTGGTTAGCATCAGTTAGCTCATTGGTTAGCCTCAGTTAGCTCATTGGTAAGCATCAGTTAGGTCATTGGTTAGCCTCGGTTAGCTCATTGGTTAGCTTCAGTTAGATCATTGGTTAGACTGGGTTAGCTCATTGGTTAGCCTGGGTTAGCTCATTGGTTAGCTTCAGTTAGCTCATTGGTTAGCCTCGCTTAGCTCATTGGTTAGCCTGCGTTAGCTCATTGGTTAGCTTCAGTTAGCTCATTGGTTAGCCTGGGTTAGCTCATTGGTTAGCCTGGGTTAGCTCATTGGTTAGCCTGGGTAAGCTCATTGGTTAGCTTCAGTTAGCTCATTGGTTAGCCTCGGTTAGCTCATTGGTTAGCCTGGGTTAGCTCATTGGTTAGCTTCAGTTAGCTCATTGGTTAGCCTCGGTTACCTCATTGGTTAGCCTGGGTTAGCTCATTCATCGGTTAGCTCATTGTTTAGCCCGGGTTAGCTTCAGTTAGCTCATTGGTTAGCCTCGGTTAGCTCATTGGTTAGCATCAGTTAGCTCATTGGTTAGCCTCAGTTAGCTCATTGGTTAGCCTGGGTTAGCTCATTGGTTAGCCTCAGTTAGCTCATTGGTTAGCCTGGGTTAGCTCATTGGTTAGCCTGGGTTAGCTCATTGGTTAGCCTCAGTTAGCTCATTGGTTAGCCTGGGTTAGCTCATTGGTTAGCCTCGGTTACCTCATTGGTTAGCCTGGGTTAGCTCATTCATCGGTTAGCTCATTGTTTAGCCCGGGTTAGCTTCAGTTAGCTCATTGGTTAGCCTCGGTTAGCTCATTGGTTAGCATCAGTTAGCTCATTGGTTAGCCTCGGTTAGCTCATTGGTTAGCTTCAGTTAGCTCATTGGTTAGCCTGGGCTAGCTCATTGGTTAGCCTGGGTTAGCTCATTGGTTAGCATCATTAAGCTCATTGGTTAGCTTCAGTTAGCTCATTGGTTAGCTTCAGTTAGCTCATTGGTTAGCTTCAGTTAGCTCATTGGTTAGCCTGGGCTAGCTCATTGGTTAGCCTGGGTTAGCTCATTGGTTAGCATCAGTTAGCTCATTGGTTAGCCTCAGTTAGCTCATTGGTTAGCCTCGGTTAGCTCATTGGTTAGCCTGGGTTAGCTCATTACTCGGTTAGCTCATTGGTTAGCCTCGGTTAGCTCATTGGTTAGCTTCAGTTAGCTCATTGGTTAGCCTGGGCTAGCTCATTGGTTAGCCTGGGTTAGCTCATTGGTTAGCCTGGGTTAGCTCATTGGTTAGCTTCAGTTAGCTCATTGGTTAGCCTCGGTTAGCTCATTGGTTAGCATCAATTAGCTCATTGTTTAGCTTCAGTTAGCTCATTGGTTAGCTTCAGTTAGCTCATTGGTTAGCCTCGGTTAGCTCATTGGTTAGCCTGGGTTAGCTCATTGGTTAGCATCAGTTAGCTCATTGGTTAGCCTCAGTTAGCTCATTGGTTAGCATCAGTTAGGTCATTGGTTAGCCTCGGTTAGCTCATTGGTTAGCTTCAGTTAGCTCATTGGTTAGCTTCAGTTAGCCAATTGGTTAGCCTCGGTTAGCTCATTGGTTAGCCTGGGTAAGCTCAATCCTCGGTTAGCTCATTGGTTAGCCTGGGTTAGCTCATTGGTTAGCTTCAGTTAGCTCATTGGTTAGCCTGGGTTAGCTCATTGGTTAGCCTCGGTTAGCTCATTGGTTAGCCTGGGTTAGCTCATTGGTTAGCCTGGATTAGCTCATTGGTTAGCATCAGTTAGCTCATTGGTTAGCCTCAGTTAGCTCAATGGTTAGCATCAGTTAGCTCATTGGTTAGCCTCTGTTAGCTCATTGGTTAGCCTGGGTTAGCTCATTGGTTAGCCTGGGTTAGCTCATTGGTTAGCTTCGGTTAGCTCATTGGTTAGCCTCGGTTAGCTCATTGGTTAGCATCAGTTAGCTCATTGGTTAGCCTCAGTTAGCTCATTGGTTAGCCTCGGTTAGCTCATTGGTTAGCCTGGGTTAGCTCATTACTCGGTTAGCTCATTGGTTAGCCTCGGTTAGCTCATTGGTTAGCTTCAGTTAGCTCATTGGTTAGCCTGGGCTAGCTCATTGGTTAGCCTGGGTTAGCTCATTGGTTAGCCTGGGTTAGCTCATTGGTTAGCTTCAGTTAGCTCATTGGTTAGCCTCGGTTAGCTCATTGGTTAGCATCAGTTAGCTCATTGTTTAGCTTCAGTTAGCTCATTGGTTAGCTTCAGTTAGCTCATTGGTTAGCCTCGGTTAGCTCATTGGTTAGCCTGGGTTAGCTCATTGGTTAGCCTCAGTTAGCTCATTGGTTAGCATCAGTTAGGTCATTGGTTAGCCTCGGTTAGCTCATTGGTTAGCTTCAGTTAGCTCATTGGTTAGCCTGGGTTAGCTCATTGGTTAGCCTCAGTTAGCTCATTGGTTAGCCTGGGTTAGCTCATTGGTTAGCTTCAGTTAGCTCATTGGTTAGCCTCGCTTAGCTCATTGGTTAGCCTGCGTTAGCTCATTGGTTAGCTTCAGTTAGCTCATTGGTTAGCCTGGGTTAGCTCATTGGTTAGCCTGGGTTAGCTCATTGGTTAGCCTGGGTAAGCTCATTGGTTAGCTTCAGTTAGCTCATTGGTTAGCCTCGGTTAGCTCATTGGTTAGCCTGGGTTAGCTCATTGGTTAGCTTCAGTTAGCTCATTGGTTAGCCTCGGTTAGCTCATTGGTTAGCTTCAGTAAGCTCATTGGTTAGCTTCAGTTAGCTCATTGGTTAGCCTCGGTTAGCTCATTGGTTAGCCTGGGTTAGCTCATTCCTCGGTTAGCCTGGGTTAGCTCATTGGTTAGCTTCAGTTAGCTCATTGGTTAGCCTCGGTTAGCTCATTGGTTATCATCAGTTAGCTCATTGGTTAGCCTCAGTTAGCTCATTGTTAGCTTCAGTTAGCTCATTGGTTAGCCTGGGTTAGCCTGGGTTAGCTTCAGTTAGCTCATTGGTTAGCATCAGTTAGCTCATTGTTTAGCCTGGGTTAGCTCATTGGTTAGCCTGGGTTAGCTCATTGGTTAGCTTCGTTTAGCTCATTGGATAGCCTCGGTTAGCTCAATGGTTAGCATCAGTTAGCTCTCTGGTTAGCATCAGTTAGCTCTTTGGTTAGCCTCAGTTAGCTCATTGGTTAGCCTGGGTTAGCTCATTCCTCGGTTAGCTCATTGGTTAGCTTCAGTTAGCTTATTGGTTAGCCTGGGTTAGCTCATTGGTTAGCCTCAGTTAGCTCATTGGTTAGCCTGGGTTAGCTCATTGGTTAGCTTCAGTTAGCTCATTGGTTAGCCTCTGTTAGCTCATTGGTTAGCCTGCTTTTAGCTCATTGGTTAGCTTCAGTTAGCTCATTGGTTAGCCTGGGTTAGCTCATTGGTTAGCCTGGGTAAGCTCATTGGTTAGCTTCAGTTAGCTCATTGGTTAGCCTCGGTTAGCTCATTGGTTAGCCTGGGTTAGCTCATTGGTTAGCTTCAGTTCGCTCATTGGTTACCCTCGGTTACCTCATTGGTTAGCTTCAGTTAGCTCATTGGTTAGCCTGGGCTAGCTCATTGGTTATTCTCGGTTAGCTCATTGGTTAGCCTGGGTTAGCTCATTCCTCGGTTAGCCTGGGTTAGCTCATTGGTTAGCTTCAGTTAGCTCATTGGTTAGCCTCGGTTAACTCATTGGTTAGCATCAGTTAGCTCATTGGTTAGCCTCAGTTAGCTCATTGTTAGCTTCAGTTAGCTCATTGGTTAGCCTGGGTTAGCCTGGGTTAGCTTCAGTTAGCTCATTGGTTAGCATCAGTTAGCTCATTGTTTAGCCTCAGTTAGCTCATTGGTTAGCCTGGGTTAGCTCATTGGTTAGCCTGGGTTAGCTCATTGGTTAGCTTCGTTTAGCTCATTGGTTAGCCTTGGTTAGCTCATTGGTTAGCATCAGTTATCTCTCTGGTTAGCATCAGTTAGCTCTTTGGTTAGCCTCAGTTAACTCATTGGTTAGCCTGGGTTAGCTCATTCCTCGGTTAGCTCATTGGTTAGCTTCAGTTAGCTCATTGGTTAGCCTGGGTTAGCTCATTGGTTAGCCTCAGTTAGCTCATTGGTTAGCCTGGGTTAGCTCATTGGTTAGCTTCAGTTAGCTCATTGGTTAGCCTCGGTTAGCTCATTGGTTAGCCTGCGTTAGCTCATTGGTTAGCTTCAGTTAGCTCATTGGTTAGCTTGGGTTAGCTCATTGGTTAGCCTGGGTTAGCTCATTGGTTAGCCTGGGTAAGCTCATTGGTTAGCTTCAGTTAGCTCATTGGTTAGCCTCGGTTAGCTCATTGGTTAGCCTGGGTTAGGTCATTGGTTAGCTTCAGTTAGCTCATTGGTTAGCCTCGGTTACCTCATTGGTTAGCCTGGGTTAGCTCATTCATCGGTTAGCTCATTGTTTAGCCCGGGTTAGCTTCAGTTAGCTCATTGGTTAGCCTCGGTTAGCTCATTGGTTAGCATCAGTTAGCTCATTGGTTAGCCTCAGTTAGCTCATTGGTTAGCTTCAGTTAGCTCATTGGTTAGCTTCAGTTAGCTCATTGGTTAGCTTCAGTTAGCTCATTGGTTAGCCTGGGTTAGCTCATTGGTTAGCCTGGTTTAGCTCGTTGGTTAGCCTGGGTAAGCTCATTGGTTAGCTTCAGTTAGCTCATTGGTTAGCTTCAGTTAGCCAATTGGTTAGCCTCGGTTAGCTCATTGGTTAGCCTGGTTTAGCTCATTCCTCGGTTAGCTCAGTGGTTAGCCTGGGTTAGCTCATTGGTAAGCTTCAGTTAGCTAATTGGTTAGCCTCGGTTAGCTCATTGGTTAGCCTGGGTTAGCTCATTGGTTAGCCTGGATTAGCTCATTGGTTAGCATCAGTTAGCTCATTGGTTAGCCTCAGTTAGCTCAATGGTTAGCATCAGTTAGCTCATTGGTTAGCCTCGGTTAGCTCATTGGTTAGCTTCAGTTAGCTCATTGGTTAGCTTCAGTTAGCTCATTGGTTAGCCTCGGTTAGCTCATTGGTTAGCCTCGGTTAGCTCATTGGTTAGATTCAGTTAGCTCATTGGTTAGCCTAGGCTAGCTCATTGGTTAGCCTGGGTTAGCTCATTGGTTAGCCTGGGTTAGCTCATTGGTTAGCTTCAGTTAGCTCATGGGTTAGCCTCGGTTAGCTCATTGGTTAGCCTGGGTTAGCTCATTCCTCGGTTAGCTCATTGGTTAGCCTGGGTTAGCTTCAGTTAGGTCATTGGTTAGCCTCGGTTAGCTCATTGGTTAGCATCAGTTAGCTCATTGGTTAGCCTCAGTTAGCTCATTGGTTAGCCTCGGTTAGCTCATTGGTTAGATTAAGTTAGCTCATTGGTTAGCCTCGGTTAGCTCATTAGTTAGCCTGGGTTAGCTCATTGGTTAGCATCAGTTAGCTCATTGGTTAGCCTCAGTTAGCTCATTGGTTAGCCTCGGTTAGCTCATTGGTTAGCCTGTGTTAGCTCATTGGTTAGCTTCAGTTAGCTCATTGGTTAGCTTCAGTTAGCTCATTGGTTAGCCTGGGTTAGCTCATTGGTTAGCCTGGGTTAGCTCATTCCTCGGTTAGCTCATTGGTTAGCCTGGGTTAGCTTCAGTTAGCTCATTGGTTAGCCTCGGTTAGCTCATTGGTTAGCATCAGTTAGCTCATTGGTTAGCCTCAATTAGCTCATTGGTTAGCCTCGGTTAGCTCATTGGTTAGATTCAGTTAGCTCATTGGTTAGCCTCAGAAGGCTCATTGGTTAGCCTGGGTTAGCTCATTGGTTAGTCTGGGTTAGCTCATTGGTTAGCTTCAGTTAGCTCATTGGTTAGCCTCGGTTAGCTCATTGGTTAGCCTGGGTTAGCTCATTGGTTAGCCTGGGTTAGCTCATTGGTTAGCCTGGGTTAGCTCATTGGTTAGCTTCAGTTAGCTCATTGGTTAGCCTCGGTTAGCTCATTGGTTAGCCTGGGTTAGCTCATTGGTTAGCATCAGTTAGCTCATTGGTTAGCCTCAGTTAGCTCATTGGTTAGCCTCGGTTAGCTCATTGGTTAGCCTGGGTTAGCTCATTACTCGGTTAGCTCATTGGTTAGCCTCGGTTAGCTCATTGGTTAGCTTCAGTTAGCTCATTGGTTAGACTGGGCTAGCTCATTGGTTAGCCTGGGTTAGCTCATTGGTTAGCCTGGGTTAGCTCATTGGTTAGCTTCAGTTAGCTCATTGGTTAGCCTCGGTTAGCTCATTGGTTAGCATCAGTTAGCTCATTGTTTAGCTTCAGTTAGCTCATTGGTTAGCTTCAGTTAGCTCATTGGTTAGCCTCGGTTAGCTCATTGGTTAGCCTGGGTTAGCTCATTGGTTAGCATCAGTTAGCTCATTGGTTAGCCACAGTTAGCTCATTGGTTAGCATCAGTTAGGTCATTGGTTAGCCTCGGTTAGCTCATTGGTTAGCTTCAGTTAGCTCATTGGTTAGCTTCAGTTAGCCAATTGGTTAGCCTCGGTTAGCTCATTGGTTAGCCTGGGTTAGCTCAATCCTCGGTTAGCTCATTGGTTAGCCTGGGTTAGCTCATTGGTTAGCTTCAGTTAGCTCATTGGTTAGCCTGGGTTAGCTCATTGGTTAGCCTCGGTTAGCTCATTGATTAGCCTGGGTTAGCTCATTGGTTAGCCTGGATTAGCTCATTGGTTAGCATCAGTTAGCTCATTGGTTAGCCTCAGTTAGCTCAATGGTTAGCATCAGTTAGCTCATTGGTTAGCTTCAGTTAGCTCATTGGTTAGCCTCGCTTAGCTCATTGGTTAGCCTGCGTTAGCTCATTGGTTAGCTTCAGTTAGCTCATTGGTTAGCCTGGGTTAGCTCATTGGTTAGCCTGGGTTAGCTCATTGGTTAGCCTGGGTAAGCTCATTGGTTAGCTTCAGTTAGCTCATTGGTTAGCCTCGGTTAGCTCATTGGTTAGCCTGGGTTAGCTCATTGGTTAGCTTCAGTTAGCTCATTGGTTAGCCTCGGTTACCTCATTGGTTAGCCTGGGTTAGCTCATTCATCGGTTAGCTCATTGTTTAGCCCGGGTTAGCTTCAGTTAGCTCATTGGTTAGCCTCGGTTAGCTCATTGGTTAGCATCAGTTAGCTCATTGGTTAGCCTCAGTTAGCTCATTGGTTAGCCTGGGTTAGCTCATTGGTTAGCCTCAGTTAGCTCATTGGTTAGCCTGGGTTAGCTCATTGGTTAGCCTGGGTTAGCTCATTGGTTAGCCTCAGTTAGCTCATTGGTTAGCCTGGGTTAGCTCATTGGTTAGCCTCGGTTACCTCATTGGTTAGCCTGGGTTAGCTCATTCATCGGTTAGCTCATTGTTTAGCCCGGGTTAGCTTCAGTTAGCTCATTGGTTAGCCTCGGTTAGCTCATTGGTTAGCATCAGTTAGCTCATTGGTTAGCCTCGGTTAGCTCATTGGTTAGCTTCAGTTAGCTCATTGGTTAGCCTGGGCTAGCTCATTGGTTAGCCTGGGTTAGCTCATTGGTTAGCATCATTAAGCTCATTGGTTAGCTTCAGTTAGCTCATTGGTTAGCTTCAGTTAGCTCATTGGTTAGCTTCAGTTAGCTCATTGGTTAGCCTGGGCTAGCTCATTGGTTAGCCTGGGTTAGCTCATTGGTTAGCATCAGTTAGCTCATTGGTTAGCCTCAGTTAGCTCATTGGTTAGCCTCGGTTAGCTCATTGGTTAGCCTGGGTTAGCTCATTACTCGGTTAGCTCATTGGTTAGCCTCGGTTAGCTCATTGGTTAGCTTCAGTTAGCTCATTGGTTAGCCTGGGCTAGCTCATTGGTTAGCCTGGGTTAGCTCATTGGTTAGCCTGGGTTAGCTCATTGGTTAGCTTCAGTTAGCTCATTGGTTAGCCTCGGTTAGCTCATTGGTTAGCATCAATTAGCTCATTGTTTAGCTTCAGTTAGCTCATTGGTTAGCTTCAGTTAGCTCATTGGTTAGCCTTGGTTAGCTCATTGGTTAGCCTGGGTTAGCTCATTGGTTAGCATCAGTTAGCTCATTGGTTAGCCTCAGTTAGCTCATTGGTTAGCATCAGTTAGGTCATTGGTTAGCCTCGGTTAGCTCATTGGTTAGCTTCAGTTAGCTCATTGGTTAGCTTCAGTTAGCCAATTGGTTAGCCTCGGTTAGCTCATTGGTTAGCCTGGGTAAGCTCAATCCTCGGTTAGCTCATTGGTTAGCCTGGGTTAGCTCATTGGTTAGCTTCAGTTAGCTCATTGGTTAGCCTGGGTTAGCTCATTGGTTAGCCTCGGTTAGCTCATTGGTTAGCCTGGGTTAGCTCATTGGTTAGCCTGGATTAGCTCATTGGTTAGCATCAGTTAGCTCATTGGTTAGCCTCAGTTAGCTCAATGGTTAGCATCAGTTAGCTCATTGGTTAGCCTCTGTTAGCTCATTGGTTAGCCTGGGTTAGCTCATTGGTTAGCCTGGGTTAGCTCATTGGTTAGCTTCGGTTAGCTCATTGGTTAGCCTCGGTTAGCTCATTGGTTAGCATCAGTTAGCTCATTGGTTAGCCTCAGTTAGCTCATTGGTTAGCCTCGGTTAGCTCATTGGTTAGCCTGGGTTAGCTCATTACTCGGTTAGCTCATTGGTTAGCCTCGGTTAGCTCATTGGTTAGCTTCAGTTAGCTCATTGGTTAGCCTGGGCTAGCTCATTGGTTAGCCTGGGTTAGCTCATTGGTTAGCCTGGGTTAGCTCATTGGTTAGCTTCAGTTAGCTCATTGGTTAGCCTCGGTTAGCTCATTGGTTAGCATCAGTTAGCTCATTGTTTAGCTTCAGTTAGCTCATTGGTTAGCTTCAGTTAGCTCATTGGTTAGCCTCGGTTAGCTCATTGGTTAGCCTGGGTTAGCTCATTGGTTAGCCTCAGTTAGCTCATTGGTTAGCATCAGTTAGGTCATTGGTTAGCCTCGGTTAGCTCATTGGTTAGCTTCAGTTAGCTCATTGGTTAGCCTGGGTTAGCTCATTGGTTAGCCTCAGTTAGCTCATTGGTTAGCCTGGGTTAGCTCATTGGTTAGCTTCAGTTAGCTCATTGGTTAGCCTCGCTTAGCTCATTGGTTAGCCTGCGTTAGCTCATTGGTTAGCTTCAGTTAGCTCATTGGTTAGCCTGGGTTAGCTCATTGGTTAGCCTGGGTTAGCTCATTGGTTAGCCTGGGTAAGCTCATTGGTTAGCTTCAGTTAGCTCATTGGTTAGCCTCGGTTAGCTCATTGGTTAGCCTGGGTTAGCTCATTGGTTAGCTTCAGTTAGCTCATTGGTTAGCCTCGGTTACCTCATTGGTTAGCCTGGCTTAGCTCATTCATCGGTTAGCTCATTGTTTAGCCCGGGTTAGCTTCAGTTAGCTCATTGGTTAGCCTCGGTTAGCTCATTGGTTAGCATCAGTTAGCTCATTGGTTAGCCTCAGTTAGCTCATTGGTTAGCCTGGGTTAGCTCATTGGTTAGCCTCAGTTAGCTCATTGGTTAGCTTGGGTTAGCTCATTGGTTAGCCTGGGTTAGCTCATTGGTTAGCCTCAGTTAGCTCATTGGTTAGCCTGGGTTAGCTCATTGGTTAGCCTCGGTTACCTCATTGGTTAGCCTGGGTTAGCTCATTCATCGGTTAGCTCATTGTTTAGCCCGGGTTAGCTTCAGTTAGCTCATTGGTTAGCCTCGGTTAGCTCATTGGTTAGTATCAGTTAGCTCATTGGTTAGCCTCGGTTAGCTCATTGGTTAGCTTCAGTTAGCTCATTGGTGTGCCTGGGCTAGCTCATTGGTTAGCCTGGGTTAGCTCATTGGTTAGCATCATTAAGCTCATTGCTTAGCTTCAGTTAGCTCATTGGTTAGCTTCAGTTAGCTCATTGGTTAGCTTCAGTTAGCTCATTGGTTAGCCTGGGCTAGCTCATTGGTTAGCCTGGGTTAGCTCATTGGTTAGCATCATTAAGCTCATTGGTTAGCTTCAGTTAGCTCATTGGTTAGCTTCAGTTAGCTCATTGGTTAGCTTCAGTTAGCTCATTGGTTAGCCTGGGTTAGCTCATTGGTTAGCCTGGGTAAGCTCATTGGTTAGCTTCAGTTAACTCATTGGTTAGCTTCAGTTAGCCAATTGGTTATTCTCGGTTAGCTCATTGGTTAGCCTGGGTTAGCTCATTCCTCGGTTAGCTCATTGGTTAGCCTGGGTTAGCTCATTGGTAAGCTTCAGTTAACTCATTGGTTAGCCTCGGTTCGCTCATTGGTTAGCCTGGGTTAGCTCATTGGTTAGCCTGGATTAGCTCATTGGTTAGCATCAGTTAGCTCATTGGTTAGCCTCAGTTAGCTCAATGGTTAGCTTCAGTTAGCTCATTGGTTAGCCTCGGTTAGCTCATTGGTTAGCTTCAGTTAGCTCATTGGTTAGCTTCAATTAGCTCATTGGTTAGCCTCGGTTAGCTCATTGGTTAGCCTGGGTTAGCTCATTCCTCGGTTAGCCTGGGTTAGCTCATTGGTTAGCTTCAGTTAGCTCATTGGTTAGCCTCGGTTAGCTCATTGGTTAGCATCAGTTAGCTCATTGGTTAGCCTCAGTTAGCTCATTGTTAGCTTCAGTTAGCTCATTGGTTAGCCTGGGTTAGCTTCAGTTAGCTCATTGGTTAGCATCAGTTAGCTCATTGTTTAGCCTCAGTTAGCTCATTGGTTAGCCTGGGTTAGCTCATTGGTTAGCCTGGGTTAGCTCATTGGTTAGCTTCGGTTAGCTCATTGGTTAGCCTCGGTTAGCTCATTGGTTAGCATCAGTTAGCTCTCTGGTTAGCATCAGTTAGCTCTCTGGTTAGCATCAGTTAGCTCTTTGGTTAGCCTCAGTTAGCTCATTGGTTAGCCTGGGTTAGCTCATTCCTCGGTTAGCTCATTGGTTAGCTTCAGTTAGCTCATTGGTTAGCCTGGGTTAGCTCATTGGTTAGCCTCAGTTAGCTCATTGGTTAGCCTGGGTTAGCTCATTGGTTAGCTTCAGTTAGCTCATTGGTTAGCCTCGCTTAGCTCATTGGTTAGCCTGCGTTAGCTCATTGGTTAGCTTCAGTTAGCTCATTGGTTAGCCTGGGTTAGCTCATTGGTTAGCCTTGGTTAGCTCATTGGTTAGCCTGGGTAAGCTCATTGGTTAGCCTGGGTTAGCTCATTGGTTAGCTTCAATTAGCTCATTGGTTAGCCTCGGTTAGCTCATTGGTTAGCCTGGGTTAGCTCATTCCTCGGTTAGCTCATTGGTTAGCCTGGGTTAGCTTCAGTTAGCTCATTGGTTAGCCTCGGTTAGCTCATTGGTTAGCATCAGTTAGCTCATTGGTTAGCCTCAGTTAGCTCATTGGTTAGCCTCGGTTAGCTCATTGGTTAGATTCAGTTAGCTCATTGGTTAGCCTGGGCTAGCTCATTGGTTAGCCTGGGTTAGCTCATTGGTTAGCCTGGGTTAGCTCATTGGTTAGCTTCAGTTAGCTCATTGGTTAGCCTCGGTTAGCTCATTGGTTAGCCTGGGTTAGCTCATTGGTTAGCATCAGTTAGCTCATTGGTTAGCCTCAGTTAGCTCATTGGTTAGCCTCGGTTAGCTCATTGGTTAGCCTGGGTTAGCTCATTACTCGGTTAGCTCATTGGTTAGCCTCGGTTAGCTCATTGGTTAGCTTCAGTTAGCTCATTGGTTAGACTGGGCTAGCTCATTGGTTAGCCTGGGTTAGCTCATTGGTTAGCCTGGGTTAGCTCATTGGTTAGCTTCAGTTAGCTCATTGGTTAGCCTCGGTTAGCTCATTGGTTAGCATCAGTTAGCTCATTGTTTAGCTTCAGTTAGCTCATTGGTTAGCTTCAGTTAGCTCATTGGTTAGCCTCTTTTAGCTCATTGGTTAGCCTGGGTTAGCTCATTGGTTAGCATCAGTTAGCTCATTGGTTAGCCACAGTTAGCTCATTGGTTAGCATCAGTTAGGTCATTGGTTAGCCTCGGTTAGCTCATTGGTTAGCTTCAGTTAGCTCATTGGTTAGCTTCAGTTAGCCAATTGGTTAGCCTCGGTTAGCTCATTGGTTAGCCTGGGTTAGCTCAATCCTCGGTTAGCTCATTGGTTAGCCTGGGTTAGCTCATTGGTTAGCTTCAGTTAGCTCATTGGTTAGCCTGGGTTAGCTCATTGGTTAGCCTCGGTTAGCTCATTGATTAGCCTGGGTTAGCTCATTGGTTAGCCTGGATTAGCTCATTGGTTAGCATCAGTTAGCTCATTGGTTAGCCTCAGTTAGCTCAATGGTTAGCATCAGTTAGCTCATTGGTTAGCCTCTCTTAGCTCATTGGTTAGCCTGGGTTAGCTCATTGGTTAGCCTGGGTTAGCTCATTGGTTAGCTTCGGTTAGCTCATTGGTTAGCCTCGGTTAGCTCATTGGTTAGCATCAGTTAGCTCATTGGTTAGCCTCAGTTAGCTCATTGGTTAGCCTCGGTTAGCTCATTGGTTAGCCTGGGTTAGCTCATTACTCGGTTAGCTCATTGGTTAGCCTCGGTTAGCTCATTGGTTAGCTTCAGTTAGCTCATTGGTTAGCCTGGGCTAGCTCATTGGTTAGCCTGGGTTAGCTCATTGGTTAGCTTCAGTTAGCTCATTGGTTAGCCTCGGTTAGCTCATTGGTTAGCATCAGTTAGCTCATTGTTTAGCTTCAGTTAGCTCATTGGTTAGCTTCAGTTAGCTCATTGGTTAGCCTCGGTTAGCTCATTGGTTAGCCTGGGTTAGCTCATTGGTTAGCATCAGTTAGCTCATTGGTTAGCCTCAGTTAGCTCATTGGTAAGCATCAGTTAGGTCATTGGTTAGCCTCGGTTAGCTCATTGGTTAGCTTCAGTTAGATCATTGGTTAGACTGGGTTAGCTCATTGGTTAGCCTGGGTTAGCTCATTGGTTAGCTTCAGTTAGCTCATTGGTTAGCCTCGCTTAGCTCATTGGTTAGCCTGCGTTAGCTCATTGGTTAGCTTCAGTTAGCTCATTGGTTAGCCTGGGTTAGCTCATTGGTTAGCCTGGGTTAGCTCATTGGTTAGCCTGGGTAAGCTCATTGGTTAGCTTCAGTTAGCTCATTGGTTAGCCTCGGTTAGCTCATTGGTTAGCCTGGGTTAGCTCATTGGTTAGCTTCAGTTAACTCATTGGTTAGCTTCAGTTAGCCAATTGGTTATTCTCGGTTAGCTCATTGGTTAGCCTGGGTTAGCTCATTCCTCGGTTAGCTCATTGGTTAGCCTGGGTTAGCTCATTGGTAAGCTTCAGTTAACTCATTGGTTAGCCTCGGTTCGCTCATTGGTTAGCCTGGGTTAGCTCATTGGTTAGCCTGGATTAGCTCATTGGTTAGCATCAGTTAGCTCATTGGTTAGCCTCAGTTAGCTCAATGGTTAGCTTCAGTTAGCTCATTGGTTAGCCTCGGTTAGCTCATTGGTTAGCTTCAGTTAGCTCATTGGTTAGCTTCAATTAGCTCATTGGTTAGCCTCGGTTAGCTCATTGGTTAGCCTGGGTTAGCTCATTCCTCGGTTAGCCTGGGTTAGCTCATTGGTTAGCTTCAGTTAGCTCATTGGTTAGCCTCGGTTAGCTCATTGGTTAGCATCAGTTAGCTCATTGGTTAGCCTCAGTTAGCTCATTGTTAGCTTCAGTTAGCTCATTGGTTAGCCTGGGTTAGCTTCAGTTAGCTCATTGGTTAGCATCAGTTAGCTCATTGTTTAGCCTCAGTTAGCTCATTGGTTAGCCTGGGTTAGCTCATTGGTTAGCCTGGGTTAGCTCATTGGTTAGCTTCGGTTAGCTCATTGGTTAGCCTCGGTTAGCTCATTGGTTAGCATCAGTTAGCTCTCTGGTTAGCATCAGTTAGCTCTCTGGTTAGCATCAGTTAGCTCTTTGGTTAGCCTCAGTTAGCTCATTGGTTAGCCTGGGTTAGCTCATTCCTCGGTTAGCTCATTGGTTAGCTTCAGTTAGCTCATTGGTTAGCCTGGGTTAGCTCATTGGTTAGCCTCAGTTAGCTCATTGGTTAGCCTGGGTTAGCTCATTGGTTAGCTTCAGTTAGCTCATTGGTTAGCCTCGCTTAGCTCATTGGTTAGCCTGCGTTAGCTCATTGGTTAGCTTCAGTTAGCTCATTGGTTAGCCTGGGTTAGCTCATTGGTTAGCCTTGGTTAGCTCATTGGTTAGCCTGGGTAAGCTCATTGGTTAGCCTGGGTTAGCTCATTGGTTAGCTTCAATTAGCTCATTGGTTAGCCTCGGTTAGCTCATTGGTTAGCCTGGGTTAGCTCATTCCTCGGTTAGCTCATTGGTTAGCCTGGGTTAGCTTCAGTTAGCTCATTGGTTAGCCTCGGTTAGCTCATTGGTTAGCATCAGTTAGCTCATTGGTTAGCCTCAGTTAGCTCATTGGTTAGCCTCGGTTAGCTCATTGGTTAGATTCAGTTAGCTCATTGGTTAGCCTGGGCTAGCTCATTGGTTAGCCTGGGTTAGCTCATTGGTTAGCCTGGGTTAGCTCATTGGTTAGCTTCAGTTAGCTCATTGGTTAGCCTCGGTTAGCTCATTGGTTAGCCTGGGTTAGCTCATTGGTTAGCATCAGTTAGCTCATTGGTTAGCCTCAGTTAGCTCATTGGTTAGCCTCGGTTAGCTCATTGGTTAGCCTGGGTTAGCTCATTACTCGGTTAGCTCATTGGTTAGCCTCGGTTAGCTCATTGGTTAGCTTCAGTTAGCTCATTGGTTAGACTGGGCTAGCTCATTGGTTAGCCTGGGTTAGCTCATTGGTTAGCCTGGGTTAGCTCATTGGTTAGCTTCAGTTAGCTCATTGGTTAGCCTCGGTTAGCTCATTGGTTAGCATCAGTTAGCTCATTGTTTAGCTTCAGTTAGCTCATTGGTTAGCTTCAGTTAGCTCATTGGTTAGCCTCTTTTAGCTCATTGGTTAGCCTGGGTTAGCTCATTGGTTAGCATCAGTTAGCTCATTGGTTAGCCACAGTTAGCTCATTGGTTAGCATCAGTTAGGTCATTGGTTAGCCTCGGTTAGCTCATTGGTTAGCTTCAGTTAGCTCATTGGTTAGCTTCAGTTAGCCAATTGGTTAGCCTCGGTTAGCTCATTGGTTAGCCTGGGTTAGCTCAATCCTCGGTTAGCTCATTGGTTAGCCTGGGTTAGCTCATTGGTTAGCTTCAGTTAGCTCATTGGTTAGCCTGGGTTAGCTCATTGGTTAGCCTCGGTTAGCTCATTGATTAGCCTGGGTTAGCTCATTGGTTAGCCTGGATTAGCTCATTGGTTAGCATCAGTTAGCTCATTGGTTAGCCTCAGTTAGCTCAATGGTTAGCATCAGTTAGCTCATTGGTTAGCCTCTCTTAGCTCATTGGTTAGCCTGGGTTAGCTCATTGGTTAGCCTGGGTTAGCTCATTGGTTAGCTTCGGTTAGCTCATTGGTTAGCCTCGGTTAGCTCATTGGTTAGCATCAGTTAGCTCATTGGTTAGCCTCAGTTAGCTCATTGGTTAGCCTCGGTTAGCTCATTGGTTAGCCTGGGTTAGCTCATTACTCGGTTAGCTCATTGGTTAGCCTCGGTTAGCTCATTGGTTAGCTTCAGTTAGCTCATTGGTTAGCCTGGGCTAGCTCATTGGTTAGCCTGGGTTAGCTCATTGGTTAGCTTCAGTTAGCTCATTGGTTAGCCTCGGTTAGCTCATTGGTTAGCATCAGTTAGCTCATTGTTTAGCTTCAGTTAGCTCATTGGTTAGCTTCAGTTAGCTCATTGGTTAGCCTCGGTTAGCTCATTGGTTAGCCTGGGTTAGCTCATTGGTTAGCATCAGTTAGCTCATTGGTTAGCCTCAGTTAGCTCATTGGTAAGCATCAGTTAGGTCATTGGTTAGCCTCGGTTAGCTCATTGGTTAGCTTCAGTTAGATCATTGGTTAGACTGGGTTAGCTCATTGGTTAGCCTGGGTTAGCTCATTGGTTAGCTTCAGTTAGCTCATTGGTTAGCCTCGCTTAGCTCATTGGTTAGCCTGCGTTAGCTCATTGGTTAGCTTCAGTTAGCTCATTGGTTAGCCTGGGTTAGCTCATTGGTTAGCCTGGGTTAGCTCATTGGTTAGCCTGGGTAAGCTCATTGGTTAGCTTCAGTTAGCTCATTGGTTAGCCTCGGTTAGCTCATTGGTTAGCCTGGGTTAGCTCATTGGTTAGCTTCAGTTAGCTCATTGGTTAGCCTCGGTTACCTCATTGGTTAGCCTGGGTTAGCTCATTCATCGGTTAGCTCATTGTTTAGCCCGGGTTAGCTTCAGTTAGCTCATTGGTTAGCCTCGGTTAGCTCATTGGTTAGTATCAGTTAGCTCATTGGTTAGCCTCGGTTAGCTCATTGGTTAGCTTCAGTTAGCTCATTGGTGTGCCTGGGCTAGCTCATTGGTTAGCCTGGGTTAGCTCATTGGTTAGCATCATTAAGCTCATTGCTTAGCTTCAGTTAGCTCATTGGTTAGCTTCAGTTAGCTCATTGGTTAGCTTCAGTTAGCTCATTGGTTAGCCTGGGCTAGCTCATTGGTTAGCCTGGGTTAGCTCATTGGTTAGCATCATTAAGCTCATTGGTTAGCTTCAGTTAGCTCATTGGTTAGCTTCAGTTAGCTCATTGGTTAGCTTCAGTTAGCTCATTGGTTAGCCTGGGTTAGCTCATTGGTTAGCCTGGGTAAGCTCATTGGTTAGCTTCAGTTAACTCATTGGTTAGCTTCAGTTAGCCAATTGGTTATTCTCGGTTAGCTCATTGGTTAGCCTGGGTTAGCTCATTCCTCGGTTAGCTCATTGGTTAGCCTGGGTTAGCTCATTGGTAAGCTTCAGTTAACTCATTGGTTAGCCTCGGTTCGCTCATTGGTTAGCCTGGGTTAGCTCATTGGTTAGCCTGGATTAGCTCATTGGTTAGCATCAGTTAGCTCATTGGTTAGCCTCAGTTAGCTCAATGGTTAGCTTCAGTTAGCTCATTGGTTAGCCTCGGTTAGCTCATTGGTTAGCTTCAGTTAGCTCATTGGTTAGCTTCAATTAGCTCATTGGTTAGCCTCGGTTAGCTCATTGGTTAGCCTGGGTTAGCTCATTCCTCGGTTAGCCTGGGTTAGCTCATTGGTTAGCTTCAGTTAGCTCATTGGTTAGCCTCGGTTAGCTCATTGGTTAGCATCAGTTAGCTCATTGGTTAGCCTCAGTTAGCTCATTGTTAGCTTCAGTTAGCTCATTGGTTAGCCTGGGTTAGCTTCAGTTAGCTCATTGGTTAGCATCAGTTAGCTCATTGTTTAGCCTCAGTTAGCTCATTGGTTAGCCTGGGTTAGCTCATTGGTTAGCCTGGGTTAGCTCATTGGTTAGCTTCGGTTAGCTCATTGGTTAGCCTCGGTTAGCTCATTGGTTAGCATCAGTTAGCTCTCTGGTTAGCATCAGTTAGCTCTCTGGTTAGCATCAGTTAGCTCTTTGGTTAGCCTCAGTTAGCTCATTGGTTAGCCTGGGTTAGCTCATTCCTCGGTTAGCTCATTGGTTAGCTTCAGTTAGCTCATTGGTTAGCCTGGGTTAGCTCATTGGTTAGCCTCAGTTAGCTCATTGGTTAGCCTGGGTTAGCTCATTGGTTAGCTTCAGTTAGCTCATTGGTTAGCCTCGCTTAGCTCATTGGTTAGCCTGCGTTAGCTCATTGGTTAGCTTCAGTTAGCTCATTGGTTAGCCTGGGTTAGCTCATTGGTTAGCCTTGGTTAGCTCATTGGTTAGCCTGGGTAAGCTCATTGGTTAGCCTGGGTTAGCTCATTGGTTAGCTTCAATTAGCTCATTGGTTAGCCTCGGTTAGCTCATTGGTTAGCCTGGGTTAGCTCATTCCTCGGTTAGCTCATTGGTTAGCCTGGGTTAGCTTCAGTTAGCTCATTGGTTAGCCTCGGTTAGCTCATTGGTTAGCATCAGTTAGCTCATTGGTTAGCCTCAGTTAGCTCATTGGTTAGCCTCGGTTAGCTCATTGGTTAGATTCAGTTAGCTCATTGGTTAGCCTGGGCTAGCTCATTGGTTAGCCTGGGTTAGCTCATTGGTTAGCCTGGGTTAGCTCATTGGTTAGCTTCAGTTAGCTCATTGGTTAGCCTCGGTTAGCTCATTGGTTAGCCTGGGTTAGCTCATTGGTTAGCATCAGTTAGCTCATTGGTTAGCCTCAGTTAGCTCATTGGTTAGCCTCGGTTAGCTCATTGGTTAGCCTGGGTTAGCTCATTACTCGGTTAGCTCATTGGTTAGCCTCGGTTAGCTCATTGGTTAGCTTCAGTTAGCTCATTGGTTAGACTGGGCTAGCTCATTGGTTAGCCTGGGTTAGCTCATTGGTTAGCCTGGGTTAGCTCATTGGTTAGCTTCAGTTAGCTCATTGGTTAGCCTCGGTTAGCTCATTGGTTAGCATCAGTTAGCTCATTGTTTAGCTTCAGTTAGCTCATTGGTTAGCTTCAGTTAGCTCATTGGTTAGCCTCTTTTAGCTCATTGGTTAGCCTGGGTTAGCTCATTGGTTAGCATCAGTTAGCTCATTGGTTAGCCACAGTTAGCTCATTGGTTAGCATCAGTTAGGTCATTGGTTAGCCTCGGTTAGCTCATTGGTTAGCTTCAGTTAGCTCATTGGTTAGCTTCAGTTAGCCAATTGGTTAGCCTCGGTTAGCTCATTGGTTAGCCTGGGTTAGCTCAATCCTCGGTTAGCTCATTGGTTAGCCTGGGTTAGCTCATTGGTTAGCTTCAGTTAGCTCATTGGTTAGCCTGGGTTAGCTCATTGGTTAGCCTCGGTTAGCTCATTGATTAGCCTGGGTTAGCTCATTGGTTAGCCTGGATTAGCTCATTGGTTAGCATCAGTTAGCTCATTGGTTAGCCTCAGTTAGCTCAATGGTTAGCATCAGTTAGCTCATTGGTTAGCCTCTCTTAGCTCATTGGTTAGCCTGGGTTAGCTCATTGGTTAGCCTGGGTTAGCTCATTGGTTAGCTTCGGTTAGCTCATTGGTTAGCCTCGGTTAGCTCATTGGTTAGCATCAGTTAGCTCATTGGTTAGCCTCAGTTAGCTCATTGGTTAGCCTCGGTTAGCTCATTGGTTAGCCTGGGTTAGCTCATTACTCGGTTAGCTCATTGGTTAGCCTCGGTTAGCTCATTGGTTAGCTTCAGTTAGCTCATTGGTTAGCCTGGGCTAGCTCATTGGTTAGCCTGGGTTAGCTCATTGGTTAGCTTCAGTTAGCTCATTGGTTAGCCTCGGTTAGCTCATTGGTTAGCATCAGTTAGCTCATTGTTTAGCTTCAGTTAGCTCATTGGTTAGCTTCAGTTAGCTCATTGGTTAGCCTCGGTTAGCTCATTGGTTAGCCTGGGTTAGCTCATTGGTTAGCATCAGTTAGCTCATTGGTTAGCCTCAGTTAGCTCATTGGTAAGCATCAGTTAGGTCATTGGTTAGCCTCGGTTAGCTCATTGGTTAGCTTCAGTTAGATCATTGGTTAGACTGGGTTAGCTCATTGGTTAGCCTGGGTTAGCTCATTGGTTAGCTTCAGTTAGCTCATTGGTTAGCCTCGCTTAGCTCATTGGTTAGCCTGCGTTAGCTCATTGGTTAGCTTCAGTTAGCTCATTGGTTAGCCTGGGTTAGCTCATTGGTTAGCCTGGGTTAGCTCATTGGTTAGCCTGGGTAAGCTCATTGGTTAGCTTCAGTTAGCTCATTGGTTAGCCTCGGTTAGCTCATTGGTTAGCCTGGGTTAGCTCATTGGTTAGCTTCAGTTAGCTCATTGGTTAGCCTCGGTTACCTCATTGGTTAGCCTGGGTTAGCTCATTCATCGGTTAGCTCATTGTTTAGCCCGGGTTAGCTTCAGTTAGCTCATTGGTTAGCCTCGGTTAGCTCATTGGTTAGCATCAGTTAGCTCATTGGTTAGCCTCAGTTAGCTCATTGGTTAGCCTGGGTTAGCTCATTGGTTAGCCTCAGTTAGCTCATTGGTTAGCCTGGGTTAGCTCATTGGTTAGCCTGGGTTAGCTCATTGGTTAGCCTCAGTTAGCTCATTGGTTAGCCTGGGTTAGCTCATTGGTTAGCCTCGGTTACCTCATTGGTTAGCCTGGGTTAGCTCATTCATCGGTTAGCTCATTGTTTAGCCCGGGTTAGCTTCAGTTAGCTCATTGGTTAGCCTCGGTTAGCTCATTGGTTAGCATCAGTTAGCTCATTGGTTAGCCTCGGTTAGCTCATTGGTTAGCTTCAGTTAGCTCATTGGTTAGCCTGGGCTAGCTCATTGGTTAGCCTGGGTTAGCTCATTGGTTAGCATCATTAAGCTCATTGGTTAGCTTCAGTTAGCTCATTGGTTAGCTTCAGTTAGCTCATTGGTTAGCTTCAGTTAGCTCATTGGTTAGCCTGGGCTAGCTCATTGGTTAGCCTGGGTTAGCTCATTGGTTAGCATCAGTTAGCTCATTGGTTAGCCTCAGTTAGCTCATTGGTTAGCCTCGGTTAGCTCATTGGTTAGCCTGGGTTAGCTCATTACTCGGTTAGCTCATTGGTTAGCCTCGGTTAGCTCATTGGTTAGCTTCAGTTAGCTCATTGGTTAGCCTGGGCTAGCTCATTGGTTAGCCTGGGTTAGCTCATTGGTTAGCCTGGGTTAGCTCATTGGTTAGCTTCAGTTAGCTCATTGGTTTCATTTCATTTCATTTCAAACCTTTATTTAGACAGATTAGTCCCTTGAGATCATCGATCTCATTTACAAGGGAGACCTGCATCATTTAGTTCCACATGAAACATAAAAACAACATACAAACAACAGAGGATATCATATTTACATATTCAACATTTACAAATACCCAGAGTGTCAGAAAGCATTTCATTTAGATATGCCTTAAATACATTCAAAGAAATAAAAATGCTCAATTTCAATTTTGCCTGTAGACTGTTCCAAGCAAGTGGAGCTGCGCACACAAAAGCTGTCTTCCCTAAGACAGTCCTTACTCTTGGCACATCTAACAAGACTATATCCTGTGATCGCAGACAATAGCTGCTTGCAACTTTCTGCTTTATCAATGAACAGATATAATACGGGAGTTTGCCCAACATAGCTTTATAGATAAAAGTGTACCAGTGACTGAGCCTCCGTACAGTGAGTGATGGTAAACCTGCCTTGGTATACAATGTACAGTGATGAGTAAGTGCTTTACAGTTAGTGACAAATCTCAGAGCACTATGATACGCAGCATCTAGTTTGCTTAGGTAGTTGGCAGGTGCATTCATATACAGCAGATCACCATAGTCCAGCACAGGTAAAAAGGTCACAGTGACTAGCCTTTTCCTGGCCTCAAGCGAGAAACAGGACTTATTCCTGAAAAAGAAACCTAGCCTAACCCTCAGTTTTTTAAGCAGGTTATTGACATGAAGTTTAAAAGAGAGACAGTCATCAAGCAAGATACCAAGGTATTTGTAACAGGCAACAACTTCAAGTTTTGTTCCTTGCGTTGATACAATATCTAAAACAGGCTCTGGTGACTTTTTAGCTTTTGAAAAGAGCATTATCTTGGTTTTATCCACATTTAAAAGAAGCTTTAGTTCAGAGAGCTGAGTCTGAATAATGTTAAAAACAGCCTGTAATTTAACAACCGCCTCCTGAATGGAGGGACCTGCACAATACATCACGGTATCGTCCGCATAAAAATGTAAAGTAGCTTCATCCACATTTTCACCTAAACTGTTGATATATATGGAGAATAAAAGTGGACCTAAAACAGAACCTTGAGGAACACCATTAGCAATGTTTAACCACTCAGAAGACAGCCCATCAAAGTGAACACATTGGGACCTTTCAGAGAGGTAGTTCACAAACCACCCCACTGCATGGCTGGATATGCCAGTACTGAGTAGCCTCTGTTTTAAGACACGATGATCAACGGTGTCAAACGCTTTGGAAAGGTCAATAAACAGAGCTGCACAACTCTGTTTATTATCTAGCATACTAGTAATATCATTTACCACTTTCATTGTTGCAGTGATGGTGCTATGTTTCTTCCTGAAGCCTGACTGATGTTTAGACAGGATATCATTTATACATAAAAACTCCTTTACTTGTTCACTCACAAGTCGTTCGAGCACCTTAGCCAAAACTGACAATTTAGAGATTGGCCTATAGTTATTTAAAATAGTTGCCTCCCCTCCTTTCAGTAGAGGCAGGACATAAGCAGACTTCCATACTTTAGGAATTGTATTTGTGCTGAGGGAGAGGTTAAAAAGAGAAGTAAGAGGTGGAGCAATAAAATCTGCAGCTATCTTTAAAAAGAAAGGTTCTACGTTGTCCGGGCCAGCCGGTTTCTTAGGATCTAACTTGGATAAAGCTTCATGGACAATACCAACAGTTAAAGGAGTAAAACTGAAAGGGTTTTCCAGACCACATTGTTCAGAGTCAAGGACTGGAGCGTTCACAGAAGCAGAAGCACAGTCAGTGACAGAATCAAACAGAGAGCCACAAGAGACAAAATGCTTATTAAAGCAATTTAGCATGGTGGCCCTGTCTGATATAATGCCAGATGCTGTGGTGAGGTACGGAGGTAGCTCATTTGGGATATCACCAGTGGAAATCGATTTTATGGCTTTCCAAAATTTACTAGGATTATTCAGGTTTTCTGTGGTAACTGACAAATAGTACTTTGACTTAGCACTTTTGACATTTGAAGTAAAGCTATTCCTTAGCTGCCTAAAGCGTAGCCATTCTACCTCTGAGCCTGATTTCCTAGCCTTTGCCCAGGCATTGTTTCTCTCATGAAGGAGACTGGACATTTCAGCAGAAAACCAGGGATTGTTTCGTCCCTTCACTCTAAATTTACGCAGAGGTGCATGTTTATCTATAATTTTTATAAAACCAAGATAAAAATAAGACCATGCAGTTTCTACATCAGCACACAGATCGATTTTTCCCCAATCAAAATCAAACAGATCATGTAAAAAACCCTGCTCCACTAAGTGTTTTTTATCTCTCTTTGTGATGATGCGTGGTTTAACTTTTTGGACCTTAGTGTCCCTAATTGTGGCTACAACACAGTGGTCACTCACATCATTAGCAAATACTCCCACAGATGAGTATTTATATGGAACATTTGTTAAAATTAGATCAATTAAGGAGGATTTATTTGGGGACTTAATATTTGGGCGAGTAGGACTGTCTATAATCTGAGTAATGTTCAAAGAGGTACACAGGTTTTTAAAATCCTCTGACACAGAAGTTAACCAATCCCAATTAAAATCACCAAGCAGCACTATTTCCTTGTAGGAAAGTTGAGATAACAGTTTTGCCAATGAAGATAAGGAGTCCTTGACAGCCGAGGGGGCCCTGTAGCAACCCACCACCATGACCTGTTGACCCTTTGTTACTTCGACATTCACAGCTAAAAATTCTAGTTGTTTACTAACAGATTTGGAAACCATTTTTGTTACACAAAACTTATTTTTGACATAAATGGCAACGCCACCACCTTTTTTAGGACGGTCAGTGCGATATACATTGTAACCATTTATGTAAATGTCAGAGGCCAAGATCGATTTGTCTAGCCACGTTTCTGATAAGACAATGACATCAGCATCAGTTGAACTCGCCCAAATACGGACAAAATCTAATTTAGGTAACAGACTGCGCACATTTAAATGAATTAAACCTAACCCCGATCTAGAACTAAAATCAGCAGGAGTAGCTATTTGACTAAAACTACCAGGTGGACCCGGATTTGGCTGTACATTTCCTGATAGTAACAACAATAAAAATACCAAGCACCTTTTCCTCTTAATCAACACACATACATTTTCAGCTGTTCTAGAGTCACCAGCAAACTTCGCAAAAGTGAGATTAGAGTTCAAAAAACAATTCTGAAGGACCATTGTGGCAGGCATGTGAGAAAGACAGACATTTGACGAAATGAATGTCCGCGACAGTGCAACTGGCAATTGTTTGTGCAACCCATCCGAACCTGTACAGGGGATGTCCACTGCGGCCGGCAGAACGGACCCGCATCCAGCAGAATTGTCAGGATGACTAGCGAACTTCTCCTTGTCCAGCACAGTCAAAAAAAGGCACAGCAGAAACACGACATTTGCCATTTTCCCAGTCCAGCTCAACAGCATCCACGATGTTCCCGAAGCAAAACCACGTCAGGACAGCAGCAAGGAAATAGGCAATCAGCAGTGTGGCAACACTCCGGTTTCTCCGCGGTATCTCCAGACCAGGCCTCCCCCGCACAGTAGCACCCAACAGGTGGGAGTAGGCCTCTAACAGCAGGTGGTTAGCCTCGGTTAGCTCATTGGTTAGCATCAATTAGCTCATTGTTTAGCTTCAGTTAGCTCATTGGTTAGCTTCAGTTAGCTCATTGGTTAGCCTCGGTTAGCTCATTGGTTAGCCTGGGTTAGCTCATTGGTTAGCATCAGTTAGCTCATTGGTTAGCCTCAGTTAGCTCATTGGTTAGCATCAGTTAGGTCATTGGTTAGCCTCGGTTAGCTCATTGGTTAGCTTCAGTTAGCTCATTGGTTAGCTTCAGTTAGCCAATTGGTTAGCCTCGGTTAGCTCATTGGTTAGCCTGGGTAAGCTCAATCCTCGGTTAGCTCATTGGTTAGCCTGGGTTAGCTCATTGGTTAGCTTCAGTTAGCTCATTGGTTAGCCTGGGTTAGCTCATTGGTTAGCCTCGGTTAGCTCATTGGTTAGCCTGGGTTAGCTCATTGGTTAGCCTGGATTAGCTCATTGGTTAGCATCAGTTAGCTCATTGGTTAGCCTCAGTTAGCTCAATGGTTAGCATCAGTTAGCTCATTGGTTAGCCTCTGTTAGCTCATTGGTTAGCCTGGGTTAGCTCATTGGTTAGCCTGGGTTAGCTCATTGGTTAGCTTCGGTTAGCTCATTGGTTAGCCTCGGTTAGCTCATTGGTTAGCATCAGTTAGCTCATTGGTTAGCCTCAGTTAGCTCATTGGTTAGCCTCGGTTAGCTCATTGGTTAGCCTGGGTTAGCTCATTACTCGGTTAGCTCATTGGTTAGCCTCGGTTAGCTCATTGGTTAGCTTCAGTTAGCTCATTGGTTAGCCTGGGCTAGCTCATTGGTTAGCCTGGGTTAGCTCATTGGTTAGCCTGGGTTAGCTCATTGGTTAGCTTCAGTTAGCTCATTGGTTAGCCTCGGTTAGCTCATTGGTTAGCATCAGTTAGCTCATTGTTTAGCTTCAGTTAGCTCATTGGTTAGCTTCAGTTAGCTCATTGGTTAGCCTCGGTTAGCTCATTGGTTAGCCTGGGTTAGCTCATTGGTTAGCCTCAGTTAGCTCATTGGTTAGCATCAGTTAGGTCATTGGTTAGCCTCGGTTAGCTCATTGGTTAGCTTCAGTTAGCTCATTGGTTAGCCTGGGTTAGCTCATTGGTTAGCCTCAGTTAGCTCATTGGTTAGCCTGGGTTAGCTCATTGGTTAGCTTCAGTTAGCTCATTGGTTAGCCTCGCTTAGCTCATTGGTTAGCCTGCGTTAGCTCATTGGTTAGCTTCAGTTAGCTCATTGGTTAGCCTGGGTTAGCTCATTGGTTAGCCTGGGTTAGCTCATTGGTTAGCCTGGGTAAGCTCATTGGTTAGCTTAAGTTAGCTCATTGGTTAGCCTCGGTTAGCTCATTGGTTAGCCTGGGTTAGCTCATTGGTTAGCTTCAGTTAGCTCATTGGTTAGCCTCGGTTAGCTCATTGGTTAGCTTCAGTAAGCTCATTGGTTAGCTTCAGTTAGCTCATTGGTTAGCCTCGGTTAGCTCATTGGTTAGCCTGGGTTAGCTCATTCCTCGGTTAGCCTGGGTTAGCTCATTGGTTAGCTTCAGTTAGCTCATTGGTTAGCCTCGGTTAGCTCATTGGTTATCATCAGTTAGCTCATTGGTTAGCCTCAGTTAGCTCATTGTTAGCTTCAGTTAGCTCATTGGTTAGCCTGGGTTAGCCTGGGTTAGCTTCAGTTAGCTCATTGGTTAGCATCAGTTAGCTCATTGTTTAGCCTGGGTTAGCTCATTGGTTAGCCTGGGTTAGCTCATTGGTTAGCTTCGTTTAGCTCATTGGATAGCCTCGGTTAGCTCAATGGTTAGCATCAGTTAGCTCTCTGGTTAGCATCAGTTAGCTCTTTGGTTAGCCTCAGTTAGCTCATTGGTTAGCCTGGGTTAGCTCATTCCTCGGTTAGCTCATTGGTTAGCTTCAGTTAGCTTATTGGTTAGCCTGGGTTAGCTCATTGGTTAGCCTCAGTTAGCTCATTGGTTAGCCTGGGTTAGCTCATTGGTTAGCTTCAGTTAGCTCATTGGTTAGCCTCTGTTAGCTCATTGGTTAGCCTGCTTTTAGCTCATTGGTTAGCTTCAGTTAGCTCATTGGTTAGCCTGGGTTAGCTCATTGGTTAGCCTGGGTAAGCTCATTGGTTAGCTTCAGTTAGCTCATTGGTTAGCCTCGGTTAGCTCATTGGTTAGCCTGGGTTAGCTCATTGGTTAGCTTCAGTTCGCTCATTGGTTACCCTCGGTTACCTCATTGGTTAGCTTCAGTTAGCTCATTGGTTAGCCTGGGCTAGCTCATTGGTTATTCTCGGTTAGCTCATTGGTTAGCCTGGGTTAGCTCATTCCTCGGTTAGCCTGGGTTAGCTCATTGGTTAGCTTCAGTTAGCTCATTGGTTAGCCTCGGTTAACTCATTGGTTAGCATCAGTTAGCTCATTGGTTAGCCTCAGTTAGCTCATTGTTAGCTTCAGTTAGCTCATTGGTTAGCCTGGGTTAGCCTGGGTTAGCTTCAGTTAGCTCATTGGTTAGCATCAGTTAGCTCATTGTTTAGCCTCAGTTAGCTCATTGGTTAGCCTGGGTTAGCTCATTGGTTAGCCTGGGTTAGCTCATTGGTTAGCTTCGTTTAGCTCATTGGTTAGCCTTGGTTAGCTCATTGGTTAGCATCAGTTATCTCTCTGGTTAGCATCAGTTAGCTCTTTGGTTAGCCTCAGTTAACTCATTGGTTAGCCTGGGTTAGCTCATTCCTCGGTTAGCTCATTGGTTAGCTTCAGTTAGCTCATTGGTTAGCCTGGGTTAGCTCATTGGTTAGCCTCAGTTAGCTCATTGGTTAGCCTGGGTTAGCTCATTGGTTAGCTTCAGTTAGCTCATTGGTTAGCCTCGGTTAGCTCATTGGTTAGCCTGCGTTAGCTCATTGGTTAGCTTCAGTTAGCTCATTGGTTAGCTTGGGTTAGCTCATTGGTTAGCCTGGGTTAGCTCATTGGTTAGCCTGGGTAAGCTCATTGGTTAGCTTCAGTTAGCTCATTGGTTAGCCTCGGTTAGCTCATTGGTTAGCCTGGGTTAGGTCATTGGTTAGCTTCAGTTAGCTCATTGGTTAGCCTCGGTTACCTCATTGGTTAGCCTGGGTTAGCTCATTCATCGGTTAGCTCATTGTTTAGCCCGGGTTAGCTTCAGTTAGCTCATTGGTTAGCCTCGGTTAGCTCATTGGTTAGCATCAGTTAGCTCATTGGTTAGCCTCAGTTAGCTCATTGGTTAGCTTCAGTTAGCTCATTGGTTAGCTTCAGTTAGCTCATTGGTTAGCTTCAGTTAGCTCATTGGTTAGCCTGGGTTAGCTCATTGGTTAGCCTGGTTTAGCTCGTTGGTTAGCCTGGGTAAGCTCATTGGTTAGCTTCAGTTAGCTCATTGGTTAGCTTCAGTTAGCCAATTGGTTAGCCTCGGTTAGCTCATTGGTTAGCCTGGTTTAGCTCATTCCTCGGTTAGCTCAGTGGTTAGCCTGGGTTAGCTCATTGGTAAGCTTCAGTTAGCTAATTGGTTAGCCTCGGTTAGCTCATTGGTTAGCCTGGGTTAGCTCATTGGTTAGCCTGGATTAGCTCATTGGTTAGCATCAGTTAGCTCATTGGTTAGCCTCAGTTAGCTCAATGGTTAGCATCAGTTAGCTCATTGGTTAGCCTCGGTTAGCTCATTGGTTAGCTTCAGTTAGCTCATTGGTTAGCTTCAGTTAGCTCATTGGTTAGCCTCGGTTAGCTCATTGGTTAGCCTCGGTTAGCTCATTGGTTAGATTCAGTTAGCTCATTGGTTAGCCTAGGCTAGCTCATTGGTTAGCCTGGGTTAGCTCATTGGTTAGCCTGGGTTAGCTCATTGGTTAGCTTCAGTTAGCTCATGGGTTAGCCTCGGTTAGCTCATTGGTTAGCCTGGGTTAGCCCATTCCTCGGTTAGCTCATTGGTTAGCCTGGGTTAGCTTCAGTTAGGTCATTGGTTAGCCTCGGTTAGCTCATTGGTTAGCATCAGTTAGCTCATTGGTTAGCCTCAGTTAGCTCATTGGTTAGCCTCGGTTAGCTCATTGGTTAGATTAAGTTAGCTCATTGGTTAGCCTCGGTTAGCTCATTAGTTAGCCTGGGTTAGCTCATTGGTTAGCATCAGTTAGCTCATTGGTTAGCCTCAGTTAGCTCATTGGTTAGCCTCGGTTAGCTCATTGGTTAGCCTGTGTTAGCTCATTGGTTAGCTTCAGTTAGCTCATTGGTTAGCTTCAGTTAGCTCATTGGTTAGCCTGGGTTAGCTCATTGGTTAGCCTGGGTTAGCTCATTCCTCGGTTAGCTCATTGGTTAGCCTGGGTTAGCTTCAGTTAGCTCATTGGTTAGCCTCGGTTAGCTCATTGGTTAGCATCAGTTAGCTCATTGGTTAGCCTCAATTAGCTCATTGGTTAGCCTCGGTTAGCTCATTGGTTAGATTCAGTTAGCTCATTGGTTAGCCTCAGAAGGCTCATTGGTTAGCCTGGGTTAGCTCATTGGTTAGTCTGGGTTAGCTCATTGGTTAGCTTCAGTTAGCTCATTGGTTAGCCTCGGTTAGCTCATTGGTTAGCCTGGGTTAGCTCATTGGTTAGCATCAGTTAGCTCATTGGTTAGCCTCAGTTAGCTCATTGGTTAGCCTCGGTTAGCTCATTGGTTAGCTTAGTTAGCTCATTGGTTAGCCTGGGCTAGCTCATTGGTTAGCCTGGGTTAGCTCATGGGTTAGCGTGGGTTAGCTCATTGGTTAGCTTATGTTAGCTCATTGGTTAGCCTAGGTTAGCTCATTGGTTAGCATCAGTTAGCTCATTGTTTAGCTTCAGTTAGCTCATTGGTTAGCTTCAGTTAGCTCATTGGTTAGCCTCGGTTAGCTCATTGGTTAGCCTGGGTTAGCTCATTGGTTAGCATCAGTTAGCTCATTGGTTAGCATCAGTTAGCTCATTGGTTAGCATCAGTTAGCTCATTGGTTAGCCTCGGTTAGCTCATTGGTTAGCTTCAGTTAGCTCATTGGTTAGCTTCAGTTAGCCAATTGGTTAGCCTCGGTTAGCTCATTGGTTAGCCTGGGTTAGCTCATTCCTCGGTTAGCTCATTGATTAGCCTGGGTTAGCTCATTGGTAAGCTTCAGTTAGCTCATTGGTTAGCCTGGGTTAGCTCATTGGTTAGCCTCGGTTAGCTCATTGGTTAGCCTGGATTAGCTCATTGGTTAGCATCAGTTAGCTCATTGGTTAGCCTCAGTTAGCTCAATGGTTAGCATCAGTTAGCTCATTGGTTAGCCTCGGTTAGCTCATTGGTTAGCTTCAGTTAGCTCATTGGTTAGCTTCAGTTAGCTCATTGGTTAGCCTCGGTTAGCTCATTGGTTAGCCTGGGTTAGCTCATTCCTCGGTTAGCCTGGGTTAGCTCATTGGTTAGCTTCAGTTAGCTCATTGGTTAGCCTCGGTTAGCTCATTGGTTAGCATCAGTTAGCTCATTGGTTAGCCTCAGTTAGCTCATTGTTAGCTTCAGTTAGCTCATTGGTTAGCCTGGGTTAGCCTGGGTTAGCTTCAGTTAGCTCATTGGTTAGCCTGGGTTAGCTCATTGGTTAGCCTGGGTTAGCTCATTGGTTAGCTTCGGTTAGCTCATTGGTTAGCCTCGGTTATCTCATTGGTTAGCATCAGTTATCTCTCTGGTTAGCATCAGTTAGCTCTTTGGTTAGCCTCAGTTAGCTCATTGGTTAGCAAGGGTTAGCTCATTCCTCGGTTAGCTCATTGGTTAGCTTCAGTTAGCTCATTGGTTAGCCTGGGTTAGCTCATTGGTTAGCCTCAGTTAGCTCATTGGTTATCCTGGGTTAGCTCATTGGTTAGCTTCAGTTAGCTCATTGGTTAGCCTCGGTTAGCTCATTGGTTAGCCTGCGTTAGCTCATTGGTTAGCTTCTGTTAGCTCATTGGTTAGCCTGGGTTAGCTCATTGGTTAGCCTGGGTTAGCTCATTGGTTAGCCTGGGTAAGCTCATTGGTTAGCTTCAGTTAGCTCATTGGTTAGCCTCGGTTAGCTCATTGGTTAGCCTGGGTTAGCTCATTGGTTAGCTTCAGTTAGCTCATTGGTTAGCCTCAGTTACCTCATTGGTTAGCCTGGGTTAGCTCATTCATCGGTTAGCTCATTGTTTAGCCCGGGTTAGCTTCAGTTAGCTCATTGGTTAGCCTCGGTTAGCTCATTGGTTAGCATCAGTTAGCTCATTGGTTAGCCTCAGTTAGCTCATTGGTTAGCCTCGGTTAGCTCATTGGTTAGCTTCAGTTAGCTCATTGGTTAGCCTGGGCTAGCTCATTGGTTAGCCTGGGTTAGCTCATTGGTTAGCATCAGTTAGCTCATTGTTTAGCTTCAGTTAGCTCATTGGTTAGCTTCAGTTAGCTCATTGGTTAGCTTCAGTTAGCTCATTGGTTAGCCTGGGTTAGCTCATTGGTTAGCCTGGGTTAGCTCATTGGTTAGCCTGGGTAAACTCATTGGTTAGCTTCAGTTAGCTCATTGGTTAGCTTCAGTTAGCCAATTGGTTAGCCTCGGTTAGCTCATTGGTTAGCCTGGGTTAGCTCATTCCTCGGTTAGCTCATTGGTTAGCCTGGGTTAGCTCATTGGTAAGCTTCAGTTAGCTCATTGATTAGCCTGGGTTAGCTCATTGGTTAGCCTCGGTTAGCTCATTGGTTAGCCTGGGTTAGCTCATTGGTTAGCCTGGATTAGCTCATTGGTTAGCATCAGTTAGCTCATTGGTTAGCCTCAGTTAGCTCAATGGTTAGCATCAGTTAGCTCATTGGTTAGCCTCGGTTAGCTCAGTGGTTAGCTTCAGTTAGCTCATTGGTTAGCTTCAGTTAGCTCATTGGTTAGCCTCGGTTAGCTCATTGGTTAGCCTGGGTTAGCTCATTCCTCGGTTAGCCTGGGTTAGCTCATTGGTTAGCTTCAGTTAGCTCATTGGTTAGCCTCGGTTAGCTCATTGGTTAGCATCAGTTAGCTCATTGGTTAGCCTCAGTTAGCTCATTGTTAGCTTCAGTTAGCTCATTGGTTAGCCTGGGTTAGCCTGGGTTAGCTTCAGTTAGCTCATTGGTTAGCATCAGTTAGCTCATTGTTTAGCCTCAGTTAGCTCATTGGTTAGCCTGGGTTAGCTCATTGGTTAGCCTGGGTTAGCTCATTGGTTAGCTTCGGTTAGCTCATTGGTTAGCCTCGGTTAGCTCATTGGTTAGCATCAGTTAGCTCATTGGTTAGCATCAGTTAGCTCTTTGGTTAGCCTCAGTTAGCTCATTGGTTAGCCTGGGTTAGCTCATTCCTCGGTTAGCTCATTGGTTAGCTTCAGTTAGCTCATTGGTTAGCCTGGGTTAGCTCATTGGTTAGCTTCAGTTAGCTCATTGGTTAGCCTCAGTTAGCTCATTGGTTAGCCTGGGTTAGCTCATTGGTTAGCTCCAGTTAGCTCATTGGTTAGCCTTGGTTAGCTCATTGGTTAGCCTGCGTTAGCTCATTGGTTAGCTTCAGTTAGCTCATTGGTTAGCCTGGGTTAGCTCATTGGTTAGCCTGGGTTAGCTCATTGGTTAGCCTGGGTAAGCTCATTGGTTAGCTTCAGTTAGCTCATTGGTTAGCCTCGGTTAGCTCATTGGTTAGCCTGGGTTAGCTCATTGGTTAGCTTCAGTTAGCTCATTGGTTAGCCTCGGTTACCTCATTGGTTAGCCTGGGTTAGCTCATTCATCGGTTAGCTCATTGTTTAGCCCGGGTTAGCTTCAGTTAGCTCATTGGTTAGCCTCGGTTAGCTCATTGGTTAGCATCAATTAGCTCATTGGTTAGCCTCAGTTAGCTCATTGGTTAGCCTCGGTTAGCTCATTGGTTAGATTCAGTTAGCTCATTGGTTAGCCTGGGCTAGCTCATTGGTTAGCCTCGGTTAGCTCATTGGTTAGCCTCGGTTAGCACATTGGTTAGCCTCGGTTAGCTCATTGGTTAGATTCAGTTAGCTCATTGGTTAGCCTGGGCTAGCTCATTGGTTAGCCTGGGTTAGCTCATTGGTTAGCCTGGGTAAGCTCATTGGTTAGCTTCAGTTAGCTCATTGGTTAGCCTCGGTTAGCTCATTGGTTAGCCTCGGTTAGCTCATTGGTTAGATTCAGTTAGCTCATTGGTTAGCATCAGTTAGCTCATTGGTTAGCCTCAGTTAGCTCATTGGTTAGCCTCGGTTACCTCATTGGTTAGATTCAGTTAGCTCATTGGTTAGCCTGGGCTAGCTCATTGGTTAGCCTGGGTTAGCTCATTGGTTAGCCTGGGTTAGCTCATGGGTTAGCCTGGGTTAGCTCATTGGTTAGCTTATGTTAGCTCATTGGTTAGCCTAGGTTAGCTCATTGGTTAGCATCAGTTAGCTCATTGTTTAGCTTCAGTTAGCTCATTGGTTAGCCTCGGTTAGCTCATTGGTTAGCCTGGGTTAGCTCATTGGTTAGCATCAGTTAGCTCATTGGTTAGCATCAGTTAGCTCATTGGTTAGCATCAGTTAGCTCATTGGTTAGCCTCGGTTAGCTCATTGGTTAGCTTCAGTTAGCTCATTGGTTAGCTTCAGTTAGCCAATTGGTTAGCCTCGGTTAGCTCATTGGTTAGCCTGGGTTAGCTCATTCCTCGGTTAGCTCATTGATTAGCCTGGGTTAGCTCATTGGTAAGCTTCAGTTAGCTCATTGGTTAGCCTGGGTTAGCTCATTGGTTAGCCTCGGTTAGCTCATTGGTTAGCCTGGATTAGCTCATTGGTTAGCATCAGTTAGCTCATTGGTTAGCCTCAGTTAGCTCAATGGTTAGCATCAGTTAGCTCATTGGTTAGCCTCGGTTAGCTCATTGGTTAGCTTCAGTTAGCTCATTGGTTAGCTTCAGTTAGCTCATTGGTTAGCCTCGGTTAGCTCATTGGTTAGCCTGGGTTAGCTCATTCCTCGGTTAGCCTGGGTTAGCTCATTGGTTAGCTTCAGTTAGCTCATTGGTTAGCCTCGGTTAGCTCATTGGTTAGCATCAGTTAGCTCATTGGTTAGCCTCAGTTAGCTCATTGTTAGCTTCAGTTAGCTCATTGGTTAGCCTGGGTTAGCCTGGGTTAGCTTCAGTTAGCTCATTGGTTAGCCTGGGTTAGCTCATTGGTTAGCCTGGGTTAGCTCATTGGTTAGCTTCGGTTAGCTCATTGGTTAGCCTTGGTTATCTCATTGGTTAGCATCAGTTATCTCTCTGGTTAGCATCAGTTAGCTCTTTGGTTAGCCTCAGTTAGCTCATTGGTTAGCAAGGGTTAGCTCATTCCTCGGTTAGCTCATTGGTTAGCTTCAGTTAGCTCATTGGTTAGCCTGGGTTAGCTCATTGGTTAGCCTCAGTTAGCTCATTGGTTAGCCTGGGTTAGCTCATTGGTTAGCTTCAGTTAGCTCATTGGTTAGCCTCGGTTAGCTCATTGGTTAGCCTGCGTTAGCTCATTGGTTAGCTTCAGTTAGCTCATTGGTTAGCCTGGGTTAGCTCATTGGTTAGCCTGGGTTAGCTCATTGGTTAGCCTGGGTAAGCTCATTGGTTAGCTTCAGTTAGCTCATTGGTTAGCCTCGGTTAGCTCATTGGTTAGCCTGGGTTAGCTCATTGGTTAGCTTCAGTTAGCTCATTGGTTAGCCTCAGTTACCTCATTGGTTAGCCTGGGTTAGCTCATTCATCGGTTAGCTCATTGTTTAGCCCGGGTTAGCTTCAGTTAGCTCATTGGTTAGCCTCGGTTAGCTCATTGGTTAGCATCAGTTAGCTCATTGGTTAGCCTCAGTTAGCTCATTGGTTAGCCTCGGTTAGCTCATTGGTTAGCTTCAGTTAGCTCATTGGTTAGCCTGGGCTAGCTCATTGGTTAGCCTGGGTTAGCTCATTGGTTAGCATCAGTTAGCTCATTGTTTAGCTTCAGTTAGCTCATTGGTTAGCTTCAGTTAGCTCATTGGTTAGCCTGGGTTAGCTCATTGGTTAGCCTGGGTTAGCTCATTGGTTAGCCTGGGTAAACTCATTGGTTAGCTTCAGTTAGCTCATTGGTTAGCTTCAGTTAGCCAATTGGTTAGCCTCGGTTAGCTCATTGGTTAGCCTGGGTTAGCTCATTCCTCGGTTAGCTCATTGGTTAGCCTGGGTTAGCTCATTGGTAAGCTTCAGTTAGCTCATTGATTAGCCTGGGCTAGCTCATTGGTTAGCCTCGGTTAGCTCATTGGTTAGCCTGGGTTAGCTCATTGGTTAGCCTGGATTAGCTCATTGGTTAGCATCAGTTAGCTCATTGGTTAGCCTCAGTTAGCTCAATGGTTAGCATCAGTTAGCTCATTGGTTAGCTTCAGTTAGCTCATTGGTTAGCTTCAGTTAGCTCATTGGTTAGCCTCGGTTAGCTCATTGGTTAGCCTCGGTTAGCTCATTGGTTAGATTCAGTTAGCTCATTGGTTAGCCTAGGCTAGCTCATTGGTTAGCCTGGGTTAGCTCATTGGTTAGCCTGGGTTAGCTCATTGGTTAGCTTCAGTTAGCTCATTGGTTAGCCTCGGTTAGCTCATTGGTTAGCCTGGGTTAGCTCATTGGTTATTATCAGTTAGCTCATTGGTTAGCCTCGGTTAGCTCATTGGTTGGCTTCAGTTAGCTCATTGGTTAGCTTCAGTTAGCTCATTGGTTAACCTCGGTTAGCTCATTGGTTAGCCTAGGTTAGCCCATTCCTCGGTTAGCTCATTGGTTAGCCTTGGTTAGCTCATTGGTTAGCTTCAGTTAGCTCATTGGTTAGCTTCAGTTAGCCAATTGGTTAGCCTCGGTTAGCTCATTGGTTAGCCTGGGTTAGCTCATTCATTGGTTAGCTCATTGGTTAGCCTGGGTTAGCTCATTGGTTAGCTTCAGTTCGCTCATTGTTTAGCCTGGGTTAGCTCATTGGTTAGCCTCGGTTAGCTCATTGGTTAGCCTGGGTTAGCTCATTGGTTAGCCTGGATTAGCTCATTGGTTAGCCTGGGTTAGCTCATTGGTTAGCTTCAGTTAGCTCATTGGTTAGCTTCAGTTAGCTCATTGGTTAGCCTCAGTTAGCTCATTGGTTAGCCTGGGTTAGCTCATTTCTCGGTTAGCCTGGGTTAGCTCATTGGTTAGCTTCAGTTAGCTCATTGGTTAGCCTCGGTTAGCTCATTGGTTATCATCAGTTAGCTCATTGGTTAGCCTCAGTTAGCTCATTGTTAGCTTCAGTTAGCTCATTGGTTAGCCTGGGTTAGCCTGGGTTAGCTTCAGTTAGCTCATTGGTTAGCATCAGTTAGCTCATTGTTTAGCCTCAGTTAGCTCATTGGTTAGCCTGGGTTAGCTCATTGGTTAGCCTGGGTTAGCTCATTGGTTAGCTTTGGTTAGCTCATTGGTTAGCCTCGGTTAGCTCAATGGTTAGCATCAGTTAGCTCTCTGGTTAGCATCAGTTAGCTCTTTGGTTAGCCTCAGTTAGCTCATTGGTTAGCCTGGGTTAGCTCATTCCTCGGTTAGCTCATTGGTTAGCTTCAGTTAGCTCATTGGTTAGCTTCAGTTAGCTCATTGGTTAGCCTCGGTTAGCTCATTGGTTAGCCTGCGTTAGCTCATTGGTTAGCTTCAGTTAGCTCATTGGTTAGCCTGGGTTAGCTCATTGGTTAGCCTGGGTTAGCTCATTGGTTAGCCTGGGTAAGCTCATTGGTTAGCTTCAGTTAGCTCATTGGTTAGCCTCGGTTAGCTCATTGGTTAGCCTGGGTTAGCTCATTGGTTAGCTTCAGTTAGCTCATTGGTTAGCCTCGGTTACCTCATTGGTTAGCCTGGGTTAGCTCATTCATCGGTTAGCTCATTGTTTAGCCCGGGTTAGCTTCAGCTAGCTCATTGGTTAGCCTCGGTTAGCTCATTGGTTAGCATCAGTTAGCTCATTGGTTAGCCTCAGTTAGCTCATTGGTTAGCCTCGGTTAGCTCATTGGTTAGCTTCAGTTAGCTCATTGGTTAGCCTGGGCTAGCTCATTGGTTAGCCTCGGTTAGCTCATTGGTTAGCCTCAGTTAGCACATTGGTTAGCCTCGGTTAGCTCATTGGTTAGATTCAGTTAGCTCATTGGTTAGCCTGGGCTAGCTCATTGGTTAGCCTGGGTTAGCTCATTGGTTAGCCTGGGTAAGCTCATTGGTTAGCTTCAGTTAGCTCATTGGTTAGCCTCGGTTAGCTCATTGGTTAGCCTCGGTTAGCTCATTGGTTAGATTCAGTTAGCTCATTGGTTAGCATCAGTTAGCTCATTGGTTAGCCTCAGTTAGCTCATTGGTTAGCCTCGGTTAGCTCATTGGTTAGATTCAGTTAGATCATTGGTTAGCCTGGGCTAGCTCATTGGTTAGCCTGGGTTAGCTCATTGGTTAGCCTGGGTAAGCTCATTGGTTAGCTTCAGTTAGCTCATTGGTTAGCTTTGGTTAGCTCATTGGTTAGCCTGGGTTAGCTCATTGGTTAGCATCAGTTAGCTCATTGGTTAGCCTCAGTTAGCTCATTGGTTAGCCTCGGTTAGCTAATTGGTTAGCCTGGGTTAGCTCATTCCTCGGTTAGCTCATTGGTTAGCATGGGTTAGCTTCAGTTAGCTCATTGGTTAGCCTCGGTTAGCTCATTGGTTAGCTTCAGTTAGCTCATTGGTTAGCCTGGGTTAGCTCATTGGTTAGCCTGGGTTAGCTCATTGGTTAGCCTGGGTAAGCTCATTGGTTAGCTTCAGTTAGCTCATTGGTTAGCCTCGGTTAGCTCATTGGTTAGCCTGGGTTAGCTCATTGGTTAGCTTCAGTTAGCTCATTGGTTAGCCTCGGTTACCTCATTGGTTAGCCTGGGTTAGCTCATTCATCGGTTAGCTCATTGTTTAGCCCGGGTTAGCTTCAGTTAGCTCATTGGTTAGCCTCGGTTAGCTCATTGGTTAGCATCAGTTAGCTCATTGGTTAGCCTCAGTTAGCTCATTGGTTAGCCTCGGTTAGCTCATTGGTTAGCTTCAGTTAGCTCATTGGTTAGCCTGGGCTAGCTCATTGGTTAGCCTCGGTTAGCTCATTGGTTAGCCTCAGTTAGCACATTGGTTAGCCTCGGTTAGCTCATTGGTTAGATTCAGTTAGCTCATTGGTTAGCCTGGGCTAGCTCATTGGTTAGCCTGGGTTAGCTCATTGGTTAGCCTGGGTAAGCTCATTGGTTAGCTTCAGTTAGCTCATTGGTTAGCCTCGGTTAGCTCATTGGTTAGCCTCGGTTAGCTCATTTGTTAGATTCAGTTAGCTCATTGGTTAGCATCAGTTAGCTCATTGGTTAGCCTCAGTTAGCTCATTGGTTAGCCTCGGTTACCTCATTGGTTAGATTCAGTTAGCTCATTGGTTAGCCTGGGCTAGCTCATTGGTTAGCCTGGGTTAGCTCATTGGTTAGCCTGGGTAAGCTCATTGGTTAGCTTCAGTTAGCTCATTGGTTAGCCTCGGTTAGCTCATTGGTTAGCCTGGGTTAGCTCATTGGTTAGCATCAGTTAGCTCATTGGTTAGCCTCAGTTAGCTCATTGGTTAGCCTCGGTTAGCTCATTGGTTAGCCTGGGTTAGCTCATTGGTTAGCCTGGGTTAGCTCATTGGTTAGCTTCAGTTAGCTCATTGGTTAGCCTCGGTTAGCTCATTGGTTAGCCTGGGTTAGCTCATTCCTCGGTTAGCTCATTGGTTAGCATGGTTTAGCTTCAGTTAGCTCATTGGTTAGCCTCGGTTAGCTCATTGGTTAGCATCAGTTAGCTCATTGATTAGCCTCAGTTAGCTCATTGGTTAGCATCGGTTAGCTCATTGGTTAGATTCAGTTAGCTCATTGGTTAGCCTAGGCTAGCTCATTGGTTAGCCTGGGTTAGCTCATTGGTTAGCCTGGGTTAGCTCATTGGTTAGCTTCAGTTAGCTCATTGGTTAGCCTCGGTTAGCTCATTGGTAAGCCTGGGTTAGCTCATTGGTTAGCATCAGTTAGCTCATTGGTTAGCCTCGGTTAGCTCATTGGTTAGCTTCAGTAAGCTCATTGGTTAGCTTCAGTTAGCTCATTGGTTAACCTCGGTTAGCTCATTGGTTAGCCTGGGTTAGCCCATTCCTCGGTTAGCTCATTGGTTAGCCTTGGTTAGCTCATTGGTTAGCTTCAGTTAGCTCATTGGTTAGCTTCAGTTAGCCAATTGGTTAGCCTCGGTTAGCTCATTGGTTAGCCTCGGTTATCTCATTGGTTAGCTTCAGTTAGCTCATTGGTTAGCCTCGGTTAGCTCATTGGTTAGCCTGGGTTAGCTCATTCCTCGGTTAGCCTGGGTTAGCTCATTGGTTAGCTTCAGTTAGCTCATTGTTTAGCCTCGGTTAGCTCATTGGTTATCATCAGTTAGCTCATTGGTTAGCCTCAGTTAGCTCATTGTTAGCTTCAGTTAGCTCATTGGTTAGCCTGGGTTAGCCTGGGTTAGCTTCAGTTAGCTCATTGGTTAGCATCAGTTAGCTCATTGTTTAGCCTGGGTTAGCTCATTGGTTAGCCTGGGTTAGCTCATTGGTTAGCTTCGTTTAGCTCATTGGATAGCCTCGGTTAGCTCAATGGTTAGCATCAGTTAGCTCTCTGGTTAGCATCAGTTAGCTCTTTGGTTAGCCTCAGTTAGCTCATTGGTTAGCCTGGGTTAGCTCATTCCTCGGTTAGCTCATTGGTTAGCTTCAGTTAGCTCATTGGTTAGCCTGGGTTAGCTCATTGGTTAGCCTCAGTTAGCTCATTGGTTAGCCTGGGTTAGCTCATTGGTTAGCTTCAGTTAGCTCATTGGTTAGCCTCGGTTAGCTCATTGGTTAGCCTGCTTTTAGCTCATTGGTTAGCTTCAGTTAGCTCATTGGTTAGCCTGGGTTAGCTCATTGGTTAGCCTGGGTAAGCTCATTGGTTAGCTTCAGTTAGCTCATTGGTTAGCCTCGGTTAGCTCATTGGTTAGCCTGGGTTAGCTCATTGGTTAGCTTCAGTTCGCTCATTGGTTAGCCTCGGTTACCTCATTGGTTAGCTTCAGTTAGCTCATTGGTTAGCCTGGGCTAGCTCATTGGTTAGCCTCGGTTAGCTCATTGGTTAGCCTGGGTTAGCTCATTCCTCGGTTAGCCTGGGTTAGCTCATTGGTTAGCTTCAGTTAGCTCATTGGTTAGCCTCGGTTAACTCATTGTTAGCTTCAGTTAGCTCATTGGTTAGCCTGGGTTAGCCTGGGTTAGCTTCAGTTAGCTCATTGGTTAGCATCAGTTAGCTCATTGTTTAGCCTCAGTTATCTCATTGGTTAGCCTGGGTTAGCTCATTGGTTAGCCTGGATTAGCTCATTGGTTAGCTTCGTTTAGCTCATTGGTTAGCCTTGGTTAGCTCATTGGTTAGCATCAGTTATCTCTCTGGTTAGCATCAGTTAGCTCTTTGGTTAGCCTCAGTTAACTCATTGGTTAGCCTGGGTTAGCTCATTCCTCGGTTAGCTCATTGGTTAGCTTCAGTTAGCTCATTGGTTAGCCTGCGTTAGCTCATTGGTTAGCCTCAGTTAGCTCATTGGTTAGCCTGGGTTAGCTCATTGGTTAGCTTCAGTTAGCTCATTGGTTAGCCTCGGTTAGCTCATTGGTTAGCCTGCATTAGCTCATTGGTTAGCTTCAGTTAGCTCATTGGTTAGCTTGGGTTAGCTCATTGGTTAGCCTGGGTTAGCTCATTGGTTAGCCTGGGTAAGCTCATTGGTTAGCTTCAGTTAGCTCATTGGTTAGCCTCGGTTAGCTCATTGGTTAGCCTGGGTTAGCTCATTGGTTAGCTTCAGTTAGCTCATTGGTTAGCCTCGGTTACCTCATTGGTTAGCCTGGGTTAGCTCATTCATCGGTTAGCTCATTGTTTAGCCCGGGTTAGCTTCAGTTAGCTCATTGGTTAGCCTCGGTTAGCTCATTGGTTAGCATCAGTTAGCTCATTGGTTAGCCTCAGTTAGCTCATTGGTTAGCCTCGGTTAGCTCATTGGTTAGCTTCAGTTAGCTCATTGGTTAGCCTGGGCTAGCTCATTGGTTAGTCTGGGTTAGCTCATTGGTTAGCATCATTAAGCTCATTGGTTAGCTTCAGTTAGCTCATTGGTTAGCTTCAGTTAGCTCATTGGTTAGCTTCAGTTAGCTCATTGGTTAGCCTGGGTTAGCTCATTGGTTAGCCTGGTTTAGCTCGTTGGTTAGCCTGGGTAAGCTCATTGGTTAGCTTCAGTTAGCTCATTGGTTAGCTTCAGTTAGCCAATTGGTTAGCCTCGGTTAGCTCATTGGTTAGCCTGGGTTAGCTCATTCCTCGGTTAGCTCATTGGTTAGCCTGGGTTAGCTCATTGGTAAGCCTCGGTTAGCTCATTGGTTAGCTTCAGTTAGCTCATTGGTTAGCCTGGGCTAGCTCATTGGTTAGCCTGGGTTAGCTCATTGGTTAACATCAGTTAGCTCATTGGTTAGCATCAGTTAGCTCATTGGTTAGCCTCAGTTAGCTCATTGGTTAGCCTCGGTTAGCTAATTGGTTAGCCTGGGTTAGCTCATTGGTTAGCCTGGGTTAGCTCATTGGTAAGCTTCAGTTAGCTCATTGGTTAGCCTCGGTTAGCTCATTGGTTAGCCTGGGTTAGCTCATTCCTCGGTTAGCTCATTGGTTAGCATGGGTTAGCTTCAGTTAGCTCATTGGTTAGCCTCGGTTAGCTCATTGGTTAGCTTCAGTTAGCTCATTGGTTAGCCTGGGTTAGCTCATTGGTTAGCCTGGGTTAGCTCATTGGTTAGCCTGGGTAAGCTCATTGGTTAGCTTCAGTTAGCTCATTGGTTAGCCTCGGTTAGCTCATTGGTTAGCCTGGGTTAGCTCATTGGTTAGCTTCAGTTAGCTCATTGGTTAGCCTCGGTTACCTCATTGGTTAGCCTGGGTTAGCTCATTCATCGGTTAGCTCATTGTTTAGCCCGGGTTAGCTTCAGTTAGCTCATTGGTTAGCCTCGGTTAGCTCATTGGTTAGCATCAGTTAGCTCATTGGTTAGCTTCAGTTAGCTCATTGGTTAGCCTGGGCTAGCTCATTGGTTAGCCTCGGTTAGCTCATTGGTTAGCCTCAGTTAGCACATTGGTTAGCCTCGGTTAGCTCATTGGTTAGATTCAGTTAGCTCATTGGTTAGCCTGGGCTAGCTCATTGGTTAGCCTCGGTTAGCTCATTGGTTAGCCTCGGTTAGCTCATTGGTTAGATTCAGTTAGCTCATTGGTCAGCATCAGTTAGCTCATTGGTTAGCCTCAGTTAGCTCATTGGTTAGCCTCGGTTACCTCATTGGTTAGATTCAGTTAGCTCATTGGTTAGCCTGGGCTAGCTCATTGGTTAGCCTGGGTTAGCTCATTGGTTAGCTTCAGTTAGCTCATTGGTTAGCCTCGGTTAGCTCATTGGTTAGCCTCGGTTAGCTCATTGGTTAGATTCAGTTAGCTCATTGGTCAGCATCAGTTAGCTCATTGGTTAGCCTCAGTTAGCTCATTGGTTAGCCTCGGTTACCTCATTGGTTAGATTCAGTTAGCTCATTGGTTAGCCTGGGCTAGCTCATTGGTTAGCCTCGGTTAGCTCATTGGTTAGCCTCGGTTAGCTCATTGGTTAGATTCAGTTAGCTCATTGGTCAGCATCAGTTAGCTCATTGGTTAGCCTCAGTTAGCTCATTGGTTAGCCTCGGTTACCTCATTGGTTAGATTCAGTTAGCTCATTGGTTAGCCTGGGCTAGCTCATTGGTTAGCCTGGGTTAGCTCATTGGTTAGCTTCAGTTAGCTCATTGGTTAGCCTCGGTTAGCTCATTGGTTAGCCTGGGTTAGCTCATTCCTCGGTTAGCTCATTGGTTAGCATGGGTTAGCTTCAGTTAGCTCATTGGTTAGCCTCGGTTAGCTCATTGGTTAGCATCAGTTAGCTCATTGATTAGCCTCAGTTAGCTCATTGGTTAGCCTCGGTTAGCTCATTGGTTAGATTCAGTTAGCTCATTGGTTAGCCTAGGCTAGCTCATTGGTTAGCCTGGGTTAGCTCATTGGTTAGCCTGGGTTAGCTCATTGGTTAGCTTCAGTTAGCTCATTGGTTAGCCTCGGTTAGCTCATTGGTTAGCCTGGGTTAGCTCATTGGTTAGCATCAGTTAGCTCATTGGTTAGCCTCGGTTAGCTCATTGGTTAGCTTCAGTTAGCTCATTGGTTAGCTTCAGTTAGCTCATTGGTTAACCTCGGTTAGCTCATTGGTTAGCCTGGGTTAGCCCATTCCTCGGTTAGCTCATTGGTTAGCCTTGGTTAGCTCATTGGTTAGCTTCAGTTAGCTCATTGGTTAGCTTCAGTTAGCCAATTGGTTAGCCTCGGTTAGCTCATTGGTTAGCTTCAGTTAGCTCATTGGTTAGCTTCAGTTAGCTCATTGGTTAACCTCGGTTAGCTCATTGGTTAGCCTGGGTTAGCCCATTCCTCGGTTAGCTCATTGGTTAGCCTTGGTTAGCTCATTGGTTAGCTTCAGTTAGCTCATTGGTTAGCTTCAGTTAGCCAATTGGTTAGCCTCGGTTAGCTCATTGGTTAGCCTCGGTTAGCTCATTGGTTAGCTTCAGTTAGCTCATTGGTTAGCCTCGGTTAGCTCATTGGTTAGCCTGGGTTAGCTCATTCCTCGGTTAGCCTGGGTTAGCTCATTGGTTAGCTTCAGTTAGCTCATTGGTTAGCCTCGGTTAGCTCATTGGTTATCATCAGTTAGCTCATTGGTTAGCCTCAGTTAGCTCATTGTTAGCTTCAGTTAGCTCATTGGTTAGCCTGGGTTAGCCTGGGTTAGCTTCAGTTAGCTCATTGGTTAGCATCAGTTAGCTCATTGTTTAGCCTGGGTTAGCTCATTGGTTAGCCTGGGTTAGCTCATTGGTTAGCTTCGTTTAGCTCATTGGATAGCCTCGGTTAGCTCAATGGTTAGCATCAGTTAGCTCTCTGGTTAGCATCAGTTAGCTCTTTGGTTAGCTTCAGTTAGCTCATTGGTTAGCCTGGGTTAGCTCATTGGTTAGCCTCAGTTAGCTCATTGGTTAGCCTGGGTTAGCTCATTGGTTAGCTTCAGTTAGCTCATTGGTTAGCCTCGGTTAGCTCATTGGTTAGCCTGCTTTTAGCTCATTGGTTAGCTTCAGTTAGCTCATTGGTTAGCCTGGGTTAGCTCATTGGTTAGCCTGGGTAAGCTCATTGGTTAGCTTCAGTTAGCTCATTGGTTAGCCTCGGTTAGCTCATTGGTTAGCCTGGGTTAGCTCATTGGTTAGCTTCAGTTCGCTCATTGGTTAGCCTCGGTTACCTCATTGGTTAGCTTCAGTTAGCTCATTGGTTAGCCTGGGCTAGCTCATTGGTTAGCCTCGGTTCGCTCATTGGTTAGCCTGGGTTAGCTCATTCCTCGGTTAGCCTGGGTTAGCTCATTGGTTAGCTTCAGTTAGCTCATTGGTTAGCCTCGGTTAACTCATTGGTTAGCATCAGTTAGCTCATTGGTTAGCCTCAGTTAGCTCATTGTTAGCTTCAGTTAGCTCATTGGTTAGCCTGGGTTAGCCTGGGTTAGCTTCAGTTAGCTCATTGGTTAGCATCAGTTAGCTCATTGTTTAGCCTCAGTTAGCTCATTGGTTAGCCTGGGTTAGCTCATTGGTTAGCTTCGTTTAGCTCATTGGTTAGCCTTGGTTAGCTCATTGGTTAGCATCAGTTATCTCTCTGGTTAGCATCAGTTAGCTCTTTGGTTAGCCTCAGTTAACTCATTGGTTAGCCTGGGTTAGCTCATTCCTCGGTTAGCTCATTGGTTAGCTTCAGTTAGCTCATTGGTTAGCCTGGGTTAGCTCATTGGTTAGCCTCAGTTAGCTCATTGGTTAGCCTCAGTTAGCTCATTGGTAAGCATCAGTTAGGTCATTGGTTAGCCTCGGTTAGCTCATTGGTTAGCTTCAGTTAGATCATTGGTTAGACTGGGTTAGCTCATTGGTTAGCCTGGGTTAGCTCATTGGTTAGCTTCAGTTAGCTCATTGGTTAGCCTCGCTTAGCTCATTGGTTAGCCTGCGTTAGCTCATTGGTTAGCTTCAGTTAGCTCATTGGTTAGCCTGGGTTAGCTCATTGGTTAGCCTGGGTTAGCTCATTGGTTAGCCTGGGTAAGCTCATTGGTTAGCTTCAGTTAGCTCATTGGTTAGCCTCGGTTAGCTCATTGGTTAGCCTGGGTTAGCTCATTGGTTAGCTTTCGTTAGCTCATTGGTTAGCCTCGGTTACCTCATTGGTTAGCCTGGGTTAGCTCATTCATTGGTTAGCTCATTGTTTAGCCCGGGTTAGCTTCAGTTAGCTCATTGGTTAGCCTCGGTTAGCTCATTGGTTAGCATCAGTTAGCTCATTGGTTAGCCTCAGTTAGCTCATTGGTTAGCCTGGGTTAGCTCATTGGTTAGCCTCAGTTAGCTCATTGGTTAGCCTGGGTTAGCTCATTGGTTAGCCTGGGTTAGCTCATTGGTTAGCCTCAGTTAGCTCATTGGTTAGCCTGGGTTAGCTCATTGGTTAGCCTCGGTTACCTCATTGGTTAGCCTGGGTTAGCTCATTCATCGGTTAGCTCATTGTTTAGCCCGGGTTAGCTTCAGTTAGCTCATTGGTTAGCCTCGGTTAGCTCATTGGTTAGCTTCAGTTAGATCATTGGTTAGACTGGGTTAGCTCATTGGTTAGCCTGGGTTAGCTCATTGGTTAGCTTCAGTTAGCTCATTGGTTAGCCTCGCTTAGCTCATTGGTTAGCCTGCGTTAGCTCATTGGTTAGCTTCAGTTAGCTCATTGGTTAGCCTGGGTTAGCTCATTGGTTAGCCTGGGTTAGCTCATTGGTTAGCCTGGGTAAGCTCATTGGTTAGCTTCAGTTAGCTCATTGGTTAGCCTCGGTTAGCTCATTGGTTAGCCTGGGTTAGCTCATTGGTTAGCTTCAGTTAGCTCATTGGTTAGCCTCGGTTACCTCATTGGTTAGCCTGGGTTAGCTCATTCATTGGTTAGCTCATTGTTTAGCCCGGGTTAGCTTCAGTTAGCTCATTGGTTAGCCTCGGTTAGCTCATTGGTTAGCATCAGTTAGCTCATTGGTTAGCCTCAGTTAGCTCATTGGTTAGCCTGGGTTAGCTCATTGGTTAGCCTCAGTTAGCTCATTGGTTAGCCTGGGTTAGCTCATTGGTTAGCCTGGGTTAGCTCATTGGTTAGCCTCAGTTAGCTCATTGGTTAGCCTGGGTTAGCTCATTGGTTAGCCTCGGTTACCTCATTGGTTAGCCTGGGTTAGCTCATTCATCGGTTAGCTCATTGTTTAGCCCGGGTTAGCTTCAGTTAGCTCATTGGTTAGCCTCGGTTAGCTCATTGGTTAGCATCAGTTAGCTCATTGGTTAGCCTCGGTTAGCTCATTGGTTAGCTTCAGTTAGCTCATTGGTTAGCCTGGGCTAGCTCATTGGTTAGCCTGGGTTAGCTCATTGGTTAGCATCATTAAGCTAATTGGTTAGCTTCAGTTAGCTCATTGGTTAGCTTCAGTTAGCTCATTGGTTAGCTTCAGTTAGCTCATTGGTTAGCCTGGGCTAGCTCATTGGTTAGCCTGGGTTAGCTCATTGGTTAGCATCAGTTAGCTCATTGGTTAGCCTCAGTTAGCTCATTGGTTAGCCTCGGTTAGCTCATTGGTTAGCCTGGGTTAGCTCATTACTCGGTTAGCTCATTGGTTAGCCTCGGTTAGCTCATTGGTTAGCTTCAGTTAGCTCATTGGTTAGCCTGGGCTAGCTCATTGGTTAGCCTGGGTTAGCTCATTGGTTAGCCTGGGTTAGCTCATTGGTTAGCTTCAGTTAGCTCATTGGTTAGCCTCGGTTAGCTCATTGGTTAGCATCAATTAGCTCATTGTTTAGCTTCAGTTAGCTCATTGGTTAGCTTCAGTTAGCTCATTGGTTAGCCTCGGTTAGCTCATTGGTTAGCCTGGGTTAGCTCATTGGTTAGCATCAGTTAGCTCATTGGTTAGCCTCAGTTAGCTCATTGGTTAGCATCAGTTAGGTCATTGGTTAGCCTCGGTTAGCTCATTGGTTAGCTTCAGTTAGCTCATTGGTTAGCTTCAGTTAGCCAATTGGTTAGCCTCGGTTAGCTCATTGGTTAGCCTGGGTAAGCTCAATCCTCGGTTAGCTCATTGGTTAGCCTGGGTTAGCTCATTGGTTAGCTTCAGTTAGCTCATTGGTTAGCCTGGGTTAGCTCATTGGTTAGCCTCGGTTAGCTCATTGGTTAGCCTGGGTTAGCTCATTGGTTAGCCTGGATTAGCTCATTGGTTAGCATCAGTTAGCTCATTGGTTAGCCTCAGTTAGCTCAATGGTTAGCATCAGTTAGCTCATTGGTTAGCCTCTGTTAGCTCATTGGTTAGCCTGGGTTAGCTCATTGGTTAGCCTGGGTTAGCTCATTGGTTAGCTTCGGTTAGCTCATTGGTTAGCCTCGGTTAGCTCATTGGTTAGCATCAGTTAGCTCATTGGTTAGCCTCAGTTAGCTCATTGGTTAGCCTCGGTTAGCTCATTGGTTAGCCTGGGTTAGCTCATTACTCGGTTAGCTCATTGGTTAGCCTCGGTTAGCTCATTGGTTAGCTTCAGTTAGCTCATTGGTTAGCCTGGGCTAGCTCATTGGTTAGCCTGGGTTAGCTCATTGGTTAGCCTGGGTTAGCTCATTGGTTAGCTTCAGTTAGCTCATTGGTTAGCCTCGGTTAGCTCATTGGTTAGCATCAGTTAGCTCATTGTTTAGCTTCAGTTAGCTCATTGGTTAGCTTCAGTTAGCTCATTGGTTAGCCTCGGTTAGCTCATTGGTTAGCCTGGGTTAGCTCATTGGTTAGCCTCAGTTAGCTCATTGGTTAGCATCAGTTAGGTCATTGGTTAGCCTCGGTTAGCTCATTGGTTAGCTTCAGTTAGCTCATTGGTTAGCCTGGGTTAGCTCATTGGTTAGCCTCAGTTAGCTCATTGGTTAGCCTGGGTTAGCTCATTGGTTAGCTTCAGTTAGCTCATTGGTTAGCCTCGCTTAGCTCATTGGTTAGCCTGCGTTAGCTCATTGGTTAGCTTCAGTTAGCTCATTGGTTAGCCTGGGTTAGCTCATTGGTTAGCCTGGGTTAGCTCATTGGTTAGCCTGGGTAAGCTCATTGGTTAGCTTCAGTTAGCTCATTGGTTAGCCTCGGTTAGCTCATTGGTTAGCCTGGGTTAGCTCATTGGTTAGCTTCAGTTAGCTCATTGGTTAGCCTCGGTTACCTCATTGGTTAGCCTGGGTTAGCTCATTCATCGGTTAGCTCATTGTTTAGCCCGGGTTAGCTTCAGTTAGCTCATTGGTTAGCCTCGGTTAGCTCATTGGTTAGCATCAGTTAGCTCATTGGTTAGCCTCAGTTAGCTCATTGGTTAGCCTGGGTTAGCTCATTGGTTAGCCTCAGTTAGCTCATTGGTTAGCTTGGGTTAGCTCATTGGTTAGCCTGGGTTAGCTCATTGGTTAGCCTCAGTTAGCTCATTGGTTAGCCTGGGTTAGCTCATTGGTTAGCCTCGGTTACCTCATTGGTTAGCCTGGGTTAGCTCATTCATCGGTTAGCTCATTGTTTAGCCCGGGTTAGCTTCAGTTAGCTCATTGGTTAGCCTCGGTTAGCTCATTGGTTAGTATCAGTTAGCTCATTGGTTAGCCTCGGTTAGCTCATTGGTTAGCTTCAGTTAGCTCATTGGTGTGCCTGGGCTAGCTCATTGGTTAGCCTGGGTTAGCTCATTGGTTAGCATCATTAAGCTCATTGCTTAGCTTCAGTTAGCTCATTGGTTAGCTTCAGTTAGCTCATTGGTTAGCTTCAGTTAGCTCATTGGTTAGCCTGGGCTAGCTCATTGGTTAGCCTGGGTTAGCTCATTGGTTAGCATCATTAAGCTCATTGGTTAGCTTCAGTTAGCTCATTGGTTAGCTTCAGTTAGCTCATTGGTTAGCTTCAGTTAGCTCATTGGTTAGCCTGGGTTAGCTCATTGGTTAGCCTGGGTAAGCTCATTGGTTAGCTTCAGTTAACTCATTGGTTAGCTTCAGTTAGCCAATTGGTTATTCTCGGTTAGCTCATTGGTTAGCCTGGGTTAGCTCATTCCTCGGTTAGCTCATTGGTTAGCCTGGGTTAGCTCATTGGTAAGCTTCAGTTAGCTCATTGGTTAGCCTCGGTTTGCTCATTGGTTAGCCTGGGTTAGCTCATTGGTTAGCCTGGATTAGCTCATTGGTTAGCATCAGTTAGCTCATTGGTTAGCCTCAGTTAGCTCAATGGTTAGCTTCAGTTAGCTCATTGGTTAGCCTCGGTTAGCTCATTGGTTAGCTTCAGTTAGCTCATTGGTTAGCTTCAATTAGCTCATTGGTTAGCCTCGGTTAGCTCATTGGTTAGCCTGGGTTAGCTCATTCCTCGGTTAGCCTGGGTTAGCTCATTGGTTAGCTTCAGTTAGCTCATTGGTTAGCCTCGGTTAGCTCATTGGTTAGCATCAGTTAGCTCATTGGTTAGCCTCAGTTAGCTCATTGTTAGCTTCAGTTAGCTCATTGGTTAGCCTGGGTTAGCTTCAGTTAGCTCATTGGTTAGCATCAGTTAGCTCATTGTTTAGCCTCAGTTAGCTCATTGGTTAGCCTGGGTTAGCTCATTGGTTAGCCTGGGTTAGCTCATTGGTTAGCTTCGGTTAGCTCATTGGTTAGCCTCGGTTAGCTCATTGGTTAGCATCAGTTAGCTCTCTGGTTAGCATCAGTTAGCTCTCTGGTTAGCATCAGTTAGCTCTTTGGTTAGCCTCAGTTAGCTCATTGGTTAGCCTGGGTTAGCTCATTCCTCGGTTAGCTCATTGGTTAGCTTCAGTTAGCTCATTGGTTAGCCTGGGTTAGCTCATTGGTTAGCCTGGGTTAGCTCATTGGTTAGCATCATTAAGCTCATTGGTTAGCTTCAGTTAGCTCATTGGTTAGCTTCAGTTAGCTCATTGTTTAGCCCGGGTTAGCTTCAGTTAGCTCATTGGTTAGCCTCGGTTAGCTCATTGGTTAGCATCAGTTAGCTCATTGGTTAGCCTCAGTTAGCTCATTGGTTAGCCTGGGTTAGCTCATTGGTTAGCCTGGGTTAGCTCATTGGTTAGCCTCAGTTAGCTCATTGGTTAGCCTGGGTTAGCTCATTGGTTAGCCTTGGTTACCTCATTGGTTAGCCTGGGTTAGCTCATTCATCGGTTAGCTCATTGTTTAGCCCGGGTTAGCTTCAGTTAGCTCATTGGTTAGCCTCGGTTAGCTCATTGGTTAGCATCAGTTAGATCATTGGTTAGCCTCAGTTAACTCATTGGTTAGCCTCGGTTAGCTCATTGGTTAGCTTCAGTTAGCTCATTGGTTAGCCTGGGCTAGCTCATTGGTTAGCCTGGGTTAGCTCATTGGTTAGCATCATTAAGCTCATTGGTTAGCTTCAGTTAGCTCATTGGTTAGCTTCAGTTAGCTCATTGGTTAGCCTGGGTTAGCTCATTGGTTAGCCTGGGTTAGCTCATTGGTTAGCCTGGGTAAGCTCATTGGTTAGCTTCAGTTAGCTCATTGGTTAGCTTCAGTTAGCCAATTGGTTATTCTCGGTTAGCTCATTGGTTAGCCTGGGTTAGCTCATTCCTCGGTTAGCTCATTGGTTAGCCTGGGTTAGCTCATTGGTAAGCTTCAGTTAGCTCATTGGTTAGCCTCGGTTAGCTCATTGGTTAGCCTGGGTTAGCTCATTGGTTAGCCTGGATTAGCTCATTGGTTAGCATCAGTTAGCTCATTGGTTAGCCTCAGTTAGATCAATGGTTAGCTTCAGTTAGCTCATTGGTTAGCCTCGGTTAGCTCATTGGTTAGCTTCAGTTAGCTCATTGGTTAGCTTCAGTTAGCTCATTGGTTAGCCTCGGTTAGCTCATTGGTTAGCCTGGGTTAGCTCATTCCTCGGTTAGCCTGGGTTAGATCATTGGTTAGCTTCAGTTAGCTCATTGGTTAGCCTCGGTTAGCTCATTGGTTAGCATCAGTTAGCTCATTGGTTAGCCTCAGTTAGCTCATTGTTAGCTTCAGTTAGCTCATTGGTTAGCCTGGGTTAGCTTCAGTTAGCTCATTGGTTAGCATCAGTTAGCTCATTGTTTAGCCTCAGTTAGCTCATTGGTTAGCATCAGTTAGCTCTCTGGTTAGCATCAGTTAGCTCTTTGGTTAGCCTCAGTTAGCTCATTGGTTAGCCTGGGTTAGCTCATTCCTCGGTTAGCTCATTGGTTAGCTTCAGTTAGCTCATTGGTTAGCCTGGGTTAGCTCATTGGTTAGCCTCAGTTAGCTCATTGTTTAGCCTGGGTTAGCTCATTGGTTAGCTTCAGTTAGCTCATTGGTTAGCCTCGGTTAGCTCATTGGTTAGTCTGCGTTAGCTCATTGGTTAGCTTCAGTTAGCTCATTGGTTAGCCTGGGTTAGCTCATTGGTTAGCCTGGGTTAGCTCATTGCTTAGCCTGGGTAAGCTCATTGTTTAGCTTCAGTTAGCTCATTGGTTAGCCTGGGCTAGCTCATTGGTTAGCCTGGGTTAGCTCATTGGTTAGCCTGGGTTAGCTCATTGGTTAGCTTCAGTTAGCTCATTGGTTAGCCTCGGTTAGCTCATTGGTTAGCATCAGTTAGCTCATTGTTTAGCTTCAGTTAGCTCATTGGTTAGCTTCAGTTAGCTCATTGGTTAGCCTCGGTTAGCTCATTGGTTAGCCTGGGTTAGCTCATTGGTTAGCATCAGTTAGCTCATTGGTTAGCCTCAGTTAGCTCATTGGTTAGCATCAGTTAGGTCATTGGTTAGCCTCGGTTAGCTCATTGGTTAGCTTCAGTTAGCTCATTGGTTAGCTTCAGTTAGCCAAATGGTTAGCCTCGGTTAGCTCATTGGTTAGCCTGGGTTAGCTCAATCCTCGGTTAGCTCATTGGTTAGCCTGGGTTAGCTCATTGGTTAGCCTCAGTTAGCTCAATGGTTAGCATCAGTTAGCTCATTGGTTAGCCTCTGTTAGCTCATTGGTTAGCTACAGTTAGCTCATTGGTTAGCTTCAGTTAGCTCATTGGTTAGCCTCGGTTAGCTCATTGGTTAGCCTGGGTTAGCTCATTCCTCGGTTAGCCTGGGTTAGCTCATTGGTTAGCTTCAGTTAGCTCATTGGTTAGCCTCGGTTAGCTCATTGGTTAGCCTCAGTTAGCTCATTGTTAGCTTCAGTTAGCTCATTGGTTAGCCTGGGTTAGCCTGGGTTAGCTTCAGTTAGCTCATTGGTTAGCATCAGTTAGCTCATTGTTTAGCCTCAGTTAGCTCATTGGTTAGCCTGGGTTAGCTCATTGGTTAGCCTGGGTTAGCTCATTGGTTAGCTTCGGTTAGCTCATTGGTTAGCCTCGGTTAGCTCATTGGTTAGCATCAGTTAGCTCTCTGGTTAGCATCAGTTAGCTCTTTGGTTAGCCTCAGTTAGCTCATTGGTTAGCCCGGGTTAGCTCATTCCTCGGTTAGCTCATTGGTTAGCTTGGGTTAGCTGATTGGTTAGCCTCAGTTAGCTCATTGGTTAGCCTGGGTTAGCTCATTGGTTAGCTTCAGTTAGCTCATTGGTTAGCCTCGCTTAGCTCATTGGTTAGCCTGCGTTAGCTCATTGGTTAGCTTCAGTTAGCTCATTGGTTAGCCTGGGTTAGCTCATTGGTTAGCCTGGGTTAGCTCATTGGTTAGCCTGGGTAAGCTCATTGGTTAGCTTCAGTTAGCTCATTGGTTAGCCTCGGTTAGCTCATTGGTTAGCCTGGGTTAGCTCATTGGTTAGCTTCAGTTTGCTCATTGGTTAGCCTCGGTTAGCTCATTGGTTAGCCTGGGTTAGCTCATTGGTTAGCTTCAGTTAGCTCATTGGTTAGCCTCGGTTACCTCATTGGTTAGCCTGGGTTAGCTCATTCATCGGTTAGCTCATTGTTTAGCCCGGGTTATCTTCAGTCAGCTCATTGGTTAGCCTCGGTTAGCTCATTGGTTAGCATCAGTTAGCTCATTGGTTAGCCTCAGTTAGCTCATTGGTTAGCATCGGTTAGCTCATTGGTTAGCTTCAGTTAGCTCATTGGTTAGCCTGGGCTAGCTCATTGGTTAGCCTGGGTTAGCTCATTGGTTAACATCAGTTAGCTCATTGGTTAGAGAGAACGCACTCCCCTGAAAACTCCCCTTGAATTCCTCCAGACTCAGAAAATGTAAAAGTTCACTTTTTGGAGATCCATAGAAAAAGGGTGAAAATGATTTTTTTTATGCCACAGCATGGATTCGAACACGCGACCAACCGCATCCAGGGGCGAGCGTTAACGCAGTGAATCACTGGACCTGAGTACTCAAACATGCCTACTTGTGCAGCTTAGACACTCTGAATTCACTAAATGTACAACTTTTTCTCCATCAAAATGAACAAATGAGACATGAAATAACATCTACAGATCAAGACGAAGCGAATGGAAGCGGTCCCAGCCTCGTAGCTGTGAACAGCTGTGATCGCAGGAAAATGCTGTTACAAAGATTTCTCAGTATATCTCCGGGACATTTCCCTGGCTTTACCACCGTCACAATGGACAAAATACATGAAATAACATCAACAGATCAAGACGAAGCGAATGGAAGTACCCCCGGAGTCATAGCATGTGTAAATCGTTAGCCTCAGTTAGCTCATTGGTTAGCCTCAGTTAGCTCATTGGTTAGCCTGGGTTAGCTCATTGGTTAGCTTCAGTTAGCTCATTGGTTAGCCTCGGTTAGCTCATTGGTTAGCCTGGGTTAGCTCATTCCTCGGTTAGCTCATTGGTTAGCCTGGGTTAGCTTCAGTTAGGTCATTGGTTAGCCTCGGTTAGCTCATTGGTTAGCATCAGTTAGCTCATTGGTTAGCCTCAGTTAGCTCATTGGTTAGCCTCGGTTAGCTCATTGGTTAGATTAAGTTAGCTCATTGGTTAGCCTCGGTTAGCTCATTAGTTAGCCTGGGTTAGCTCATTGGTTAGCATCAGTTAGCTCATTGGTTAGCCTCAGTTAGCTCATTGGTTAGCCTCGGTTAGCTCATTGGTTAGCCTGTGTTAGCTCATTGGTTAGCTTCAGTTAGCTCATTGGTTAGCTTCAGTTAGCTCATTGGTTAGCCTGGGTTAGCTCATTGGTTAGCCTGGGTTAGCTCATTCCTCGGTTAGCTCATTGGTTAGCCTGGGTTAGCTTCAGTTAGCTCATTGGTTAGCCTCGGTTAGCTCATTGGTTAGCATCAGTTAGCTCATTGGTTAGCCTCAATTAGCTCATTGGTTAGCCTCGGTTAGCTCATTGGTTAGATTCAGTTAGCTCATTGGTTAGCCTCGGAAGGCTCATTGGTTTGCCTGGGTTAGCTCATTGGTTAGTCTGGGTTAGCTCATTGGTTAGCTTCAGTTAGCTCATTGGTTAGCCTCGGTTAGCTCATTGGTTAGCCTGGGTTAGCTCATTGGTTAGCATCAGTTAGCTCATTGGTTAGCCTCAGTTAGCTCATTGGTTAGCCTCGGTTAGCTCATTGGTTAGCCTGGGTTAGCTCATGGGTTAGCCTGGGTTAGCTCATTGGTTAGCTTATGTTAGCTCATTGGTTAGCCTAGGTTAGCTCATTGGTTAGCATCAGTTAGCTCATTGTTTAGCTTCAGTTAGCTCATTGGTTAGCTTCAGTTAGCTCATTGGTTAGCCTCGGTTAGCTCATTGGTTAGCCTGGGTTAGCTCATTGGTTATCATCAGTTAGCTCATTGGTTAGCATCAGTTAGCTCATTGGTTAGCATCAGTTAGCTCATTGGTTAGCCTCGGTTAGCTCATTGGTTAGCTTCAGTTAGCTCATTGGTTAGCTTCAGTTAGCCAATTGGTTAGCCTCGGTTAGCTCATTGGTTAGCCTGGGTTAGCTCATTCCTCGGTTAGCTCATTGATTAGCCTGGGTTAGCTCATTGGTAAGCTTCAGTTAGCTCATTGGTTAGCCTGGGTTAGCTCATTGGTTAGCCTCGGTTAGCTCATTGGTTAGCCTGGATTAGCTCATTGGTTAGCATCAGTTAGCTCATTGGTTAGCCTCAGTTAGCTCAATGGTTAGCATCAGTTAGCTCATTGGTTAGCCTCGGTTAGCTCATTGGTTAGCCTGGGCTAGCTCATTGGTTAGCCTGGGTTAGCTCATTGGTTAGCCTCAGTTAGCTCATTGGTTAGCATGGGTTAGCTCATTCCTCGGTTAGCTCATTGGTTAGCTTCAGTTAGCTCATTGGTTAGCCTGGGTTAGCTCATTGGTTAGCCTCAGTTAGCTCATTGGTTAGCCTGGGTTAGCTCATTGGTTAGCTTCAGTTAGCTCATTGGTTAGCCTCGGTTAGCTCATTGGTTAGCCTGCATTAGCTCATTGGTTAGCTTCAGTTAGCTCATTGGTTAGCCTGGGTTAGCTCATTGGTTAGCCTGGGTTAGCTCATTGGTTAGCCTGGGTAAGCTCATTGGTTAGCTTCAGTTAGCTCATTGGTTAGCCTCGGTTAGCTCATTGGTTAGCCTGGGTTAGCTCATTGGTTAGCTTCAGTTAGCTCATTGGTTAGCCTCAGTTACCTCATTGGTTAGCCTGGGTTAGCTCATTCATCGGTTAGCTCATTGTTTAGCCCGGGTTAGCTTCAGTTAGCTCATTGGTTAGCCTCGGTTAGCTCATTGGTTAGCATCAGTTAGCTCATTGGTTAGCCTCAGTTAGCTCATTGGTTAGCCTCGGTTAGCTCATTGGTTAGCTTCAGTTAGCTCATTGGTTAGCCTGGGCTAGCTCATTGGTTAGCCTGGGTTAGCTCATTGGTTAGCATCAGTTAGCTCATTGTTTAGCTTCAGTTAGCTCATTGGTTAGCTTCAGTTAGCTCATTGGTTAGCTTCAGTTAGCTCATTGGTTAGCCTGGGTTAGCTCATTGGTTAGCCTGGGTTAGCTCATTGGTTAGCCTGGGTAAACTCATTGGTTAGCTTCATTTAGCTCATTGGTTAGCTTCAGTTAGCCAATTGGTTAGCCTCGGTTAGCTCATTGGTTAGCCTGGGTTAGCTCATTCCTCGGTTAGCTCATTGGTTAGCCTGGGTTAGCTCATTGGTAAGCTTCAGTTAGCTCATTGATTAGCCTGGGTTAGCTCATTGGTTAGCCTCGGTTAGCTCATTGGTTAGCCTGGGTTAGCTCATTGGTTAGCCTGGATTACCTCATTGGTTAGCATCAGTTAGCTCATTGGTTAGCCTCAGTTAGCTCAATGGTTAGCATCAGTTAGCTCATTGGTTAGCCTCGGTTAGCTCAGTGGTTAGCTTCAGTTAGCTCATTGGTTAGCCTGGGTTAGCTCATTGGTTAGCCTGGGTTAGCTCATTCCTCGGTTAGCCTGGGTTAGCTCATTGGTTAGCTTCAGTTAGCTCATTGGTTAGCCTCGGTTAGCTCATTGGTTAGCATCAGTTAGCTCATTGGTTAGCCTCAGTTAGCTCATTGTTAGCTTCAGTTAGCTCATTGGTTAGCCTGGGTTAGCCTGGGTTAGCTTCAGTTAGCTCATTGGTTAGCATCAGTTAGCTCATTGTTTAGCCTCAGTTAGCTCATTGGTTAGCCTGGGTTAGCTCATTGGTTAGCCTGGGTTAGCTCATTGGTTAGCTTCGGTTAGCTCATTGGTTAGCCTCGGTTAGCTCATTGGTTAGCATCAGTTAGCTCATTGGTTAGCATCAGTTAGCTCTTTGGTTAGCCTCAGTTAGCTCATTGGTTAGCCTGGGTTAGCTCATTCCTCGGTTAGCTCATTGGTTAGCTTCAGTTAGCTCATTGGTTAGCCTTGGTTAGCTCATTGGTTAGCCTCAGTTAGCTCATTGGTTAGCCTGGGTTAGCTCATTGGTTAGCTCCAGTTAGCTCATTGGTTAGCCTCGGTTAGCTCATTGGTTAGCCTGCGTTAGCTCATTGGTTAGCTTCAGTTAGCTCATTGGTTAGCCTGGGCTAGCTCATTGGTTAGCCTGGGTTAGCTCATTGGTTAGCATCAGTTAGCTCCATGGTTAGCTTCAGTAAGCTCATTGTTTAGCTTCAGTTAGCTCATTGGTTAGAGAGAACGCACTCCCCTGAAAACTCCCCTTGAATTCCTCCAGACTCAGAAAATGTAAAAGTTCACTTTTTGGAGATCCATAGAAAAAGGGTGAAAATGATTTGTTTTATGCCACAGCATGGATTCGAACACGCGACCAACCGCATCCAGGGGCGAGCGTTAACGCAGTGAGCCACTGGACCTGAGTACTCAAACATGCCTACTTGTGCAGCTTAGACACTCTGAATTCACTAAATGTACAACTTTTTCTCCATCAAAATGAACATATGAGACATGAAATAACATCTACAGATCAAGACGAAGCGAATGGAAGCGGTCCCAGCCTCGTAGCTATGAACAGCTGTGATCGCAGGAAAATGCTGTTTCAAAGATTTCTCAGTATATCTCCGGGACATTTCCCTGGCTTTACCACCGTCACAATGGACAAACGAGACATGAAATAACATCAACAGATCAAGACGAAGCGAATGGAAGTACCCCCGGAGTCATAGCATGTGTAAATCGTTAGCCTCGGTTAGCTCATTGGTTAGCTTCAGTTAGCTCATTGGTTGGCCTCGGTTAGCTCATTGGTTAGCATGGGTTAGCTCATTCATCGGTTAGCTCATTGGTTAGCCTTGGTTAGCTCATTGGTTAGCATCAGTTAGCTCATTGGTTAGCCTCAGTTAGCTCATTGGTTAGCCTCAGTTAGCTCATTGGTTAGATTCAGTTAGCTCATTGGTTAGCCTGGGCTAGCTCATTGGTTAGCCTGGGTTAGCTCATTGGTTAGCCTGGGTTAGCTCATTGGTTAGCTTCAGTTAGCTCATTGGTTAGCCTCGGTTAGCTCATTGGTTAGCCTGGGTTAGCTCATTGGTTAGCATCAGTTAGCTCATTGGTTAGCCTCAGTTAGCTCATTGGTTAGCCTCGGTTAGCTCATTGGTTAGCCTGGGTTAGCTCATTGGTTAGCCTGGGTTAGCTCATTGGTTAGCTTCAGTTAGCTCATTGGTTAGCCTCGGTTAGCTCATTGGTTAGCCTGGGTTAGCTCATTCCTCGGTTAGCTCATTGGTTAGCCTGGGTTAGCTTCAGTTAGCTCATTGGTTAGCCTCGGTTAGCTCATTGGTTAGCATCAGTTAGCTCATTGGTTAGCCTCAGTTAGCTCATTGGTTAGCCTGTGTTAGCTCATTCCTCGGTTAGCTCATTGGTTAGCCTGGGTTAGCTTCAGTTAGCTCATTGGTTAGCCTCGGTTAGCTCATTGGTTAGCATCAGTTAGCTCATTGGTTAGCCTCGGTTAGCTCATTGGTTAGCCTGGGTTAGCTCATTGGTTAGCCTGGATTAGCTCATTGGTTAGCATCAGTTAGCTCATTGGTTAGCCTCAGTTAGCTCAATGGTTAGCATCAGTTAGCTCATTGGTTAGCCTCGGTTAGCTCATTTGTTAGCCTGGGTTAGCTCATTACTCGGTTAGCTCATTGGTTAGCCTCAGTTAGCTCATTGGTTAGCCTGGGCTAGCTCATTGGTTAGCCTGGGTTAGTTCATTGGTTAGCCTGGGTTAGCTCATTGTTTAGCTTCAGTTAGCTCATTGGTTAGCCTTGGTTAGCACATTGGTTAGCATCAGTTAGCTCATTGTTTAGCTTCAGTTAGCTCATTGGTTAGCTTCAGTTAGCTCATTGGTTAGCCTCGGTTAGCTCATTGGTTAGCCTGGGTTAGCTCATTGGTTAGCATCAGTTAGCTCATTGGTTAGCCTCAGTTAGCTCATTGGTTAGCATCAGTTAGCTCATTGGTTAGCCTCGGTTAGCTCATTGGTTAGCTTCAGTTAGCTCATTGGTTAGCTTCAGTTTGCCAATTGGTTAGCCTCGGTTTGCTCATTGGTGAGCTCATTGGTTAGCTCATTCCTCGGTTAGCTCATTGGTTAGCCTGGGTTAGCTCATTGGTTAGCCTGGATTAGCTCATTGGTTAGCATCAGTTAGCTCATTGGTTAGCCTCAGTTAGCTCAATGGTTAGCATCAGTTAGCTCATTGGTTAGTCTCTGTTAGCTCATTGGTTAGCTTCAGTTAGCTCATTGGTTAGCTTCAGTTAGCTCATTGGTTAGCCTCGGTTAGCTCATTGGTTAGCCTGGGTTAGCTCATTGGTTAGCTTCATTTACCTCATTGGTTAGCCTCGCTTAGCTCATTGGTTAGCCTGCGTTAGCTCATTGGTTAGCTTCAGTTAGCTCATTGGTTAGCCTTGGTTAGCTCATTGGTTAGCCTGGGTTAGCTCATTGGTTAGCCTGGGTAAGCTCATTGGTTAGCTTCAGTTAGCTCATTGGTTAGCCTCGGTTAGCTCATTGGTTAGCCTGGGTTAGCTCATTGGTTAGCTTCAGTTAGCTCATTGGTTAGCCTCGGTTAGCTCATTGGTTAGCCTGGGTTAGCTCATTGGTTAGCATCAGTTAGCTCATTGGTTAGCCTCAGTTAGCTCATTGGTTAGCCTCGGTTAGCTCATTGGTTAGCCTGGGTTAGCTCATTGGTTAGCTTCAGTTAGCTCATTGGTTAGCCTCGGTTAGCTCATTGGTTAACCTGGGTTAGCTCATTCCTCGGTTAGCTCATTGGTTAGCCTGGGTTAGCTTCAGTTAGCTCATTGGTTAGCCTCGGTTAGCTCATTGGTTAGCATAAGTTAGCTCATTGGTTAGCCTCAGTTAGCTCATTGGTTAGCCTGGGTTAGCTCATTCCTCGGTTAGCTCATTGGTTAGCCTGGGTTAGCTCATTGGTTAGCCTCGGTTAGCTCATTGGTTAGCCTGGGTTAGCTCATTGGTTAGCCTGGATTAGCTCATTGGTTAGCATCAGTTAGCTCATTGGTTAGCCTCAGTTAGCTCAATGGTTAGCATCAGTTAGCTCATTGGTTAGCCTCGGTTAGCTCAGTGGTTAGCTTCAGTTAGCTCATTGGTTAGCTTCAGTTAGCTCATTGGTTAGCCTCGGTTAGCTCATTGGTTAGCCTGGGTTAGCTCATTCCTCGGTTAGCCTGGGTTAGCTCATTGGTTAGCTTCAGTTAGCTCATTCGTTAGCCTCGGTTAGCTCATTGGTTAGCATCAGTTAGCTCATTGGTTAGCCTCAGTTCGCTCATTGTTAGCTTCAGTTAGCTCATTGGTTAGCCTGGGTTAGCCTGGGTTAGCTTCAGTTAGCTCATTGGTTAGCATCAGTTAGCTCATTGTTTAGCCTCAGTTAGCTCATTGGTTAGCCTGGGTTAGCTCATTGGTTAGCCTGGGTTAGCTCATTGGTTAGCTTCGGTTAGCTCATTGGTTAGCCTCGGTTAGCTCATTGGTTAGCATCAGTTAGCTCATTGGTTAGCATCAGTTAGCTCTTTGGTTAGCCTCAGTTAGCTCATTGGTTAGCCTGGGTTAGCTCATTCCTCGGTTAGCTCCTTGGTTAGCTTCAGTTAGCTCATTGGTTAGCCTTGGTTAGCTCATTGGTTAGCCTGGGTTAGCTCATTGGTTAGCTTCAGTTAGCTCATTGGTTAGCCTCGGTTAGCTCATTGGTTAGCCTGCGTTAGCTCATTGGTTAGCTTCAGTTAGCTCATTGGTTAGCCTGGGTTAGCTCATTGGTTAGCCTGGGTTAGCTCATTGGTTAGCCTGGGTAAGCTCATTGGTTAGCTTCAGTTAGCTCATTGGTTAGCCTCGGTTAGCTCATTGGTTAGCCTGGGTTAGCTCATTGGTTAGCTTCAGTTAGCTCATTGGTTAGCCTCGGTTACCTCATTGGTTAGCCTGGGTTAGCTCATTCATCGGTTAGCTCATTGTTTAGCCCGGGTTAGCTTCAGTTAGCTCATTGGTTAGCCTCGGTTAGCTCATTGGTTAGCCTGGGTTAGCTCATTCCTCGGTTAGCTCATTGGTTAGCCTGGGTTAGCTTCAGTTAGCTCATTGGTTAGCCTCGGTTAGCTCATTGGTTAGCATCAGTTAGCTCATTGGTTAGCCTCAGTTAGCTCATTGGTTAGCCTCGGTTAGCTCATTGGTTAGATTCAGTTAGCTCATTGGTTAGCCTGGGCTAGCTCATTGGTTAGCCTGGGTTAGCTCATTGGTTAGCCTGGGTTAGCTCATTGGTTAGCTTCAGTTAGCTCATTGGTTAGCCTCGGTTAGCTCATTGGTTAGCCTGGGTTAGCTCATTGGTTAGCTTCAGTTTGCTCATTGGTTAGCCTCGGTTAGCTCATTGGTTAGCCTGGGTTAGCTCATTGGTTAGCATCAGTTAGCTCATTGGTTAGCCTCAGTTAGCTCAATGGTTAGCATCAGTTAGCTCATTGGTTAGCCTCGGTTAGCTCATTGGTTAGCCTGGGTTAGATCATTACTCGGTTAGCTCATTGGTTAGCCTCAGTTAGCTCATTGGTTAGCCTGGGCTAGCTCATTGGTTAGCCTGGGTTAGTTCATTGGTTAGCCTGGGTTAGCTCATTGGTTAGCTTCAGTTAGCTCATTGGTTAGCCTTGGTTAGCACATTGGTTAGCATCAGTTAGCTCATTGTTTAGCTTCAGTTAGCTCATTGGTTAGCTTCAGTTAGCTCATTGGTTAGCCTCGGTTAGCTCATTGGTTAGCCTGGGTTAGCTCATTGGTTAGCATCAGTTAGCTCATTGGTTAGCCTCAGTTAGCTCATTGGTTAGCATCAGTTAGCTCATTGGTTAGCCTCGGTTAGCTCATTGGTTAGCTTCAGTTAGCTCATTGGTTAGCTTCAGTTTGCCAATTGGTTAGCCTTGGTTTGCTCATTGGTGAGCTCATTGGTTAGCTCATTCCTCGGTTAGCTCATTGGTTAGCCTGGGTTAGCTCATTGGTTAGCCTGGATTAGCTCATTGGTTAGCATCAGTTAGCTCATTGGTTAGCCTCAGTTAGCTCAATGGTTAGCATCAGTTAGCTCATTGGTTAGTCTCTGTTAGCTCATTGGTTAGCTTCAGTTAGCTCATTGGTTAGCTTCAGTTAGCTCATTGGTTAGCCTCGGTTAGCTCATTGGTTAGCCTGGGTTAGCTCATTGGTTAGCTTCATTTACCTCATTGGTTAGCCTCGCTTAGCTCATTGGTTAGCCTGCGTTAGCTCATTGGTTAGCTTCAGTTAGCTCATTGGTTAGCCTGGGTTAGCTCATTGGTTAGCCTGGGTTAGCTCATTGGTTAGCCTGGGTAAGCTCATTGGTTAGCTTCAGTTAGCTCATTGGTTAGCCTCGGTTAGCTCATTGGTTAGCCTGGGTTAGCTCATTGGTTAGCTTCAGTTAGCTCATTGGTTAGCCTCGGTTAGCTCATTGGTTAGCCTGGGTTAGCTTATTGGTTAGCATCAGTTAGCTCATTGGTTAGCCTCAGTTAGCTCATTGGTTAGCCTCGGTTAGCTCATTGGTTAGCCTGGGTTAGCTCATTGGTTAGCTTCAGTTAGCTCATTGGTTAGCCTCGGTTAGCTCATTGGTTAGCCTGGGTTAGCTCATTCCTCGGTTAGCTCATTGGTTAGCCTGGGTTAGCTTCAGTTAGCTCATTGGTTAGCCTCGGTTAGCTCATTGGTTAGCATCAGTTAGCTCATTGGTTAGCCTCAGTTAGCTCATTGGTTAGCCTGGGTTAGCTCATTCCTCGGTTAGCTCATTGGTTAGCCTGGGTTAGCTCATTGGTTAGCCTCGGTTAGCTCATTGGTTAGCCTGGGTTAGCTCATTGGTTAGCCTGGATTAGCTCATTGGTTAGCATCAGTTAGCTCATTGGTTAGCCTCAGTTAGCTCAATGGTTAGCATCAGTTAGCTCATTGGTTAGCCTCGGTTAGCTCAGTGGTTAGCTTCAGTTAGCTCATTGGTTAGCTTCAGTTAGCTCATTGGTTAGCCTCGGTTAGCTCATTGGTTAGCCTGGGTTAGCTCATTCCTCGGTTAGCCTGGGTTAGCTCATTGGTTAGCTTCAGTTAGCTCATTCGTTAGCCTCGGTTAGCTCATTGGTTAGCATCAGTTAGCTCATTGGTTAGCCTCAGTTCGCTCATTGTTAGCTTCAGTTAGCTCATTGGTTAGCCTGGGTTAGCCTGGGTTAGCTTCAGTTAGCTCATTGGTTAGCATCAGTTAGCTCATTGTTTAGCCTCAGTTTGCTCATTGGTTAGCCTGGGTTAGCTCATTGGTTAGCCTGGGTTAGCTCATTGGTTAGCCTCAGTTAGCTCATTGGTTAGCCTCGGTTAGCTCATTGGTTAGATTCAGTTAGCTCATTGGTTAGCCTGGGCTAGCTCATTGGTTAGCCTGGGTTAGCTCATTGGTTAGCCTGGGTTAGCTCATTGGTTAGCTTCAGTTAGCTCATTGGTTAGCCTCGGTTAGCTCATTGGTTAGCCTGGGTTAGCTCATTGGTTAGCATCAGTTAGCTCATTGGTTAGCCTCAGTTAGCTCATTGGTTAGCCTCGGTTAGCTCATTGGTTAGCCTGGGTTAGCTCATTGGTTAGCCTGGGTTAGCTCATTGGTGAGCTTCAGTTAGCTCATTGGTTAGCCTCGGTTAGCTCATTGGTTAGCCTGGGTTAGCTCATTCCTCGGTTAGCTCATTGGTTAGCCTGGGTTAGCTTCAGTTAGCTCATTGGTTAGCCTCGGTTAGCTCATTGGTTAGCATCAGTTAGCTCATTGGTTAGCCTCAGTTAGCTCATTGGTTATCCTCGGTTAGCTCATTGGTTAGATTCAGTTAGCTCATTGGTTAGCCTCGGTTAGCTCATTGGTTAGCCTGGGTTAGCTCATTGGTTAGCTTCAGTTACCTCATTGGTTAGCCTCGCTTAGCTCATTGGTTAGCCTGCGTTAGCTCATTGGTTAGCTTCAGTTAGCTCATTGGTTAGCCTGGGTTAGCTCATTGGTTAGCCTGGGTTAGCTCATTGGTTAGCCTGGGTAAGCTCATTGGTTAGCTTCAGTTAGCTCATTGGTTAGCCTCGGTTAGCTCATTGGTTAGCCTGGGTTAGCTCATTGGTTAGCTTCAGTTACCTCATTGGTTAGCCTCGCTTAGCTCATTGGTTAGCCTGCGTTAGCTCATTGGTTAGCTTCAGTTAGCTCATTGGTTAGCCTGGGTTAGCTCATTGGTTAGCCTGGGTTAGCTCATTGGTTAGCCTGGCTAAGCTCATTGGTTAGCTTCAGTTAGCTCATTGGTTAGCCTCGGTTAGCTCATTGGTTAGCCTGGGTTAGCTCATTGGTTAGCTTCAGTTAGCTCATTGGTTAGCCTTGGTTACCTCATTGGTTAGCCTGGGTTAGCTCATTGGTTAGCATCAGTTAGCTCTCTGGTTAGCATCAGTTAGCTCTTTGGTTAGCCTCAGTTAGCTCATTGGTTAGCCTGGGTTAGCTCATTCCTCGGTTAGCTCATTGGTTAGCTTCAGTTAGCTCATTGGTTAGCCTGGGTTAGCTCATTGGTTAGCCTCAGTTAGCTCATTGGTTAGCCTGGGTTAGCTCATTGGTTAGCTTCAGTTACCTCATTGGTTCTCCTCGGTTAGCTCATTGGTTAGCCTGGGTTAGCTCATTGGTTAGCTTCAGTTAGCTCATTGGTTAGCTCATTGGTTAGCCTGGGTTAGCTCATTGGTTAGCATCAGTTAGCTCATTGGTTAGCCTCAGTTAGCTCATTGGTTAGCCTCGGTTAGCTCATTGGTTAGCCTGGGTTAGCTCATTACTCGGTTAGCTCATTGGTTAGCCTCAGTTAGCTCATTGGTTAGCCTGGGCTAGCTCATTGGTTAGCCTGGGTTAGCTCATTGGTTAGCCTGGGTTAGCTCATTGGTTAGCCTTGGTTAGCTCATTGGTTAGCATCAGTTAGCTCATTGTTTAGCTTCAGTTAGCTCATTGGTTAGCTTCAGTTAACTCATTGGTTAGCCTTGGTTAGCTCATTGGTTCGCCTGGGTTAGCTCATTGGTTAGCATCAGTTAGCTCATTGGTTAGCCTCAGTTAGCTCATTGGTTAGCATCAGTTAGCTCATTGGTTAGCCTCGTTTAGCTCATTGGTTAGCTTCAGTTAGCTCATTGGTTAGCTTCAGTTAGCCAATTGGTTAGCCTCGGTTAGCTCATTGGTTAGCATCAGTTAGCTCATTGGTTAGCCTCAGTTAGCTCAATGGTTAGCATCAGTTAGCTCATTGGTTAGCCTCTGTTAGCTCATTGGTTAGCTTCAGTTAGCTCATTGGTTAGCTTCAGTTAGCTCATTGGTTAGCCTCGGTTAGCTCATTGGTTAGCCTGGGTTAGCTCATTCCTTGGTTAGCCTGGGTTAGCTCATTGGTTAGCTTCAGTTAGCTCATTGGTTAGCCTCGGTTAGCTCATTGGTTAGCATCAGTTAGCTCATTGGTTAGCCTCAGTTAGCTCATTGTTAGCTTCAGTTAGCTCATTGGTTAGCCTGGGTTAGCCTGGGTTAGCTTCAGTTAGCTCATTGGTTAGCATCAGTTAGCTCATTGTTTAGCCTCAGTTAGCTCATTGGTTAGCCTGGGTTAGCTCATTGGTTAGCCTGGGTTAGCTCATTGATTAGCTTCGGTTAGCTCATTGGTTAGCCTCGGTTAGCTCATTGGTTAGCATCAGTTACCTCTCTGGTTAGCATCAGTTAGCTCTTTGGTTAGCCTCAGTTAGCTCATTGGTTAGCCTGGGTTAGCTCATTCCTCGGTTAGCTCATTGGTTAGCTTCAGTTAGCTCATTGGTTAGCCTGGGTTAGCTCATTCCTTGGTTAGCCTGGGTTAGCTCATTGGTTAGCCTCGCTTAGCTCATTGGTTAGCCTGCGTTAGCTCATTGGTTAGCTTCAGTTAGCTCATTGGTTAGCCTGGGTTAGCTCATTGGTTAGCCTGGGTTAGCTCATTGGTTAGCCTGGGTAAGCTCATTGGTTAGCTTCAGTTAGCTCATTGGTTAGCCTCGGTTAGCTCATTGGTTAGCCTGGGTTAGCTCATTGGTTAGCTTCAGTTAGCTCATTGGTTAGCCTCGGTTAGCTCATTGGTTAGCCTGGGTTAGCTTATTGGTTAGCATCAGTTAGCTCATTGGTTAGCCTCAGTTAGCTCATTGGTTAGCCTCGGTTAGCTCATTGGTTAGCCTGGGTTAGCTCATTGGTTAGCTTCAGTTAGCTCATTGGTTAGCCTCGGTTAGCTCATTGGTTAGCCTGGGTTAGCTCATTCCTCGGTTAGCTCATTGGTTAGCCTGGGTTAGCTTCAGTTAGCTCATTGGTTAGCCTCGGTTAGCTCATTGGTTAGCATCAGTTAGCTCATTGGTTAGCCTCAGTTAGCTCATTGGTTAGCCTGGGTTAGCTCATTCCTCGGTTAGCTCATTGGTTAGCCTGGGTTAGCTCATTGGTTAGCCTCGGTTAGCTCATTGGTTAGCCTGGGTTAGCTCATTGGTTAGCCTGGATTAGCTCATTGGTTAGCATCAGTTAGCTCATTGGTTAGCCTCAGTTAGCTCAATGGTTAGCATCAGTTAGCTCATTGGTTAGCCTCGGTTAGCTCAGTGGTTAGCTTCAGTTAGCTCATTGGTTAGCTTCAGTTAGCTCATTGGTTAGCCTCGGTTAGCTCATTGGTTAGCCTGGGTTAGCTCATTCCTCGGTTAGCCTGGGTTAGCTCATTGGTTAGCTTCAGTTAGCTCATTCGTTAGCCTCGGTTAGCTCATTGGTTAGCATCAGTTAGCTCATTGGTTAGCCTCAGTTCGCTCATTGTTAGCTTCAGTTAGCTCATTGGTTAGCCTGGGTTAGCCTGGGTTAGCTTCAGTTAGCTCATTGGTTAGCATCAGTTAGCTCATTGTTTAGCCTCAGTTAGCTCATTGGTTAGCCTGGGTTAGCTCATTGGTTAGCCTGGGTTAGCTCATTGGTTAGCCTCAGTTAGCTCATTGGTTAGCCTCGGTTAGCTCATTGGTTAGATTCAGTTAGCTCATTGGTTAGCCTGGGCTAGCTCATTGGTTAGCCTGGGTTAGCTCATTGGTTAGCCTGGGTTAGCTCATTGGTTAGCTTCAGTTAGCTCATTGGTTAGCCTCGGTTAGCTCATTGGTTAGCCTGGGTTAGCTCATTGGTTAGCATCAGTTAGCTCATTGGTTAGCCTCAGTTAGCTCATTGGTTAGCCTCGGTTAGCTCATTGGTTAGCCTGGGTTAGCTCATTGGTTAGCCTGGGTTAGCTCATTGGTGAGCTTCAGTTAGCTCATTGGTTAGCCTCGGTTAGCTCATTGGTTAGCCTGGGTTAGCTCATTCCTCGGTTAGCTCATTGGTTAGCCTGGGTTAGCTTCAGTTAGCTCATTGGTTAGCCTCGGTTAGCTCATTGGTTAGCATCAGTTAGCTCATTGGTTAGCCTCAGTTAGCTCATTGGTTATCCTCGGTTAGCTCATTGGTTAGATTCAGTTAGCTCATTGGTTAGCCTCGGTTAGCTCATTGGTTAGCCTGGGTTAGCTCATTGGTTAGCTTCAGTTACCTCATTGGTTAGCCTCGCTTAGCTCATTGGTTAGCCTGCGTTAGCTCATTGGTTAGCTTCAGTTAGCTCATTGGTTAGCCTGGGTTAGCTCATTGGTTAGCCTGGGTTAGCTCATTGGTTAGCCTGGGTAAGCTCATTGGTTAGCTTCAGTTAGCTCATTGGTTAGCCTCGGTTAGCTCATTGGTTAGCCTGGGTTAGCTCATTGGTTAGCTTCAGTTACCTCATTGGTTAGCCTCGCTTAGCTCATTGGTTAGCCTGCGTTAGCTCATTGGTTAGCTTCAGTTAGCTCATTGGTTAGCCTGGGTTAGCTCATTGGTTAGCCTGGGTTAGCTCATTGGTTAGCCTGGCTAAGCTCATTGGTTAGCTTCAGTTAGCTCATTGGTTAGCCTCGGTTAGCTCATTGGTTAGCCTGGGTTAGCTCATTGGTTAGCTTCAGTTAGCTCATTGGTTAGCCTTGGTTACCTCATTGGTTAGCCTGGGTTAGCTCATTGGTTAGCATCAGTTAGCTCTCTGGTTAGCATCAGTTAGCTCTTTGGTTAGCCTCAGTTAGCTCATTGGTTAGCCTGGGTTAGCTCATTCCTCGGTTAGCTCATTGGTTAGCTTCAGTTAGCTCATTGGTTAGCCTGGGTTAGCTCATTGGTTAGCCTCAGTTAGCTCATTGGTTAGCCTGGGTTAGCTCATTGGTTAGCTTCAGTTACCTCATTGGTTCTCCTCGGTTAGCTCATTGGTTAGCCTGGGTTAGCTCATTGGTTAGCTTCAGTTAGCTCATTGGTTAGCCTTGGTTAGCTCATTGGTTAGCCTGGGTTAGCTCATTGGTTAGCATCAGTTAGCTCATTGGTTAGCCTCAGTTAGCTCATTGGTTAGCCTCGGTTAGCTCATTGGTTAGCCTGGGTTAGCTCATTACTCGGTTAGCTCATTGGTTAGCCTCAGTTAGCTCATTGGTTAGCCTGGGCTAGCTCATTGGTTAGCCTGGGTTAGCTCATTGGTTAGCCTGGGTTAGCTCATTGGTTAGCCTTGGTTAGCTCATTGGTTAGCATCAGTTAGCTCATTGTTTAGCTTCAGTTAGCTCATTGGTTAGCTTCAGTTAACTCATTGGTTAGCCTTGGTTAGCTCATTGGTTAACCTCGTTTAGCTCATTGGTTAGCTTCAGTTAGCTCATTGGTTAGCTTCAGTTAGCCAATTGGTTAGCCTCGGTTAGCTCATTGGTTAGCATCAGTTAGCTCATTGGTTAGCCTCATTTAGCTCAATGGTTAGCATCAGTTAGCTCATTGGTTAGCCTCTGTTAGCTCATTGGTTAGCTTCAGTTAGCTCATTGGTTAGCTTCAGTTAGCTCATTGGTTAGCCTCGGTTAGCTCATTGGTTAGCCTGGGTTAGCTCATTCCTTGGTTAGCCTGGGTTAGCTCATTGGTTAGCTTCAGTTAGCTCATTGGTTAGCCTCGGTTAGCTCATTGGTTAGCATCAGTTAGCTCATTGGTTAGCCTCAGTTAGCTCATTGTTAGCTTCAGTTAGCTCATTGGTTAGCCTGGGTTAGCCTGGGTTAGCTTCAGTTAGCTCATTGGTTAGCATCAGTTAGCTCATTGTTTAGCCTCAGTTAGCTCATTGGTTAGCCTGGGTTAGCTCATTGGTTAGCCTGGGTTAGCTCATTGGTTAGCTTCGGTTAGCTCATTGGTTAGCCTCGGTTAGCTCATTGGTTAGCATCAGTTACCTCTCTGGTTAGCATCAGTTAGCTCTTTGGTTAGCCTCAGTTAGCTCATTGGTTAGCCTGGGTTAGCTCATTCCTCGGTTAGCTCATTGGTTAGCTTCAGTTAGCTCATTGGTTAGCCTGGGTTAGCTCATTGGTTAGCCTCAGTTAGCTCATTGGTTAGCCTGGGTTAGCTCATTGGTTAGCTTCAGTTACCTCATTGGTTAGCCTCGCTTAGCTCATTGGTTAGCCTGCGTTAGCTCATTGGTTAGCTTCAGTTAGCTCATTGGTTAGCCTGGGTTAGCTCATTGGTTAGCCTGGGTTAGCTCATTGGTTAGCCTGGGTAAGCTCACTGGTTAGCTTCAGTTAGCTCATTGGTTAGCCTCGGTTAGCTCATTGGTTAGCCTGGGTTAGCTCATTGGTTAGCTTCAGTTAGCTCATTGGTTAGCCTCGGTTACCTCATTGGTTAGCCTGGGTTAGCTCATTCATCGGTTAGCTCATTGTTTAGCCCGGGTTAGCTTCAGTTAACTCATTGGTTAGCCTCGGTTAGCTCATTGGTTAGCATCAGTTAGCTCATTGGTTAGCCTCAGTTAGCTCATTGGTTAGCCTCGGTTAGCTCATTGGTTAGCTTCAGTTAGCTCATTGGTTAGCCTGGGCTAGCTCATTGGTTAGCCTGGGTTAGCTAATTGGTTAGCATCAGTGAGCTCATTGGTTAGCTTCAGTTAGCTCATTGTTTAGCTTCAGTTAGCTCATTGGTTAGAGAGAACGCACTCCCCTGAAAACTCCCCTTGAATTCCTCCAGACTCAGAAAATGTAAAAGTTCACTTTTTGGAGATCCATAGAAAAAGGGTGAAAATGATTTGTTTTATGCCACAGCATGGATTCGAACACGTGACCAACCGCATCCAGGGGCGAGCGTTTTTTTTTTTTTTTTTTTTTTTTTATTATTCATTATCAAAATGTTTTCACACAGATTAAACAAACACTCACATTGCATAACAAATCCCCCAAAAAGAAGAGGACCCCAATGCATTTAATACAAAGTATACATCACAGTCCTATCTTGTCTTTCACTTCCCCGACATCCCTAATCCACCATTCTTTTACATTTATTCCCCTTTCACAGGTCATCATTCCTTATTTTTCAAAATTATACTTAAGCTTTCCATCATTCACTTCTATCAGTGTACAACCATCAACGTGTTCTTTCATGAACATCTCATTATCTTTGTACACATATAACATTCCAACAACCCTCATTATATTCCTCTTCATAATTCCCCACACTCCATCCACTCTCCCCTCATAGTGTGCTACATTCCTTCTTATTTTCACCGCATATCTTGCCTGGCTTAAACATAGATTTAACATATCAACATTGCACCCATCCCTTCTCCCACTCAACCCAAACAACCACAATTCTTTCCACTCTAGACATTTTAACACCCCTTCATCCCAGCACCTGCATATCAATTCTTTTATTTTCCCAAAGAACCCCCTTAATTCCCCACACTCAAAAAACTCATGCATACAATTCTCCACTCCCACCTTACACACATCACATTCTCTCTTAACCTCTTTGTCAAACATACTTATTATTAAATTGTTGAACACCCTGTTGTGCCTTAAACAGAAATCAAAGTGCTCACCCTCCACACTATTCCCTTTCACTCTCAGATTCACCCACATCTTTTTCACATCCATTCCCCCCATCACCTTTTCCCATACCTTTTCTGATGCTGGTCTCCTTGCATCCCCCTTCCCAAGGGTTTTGTATATCCTTTTCGTGCTAAGGTCTCCCAGCTTCACCCCTTCACCCACATATAGCGCTACCTCACTTTCGCCCCCTCCCACCTTCTTGCTCTCCACCATCCTCCTCCATTCCACCGGCATCCCCTCTTTGATGCTCTCCATCATGCCTTCTGCTGTCCTTCCCCCCATTAACAGATTATTTTCCCTTGTCCCATCAACAATAACTTGAGCCCTCATGAACCCCGGAACATACTCATAGACTAGGTCTCTTATTACCCTAAATCCAGCCCTCCACATTGGTAAATTAAATAATACTTCGCCCTCTTTCATTATCCTATAGTTTTGGAATATGGGTTGTTTCCATACCTGCTGCGCATTCTCACATTCATACTTCACATTCCCCAAGAACTCTCCCCACGCATTCATCACCTCCCTTTGAAAATCATTCATTCCATTCATCCACCCTTTCTTAAAGCGCATAAATATCCCACTGTCCCCACACCCCCCTCCTTTATTTATACTGTCTCTCAAAAATTCTTTCCACACATGCTTATTTCCCTTATTTAAATATTTTATCATCGTTTTAACCCTCATTGCTTTCATCTTCCTTTCCACATTTATTAGTTTTAGCCCCCCATCTTTATAGTCATTCTCTAGAACCTCCCTAGCTATCCTCACTCCCTTCCCCTCCCACATGAACTCACTCACTATTTTATTTACCTCTTTTATTACTCTGTCTGGCACCTCCATTACACTCATTACATAAACTAGCTTGCTCATGATGAGACCATTTACTACTATAACTTTCCCCCTCAGTTTTAATCTCCTCAGTTTCCAGAAGCTTAGGGTCTTTTTTAAACTACCCACCACTCCCTCATATTGCACATCCCTCCCCTCTCTGTCCTTCAAACCCACATTAATACCCAGTACCCTAATATATTCCTTATTCTCTTTTAAACCTAACTCCTCTCTCCCTACATCACCATTTCCCAGCACCATGTACTCTGACTTTTCCATATTAATTTTAGCCCCTGAAGCTCTTCCATATATCTCCACACTCTCTAAGACCCCTCTTACACTTTCCATGTCTCTTACGGTGATTGTATTATCATCCGCATATTGGAATACTACACTTATCCCTCCCCCCGGCACCATCACCCCCTTTACCCTCTCATTCTGTTGTAGCAAAGCCGCAAGGGGCTCCGCTGATAATGCATAGAGCATCGCCGATAGAGGGCATCCCTGCCGGACGGATCTCCCTAACTTAAATACATTTGTGATGATCCCATTAACCTTAACGCAACTCATGGCTTTCCTATATATTCTCCTTATCCACCCAACAAACCCCCTCCCAAACCCTGCTTTTACCAAAACCCTGAATAAATAAACGTGATTAACCCTATCGAACGCCTTGTTCAGATCTAAGCTTACCAACACCCCTCCTTCTCCACCCTTCATATGATTTACCGTGTCCCTAATACTACAAACTGTGTCACATATATCCCTTCCAGGAATACTATATGCCTGGGTGCTCCCCACCACCGCACCAATAACCCTCTTCATTCTATTGGATAACACCCGTGCCATAATCTTATAATCCCCATTCAACATACTTAACGGCCTATAGTTCCCTAATTTATCCCTACTACCCTTTTTGTACAATATGCTAATCACCCCTGTTGACAATCCGTCCGGCAGTTCATCCTTCTCTTCGAAGCTCTTAAACAACTCCTTCAACATTGGGACTAGCACAGCCTTAAATTCCATGTAGAACTCTGCAGTTAGGCCATCTAGTCCCGGGCTTTTATTTTTGCCCATGCCATCTATTGCTGCCTCTATTTCCTCTTTTCCCATCTCCCCTTCGCACAACTCTCTTCCTTCTTCTGTCAACACCGCCCTCATGCTCCCCAGAGTCTTTTCCAGGCTCTCTTTTTCATTAACTTCCTCCTGGAAGAGCTCTCTATAAAACTCTTCCACCCTCTTAACTATCCCTACTAAGTCTTTAATAATCTCACCCCCCTTACCCTCTATCTGCCTAATCTGATTGTTCCCCTGCTTCCTATTCTCCATCCCTAAGAAAAAACCTGTACATTTTTCCCCTTCAACTAAATATCTTGCCCTACTCCTGACGATTGCCCCCATACACCTCTCTCTTTCCACTATCCCTAACTCATCCCTAAGACTATTGTAGACCCCTAAATCTCTCCCTACCTCTCCCTCTATCTTCTCTGCTTCTTTATTTAGTTCCTCTTTTAACCTCTCCTCCCTCTCTCTCCCTCTTTTATTTCTTCCACAACTGAACTTTATGCTCATTTTTTTTATTTCTCTTTTTAGGCCCTCCCACCATTCTCCTTCATCCTCACCATCCATTTTCTCTTGCTTCCTTAACCATTCATTCATCATCTTTTTGTATTTCTCATCCTTAAGCAGAGCAGCGTTTAGGCACCACACCCCTCCCCCTCTTCCCTCACATCCATCATCCAGCTTAAAGCCAAGGATAACATGATCACTCAAGCTAGTCGTTGTATGTTTAAAAGTCCCCACCTTCCCACCTATCCTTCCCTTGCACAGCACCAAGTCTATCCTACTCTGCTTCAACACACCCCCCACCACCTGTTTTCTAGTATATACCCTCTCATCCAAATTCCTTTCTCTCCACACATCTCTTAAGCCGTTCTCCCTCATCAGTTTCTCCAATGCACCTCGTGAGGAGTCATTTCTATAACTCATCCCACCCGCCACATCAATCCTTCCACACCTCACATTGAAATCACCCACCACCACACAATTTCCCCCACACTTCCCATCCAGACCCTCAAAAAAACTCTTTCTTTCTTTCTCCACATTAGGCGCATGAATATTCATCAGTCTATACATTTCCCCCATATAACCAAACTCTGCAATAATCATCCTTCCTTTTCCATCATCCTCCACCTTTTTCACACTTTCCACTTTTCCCATTCTAAACAATATTGCCACCCCTCTTGCATTCAAACCACCATTATTGAAAAATACCCTCCCCATCCATCCCATTATCACATCACCCACACTTTCATTGTCCCAGTGTGTCTCCTGTAGGCATATGACATCAGCTGTACATAGCAGTAAAGCCCTGTCCCTTCTGTCCTTTGTTTTTAGCCCCCGGCCATTAAATGTACATATCGTCACCATTGCATGTAAAGTTTGAAAAAAAATTTCTGTTCCCACTTGTCCTTCTTTTCCAGGCCACAGCCGTTGAACGAAACAATCTTCACCATTGTTATTTAAAGGGGATTAGCGTTGGAGTATTCCAAAAGTTCTCCTTCAGCTCACCTTTCGCTGTCCGGTTCATCTCCACCGACTCCTTTCACATTCTTCTCCACTTGTGAACGTGTTTTCACTTTCCCTCTCACGGTTATTCCTGATGGTTTTGAGTCACCTCCTCCGACCCTCGATCCCTCTCTCCCAGGCGTCATCGGACTCCTACTCCGTCCCCTGGTCCTCGGAACCTCGACCCACTCCTCGATCTCCTGCTCTCCCACCGTCACCTCTATGATTTCGTCATCGTCCTTCAAGAGCAACGTAATTTCATCTTCCACTCTCTGCTCCCCCACCTTCTCCGCTTCTTCTCTCTCCTCCGCCACCATCACCGATTCTCCTCTCTCCTCCACCGCCGTCACCTCCTCCTTCTTCTCCACACCTTCGCCGTTCGGACTTTTCTTTCTCTCCGTCTTTGTTTTCTTCTTTTTCACCTTCCCTTTCCCCACTGTCTGTGTCCCCTCATTTCCCTCCTCCGCTACCCCCTCATGTTGTCTTTTCTTCCCTCCTTCCTTCTGTTCCCCCCCTATTTCTTTCTGCCCCACCGCCACCACCACTACCTTCTCTCCCTCTATCACTTCCTCAGCCTCCTCATCCTCCCCCCCCCCCTCTTCTTTATCCACCTCTTCCACCTCCTGCTCCGCTTCCTCCTCCACATTGTACCTCTCCCTCTCCCCCTCCTTTTCAGGCCTGGCCTGTTCTCTCCTTCTCACCCTCTCTTCCCCAGCACAATCCCTCGCAAAATGCCCAACACCCCCACACCTGTAACATTTTATCTCCGGACACTCCCTAAAAATGTGCCCCGCCCTTAGACAGTTTCTGCACACCGCCACCTGTCTGTCATGTATGACCCTTACGTATTCTGCCCCCCCCTCCACTCTAAATTGTGTCGAGTACGGCAGTGATGTTACCTTCTCATTAAGAGAAACTTTGAGGAAGCGTGTCCCGTCCGCTATCCTCATCCCCTCCCTGGTGTTCTTTACATAACGTCTTTTGATGGGCGAAACCGCCTTAACCCCCCACTCAAACAGCCTCCTCAGGATCTGGTCATCCTCGATATATATCGGCATGTACATAAAGGACACCATCACCTCCATCGCAGTTAACTCCTCTGCCTTTATAACCACCCCCTTCACCCTCAGCCCCTCCAGCAATCTCTTCTTTCCCTCCACATATCTCATTGTCACCTCATACCTTTCCCCCTTCAGCCTGCATCCCAGCACCTCCCCACACTCATCCTGTATTTCACACAGCATGTCCAACATTGTAATCTTTCCCAAGCCCCCCTCCACCGTCACCGCCAGTGTCAGATCCGCCCGGTAACTAATGTCCTCATTCCCTTCTCCCACCCTTCCCCCCCTCTCTTTTACTTGGCTACTGCCCTGTTTCAAACTGTTTCTCTCTTTTTCTCCGTCCGTTTTCTTTCTTTGTCCAGGACCCTCCTCTTTCCTTCCGTCGTCTCCATTCACAAACTTTTGTCCTTCTCCCGTGTTCTCCCGGCTTTCCTCCTCTTCTGTTCTTCTCTGCGCACTCTCCTGTGCATTTTCTGACCCTCCGCTTGTCTTTAGAGCCTCGCCGCTCTTCCCTGCGCGTTCCTTAATGCCTCCGCTGCTATTCCTCGCGCCTGTTCCGCTCCGCAATGTCCTCCTCCCAGTCTCTTTGAAGCCGTTGTTGTGCTTGTTCCGGATTGAAATGCACCCATCTCCTCTTCTCTCTCCATAATTCCCTTCTTTCCAGCCTTTCCTTTCATTAGTCCGGCTTTTTCCGCCTCTCTTTCCTCCCGGCTCCTCTCATCCAGCTTCCTCTCCAGCAGCAGCTTCGCTTTCTCCTCTTCATTCCTTATATTTCCCATCATGCAGGCCGCCTCTCTTACATCCTTTCCTTGTGTAGAGCCCTCAGTATCCGTCTGCATTGTCGGTTTTCCTCCCGTTTCTCCAGCATGCTCCGCTGCATTCAGCTCGGCTTCTCCCGCTTTCTTCGCCGCCCCCCGCATTCCAGACATTCCAGACATTCCAGGATTCACGTCCTTATTCTCCGTTCTTTTCTCCATTTTCTCCACAACGCACCTTCAATGTTTGTCCCCCCAGACAGCTGAGCTGTTTGGGGGGGGGTTTTGCCGGAAAAGATCGCGATTAAAACGCTTGTTTTAAACACTTTGTCCCGTTTCCTCAGCAAACAATTGACCTGCTTCCTCCAGCACTCTCGCTGCGTTCGCGCTGTTGCTCCTCGTATTTTCTCCTCTGATGTTCACAAAACACGGTTTGAAAGTATCCCCCCCGACAGCAGAGCTGTTTGGGGGGCTGTTTGTCCAAAAATAAAGTGCAAAAACCGTCTTATTTGCTCCACTTTGTCCAAATTCGTCCCAAACTTTTGCGTCCGCACATACACTGCTCACTCTCAATGCGCTCCTAGCGGGCGTGATCAGAGCGTTAACGCAGTGAGCCACTGGACCTGAGTACTCAAACATGCCTACTTGTGCAGCTTAGACACTCTGAATTCACTAAATGTACAACTTTTTCTCCATCAAAATGAACAAATGAGACATGAAATAACATCTACAGATCAAGACGAAGCGAATGGAAGCGGTCCCAGCCTCGTAGCTGTGAACAGCTGTGATCGCAGGAAAATGCTGTTACAAAGATTTCTCAGTATATCTCCGGGACATTTCCCTGGCTTTACCACCGTCACAATGGACAAACGAGACATGAAATAACATCAACAGATCAAGACGAAGCGAATGGACGTACCCCCGGAGTCATAGCATGTGTAAATCGTTAGCCTCGGTTAGCTCATTGGTTAGCTTCAGTTAGCTCATTGGTTAGCCTCGGTTAGCTCATTGGTTAGCATGGGTTAGCTCATTCGTCGGTTAGCTCATTGGTTAGCCTAGGTTAGCTTCAGTTAGCTCATTGGTTAGCCTCGGTTAGCTCATTGGTTAGCATCAGTTAGCTCATTGGTTAGCCTCAGTTAGCTCATTGGTTAGCCTCGGTTAGCTCATTGGTTAGATTCAGTTAGCTCATTGGTTAGCCTGGGCTAGCTCATTGGTTAGCCTGGGTTAGCTCATTGGTTAGCCTGGGTTAGCTCATTGGTTAGCTTCAGTTAGCTCATTGGTTAGCCTCGGTTAGCTCATTGGTTAGCCTGGGTTAGCTCATTGGTTAGCATCAGTTAGCTCATTGGTTAGCCTCAGTTAGCTCATTGGTTAGCCTCGGTTAGCTCATTGGTTAGCCTGGGTTAGCTCATTGGTGAGCTTCAGTTAGCTCATTGGTTAGCCTCGGTTAGCTCATTGGTTAGCCTGGGTTAGCTCATTCCTCGGTTAGCTCATTGGTTAGCCTGGGTTAGCTTCAGTTAGCTCATTGGTTAGCCTCGGTTAGCTCATTGGTTAGCATCAGTTAGCTCATTGGTTAGCCTCGGTTAGCTCATTGGTTAGCCTGGGTTAGCTCATTGGTTAGCTTCAGTTAGCTCATTGGTTAGCCTCGGTTACCTCATTGGTTAGCCTGGGTTAGCTCATTGGTTAGCATCAGTTAGCTCTCTGGTTAGCATCAGTTAGCTCTTTGGTTAGCCTCAGTTAGCTCATTGGTTAGCCTGGGTTAGCTCATTCCTCGGTTAGCTCATTGGTTAGCTTCAGTTAGCTCATTGGTTAGCCTGGGTTAGCTCATTGGTTAGCCTCAGTTAGCTCATTGGTTAGCCTGGGTTAGCTCATTGGTTAGCTTCAGTTACCTCATTGGTTCTCCTCGGTTAGCTCATTGGTTAGCCTGGGTTAGCTCATTGGTTAGCTTCAGTTAGCTCATTGGTTAGCCTTGGTTAGCTCATTGGTTAGCCTGGGTTAGCTCATTGGTTAGCATCAGTTAGCTCATTGGTTAGCCTCAGTTAGCTCATTGGTTAGCCTCGGTTAGCTCATTGGTTAGTCTGGGTTAGCTCATTACTCGGTTAGCTCATTGGTTAGCCTCAGTTAGCTCATTGGTTAGCCTGGGCTAGCTCATTGGTTAGCCTGGGTTAGCTCATTGGTTAGCCTGGGTTAGCTCATTGGTTAGCTTCAGTTAGCTCATTGGTTAGCCTTGGTTAGCTCATTGGTTAGCATCAGTTAGCTCATTGTTTAGCTTCAGTTAGCTCATTGGTTAGCTTCAGTTAACTCATTGGTTAGCATCAGTTAGCTCATTGGTTAGCCTCAGTTAGCTCATTGGTTAGCATCAGTTAGCTCATTGGTTAGCCTCGTTTAGCTCATTGGTTAGCTTCAGTTAGCTCATTGGTTAGCTTCAGTTAGCCAATTGGTTAGCCTCGGTTAGCTCATTGGTTAGCATCAGTTAGCTCATTGGTTAGCCTCAGTTAGCTCAATGGTTAGCATCAGTTAGCTCATTGGTTAGCCTCTGTTAGCTCATTGGTTAGCTTCAGTTAGCTCATTGGTTAGCTTCAGTTAGCTCATTGGTTAGCCTCGGTTAGCTCATTGGTTAGCCTGGGTTAGCTCATTCCTTGGTTAGCCTGGGTTAGCTCATTGGTTAGCTTCAGTTAGCTCATTGGTTAGCCTCGGTTAGCTCATTGGTTAGCATCAGTTAGCTCATTGGTTAGCCTCAGTTAGCTCATTGTTAGCTTCAGTTAGCTCATTGGTTAGCCTGGGTTAGCCTGGGTTAGCTTCAGTTAGCTCATTGGTTAGCATCAGTTAGCTCATTGTTTAGCCTCAGTTAGCTCATTGGTTAGCCTCGGTTAGCTCATTGGTTAGCATCAGTTAGCTCTCTGGTTAGCATCAGTTAGCTCTTTGGTTAGCCTCAGTTAGCTCATTGGTTAGCCTGGGTTAGCTCATTCCTCGGTTAGCTCATTGGTTAGCTTCAGTTAGCTCATTGGTTAGCCTGGGTTAGCTCATTGGTTAGCCTCAGTTAGCTCATTGGTTAGCCTGGGTTAGCTCATTGGTTAGCTTCAGTTACCTCATTGGTTAGCCTCGCTTAGCTCATTGGTTAGCCTGCGTTAGCTCATTGGTTAGCTTCAGTTAGCTCATTGGTTAGCCTGGGTTAGCTCATTGGTTAGCCTGGGTTAGCTCATTGGTTAGCCTGGGTAAGCTCATTGGTTAGCTTCAGTTAGCTCATTGGTTAGCCTCGGTTAGCTCATTGGTTAGCCTGGGTTAGCTCATTGGTTAGCTTCAGTTAGCTCATTGGTTAGCCTCGGTTACCTCATTGGTTAGCCTGGGTTAGCTCATTGGTTAGCCTCGGTTAGCTCATTGGTTAGCCTGGGTTAGCTCATTCCTCGGTTAGCTCAGTGCGCAAGATGGTGAATGTGACGGCTGTTTCTAGCCCAGCATCAGCCCAAGCCCTCTTCAAGTGAGCGTTCAGGTTCTTGGAAGCCTGCTTCCCCGATGTGAAAAGGAAGAATTCACTCTGAGGACCCGACAAGCCCTCTTTTATCCCCATCCACCGCATGACCCAGCTAAACTCCTTTATTGTAAGCACCAGCTGTGCTTCACCAAATGTCTTGGCAGTCTTGTGATCCTGCACGTGGATGATGTAGCCCTCAGCAGTGCCCCTTCTGTCCGCCTCAAAGACCTCCGTGTTGGTCATGTTTGCGTACACACCCGGACGGTGGCCATACAAGAGGCTCCAATGGAGGGTTAGATAGCCATATAGCAGGTATTGGGTGATTGAGGTCGGATTGCTAGCCATCAGGTCAAGGAGATCAGGGATGCGCTTCTCAGCGGCCGCCATGGCGGCGAGAAGCTCCGCCTGGCTCGGCAGACGATCCAGCTTGTCCCTCTTCACCTTAAACTGGTGGAGAGTGACAGATTTTTCAAATCGTTAATGTTGGCTTTCACCTCTCTGATGATGTGGGTCATATCAGACTGGGTGAGCCTGCACCCCCGGAGCTTTGATGCAGACAAGTACCTCAGGAAATGGTTTACAGTCTTCAGGAACAACAGCAATGTTGTGACTGTCCGGCCCGACTATGAAATATACTTGCTCCAGCCACGGACCCTCGTTGTGTCTTTTAGAAACAGCCAGTCTGACAGCCGGTCAACACCATGGGCCATGAATACTATGAAGTTCTTTATCCGGCTGACATTGGACATACAATTCTCTTTCCGTTTTACTGTCGGTGCGAGACCCTCACAATGACCTCTGTATGTCTGAATGTACGTCTCCATGCTTTTAGGCAACGTGATTTCACGCATGGTATTCCCCCGTCCCTTCCCAGTGGACCATTGATTTTGGGGAGAGGGCCAGTCCTTAGCCAGATTAGCTTTCAGCTTATTGGAGACAGACGCACGGGTCTTCTGGCATACAGGGGTCTCACTACAGGAGGCTTCTACGGACCGCATGACAGTCTTCATCGGGGTCTTGCTTCCGGAGGCTTCTGGGGACCGCATCACAGACTTGAGAGGGGTCTCACTCGCAGAGGCTTCTATGGACTGCATGACAGTCTTCACCGGGGTCTTGCTTCCGGAGGCTTCTGGGGACCGCATGACAGTCTTCACCGGGGTCTTGCGTACGGAGGCTTCTGGGGACCGCATGACAGTCTTCACCGGGGTCTTGCTTCCGGAGGCTTCTGGGGACCGCATGACAGTCTTCACCGGGGTCTTGCTTCCGGAGGCTTCTGGGGACCGCATGACAGTCTTCACCGGGTTCTTGCTTCCGGAGGCTTCTGGGGACCGCATGACAGTCTTCACCGGGGTCTTGCTTCCGGAGGCTTCTGGGGACCGCATGACAGTCTTCACCGGGGTCTTGCTTCCGGAGGCTTTGTCGGACCGCATGACAGTCTTCACCGGGGTCTTGCATCCGGAGGCTTCTGGGGACCGCATGACAGTCTTCACCGGGGTCTCACTACCGGAGGCTTTGTCGGACCGCATGACAGTCTTCACCGGGGTCTTGCTTCCGGAGGCTTCTGGGGACCGCATCACAGACTTGAGAGGGGTCTCACTCGCAGAGGCTTCTATGGACCGCATGACAGTCTTCACCGGGTTCTTGAGAGGGGTATTGCTGCCGGAGGCTACTGAGTTCATGTCGGGGGTACTTGGGATTGCTACGCCCTTAAATCGTATACATTCTTCGTCTACCTCAAGCAGAGCAGCAGTGGCATTCTGCTTCCTGGGTTTTAGACCCTGTTTTAGCCTGGAGCGCAGGGTCTTCACCTCATCAATGAGGGCATCCTTCTGAGCCCTCAATGCCACATTGTCCAGCCTCACCTGCATGCAGTCCTCTTCGTCACACTCGGTATGTGGGGAGAAGGGTGGAGGGTGCACCGGGTATTCCTCCTCATTGTCTATATCCAATAATGTAGCCATTCCAATGATGGGATTAGTCTCTCGGAGGTCATGGAGCAACTGATGTGCCTCATCTCGGGAGAACTCAGGGTGGTCACAAGTTACATGACGGTGTAGTTTCTTCCCAGCATACGAACACCCTGTGATGGGACAGGGTTTGGTCCGAACATTTATTCTACCACTGGCCATTTTAAGAATGATGCCTCTTTCCTCCAGGTTCCGCACTGCATGTTTGTGCTTAAGGTGCTTATTCAAAGCAGGATAGCGGAGACTGCACACCGGGCATTCGGTCAACATCCTTCCAAAGACACACACAATGAATTCGATTTAAATGGTTTTCTGTTTCTCCGTTTATATGCGTTAGCCAACTGGTGATTGCAACCATGGGACCGATGCTTCAATGCAGGGAACACGGACCAAGGGGAGGACTTGGGTTACCACCTGGTTAAAATGGTCCCACCTCCGCACCAACGCGGGGCTGGTGATGGGTCCGATACATTGAATGTTTTTTGTTTCATGGTTCTGCCACGAGCTCACAAGACAGTTTTGGGTACAAAAACGTGGGGATAACAGTACCTCCGGGCGCTCCGTTCAGCGGGGGGAGGAGGCATTGAACCCCTCGCACCTGCCCCCGGAGGAGGCAGGGGAGTCAGGTACCCGGAGGCGCACGGTGGACGGCCAGGGCGAGACCGCCACACCGCACTGGAGTCAGAGTTCCGAGTTTTTCGAGACAGGTCCCGGTGAAACGCAGTACGGAGCACCCGGCAGGAACCTCCAGCAGACCCCCCCGCGCGGTTCCCTCGTCCCTCGGAAGAGGCAGAGAGGTGGGTGTTTTTCATCAGCTGGCGGACTGCCGGGGAGAACGTGCTGCTCGGGAGCCAGGCTCAGAGTTAGTGGCAGTGAGAGCCCGTGCACCTGCCTTTTACAGCAGGCACGCGCTGGTATCGGGGTGGGGAGAGAAGGTAGATGCAGAGGCTGCAGAAACAGCCAGAGCCTTCCCCTCTAACACACCCCTCATTTGGTGCATTGAACCCCTCGCACCTGCCCCCGGAGGAGTCAGGTACCCGGAGGCACACGGTGGACGGCCAGGGCGAGACCGCCACACCGCACTAGAGTCAGAGTTCCGAGTTTTTCGAGCCAGGTCCCGGTGAAACGCAGTACGGAGCACCCGGCAGGAACCTCCAGCAGACCCCCCCGCGCGGTTCCCTCGTCCCTCGGAAGAGGCGGAGAGGTGGGTGTTTGTCATCTGCTGGCGGACTGCCGGGGAGAATGTGCTGCTCGGGAGCCAGGCTCAGAGTTAGTGGCAGTGAGAGCCCGTGCACCTGCCTTTTACAGCAGGCACGCGCTGGTATCGGGGTGGGGAGAGAAGGTAGACGCAGAGGCTGCAGAAACAGCCAGAGCCTTCCCCTCTAACACACCCCTCATTTGGTTCATGAGCACTGGGCAGAGTCCCCTGTCAACTATCCTTATATTCCTCCGGAGACCAGTTGGGACATGGCAGCATCCCACTTCGCCTGGTAGACCATATCGTTAAATAAGCTCAGTAATGTACTGCACAACATAGCCGTAGAAGAACACCTGGGCGGGACCAGGCATTTCCCTCTTTGCAGACAAGCATATATGCGCTCCCATGAGCAGAGTCAAACCCGCAGTTTGGATGAACCGACCGCCGAGCACCGGAAGCTGGACACGGGGAGGAGGCCCTCCGATGGCGGGTCAAATTTGATGATACCGCAGCTGGCTGGACACTAGCCGTAGAAGAACACCTGGGCGGGACCAGGCATGTCCCTCTTTGCAGACAAGCATATGCGCTCCCAGGAGCAGAGTCAAACCCACAGTTTGGATGAACCGACCGCCAGAGCACCGGCACGAAGCCGGGCCGGCGGAGGCCTTCCGATGGTGGGTCACGTTTGCCATTCGATCAATGTCTTTGCAGACAAGCATATATGTGGTTGTTACGCAGGATCAAACAGGTAGTTTGATGAAGTAGGGTCCTGTGCCCGGAGCAAGGCCAATTGCTGAATGCCGCAGCCGACTAAGGCCGCTATGCCACAGTGGAGGATGAGAGAAACAGGTGTTTGTCTTGCATTCCGCGGCGAAGTGGGGAGGTGGAACTTCCACCCCGCTACGGAACCCGTGGTGGGACCCCTGAGTCAGACGGTTCGTCTTGGAAACGCTTCATATCGGTCGGCCTGGGAGGTAAGAGACACGCAGGGTAACGGACACGCAGGGTTACCCCCACGCAGCCCACGCAACACGGAGGAGGCAGGGGAGTCTGGTACCCGGAGGCGCATGGCCGCAACACCGCACTGGAGTCAGGGTTTCGAGTTTTTCGAGCCAGGTCCCAGTGAACGCAAGACTCCAGCAGGAGCCTCCAGCAGACCCCCCCGACGTTTCCCTCGTCCCTCCCGGCCATCAGAGTCGAACCCGCAGTTCGGAGGAACCGACCGCCAGAGCACCGGCACGAGGCCGGGCCGGCGGAGGCCCTCCGATGGCGGGTCGCGTTTGCCATTCAATCAGTGAGAAATCAGAAGAGGAAGGGAAAAAAAAGACTAACTTGTCTTTTTGGAGTTCCATAAAAAATGGGTGAAAATGAAAAAATGTATACGAGAATAGTGCCCCATAAGGCGGATTGAGTCCCCTGTCAACTCCCCTCGCATTCCTCCACACTCTGAAAAAGTCAGAGTTATTTTTTGGAGAACCATCAAAAAGGGCTAAAAGTGTTGAAATGTATCCGAGAATAGTGCCCCATAAGGCGGGTAAAGTCCCCTGTCAACTCCCCTTGCATTCCTCCACACTCTGAAAAAGTCAGAGTTATTTTTTGGAGAACCATCAAAAAGGGCTAAAAGTGTTGAAATGTATCCGAGAATAGTGCCTCATGAGGCGGATTGAGTCCCCTGTCAACTCCCCTTGCCTTCCTCCGGAGCTCAGTTCAAAAACTTAAAGTTTGGGAAGAACCATGCTGGGGGGTCTCCGGGCAACAAAATGTATCCGAGCCAGAGTGCACATACAGCGGATTAATTCCTCCATGAAGTTACACAGCCGTTTTTTTTCTGAGTCGTCTCAAAAACCGGGTTTCCGATTTCGTGCAGATGGTAGCTTGGAAAACATGAACTTTTTTTTACAACGGAGGAGGGGAAGCCTGGATTCCCCTCTCCGTTGTACCTTGCAACGGGGGAGGGGAAAAGTGTTCGGGGATTCGTCCCGAAGCGCCGAACACTTGAGCCCCTTCTCCCCTTCTCTGAGCCCCTTCTCTGTTGTAATTTTAAAAGTTCATTTTTTGATTATTTTAACATATAATTGACCATTTTCTTTCATTTTTTTTTCTTTCCACGGGTGGGGGCCTATGGCAGGCCGCCTATGAGCTCCCAAATTTGGCCCGGATCCTCCGGGATTTGTGGGATAAGTTCCATAAACTGACAAAGTCATCCAAATATGTCGCTTTTATAGCCCAAAGATATATAATGCAAATACATTAAAATAGTAAAAGGTACGATTGTGCTCTGCATTAACCGGAATTTGATTTATATAGCTCCCAAAAAATGATTAAAAATATTCTTCGTGGGAAAAAGTGTTAAAACACCTGATTAAAGCAATTTTCGGGACCCCAGCGAGCTCCAGACTATGTGCATTGTGTCGGGGACCCTGGAGAATGATAAGACCCATCATTTAAATGCAAAAACCACCATTAAAAGTCACTTTTAGGGGCGAAAAACAGCCTCTGTCCACTTCGTTAACAAACTGATAGGCAAATGGACAAAAGTGGGATTAAAGCATATGCGGGACCCCCGTGAGCTCCAGACTATGTGCATTGTGTCGGGGACCCTCCACAATGATAAGACCCATCATTTAAATGCAAAAACCACCGTTAAAGGTCACTTTTAGGGGCGAAAAACAGCCTCTGTCCACTTCGTTAACAAACTGATAGGCAAATGGACAAAAATGTGATTAAAGCATATGCGGGACCCCCGCGAGCTCCAGACTATGTGCATTGTGTCGGGGACCCCCGTGAATGATAAGACCCATCATTTAAATGCAAAAACCCCCATTAAAAGTCACTTTTAGGGGGAAAAAACAGCCTCTGTCCACTTCGTTAACAAACTGATAGGCAAATGGACAAAAGTGTGATTAAAGCATTTTGCGGGACACTAGCGAGCTCCAGACTATGTGCATTGTGTCGGGGACCCTGGAGAATGATAAGACCCATCATTTAAATGCCAAAAACACCATTAAAAGTCACTTTTAGGGGCGAAAAACAGCCTCTGTCCACTTCGTTAACAAACTGATAGGCAAATGGACAAAAGTGTGATTAAAGCATTTTGCGGGACACCAGCGAGCTCCAGACTAGTTGCATTGTGTCGGGGACCCTGGAGAACGATAAGACCTATCATTTAAATGCCAAAAACACCATTCAAAGTCACTTTTAAGGGCAAAAAACAGCCTCTGTCCACTTCGTTAACAAACTGATAGGCAAATGGACAAAAGTGTGATTAAAGCATTTTGCGGGACACCAGCGAGCTCCAGACTAGTTGCATTGTGTCGGGGACCCTGGAGAACGATAAGACCCATCATTTAAATGCCAAAAACACCATTCAAAGTCACTTTTAAGGGCAAAAAACAGCCTCTGTCCACTTCGTTAACAAACTGATAGGCAAATGGACAAAAGTGTGATTAAAGCATTTGCGGGACCCCCGCGAGCTCCAGACTATGTGCATTGTGTCGGGGACCCTGGAGAATGATAAGACCCATCATTTAAATGCCAAAAACACCATTAAAAGTCACTTTTAGGGGCGAAAAACAGCCTCTGTCCACTTCGTTAACAAACTGATAGGCAAATGGACAAAAGTGTGATTAAAGCATTTTGCGGGACACCAGCGAGTTTCAGACTAGTTGCATTGTGTCGGGGACCCTGGAGAACGATAAGACCCATCATTTAAATGCCAAAAACACCATTCAAAGTCACTTTTAAGGGCAAAAAACAGCCTCTGTCCACTTCGTTAACAAACTGATAGGCAAATGGACAAAAGTGTGATTAAAGCATTTTGCGGGACACCAGCGAGCTCCAGACTAGTTGCATTGTGTCGGGGACCCTGGAGAACGATAAGACCCATCATTTAAATGCCAAAAACACCATTCAAAGTCACTTTTAAGGGCAAAAAACAGCCTCTGTCCACTTCGTTAACAAACTGATAGGCAAATGGACAAAAGTGTGATTAAAGCATTTGCGGGACCCCCGCGAGCTCCAGACTATGTGCATTGTGTCGGGGACCCTGGAGAATGATAAGACCCATCATTTAAATGCCAAAAACACCATTAAAAGTCACTTTTAGGGGCGAAAAACAGCCTCTGTCCACTTCGTTAACAAACTGATAGGCAAATGGACAGAAGGGGGAACACGGCCCAGCCGCTGCTCCGCTGCTCCAGACTATGTGCATTGTGTCGGGGACCCTCCATAATGATAAGACCCATCATTTAAATGCCAAAAACACCATTAAAAGTCACTTTTAAGGGCAAAAAACAGCCTCTGTCCACTTCATTAACAAACTGATAGGCAAATGGACAGAAGGGGGAACACGGCCCAGCCGCTGCTCCGCTGCTCCAGACTATGTGCATTGTGTCGGGGAGCCAGGTCAAACCCCTCCATGCACACCGCCAGAACCAGAACCTCACGACCCTGGTGACCTTAAAGGTGTTTGTCTTTGTTTGTTTTTGTATTCCACATAGACAGGCTGGGGTTCAGCACCACGCACAGAGCCTGCCCGCTACCTCCAGGGCGCATCACCACATTTTACAAGCCAGGAAAGGTGCATGGATCCTGGGTAAACATTGATTAAGTGTTTTTAAATGTGTGGAACAGTGTTTTGTCACTTTCAAAACTCTCCTGTCATTGACCGGAGAATTTGGGTCGATGTTGTATTCAATCTGGCCATTAATATTCCAGTGAGACGAAGTACGTACATTGACCGGAGTGATCCCATGTTAATTTTGTCCAAATACCGGAACATTCCCTAACCCTATTTAGGGGCAATGGATGTCCACTTGCGGGAGACGACAGACAGTGGTGCGGTTAGCCAAAGTGACAATGGATGTCCACTTGCGGGAGACGACAGACAGTGGTGCGGTTAGCCAAAGTGACAGACCTAATGTTAGACCAATTTACAGGCAATGGACGTCCACTCTCGGGAGAGAGACCTCCAGCATGTGTCCCTGACATGGAGACTCTGTTTATTTCACTCATCCAGGACAGAGACCGGGGAAATCTCCTCTCTGTGGCCCCTCCAAGACCCCCAAAGGACGGACCACAGACCTCCAGCATGTGTCCCTGACATGGGCACCTCCATAACCTTGCACACCGTGAGTCCCCGGACTCCCGGACTTAAGCACTCCCCCACGGACTAAACCCAGATGTTCACACCCTACAGAACTCCATGCCCCTGGTTAACCTAAAGGGGGTGGATTTTGCGGTGCTTTACCGTCCGCACATCGGTATCCATATTCGGCCTTATTCACGGCACCACCACCCCTTCTGTGGAGGATATTCTCATGCTCCTGGTAACCCTTTAAATAGTCTGATACTGTCAGGGCTCATCACCGCACTTTACAAGCCATAAATAATGTTTAAATGGTCGGGGAAAGTGTTTTTAAACGTCTGGAAGAGAGTTGTAGCCTGTCATTTTGCAGGATATCATTTAACATGTAACCTCTCCTGGAAATGCACAGAATATGTCCATTTCCAGGAGAGGTTCCATGTTAAATTATATCCTGCAAAATGACAGGCTATAAGCCAGGAACAAGTGTTTGAAAGGCGGGGAAAAGTTGTTTAAAATAGTCTGATACCTCCAGGGCGCATCACCGCATTTTACAAGCCAGGGAAGGTGTCTGAATCCTGGGTAAACATTGTTTAAATAGTCTGACACCTGGCACTGTATTTGCCCCTGGGAGAGGTTCCATGTTAAATTATATCCTGCAAAATGACAGGCTATAAGCCAGGAACAAGTGTTTGAAAGGCGGGGAAAAGTTGTTTAAAATAGTCTGATACCTCCAGGGCGCATCACCGCATTTTACAAGCCAGGGAAGGTGTCTGAATCCTGGGTAAACATTGTTTAAATAGTCTGACACCTGGCACTGTATTTGCCCCTGGGAAACTTCAAGGTTATATTCATGTTTTATTATTTATTTAATAATCACATGATTTTTACAAAAACAGTATACACAGTATACATATATACAATAATAATAATAATAATAATATAACAATATACATAATAAAAACATGAAAAGTGGTGAAAATGAGAAAATGTATCCGAAAATAGTGCCTCCTAATGCGGGCATGTGGACAGTAGCCACAGACTCACAGGCACACACACACATGCAGAGATCCAGGGGGCGGAGCACATGGCTTTTTTTACCCAGAAATAAGTCTATGAGAGGCGGGGAGACTCAGAGGACAGGCTGCGTCACCTCACTTTGTAACCCAGGAAAAGAGCAGGAATTCTGGCTGCGTGAGTGTTAAAAGTGCATTCATCTGTGTTAATCCGACAGCCGCAGAGGTGCTGACGCAAAGCAGGCGGAACAAATTGATTATTTGAACCAGGAATAAATGTTTGCAAGGCGGGGAAAGTGTTCCTGCAGCCCCTCCATAACGGTAATAATGATTAGAAATGATTTCCAGGGCAGAAAGCGTTTTTTAAATGTGGAAAAAAATATGTTAAACTGTTTAAAAAGCACAAAGTGATTTGAGTGCAGTTCTCATGTGTCCCCACAGGAGGGCGCGTCGTCCCAGGGAGCACAGTGCATGGTGACAAGGTACGATTTATACCCTAAAATAGCATGCTAAGTGTGGGTGGATTAGTTTCAAAGCATGCACACTCTGCTCGTGTCAGACTTCCATCAAATAGACCGGGGAAAACACCTCTCATTAGCCCCTCACAGACCACCAAAGGACGGACTAAGCAGCTCCAGCACGGCTCCCTCACATGGAGCTCAGGTTATTTCATACCTCCAGGAGAGGGACCGGGAAAACCACCTCTCTGTAGCCCCTGACAGAGCCCCAAAGGACGGACTAAGGACCTCCGGCAACAGTGGCACTTCCATAACCTCGTGCACCGTGAGACCCCGGGCCCCCGGACTTAAGCACTCCCCCACGGACTAAACCCAGATGTTCACACCCTGCATAATCTCATGCCCCTGGTCACCTTTAAGGGGGGGTGGATTTTGCGGTGCTTTACCGTCCGAACACAAGCATCAATATTCGTCCTCCTTCACAGCAGCAGCAGCAGCAGCAGCAGCAGCAGCAGCAGCAGCAGCAGCAGCAGCAGCAGCAGCACCTGCCCTGCTGCACTTCCATAACCTCGTGCACCGTGAGACCCCGGGCCCCCGGACTTAAGCACTCCCCCACGGACTAAACCCAGATGTTCACACCCTGCAGAATCTCATGCCCCTGGTCACCTTTAAGGGGGGGTGGATTTTGCGGTGCTTTACCGTCCGAACACAAGCATCAATATTCGTCCTCCTTCACAGCAGCAGCAGCAGCAGCAGCAGCAGCAGCAGCAGCAGCAGCAGCAGCAGCAGCAGCAGCAGCAGCAGCAGCAGCACCTGCCCTGCTGGAGGTTCACACTTTAACTTATTTGTATTTGTTTTTTTTTGTTCCCCTCCTCTGCCTTACACATCCTCCCACGCTCGAGCACTCCTCACTCGGACTAAACCCCTCCATGCACACTGCCAGAACCAGAACCTCACGCCCCTGGTGACCTTAAAGGTGTTTGTCTTTGTTTGTTTTTGTACTCCACATAGACAGGCAGGTGTTCAGCACCACGGACAGAGCGGGCCCGCTGCTGCTGCTGCTGCTGGAAGGTGGAACACTTTGAGTCTTTTTATTTTCTCTTTTCTCCCTGCTCCTGCACACACCTTTTGTTACCCTCCTCTGCCTTACACATCCTCCCACGCTCGACCACTCCTCACTCGGACTAAACCCAGAAGTTCACACCCTACAGAACTTCATGCCCCTGGTTACCCTAAAGGGGTGGATTTTGCCGTGCTTTACCGTCCGCACATCGGCATACATATTCGGCCTTATTCATGACACTACCACCCCTTCTTTGGAGGATATTGCAGGATATAATTTAACATGGAACCTCTCCTGGAAATGCACAGAGTATGTCCATTTCCAGGAGAGGTTACATGTTAAATTATATCCTGCAAAATGACAGGCACTGTATTTGTCCCTGGGAACCTTCAAGGTTATACTAATGTTTTTTTTTTATTTTTTATTTAATTATCACACCACTTTTACAAAAACAGGATACAAAATACACATAATAACAACATGATTAACAGGGGCCTGGGGGCCATATTAGCCGTCTAACTTGTACAGTGCACCGGGGAAAAAAGGTTGAGTCCACGGCCCCTTTCCCCTCATCAGGAGTACCAATCGGTCCTGAAGAAGAGGTATCGCTGCTCTCCGCCCCTGAATCCTCTTCGGAGGTAGCTGACGGTGGTAGACCTCCTTCTGATGATGATGCTGCTGCAGCTGCTGCCGCCGCCCTGAACATGGAGCGGATCTTCAATGCCTCCTTTATTCCAGGCGTATTCGCGTAGAACCGGTCTGCAGTGCTTACGTCGTGGCACATAAACCTAGCCAGAATCGACCTGCTTTCTGGATCTTGGTGATGCTTGATATTGTCAGCCAGGGCAGTGCGCAAGATGGTGAAGGTGACGGCTGTTTCTAGCCCAGCATCAGCCCAAGCCCTCTTCAAGTGAGCGTTCAGGTTCTTGGAAGCCTGCTTCCCCGATGTGAAAAGGAAGAATTCATTCTGAGGACCCGACAAGCCCTCTTTTATCCCCATCCACCGCATGACCCAGCTAAACTCCTTTATTGTAAGCACCAGCTGTGCTTCACCAAATGTCTTGGCAGTCTTGTGATCCTGCACGTGGATGATGTAGCCCTCAGCAATGCCCCTTCTGTCCGCCTCAAAGACCTCCGTGTTGGTCATGTTTGCATACACACCCGGACGGTGGCCATACAGGAGGCTCCAATGGAGGGTTAGATAGCCATAGAGCAGGTACTGGGTGATTGAGGTCGGATTGCTAGCCATCAGGTCAAGGAGATCAGGGATGCGCTTCTCAGCGGCCGCCATGGCGGCGAGAAGCTCCGCCTGGCTCGGCAGACGATCCAGCTTGTCCCTCTTCACCTTAAACTGGTGGAGAGTGACAGACTTTTTCAAATCGTTAATGTTGGCTTTCACCTCTCTGATGATGTTGGTCATATCAGACTGGGTGAGCCTGCACCCCCGGAGCTTTGATGCAGACAAGTACCTCAGGAAATGGTTCACAGTCTTCAGGAACAACAGCGATGTTGTGACTGTCCGGCCCGACTCTGAAATATACTTGCTCCAGCCACGGACCCTCTTTGTGTCTTTTAGAAACAGCCAGTCTGACAGCCGGTCAAAACCATGGGCCATGAATACTATGAAGTTCTTTATCCGGCTGACATTGGACATACAATTCTCTTTCCGTTTTACTGTCGGTGCAAGACCCTCACAATGACCTCTGTATGTCTGAATGTACGTCTCAATGCTTTTAGGCAACGTGATTTCACGCATGGTATTCCGCAGTCCCTTCCCAGTGCACCATTGATTTTGGGAAGAGGGCGAGTCCTTAGCCAGATTAGCTTTCAGCTTATTGGAGACAAACGCACGGGTCTTCTGGCATACAGGGGTCTCACTACAGGAGGCTTCTACGGACCGCATGACAGTCTTCATCGGGGTCTTGCTTCCGGAGGCTTCTGGGGACCGCATCACAGACTTGAGAGGGATCTCACTCGCAGAGGCTTCTATGGACCGCATGACAGTCTTCACTGGGGTCTCACTACCGGAGGCTTCTGGGGACCACATGACAGTCTTCACTGGGGTCTTTCTTCCGGAGGCTTCTGGGGACCGCATCACAGACTTGAGAGGGATCTCACTCGCAGAGGCTTCTATGGACCGCATGACAGTCTTCACTGGGGTCTCACTACCGGAGGCTTCTGGGGACCACATGACAGTCTTCACTGGGGTCTTGCTTCCGGAGGCTTCTGGGGACCGCATCACAGACTTGAGAGGGGTCTCACTACCGGAGGCTTTGTCGGACCGCATGACAGTCTTCACCGGGGTCTTGCTTCCGGAGGCTTCTGGGGACCGCATGACAGTCTTCACCGGGGTCTCACTACCGGAGGCTTTGTCGGACCGCATGACAGTCTTCACCGGGGTCTTGCTTCCGGAGGCTTCTGGGGACCGCATCACAGACTTGAGGGGGGTCTCACTCGCAGAGGCTTCTATGGACCGCATGACAGTCTTCACCGGGGTCTTGAGAGGGGTATTGCTGCCGGAGGCTACTGAGTTCATGTCGGGGGTACTTGGGATTGCTACGCCCTTAAATCGTATACATTCTTCGTCTTCCTCAAGCAGAGCAGCAGTGGCATTCTGCTTCCTGGGTTTTAGACCCTGTTTTAGCCTGGAGCGCAGGGTCTTCACCTCATCAATGAGGGCATCCTTCTGAGCCCTCAATGCCACATTGTCCAGCCTCACCTGCATGCAGTCCTCTTCGTCACACTCGGTATGTGGGGAGAAGGGTGGAGGGTGCACCGGGTATTCCTCCTCATTGTCTATATCCAATGATGTAGCCATTCCAATGATGGGATTAGTCTCTCGGAGGTCATGGAGCAACTGCAGGGCCACACTATGCTTCAGCCTTGCCATGACCTGATGTGCCTCATCTCGGGAGAACTCAGGGTGGTCACGAGTTACATGACGGTGTAGTTTCCTCCCAGCATACGAACACCCTGTGATGGGACAGGGTTTGGTCCGAACATTTATTCTACCACTGGCCATTTTAAGAATGATGCCTCTTTCATCCAGGTTCCGCACTGCATGTTTGTGCTTAAGGTGCTTATTCAAAGCCAGATAGCGGAGGCTGCACACCGGGCATTCGGTCAACATCCTTCCAAAAACACACACAATGAATTCTATTTAAATGGTTTTCTGTTTCTCCGTTTATATGCGTTAGCCAACTGCTGATTGCAACCATGGGTCCGATGCTTCAATGCAGGGAACACGGACCAAGGGGAGGACTTGGGTTACCACCTGGTTAAAATGGTCCCACCTCCGCACCAACGCGACTGGCGATGGGTCCGATACATTGATTGTTTTTTGTTTCATGGTTCTGCCACGAACTCACAAGACAGTTTTGGGTACAAAACGTGGGGGTAACAGTACCTCCGGGCGCTCCGTCCCGCTCCGGCTTTCGCCGCAGCGGGGGGAGGAGGCATTGAACCCCTCGCACCTGCCCCCGGAGGAGGCAGGGGAGTCAGGTACCCGGAGGCGCACGGTGGACGGCCAGGGCGAGACCGCCACACCGCACTGGAGTCAGAGTTCCGAGTTTTTCGAGCCAGGTCCCGGTGAAACGCAGTACGGAGCACCCGGCAGGAACCTCCAGCAGACCCCCCCGCGCGGTTCCCTCGTCCCTCGGAAGAGGCGGAGAGGTGGGTGTTTTTCATCTGCTGGCGGACTGCCGGGGAGAACGTGCTGCTCGGGAGCCAGGCTCAGAGTTAGTGGAAGTGAGAGCCCGTGCACCTGCCTTTTACAGCAGGCACGCGCTGGTATCGGGGTGGGGAGAGAAGGTAGATGCAGAGGCTGCAGAAACAGCCAGAGCCTTTCCCCTCTAACACACCCCTCATTTGGTTCATGAGCACTGGGCAGAGTCCCCTGTCAACTCTCCTTATATTCCTCCGGAGACCAGTTGGGAAATGGCAGCATCCCACTTCACCTGGTAGACCATATCGTTAAATGAGCTCAGTAATGTACTGCACAACATCACATGGGTAAAATGAGCTATATCATGCACTGCAAAATCACATTTGGTTTATTTCCAAAAAGCCTGGAAAAAACACATATCCATCATGTCCTGTAAAATATCATTCTTTGTTTATGTCCGCTCCAGGATTACCCGTAGTTTGGATGAACCGACCGCCAAGCACCGGAAGCTGGACCCGGGGGAGGAGGCCCTCCGATGGCGGGTCAAATTTGATGATACCGCAGCTGGCTGGACACTAGCCGTAGAAGAACACCTGGGCGGGACCAGGCATGTCCCTCTTTGCAGACAAGCATATATATGTGCTCCCAGGAGCAGAGTCAATCCCACAGTTTGGAGGAACCGACCGCCAAGCACCGGAAGCTGGACCCGGGGAGGAGGCCCTCCGATGGCGGGTCAAATTTGATGATACCGCAGCTGGCTGGACACTAGCCGTAGAAGAACACCTGGGCGGGACCAGGCATGTCCCTCTTTGCAGACAAGCATATGCGCTCCCAGGAGCAGAGTCAATCCCACAGTTTGGAGGAACCGACCGCCAAGCACCGGAAGCTGGACCCGGGGAGGAGGCCCTCCGATGGCGGGTCAAAGTTGATGATACCGCAGCTGGCTGGACACTAGCCGTAGAAGAACACCTGGGCGGGACCAGGCATGTCCCTCTTTGCAGACAAGCATATGTGCTCCCAGGAGCAGAGTCAATCCCACAGTTTGGAGGAACCGACCGCCAAGCACCGGTAGCTGGACCCGGGGGAGGAGGCCCTCCGATGGCGGGTCAAATTTGATGATACCGCAGCTGGCTGGACACTAGCCGTAGAAGAACACCTGGGCGGGACCAGGCATGTCCCTCTTTGCAGACAAGCATATGTGCTCCCAGGAACAGAGTCAATCCCACAGTTTGGAGGAACCGACCGCCAAGCACCGGAAGCTGGACCCGGGGAGGAGGCCCTCCGATGGCGGGTCAAATTTGATGATACCGCAGCTGGCTGGACACTAGCCGTAGAAGAACACCTGGGCGGGACCAGGCATGTCCCTGTTTGCAGACAAGCATATGTGCTCCCAGGAGCAGAGTCAAACCCGCAGTTTGGAAGAACCGACCGCCAGAGCACCGGCACGAAGCCGGGCCGGCGGAGGCCTTCCGATGGCAGGTCACGTTTGCCATTCGATCAATGTCTTTGCAGACAAGCATATATGTGGTTGTTACGCAGGATCAAATAGGTAGTTTGATGAAGTAGGGTCCTGTGCCCGGAGCAAGGCCAATTGCTGAATGCCGCAGCCGACTAAGGCCGCTATGCCACAGTGGAGGATGAGAGAAACAGGTGTTTGTTTTGCATTCCGCGGCAAAGAGGGGAGGTGGAACTTCCACCCCGCTACGGAACCTGTGGTGGGACCCCTGAGTCAGACGGTTCGTCTTGGAAACGCTTCATATCGGTCGGCCTGGGAGGTAAGAGACACGCAGGGTAACGGACACGCAGGGTTACCCCCACGCAGCCCACGCAACACGGAGGAGGCAGGGGAGTCTGGTACCCGGAGGCGCATGGCCGCAACACCGCACTGGAGTCAGGGTTTCGAGTTTTTCGAGCCAGGTCCCAGTGAACGCAAGACTCCAGCAGGAGCCTCCAGCAGACCCCCCCGACGTTTCCCTCGTCCCTCCCGGCCATCAGAGTCGAACCCGCAGTTCGGAGGAACCGACCGCCAGAGCACCGGCACAAGGCCGGGCCGGCGGAGGCCCTCCGATGGCGGGTCGCGTTTGCCATTCGATCAGTGAGAAATCAGAAGAGGAAGGGGGAAGAAAAAAGACTAACTTGTCTTTTTGGAGAACAGTCAAAAATGGGTAAAAATGAAAAAATGTATCCGATAATAGTGCCCCATAAGGCGGGTAAAGTCCCCTGTCAACTCCCCTCACCTTCCTCCACACTCTGAAAAAGTCAGAGTTATTTTTTGGAGAACCATCAAAAATGGGTGAAAATGAAAAAATGTATCCGAGAATAGTGCCCCATAAGGCGGGTAAAGTCCCCTGTCAACTCCCCTCACCTTCCTCCACACTCTGAAAAAGTCAGAGTTATTTTTTGGAGAACCATCAAAAATGGGTGAAAATGAAAAAATGTATCCGAGAATAGTGCCCCATAAGGCGGGTAAAGTCCCCTGTCAACTCCCCTCACCTTCCTCCACACTCTGAAAAAGTCAGAGTTATTTTTTGGAGAACCATCAAAAATGGGTGAAAATGAAAAAATGTATCCGAGAATAGTGCCCCATAAGGCGGGTAAAGTCCCCTGTCAACTCCCCTCACCTTCCTCCACACTCTGAAAAAGTCAGAGTTATTTTTTGGAGAACCATCAAAAATGGGTGAAAATGAAAAAATGTATCCGAGAATAGTGCCCCATAAGGCGGGTAAAGTCCCCTGTCAACTCCCCTCACCTTCCTCCACACTCTGAAAAAGTCAGAGTTATTTTTTGGAGAACCATCAAAAATGGGTGAAAATGAAAAAATTTATCCGAGAATAGTGCCCCATAAGGCGGGTAAAGTCCCCTGTCAACTCCCCTCACCTTCCTCCACACTCTGAAAAAGTCAGAGTTATTTTTTGGAGAACCATCAAAAATGGGTGAAAATGAAAAAATGTATCCGAGAATAGTGCCCCATAAGGCGGGTAAAGTCCCCTGTCAACTCCCCTCACCTTCCTCCACACTCTGAAAAAGTCAGAGTTATTTTTTGGAGAACCATCAAAAATGGGTGAAAATGAAAAAATGTATCCGAGAATAGTGCCCCATAAGGCGGGTAAAGTCCCCTGTCAACTCCCCTCACCTTCCTCCACACTCTGAAAAAGTCAGAGTTATTTTTTGGAGAACCATCAAAAAGGGCTAAAAGTGTTGAAATGTATCCGAGAATAGTGCCCCATAAGGCGGATTGAGTCCCCTGTCAACTCCCCTTACCTTCCTCCACACTCTGAAAAAGTCAGAGTTATTTTTTGGAGAACCATCAAAAAGGGCTAAAAGTGTTGAAATGTATCCGAGAATAGTGCCCCATAAGGCGTGTAAAGTCCCCTGTCAACTCCCCTCACCTTCCTCCACACTCTGAAAAAGTCAGAGTTATTTTTTGGAGAACCATCAAAAAGGGCTAAAAGTGTTGAAATGTATCCGAGAATAGTGCCCCATAAGGCGGATTGAGTCCCCTGTCAACTCCCCTTACCTTCCTCCACACTCTGAAAAAGTCAGAGTTATTTTTTGGAGAATCATCAAAAAGGGCTAAAAGTGTTGAAATGTATCCGAGAATAGTGCCCCATAAGGCGGATAAAGTCCCCTGTCAACTCCCCTCACCTTCCTCCAGAGCCCAGTTCAAAAACTTTAAGTTTGGTAAGAACCATGCTGGGGGGTCTCCAGGCAACAAAATGTATCCGAGCCAAAGTGCACATACAGCGGATGAATTCCTCCATGAAGTTACACAGCCGTTTTTTTTCTGAGTCCTCTCAAAAACCGGGTTTCCGATTTCGTGCAGAAGGTAGCTTGTAAAACATGAACGGTTTTTTACAACGGAGGAGGGGAAGTCTGGATTCCCCTCTCCGTTGTACCTTGCAACGGGGGAGGGGAAAAGTGTTCGGGGCTTCGTCCCGAAGCGCCGAACACTTTTCCCCTTCTCCAATTTTTCAGATCCCCTCTCCCATGTAATTTTAAAAGTTCATTTTTTGATTATTTTAACATATAATTGACCGTTTTCTTTCATTTTTTTTTCATTCCACGGGTGGGGGCCTATGGCAGGCTGCCTATGAGCTCCCAAATTTGGCCCGGATCATCCGGGATTTGTGGGATAAGCTCCATAAACTGACAAAGTCATCCAAACATGTCGCTTTTATAGCCCAAAGATATATCATGCAAATACATTAAAATAGTAAAAGGTACGATTGTGTACGGCATTAACCGGAATTTGATTTATATAGCCCCCAAAAAATGATTAAAAATCGTTTTCGTGGGGAAAAGTGTTAAAACGCCTGATTAAAGCATTTGCGGGACACCAGCGAGCTCCAGACTAGTTTCATTGTGTCGGGGACCTTGGAGAACGATAAGACCCATCATTTAAATACAAAAAACACCATTAAAAGTCACTTTTAGGGGCAAAAAACAGCCTCTGTCCACTTCGTTAACAAACTGATGGGCAAATGGACAAAAGTGTGATTAAAGCATTTGCGGGACCCCAGCGAGCTCCAGACTAGTTGCATTGTCTTGGGGACCCTCCACAAGGATAAGACCAATCATTCAAATACAAAAAACACCATTAAAAGTCACTTTTAGGGGCAAAAAACAGCCTCTGTCCACTTCGTTAACAAACTGATGGGGAAATGGACCAAATCGTGATTAAAGCAGTTTGCGGGACCCCAGCGAGCTCCAGACTAGTTTCATTGTGTCGGGGACCCTGGAGAATGATAAAACCCATCATTTAAATGCCAAAAACACCATTAAAAGTCACTTTTAGGGGCAAAAAACAGCCTCTGTCAACTTCGTTAACAAACTGATGGGGAAATGGACAAAATCGTGATTAAAGCATTTGCGGGACACCAGCGAGCTCCAGACTAGTTTCATTGTGTCGGGGACCCTGGAGAACGATAAGACCCATCATTTAAATACAAAAAACACCATTAAAAGTCACTTTTAGGGGCAAAAAACAGCCTCTGTCCACTTCGTTAACAAACTGATGGGAAAATGGACAAAATCGTGATTAAAGCATTTGCGGGACACCAGCGAGCTCCAGACTAGTTTCATTGTGTCGGGGACCCTGGAGAACGATAAGACCCATCATTTAAATACAAAAAACACCATTAAAAGTCACTTTTAGGGGCAAAAAACAGCCTCTGTCCACTTCGTTAACAAACTGATGGGCAAATGGACAAAAGTGTGATTAAAGCATTTGCGGGACCCCAGCGAGCTCCAGACTAGTTGCATTGTCTTGGGGACCCTCCACAAGGATAAGACCCATCATTTAAATACAAAACCCACCATTAAAAGTCACTTTTAGGGGCAAAAAACAGCCTCTGTCCACTTCGTTAACAAACTGATGGGAAAATGGACAAAAGTGTGATTAAAGCATTTTGCGGGACCCCAGCGAGCTCCAGACTAGTTGCATTGTGTCGGGGACCCTGGATAATGATAAGACCCATCATTTAAATACAAAAAACACCATTAAAAGTCACTTTTAGGGGCAAAAAACAGCCTCTGTCCACTTCGTTAACAAACTGATGGGGAAATGGACCAAATCGTGATTAAAGCAGTTTGCGGGACCCCAGCGAGCTCCAGACTAGTTTCATTGTGTCGGGGACCCTGGAGAATGATAAAACCCATCATTTAAATGCCAAAAACACCATTAAAAGTCACTTTTAGGGGCAAAAAACAGCCTCTGTCCACTTCGTTAACAAACTTATGGGGAAATGGACAAAATCGTGATTAAAGCATTTGCGGGACACCAGCGAGCTCCAGACTAGTTTCATTGTGTCGGGGACCCTGGAGAACGATAAGACCCATCATTTAAATACAAAAAACACCATTAAAAGTCACTTTTAAGGGCAAAAAACAGCCTCTGTCCACTTCGTTAACAAACTGATGGGCAAATGGACAAAAGTGTGATTAAAGCATTTGCGGGACCCCAGCGAGCTCCAGACTAGTTGCATTGTCTTGGGGACCCTCCACAAGGATAAGACCCATCATTTAAATACAAAACCCACCATTAAAAGTCACTTTTAGGGGCAAAAAACAGCCTCTGTCCACTTCGTTAACAAACTGATGGGAAAATGGACAAAAGTGTGATTAAAGCATTTTGCGGGACCCCAGCGAGCTCCAGACTAGTTGCATTGTGTCGGGGACCCTGGATAATGATAAGACCAATCATTTAAATACAAAAAACACCATTAAAAGTCACTTTTAGGGGCAAAAAACAGCCTCTGTCCACTTCGTTAACAAACTGATGGGGAAATGGACAAAATCGTGATTAAAGCATTTGCGGGACACCAGCGAGCTCCAGACTAGTTTCATTGTGTCGGGGACCCTGGAGAACGATAAGACCCATCATTTAAATACAAAAAACACCATTAAAAGTCACTTTTAGGGGCAAAAAACAGCCTCTGTCCACTTCGTTAACAAACTGATGGGCAAATGGACAAAAGTGTGATTAAAGCATTTGCGGGACCCCAGCGAGCTCCAGACTAGTTGCATTGTCTTGGGGACCCTCCACAAGGATAAGACCCATCATTTAAATACAAAACCCACCATTAAAAGTCACTTTTAGGGGCAAAAAACAGCCTCTGTCCACTTCGTTAACAAACTGATGTGAAAATGGACAAAAGTGTGATTAAAGCATTTTGCGGGACCCCAGCGAGCTCCAGACTAGTTGCATTGTGTCGGGGACCCTGGATAATGATAAGACCAATCATTTAAATACAAAAAACACCATTAAAAGTCACTTTTAGGGGCAAAAAACAGGCTCTGTCCACTTCGTTAACAAACTGATGGGGAAATGGACAAAATCGTGATTAAAGCATTTCTGGGACACCAGCGAGCTCCAGACTAGTTTCATTGTGTCGGGGACCCTGGAGAACGATAAGACCCATCATTTAAATACAAAAAACACCATTAAAAGTCACTTTTAGGGGCAAAAAACAGCCTCTGTCCACTTCGTTAACAAACTGATGGGCAAATGGACAAAAGTGTGATTAAAGCATTTGCGGGACCCCAGCGAGCTCCAGACTAGTTGCATTGTCTTGGGGACCCTCCACAAGGATAAGACCCATCATTTAAATACAAAAAACACCATTAAAAGTCACTTTTAGGGGCAAAAAACAGCCTCTGTCCACTTCGTTAACAAACTGATGGGAAAATGGACAAAAGTGCGATTAAAGCATTTTGCGGGACCCCAGCGAGCTCCAGACTAGTTGCATTGTCTCGGGGACCCTGGATAATGATAAGACCAATCATTTAAATACAAAAAACACCATTAAAAGTCACTTTTAGGGGCAAAAAACAGCCTCTGTCCACTTCGTTAACAAACTGATGGGGAAATGGACCAAATCGTGATTAAAGCAGTTTGCGGGACCCCAGCGAGCTCCAGACTAGTTTCATTGTGTCGGGGACCCTGGAGAATGATAAAACCCATCATTTAAATGCCAAAAACACCATTAAAAGTCACTTTTAGGGGCAAAAAACAGCCTCTGTCCACTTCGTTAACAAACTGATGGGCAAATGGACCAAATCGTGATTAAAGCATTTGCGGGACCCCAGCGAGCTCCAGACTAGTTTCATTGTGTCGGGGACCCTGGAGAACGATAAGACCCATCATTTAAATACAAAAAACACCATTAAAAGTCACTTTTAGGGGCAAAAAACAGCCTCTGTCCACTTCGTTAACAAACTGATGGGGAAATGGACAAAATCGTGATTAAAGCATTTTGCGGGACCCCAGCGAGCTCCAGACTAGTTTCATTGTGTCGGGGACCCTGGAGAACGATAAGACCCATCATTTAAATACAAAAAACACCATTAAAAGTCACTTTTAGGGGCAAAAAACAGCCTCTGTCCACTTCGTTAACAAACTGATGGGCAAATGGACAAAAGTGTGATTAAAGCATTTGCGGGACCCCAGCGAGCTCCAGACTAGTTTCATTGTCTTGGGGACCCTCCACAATGATAATACCCATCATTTAAATGCAAAACCCACCATTAAAAGTCACTTTTAGGGGCGAAAAACAGCCTCTGTCCACTTCGTTAACAAACTGATAGGCAAATGGACAGAAGGGGGAACACGGCCCAGCCGCTGCTCCGCTGCTCCAGACTATGTGCATTGTGTCGGGGAGCCAGGTCAAACCCCTCCATGCACACCGCCAGAACCAGAACCTCACGACCCTGGTGACCTTAAAGGTGTTGTCTTTGTTTGTTTTTGTATTCCACATAGACAGGCTGGGGTTCAGCACCACGCACAGAGCCTACCCGCTACCTCCAGGGCGCATCACCACATTTTACAAGCCAGGAAAGGTGCATGGATCCTGGGTAAACATTGATTAAGTGTTTTTAAATGTGTGGAACAGTGTTTTGTCACTTTCAAAACTCTCCTGTCATTGACCGGAGAATTTGGGTCGATGTTGTATTCAATCTGGCCATTAATATTCCAGTGAGACGAAGTACGTACATTGACCGGAGTGATCCCATGTTAATGTTGTCCAAATACCGGAACATTCCCTAACCCTATTTAGGGGCAATGGATGTCCACTTGCGGGAGACGACAGACAGTGGTGCGGTTAGCCAAAGTGACAATGGATGTCCACTTGCGGGAGACGACAGACAGTGGTGCGGTTAGCCAAAGTGACAGACCTAATGTTAGACCAATTTACAGGCAATGGACGTCCACTCTCGGGAGAGAGACCTCCAGCATGTGTCCCTGACATGGAGACTCTGTTTATTTCACTCATCCAGGACAGAGACCGGGGAAATCTCCTCTCTGTGGCCCCTCCAAGACCCCCAAAGGACGGACCACAGACCTCCAGCATGTGTCCCTGACATGGGCACCTCCATAACCTTGCACACCGTGAGTCCCCGGACTCCCGGACTTAAGCACTCCCCCACGGACTAAACCCAGATGTTCACACCCTACAGAACTCCATGCCCCTGGTTAACCTAAAGGGGGTGGATTTTGCGGTGCTTTACCGTCGGCACATCGGTATCCATATTCGGCCTTATTCACGGCACCACCACCCCTTCTGTGGAGGATATTCTCATGCTCCTGGTAACCCTTTAAATAGTCTGATACTGTCAGGGCTCATCACCGCACTTTACAAGCCATAAATAATGTTTAAATGGTCGGGGAAAGTGTTTTTAAACGTCTGGAAGAGAGTTGTAGCCTGTCATTTTGCAGGATATCATTTAACATGTAACCTCTCCTGGAAATGCACAGAATATGTCCATTTCCAGGAGAGGTTCCATGTTAAATTATATCCTACAAAATGACAGGCTATAAGCCAGGAACAAGTGTTTGAAAGGCGGGGAAAAGTTGTTTAAAATAGTCGGAAAAGTGTTTTTAAACGTCTGGAAGAGAGTTGTTGCCTGTCATTTTGCAGGATATAATTTAACATGGAACCTCTCCTGGAAATGCGCAGAGTATGTCCATTTCCAGGAGAGGTTCCATGTTAAATTATATCCTGCAAAATGACAGGCTATAAGCCAGGAACAAGTGTTTGAAAGGCGGGGAAAAGTTGTTTAAAATAGTCGGAAAAGTGTTTTTAAACGTCTGGAAGAGAGTTGTTGCCTGTCATTTTGCAGGATATAATTTAACATGGAACCTCTCCTGGAAATGCGCAGAGTATGTCCATTTCCAGGAGAGGTTCCATGTTAAATTATATCCTGCAAAATGACAGGCTATAAGCCAGGAACAAGTGTTTGAAAGGCGGGGAAAAGTTGTTTAAAATAGTCGGAAAAGTGTTTTTAAACGTCTGGAAGAGAGTTGTTGCCTGTCATTTTGCAGGATATAATTTAACATGGAACCTCTCCTGGAAATGCGCAGAGTATGTCCATTTCCAGGAGAGGTTCCATGTTAAATTATATCCTGCAAAATGACAGGCTATAAGCCAGGAACAAGTGTTTGAAAGGCGGGGAAAAGTTGTTTAAAATAGTCGGAAAAGTGTTTTTAAACGTCTGGAAGAGAGTTGTTGCCTGTCATTTTGCAGGATATAATTTAACATGGAACCTCTCCTGGAAATGCGCAGAGTATGTCCATTTCCAGGAGAGGTTCCATGTTAAATTATATCCTGCAAAATGACAGGCTATAAGCCAGGAACAAGTGTTTGAAAGGCGGGGAAAAGTTGTTTAAAATAGTCTGATACCTCCATGGCGCATCACCGCATTTTACAAGCCAGGGAAGGTGTCGGAATCCTGGGTAAACATTGTTTAAATAGTCTGACACCTGGCACTGTATTTGCCCCTGGTAGAGGTTCCATGTTAAATTATATCCTGCAAAATGACAGGCTATAAGCCAGGAACAAGTGTTTGAAAGGCGGGGAAAAGTTGTTTAAAATAGTCTGATACCTCCAGGGCGCATCACCGCATTTTACAAGCCAGGGAAGGTGTCGGAATCCTGGGTAAACATTGTTTAAATAGTCTGACACCTGGCACTGTATTTGCCCCTGGGAGAGGTTCCATGTTAAATTATATCCTGCAAAATGACAGGCTATAAGCCAGGAACAAGTGTTTGAAAGGCGGGGAAAAGTTGTTTAAAATAGTCTGATACCTCCAGGGCGCATCACCGCATTTTACAAGCCACGGAAGGTGTCGGAATCCTGGGTAAACATTGTTTAAATAGTCTGACACCTGGCACTGTATTTGCCCCTGGGAGAGGTTCCATGTTAAATTATATCCTGCAAAATGACAGGCTATAAGCCAGGAACAAGTGTTTGAAAGGCGGGGAAAAGTTGTTTAAAATAGTCTGATACCTCCAGGGCGCATCACCGCATTTTACAAGCCAGGGAAGGTGTCGGAATCCTGGGTAAACATTGTTTAAATAGTCTGACACCTGGCACTGTATTTGCCCCTGGGAGAGGTTCCATGTTAAATTATATCCTGCAAAATGACAGGCTATAAGCCAGGAACAAGTGTTTGAAAGGCGGGGAAAAGTTGTTTAAAATAGTCTGATACCTCCAGGGCGCATCACCGCATTTTACAAGCCAGGGAAGGTGTCGGAATCCTGGGTAAACATTGTTTAAATAGTCTGACACCTGGCACTGTATTTGCCCCTGGGAGAGGTTCCATGTTAAATTATATCCTGCAAAATGACAGGCTATAAGCCAGGAACAAGTGTTTGAAAGGCGGGGAAAAGTTGTTTAAAATAGTCTGATACCTCCAGGGCGCATCACCGCATTTTACAAGCCAGGGAAGGTGTCGGAATCCTGGGTAAACATTGTTTAAATAGTCTGACACCTGGCACTGTATTTGCCCCTGGGAGAGGTTCCATGTTAAATTATATCCTGCAAAATGACAGGCTATAAGCCAGGAACAAGTGTTTGAAAGGCGGGGAAAAGTTGTTTAAAATAGTCTGATACCTCCAGGGCGCATCACCGCATTTTACAAGCCAGGGAAGGTGTCGGAATCCTGGGTAAACATTGTTTAAATAGTCTGACACCTGGCACTGTATTTGCCCCTGGGAGAGGTTCCATGTTAAATTATATCCTGCAAAATGACAGGCTATAAGCCAGGAACAAGTGTTTGAAAGGCGGGGAAAAGTTGTTTAAAATAGTCTGATACCTCCAGGGCGCATCACCGCATTTTACAAGCCAGGGAAGGTGTCGGAATCCTGGGTAAACATTGTTTAAATAGTCTGACACCTGGCACTGTATTTGCCCCTGGGAAACTTCAAGGTTATATTCATGTTTTATTATTTATTTAATAATCACATGATTTTTACAAAAACAGTATACACAGTATACATATATACAATAATAATAATAATAATAATATAACAATATACATAATAAAAACATGAAAAGTGGTGAAAATGAGAAAATGTATCCGAAAATAGTGCCTCCTAATGCGGGCATGTGGACAGTAGCCACAGACTCACAGGCACACACACACATGCAGAGATCCAGGGGGCGGAGCACATGGCTTTTTTTACCCAGAAATAAGTCTATGAGAGGCGGGGAGACTCAGAGGACAGGCTGCGTCACCTCACTTTGTAACCCAGGAAAAGAGCAGGAATTCTGGCTGCGTGAGTGTTAAAAGTGCATTCATCTGTGTTAATCCGACAGCCGCAGAGGTGCTGACGCAAAGCAGGCGGAACAAATTGATTATTTGAACCAGGAATAAATGTTTGCAAGGCGGGGAAAGTGTTCCTGCAGCCCCTCCATAACGGTAATAATGATTAGAAATGATTTCCAGGGCAGAAAGCGTTTTTTAAATGTGGAAAAAAATATGTTAAACTGTTTAAAAAGCACAAAGTGATTTGAGTGCAGTTCTCATGTGTCCCCACAGGAGGGCGCGTCGTCCCAGGGAGCACAGTGCATGGTGACAAGGTACGATTTATACCCTAAAATAGCATGCTAAGTGTGGGTGGATTAGTTTCAAAGCATGCACACTCTGCTCGTGTCAGACTTCCATCAAATAGACCGGGGAAAACACCTCTCATTAGCCCCTCACAGACCACCAAAGGACGGACTAAGCAGCTCCAGCACGGCTCCCTCACATGGAGCTCAGGTTATTTCATACCTCCAGGAGAGGGACCGGGAAAACCACCTCTCTGTAGCCCCTGACAGAGCCCCAAAGGACGGACTAAGGACCTCCGGCAACAGTGGCACTTCCATAACCTCGTGCACCGTGAGACCCCGGGCCCCCGGACTTAAGCACTCCCCCACGGACTAAACCCAGATGTTCACACCCTGCATAATCTCATGCCCCTGGTCACCTTTAAGGGGGGGTGGATTTTGCGGTGCTTTACCGTCCGAACACAAGCATCAATATTCGTCCTCCTTCACAGCAGCAGCAGCAGCAGCAGCAGCAGCAGCAGCAGCAGCAGCAGCAGCACCTGCCCTGCTGGAGGTTCACACTTTAACTTATTTGTATTCGTTTTTTTTTGTTCCCCTCCTCTGCCTTACACATCCTCCCACGCTCGAGCACTCCTCACTCGGACTAAACCCCTCCATGCACACCGCCAAAACCAGAACCTCACGCCCCTGGTGACCTTAAAGGTGTTTGTCTTTGTTTGTTTTTGTACTCCACATAGACAGGCAGGTGTTCAGCACCACGGACAGAGCGGGCCCGCTGCTGCTGCTGCTGGAAGGTGGAACACTTTGAGTCTTTTTATTTTCTCTTTTAACCCTGCTCCTGCACACACCTTTTGTTCCCCTCCTCTGCATTACACATCCTCCCACGCTCGAGCACTCCTCACTCGGACTAAACCCAGATGTTCACACCCTACAGAACTTCATGCCCCTGGTTACCCTAAAGGGGTGGATTTTGCGGTGCTTTACCGTCCGCACATCGGCATACATATTCGGCCTTATTCATGACACTACCACCCCTTCTTTGGAGGATATTGCAGGATATAATTTAACATGGAACCTCTCCTGGAAATGCACAGAGTATGTCCATTTCCAGGAGAGGTTACATGTTAAATTATATAGACCCCCAAAGGACGGACCACAGACCTCCAGCATGTGTCCCTGACATGGGCACCTCCATAACCTTGCACACCGTGAGTCCCCGGACTCCCGGACTTAAGCACTCCCCCACGGACTAAACCCAAATGTTCACACCCTACAGAACTTCATGCCCCTGGTTACCCTAAAGGGGTGGATTTTGCGGTGCTTTACCGTCCGCACATCGGCATACATATTCGGCCGTATTCATGACACTACCACCCCTTCTTTGGAGGATATTCTCATGCTCCTGGTAACCCTTTAAATAGTCTGATACTGTCAGGGCTCATCACCGCACTTTACAAGCCAGAAATAATGTTTAAATGGTCAGGAAAAGTGTTTTTAAACATCTGGAAGAGAGTTGTTGCCTGTCATTTTGCAGGATATAATTTAACATGGAACCTCTCCTGGAAATGCACAGAGTATGTCCATTTCCAGGAGAGGTTACATGTTAAATTATATCCTGCAAAATGACAGGCACTGTATTTGCCCCTGGGAACCTTCAAGGTTATACTAATGTTTTTTTTTTATTTTTTATTTAATTATCACACCACTTTTACAAAAACAGTATACAAAATAAACATAATAACAACATGATTAACAGGGGCCTGGGGGCCATATTAGCCGTCTAACTTGTACAGTGCACCGGGGAAAAAAGGTTGAGTCCACGGCCCCTTTCCCCTCATCAGGAGTACCAATCGGTCCTGAAGAAGAGGTATCGCTGCTCTCCGCCCCTGAATCCTCTTCGGAGGTAGCTGACGGTGGTAGACCTCCTTCTGATGATGATGCTGCTGCAGCTGCTGCCGCCGCCCTGAACATGGAGCGGATCTTCAATGCCTCCTTTATTCCAGGCGTATTCGCGTAGAACCGGTCTGCAGTGCTTACGTCGTGGCACATAAACCTAGCCAGAATCGACCTGCTTTCTGGATCTTGGTGATGCTTGATATTGTCAGCCAGGGCAGTGCGCAAGATGGTGAAGGTGACGGCTGTTTCTAGCCCAGCATCAGCCCAAGCCCTCTTCAAGTGAGCGTTCAGGTTCTTGGAAGCCTGCTTCCCCGATGTGAAAAGGAAGAATTCATTCTGAGGACCCGACAAGCCCTCTTTTATCCCCATCCACCGCATGACCCAGCTAAACTCCTTTATTGTAAGCACCAGCTGTGCTTCACCAAATGTCTTGGCAGTCTTGTGATCCTGCACGTGGATGATGTAGCCCTCAGCAGTGCCCCTTCTGTCCGCCTCAAAGACCTCCGTGTTGGTCATGTTTGCATACACACCCGGACGGTGGCCATACAGGAGGCTCCAATGGAGGGTTAGATAGCCATATAGCAGGTACTGGGTGATTGAGGTCGGATTGCTAGCCATCAGGTCAAGGAGATCAGGGATGCGCTTCTCAGCGCCCGCCATGGCGGCGAGAAGCTCCGCCTGGCTCGGCAGACGATCCAGCTTGTCCCTCTTCACCTTAAACTGGTGGAGAGTGACAGACTTTTTCAAATCGTTAATGTTGGCTTTCACCTCTCTGATGATGTTGGTCATATCAGACTGGGTGAGCCTGCACCCCCGGAGCTTTGATGCAGACAAGTACCTCAGGAAATGGTTCACAGTCTTCAGGAACAACAGCGATGTTGTGACTGTCCGGCCCGACTCTGAAATATACTTGCTCCAGCCACGGACCCTCTTTGTGTCTTTTAGAAACAGCCAGTCTGACAGCCGGTCAAAACCATGGGCCATGAATACTATGAAGTTCTTTATCCGGCTGACATTGGACATACAATTCTCTTTCCGTTTTACTGTCGGTGCAAGACCCTCACAATGACCTCTGTATGTCTGAATGTACGTCTCCATGCTTTTAGGCAACGTGATTTCACGCATGGTATTCCGCAGTCCCTTCCCAGTGCACCATTGATTTTGGGAAGAGGGCCAGTCCTTAGCCAGATTAGCTTTCAGCTTATTGGAGACAGACGCACGGGTCTTCTGGCATACAGGGGTCTCACTACAGGAGGCTTCTACGGACCGCATGACAGTCTGCATCGGGGTCTTGCTTCCGGAGGCTTCTGGGGACCGCATCACAGACTTGAGAGGGATCTCACTCGCAGAGGCTTCTATGGACCGCATGACAGTCTTCACTGGGGTCTCACTACCGGAGGCTTCTGGGGACCACATGACAGTCTTCACTGGGGTCTTGCTTCCGGAGGCTTCTGGGGACCGCATCACAGACTTGAGAGGGGTCTCTCTACCGGAGGCTTTGTCGGACCGCATGACAGTCTTCACCGGGGTCTCACTACCGGAGGCTTTGTCGGACCGCATGACAGTCTTCACCGGGGTCTTGCTTCCGGAGGCTTCTGGGGACCGCATCACAGACTTGAGGGGGGTCTCACTCGCAGAGGCTTCTATGGACCGCATGCCAGTCTTCACCAGGGTCTTGAGAGGGGTATTGCTGCCGGAGGCTACTGAGTTCATGTCGGGGGTACTTGGGATTGCTACGCCCTTAAATCGTATACATTCTTCGTCTTCCTCAAGCAGAGCAGCAGTGGCATTCTGCTTCCTGGGTTTTAGACCCTGTTTTAGCCTGGAGCGCAGGGTCTTCACCTCATCAATGAGGGCATCCTTCTGAGCCCTCAATGCCACATTGTCCAGCCTCACCTGCATGCAGTCCTCTTCGTCACACTCGGTATGTGGGGAGAAGGGTGGAGGGTGCACCGGGTATTCCTCCTCATTGTCTATATCCAATGATGTAGCCATTCCAATGATGGGATTAGTCTCTCGGAGGTCATGGAGCAACTGCAGGGCCACACTATGCTTCAGCCTTGCCATGACCTGATGTGCCTCATCTCGGGAGAACTCAGGGTGGTCACGAGTTACATGACGGTGTAGTTTCCTCCCAGCATACGAACACCCTGTGATGGGACAGGGTTTGGTCCGAACATTTATTCTACCACTGGCCATTTTAAGAATGATGCCTCTTTCATCCAGGTTCCGCACTGCATGTTTGTGCTTAAGGTGCTTATTCAAAGCCAGATAGCGGAGGCTGCACACCGGGCATTCGGTCAACATCCTTCCAAAAACACACACAATGAATTATATTTAAATGGTTTTCTGTTTCTCCGTTTATATGCGTTAGCCAACTGCTGATTGCAACCATGGGTCCGATGCTTCAATGCAGGGAACACGGACCAAGGGGAGGACTTGGGTTACCACCTGGTTAAAATGGTCCCACCTCCGCACCAACGCGACTGGCGATGGGTCCGATACATTGATTGTTTTTTGTTTCATGGTTCTGCCACGAACTCACAAGACAGTTTTGGGTACAAAACGTGGGGGTAACAGTAGCTCCGGGCGCTCCGTCCCGCTCCGGCTTTCGCCGCAGCGGGGGGAGGAGGCATTGAACCCCCTCGCACCTGCCTCCGGAGGAGGCAGGGGAGTCAGGTACCCGGAGGCGCACGGTGGACGGCCAGGGCGAGACCGCCACACCGCACTGGAGTCAGAGTTCCGAGTTTTTCGAGCCAGGTCCCGGTGAAACGCAGTACGGAGCACCCGGCAGGAACCTCCAGCAGACCCCCCCGCGCGGTTCCCTCGTCCCTCGGAAGAGGCGGAGAGGTGGGTGTTTTTCATCTGCTGGCGGACTGTCGGGGAGAACGTGCTGCTCGGGAGCCAGGCTCAGAGTTAGTGGAAGTGAGAGCCCGTGCACCTGCCTTTTACAGCAGGCACGCGCTGGTATCGGGGTGGGGAGAGAAGGTAGATGCAGAGGCTGCAGAAACAGCCAGAGCCTTTCCCCTCTAACACACCCCTCATTTGGTTCATGAGCACTGGGCAGAGTCCCCTGTCAACTCTCCTTATATTCCTCCGGAGACCAGTTGGGAAATGGCAGCATCCCACTTCACCTGGTAGACCATATCGTTAAATGAGCTCAGTAATGTACTGCACAACATCACATGGGTAAAATGAGCTATATCATGCACTGCAAAATCACATTTGGTTTATTTCCAAAAAGCCTGGAAAAAACACATATCCATCATGTCCTGTAAAATATCATTATTTGTTTATGTCCGCTCCAGGATTACCCGTAGTTTGGATGAACCGACCGCCAAGCACCGGAAGCTGGACCCGGGGGAGGAGGCCCTCCGATGGCGGGTCAAAGTTGATGATACCGCAGCTGGCTGGACACTAGCCGTAGAAGAACACCTGGGCGGGACCAGGCATGTCCCTCTTTGCAGACAAGCATATGCGCTCCCAGGAGCAGAGTCAATCCCACAGTTTGGAGGAACCGACCGCCAAGCACCGGAAGCTGGACCCGGGGGAGGAGGCCCTCCGATGGCGGGTCAAATTTGATGATACCGCAGCTGGCTGGACACTAGCCGTAGAAGAACACCTGGGCGGGACCAGGCATGTCCCTCTTTGCAGACAAGCATATGTGCTCCCAGGAGCAGAGTCAATCCCACAGTTTGGAGGAACCGACCGCCAAGCACCGGAAGCTGGACCCGGGGAGGAGGCCCTCCGATGGCGGGTCAAATTTGATGATACCGCAGCTGGCTGGACACTAGCCGTAGAAGAACACCTGGGCGGGACCAGGCATGTCCCTCTTTGCAGACAAGCATATGCGCTCCCAGGAGCAGAGTCAATCCCACAGTTTGGAGGAACCGACCGCCAAGCACCGGAAGCTGGACCCAGGGGAGGAGGCCCTCCGATGGCGGGTCAAATTTGATGATACCGCAGCTGGCTGGACACTAGCCGTAGAAGAACACCTGGGCGGGACCAGGCATGTCCCTCTTTGCAGACAAGCATATGTGCTCCCAGGAGCAGAGTCAATCCCACAGTTTGGAGGAACCGACCGCCAAGCACCGGAAGCTGGACCCGGGGAGGAGGCCCTCCGATGGCGGGTCAAATTTGATGATACCGCAGCTGGCTGGACACTAGCCGTAGAAGAACACCTGGGCGGGACCAGGCATGTCCCTCTTTGCAGACAAGCATATGTGCTCCCAGGAGCAGAGTCAAACCCGCAGTTTGGAAGAACCGACCGCCAGAGCACCGGCACGAAGCCGGGCCGGCGGAGGCCTTCCGATGGCGGGTCACATTTGCCATTCGATCAATGTCTTTGCAGACAAGCATATATGTGGTTGTTACGCAGGATCAAATAGGTAGTTTGATGAAGTAGGGTCCTGTGCCCGGAGCAAGGCCAATTGCTGAATGCCGCAGCCGACTAAGGCCGCTATGCCACAGTGGAGGATGAGAGAAACAGGTGTTTGTCTTGCATTCCGCGGCGAAGTGGGGAGGTGGAACTTCCACCCCGCTACGGAACCTGTGGTGGGACCCCTGAGTCAGACGGTTCGTCTTGGAAACGCTTCATATCGGTCGGCCTGGGAAGTAAGAGACACACAGGGTAACGGACACGCAGGGTTACCCCCACGCAGCCCACGCAACACGGAGGAGGCAGGGGAGTCTGGTACCCGGAGGCGCATGGCCGCAACACCGCACTGGAGTCAGGGTTTCGAGTTTTTCGAGCCAGGTCCCAGTGAACGCAAGACTCCAGCAGGAGCCTCCAGCAGACCCCCCCAACGTTTCCCTCGTCCCTCCCGGCCATCAGAGTCGAACCCGCAGTTCGGAGGAACCGACCGCCAGAGCACCTGCACGAGGCCGGGCCGGCGGAGGCCCTCCGATGGCGGGTCGCGTTTGCCATTCAATCAGTGAGAAATCAGAAGAGGAAGGGAAAAAAAAGACTAACTTGTCTTTTTGGAGTTCCATAAAAAATGGGTGAAAATGAAAAAATGTATACGAGAATAGTGCCCCATAAGGCGGATTGAGTCCCCTGTCAACTCCCCTCACCTTCCTCCACACTCTGAAAAAGTCAGTTATTTTTTGGAGAACCATCAAAAAGGGCTAAAAGTGTTGAAATGTATCCGAGAATAGTGCCCCATAAGGCGGGTAAAGTCCCCTGTCAACTCCCCTCACCTTCCTCCACACTCTGAAAAAGTCAGAGTTATTTTTTGGAGAACCATCAAAAAGGGCTAAAAGTGTTGAAATGTATCCGAGAATAGTGCCCCATAAGGCGGATAAAGTCCCCTGTCAACTCCCCTCACCTTCCTCCACACTCTGAAAAAGTCAGAGTTATTTTTTGGAGAACCATCAAAAAGGGCTAAAAGTGTTGAAATGTATCCGAGAATAGTGCCCCATAAGGCGGATAAAGTCCCTTGTCAACTCCCCTCACCTTCCTCCACACTCTGAAAAAGTCAGTTATTTTTTGGAGAACCATCAAAAAGGGCTAAAAGTGTTGAAATGTATCCGAAAATAGTGCCCCATGAGGCGGATTGAGTCCCCTGTCAACTCCCCTTACCTTCCTCCAGAGCCCAGTTCAAAAACTTTAAGTTTGGTAAGAACCATGCTGGGGGGTCTCCAGGCAACAAAATGTATCCGAGCCAAAGTGCACATACAGCGGATGAATTCCTCCATGAAGTTACACAGCCGTTTTTTTTCTGAGTCCTCTCAAAAACCGGGTTTCCGATTTCGTGCAGATGGTAGCTTGGAAAACATGAACTTTTTTTTACAACGGAGGAGGGGAAGTCTGGATTCCCCTCTCCGTTGTACCTTGCAACGGGGGAGGGGAAAAGTGTTCGGGGCTTCGTCCCGAAGCCCCGAACCCTTGAGCCCCTTCTCCCCTTCTCTGAGCCCCTTCTCTGTTGTAATTTTAAAAGTTCATTTTTTGATTATTTTAACATATAATTGACCGTTTTCTTTCATTTTTTTTTCTTTCCACGGGTGGGGGCCTATGGCAGGCCGCCTATGAGCTCCCAAATTTGCCCCGGATCCTCCGGGATTTGTGGGATAAGATCCATAAACTGACAAAGTCATCCAAATATGTCGCTTTTATAGCCCAAAGATATATAATGCAAATACATTAAAATAGTAAAAGGTACGATTGTGCTCGGCATTAACCGGAATTTGATTTATATAGCCCCCAAAAAATGATTAAAAATATTTTTCGTGGGGAAAAGTGTTAAAACGCCTGATTAAAGCAATTTTCGGGACCCCAGCGAGCTCCAGACTATGTGCATTGTGTCGGGGACCCTGGAGAATGATAAGACCCATCATTTAAATGCAAAAAACACCATTAAAAGTCACTTTTAGGGGCGAAAAACAGCCTCTGTCCACTTCGTTAACAAACTGATAGGCAAATGGACAAAAGTGTGATTAAAGCATTTGCGGGACCCCAGCGAGCTCCAGACTAGTTGCATTGTGTCGGGGACCCTCCGCAATGATAAGACCCATCATTTAAATACAAAAAACACCATTAAAAGTCATTTTTAAGGGCAAAAAACAGCCTCTGTCCACTTCGTTAACAAACTGATAGGCAAATGGACAAAAGTGTGATTAAAGCATTTGCGGGACCCCAGCGAGCTCCAGACTAGTTGCATTGTGTCGGGGACCCTGGAGAACGATAAGACCCATCATTGAAATACAAAAAACACCATTACAAGTCACTTTTAAGGGCAAAAAATAGCCTCTGTCCACTTCGTTAACAAACTGATAGGCAAATGGACAAAATCGTGATTAAAGCATTTTGCGGGACCCCAGCGAGCTCCAGACTAGTTGCATTGTGTCGGGGACCCTGGAGAACGATAAGACCCATCATTTAAATACAAAAAACACCATTAAAAGTCACTTTTAGGGGCGAAAAACAGCCTCTGTCCACTTCGTTAACAAACTGATAGGCAAATGGACAAAAGTGTGATTAAAGCATTTGCGGGACCCCAGCGAGCTCCAGACTAGTTGCATTGTGTCGGGGACCCTGGAGAATGATAAGACCCATCATTTAAATGCCAAAAACACCATTAAAAGTCACTTTTAAGGGCAAAAAACAGCCTCTGTCCACTTCGTTAACAAACTGATGGACAAAAGTGTGAAAACGGCCGAGCCGCTGCTCTCAGGGCCTCAGACTCACAGGCACACACACACACACACACACACACACACACACACACACACACACACACACACACACACACACACACACACACACACACACACACACACACACACACACACATGCAGAGATCCAGGAGCAGGAATCCTGGGCACACGAGTGTTAAAAGTGCGTTAAACTGTTTTAATCCAATTATTTTACCCAGGATTAAGTGTTTGCAAGGCGGGGAAAGTATTCCTGCAGCCCCTCCATCACGGTGGTGATGATTAGAAATGATTTCCAGGTCAGAAAGCGGTTTTTAAAAGTGGCCCAAAAATATTTCAATCTGTTTAAAAAGCACAAAGTGATTTGAGTGCAGTTCTCATGTGTCCCCACAGGAGGGCGCCTCGTCCCGGGGAGCACAGTGCTTTCACAGTCAAAAATACAACCCAAAAAAGGACAAATCGATGGATTTAAAGCGCAGGGAAGCTCCGCACCGTACACAGGTACATTCCTAAATCCCCACCATAGTGACCACGGTGATTTAAACTAGTTTATGCGGGGGAAAGAGTGCTGAAAATCGGATTAAACCCTGCTCACAGTGTGGTAAGAGCCAGATTGTTTCAGAGATTAAGGATACCATGGACCATTTGCATCCAAAATGATCCATTTAAAAGCCATGTGTAAGGGGGGGAAAGTGCAAGTGCAGAGAGGAGCCTGAAAATGCCTCTCCAGGACCCCGGGGAGCAGCTCCCAGGGGCTGGAGAGGGGGAGACATGTGGCTCACAGGCAGGCCTGGGGGCCCCTGCAGAGCCCACAGCTGCTGGGCATCGACATTGGAGGTGGGCAGTCCGCCTTTCAGCACCCACACTCGGCCCTGGCACCCGCATATCCTCTCTGAAGCCAATCTACAAGAAGCAACTATGCCTCCAAACTCTTTGCTTACGGCCATACCACTCTGATCACGCCCGCTAGGAGCGCATTGAGAGTGAGCAGTGTATGTGTGGACGCAAAAGTTTGGGACGAATTTGGACAAAGTGGAGCAAATAAGACGTTTTTTGCACTTTATTTTTGGACAAACAGCCCCCCAAACAGCTCTGCTGTCGGGGGGGATACTTTCAAACCGTGTTTTGTGAACATCAGAGGAGAAAATACGAGGAGCAACAGCGCGAACGCAGCGAGAGTGCTGGAGGAAGCAGGTTAATTGTTTGCTGAGGAAACGGGACAAAGTGATTAAAACAAGCGTTTTAATCGCGATCTTTTCCGGCAAAACCCCCCCCCAAACAGCTCAGCTGTCTGGGGGGACAAACATTGAAGGTGCGTTGTGGAGAAAATGGAGAAAAGAACGGAGAATAAGGACGTGAATCCTGGAATGTCTGGAATGTCTGGAATGCGGGGGGCGGCGAAGAAAGCGGAAGAAGCCGAGCTGAATGCAGCGGAACATGCTGGAGAAACGGGAGGAAAACCGACAATGCAGACGGATACTGAGGGCTCTACACAAGGAAAGGATGTAAGAGAGGCGGCCTGCATGATGGGAAATATAAGGAATGAAGAGGAGAAAGCGAAGCTGCTGCTGGAGAGGAAGCTGGATGAGAGGAGCCGGGAGGAAAGAGAGGCGGAAAAAGCCGGACTAATGAAAGGAAAGGCTGGAAAGAAGGGAATTATGGAGAGAGAAGAGGAGACGGGTGCGTCTCAATCCGGAACAAGCACAACAACGGCTTCAAAGAGACTGGGAGGAGGACATTGCGGAGCGGAACAGAACCCGGAAGAGGGCGCGAGGAATAGCAGCGGAGGTATCAAGGAACGCGCAGGGAAGAGCGGCGAGGCTCTAAAGACAAGCGGAGGGTCAGAAAATGCACAGGAGAGTGCGCAGAGAAGAACAGAAGAGGAGGAAAGCCGGGAGAACACGGGAGAAGGACAAAAGTCCGTGAATGGAGACGACGGAAGGAAAGAGGAGGGGCCTGGACAAAGAAAGAAAACGGACGGAGAAAAAGAGAGAAACAGTTTGAAACAGGGCAGTAGCAAAGTAAAAGAGAGGGGGAAAAGGGTGGGAGAAGGGAATGAGGACATTAGTTACCGGGCGGATCTGACACTGGCGTTGACGGTGGAGGGGGGCCTGGGAAAGATTACAATGTTGGACATGCTGTGTGAAATACAGGATGAGTGTGGAGAAGTGTTGGGATGCAGGCTGAAGGGGGAGAGGTATGAGGTGACAATGAGATATGTGGAGGGAAAGAAGAGATTGCTGGAGGGGCTGAGGGTGAAGGGGGTGGTCATAAAGGCAGAGGAGTTAACAGCTATGGAGGTGATGGTGTCCTTTATGTACATGCCGATATATATCGAGGATGACCAGATCCTGAGGAGGCTGTTTGAGTGGGGGGTTAAGGCGGTTTCGCCCATCAAAAGAAGATATGTAAAGAACACCAGGGAGGGGATGAGGATAGCGGACGGGACACGCTTCCTCAAAGTTTCTCTTAATGAGAAGGTAACATCGCTGCCGTACTCGACACAATTTAGAGTGGAGGGGGGGGCAGAATACGTAAGGGTCATACATGACAGACAGGTGGCGGTGTGCAGAAACTGTCTAAGGGCGGGGCACATTTTTAGGGAGTGTCCGGAGATAAAATGTTACAGATGTGGGGGTGTTGGGCATTTTGCGAGGGATTGTGCTGGGGAAGAGAGGGTGGGAAGGAGAGAACAGGCCAGGCCTGAAAAGCAGGGGGAGAGAGAGAGGCTCGATGTGGAGGAGGAAGCGGAGCAGGAGGTGGAAGAGGTGGATAAAGAAGAGGGGGGGTGGGAGGATGAGGGGGCTGAGGAGGTGATAGAGGGAGAGAAGGTAGTGGTGGTGGCGGTGGGGCAGAAAGAAATAGGGGGGGAACAGAAGGAAGGAGGGAAGAAAAGACAACATGAGGGGGTAGCGGAGGAGGGAAATGAGGGGACACAGACAGTGGGGAAAGGGAAGGGGAAAAAGAAGAAAACAAAGACGGAGAGAAAGAAAAGTCCGAACGGCGAAGGTGTGGAGAAGGAGGGGGTGACGACGGTGGAGGAGAGAGAAGAAGCGGTGATGGTGGTGGAGGAGAGAGAAGAAGCGGAGAAGGTGGGGGAGCAGAGAGTGGAAGATGAGATTACGTTGCTCCTGGAGGATGATGACGAAATCGTAGAGGTGACGGTGGGAGAGCAGGAGATCGAGGAGTGGGTCGAGGTTCCGAGAACCAGGGGACGGAGTAGGAGTCCGATGACGCCTGGGAGAGAGGGACCGAGGGTCGGAGGAGGTGACTCAAAACCATCAGGAATACCCGTGAGAGGGAAAGTGAAAACGCGTTCACAAGTGGAGAAGAATGTGAAAGGAGTCGGTGGAGATGAACTGGACAGCGAAAGGTGAGCTGAAGGAGAACTTTTGGAATACTCCAACGCTAATCCCCTTTAAATAACAATGGTGAAGATTGTTTCTTTCAACGGCTGTGGCCTGAAAAAGAAGGACAAGTGTGAACAGACATTTTTGTTTTGTGCGGGGGATATAAATTGCATTCAGGAAACCCACTGGGATGAGAGGTGTGTGGATGAGGTGAGGAAGGAATGGAGGGGGGATGTGTTTGTCAATAATGGTGGGGGTAATGCAAAGGGGGTGGCTATTTTAGTGAAGAGTGGGGTGGTGGAGAAGGTGAGAGAGGTTGAGAATGATGGTGAAGGGAGGATGATTGGGATTATGTTTGAATACTTGGGTGATGTGTTTAAACTAGTGAATGTGTATGCACCCAATGAAGAGAGAGAGAGGAGGGGTTTCTTTGAGAGTCTTGAGGGGAAATGTGGGGGGAATTGTATGGTGGTGGGTGACTTCAATGTGTGGTGTGGGAGGATTGATGTAGCGTTGGGGATGGTATATAAAAGTGACTCTTCTAGGAGAGCACTTAAAAAATTGATGAGAGTAAATGGGCTGAAGGATGAATGGAGAGAAAGAAATGTGTATGAGAGGGTTTTTTCAAGAAAGCAGGTGGTAAGGGGGGTGTTAAAGCAGAGTAGGATCGATTTCATGTTATGTAATGCAAGTACGGGTGGGAAAATTGGGTCAATGGGGTATAAGTCAACTACATTAAGTGATCACGGGGCGTTTTATTTTTGTTTGAGGAGTGAATGTGGGGGGAAAGGAGGGGGAGTGTGGTGCTTGAATGGCATGTTGTTAAGAGAGGATGAGTATAAAAGGGAGGTGATTGAATGCATAAAGAGTAAAGGGAATATGGATGTGGAGGATGTAGGTGAATGGTGGGAGGGGTTAAAGGGGGACATAAAGAGAATTAGTATAGACTTTAGTAGGAAAATAAATAGGAAGGGTAGGAAGAGAGAGAGGGAAGTGAGGGAGGAGCTAGACAAGGAGGCAGAGAGAGCAGATAGGGAAGAAAGCAGGGATTTAGGGAAATACAACGGGTTGGTAGATGAGCTGGGGACCATAGAGAAGGAGAAATTCATGGGGGCTATAGTGAGGAGTAGGGCAAAATATTTAGTCGAGGGAGAGAAGTGTACAGGTTTCTTTTTAGGGTTAGAAAAGAGGAAGCAGGGGAATAGTTATATTAGAGAAATAGAGGGGAAGGAAGGGGAGATGATAAAGGATCTAGTGGGAATAGTGATGAGAGTGGAAGGGTTTTATAGGGAGTTGTTTAAAGAGGAGAAGGGGGATAAGGAAAGTTTAGAGGAGGTAGTGGGGGGTTTAGAAAACAGATTGGGTGAGGAAGGCAGGGATTTATGTGAAGGGGAGATAGGAAGCGGGGAGGTGGGATTAGCAATAGAAGGGATGGGGGTGAACAAAAGTCCGGGGTTAGATGGGTTGACAACAGAATTTTATGTTGAATTCAAAGAGATATTGGTGCCAATTTTAACTACACTATATTGCAAACTGGAGGAGAGGGAGGAACTGCCGGCTGGCCTCTCCACAGGGGTGATTAGCATCTTGTTTAAAAAAGGGAAGAGGGAGAAGTTGGAGAATTATAGGCCACTAACAATGTTAAATACAGATTATAAAATCTTAGCACGGGTGTTAGCGAACCGAATAAAGAGAGTTATAGGAAAGGTGGTGGGGAGCACACAGGCGTATAGCATACCGGGAAGGGATATAGGTGACACCATAAGTAGTGTGAGGGAGGTGATAAATTATATGAAGGGGGGTGAGGGGGGGGTAGTGGTGAGTTTAGATTTAGAGAAAGCATTTGATAGGGTGGATCACGGGTATCTATTTAATGTGTTAGAGAAAGTGGGATTTGGGGGAAGGTTAGTGGGGTGGATAAAAAGGATCTATAGGAGCGCGTGAAGCTGTGTAAAGGTGAACGGGGTGGTATCAAATGTATTTAAGCTTGAGAGGTCAGTCCGGCAGGGGTGCCCTCTATCAGCGATGCTTTATGCACTCTCAGCAGAGCCACTTGCGGCTCTGCTGAGGAACAATGTGAGTGTCAAGGGTGTGGGGTTACCTGGGGGGAGGCATAGTCTGATTTATCAGTATGCGGATGACACTACAGTTACAGTGAGGGATTTTGGGAGTGTAAAAGGGGTCTTAGAGAGTGTAGAGTTATATGGTAGGGCTTCAGGGGCAAAGGTAAATATAGGGAAGTCAGAGTATATGGTGTTAGGTAAAGTGAGGGTAGGGGGTGTAGAGATAGGGTTAAAAGAGAATAAAACGTTTGTCAGGGTACTGGGGGTGAATTTGGGTATAAGTGATATAGAGGGAAGGGATGTACAGTATGAGGGGATTATTAATAATATGATAAAGGTGTTGGGGTTCTGGAGGATGAGGAAATTAAAGTTGAGGGGGAAAGTGGTGGTGGTGAATAGTTTGATAATGAGTAAGGTGGTATATGTAATGAAGGTTTTAGATGTTCCAGACAGGGTAGTGAAGGAAATTAATAGTATAGTTAGTGAGTTTATGTGGGTTAGGGAATGTTCCGGTATTTGGACAAAATTAACATGGGATCACTCCGGTCAATGTACGTACTTCGTCTCACTGGAATATTAATGGCCAGATTGAATACAACATCGACCCAAATTCTCCGGTCAATGACAGGAGAGTTTTGAAAGGGACAAAACACTGTTCCACACATTTAAAAACACTTAATCAATGTTTACCCAGGATCCATGCACCTTTCCTGGCTTGTAAAATGTGGTGATGCGCCCTGGAGGTAGCGGGCAGGCTCTGTGCGTGGTGCTGAACCCCAGCCTGTCTATGTGGAATACAAAAACAAACAAGACAAACACCTTTAAGGTCACCAGGGTCGTGAGGTTCTGGTTCTGGCGGTTTGCATGGAGGGGTTTGACCTGGCTCCCTGACACAATGCACATAGTCTGGAGCTCGCTGGGGTCCCGCATATGCTTTAATCACACTTTTGTCCATTTGCCTATCAGTTTGTTAACGAAGTGGACAGAGGCTGTTTTTTCCCCCTAAAAGTGACTTTTAATGGGGGTTTTTACATTTAAATGATGGGTCTTATCATTCACGGGGGACGAATATCGATGCTTGTGTTCGGACGGTAAAGCACCGCAAAATCCACCACCACTTAAAGGTTACCAGGGGCATGAGATTCTGCAGGGTGTGAACATCTGGGTTTAGTCCGTGGGGGAGTGCTTAAGTCCGGGGGCCCGGGGTCTCACGGTGCACGAGGTTATGGAAGTGCCACTGTTGCCGGAGGTCCTTAGTCCGTCCTTTGGGGCTCTGTCAGGGGCTACAGAGAGGTGGTTTTCCCGGTCCCTCTCCTGGAGGTATGAAATAACCTGAGCTCCATGTGAGGGAGCCGTGCTGGAGCTGCTTAGTCCGTCCTTTGGTGGTCTGTGAGGGGCTAATGAGAGGTGTTTTCCCCGGTCTATTTGATGGAAGTCTGACACGAGCAGAGTGTGCGTGCTTTGAAACTAATCCACCCACACTTAGCATGCTATTTTAGGGTATAAATCGTACCTTGTCACCATGCATGTAGCTGCATTTAAAAAAAGCTTACAGCACCGGGTATTCCCAGGCGGTCTCCCATCCAAGTACTGACCCGGCCCGACCCTGCTTAGCTTCCGAGATTTGACGAGATCGGGCGTGATTTTTTTTTTTTATTTATTTTTTATTTTTATTTTTATCTTTTATTATGAAAAGGTGGACACTTTACACTCATCTTTACATTTCCCAACTTTCCTCCATTTCATCCCATCATTTATTCCCTTCATATCATCCCCATCATTTCACTTTAATACCATCTTTACCCCTTACACACTCTGTATACACACCTATTTCACAATACTCCACACATTTATACCCCCCCCTCCTCCTCAAAATTAAAATTCAACTTTCCTTCTTTTACCCTCAAAAATGAACATCCCTCCACAAAACACTCAACAAAATCATCCCTCCCCATGTGTAAAAACAATAAACCCACATCCCTTTTCACATCTCTTTTCCATATATCCCACACCCCAACCACTCTCCCCTCATACTGTGCAACATTTCTCCTCTGCTTCACAGCAAATCGTGCATGGCTTAAAACAAAATTTAACATCCCCACATTGCATCCCACCACCTTCCCATTCATACCAAACAACCACAGCTCCTTCCACACCATACACCTCACCAACCTTTCATTCCAACATCTGTATATTAACGCTTTCAACCTCCCAAAAAACCCTTTTAGTTTGTCACACTCAAAAAACTCATGCATGCAACTTTCAACCTCAGTTTTACACACACCACACTCTCTCGTCACCCCTAAATCAAACTTGCTTATCACCAAATTATTGAACACCCGATTATGCCTAAAAAAGAAATCAAAATTCTCACATTCCACACTATTCCCTTTCACTCTCAGATTCATCCACATCATTTTCACTTCCATACCCACCACCACCTTTTCCCACACCTTGTCAGCTGCCGGCCTTCTCGCCTTTTCTTTACATAACATTTTTAATATCATTTTGTTACTGATTTCCTGTACATTTGTCCTATTCATCCCCTCACCCACATACATCATTACATCACACTCCCCATTTTCCACATTCTCACTCTCAATCATCCTTCTCCATTCACTCGGCATACCCTCCTTTACACTATCTAAAATATTCCCCGCTGTCTCCACCCCCATCACCAGATCTCCCCCTCTAACCTCATCCACTATCACCTGTGCCCTCATAAACCCTGGTACATATTCATACACTAAATCTTTCAACACCCTGAACCCCGCCCTCCACATTGGCAAATTAAACAACACCTTCCCCTCATTCACAATCATTTTGTTCATGAAAATTGGTTGCATCCACACCTGCCTCACATTCACACATTCATACCAGACCTTTTCTGCAAACTCTCCCCATGCATTCAACACCTCCTTTTGAACATCACTCAAACCAATCAACCTCCCTTTTGTCATACTCATGAATACCCCACTATCCCCACACCCCCCACACCTACTAATACCCTCCCTCAAAAATACTTTCCATACCTGATCATCCCTATTACCCAAGTATTTTACCATCGTCCTGATCCTGCACACCCTTATCTTTTTCTCTAAATTAATTAATTTTAATCCCCCATCCCTATACTCATTTTCTAATACCTCCCTCGCTATCCTAACCCCTTTTCCATCCCTATTTAGGGGCAATGGATGTCCACTTGCGGGAGACGACAGACAGTGGTGCGGTTAGCCAAAGTGACAATGGATGTCCACTTGCGGGAGACGACAGAGAGTGGTGCGGTTAGCCAAAGTGACAGACCTAATGTTAGACCAGTTTACAGGCAATGGACGTCCACTCTCGGGAGAGAGACCTCCAGCATGTGTCCCTGACATGTAGACTCTGTTTATTTCACTCATCCAGGAGAGAGACCGGGGAAATCTCCTCTCTGTGGCCCCTCCAAGACCCCCAGAATGACGGACCACAGACCTCCAGCATGTGTCCCTGACATGGAGACTCTGTTTATTTCACTCATCCAGGACAGAGACCGGGGAAATCTCCTCTCTGTGGCCCCTCCAAGACCCCCAAAGGACGGACCACAGACCTCCAGCATGTGTCCCTGACATGGAGACTCTGTTTATTTCACTCATCCAGGACAGAGACCGGGGAAATCTCCTCTCTGTGGCCACTCCAAGACCCCCAAAGGACGGACCACAGACCTCCAGCATGTGTCCCTGACATGGGCACCTCCATAACCTTGCAAACCGTGAGTCCCCGGACTCCCGGACTTAAGCACTCCCCCACGGACTAAACCCAGATGTTCACACCCTACAGAACTTCATGCCCCTGGTTAACCTAAAGGGGGTGGATTTTGCGGTGCTTTACTGTCCGCACATCGGTATCCATATTCGGCCTTATTCACGGCACCACCACCCCTTCTGTGGAGGATATTCTCATGCTCCTGGTAACCCTTTAAATAGTCTGGTACTGTCAGGGCTCATCACCGCACTTTACAAGCCATAAATAATGTTTAAATGGTCGGGAAAAGTGTTTTTAAACGTCTGGAAGAGAGTTGTAGCCTGTCATTTTGCAGGATATCATTTAACATGTAGCCTCTCCTGGAAATGCACAGAATATGTCCATTTCCAGGAGAGATTCCATGTTAAATTATATCCTGCAAAATGACAGGCTATAACCCAGGAACAAGTGTTTAAAAGGCGGGGAAAAGTTGTTTAAAATAGTCGGAAAAGTGTTTTTAAACGTATGGAAGAGAGTTGTTGCCTGTCATTTTGCAGGATATAATTTAACATGGAACCTCTCCTGGAAATGCACAGAGTATGTCCATTTCCAGGAGAGGTTACATGTTAAATTATATCCTGCAAAATGACAGGCTAAAACACCCAGGGGATACGTGTTTGAAAGGCAGGGAAAATTTTTTTAAATAGTCTGATACCTCCAGGGCGCATCACCGCATTTTACAAGCCGGGGAAGGTGTCTTAATCATTGGTACACATTGTTTAAATAGTCTGATACCTGGCATTGTATTTGCCCCTGGGAACCTTCAAGGTTATACTAATGTTTTTTAAATTTTTTTATTTAATTATCACACCACTTTTACAAAAACAGTATACAAAATAAACATAATAACAACATGATTACAACATGATTAACAGTGGCCTGGGGGCCATATTAGCCGTCTAACTTGTACAGTGCACCGGGGAAAAAAGGTTGAGTCCACGGCCCCTTTCCCCTCATCAGGAGTACCAATCGGTCCTGAAGAAGAGGTATCGCTGCTCTCCGCCCCTGAATCCTCTTCGGAGGTAGCTGACGGTGGTAGACCTCCTTCTGATGATGATGCTGCTGCATCTGCTGCCGCCGCCCTGAACATGGAGCGGATCTTCAATGCCACATGAGAACTGCACTCAAATCACTTTGTGCTTTTTAAACAGATTGAAATATTTTTGGGACACTTTTAAAAACCGCTTTCTGACCTGGAAATCATTTCTAATCATCACCACCGTGATGGAGGGGCTGCAGGAATACTTTCCCCGCCTTGCAAACACTTAATCCTGGGTAAAATAATCGGATTAAAACAGTTTAACGCACTTTTAACACTCGTGTGCCCAGGATTCCTGCTCCTGGATCTCTGCATGTGTGTGTGTGTGTGTGTGTGTGTGTGTGTGTGTGTGTGTGTGTGTGTGTGTGTGTGTGTGCCTGTGAGTCTGAGGCCCTGAGAGCAGCGGCTCGGCCGTTTTCACACTTTTGTCCATCAGTTTGTTAACGAAGTGGACAGAGGCTGTTTTTTGCCCTTAAAAGTGACTTTTAATGGTGTTTTTGGCATTTAAATGATGGGTCTTATCGTTCTCCAGGGTCCCCGACACAATGAAACTAGTCTGGAGCTCGCTGGTGTCCCGCAAAATGCTTTAATCACACTTTTGTCCATTTTCCTATCAGTTTGTTAACGAAGTGGACAGAGGCTGTTTTTTGCCCCTAAAAGTGACTTTTAATGGTGTTTTTGGCATTTAAATGATGGGTCTTATCATTATCCAGGGTCCCCGACACAATGCAACTAGTCTGGATCTCGCTGGGGTCCCGCAAAATGCTTTAATCACGATTTTGTCCATTTTCCTATCAGTTTGTTAACGAAGTGGACAGAGGCTGTTTTTTGCCCTTAAAAGTGACTTTTAATGGTGTTTTTTGTATTTAAATGATGGGTCTTATCGTTCTCCAGGGTCCTGAAACTAGTCTGGAGCTCGCTGGTGTCCCGCAAATGCTTTAATCACACTTTTGTCCATTTGCCCATCAGTTTGTTAACGAAGTGGACAGAGGCTGTTTTTTGCCCTTAAAAGTGACTTTTAATGGTGTTTTTTGTATTTAAATGATTGGTCTTATCATTGCGGAGGGTCCCCGACACAATGCAACTAGTCTGGAACTCGCTGGGGTCCCGCAAAAATGCTTTAATCACGATTTTGTCCATTTCACCATCAGTTTGTTAACGAAGTGGACAGACGCTGTTTTTTGCCCTTAAAAGTGACTTTTAATGGTGTTTTTTGTATTTAAATGATTGGTCTTATCATTGCGGAGGGTCCCCGACACAATGCAACTAGTCTGGAGCTCGCTGGGGTCCCGCAAAATGCTTTAATCACGATTTTGTCCATTTCCCCATCAGTTTGTTAACGAAGTGGACAGAGGCTGTTTTTTGCCCTTAAAAGTGACTTTTAATGGTGTTTTTTGTATTTAAATGATTGGTCTTATCATTGCGGAGGGTCCCCGACACAATGCAACTAGTCTGGAGCTCGCTGGGGTCCCGCAAAATGCTTTAATCACGATTTTGTCCATTTGCCCATCAGTTTGTTAACGAAGTGGACAGAGGCTGTTTTTTGCCCTTAAAAGTGACTTTTAATGGTGTTTTTTGTATTTATATGATGGGTCTTATCATTATCCAGGGTCCCCGACACAATGCAACTAGTCTGGAGCTCGCTGGGGTCCCGCAAAATGCTTTAATCACGATTTTGTCCATTTCCCCATCAGTTTGTTAACGAAGTGGACAGAGGCTGTTTTTTGCCCTTAAAAGTGACTTTTAATGGTGTTTTTGGCATTTAAATGATGGGTCTTATCATTATTCAGGGTCCCCGACACAATGCAACTAGTCTGGAGCTCGCTGGGGTCCCGCAAATGCTTTAATCAGTCGTTTTAACACTTTTCCCCACGAAAATGATTTTTAATCATTTTTTGGGGGCTATATAAATCAAATTCCGGTTATTGCCGAGCACAATCGTACCTTTTACTATTTTAATGTATTTGCATGATATATCTTTGGGCGATAAAAGCGACATATTTGGATGACTTTGTCAGTTTATGGAGCTTATCCCACAAATCCCGGATGATTCGGGCCAAATTTGGGAGCTCATAGGCACCCTGCCATAGGCCCCCACCCGTGGAATGAAAAATAAATGAAAGAAAACGGTCAATTATATGTTAAAATAATCAAAAAATGAACTTTTAAAATTACATGGGAGAGGGGATCTGAGAAGGGGAGAAGGGGCTCAAGTGTTCGGCGCTTCGGGACGAAGCGCCGAACACTTTTCCCCTCCCCCGTTGCAAGGTACAACGGAGAGGGGAATCCAGACTTCCCCTCCTCCGTTGTAAAAAAACGTTCATGTTTTACAAGCTACCTTCTGCACGAAATCGGAAACCCGGTTTTGAGAGGACTCAGAAAAAAAACGGCTGTGTAACTTCATGGAGGAATTCATCCGCTGTATGTGCACTTTGGCTCGGATACATTTTGTTGCCTGGAGACCCCCCAGCATGGTTCTTACCAAACTTAAAGTTTTTGAACTGGGCTCTGGAGGAAGGTGAGGGGAGTTGACAGGGGACTTTATCCGCCTTATGGGGCACTATTCTCGGATACATTTCAACACTTTTAGCCCTTTTTGATGGTTAGGGAATGTTCCGGTATTTGGACAACATTAACATGGGATCACTCCGGTCAATGTACGTACTTCGTCTCACTGGAATATTAATGGCCAGATTGAATACAAAATCGACCCAAATTCTCCGGTCAATGACAGGAGAGTTTTGAAAGTGACAAAACACTGTTCCACACATTTAAAAACACTTAATCAATGTTTACCCAGGATCCATGCACCTTTCCTGGCTTGTAAAATGTGGTGATGCGCCCTGGAGGTAGCGGGTAGGCTCTGTGCGTGGTGCTGAACCCCAGCCTGTCTATGTGGAATACAAAAACAAACAAAGACAAACACCTTTAAGGTCACCAGGGTCATGAGGTTCTGGTTCTGGCGGTGTGCATGGAGGGGTTTAGTCCGAGTGAGGAGTGCTCGAGCGTGGGAGGATGTGTAAGGCAGAGGAGGGGAACAAAAGGTGTGTGCAGGAGCAGGGAGAAAAGAGAAAATAAAAAGACTCAAAGTGTTCCACCTTCCAGCAGCAGCAGCAGCAGCAGCGGGCCCGCGGTGCTGAACACCTGCCTGTCTATGTGGAGTACAAAAACAAACAAAGACAAACACCTTTAAGGTCACCAGGGTCGTGAGGTTCTGGTTCTGGCGGTGTGCATGGAGGGGTTTGACCTGGCTCCCCGACACAATGCACATAGTCTGGAGCAGCGGAGCAGCGGCTGGGCCGTGTTCCCCCTTCTGTCCATTTGCCTATCAGTTTGTTAACGAAGTGGACAGAGGCTGTTTTTTGCCCCTAAAAGTGACTTTTAATGGTGTTTTTTGTATTTAAATGATGGGTTTTATATTTCTCCAGGGTCCCCGACACAATGAAACTAGTCTGGAGCTCGCTGGGGTCCCGCAAAATGCTTTAATCACGATTTTGTCCTTTTCCCCATCACTTTGTTAACGAAGTGGACAGAGGCTTTTTTTTGCCCCTAAAAGTGACTTTTAATGGTGTTTTTGGCATTTAAATGATGGGTCTTATCATTATCCAGGGTCCCCGACACAATGAAACTAGTCTGGAGCTCGCTGGGGTCCCGCAAAATGCTTTAATCACGATTTTGTCCTTTTCCCCATCACTTTGTTAACGAAGTGGACAGAGGCTGTTTTTTGCCCTAAAAGTGACTTTTAATGGTGTTTTTGGCATTTAAATGATGTGTTTTATCATTATCCAGGGTCCCCGACACAATGAAACTAGTCTGGAGCTCGCTGGGGTCCCGCAAAATGCTTTAATCACGATTTGGTCCTTTTCCCCATCACTTTGTTAACGAAGTGGACAGAGGCTGTTTTTTGCCCCTAAAAGTGACTTTTAATGGTGTTTTTTGTATTTAAATGATGTGTTTTATCTTTCTCCAGGGTCCCCGACGCAATGCACATAGTCTGGAGCTCGCTGGGGTCCCGCAAAATGCTTTAATCACGATTTTGTCCTTTTCCCCATCACTTTGTTAACGAAGTGGACAGAGGCTGTTTTTTGCCCCTAAAAGTGACTTTTAATGGTGTTTTTGGCATTTAAATGATGGGTTTTATATTTCTCCAGGGTCCCCGACACAATGAAACTAGTCTGGAGCTCGCTGGGGTCCCGCAAAATGCTTTAATCACGATTTTGTCCTTTTCCCCATCACTTTGTTAACGAAGTGGACAGAGGCTGTTTTTTGCCCCTAAAAGTGACTTTTAATGGTGTTTTTGGCATTTAAATGATGGGTCTTATCATTATCCAGGGTCCCCGACACAATGAAACTAGTCTGGAGCTCGCTGGGGTCCCGCAAAATGCTTTAATCACGATTTTGTCCTTTTCCCCATCACTTTGTTAACGAAGTGGACAGAGGCTGTTTTTTGCCCTAAAAGTGACTTTTAATGGTGTTTTTGGCATTTAAATGATGTGTTTTATCATTATCCAGGGTCCCCGACACAATGAAACTAGTCTGGAGCTCGCTGGGGTCCCGCAAAATGCTTTAATCACGATTTGGTCCTTTTCCCCATCACTTTGTTAACGAAGTGGACAGAGGCTGTTTTTTGCCCCTAAAAGTGACTTTTAATGGTGTTTTTTGTATTTAAATGATGTGTTTTATCTTTCTCCAGGGTCCCCGACGCAATGCACATAGTCTGGAGCTCGCTGGGGTCCCGCAAAATGCTTTAATCACGATTTTGTCCTTTTCCCCATCACTTTGTTAACGAAGTGGACAGAGGCTGTTTTTTGCCCCTAAAAGTGACTTTTAATGGTGTTTTTGGCATTTAAATGATGGGTTTTATATTTCTCCAGGGTCCCCGACACAATGAAACTAGTCTGGAGCTCGCTGGGGTCCCGCAAAATGCTTTAATCACGATTTTGTCCTTTTCCCCATCACTTTGTTAACGAAGTGGACAGAGGCTGTTTTTTGCCCCTAAAAGTGACTTTTAATGGTGTTTTTGGCATTTAAATGATGGGTTTTATATTTCTCCAGGGTCCCCGACACAATGAAACTAGTCTGGAGCTCGCTGGGGTCCCGCAAAATGCTTTAATCACGATTTTGTCCTTTTCCCCATCACTTTGTTAACGAAGTGGACAGAGGCTGTTTTTTGCCCCTAAAAGTGACTTTTAATGGTGTTTTTGGCATTTAAATGATGTGTTTTATCATTATCCAGGGTCCCCGACACAATGAAACTAGTCTGGAGCTCGCTGGGGTCCCGCAAAATGCTTTAATCACGATTTTGTCCTTTTCCCCATCACTTTGTTAACGAAGTGGACAGAGGCTGTTTTTTGCCCCTAAAAGTGACTTTTAATGGTGTTTTTTGTATTTAAATGATGTGTTTTATCTTTCTCCCGGGTCCCCGACGCAATGCACATAGTCTGGAGCTCGCTGGGGTCCCGCAAAATGCTTTAATCACGATTTTGTCCTTTTCCCCATCACTTTGTTCACGAAGTGGACAGAGGCTGTTTTTTGCCCCTAAAAGTGACTTTTAATGGTGTTTTTTGTATTTAAATGATGTGTTTTATCATTCTCCAGGGTCCCCGACACAATGCACATAGTCTGGAGCTCGCTGGGGTCCCGCAAATGCTTTAATCAGGCGTTTTAACACTTTTCCCCACGAAAATGATTTTTAATTATTTTTTGGGGGCTATATAAATCAAATTCCGGTTAATGCCGAGCACAATTGTACCTTTTACTATTTTAATGTATTTGCATGATATATCTTTGGGCGATAAAAGCGACATATTTGGATGACTTTGTCAGTTTATGGAGCTTATCCCACAAATCCCGGATGATCCGGGCCAAATTTGGGAGCTCATAGGCAGCCTGCCATAGGCCCCCACCCGTGGAATGAAAAAAAAATGAAAGAAAACGGTCAATTATATGTTAAAATAATCAAAAAATGAACTTTTAAAATTACATGGGAGAGGGGATCTGAAAAATTGGAGAAGGGGAAAAGTGTTCGGCGCTTCGGGACGAAGCGCCGAACACTTTTCCCCTACCCCGTTGCAAGGTACAACGGAGAGGGGAATCCAGACTTCCCCTCCTCCGTTGTAAAAAACCGTTCATGTTTTACAAGCTACCTTCTGCACGAAATCGGAAACCCGGTTTTTGAGAGGACTCAGAAAAAAAACGGCTGTGTAACTTCATGGAGGAATTCATCCGCTGTATGTGCACTTTGGCTCGGATACATTTTGTTGCCTGGAGACCCCCCAGCATGGTTCTTACCAAACTTAAAGTTTTTGAACTGGGCTCTGGAGGAAGGTAAGGGGAGTTGACAGCGGACTCAATCCGCCTCATGAGGCACTATTTTCGGATACATTTCAACACTTTTAGCCCTTTTTGATGGTTCTCCAAAAAATAACTCTGACTTTTTCAGAGTGTGGAGGAAGGTGAGGGGAGTTGACAGGGGACTTTATCCGCCTTATGGGGCACTATTCTCGGATACATTTCAACACTTTTAGCCCTTTTTGATGGTTCTCCAAAAAATAACTCTGACTTTTTCAGAGTGTGGAGGAAGGTGAGGGGAGTTGACAGGGGACTTTATCCGCCTTATGGGGCACTATTCCCGGATACATTTCAACACTTTTAGCCCTTTTTGATGGTTCTCCAAAAAATAACTCTGACTTTTTCAGAGTGTGGAGGAAGGTGAGGGGAGTTGACAGGGGACTTTATCCGCCTTATGGGGCACTATTCCCGGATACATTTCAACACTTTTAGCCCTTTTTGATGGTTCTCCAAAAAATAACTCTGACTTTTTCAGAGTGTGGAGGAAGGTGAGGGGAGTTGACAGGGGACTTTACCCGCCTTATGGGGCACTATTCCCGGATACATTTCAACACTTTTAGCCCTTTTTGATGGTTCTCCAAAAAATAACTCTGACTTTTTCAGAGTATGGAGGAAGGTGAGGGGAGTTGACAGGGGACTTTACCCGCCTTATGGGGCACTATTCCCGGATACATTTCAACACTTTTAGCCCTTTTTGATGGTTCTCCAAAAAATAACTCTGACTTTTTCAGAGTGTGGAGGAAGGTGAGGGGAGTTGACAGGGGACTTTACCCGCCTTATGGGGCACTATTCCCGGATACATTTCAACACTTTTAGCCCTTTTTGATGGTTCTCCAAAAAATAACTCTGACTTTTTCAGAGTGTGGAGGAAGGTGAGGGGAGTTGACAGGGGACTTTATCCGCCTTATGGGGCACTATTCCCGGATACATTTCAACACTTTTAGCCCTTTTTGATGGTTCTCCAAAAAATAACTCTGACTTTTTCAGAGTGTGGAGGAAGGTGAGGGGAGTTGACAGGGGACTTTACCCGCCTTATGGGGCACTATTCCCGGATACATTTCAACACTTTTAGCCCTTTTTGATGGTTCTCCAAAAAATAACTCTGACTTTTTCAGAGTGTGGAGGAAGGTGAGGGGAGTTGACAGGGGACTTTACCCGCCTTATGGGGCACTATTCTCGGATACATTTTTTCATTTTCACCCATTTTTGATGGTTCTCCAAAAAGACAAGTTAGTCTTTTTTCTTCCCCCTTCCTCTTCTGATTTCTCACTGATCGAATGGCAAACGCGACCCGCCATCGGAGGGCCTCCGCCGGCCCGGCCTCGTGCCGGTGCTCTGGCGGTCGGTTCCTCCGAACTGCGGGTTCGACTCTGATGGCCGGGAGGGACGAGGGAAACGTCGGGGGGGTCTGCTGGAGGCTCCTGCTGGAGTCTTGCGTTCACTGGGACCTGGCTCGAAAAACTCGAAACCCTGACTCCAGTGCGGTGTTGCGGCCATGCGCCTCCGGGTACCAGACTCCCCTGCCTCCTCCGTGTTGCGTGGGCTGCGTGGGGGTAACCCTGCGTGTCCGTTACCCTGCGTGTCTCTTACCTCCCAGGCCGACCGATATGAAGCGTTTCCAAGACGAACCGTCTGACTCAGGGGTCCCACCACAGGTTCCGTAGCGGGGTGGAAGTTCCACCTCCCCTCTTTGCCGCGGAATGCAAAACAAACACCTGTTTCTCTCATCCTCCACTGTGGCATAGCGGCCTTAGTCGGCTGCGGCATTCAGCAATTGGCCTTGCTCCGGGCACAGGACCCTACTTCATCAAACTACCTATTTGATCCTGCGTAACAACCACATATATGCTTGTCTGCAAAGACATTGATCGAATGGCAAACGTGACCCGCCATCGGAGGGCCTCCGCCGGCCCGGCCTCGTGCCGGTGCTCTGGCGGTCGGTTCCTCCGAACTGCGGGTTCGACTCTGATGGCCGGGAGGGACGAGGGAAACGTCGGGGGGGTCTGCTGGAGGCTCCGGGCACAGGACCCTACTTCATCAAACTACCTATTTGATCCTGCGTAACAACCACATATATGCTTGTCTGCAAAGACATTGATCGAATGGCAAACGTGACCCGCCATCGGAGGGCCTCCGCCGGCCCGGCCTCGTGCCGGTGCTCTGGCGGTCGGTTCCTCCGAACTGCGGGTTCGACTCTGATGGCCGGGAGGGACGGGGGAAACGTCGGGGGGGTCTGCTGGAGGCTCCTGCTGGAGTCTTGCATTCACTGGGACCTGGCTCGAAAAACTCGAAACCCTGACCCTATTTAGGCGCAATGGATGTCCACTTGCGGGAGACGACAGACAGTGGTGCGGTTAGCCAAAGTGACAATGGATGTCCACTTGCGGGAGACGACAGACAGTGGTGCGGTTAGCCAAAGTGACAGACCTAATGTTAGACCAATTTACAGGCAATGGACGTCCACTCTCGGGAGAGAGACCTCCAGCATGTGTCCCTGACATGGAGACTCTGTTTATTTCACTCATCCAGGACAGAGACCGGGGAAATCTCCTCTCTGTGGCCCCTCCAAGACCCCCAAAGGACGGACCACAGACCTCCAGCATGTGTCCCTGACATGGGCACCTCCATAACCTTGCACACCGTGAGTCCCCGGACTCCCGGACTTAAGCACTCCCCCACGGACTAAACCCAGATGTTCACACCCTACAGAACTCCATGCCCCTGGTTAACCTAAAGGGGGTGGATTTTGCGGTGCTTTACCGTCGGCACATCGGTATCCATATTCGGCCTTATTCACGGCACCACCACCCCTTCTGTGGAGGATATTCTCATGCTCCTGGTAACCCTTTAAATAGTCTGATACTGTCAGGGCTCATCACCGCACTTTACAAGCCATAAATAATGTTTAAATGGTCGGGGAAAGTGTTTTTAAACGTCTGGAAGAGAGTTGTAGCCTGTCATTTTGCAGGATATCATTTAACATGTAACCTCTCCTGGAAATGCACAGAATATGTCCATTTCCAGGAGAGGTTCCATGTTAAATTATATCCTGCAAAATGACAGGCTATAAGCCAGGAAAAAGTGTTTGAAAGGCGGGGAAAAGTTGTTTAAAATAGTCGGAAAAGTGTTTTTAAACGTCTGGAAGAGAGTTGTTGCCTGTCATTTTGCAGGATATAATTTAACATGGAACCTCTCCTGGAAATGCGCAGAGTATGTCCATTTCCAGGAGAGGTTCCATGTTAAATTATATCCTGCAAAATGACAGGCTATAAGCCAGGAAAAAGTGTTTGAAAGGCGGGGAAAAGTTGTTTAAAATAGTCGGAAAAGTGTTTTTAAACGTCTGGAAGAGAGTTGTTGCCTGTCATTTTGCAGGATATCATTTAACATGGAACCTCTCCTGGAAATGCGCAGAGTATGTCCATTTCCAGGAGAGGTTCCATGTTAAATTATATCCTGCAAAATGACAGGCTATAAGCCAGGAACAAGTGTTTGAAAGGCGGGGAAAAGTTGTTTAAAATAGTCGGAAAAGTGTTTTTAAACGTCTGGAAGAGAGTTGTTGCCTGTCATTTTGCAGGATATAATTTAAAATGGAACCTCTCCTGGAAATGCGCAGAGTATGTCCATTTCCAGGAGAGGTTCCATGTTAAATTATATCCTGCAAAATGACAGGCTATAAGCCAGGAAAAAGTGTTTGAAAGGCGGGGAAAAGTTGTTTAAAATAGTCGGAAAAGTGTTTTTAAACGTCTGGAAGAGAGTTGTTGCCTGTCATTTTGCAGGATATCATTTAACATGGAACCTCTCCTGGAAATGCGCAGAGTATGTCCATTTCCAGGAGAGGTTCCATGTTAAATTATATCCTGCAAAATGACAGGCACTGTATTTGCCCCTGGGAACCTTCAAGGTTATACTAATGTTTTTTTTTTATTTTTTATTTAATTATCACACCAATTTTACAAAAACAGTATACAAAATAAACATAATAACAACATGATTAACAGGGGCCTTGGGGCCATATTAGCCGTCTAACTTGTACAGTGCACCGGGGAAAAAAGGTTGAGTCCACGGCCCCTTTCCCCTCATCAGGAGTACCAATCGGTCCTGAAGAAGAGGTATCGCTGCTCTCCGCCCCTGAATCCTCTTCGGAGGTAGCTGACGGTGGTAGACCTCCTTCTGATGATGATGCTGCTGCAGCTGCTGCCGCCGCCCTGAACATGGAGCGGATCTTCAATGCCTCCTTTATTCCAGGCGTATTCGCGTAGAACCGGTCTGCAGTGCTTACGTCGTGGCACATAAACCTAGCCAGAATCGACCTGCTTTCTGGATCTTGGTGATGCTTGATATTGTCAGCCAGGGCAGTGCGCAAGATGGTGAAGGTGACGGCTGTTTCTAGCCCAGCATCAGCCCAAGCCCTCTTCAAGTGAGCGTTCAGGTTCTTGGAAGCCTGCTTCCCCGATGTGAAAAGGAAGAATTCATTCTGAGGACCCGACAAGCCCTCTTTTATCCCCATCCACCGCATGACCCAGCTAAACTCCTTTATTGTAAGCACCAGCTGTGCTTCACCAAATGTCTTGGCAGTCTTGTGATCCTGCACGTGGATGATGTAGCCCTCAGCAGTGCCCCTTCTGTCCGCCTCAAAGACCTCCGTGTTGGTCATGTTTGCATACACACCCGGACGGTGGCCATACAGGAGGCTCCAATGGAGGGTTAGATAGCCATATAGCAGGTACTGGGTGATTGTGGTCGGATTGCTAGCCATCAGGTCAAGGAGATCAGGGATGCGCTTCTCAGCGGCCGCCATGGCGGCGAGAAGCTCCGCCTGGCTCGGCAGACGATCCAGCTTGTCCCTCTTCACCTTAAACTGGTGGAGAGTGACAGACTTTTTCAAATCGTTAATGTTGGCTTTCACCTCTCTGATGATGTGGGTCATATCAGACTGGGTGAGCCTGCACCCCCGGAGCTTTGATGCAGACAAGTACCTCAGGAAATGGTTCACAGTCTTCAGGAACAACAGCGATGTTGTGACTGTCCGGCCCGACTCTGAAATATACTTGCTCCAGCCACGGACCCTCTTTGTGTCTTTTAGAAACAGCCAGTCTGACAGCCGGTCAAAACCATGGGCCATGAATACTATGAAGTTCTTTATCCGGCTGACATTGGACATACAATTCTCTTTCCGTTTTACTGTCGGTGCAAGACCCTCACAATGACCTCTGTATGTCTGAATGTACGTCTCCATGCTTTTAGGCAACGTGATTTCACGCATGGTATTCCGCAGTCCCTTCCCAGTGCACCATTGATTTTGGGAAGAGGGCCAGTCCTTAGCCAGATTAGCTTTCAGCTTATTGGAGACAGACGCACGGGTCTTCTGGCATACAGGGGTCTCACTACAGGAGGCTTCTACGGACCGCATGACAGTCTGCATCGGGGTCTTGCTTCCGGAGGCTTCTGGGGACCGCATCACAGACTTGAGAGGGATCTCACTCGCAGAGGCTTCTATGGACCGCATGACAGTCTTCACTGGGGTCTCACTACCGGAGGCTTCTGGGGACCACATGACAGTCTTCACTGGGGTCTTGCTTCCGGAGGCTTCTGGGGACCGCATCACAGACTTGAGAGGGGTCTCTCTACCGGAGGCTTTGTTGGACCGCATGACAGTCTTCACCGGGGTCTTGCTTCCGGAGGCTTCTGGGGACCGCATGACAGTGTTCACCGGGGTCTCACTACCGGAGGCTTTGTCGGACCGCATGACAGTCTTCACCGGGGTCTTGCTTCCGGAGGCTTCTGGGGACCGCATCACAGACTTGAGGGGGGTCTCACTCGCAGAGGCTTCTATGGACCGCATGACAGTCTTCACCGGGGTCTTGAGAGGGGTATTGCTGCCGGAGGCTACTGAGTTCATGTCGGGGGTACTTGGGATTGCTACGCCCTTAAATCGTATACATTCTTCGTCTTCCTCAAGCAGAGCAGCAGTGGCATTCTGCTTCCTGGGTTTTAGACCCTGTTTTAGCCTGGAGCGCAGGGTCTTCACCTCATCAATGAGGGCATCCTTCTGAGCCCTCAATGCCACATTGTCCAGCCTCACCTGCATGCAGTCCTCTTCGTCACACTCGGTATGTGGGGAGAAGGGTGGAGGGTGCACCGGGTATTCCTCCTCATTGTCTATATCCAATGATGTAGCCATTCCAATGATGGGATTAGTCTCTCGGAGGTCATGGAGCAACTGCAGGGCCACACTATGCTTCAGCCTTGCCATGACCTGATGTGCCTCATCTCGGGAGAACTCAGGGTGGTCACGAGTTACATGACGGTGTAGTTTCCTCCCAGCATACGAACACCCTGTGATGGGACAGGGTTTGGTCCGAACATTTATTCTACCACTGGCCATTTTAAGAATGATGCCTCTTTCATCCAGGTTCCGCACTGCATGTTTGTGCTTAAGGTGCTTATTCAAAGCCAGATAGCGGAGGCTGCACACCGGGCATTCGGTCAACATCCTTCCAAAAACACACACAATGAATTATATTTAAATGGTTTTCTGTTTCTCCGTTTATATGCGTTAGCCAACTGCTGATTGCAACCATGGGTCCGATGCTTCAATGCAGGGAACACGGACCAAGGGGAGGACTTGGGTTACCACCTGGTTAAAATGGTCCCACCTCCGCACCAACGCGACTGGCGATGGGTCCGATACATTGATTGTTTTTTGTTTCATGGTTCTGCCACGAACTCACAAGACAGTTTTGGGTACAAAACGTGGGGGTAACAGTACCTCCGGGCGCTCCGTCCCGCTCCGGCTTTCGCCGCAGCGGGGGGAGGAGGCATTGAACCCCTCGCACCTGCCCCCGGAGGAGGCAGGGGAGTCAGGTACCCGGAGGCGCACGGTGGACGGCCAGGGCGAGACCGCCACACCGCACTGGAGTCAGAGTTCCGAGTTTTTCGAGCCAGGTCCCGGTGAAACGCAGTACGGAGCACCCGGCAGGAACCTCCAGCAGACCCCCCCGCGCGGTTCCCTCGTCCCTCGGAAGAGGCGGAGAGGTGGGTGTTTTTCATCTGCTGGCGGACTGCCGGGGAGAACGTGCTGCTCGGGAGCCAGGCTCAGAGTTAGTGGAAGTGAGAGCCCGTGCACCTGCCTTTTACAGCAGGCACGCGCTGGTATCGGGGTGGGGAGAGAAGGTAGATGCAGAGGCTGCAGAAACAGCCAGAGCCTTTCCCCTCTAACACACCCCTCATTTGGTTCATGAGCACTGGGCAGAGTCCCCTGTCAACTCTCCTTATATTCCTCCGGAGACCAGTTGGGAAATGGCAGCATCCCACTTCACCTGGTAGACCAATATCGTTAAATGAGCTCAGTAATGTACTGCACAACATCACATGGGTAAAATGAGCTATATCATGCACTGCAAAATCACATTTGGTTTATTTCCAAAAAGCCTGGAAAAAACACATATCCATCATGTCCTGTAAAATATCATTCTTTGTTTATGTCCGCTCCAGGATTACCCGTAGTTTGGATGAACCGACCGCCAAGCACCGGAAACTGGACCCGGGGAGGAGGCCCTCCGATGGCGGGTCAAAGTTGATGATACCGCAGCTGGCTGGACACTAGCCGTAGAAGAACACCTGGGCGGGACCAGGCATGTCCCTCTTTGCAGACAAGCATATGTGCTCCCAGGAGCAGAGTCAATCACACAGTTTGGAGGAACCGACCGCCTAGCACCGGAAGCTGGACCCGGGGAGGAGGCCCTCCGATGGCGGGTCAAAGTTGATGATACCGCAGCTGGCTGGACACTAGCCGTAGAAGAACACCTGGGCGGGACCAGGCATGTCCCTCTTTGCAGACAAGCATATGTGCTCCCAGGAGCAGAGTCAATCACACAGTTTGGAGGAACCGACCGCCTAGCACCGGAAGCTGGACCCGGGGAGGAGGCCCTCCGATGGCGGGTCAAAGTTGATGATACCGCAGCTGGCTGGACACTAGCCGTAGAAGAACACCTGGGCGGGACCAGGCATGTCCCTCTTTGCAGACAAGCATATGTGCTCCCAGGAGCAGAGTCAAACCCGCAGTTTGGAAGAACCGACCGCCAGAGCACCGGCACGAAGCCGGGCCGGCGGAGGCCTTCCGATGGCGGGTCACGTTTGCCATTCGATCAATGTCTTTGCAGACAAGCATATATGTGGTTGTTACGCAGGATCAAATAGGTAGTTTGATGAAGTAGGGTCCTGTGCCCGGAGCAAGGCCAATTGCTGAATGCCGCAGCCGACTAAGGCCGCTATGCCACAGTGGAGGATGAGAGAAACAGGTGTTTGTTTTGCATTCCGCGGCAAAGAGGGGAGGTGGAACTTCCACCCCGCTACGGAACCTGTGGTGGGACCCCTGAGTCAGACGGTTCGTCTTGGAAACGCTTCATATCGGTCGGCCTGGGAGGTAAGAGACACGCAGGGTAACGGACACGCAGGGTTACCCCCACGCAGCCCACGCAACACGGAGGAGGCAGGGGAGTCTGGTACCCGGAGGCGCATGGCCGCAACACCGCACTGGAGTCAGGGTTTCGAGTTTTTCGAGCCAGGTCCCAGTGAACGCAAGACTCCAGCAGGAGCCTCCAGCAGACCCCCCCCGACGTTTCCCCCGTCCCTCCCGGCCATCAGAGTCGAACCCGCAGTTCGGAGGAACCGACCGCCAGAGCACCGGCACGAGGCCGGGCCGGCGGAGGCCCTCCGATGGCGGGTCACGTTTGCCATTCGATCAATGTCTTTGCAGACAAGCATATATGTGGTTGTTACGCAGGATCAAATAGGTAGTTTGATGAAGTAGGGTCCTGTGCCCGGAGCCTCCAGCAGACCCCCCCGACGTTTCCCTCATCCCTCCCGGCCATCAGAGTCGAACCCGCAGTTCGGAGGAACCGACCGCCAGAGCACCGGCACGAGGCCGGGCCGGCGGAGGCCCTCCGATGGCGGGTCACGTTTGCCATTCGATCAATGTCTTTGCAGACAAGCATATATGTGGTTGTTACGCAGGATCAAATAGGTAGTTTGATGAAGTAGGGTCCTGTGCCCGGAGCAAGGCCAATTGCTGAATGCCACAGCCGACTAAGGCCGCTATGCCACAGTGGAGGATGAGAGAAACAGGTGTTTGTTTTGCATTCCGCGGCAAAGAGGGGAGGTGGAACTTCCACCCCGCTACGGAACCTGTGGTGGGACCCCTGAGTCAGACGGTTCGTCTTGGAAACGCTTCATATCGGTCGGCCTGGGAGGTAAGAGACACGCAGGGTAACGGACACGCAGGGTTACCCCCACGCAGCCCACGCAACACGGAGGAGGCAGGGGAGTCTGGTACCCGGAGGCGCATGGCCGCAACACCGCACTGGAGTCAGGGTTTCGAGTTTTTCGAGCCAGGTCCCAGTGAACGCAAGACTCCAGCAGGAGCCTCCAGCAGACCCCCCCGACGTTTCCCTCGTCCCTCCCGGCCATCAGAGTCGAACCCGCAGTTCGGAGGAACCGACCGCCAGAGCACCGGCACGAGGCCGGGCCGGCGGAGGCCCTCCGATGGCGGGTCGCGTTTGCCATTCGATCAGTGAGAAATCAGAAGAGGAAGGGGGAAGAAAAAAGACTAACTTGTCTTTTTGGAGAACCATCAAAAATGGGTGAAAATGAAAAAATGTATCCGAGAATAGTGCCCCATAAGGCGGGTAAAGTCCCCTGTCAACTCCCCTCACCTTCCTCCACACTCTGAAAAAGTCAGAGTTATTTTTTGGAGAACCATCAAAAAGGGCTAAAAGTGTTGAAATGTATCCGGGAATAGTGCCCCATAAGGCGGGTAAAGTCCCCTGTCAACTCCCCTCACCTTCCTCCACACTCTGAAAAAGTCAGAGTTATTTTTTGGAGAACCATCAAAAAGGGCTAAAAGTGTTGAAATGTATCCGGGAATAGTGCCCCATAAGGCGGGTAAAGTCCCCTGTCAACTCCCCTCACCTTCCTCCACACTCTGAAAAAGTCAGAGTTATTTTTTGGAGAACCATCAAAAAGGGCTAAAAGTGTTGAAATGTATCCGGGAATAGTGCCCCATAAGGCGGGTAAAGTCCCCTGTCAACTCCCCTCACCTTCCTCCACACTCTGAAAAAGTCAGAGTTATTTTTTGGAGAACCATCAAAAAGGGCTAAAAGTGTTGAAATGTATCCGGGAATAGTGCCCCATAAGGCGGGTAAAGTCCCCTGTCAACTCCCCTCACCTTCCTCCACACTCTGAAAAAGTCAGAGTTATTTTTTGGAGAACCATCAAAAAGGGCTAAAAGTGTTGAAATGTATCCGGGAATAGTGCCCCATAAGGCGGGTAAAGTCCCCTGTCAACTCCCCTCACCTTCCTCCACACTCTGAAAAAGTCAGAGTTATTTTTTGGAGAACCATCAAAAAGGGCTAAAAGTGTTGAAATGTATCCGGGAATAGTGCCCCATAAGGCGGGTAAAGTCCCCTGTCAACTCCCCTCACCTTCCTCCACACTCTGAAAAAGTCAGAGTTATTTTTTGGAGAACCATCAAAAAGGGCTAAAAGTGTTGAAATGTATCCGGGAATAGTGCCCCATAAGGCGGGTAAAGTCCCCTGTCAACTCCCCTCACCTTCCTCCACACTCTGAAAAAGTCAGAGTTATTTTTTGGAGAACCATCAAAAAGGGCTAAAAGTGTTGAAATGTATCCGGGAATAGTGCCCCATAAGGCGGGTAAAGTCCCCTGTCAACTCCCCTCACCTTCCTCCACACTCTGAAAAAGTCAGAGTTATTTTTTGGAGAACCATCAAAAAGGGCTAAAAGTGTTGAAATGTATCCGGGAATAGTGCCCCATAAGGCGGGTAAAGTCCCCTGTCAACTCCCCTCACCTTCCTCCACACTCTGAAAAAGTCAGAGTTATTTTTTGGAGAACCATCAAAAAGGGCTAAAAGTGTTGAAATGTATCCGAAAATAGTGCCTCATGAGGCGGATTGAGTCCCCTGTCAACTCCCCTTACCTTCCTCCAGAGCCCAGTTCAAAAACTTTAAGTTTGGTAAGAACCATGCTGGGGGGTCTCCAGGCAACAAAATGTATCCGAGCCAAAGTGCACATACAGCGGATGAATTCCTCCATGAAGTTACACAGCCGTTTTTTTTCTGAGTCCTCTCAAAAACCGGGTTTCCGATTTCGTGCAGAAGGTAGCTTGTAAAACATGAACGGTTTTTTACAACGGAGGAGGGGAAGTCTGGATTCCCCTCTCCGTTGTACCTTGCAACGGGGTAGGGGAAAAGTGTTCGGCGCTTCGTCCCGAAGCGCCGAACACTTTTCCCCTTCTCCAATTTTTCAGATCCCCTCTCCCATGTAATTTTAAAAGTTCATTTTTTGATTATTTTAACATATAATTGACCGTTTTCTTTCATTTTTTTTTCATTCCACGGGTGGGGGCCTATGGCAGGCTGCCTATGAGCTCCCAAATTTGGCCCGGATCATCCGGGATTTGTGGGATAAGCTCCATAAACTGACAAAGTCATCCAAATATGTCGCTTTTATCGCCCAAAGATATATCATGCAAATACATTAAAATAGTAAAAGGTACAATTGTGCTCGGCATTAACCGGAATTTGATTTATATAGCCCCCAAAAAATAATTAAAAATCATTTTCGTGGGGAAAAGTGTTAAAACGCCTGATTAAAGCATTTGCGGGACCCCAGCGAGCTCCAGACTATGTGCATTGTGTCGGGGACCCTGGATAATGATAAAACACATCATTTAAATACAAAAAACACCATTAAAAGTCACTTTTAGGGGCAAAAAACAGCCTCTGTCCACTTCGTTAACAAAGTGATGGGAAATGGACCAAATCGTGATTAAAGCATTTCCGGGACCCCAGCGAGCTCCAGACTAGTTTCATTGTGTCGGGGACCCTGGATAATGATAAAACACATCATTTAAATACAAAAAACACCATTAAAAGTCACTTTTAGGGGCAAAAAACAGCCTCTGTCCACTTCGTTAACAAAGTGATGGGGAAAAGGACAAAATCGTGATTAAAGCATTTTGCGGGACCCCAGCGAGCTCCAGACTAGTTTCATTGTGTCGGGGACCCTGGAGAAATATAAAACCCATCATTTAAATGCCAAAAACACCATTAAAAGTCACTTTTAGGGGCAAAAAACAGCCTCTGTCCACTTCGTTAACAAACTGATGGGGAAATGGACCAAATCGTGATTAAAGCATTTTGCGGGACCCCAGCGAGCTCCAGACTAGTTTCATTGTGTCGGGGACCCTGGATAATGATAAAACACATCATTTAAATGCCAAAAACACCATTAAAAGTCACTTTTAGGGGCAAAAAACAGCCTCTGTCCACTTCGTTAACAAAGTGATGGGGAAAAGGACAAAATCGTGATTAAAGCATTTTGCGGGACCCCAGCGAGCTCCAGACTAGTTTCATTGTGTCGGGGACCCTGGAGAAATATAAAACCCATCATTTAAATGCCAAAAACACCATTAAAAGTCACTTTTAGGGGCAAAAAACAGCCTCTGTCCACTTCGTTAACAAAGTGATGGGGAAAAGGACAAAATCGTGATTAAAGCATTTCCGGGACCCCAGCGAGCTCCAGACTATGTGCATTGTGTCGGGGACCCTGGATAATGATAAAACACATCATTTAAATGCCAAAAACACCATTAAAAGTCACTTTTAAGGGCACAAAACAGCCTCTGTCCACTTCGTTAACAAAGTGATGGGGAAATGGACCAAATCGTGATTAAAGCATTTTGCGGGACCCCAGCGAGCTCCAGACTAGTTTCATTGTGTCGGGGACCCTGGATAATGATAAAACACATCATTTAAATGCCAAAAACACCATTAAAAGTCACTTTTAGGGGCAAAAAACAGCCTCTGTCCACTTCGTTAACAAAGTGATGGGGAAATGGACCAAATCGTGATTAAAGCATTTTGCGGGACCCCAGCGAGCTCCAGACTAGTTTCATTGTGTCGGGGACCCTGGAGAAATATAAAACACATCATTTAAATACAAAAAACACCATTAAAAGTCACTTTTAGGGGCAAAAAACAGCCTCTGTCCACTTCGTTAACAAAGTGATGGGGAAAAGGACAAAATCGTGATTAAAGCATTTTGCGGGACCCCAGCGAGCTCCAGACTAGTTGCATTGTCTTGGGGACCCTCCACAATGATAAGACCCATCATTTAAATGCCAAAAACACCATTAAAAGTCACTTTTAGGGGCAAAAAACAGCCTCTGTCCACTTCGTTAACAAAGTGATGGGGAAAAGGACCAAATCGTGATTAAAGCATTTTGCGGGACCCCAGCGAGCTCCAGACTAGTTTCATTGTGTCGGGGACCCTGGATAATGATAAAACACATCATTTAAATGCCAAAAACACCATTAAAAGTCACTTTTAGGGGCAAAAAACAGCCTCTGTCCACTTCGTTAACAAAGTGATGGGGAAAAGGACAAGATCGTGATTAAAGCATTTTGCGGGACCCCAGCGAGCTCCAAACTAGTTTCATTGTGTCGGGGACCCTGGAGAAATATAAAACCCATCATTTAAATGCCAAAAACACCATTAAAAGTCACTTTTAGGGGCAAAAAACAGCCTCTGTCCACTTCGTTAACAAACTGATGGGGAAATGGACCAAATCGTGATTAAAGCATTTTGCGGGACCCCAGCGAGCTCCAGACTAGTTTCATTGTGTCGGGGACCCTGGATAATGATAAAACACATCATTTAAATACAAAAAACACCATTAAAAGTCACTTTTAGGGGCAAAAAACAGCCTCTGTCCACTTCGTTAACAAAGTGATGGGGAAAAGGACAAAATCGTGATTAAAGCATTTTGCGGGACCCCAGCGAGCTCCAGACTATGTGCATTGCGTCGGGGACCCTGGAGAAAGATTAAACACATCATTTAAATACAAAAAACACCATTAAAAGTCACTTTTAGGGGCAAAAAACAGCCTCTGTCCACTTCGTTAACAAACTGATAGGCAAATGGACAGAAGGGGGAACACGGCCCAGCCGCTGCTCCGCTGCTCCAGACTATGTGCATTGTGTCGGGGAGCCAGGTCAAACCCCTCCATGCACACCGCCAGAACCAGAACCTCACGACCCTGGTGACCTTAAAGGTGTTTGTCTTTGTTTGTTTTTGTACTCCACATAGACAGGCAGGTGTTCAGCACCGCGGGCCCGCTGCTGCTGCTGCTGCTGCTGGAAGGTGGAACACTTTGAGTCTTTTTATTTTCTCTTTTCTCCCTGCTCCTGCACACACCTTTTGTTCCCCTCCTCTGCCTTACACATCCTCCCACGCTCGAGCACTCCTCACTCGGACTAAACCCCTCCATGCACACCGCCAGAACCAGAACCTCACGACCCTGGTGACCTTAAAGGTGTTTGTCTTTGTTTGTTTTTGTATTCCACATAGACAGGCTGGGGTTCAGCACCACGCACAGAGCCTACCCGCTACCTCCAGGGCGCATCACCACATTTTACAAGCCAGGAAAGGTGCATGGATCCTGGGTAAACATTGATTAAGTGTTTTTAAATGTGTGGAACAGTGTTTTGTCACTTTCAAAACTCTCCTGTCATTGACCGGAGAATTTGGGTCGATTTTGTATTCAATCTGGCCATTAATATTCCAGTGAGACGAAGTACGTACATTGACCGGAGTGATCCCATGTTAATGTTGTCCAAATACCGGAACATTCCCTAACCCTATTTAGGCGCAATGGATGTCCACTTGCGGGAGACGACAGACAGTGGTGCGGTTAGCCAAAGTGACAATGGATGTCCACTTGCGGGAGACGACAGACAGTGGTGCGGTTAGCCAAAGTGACAGACCTAATGTTAGACCAATTTACAGGCAATGGACGTCCACTCTCGGGAGAGAGACCTCCAGCATGTGTCCCTGACATGGAGACTCTGTTTATTTCACTCATCCAGGACAGAGACCGGGGAAATCTCCTCTCTGTGGCCCCTCCAAGACCCCCAAAGGACGGACCACAGACCTCCAGCATGTGTCCCTGACATGGGCACCTCCATAACCTTGCACACCGTGAGTCCCCGGACTCCCGGACTTAAGCACTCCCCCACGGACTAAACCCAGATGTTCACACCCTACAGAACTCCATGCCCCTGGTTAACCTAAAGGGGGTGGATTTTGCGGTGCTTTACCGTCGGCACATCGGTATCCATATTCGGCCTTATTCACGGCACCACCACCCCTTCTGTGGAGGATATTCTCATGCTCCTGGTAACCCTTTAAATAGTCTGATACTGTCAGGGCTCATCACCGCACTTTACAAGCCATAAATAATGTTTAAATGGTCGGGGAAAGTGTTTTTAAACGTCTGGAAGAGAGTTGTAGCCTGTCATTTTGCAGGATATCATTTAACATGTAACCTCTCCTGGAAATGCACAGAATATGTCCATTTCCAGGAGAGGTTCCATGTTAAATTATATCCTGCAAAATGACAGGCTATAAGCCAGGAAAAAGTGTTTGAAAGGCGGGGAAAAGTTGTTTAAAATAGTCGGAAAAGTGTTTTTAAACGTCTGGAAGAGAGTTGTTGCCTGTCATTTTGCAGGATATAATTTAACATGGAACCTCTCCTGGAAATGCGCAGAGTATGTCCATTTCCAGGAGAGGTTCCATGTTAAATTATATCCTGCAAAATGACAGGCTATAAGCCAGGAAAAAGTGTTTGAAAGGCGGGGAAAAGTTGTTTAAAATAGTCGGAAAAGTGTTTTTAAACGTCTGGAAGAGAGTTGTTGCCTGTCATTTTGCAGGATATCATTTAACATGGAACCTCTCCTGGAAATGCGCAGAGTATGTCCATTTCCAGGAGAGGTTCCATGTTAAATTATATCCTGCTAAATGACAGGCTATAAGCCAGGAACAAGTGTTTGAAAGGCGGGGAAAAGTTGTTTAAAATAGTCGGAAAAGTGTTTTTAAACGTCTGAAAGAGAGTTGTTGCCTGTCATTTTGCAGGATATAATTTAACATGGAACCTCTCCTGGAAATGCGCAGAGTATGTCCATTTCCAGGAGAGGTTCCATGTTAAATTATATCCTGCAAAATGACAGGCTATAAGCCAGGAAAAAGTGTTTGAAAGGCGGGGAAAAGTTGTTTAAAATAGTCGGAAAAGTGTTTTTAAACGTCTGAAAGAGAGTTGTTGCCTGTCATTTTGCAGGATATAATTTAACATGGAACCTCTCCTGGATATGCGCAGAGTATGTCCATTTCCAGGAGAGGTTCCATGTTAAATTATATCCTGCAAAATGACAGGCTATAAGCCAGGAAAAAGTGTTTGAAAGGCGGGGAAAAGTTGTTTAAAATACTCTGATACCTCCAGGGCGCATCACCGCATTTTACAAGCCAGGGAAGGTGTCGGAATCCTGGGTAAACATTGTTTAAATAGTCTGACACCTGGCACTGTATTTGCCCCTGGGAGAGGTTCCATGTTAAATTATATCCTGCAAAATGACAGGCTATAAGCCAGGAAAAAGTGTTTGAAAGGCGGGGAAAAGTTGTTTAAAATACTCTGATACCTCCAGGGCGCATCACCGCATTTTACAAGCCAGGGAAGGTGTCGGAATCCTGGGTAAACATTGTTTAAATAGTCTGACACCTGGCACTGTATTTGCCCCTGGGAGAGGTTCCATGTTAAATTATATCCTGCAAAATGACAGGCTATAAGCCAGGAAAAAGTGTTTGAAAGGCGGGGAAAAGTTGTTTAAAATACTCTGATACCTCCAGGGCGCATCACCGCATTTTACAAGCCAGGGAAGGTGTCGGAATCCTGGGTAAACATTGTTTAAATAGTCTGACACCTGGCACTGTATTTGCCCCTGGGAGAGGTTCCATGTTAAATTATATCCTGCAAAATGACAGGCTATAAGCCAGGAAAAAGTGTTTGAAAGGCGGGGAAAAGTTGTTTAAAATACTCTGATACCTCCAGGGCGCATCACCGCATTTTACAAGCCAGGGAAGGTGTCGGAATCCTGGGTAAACATTGTTTAAATAGTCTGACACCTGGCACTGTATTTGCCCCTGGGAGAGGTTCCATGTTAAATTATATCCTGCAAAATGACAGGCTATAAGCCAGGAAAAAGTGTTTGAAAGGCGGGGAAAAGTTGTTTAAAATACTCTGATACCTCCAGGGCGCATCACCGTATTTTACAAGCCAGGGAAGGTGTCGGAATCCTGGGTAAACATTGTTTAAATAGTCTGACACCTGGCACTGTATTTGCCCCTGGGAGAGGTTCCATGTTAAATTATATCCTGCAAAATGACAGGCTATAAGCCAGGAAAAAGTGTTTGAAAGGCGGGGAAAAGTTGTTTAAAATACTCTGATACCTCCAGGGCGCATCACCGCATTTTACAAGCCAGGGAAGGTGTCGGAATCCTGGGTAAACATTGTTTAAATAGTCTGACACCTGGCACTGTATTTGCCCCTGGGAGAGGTTCCATGTTAAATTATATCCTGCAAAATGACAGGCTATAAGCCAGGAAAAAGTGTTTGAAAGGCGGGGAAAAGTTGTTTAAAATACTCTGATACCTCCAGGGCGCATCACCGCATTTTACAAGCCAGGGAAGGTGTCGGAATCCTGGGTAAACATTGTTTAAATAGTCTGACACCTGGCACTGTATTTGCCCCTGGGAGAGGTTCCATGTTAAATTATATCCTGCAAAATGACAGGCTATAAGCCAGGAAAAAGTGTTTGAAAGGCGGGGAAAAGTTGTTTAAAATACTCTGATACCTCCAGGGCGCATCACCGCATTTTACAAGCCAGGGAAGGTGTCGGAATCCTGGGTAAACATTGTTTAAATAGTCTGACACCTGGCACTGTATTTGCCCCTGGGAGAGGTTCCATGTTAAATTATATCCTGCAAAATGACAGGCTATAAGCCAGGAAAAAGTGTTTGAAAGGCGGGGAAAAGTTGTTTAAAATACTCTGATACCTCCAGGGCGCATCACCGCATTTTACAAGCCAGGGAAGGTGTCGGAATCCTGGGTAAACATTGTTTAAATAGTCTGACACCTGGCACTGTATTTGCCCCTGGGAGAGGTTCCATGTTAAATTATATCCTGCAAAATGACAGGCTATAAGCCAGGAAAAAGTGTTTGAAAGGCGGGGAAAAGTTGTTTAAAATACTCTGATACCTCCAGGGCGCATCACCGCATTTTACAAGCCAGGGAAGGTGTCGGAATCCTGGGTAAACATTGTTTAAATAGTCTGACACCTGGCACTGTATTTGCCCCTGGGAGAGGTTCCATGTTAAATTATATCCTGCAAAATGACAGGCTATAAGCCAGGAAAAAGTGTTTGAAAGGCGGGGAAAAGTTGTTTAAAATACTCTGATACCTCCAGGGCGCATCACCGTATTTTACAAGCCAGGGAAGGTGTCGGAATCCTGGGTAAACATTGTTTAAATAGTCTGACACCTGGCACTGTATTTGCCCCTGGGAGAGGTTCCATGTTAAATTATATCCTGCAAAATGACAGGCTATAAGCCAGGAAAAAGTGTTTGAAAGGCGGGGAAAAGTTGTTTAAAATACTCTGATACCTCCAGGGCGCATCACCGCATTTTACAAGCCAGGGAAGGTGTCGGAATCCTGGGTAAACATTGTTTAAATAGTCTGACACCTGGCACTGTATTTGCCCCTGGGAGAGGTTCCATGTTAAATTATATCCTGCAAAATGACAGGCTATAAGCCAGGAAAAAGTGTTTGAAAGGCGGGGAAAAGTTGTTTAAAATACTCTGATACCTCCAGGGCGCATCACCGCATTTTACAAGCCAGGGAAGGTGTCGGAATCCTGGGTAAACATTGTTTAAATAGTCTGACACCTGGCACTGTATTTGCCCCTGGGAGAGGTTCCATGTTAAATTATATCCTGCAAAATGACAGGCTATAAGCCAGGAAAAAGTGTTTGAAAGGCGGGGAAAAGTTGTTTAAAATACTCTGATACCTCCAGGGCGCATCACCGCATTTTACAAGCCAGGGAAGGTGTCGGAATCCTGGGTAAACATTGTTTAAATAGTCTGACACCTGGCACTGTATTTGCCCCTGGGAAACTTCAAGGTTATATTCATGTTTTATTATTTATTTAATAATCACATGATTTTTACAAAAACAGTATACACAGTATACATATATACAATAATAATAATAATAATAATATAACAATATACATAATAAAAACATGAAAAGTGGTGAAAATGAGAAAATGTATCCGAAAATAGTGCCTCCTAATGCGGGCATGTGGACAGTAGCCACAGACTCACAGGCACACACACACATGCAGAGATCCAGGGGGCGGAGCACATGGCTTTTTTTACCCAGAAATAAGTCTATGAGAGGCGGGGAGACTCAGAGGACAGGCTGCGTCACCTCACTTTGTAACCCAGGAAAAGAGCAGGAATTCTGGCTGCGTGAGTGTTAAAAGTGCATTCATCTGTGTTAATCCGACAGCCGCAGAGGTGCTGACGCAAAGCAGGCGGAACAAATTGATTATTTGAACCAGGAATAAATGTTTGCAAGGCGGGGAAAGTGTTCCTGCAGCCCCTCCATAACGGTAATAATGATTAGAAATGATTTCCAGGGCAGAAAGCGTTTTTTAAATGTGGAAAAAAATATGTTAAACTGTTTAAAAAGCACAAAGTGATTTGAGTGCAGTTCTCATGTGTCCCCACAGGAGGGCGCGTCGTCCCAGGGAGCACAGTACATGGTGACAAGGTACGATTTATACCCTAAAATAGCATGCTAAGTGTGGGTGGATTAGTTTCAAAGCATGCACACTCTGCTCGTGTCAGACTTCCATCAAATAGACCGGGGAAAACACCTCTCATTAGCCCCTCAAAGACCACCAAAGGACGGACTAAGCAGCTCCAGCACGGCTCCCTCACATGGAGCTCAGGTTATTTCATACCTCCAGGAGAGGGACCGGGAAAACCACCTCTCTGTAGCCCCTGACAGAGCCCCAAAGGACGGACTAAGGACCTCCGGCAACAGTGGCACTTCCATAACCTCGTGCACCGTGAGACCCCGGGCCCCCGGACTTAAGCACTCCCCCACGGACTAAACCCAGATGTTCACACCCTGCAGAATCTCATGCCCCTGGTCACCTTTAAGGGGGGGTGGATTTTGCGGTGCTTTACCGTCCGAACACAAGCATCAATATTCATCCTCCTTCACAGCAGCAGCAGCAGCAGCAGCAGCAGCAGCAGCAGCAGCAGCAGCAGCAGCAGCAGCACCTGCCCTGCTGCACTTCCATAACCTCGTGCACCGTGAGACCCCGGGCCCCCGGACTTAAGCACTCCCCCACGGACTAAACCCAGATGTTCACACCCTGCAGAATCTCATGCCCCTGGTCACCTTTAAGGGGGGGTGGATTTTGCGGTGCTTTACCGTCCGAACACAAGCATCAATATTCGTCCTCCTTCACAGCAGCAGCAGCAGCAGCAGCAGCAGCAGCAGCAGCAGCAGCAGCACCTGCCCTGCTGGAGGTTCACACTTTAACTTATTTGTATTCGTTTTTTTTTGTTCCCCTCCTCTGCCTTACACATCCTCCCACGCTCGAGCACTCCTCACTCGGACTAAACCCCTCCATGCACACCGCCAGAACCAGAACCTCACGCCCCTGGTGACCTTAAAGGTGTTTGTCTTTGTTTGTTTTTGTACTCCACATAGACAGGCAGGTGTTCAGCACCACGGACAGAGCGGGCCCGCTGCTGCTGCTGCTGGAAGGTGGAACACTTTGAGTCTTTTTATTTTCTCTTTTCTCCCTGCTCCTGCACACACCTTTTGTTACCCTCCTCTGCCTTACACATCCTCCCACGCTCGAGCACTCCTCACTCGGACTAAACCCAGATGTTCACACCCTACAGAACTTCATGCCCCTGGTTACCCTAAAGGGGTGGATTTTGCGGTGCTTTACCGTCCGCACATCGGCATACATATTCGGCCTTATTCATGACACTACCACCCCTTCTTTGGAGGATATTGCAGGATATAATTTAACATGGAACCTCTCCTGGAAATGCACAGAGTATGTCCATTTCCAGGAGAGGTTACATGTTAAATTATATCCTGCAAAATGACAGGCACTGTATTTGCCCCTGGGAACCTTCAAGGTTATACTAATGTTTTTTTTTTATTTTTTATTTAATTATCACACCACTTTTACAAAAACAGTATACAAAATAAACATAATAACAACATGATTAACAGGGGCCTTGGGGCCATATTAGCCGTCTAACTTGTACAGTGCACCGGGGAAAAAAGGTTGAGTCCACGGCCCCTTTCCCCTCATCAGGAGTACCAATCGGTCCTGAAGAAGAGGTATCGCTGCTCTCCGCCCCTGAATCCTCTTCGGAGGTAGCTGACGGTGGTAGACCTCCTTCTGATGATGATGCTGCTGCAGCTGCTGCCGCCGCCCTGAACATGGAGCGGATCTTCAATGCCTCCTTTATTCCAGGCGTATTCGCGTAGAACCGGTCTGCAGTGCTTACGTCGTGGCACATAAACCTAGCCAGAATCGACCTGCTTTCTGGATCTTGGTGATGCTTGATATTGTCAGCCAGGGCAGTGCGCAAGATGGTGAAGGTGACGGCTGTTTCTAGCCCAGCATCAGCCCAAGCCCTCTTCAAGTGAGCGTTCAGGTTCTTGGAAGCCTGCTTCCCCGATGTGAAAAGGAAGAATTCATTCTGAGGACCCGACAAGCCCTCTTTTATCCCCATCCACCGCATGACCCAGCTAAACTCCTTTATTGTAAGCACCAGCTGTGCTTCACCAAATGTCTTGGCAGTCTTGTGATCCTGCACGTGGATGATGTAGCCCTCAGCAGTGCCCCTTCTGTCCGCCTCAAAGACCTCCGTGTTGGTCATGTTTGCATACACACCCGGACGGTGGCCATACAGGAGGCTCCAATGGAGGGTTAGATAGCCATATAGCAGGTACTGGGTGATTGTGGTCGGATTGCTAGCCATCAGGTCAAGGAGATCAGGGATGCGCTTCTCAGCGGCCGCCATGGCGGCGAGAAGCTCCGCCTGGCTCGGCAGACGATCCAGCTTGTCCCTCTTCACCTTAAACTGGTGGAGAGTGACAGACTTTTTCAAATCGTTAATGTTGGCTTTCACCTCTCTGATGATGTGGGTCATATCAGACTGGGTGAGCCTGCACCCCCGGAGCTTTGATGCAGACAAGTACCTCAGGAAATGGTTCACAGTCTTCAGGAACAACAGCGATGTTGTGACTGTCCGGCCCGACTCTGAAATATACTTGCTCCAGCCACGGACCCTCTTTGTGTCTTTTAGAAACAGCCAGTCTGACAGCCGGTCAAAACCATGGGCCATGAATACTATGAAGTTCTTTATCCGGCTGACATTGGACATACAATTCTCTTTCCGTTTTACTGTCGGTGCAAGACCCTCACAATGACCTCTGTATGTCTGAATGTACGTCTCCATGCTTTTAGGCAACGTGATTTCACGCATGGTATTCCGCAGTCCCTTCCCAGTGCACCATTGATTTTGGGAAGAGGGCCAGTCCTTAGCCAGATTAGCTTTCAGCTTATTGGAGACAGACGCACGGGTCTTCTGGCATACAGGGGTCTCACTACAGGAGGCTTCTACGGACCGCATGACAGTCTGCATCGGGGTCTTGCTTCCGGAGGCTTCTGGGGACCGCATCACAGACTTGAGAGGGATCTCACTCGCAGAGGCTTCTATGGACCGCATGACAGTCTTCACTGGGGTCTCACTACCGGAGGCTTCTGGGGACCACATGACAGTCTTCACTGGGGTCTTGCTTCCGGAGGCTTCTGGGGACCGCATCACAGACTTGAGAGGGGTCTCTCTACCGGAGGCTTTGTTGGACCGCATGACAGTCTTCACCGGGGTCTTGCTTCCGGAGGCTTCTGGGGACCGCATGACAGTGTTCACCGGGGTCTCACTACCGGAGGCTTTGTCGGACCGCATGACAGTCTTCACCGGGGTCTTGCTTCCGGAGGCTTCTGGGGACCGCATCACATACTTGAGGGGGGTCTCACTCGCAGAGGCTTCTATGGACCGCATGACAGTCTTCACCGGGGTCTTGAGAGGGGTATTGCTGCCGGAGGCTACTGAGTTCATGTCGGGGGTACTTGGGATTGCTACGCCCTTAAATCGTATACATTCTTCGTCTTCCTCAAGCAGAGCAGCAGTGGCATTCTGCTTCCTGGGTTTTAGACCCTGTTTTAGCCTGGAGCGCAGGGTCTTCACCTCATCAATGAGGGCATCCTTCTGAGCCCTCAATGCCACATTGTCCAGCCTCACCTGCATGCAGTCCTCTTCGTCACACTCGGTATGTGGGGAGAAGGGTGGAGGGTGCACCGGGTATTCCTCCTCATTGTCTATATCCAATGATGTAGCCATTCCAATGATGGGATTAGTCTCTCGGAGGTCATGGAGCAACTGCAGGGCCACACTATGCTTCAGCCTTGCCATGACCTGATGTGCCTCATCTCGGGAGAACTCAGGGTGGTCACGAGTTACATGACGGTGTAGTTTCCTCCCAGCATACGAACACCCTGTGATGGGACAGGGTTTGGTCCGAACATTTATTCTACCACTGGCCATTTTAAGAATGATGCCTCTTTCATCCAGGTTCCGCACTGCATGTTTGTGCTTAAGGTGCTTATTCAAAGCCAGATAGCGGAGGCTGCACACCGGGCATTCGGTCAACATCCTTCCAAAAACACACACAATGAATTATATTTAAATGGTTTTCTGTTTCTCCGTTTATATGCGTTAGCCAACTGCTGATTGCAACCATGGGTCCGATGCTTCAATGCAGGGAACACGGACCAAGGGGAGGACTTGGGTTACCACCTGGTTAAAATGGTCCCACCTCCGCACCAACGCGACTGGCGATGGGTCCGATACATTGATTGTTTTTTGTTTCATGGTTCTGCCACGAACTCACAAGACAGTTTTGGGTACAAAACGTGGGGGTAACAGTACCTCCGGGCGCTCCGTCCCGCTCCGGCTTTCGCCGCAGCGGGGGGAGGAGGCATTGAACCCCTCGCACCTGCCCCCGGAGGAGGCAGGGGAGTCAGGTACCCGGAGGCGCACGGTGGACGGCCAGGGCGAGACCGCCACACCGCACTGGAGTCAGAGTTCCGAGATTTTCGAGCCAGGTCCCGGTGAAACGCAGTACGGAGCACCCGGCAGGAACCTCCAGCAGACCCCCCCGCGCGGTTCCCTCGTCCCTCGGAAGAGGCGGAGAGGTGGGTGTTTTTCATCTGCTGGCGGACTGCCGGGGAGAACGTGCTGCTCGGGAGCCAGGCTCAGAGTTAGTGGAAGTGAGAGCCCGTGCACCTGCCTTTTACAGCAGGCACGCGCTGGTATCGGGGTGGGGAGAGAAGGTAGATGCAGAGGCTGCAGAAACAGCCAGAGCCTTTCCCCTCTAACACACCCCTCATTTGGTTCATGAGCACTGGGCAGAGTCCCCTGTCAACTCTCCTTATATTCCTCCGGAGACCAGTTGGGAAATGGCAGCATCCCACTTCACCTGGTAGACCAATATCGTTAAATGAGCTCAGTAATGTACTGCACAACATCACATGGGTAAAATGAGCTATATCATGCACTGCAAAATCACATTTGGTTTATTTCCAAAAAGCCTGGAAAAAACACATATCCATCATGTCCTGTAAAATATCATTCTTTGTTTATGTCCGCTCCAGGATTACCCGTAGTTTGGATGAACCGACCGCCAAGCACCGGAAGCTGGACCCGGGGAGGAAGCCCTCCGATGGCGGGTCAAAGTTGATGATACCGCAGCTGGCTGGACACTAGCCGTAGAAGAACACCTGGGCGGGACCAGGCATGTCCCTCTTTGCAGACAAGCATATGTGCTCCCAGGAGCAGAGTCAATCACACAGTTTGGAGGAACCGACCGCCTAGCACCGGAAGCTGGACCCGGGGAGGAGGCCCTCCGATGGCGGGTCAAAGTTGATGATACCGCAGCTGGCTGGACACTAGCCGTAGAAGAACACCTGGGCGGGACCAGGCATGTCCCTCTTTGCAGACAAGCATATGTGCTCCCAGGAGCAGAGTCAAACCCGCAGTTTGGAAGAACCGAACGCCAGAGCACCGGCACGAAGCCGGGCCGGCGGAGGCCTTCCGATGGCGGGTCACGTTTGCCATTCGATCAATGTCTTTGCAGACAAGCATATATGTGGTTGTTACGCAGGATCAAATAGGTAGTTTGATGAAGTAGGGTCCTGTGCCCGGAGCAAGGCCAATTGCTGAATGCCGCAGCCGACTAAGGCCGCTATGCCACAGTGGAGGATGAGAGAAACAGGTGTTTGTTTTGCATTCCGCGGCAAAGAGGGGAGGTGGAACTTCCACCCCGCTACGGAACCTGTGGTGGGACCCCTGAGTCAGACGGTTCGTCTTGGAAACGCTTCATATCGGTCGGCCTGGGAGGTAAGAGACACGCAGGGTAACGGACACGCAGGGTTACCCCCACGCAGCCCACGCAACACGGAGGAGGCAGGGGAGTCTGGTACCCGGAGGCGCATGGCCGCAACACCGCACTGGAGTCAGGGTTTCGAGTTTTTCGAGCCAGGTCCCAGTGAACGCAAGACTCCAGCAGGAGCCTCCAGCAGACCCCCCCGACGTTTCCCTCGTCCCTCCCGGCCATCAGAGTCGAACCCGCAGTTCGGAGGAACCGACCGCCAGAGCACCGGCACGAGGCCGGGCCGGCGGAGGCCCTCCGATGGCGGGTCGCGTTTGCCATTCGATCAATGTCTTTGCAGACAAGCATATATGTGGTTGTTACGCAGGATCAAATAGGTAGTTTGATGAAGTAGGGTCCTGTGCCCGGAGCAAGGCCAATTGCTGAATGCCGCAGCCGACTAAGGCCGCTATGCCACAGTGGAGGATGAGAGAAACAGGTGTTTGTTTTGCATTCCGCGGCAAAGAGGGGAGGTGGAACTTCCACCCCGCTACGGAACCTGTGGTGGGACCCCTGAGTCAGACGGTTCGTCTTGGAAACGCTTCATATCGGTCGGCCTGGGAGGTAAGAGACACGCAGGGTAACGGACACGCAGGGTTACCCCCACGCAGCCCACGCAACACGGAGGAGGCAGGGGAGTCTGGTACCCGGAGGCGCATGGCCGCAACACCGCACTGGAGTCAGGGTTTCGAGTTTTTCGAGCCAGGTCCCAGTGAACGCAAGACTCCAGCAGGAGCCTCCAGCAGACCCCCCCGACGTTTCCCTCGTCCCTCCCGGCCATCAGAGTCGAACCCGCAGTTCGGAGGAACCGACCGCCAGAGCACCGGCACGAGGCCGGGCCGGCGGAGGCCCTCCGATGGCGGGTCGCGTTTGCCATTCGATCAATGTCTTTGCAGACAAGCATATATGTGGTTGTTACGCAGGATCAAATAGGTAGTTTGATGAAGTAGGGTCCTGTGCCCGGAGCAAGGCCAATTGCTGAATGCCACAGCCGACTAAGGCCGCTATGCCACAGTGGAGGATGAGAGAAACAGGTGTTTGTTTTGCATTCCGCGGCAAAGAGGGGAGGTGGAACTTCCACCCCGCTACGGAACCTGTGGTGGGACCCCTGAGTCAGACGGTTCGTCTTGGAAACGCTTCATATCGGTCGGCCTGGGAGGTAAGAGACACGCAGGGTAACGGACACGCAGGGTTACCCCCACGCAGCCCACGCAACACGGAGGAGGCAGGGGAGTCTGGTACCCGGAGGCGCATGGCCGCAACACCGCACTGGAGTCAGGGTTTCGAGTTTTTCGAGCCAGGTCCCAGTGAACGCAAGACTCCAGCAGGAGCCTCCAGCAGACCCCCCCGACGTTTCCCTCGTCCCTCCCGGCCATCAGAGTCGAACCCGCAGTTCGGAGGAACCGACCGCCAGAGCACCGGCACGAGGCCGGGCCGGCGGAGGCCCTCCGATGGCGGGTCACGTTTGCCATTCGATCAATGTCTTTGCAGACAAGCATATATGTGGTTGTTACGCAGGATCAAATAGGTAGTTTGATGAAGTAGGGTCCTGTGCCCGGAGCCTCCAGCAGACCCCCCCGACGTTTCCCTCGTCCCTCCCGGCCATCAGAGTCGAACCCGCAGTTCGGAGGAACCGACCGCCAGAGCACCGGCACGAGGCCGGGCCGGCGGAGGCCCTCCGATGGCGGGTCGCGTTTGCCATTCGATCAATGTCTTTGCAGACAAGCATATATGTGGTTTTTACGCAGGATCAAATAGGTAGTTTGATGAAGTAGGGTCCTGTGCCCGGAGCCTCCAGCAGACCCCCCCGACGTTTCCCTCGTCCCTCCCGGCCATCAGAGTCGAACCCGCAGTTCGGAGGAACCGACCGCCAGAGCACCGGCACGAGGCCGGGCCGGCGGAGGCCCTCCGATGGCGGGTCGCGTTTGCCATTCGATCAATGTCTTTGCAGACAAGCATATATGTGGTTGTTACGCAGGATCAAATAGGTAGTTTGATGAAGTAGGGTCCTGTGCCCGGAGCCTCCAGCAGACCCCCCCGACGTTTCCCTCGTCCCTCCCGGCCATCAGAGTCGAACCCGCAGTTCGGAGGAACCGACCGCCAGAGCACCGGCACGAGGCCGGGCCGGCGGAGGCCCTCCGATGGCGGGTCGCGTTTGCCATTCGATCAGTGAGAAATCAGAAGAGGAAGGGGGAAGAAAAAAGACTAACTTGTCTTTTTGGAGAACCATCAAAAATGGGTGAAAATGAAAAAATGTATCCGAGAATAGTGCCCCATAAGGCGGGTAAAGTCCCCTGTCAACTCCCCTCACCTTCCTCCACACTCTGAAAAAGTCAGAGTTATTTTTTGGAGAACCATCAAAAATGGGTGAAAATGAAAAAATGTATCCGAGAATAGTGCCCCATAAGGCGGGTAAAGTCCCCTGTCAACTCCCCTCACCTTCCTCCACACTCTGAAAAAGTCAGAGTTATTTTTTGGAGAACCATCAAAAAGGGCTAAAAGTGTTGAAATGTATCCGGGAATAGTGCCCCATAAGGCGGGTAAAGTCCCCTGTCAACTCCCCTCACCTTCCTCCACACTCTGAAAAAGTCAGAGTTATTTTTTGGAGAACCATCAAAAATGGGTGAAAATGAAAAAATGTATCCGAGAATAGTGCCCCATAAGGCGGGTAAAGTCCCCTGTCAACTCCCCTCACCTTCCTCCACACTCTGAAAAAGTCAGAGTTATTTTTTGGAGAACCATCAAAAAGGGCTAAAAGTGTTGAAATGTATCCGAGAATAGTGCCCCATAAGGCGGGTAAAGTCCCCTGTCAACTCCCCTCACCTTCCTCCACACTCTGAAAAAGTCAGAGTTATTTTTTGGAGAACCATCAAAAAGGGCTAAAAGTGTTGAAATGTATCCGGGAATAGTGCCCCATAAGGCGGGTAAAGTCCCCTGTCAACTCCCCTCACCTTCCTCCACACTCTGAAAAAGTCAGAGTTATTTTTTGGAGAACCATCAAAAAGGGCTAAAAGTGTTGAAATGTATCCGAGAATAGTGCCCCATAAGGCGGATTGAGTCCCCTGTCAACTCCCCTTACCTTCCTCCACACTCTGAAAAAGTCAGAGTTATTTTTTGGAGAACCATCAAAAAGGGCTAAAAGTGTTGAAATGTATCCGAGAATAGTGCCCCATAAGGCGGATAAAGTCCCCTGTCAACTCCCCTCACCTTCCTCCACACTCTGAAAAAGTCAGAGTTATTTTTTGGAGAACCATCAAAAAGGGCTAAAAGTGTTGAAATGTATCCGAAAATAGTGCCTCATGAGGCGGATTGAGTCCCCTGTCAACTCCCCTTACCTTCCTCCAGAGCCCAGTTCAAAAACTTTAAGTTTGGTAAGAACCATGCTGGGGGGTCTCCAGGCAACAAAATGTATCCGAGCCAAAGTGCACATACAGCGGATGAATTCCTCCATGAAGTTACACAGCCGTTTTTTTTCTGAGTCCTCTCAAAAACCGGGTTTCCGATTTCGTGCAGAAGGTAGCTTGTAAAACATGAACGGTTTTTTACAACGGAGGAGGGGAAGTCTGGATTCCCCTCTCCGTTGTACCTTGCAACGGGGTAGGGGAAAAGTGTTCGGCGCTTCGTCCCGAAGCGCCGAACACTTTTCCCCTTCTCCAATTTTTCAGATCCCCTCTCCCATGTAATTTTAAAAGTTCATTTTTTGATTATTTTAACATATAATTGACCGTTTTCTTTCATTTTTTTTTCATTCCACGGGTGGGGGCCTATGGCAGGCTGCCTATGAGCTCCCAAATTTGGCCCGGATCATCCGGGATTTGTGGGATAAGCTCCATAAACTGACAAAGTCATCCAAATATGTCGCTTTTATCGCCCAAAGATATATCATGCAAATACATTAAAATAGTAAAAGGTACAATTGTGCTCGGCATTAACCGGAATTTCATTTATATAGCCCCCAAAAAATAATTAAAAATCATTTTCGTGGGGAAAAGTGTTAAAACGCCTGATTAAAGAATTTGCGGGACCCCAGCGAGCTCCAGACTATGTGCATTGTGTCGGGGACCCTGGATAATGATGAAACACATCATTTAAATGCCAAAAACACCATTAAAAGTCACTTTTAGGGGCAAAAAACAGCCTCTGTCCACTTCGTTAACAAAGTGATGGGGAAAAGGACAAAATCGTGATTAAAGCATTTTGCGGGACCCCAGCGAGCTCCAGACTATGTGCATTGCGTCGGGGACCCTGGAGAAAGATAAAACACATCATTTAAATACAAAAAACACCATTAAAAGTCACTTTTAGGGGCAAAAAACAGCCTCTGTCCACTTCGTTAACAAAGTGATGGGGAAAAGGACAAAATCGTGATTAAAGCATTTTGCGGGACCCCAGCGAGCTCCAGACTATGTGCATTGCGTCGGGGACCCTGGAGAAAGATAAAACACATCATTTAAATACAAAAAACACCATTAAAAGTCACTTTTAGGGGCAAAAAACAGCCTCTGTCCACTTCGTTAACAAAGTGATGGGGAAAAGGACAAAATCGTGATTAAAGCATTTTGCGGGACCCCAGCGAGCTCCAGACTAGTTTCATTGTGTCGGGGACCCTGGAGAAAGATAAAACACATCATTTAAATACAAAAAACACCATTAAAAGTCACTTTTAGGGGCAAAAAACAGCCTCTGTCCACTTCGTTAACAAACTGATGGGGAAATGGACAAAATTGTGATTAAAGCATTTCCGGGACCCCAGCGAGCTCCAGACTATGTGCATTGTGTCGGGGACCCTGGATAATGATAAAACACATCATTTAAATGCCAAAAACACCATTAAAAGTCACTTTTAGGGGCAAAAAACAGCCTCTGTCCACTTCGTTAACAAAGTGATGGGGAAAAGGACAAAATCGTGATTAAAGCATTTTGCGGGACCCCAGCGAGCTCCAGACTAGTTTCATTGTGTCGGGGACCCTGGAGAAATATAAAACCCATCATTTAAATGCCAAAAACACCATTAAAAGTCACTTTTAGGGGCAAAAAACAGCCTCTGTCCACTTCGTTAACAAAGTGATGGGGAAAAGGACAAAATCGTGATTAAAGCATTTTGCGGGACCCCAGCGAGCTCCAGACTAGTTTCATTGTGTCGGGGACCCTGGATAATGATAAAACACATCATTTAAATGCCAAAAACACCATTAAAAGTCACTTTTAGGGGCAAAAAACAGCCTCTGTCCACTTCGTTAACAAAGTGATGGGGAAATGGACAAAATCGTGTTTAAAGCATTTGCGGGACCCCAGCGAGCTCCAGACTAGTTTCATTGTGTCGGGGACCCTGGAGAATGATAAAACACATCATTTAAATGCCAAAAACACCATTAAAAGTCACTTTTAGGGGCAAAAAACAGCCTCTGTCCACTTCGTTAACAAAGTGATGGGAAAAGGACAAAATCGTGATTAAAGCATTTTGCGGGACCCCAGCGAGCTCCAGACTAGTTTCATTGTGTCGGGGACCCTGGAGAAATATAAAACCCATCATTTAAATGCCAAAAACACCATTAAAAGTCACTTTTAGGGGCAAAAAACAGCCTCTGTCCACTTCGTTAACAAAGTGATGGGGAAAAGGACAAAATCGTGATTAAAGCATTTTGCGGGACCCCAGCGAGCTCCAGACTAGTTTCATTGTGTCGGGGACCCTGGATAATGATAAAACACATCATTTAAATGCCAAAAACACCATTGAAAGTCACTTTTAGGGGCAAAAAACAGCCTCTGTCCACTTCGTTAACAAAGTGATGGGGAAAAGGACAAAATCGTGATTAAAGCATTTTGCGGGACCCCAGCGAGCTCCAGACTATGTGCATTGCGTCGGGGACCCTGGAGAAAGATAAAACACATCATTTAAATACAAAAAACACCATTAAAAGTCACTTTTAGGGGCAAAAAACAGCCTCTGTCCACTTCGTTAACAAAGTGATGGGGAAAACGACAAAATCGTGATTAAAGCATTTTGCGGGACCCCAGCGAGCTCCAGACTATGTGCATTGCGTCGGGGACCCTGGAGAAAGATAGAACACATCATTTAAATACAAAAAACACCATTAAAAGTCACTTTTAGGGGCAAAAAACAGCCTCTGTCCACTTCGTTAACAAACTGATGGGGAAAAGGACCAAATTGTGATTAAATCATTTGCGGGACCCCAGCGAGCTCCAGACTAGTTTCATTGTGTCGGGGACCCTGGAGAATGATAAAACCCATCATTTAAATACAAAAAACACCATTAAAAGTCACTTTTAGGGGCGAAAAACAGCCTCTGTCCACTTCGTTAACAAACTGATAGGCAAATGGACAGAAGGGGGAACACGGCCCAGCCGCTGCTCCGCTGCTCCAGACTATGTGCATTGTGTCGGGGAGCCAGGTCAAACCCCTCCATGCACACCGCCAGAACCAGAACCTCACGACCCTGGTGACCTTAAAGGTGTTTGTCTTTGTTTGTTTTTGTACTCCACATAGACAGGCAGGTGTTCAGCACCGCGGGCCCGCTGCTGCTGCTGCTGCTGCTGGTTAGGGAATGTTCCGGTATTTGGACAACATTAACATGGGATCACTCCGGTCAATGTACGTACTTCGTCTCACTGGAATATTAATGGCCAGATTGAATACAAAATCGACCCAAATTCTCCGGTCAATGACAGGAGAGTTTTGAAAGTGACAAAACACTGTTCCACACATTTAAAAACACTTAATCAATGTTTACCCAGGATCCATGCACCTTTCCTGGCTTGTAAAATGTGGTGATGCGCCCTGGAGGTAGCGGGTAGGCTCTGTGCGTGGTGCTGAACCCCAGCCTGTCTATGTGGAATACAAAAACAAACAAAGACAAACACCTTTAAGGTCACCAGGGTCGTGAGGTTCTGGTTCTGGCGGTGTGCATGGAGGGGTTTAGTCCGAGTGAGGAGTGCTCGAGCGTGGGAGGATGTGTAAGGCAGAGGAGGGGAACAAAAGGTGTGTGCAGGAGCAGGGAGAAAAGAGAAAATAAAAAGACTCAAAGTGTTCCACCTTCCCTATTTAGGGGCAATGGATGTCCACTTGCGGGAGACGACAGACAGTGGTGCGGTTAGCCAAAGTGACAATGGATGTCCACTTGCGGGAGACGACAGACAGTGGTGCGGTTAGCCAAAGTGACAGACCTAATGTTAGACCAATTTACAGGCAATGGACGTCCACTCTCGGGAGAGAGACCTCCAGCATGTGTCCCTGACATGGAGACTCTGTTTATTTCACTCATCCAGGACAGAGACCGGGGAAATCTCCTCTCTGTGGCCCCTCCAAGACCCCCAAAGGACGGACCACAGACCTCCAGCATGTGTCCCTGACATGGGCACCTCCATAACCTTGCACACCGTGAGTCCCCGGACTCCCGGACTTAAGCACTCCCCCACGGACTAAACCCAGATGTTCACACCCTACAGAACTCCATGCCCCTGGTTAACCTAAAGGGGGTGGATTTTGCGGTGCTTTACCGTCGGCACATCGGTATCCATATTCGGCCTTATTCACGGCACCACCACCCCTTCTGTGGAGGATATTCTCATGCTCCTGGTAACCCTTTAAATAGTCTGATACGGTCAGGGCTCATCACCGCACTTTACAAGCCATAAATAATGTTTAAATGGTCGGGGAAAGTGTTTTTAAACGTCTGGAAGAGAGTTGTAGCCTGTCATTTTGCAGGATATCATTTAACATGTAACCTCTCCTGGAAATGCACAGAATATGTCCATTTCCAGGAGAGGTTCCATGTTAAATTATATCCTGCAAAATGACAGGCTATAAGCCAGGAACAAGTGTTTGAAAGGCGGGGAAAAGTTGTTTAAAATAGTCGGAAAAGTGTTTTTAAACGTCTGGAAGAGAGTTGTTGCCTGTCATTTTGCAGGATATAATTTAACATGGAACCTCTCCTGGAAATGCGCAGAGTATGTCCATTTCCAGGAGAGGTTCCATGTTAAATTATATCCTGCAAAATGACAGGCTATAAGCCAGGAAAAAGTGTTTGAAAGGCGGGGAAAAGTTGTTTAAAATAGTCGGAAAAGTGTTTTTAAACGTCTGGAAGAGAGTTGTTGCCTGTCATTTTGCAGGATATAATTTAACATGGAACCTCTCCTGGAAATGCGCAGAGTATGTCCATTTCCAGGAGAGGTTCCATGTTAAATTATATCCTGCAAAATGACAGGCTATAAGCCAGGAAAAAGTGTTTGAAAGGCGGGGAAAAGTTGTTTAAAATAGTCGGAAAAGTGTTTTTAAACGTCTGGAAGAGAGTTGTTGCCTGTCATTTTGCAGGATATAATTTAACATGGAACCTCTCCTGGAAATGCGCAGAGTATGTCCATTTCCAGGAGAGGTTCCATGTTAAATTATATCCTGCAAAATGACAGGCTATAAGCCAAGAAAAAAGTGTTTGAAAGGCGGGGAAAAGTTGTTTAAAATAGTCGCAAAAGTGTTTTTAAACGTCTGGAAGAGAGTTGTTGCCTGTCATTTTGCAGGATATAATTTAACATGGAACCTCTCCTGGAAATGCGCAGAGTATGTCCATTTCCAGGAGAGGTTCCATGTTAAATTATATCCTGCAAAATGACAGGCTATAAGCCAGGAAAAAGTGTTTGAAAGGCGGGGAAAAGTTGTTTAAAATACTCTGATACCTCCAGGGCGCATCACCGCATTTTACAAGCCAGGGAAGGTGTCGGAATCCTGGGTAAACATTGTTTAAATAGTCTGACACCTGGCACTGTATTTGCCCCTGGGAGAGGTTCCATGTTAAATTATATCCTGCAAAATGACAGGCTATAAGCCAGGAACAAGTGTTTGAAAGGCGGGGAAAAGTTGTTTAAAATACTCTGATACCTCCAGGGCGCATCACCGCATTTTACAAGCCAGGGAAGGTGTCGGAATCCTGGGTAAACATTGTTTAAATAGTCTGACACCTGGCACTGTATTTGCCCCTGGGAGAGGTTCCATGTTAAATTATATCCTGCAAAATGACAGGCTATAAGCCAGGAACAAGTGTTTGAAAGGCGGGGAAAAGTTGTTTAAAATAGTCTGATACCTCCAGGGCGCATCACCGCATTTTACAAGCCAGGGAAGGTGTCGGAATCCTGGGTAAACATTGTTTAAATAGTCTGACACCTGGCACTGTATTTGCCCCTGGGAAACTTCAAGGTTATATTCATGTTTTATTATTTATTTAATAATCACATGATTTTTACAAAAACAGTATACACAGTATACATATATACAATAATAATAATAATAATAATAATAATATAACAATATACATAATAAAAACATGAAAAGTGGTGAAAATGAGAAAATGTATCCGAAAATAGTGCCTCCTAATGTGGGCATGTGGATAGTAGCCACAGACTCACAGGCACACACACACATGCAGAGATCCAGGGGGCGGAGCACATGGCTTTTTTTACCCAGAAATAAGTCTATGAGAGGCGGGGAGACTCAGAGGACAGGCTGCGTCACCTCACTTTGTAACCCAGGAAAAGAGCAGGAATTCTGGCTGCGTGAGTGTTAAAAGTGCATTCATCTGTGTTAATCCGACAGCCGCAGAGGTGCTGACGCAAAGCAGGCGGAACAAATTGATTATTTGAACCAGGAATAAATGTTTGCAAGGCGGGGAAAGTGTTCCTGCAGCCCCTCCATAACGGTAATAATGATTAGAAATGATTTCCAGGGCAGAAAGCGTTTTTTAAATGTGGAAAAAAATATGTTAAACTGTTTAAAAAAGCACAAAGTGATTTGAGTGCAGTTCTCATGTGTCCCCACAGGAGGGCGCGTCGTCCCAGGGAGCACAGTGCATGGTGACAAGGTACGATTTATACCCTAAAATAGCATGCTAAGTGTGGGTGGATTAGTTTCAAAGCATGCACACTCTGCTCGTGTCAGACTTCCATCAAATAGACCGGGGAAAACACCTCTCATTAGCCCCTCACAGACCACCAAAGGACGGACTAAGCAGCTCCAGCACGGCTCCCTCACATGGAGCTCAGGTTATTTCATACCTCCAGGAGAGGGACCAGGAAAACCACCTCTCTGTAGCCCCTGACAGAGCCCCAAAGGACGGACTAAGGACCTCCGGCAACAGTGGCACTTCCATAACCTCGTGCACCGTGAGACCCCGGGCCCCCGGACTTAAGCACTCCCCCACAGACTAAACCCAGATGTTCACACCCTGCAGAATCTCATGCCCCTGGTCACCTTTAAGGGGGGGTGGATTTTGCGGTGCTTTACCGTCCGAACACAAGCATCAATATTCGTCCTCCTTCACAGCAGCAGCAGCAGCAGCAGCAGCAGCAGCAGCAGCAGCAGCAGCAGCAGCAGCAGCAGCAGCACCTGCCCTGCTGCACTTCCATAACCTCGTGCACCGTGAGACCCCGGGCCCCCGGACTTAAGCACTCCCCCACGGACTAAACCCAGATGTTCACACCCTGCAGAATCTCATGCCCCTGGTCACCTTTAAGGGGGGGTGGATTTTGCGGTGCTTTACCGTCCGAACACAAGCATCAATATTCGTCCTCCTTCACAGCAGCAGCAGCAGCAGCAGCAGCAGCAGCAGCAGCAGCACCTGCCCTGCTGGAGGTTCACACTTTAACTTATTTGTATTCGTTTTTTTTTGTTCCCCTCCTCTGCCTTACACATCCTCCCACGCTCGAGCACTCCTCACTCGGACTAAACCCCTCCATGCACACCGCCAGAACCAGAACCTCACGCCCCTGGTGACCTTAAAGGTGTTTGTCTTTGTTTGTTTTTGTACTCCACATAGACAGGCAGGTGTTCAGCACCACGGACAGAGCGGGCCCGCTGCTGCTGCTGCTGGAAGGTGGAACACTTTGAGTCTTTTTATTTTCTCTTTTCTCCCTGCTCCTGCACACACCTTTTGTTCCCCTCCTCTGCATTACACATCCTCCCACGCTCGAGCACTCCTCACTCGGACTAAACCCAGATGTTCACACCCTACAGAACTTCATGCCCCTGATTACCCTAAAGGGGTGGATTTTGCGGTGCTTTACCGTCCGCACATCGGCATACATATTCGGCCTTATTCATGACACTACCACCCCTTCTTTGGAGGATATTGCAGGATATAATTTAACATGGAACCTCTCCTGGAAATGCACAGAGTATGTCCATTTCCAGGAGAGGTTACATGTTAAATTATCCTGCAAAATGACAGGCACTGTATTTGCCCCTGGGAACCTTCAAGGTTATACTAATGTTTTTTTTTATTTTTTATTTAATTATCACACCACTTTTACAAAAACAGTATACAAAATAAACATAATAACAACATGATTAACAGGGGCCTGGGGGCCATATTAGCCGTCTAACTTGTACAGTGCACCGGGGAAAAAAGGTTGAGTCCACGGCCCCTTTCCCCTCATCAGGAGTACCAATCGGTCCTGAAGAAGAGGTATCGCTGCTCTCCGCCCCTGAATCCTCTTCGGAGGTAGCTGACGGTGGTAGACCTCCTTCTGATGATGATGCTGCTGCAGCTGCTGCCGCCGCCCTGAACATGGAGCGGATCTTCAATGCCTCCTTTATTCCAGGCGTATTCGCGTAGAACCGGTCTGCAGTGCTTACGTCGTGGCACATAAACCTAGCCAGAATCGACCTGCTTTCTGGATCTTGGTGATGCTTGATATTGTCAGCCAGGGCAGTGCGCAAGATGGTGAAGGTGACGGCTGTTTCTAGCCCAGCATCAGCCCAAGCCCTCTTCAAGTGAGCGTTCAGGTTCTTGGAAGCCTGCTTCCCCGATGTGAAAAGGAAGAATTCATTCTGAGGACCCGACAAGCCCTCTTTTATCCCCATCCACCGCATGACCCAGCTAAACTCCTTTATTGTAAGCACCAGCTGTGCTTCACCAAATGTCTTGGCAGTCTTGTGATCCTGCACGTGGATGATGTAGCCCTCAGCAGTGCCCCTTCTGTCCGCCTCAAAGACCTCCGTGTTGGTCATGTTTGCATACACACCCGGACGGTGGCCATACAGGAGGCTCCAATGGAGGGTTAGATAGCCATATAGCAGGTACTGGGTGATTGAGGTCGGATTGCTAGCCATCAGGTCAAGGAGATCAGGGATGCGCTTCTCAGCGGCCGCCATGGCGGCGATAAGCTCCGCCTGGCTCGGCAGACGATCCAGCTTGTCCCTCTTCACCTTAAACTGGTGGAGAGTGACAGACTTTTTCAAATCGTTAATGTTGGCTTTCACCTCTCTGATGATGTTGGTCATATCAGACTGGGTGAGCCTGCACCCCCGGAGCTTTGATGCAGACAAGTACCTCAGGAAATGGTTCACAGTCTTCAGGAACAACAGCGATGTTGTGACTGTCCGGCCCGACTCTGAAATATACTTGCTCCAGCCACGGACCCTCTTTGTGTCTTTTAGAAACAGCCAGTCTGACAGCCGGTCAAAACCATGGGCCATGAATACTATGAAGTTCTTTATCCGGCTGACATTGGACATACAATTCTCTTTCCGTTTTACTGTCGGTGCAAGACCCTCACAATGACCTCTGTATGTCTGAATGTACGTCTCCATGCTTTTAGGCAACGTGATTTCACGCATGGTATTCCGCAGTCCCTTCCCAGTGCACCATTGATTTTGGGAAGAGGGCCAGTCCTTAGCCAGATTAGCTTTCAGCTTATTGGAGACAGACGCACGGGTCTTCTGGCATACAGGGGTCTCACTACAGGAGGCTTCTGGGGACCACATGACAGTCTTCACTGGGGTCTTGCTTCCGGAGGCTTCTGGGGACCGCATCACACACTTGAGAGGGATCTCACTCGCAGAGGCTTCTATGGACCGCATGACAGTCTTCACTGGGGTCTCACTACCGGAGGCTTCTGGGGACCACATGACAGTCTTCACTGGGGTCTTGCTTCCGGAGGCTTCTGGGGACCGCATCACAGACTTGAGAGTGGTCTCACTACCGGAGGCTTTGTCGGACCGCATGACAGTCTTCACCGGGGTCTTGCTTCCGGAGGCTTCTGGTGACCGCATGACAGTCTTCACCGGGGTCTCACTACCGGAGGCTTTGTCGGACCGCATGACAGTCTTCACCGGGGTCTTGCTTCCGGAGGCTTCTGGGGACCGCATCACAGACTTGAGGGGGGTCTCACTCGCAGAGGCTTCTATGGACCGCATGACAGTCTTCACCGGGGTCTTGAGAGGGGTATTGCTGCCGGAGGCTACTGAGTTCATGTCGGGGGTACTTGGGATTGCTACGCCCTTAAATCGTATACATTCTTTGTCTTCCTCAAGCAGAGCAGCAGTGGCATTCTGCTTCCTGGGTTTTAGACCCTGTTTTAGCCTGGAGCGCAGGGTCTTCACCTCATCAATGAGGGCATCCTTCTGAGCCCTCAATGCCACATTGTCCAGCCTCACCTGCATGCAGTCCTCTTCGTCACACTCGGTATGTGGGGAGAAGGGTGGAGGGTGCACCGGGTATTCCTCCTCATTGTCTATATCCAATGATGTAGCCATTCCAATGATGGGATTAGTCTCTCGGAGGTCATGGAGCAACTGCAGGGCCACACTATGCTTCAGCCTTGCCATGACCTGATGTGCCTCATCTCGGGAGAACTCAGGGTGGTCACGAGTTACATGACGGTGTAGTTTCCTCCCAGCATACGAACACCCTGTGATGGGACAGGGTTTGGTCCGAACATTTATTCTACCACTGGCCATTTTAAGAATGATGCCTCTTTCATCCAGGTTCCGCACTGCATGTTTGTGCTTAAGGTGCTTATTCAAAGCCAGATAGCGGAGGCTGCACACCGGGCATTCGGTCAACATCCTTCCAAAAACACACACAATGAATTCTATTTAAATGGTTTTCTGTTTCTCCGTTTATATGCGTTAGCCAACTGCTGATTGCAACCATGGGTCCGATGCTTCAATGCAGGGAACACAGACCAAGGGGAGGACTTGGGTTACCACCTGGTTAAAATGGTCCCACCTCCGCACCAACGCGACTGGCGATGGGTCCGATACATTGATTGTTTTTTGTTTCATGGTTCTGCCACGAACTCACAAGACAGTTTTGGGTACAAAACGTGGGGGTAACAGTACCTCCGGGCGCTCCGTCCCGCTCCGGCTTTCGCCGCAGCGGGGGGAGGAGGCATTGAACCCCTCGCACCTGCCCCCGGAGGAGGCAGGGGAGTCAGGTACCCGGAGGCGCACGGTGGACGGCCAGGGCGAGACCGCCACACCGCACTGGAGTCAGAGTTCCGAGTTTTTCGAGCCAGGTCCCGGTGAAACGCAGTACGGAGCACCCGGCAGGAACCTCCAGCAGACCCCCCCGCGCGGTTCCCTCGTCCCTCGGAAGAGGCGGAGAGGTGGGTGTTTTTCATCTGCTGGCGGACTGCCGGGGAGAACGTGCTGCTCGGGAGCCAGGCTCAGAGTTAGTGGAAGTGAGAGCCCGTGCACCTGCCTTTTACAGCAGGCACGCGCTGGTATCGGGGTGGGGAGAGAAGGTAGATGCAGAGGCTGCAGAAACAGCCAGAGCCTTTCCCCTCTAACACACCCCTCATTTGGTTCATGAGCACTGGGCAGAGTCCCCTGTCAACTCTCCTTATATTCCTCCGGAGACCAGTTGGGAAATGGCAGCATCCCACTTCACCTGGTAGACCAATATCGTTAAATGAGCTCAGTAATGTACTGCACAACATCACATGGGTAAAATGAGCTATATCATGCACTGCAAAATCACATTTGGTTTATTTCCAAAAAGCCTGGAAAAAACACATATCCATCATGTCCTGTAAAATATCATTCTTTGTTTATGTCCGCTCCAGGATTACCCGTAGTTTGGATGAACCGACCGCCAAGCACCGGAAGCTGGACCCGGGGAGGAGGCCCTCCGATGGCGGGTCAAATTTGATGATACAGCAGCTGGCTGGACACTAGCCGTAGAAGAACACCTGGGCGGGACCAGGCATGTCCCTCTTTGCAGACAAGCATATGCGCTCCCAGGAGCAGAGTCAAACCCGCAGTTTGGAAGAACCGACCGCCAGAGCACCGGCACGTAGCCGGGCCGGCTGAGGCCTTCCGATGGCGGGTCACGTTTGCCATTCGATCAATGTCTTTGCAGACAAGCATATATGTGGTTGTTACGCAGGATCAAACAGGTAGTTTGATGAAGTAGGGTCCTGTGCCCGGAGCAAGGCCAATTGCTGAATGCCGCAGCCGACTAAGGCCGCTATGCCACAGTGGAGGATGAGAGAAACAGGTGTTTGTTTTGCATTCCGCGGCAAAGAGGGGAGGTGGAACTTCCACCCCGCTACGGAACCTGTGGTGGGACCCCTGAGTCAGACGGTTCGTCTTGGAAACGCTTCATATCGGTCGGCCTGGGAGGTAAGAGACACGCAGGGTAACGGACACGCAGGGTTACCCCCACGCAGCCCACGCAACACGGAGGAGGCAGGGGAGTCTGGTACCCGGAGGCGCATGGCCGCAACACCGCACTGGAGTCAGGGTTTCGAGTTTTTCGAGCCAGGTCCCAGTGAACGCAAGACTCCAGCAGGAGCCTCCAGCAGACCCCCCCGACGTTTCCCTCGTCCCTCCCGGCCATCAGAGTCGAACCCGCAGTTCGGAGGAACCGACCGCCAGAGCACCGGCACGAGGCCGGGCCGGCGGAGGCCCTCCGATGGCTGGTCGCGTTTGCCATTCGATCAGTGAGAAATCAGAAGAGGAAGGGGGAAAAAAAAGACTAACTTGTCTTTTTGGAGTTCCATCAAAAATGGGTGAAAATGAAAAAATGTATCCGAGAATAGTGCCCCATAAGGCGGGTAAAGTCCCCTGTCAACTCCCCTCACCTTCCTCCACACTCTGAAAAAGTCAGAGTTCTTTTTTGGAGTTCCATCAAAAATGGGTGAAAATGAAAAAATGTATCCGAGAATAGTGCCCCATAAGGCGGGTAAAGTCCCCTGTCAACTCCCCTCACCTTCCTCCACACTCTGAAAAAGTCAGAGTTATTTTTTGGAGAACCATCAAAAATGGGTGAAAATGAAAAAATGTATCCGAGAATAGTGCCCCATAAGGCGGGTAAAGTCCCCTGTCAACTCCCCTCACCTTCCTCCACACTCTGAAAAAGTCAGAGTTATTTTTTGGAGAACCATCAAAAATGGGTGAAAATGAAAAAATGTATCCGAGAATAGTGCCCCATAAGGCGGGTAAAGTCCCCTGTCAACTCCCCTCACCTTCCTCCACACTCTGAAAAAGTCAGAGTTATTTTTTGGAGAACCATCAAAAATGGGTGAAAATGAAAAAATGTATCCAAGAATAGTGCCCCATAAGGCGGGTAAAGTCCCCTGTCAACTCCCCTCACCTTCCTCCACACTCTGAAAAAGTCAGAGTTATTTTTTGGAGAACCATCAAAAATGGGTGAAAATGAAAAAATGTATCCGAGAATAGTGCCCCATAAGGCGGGTAAAGTCCCCTGTCAACTCCCCTCACCTTCCTCCACACTCTGAAAAAGTCAGAGTTATTTTTTGGAGAACCATCAAAAATGGGTGAAAATGAAAAAATGTATCCGAGAATAGTGCCCCATAAGGCGGGTAAAGTCCCCTGTCAACTCCCCTCACCTTCCTCCACACTCTGAAAAAGTCAGAGTTATTTTTTGGAGAACCATCAAAAAGGGCTAAAAGTGTTGAAATGTATCCGAGAATAGTGCCCCATAAGGCGGATTGAGTCCCCTGTCAACTCCCCTTACCTTCCTCCACACTCTGAAAAAGTCAGAGTTATTTTTTGGAGAACCATCAAAAAGGGCTAAAAGTGTTGAAATGTATCCGAGAATAGTGCCCCATAAGGCGGATAAAGTCCCCTGTCAACTCCCCTCACCTTCCTCCAGAGCCCAGTTCAAAAACTTTAAGTTTGGTAAGAACCATGCTGGGGGGTCTCCAGGCAACAAAATGTATCCGAGCCAAAGTGCACATACAGCGGATGAATTCCTCCATGAAGTTACACAGCCGTTTTTTTTCTGAGTCCTCTCAAAAACCGGGTTTCCGATTTCGTGCAGAAGGTAGCTTGTAAAACATGAACGGTTTTTTACAACGGAGGAGGGGAAGTCTGGATTCCCCTCTCCGTTGTACCTTGCAACGGGGGAGGGGAAAAGTGTTCGGCGCTTCGTCCCGAAGCGCCGAACACTTTTCCCCTTCTCCAATTTTCAGATCCCCTCTCCCATGTAATTTTAAAAGTTCATTTTTTGATTATTTTAACATATAATTGACCGTTTTCTTTCATTTTTTTTTCATTCCACGGGTGGGGGCCTATGGCAGGCTGCCTATGAGCTCCCAAATTTGGCCCGGATCATCCGGGATTTGTGGGATAAGCTCCATAAACTGACAAAGTCATCCAAATATGTCACTTTTATCGCCCAAAGATATATCATGCAAATACATTAAAATAGTAAAAGGTACGATTGTGCTCGGCATTAACCGGAATTTGATTTATATAGCCCCCAAAAAATGATTAAAAATCATTTTCGTGGGGAAAAGTGTTAAAACGCCTGATTAAAGCATTTGCGGGACCCCAGCGAGCTCCAGACTAGTTGCATTGTCTTGGGGACCCTCCACAATGATAAGACCCATCATTTAAATACAAAAAACACCATTAAAAGTCACTTTTAGGGGCAAAAAACAGCCTCTGTTCACTTCGTTAACAAACTGATGGGGAAATGGACAAAATCATGATTAAAGCATTTGCGGGACCCCAGCGAGCTCCAGACTAGTTGCATTGTGTCGGGGACCCTGGAGATTGATAAAACCCATCATTTAAATGCCAAAAACACCGTTAAAAGTCACTTTTAGGGGCAAAAAACAGCCTCTGTCCACTTCGTTAACAAACTGATGGGCAAATGGAGTAAAGTGTGATTAAAGCATTTGCGGGAACCCAGCGAGCTCCAGACTAGTTGCATTGTCTTGGGGACCCTCCGCAATGATAAGATCAATCATTTAAATACAAAAAACACCATTAAAAGTCACTTTTAGGGGCAAAAAACAGCCTCTGTCCACTTCGTTAACAAACTGATGGGCAAATGGACAAAAGTGTGATTAAAGCATTTGCGGGACCCCAGCGAGCTCCAGACTAGTTGCATTGTCTTGGGGACCCTCCACAAGGATAAGACCCATCATTTAAATACAAAAAACACCATTAAAAGTCACTTTTAAGGGCAAAAAACAGCCTCTGTCCACTTCGTTAACAAACTGATGGGCAAATGGACAAAATCGTGATTAAAGCATTTGCGGGACCCCAGCGAGCTCCAGACTAGTTGCATTGTGTCGGGGACCCTGGATAATGATAAGACCCATCATTTAAATACAAAAAACACCATTAAAAGTCACTTTTAGGGGCAAAAAACAGCCTCTGTCCACTTCGTTAACAAACTGATGGGCAAATGGACAGAAGGGGGAACACGGCCCAGCCGCTGCTCCGCTGCTCCAGACTATGTGCATTGTGTCGGGGAGCCAGGTCAAACCCCTCCATGCACACCGCCAGAACCAGAACCTCACGACCCTGGTGACCTTAAAGGTGTTTGTCTTTGTTTGTTTTTGTACTCCACATAGACAGGCAGGTGTTCAGCACCACGGACAGAGCGGGCCCGCTGCTGCTGCTGCTGGAAGGTGGAACACTTTGAGTCTTTTTATTTTCTCTTTTCTCCCTGCTCCTGCACACACCTTTTGTTCCCCTCCTCTGCCTTACACATCCTCCCACGCTCGAGCACTCCTCACTCGGACTAAACCCCTCCATGCACACCGCCAGAACCAGAACCTCACGCCCCTGGTGACCTTAAAGGTGTTTGTCTTTGTTTGTTTTTGTATTCCACATAGACAGGCTGGGGTTCAGCACCACGCACAGAGACTACCCGCTACCTCCAGGGCGCATCACCACATTTTACAAGCCAGGAAAGGTGCATGGATCCTGGGTAAACATTGATTAAGTGTTTTTAAATGTGTGGAACAGTGTTTTGTCACTTTCAAAACTCTCCTGTCATTGACCGGAGAATTTGGGTCGATTTTGTATTCAATCTGGCCATTAATATTCCAGTGAGACGAAGTACGTACATTGACCGGAGTGATCCCATGTTAATGTTGTCCAAATACCGGAACATTCCCTAACCCTCTATCTGCCTAATCTGATTGTTCCCCTGCTTCCTATTCTCCATCCCTAAGAAAAAACCTGTACATTTTTCCCCTTCAACTAAATATCTTGCCCTACTCCTGACTATTGCCCCCATACACCTCTCTCTTTCCACTATCCCTAACTCATCCCTAAGACTATTGTAGACCCCTAAATCTCTCCCTACCTCTCCCTCTATCTTCTCTGCTTCTTTATTTAGTTCCTCTTTTAACCTCTCCTCCCTCTCTCTCCCTCTTTTATTTCTTCCACAACTGAACTTTATGCTCATTTTTTTTATTTCTCTTTTTAGGCCCTCCCACCATTCTCCTTCATCCTCATCATCCATTTTCTCTTGCTTCCTTAACCATTCATTCATCATTTTTTTGTATTTCTCATCCTTAAGCAGAGCAGCGTTTAGGCACCACACCCCTCCCCCTCTTCCCTTACATCCATCATCCAGCTTAAAGCCAAGGATAACATGATCACTCAAGCTAGTCGTTGTATGTTTAAAAGTCCCCACCTTCCCACCTATCCTTCCCTTGCACAGCACCAAGTCTATCCTACTCTGCTTCAACACACCCCCCACCACCTGTTTTCTAGTATATACCCTCTCATCCAAATTCCTTTCTCTCCACACATCTCTTAAGCCATTCTCCCTCATCAGTTTCTCCAATGCACCTCGTGAGGAGTCATTTCTATAACTCATCCCACCCGCCACATCAATCCTTCCACACCTCACATTGAAATCACCCACCACCACACAATTTCCCCCACACTTCCCATCCAGACCCTCAAAAAAACTCTTTCTTTCTTTCTCCTCATTGGGCGCATGAATATTCATCAGTCTATACATTTCCCCCATATAACCAAACTCTGCAATAATCATCCTTCCTTTTCCATCATCCTCCACCTTTTTCACACTTTCCACTTTTCCCATTCTAAACAATATTGCCACCCCTCTTGCATTCAAACCACCATTATTGAAAAATACCCTCCCCATCCATCCCATTATCACATCACCCACACTTTCATTGTCCCAGTGTGTCTCCTGTAGGCATATGACATCAGCTGTACATAGCAGTAAAGCCCTGTCCCTTCTGTCCTTTGTTTTTAGCCCCCGGCCATTAAATGTACATATCGTCACCATTGCATGTAAAGTTTGAAAAAAAATTCCTGTTCCCACTTATCCTTCTTTTCCAGGCCACAGCCGTTGAAAGAAACAATATTCACCATTGTTATTTAAAGGGGATTAGCGTTGGAGTATTCCAAAAGTTCTCCTTCAGCTCACCTTTCGCTGTCCAGTTCATCTCCACCGACTCCTTTCACATTCTTCTCCACTTGTGAACGTGTTTTCACTTTCCCTCTCACGGGTATTCCTGATGGTTTTGAGTCACCTCCTCCGACCCTCGATCCCTCTCTCCCAGGCGTCATCGGACTCCTACTCCGTCCCCTGGTCCTCGGAACCTCGACCCGCTCCTCGATCTCCTGCTCTCCCACCGTCACCTCTATGATTTCGTCATCATCCTTCAAGAGCAACGTAATCTCATCTTCCACTCTCTGCTCCCCCACCTTCTCCGCTTCTTCTCTCTCCTCCACCACCATCACCGCTTCTCCTCTCTCCTCCACCGCCGTCACCCCCTCCTTCTCCACACCTTCGCCGTTCGGACTTTTCTTTCTCTCCGTCTTTGTTTTCTTCTTTTTCCCCTTCCCTTTCCCCACTGTCTGTGTCCCCTCATTTCCCTCCTCCGCTACCCCCTCATGTTGTCTTTTCTTCCCTCCTTCCTTCTGTTCCCCCCCTATTTCTTTCTGCCCCACCGCCACCACCACTACCTTCTCTCACTCTATCACCTCCTCAGCCCCCTCATCCTCCCCCCCCCTCTTCTTTATCCACCTCTTCCACCTCCTGCTCCGCTTCCTCCTCCACATTGTACCTCTCCCTCTCCCCCTCCTTTTCAGGCCTGGCCTGTTCTCTCCTTCCCACCCTCTCTTCCCCAGCACAATCCCTCGCAAAATGCCCAACACCCCCACACCTGTAACATTTTATCTCCGGACACTCCCTAAAAATGTGCCCCGCCCTTAGACAGTTTCTGCACACCGCCACCTGTCTGTCATGTATGACCCTTACGTATTCTGCCCCCCCCTCCACTCTAAATTGTGTCGAGTACGGCAGTGATGTTACCTTCTCATTAAGAGAAACTTTGAGGAAGCGTGTCCCGTCCGCTATCCTCATCCCCTCCCTGGTGTTCTTTACATATCGTCTTTTGATGGGCGAAACCGCCTTAACCCCCCACTCAAACAGCCTCCTCAGGATCTGGTCATCCTCGATATATATCGGCATGTACATAAAGGACACCATCACCTCCATCGCTGTTAACTCCTCTGCCTTTATAACCACCCCCTTCACCCTCAGCCCCTCCAGCAATCTCTTCTTTCCCTCCACATATCTCATTGTCACCTCATACCTCTCCCCCTTCAGCCTGCAACCCAGCACTTCCCCACACTCATCCTGTATTTCACACAGCATGTCCAACATTGTAATCTTTCCCAAGCCCCCCTCCACCGTCACCGCCAGTGTCAGATCCGCCCGGTAACTAATGTCCTCATTCCCTTCTCCCACCCTTCCCCCCCTCTCTTTTACTTGGCTACTGCCCTGTTTCAAACTGTTTCTCTCTTTTTCTCCGTCCGTTTTCTTTCTTTGTCCAGGACCCTCCTCTTTCCTTCCGTCGTCTCCATTCACGAACTTTTGTCCTTCTCCCGTGTTCTCCCGGCTTTCCTCCTCTTCTGTTCTTCTCTGCGCACTCTCCTGTGCATTTTCTGACCCTCCGCTTGTCTTTAGAGCCTCGCCGCTCTTCCCTGCGCGTTCCTTAATACCTCCGCTGCTATTCCTCGCGCCCTCTTCCGGGTTCTGTTCCGCTCCGCACTGTCCTCCTCCCAGTCTCTTTGAAGCCGTTGTTGTGCTTGTTCCGGATTGAGATGCACCCATCTCCTCTTCTCTCTCCATAATTCCCTTCTTTCCAGCCTTTCCTTTCATTAGTCCGGCTTTTTCCGCCTCTCTTTCCTCCCGGCTCCTCTCATCCAGCTTCCTCTCCAGCAGCAGCTTCGCTTTCTCCTCTTCATTCCTTATATTTCCCATCATGCAGGCCGCCTCTCTTACATCCTTTCCTTGTGTAGAGCCCTCAGTATCCGTCTGCATTGTCGGTTTTCCTCCCGTTTCTCCAGCATGTTCCGCTGCATTCAGCTCGGCTTCTTCCGCTTTCTTCGCCGCCCCCCGCATTCCAGACATTCCAGACATTCCAGGATTCACGTCCTTATTCTCCGTTCTTTTCTCCATTTTCTCCACAACGCACCTTCAATGTTTGTCCCCCCAGACAGCTGAGCTGTTTGGGGGGGGTTTTGCCGGAAAAGATCGCGATTAAAACGCTTGTTTTAATCACTTTGTCCCGTTTCCTCAGCAAACAATTGACCTGCTTCCTCCAGCACTCTCGCTGCGTTCGCGCTGTTGCTCCTCATATTTTCTCCTCTGATGTTCACAAAACACGGTTTGAAAGTATCCCCCCCGACAGCAGAGCTGTTTGGGGGGCTGTTTGTCCAAAAATAAAGTGCAAAAACCGTCTTATTTGCTCCACTTTGTCCAAATTCGTCCCAAACTTTTGCGTCCACACATACACTGCTCACTCTCAATGCGCTCCTAGCGGGCGTGATCAGAGCGTTAACGCAGTGAGCCACTGGACCTGAGTACTCAAACATGCCTACTTTTGCATCTTAGACACTCTGAATTCACTAAATGTACAACTTTTTCTCCATCAAAATGAACAAATGAGACATGAAATAACATCTACAGATCAAGACGAAGCGAATGGAAGCGGTCCCAGCCTCGTAGCTTTGAACAGCTGTGATCGCAGGAAAATGCTGTTACAAAGATTTCTCAGTATATCTCCGGGACATTTCCCTGGCTTTCCCACCGTCACAATGGACAAACGAGACATGAAATAACATCAACAGATCAAGACAAAGCGAATGGAAGTACCCCCGGAGTCATAGCATGTGTAAATCGAGACGAAACATCTCTCTCTCCCCCGCCTGCTTGCGAAGGGGAGGGGCAGTTTACACAAACACACGCAGCTGCTGCATGCAGCAACGCACACAGAGGGAGGAGATGGCAGAGAGAATGCACTCCCCTGAAAACTCCCCATGAATTCCTCCAGACTCAGAAAATGTAAAAGTTCACTTTTTGGAGATCCATAGAAAAAGGGTGAAAATGGAAAAAAGTATTCGAAAATAGTGCCTCATAAGGCGGGTAGAGTCCCTTGAAAACTCCCCTTGAATTCCTCCAGACTCAGAAAAAGTCAAAGTTGACTTTTTGGAGATCCATAGAAAAAGGGTAAAAATGAAAAAAAGTATGCCACAGCATGGATTCGAACACGCGACCAACCGCATCCAGGGGCGAGCATTAACGCAGTGAGCCACTGGACCTGAGTACTCAAACATGTCTACTTTTGCATCTTAGAAACTCTGAATTCACTAAATGTACAACTTTTTCTCCATCGAAATGAACAACTGAGACATTAAATAACATCTACAGATCAAGACGGAGCGAATGGAAGCGGTCCCAGCCCCGTAGCTGCGAACAGGTGTGATCGCAGGAAAATGCTGTTACAAAGATTTCTCAGTATATCTCCGGGGCATTTCCCTGGCTTTCCCACCGTCACAATGGACAAACGAGACATGAAATAACATCAACAGATCAAGACGACGCGAATGGAAGTACCCCCGGAGTCATAGCATGTGTAAATCGAGACGAAACATCTCTCTCTCCCCTGCCTGCTTGCGAGGGGGAGGGGCAGTTTACACACACACACAGCTGCTGCATGCAGCAACGCACACACAGGGAGGAGATGGCAGAGAGAACGCACTCCCCTGAAAACTCCCCTTGAATTCCTCCAGACTCAGAAAATGTAAAAGTTCACTTTTTGGAGATCCATAGAATAAGGGTGAAAATTGAAAAAAGTATTCGAAAATAGTGCCTCATAAGGCGGGTAGAGTCCCTTGAAAACTCCCCTTGAATTCCTCCAGACTCAGAAAAAGTCAAAGTTGACTTTTTGGAGATCCATAGAAAAAGGGTGAAAATGAAAAAAAGTATGCCACAGCATGGATTCGAACACGCGACCAACCGCATCCAGGGGCGAGCGTTTTTTTTTTCTTTTTTTTCTCTATTATCAAAATGTTTTCACACAGATTAAACAAACACTCACATTGCATAACAAATCCCCCAAAAAGAAGAGGACCCCAATGCATTTAATACAAAGTATACATCACAGTCCTATCTTGTCTTTCACTTCCCCGACATTCCTAATCCACCATTCTTTTACATTTATTCCCCTTTCACAGGTCATCATTCCTTATTTTTCAAAATTATACTTAAGCTTTCCATCATTCACTTCTATCAGTGTACAACCATCAACATGTTCTTTCATGAACATCTCATTATCTTTGTACACATATAACATTCCAACAACCCTCATTATATTCCTCTTCATAATTCCCCACACTCCATCCACTCTCCCCTCATAGTGTGCTACATTCCTTCTTATTTTCACCGCATATCTTGCCTGGCTTAAACATAGATTTAACATATCAACATTGCACCCATCCCTTCTCCCACTCAACCCAAACAACCACAATTCTTTCCACTCTAGACATTTTAACACCCCTTCATCCCAGCACCTGCATATCAATTCTTTTATTTTCCCAAAGAACCCCCTTAATTCCCCACACTCAAAAAACTCATGCATACAATTCTCCACTCCCACCTTACACACATCACATTCTCTCTTAACCTCTTTGTCAAACATACTTATTATTAAATTGTTGAACACCCTGTTGTGCCTTAAACAGAAATCAAAGTGCTCACCCTCCACACTATTCCCTTTCACTCTCAGATTCACCCACATCTTTTTCACATCCATTCCCCCCATCACCTTTTCCCATACCTTTTCTGATGCTGGTCTCCTTGCATCCCCCTTCCCAAGGGTTTTGTATATCCTTTTCGTGCTAAGGTCTCCCAGCTTCACCCCTTCACCCACATATAGCGCTACCTCACTTTCGCCCCCTCCCACCTTCTTGCTCTCCACCATCCTCCTCCATTCCACCGGCATCCCCTCTTTGATGCTCTCCATCATGCCTTCTGCTGTCCTTCCCCCCATTAACAGATTATTTTCCCTTGTCCCATCAACAATAACTTGAGCCCTCATGAACCCCGGAACATACTCATAGACTAGGTCTCTTATTACCCTAAATCCAGCCCTCCACATTGGTAAATTAAATAATACTTCGCCCTCTTTCATTATCCTATAGTTTTGGAATATGGGTTGTTTCCATACCTGCTGCGCATTCTCACATTCATACTTCACATTCCCCAAGAACTCTCCCCACGCATTCATCACCTCCCTTTGAAAATCATTCATTCCATTCATCCACCCTTTCTTAAAGCGCATAAATATCCCACTGTCCCCACACCCCCCTCCTTTATTTATACTGTCTCTCAAAAATTCTTTCCACACATGCTTATTTCCCTTATTTAGATATTTTATCATCGTTTTGACCCTCATTGCTTTCATCTTCCTTTCCACATTTATTAGTTTTAGCCCCCCATCTTTATAGTCATTCTCTAGAACCTCCCTAGCTATCCTCACTCCCTTCCCCTCCCACATGAACTCACTCACTATTTTATTTACCTCTTTTATTACTCTGTCTGGCACCTCCATTACACTCATTACATAAACTAGCTTGCTCATGATGAGACCATTTACTACTATAACTTTCCCCCTCAGTTTTAATCTCCTCAGTTTCCAGAAGCTTAGGGTCTTTTTTAAACTACCCACCACTCCCTCATATTGCACATCCCTCCCCTCTATGTCCTTCAAACCCACATTAATACCCAGTACCCTAATATATTCCTTATTCTCTTTTAAACCTAACTCCTCTCTCCCTACATCACCATTTCCCAGCACCATGTACTCTGACTTTTCCATATTAATTTTAGCCCCTGAAGCTCTTCCATATATCTCCACACTCTCTAAGACCCCTCTTACACTTTCCATGTCTCTTACGGTGATTGTATTATCATCCGCATATTGGAATACTACACTTATCCCTCCCCCCGGCACCATCACCCCCTTTACCCTCTCATTCTGTTGTAGCAAAGCCGCAAGGGGCTCCGCTGATAATGCATAGAGCATCGCCGATAGAGGGCATCCCTGCCGGACGGATCTCCCTAACTTAAATACATTTGTGATGATCCCATTAACCTTAACGCAACTCATGGCTTTCCTATATATTCTCCTTATCCACCCAACAAACCCCCTCCCAAACCCTGCTTTTACCAAAACCCTGAATAAATAAACGTGATTAACCCTATCGAACGCCTTGTTCAGATCTAAGCTTACCAACACCCCTCCTTCTCCACCCTTCATATGATTTACCGTGTCCCTAATACTACAAACTGTGTCACATATATCCCTTCCAGGAATACTATATGCCTGGGTGCTCCCCACCACCGCACCAATAACCCTCTTCATTCTATTGGATAACACCCGTGCCATAATCTTATAATCCCCATTCAACATACTTAACGGCCTATAGTTCCCTAATTTATCCCTACTACCCTTTTTGTACAATATGCTAATCACCCCTGTTGACAATCCGTCCGGCAGTTCATCCTTCTCTTCGAAGCTCTTAAACAACTCCTTCAACATTGGGACTAGCACAGCCTTAAATTCCATGTAGAACTCTGCAGTTAGGCCATCTAGTCCCGGGCTTTTATTTTTGCCCATGCCATCTATTGCTGCCTCTATTTCCTCTTTTCCCATCTCCCCTTCGCACAACTCTCTTCCTTCTTCTGTCAACACCGCCCTTATGCTCCCCAGAGTCTTTTCCAGGCTCTCTTTTTCATTAACTTCCTCCTGGAAGAGCTCTCTATAAAACTCTTCCACCCTCTTAACTATCCCTACTAAGTCTTTAATAATCTCACCCCCCTTACCCTCTATCTGCCTAATCTGATTGTTCCCCTGCTTCCTATTCTCCATCCCTAAGAAAAAACCTGTACATTTTTCCCCTTCAACTAAATATCTTGCCCTACTCCTGACGATTGCCCCCATACACCTCTCTCTTTCCACTATCCCTAACTCATCCCTAAGACTATTGTAGACCCCTAAATCTCTCCCTACCTCTCCCTCTATCTTCTCTGCTTCTTTATTTAGTTCCTCTTTTAACCTCTCCTCCCTCTCTCTCCCTCTTTTATTTCTTCCACAACTGAACTTTATGCTCATTTTTTTTATTTCTCTTTTTAGGCCCTCCCACCATTCTCCTTCATCCTCACCATCCATTTTCTCTTGCTTCCTTAACCATTCATTCATCATCTTTTTGTATTTCTCATCCTTAAGCAGAGCAGCGTTTAGGCACCACACCCCTCCCCCTCTTCCCTTACATCCATCATCCAGCTTAAAGCCAAGGATAACATGATCACTCAAGCTAGTCGTTGTATGTTTAAAAGTCCCCACCTTCCCACCTATCCTTCCCTTGCACAGCACCAAGTCTATCCTACTCTGCTTCAACACACCCCCCACCACCTGTTTTCTAGTATATACCCTCTCATCCAAATTCCTTTCTCTCCACACATCTCTTAAGCCGTTCTCCCTCATCAGTTTCTCCAATGCACCTCGTGAGGAGTCATTTCTATAACTCATCCCACCCGCCACATCAATCCTTCCACACCTCACATTGAAATCACCCACCACCACACAATTTCCCCCACACTTCCCATCCAGACCCTCAAAAAAACTCTTTCTTTCTTTCTCCACATTAGGCGCATGAATATTCATCAGTCTATACATTTCCCCCATATAACCAAACTCTGCAATAATCATCCTTCCTTTTCCATCATCCTCCACCTTTTTCACACTTTCCACTTTTCCCATTCTAAACAATATTGCCACCCCTCTTGCATTCAAACCACCATTATTGAAAAATACCCTCCCCATCCATCCCATTATCACATCACCCACACTTTCATTGTCCCAGTGTGTCTCCTGTAGGCATATGACATCAGCTGTACATAGCAGTAAAGCCCTGTCCCTTCTGTCCTTTGTTTTTAGCCCCCGGCCATTAAATGTACATATCGTCACCATTGCATGTAAAGTTTGAAAAAAAAATTCTGTTCCCACTTGTCCTTCTTTTCCAGGCCACAGCCGTTGAAAGAAACAATCTTCACCATTGTTATTTAAAGGGGATTAGCGTTGGAGTATTCCAAAAGTTCTCCTTCAGCTCACCTTTCGCTGTCCAGTTCATCTCCACCGACTCCTTTCACATTCTTCTCCACTTGTGAACGTGTTTTCACTTTCCCTCTCACGGTTATTGCTGATGGTTTTGAGTCACCTCCTCCGACCCTCGATCCCTCTCTCCCAGGCGTCATCGGACTCCTACTCCGTCCCCTGGTCCTCGGAACCTCGACCCGCTCCTCGATCTCCTGCTCTCCCACCGTCACCTCTATGATTTCGTCATCGTCCTTCAAGAGCAACGTAATTTCATCTTCCACTCTCTGCTCCCCCACCTTCTCCGCTTCTTCTCTCTCCTCCGCCACCATCACCGATTCTCCTCTCTCCTCCACCGCCGTCACCTCCTCCTTCTTCTCCACACCTTCGCCGTTCGGACTTTTCTTTCTCTCCGTCTTTGTTTTCTTCTTTTTCACCTTCCCTTTCCCCACTGTCTGTGTCCCCTCATTTCCCTCCTCCGCTACCCCCTCATGTTGTCTTTTCTTCCCTCCTTCCTTCTGTTCCCCCCCTATTTCTTTCTGCCCCACCGCCACCACCACTACCTTCTCTCCCTCTATCACTTCCTCAACCTCCTCATCCTCCCCCCCCCCTCTTCTTTATCCACCTCTTCCACCTCCTGCTCCACTTCCTCCTCCACATTGTACCTCTCCCTCTCCCCCTCCTTTTCAGGCCTGGCCTGTTCTCTCCTTCTCACCCTCTCTTCCCCAGCACAATCCCTCGCAAAATGCCCAACACCCCCACACCTGTAACATTTTATCTCCGGACACTCCCTAAAAATGTGCCCCGCCCTTAGACAGTTTCTGCACACCGCCACCTGTCTGTCATGTATGACCCTTACGTATTCTGCCCCCCCCTCCACTCTAAATTGTGTCGAGTACGGCAGTGATGTTACCTTCTCATTAAGAGAAACTTTGAGGAAGCGTGTCCCGTCCGCTATCCTCATCCCCTCCCTGGTGTTCTTTACATAACGTCTTTTGATGGGCGAAACCGCCTTAACCCCCCACTCAAACAGCCTCCTCAGGATCTGGTCATCCTCGATATATATCGGCATGTACATAAAGGACACCATCACCTCCATCGCAGTTAACTCCTCTGCCTTTATAACCACCCCCTTCACCCTCAGCCCCTCCAGCAATCTCTTCTTTCCCTCCACATATCTCATTGTCACCTCATACCTTTCCCCCTTCAGCCTGCATCCCAGCACCTCCCCACACTCATCCTGTATTTCACACAGCATGTCCAACATTGTAATCTTTCCCAAGCCCCCCTCCACCGTCACCGCCAGTGTCAGATCCGCCCGGTAACTAATGTCCTCATTCCCTTCTCCCACCCTTCCCCCCCTCTCTTTTACTTGGCTACTGCCCTGTTTCAAACTGTTTCTCTCTTTTTCTCCGTCCGTTTTCTTTCTTTGTCCAGGACCCTCCTCTTTCCTTCCGTCGTCTCCATTCACGAACTTTTGTCCTTCTCCCGTGTTCTCCCGGCTTTCCTCCTCTTCTGTTCTTCTCTGCGCACTCTCCTGTGCATTTTCTGACCCTCCGCTTGTCTTTAGAGCCTCGCCGCTCTTCCCTGCGCGTTCCTTAATGCCTCCGCTGCTATTCCTCGCGCCCTCTTCCGGGTTCTGTTCCGCTCCGCAATGTCCTCCTCCCAGTCTCTTTGAAGCCGTTGTTGTGCTTGTTCCGGATTGAAATGCACCCATCTCCTCTTCTCTCTCCATAATTCCCTTCTTTCCAGCCTTTCCTTTCATTAGTCCGGCTTTTTCCGCCTCTCTTTCCTCCCGGCTCCTCTCATCCAGCTTCCTCTCCAGCAGCAGCTTCGCTTTCTCCTCTTCATTCCTTATATTTCCCATCATGCAGGCCGCCTCTCTTACATCCTTTCCTTGTGTAGAGCCCTCAGCATCCGTCTGCATTGTCGGTTTTCCTCCCGTTTCTCCAGCATGCTCCGCTGCATTCAGCTCGGCTTCTCCCGCTTTCTTTGCCGCCCCCCGCATTCCAGACATTCCAGACATTCCAGGATTCACGTCCTTATTCTCCGTTCTTTTCTCCATTTTCTCCACAACGCACCTTCAATGTTTGTCCCCCCAGACAGCTGAGCTGTTTGGGGGGGGGTTTTGCCGGAAAAGATCGCGATTAAAACGCTTGTTTTAAACACTTTGTCCCGTTTCCTCAGCAAACAATTGACCTGCTTCCTCCAGCACTCTCGCTGCGTTCGCGCTGTTGCTCCTCGTATTTTCTCCTCTGATGTTCACAAAACACGGTTTGAAAGTATCCCCCCCGACAGCAGAGCTGTTTGGGGGGCTGTTTGTCCAAAAATAAAGTGCAAAAACCGTCTTATTTGCTCCACTTTGTCCAAATTCGTCCCAAACTTTTGCGTCCACACATACACTGCTCACTCTCAATGCGCTCCTAGCGGGCGTGATCAGAGCGTTAACGCAGTGAGCCACTGGACCTGAGTACTCAAACATGCCTACTTGTGCATCTTAGAAACTCTGAATTCACTAAATGTACAACTTTTTCTTCATCAAAATGAACAAATTAGACATTAAATAACATCTACAGATCAAGACGAAGCGAATGGAAGCGGTCCCAGCCTCGTAGCTGTGAACAGCTGTGATCGCAGGAAAATGCTGTTACAAAGATTTCTCAGTATATCTCCGGGACATTTCCCTGATTTTCCCACCGTCACAATGGACAAACGAGACATGAAATAACATCAACAGATCAAGACGAAGCGAATGGAAGTAGCCCCGGAGTCATAGCATGTGTAAATCGAGACGAAAGATCTCTCTCTCCCCCGCCTGCCTGCGAGTGGGAGGGGCAGTTTACACACACACGCAGCTGCTGCATGTAGCAACGCACACACAGGGAGGAGATGGCAGAGAGAACGCACTCCCCTGAAAACTCCCCTTGAATTCCTCCAGACTCAGAAAATGTAAAAGATCACTTTTTGGAGATCCATAGAAAAAGGGTGAAAATGAAAAACAGTATTCAAAAATAGTGCCTCATAAGTCGGGTAGAGTCCCTTGAAAACTCCCCTTGAATTCCTCCAGACTCAGAAAATGTAAAAGATCAATTTTTGGAGATCCATAAAAAAAAGGGTGAAAATGAAAAAAAGAATGCCACAGCATGGATTCGAACACGCAACCAACCGCATCCAGGGGTGAGCATTAACGCAGTGAGCCACTGGACCTGAGTACTCAAACATGCCTACTTCTGCATCTTAGACACTCTGATTCACTAAATGTACAACTTTTTCTTTATCAAAATGAACAAATGAGACATTAAATAACATCTACAGATCAAGACGAAGCGAATGGAAGCGGTCCCAGCCTCGTAGCTGTGAACAGCTGTGATCGCAGGAAAATGCTGTTACAAAGATTTCTCAGTAGCCTATATCTCCGGGCCATTTCCCTGGCTTTCCCACCGTCACAATGGACAAACGAGACATGAAATAACATCAACAGATCAAGACGAAGCAAACTGAAGTACCCCCGGAGTCATAGCATGTGTAAATCGAGACGAAACATCTCTCTCTCCCCCGCCTGCTTGCGAGGGGGAGGGGCAGTTTACACACACACGCAGCTGCTGCATGCAGCAACGCACACACAGGGAGGAGATGTTAGAGAGAACGCACTCCCCTGAAAACTCCCCTTGAATTCCTCCAGACTCAGAAAATGTAAAAGATCACTTTTTGGAGATCCATAGAAAAAGGGTGAAAATGAAAAAAAGTATGCCACAGCATGGATTCGAAGACGCGACCAACCGCATCCAGGGGCGAGCGTTAACGCAGTGAGCCACTGGACATGAGTACTCAAACATGCCAACTTGTGCATCTTAGACACTCTGAATTCACTAAATGTACAACTTTTTCTCCATCAAAATGAACAAATGAGACATGAAATAACATCTACAGATCAAGACGAAGCGAATGGAAGTACCCCCGGAGTCATAGCATGTGTACATCGAGACTAAACATCTCTCTCTCCCCCGCCTGCTTGCGAAGGGGAGGGGCAGTTTACACACACACGCAGCTGCTGCATGCAGCAACGCACACACAGGGAGGAGATGGCAGAGAGAACGCACTCCCCTGAAAACTCCCCTTGAATTCCTCCAGACTCAGAAAATGTAAAAGATCACTTTTTGGAGATCCATCGAAAAAGGGTGAAAATGAAAAACAGTATTCAAAAATAGTGCTTCATAAGTCGGGTAGAGTCCCTTGAAAACTCCCCTTGAATTCCTCCAGACTCAGAAAATGTAAAAGATCAATTTTTGGAGATCCATAGAAAAAGGGTGAAAATGAAAAAAAGAATGCCACAGCATGGATTCGAGCACGCGACCAACCGCATCCAGGGGCGAGCATTAACGCAGTGAGCCACTGGACCTGAGTACTCAAACATGCCTACTTGTGCATCTTAGATACTCTGAATTCACTAAATGTACAACTTTTTCTCCATCAAAATGAACAAATGAGACATTAAATAACATCTACAGATCAAGACGAAGCGAATGGAAGCGGTCCCAGCCTCGTAGCTGTGAACAGCTGTGATCGCAGGAAAATGCTGTTACAAAGATTTCTCAGTATATCTCCGGGACATTTCCCTGGCTTTCCCACCGTCACAATGGACAAACGAGACATGAAATAACATCAACAGATCAAGACGAAGCGAATGGAAGTACCCCCGGAGTCATAGCATGTGTACATCGAGACTAAACATCTCTCTCTCCCCCGCCTGCTTGCGAAGGGGAGGGGCAGTTTACACACACACGCAGCTGCTGCATGCAGCAACGCACACACAGGGAGGAGATGGCAGAGAGAACGCACTCCCCTGAAAACTCCCCTTGAATTCCTCCAGACTCAGAAAATGTAAAAGATCACTTTTTGGAGATCCATCGAAAAAGGGTGAAAATGAAAAACAGTATTCAAAAATAGTGCCTCATAAGTCGGGTAGAGTCCCTTGAAAACTCCCCTTGAATTCCTCCAGACTCAGAAAATGTAAAAGATCAATTTTTGGAGATCCATAGAAAAAGGGTGAAAATGAAAAAAAGAATGCCACAGCATGGATTCGAGCACGCGACCAACCGCATCCAGGGGCGAGCATTAACGCAGTGAGCCACTGGACCTGAGTACTCAAACATGCCTACTTGTGCATCTTAGACACTCTGAATTCACTAAATGTACAACTTTTTCTCCATCAAAATGAACAAATGAGACATTAAATAACATCTACAGATCAAGACGAAGCGAAAGGAAGCGGTCCCAGCCTCGTAGCTGTGAACAGCTGTGATCGCAGGAAAATGCTGTTACAAAGATTTCTCAGTATAACTCCGAGACATTTCCCTGGCTTTCCCACCGTCACAATGGACAAACGAGACATGAAATAACATCAACAGATCAAGACGAAGCGAATGGAAGTACCCCCGGAGTCATAGCATGTGTAAATCGAGACGAAATATCTCTCTCTCCCCCGCCTGCTTGCGAGTGGGAGGGGCAGTTTACACACACACGCAGCTGCTGCATGCAGCAACGCACACACAGGGAGGAGATGGCAGAGAGAACGCACTCCCCTGAAAACTCCCCTTGAATTCCTCCAGACTCCGAAAATGTAAAAGATCTATTTTTGGAGATCCATAGAAAAAAGGGTGAAAATGAAAAAAAGTATGCCACAGCATGGATTCAAACACGCGACCAACCGCATCCAGGGGCGAGCGTTAACGCAGTGAGCCACTGGACCTGAGTACTCAAACATGCCTACTTGTGCATCTTAGACACTCTGAATTCACTAAATGTACAACTTTTTCTCAATCAAAATGAACAAATGAGACATGAAATAACATCTACAGATCAAGACGAAGCGAATCCAAGCGGTCCCAGCCTCGTAGCTGTGAACAGCTGTGATCGCAGGAAAATGCTGTTACAAAGATTTCTCAGTATAACTCCAGGACATTTCCCTGACTTTCCCACCGTCACAATGGACAAACGAGACATGAAATAACATCAACAGATCAAGACGAAGCGAATGGAAGTAGCCCCGGAGTCATAGCATGTGTAAATCGAGACGAAATATCTCTCTCTCCCCCGCCTGCCTGCTAGTGGGAGGGGCAGTTTACACACACACGCAGCTGCTGCATGCAGCAACGCACACACAGGGAGGAGATGGCAGAGAGAACGCACTCCCCTGAAAACTCCCCTTGAATTCCTCCAGACTCCGAAAATGTAAAAGATCTATTTTTGGAGATCCATAGAAAAAAGGGTGAAAATGAAAAAAAGAATGCCACAGCATGGATTCAAACACGCGACCAACCGCATCCAGGGGCGAGCATTAACGCAGTGAGCCACTGGACCTGAGTACTCAAACATGCCTACTTGTGCATCTTAGACACTCTGAATTCACTAAATGTACAACTTTTTCTCCATCAAAATGAACAAATGAGACATGAAATAACATCTACAGATCAAGACGAAGCGAATGGAAGCGGTCCCAGCCTCGTAGCTGTGAACAGCTGTGATCGCAGGAAAATGCTGTTACAAAGATTTCTCAGTATATCTCCGGGACATTTCCCTGGCTTTCCCACCGTCACAATGGACAAACGAGACATGAAATAACATCAACAGATCAAGACGAAGCGAATGGAAGTACCCCCGGAGTCATAGCATGTGTAAATCGAGACGAAACATCTATCTCTCCCCCGCCTGCTTGCGAAGGGGAGGGGCAGTTTACACACACACGCAGCTGCTGCATGCAGCAACGCACACACAGGGAGGAGATGGCAGAGAGAACGCACTCCCCTGAAAACTCCCCTTGAATTCCTCCAGACTCAGAAAATGTAAAAGATCACCTTTTGGAGATCCATCGAAAAAGGGTTAAAATGAAAAAAAGTATGCCACAGCATGGATTCGAACACGCGACCAACCGCATCCAGGGGCGAGCATTAACGCAGTGAGCCACTGGACCTGAGTACTCAAACATGCCTACTTGTGCATCTTAGATACTCTGAATTCACTAAATGTACAACTTTTTCTCCATCAAAATGAACAAATGAGACATTAAATAACATCTACAGATCAAGACGAAGCGAATGGAAGCTGTCCCAGCCTCGTAGCTGTGAACAGCTGTGATCGCAGGAAAATGCTGTTACAAAGATTTATCAGTATAACTCTTGGACATTTCCCTGACTTTCCCACCGTCACAATGGACAAACGAAACATGAAATAACATCAACAGATCAAGACGAAGCGAATGGAAGTAGCCCCGGAGTCATAGCATGTGTAAATCGAGACGAAACATCTCTCTCTCCCCCGCCTGCTTGCGAAGGGGAGGGGCAGTTTACACACACACGCAGCTGCTGCATGCAGCAACGCACACAGAGGGAGGAGATGGCAGAGAGAATGCACTCCCCTGAAAACTCCCCTTGAATTCCTCCAGACTCAGAAATTGTAAAAGTTCACTTTTTGGAGATCCATAGAAAAAGGGTGAAAATGGAAAAAAGTATTCGAAAATAGTGCCTCATAAGGCGGGTAGAGTCCCTTGAAAACTCACCTTGAATTCCTCCAGACTCAGAAAAAGTCAAAGTTGACTTTTTGGAGATCCATAGAAAAAGGGTGAAAATGAAAAAAAGTATGCCACAGCATGGATTCGAACACGCGACCAACCGCATCCAGGGGCGAGCGTTAACGCAGTGAGCCACTGGACCTGAGTACTCAAACATGCCTACTTGTGCATCTTAGAAACTCTGAATTCACTAAATGTACAACTTGTTCTCCATCAAAATGAACAAATGAGACATTAAATAACATCTACAGATCAAGACGAAGCGAATGGAAGCGGTCCCAGCCTCGTAGCTGTGAACAGCTGTGATCGCAGGAAAATGCTGTTACAAAGATTTCTCAGTATATCTCCGGGACATTTCCCTGGCTTTCCCACCGTCAAAATGGACAAACGAGACATGAAATAACATCAACAGATCAAGACGAAGCGAATGAAGGTACCCCCGGAGTCATAGCATGTGTAAATCGAGACGAAACATCTCTCTCTCCCCCGCCTGCTTGCGAGGGGGAGGGGCAGTTTACACACACACACACAGCTGCTGCATGCAGCAACACAAACACAGGGAGGAGATGGCAGAGAGAACGCACTCCCCTGAAAACTCCCCTTGAATTCCTCCAGACTCAGAAAATGTAAAAGTTCACTTTTTGGAGATCCATAGAAAAAGGGTGAAAATGGAAAAAAAAGTATTCGAAAATAGTGCCTCATAAGGCGGGTAGAGTCCCTTGAAAACTCCCCTTGAATTCCTCCAGACTCAGAAAAAGTCAGTTTACCTTTTGGAGATCCATAGAAAAAGGGTGAAAATGAAAAAAAGTATGCCACAGCATGGATTCGAACACGCGACCAACCGCATCCATGGGCGAGCATTAACGCAGTGAGCCACTGGACCTGAGTACTCAAACATGCCTACTTGTGCATCTCAGACACTCTGACTTCACTAAATGTACAACTTACTTTTTCTCCATCAAAATGAACAAATGAGACATTAAATAACATCTACAGATCAAGACGAAGCGAATGGAAGTGGTCCCAGCCTCGTAGCTTTGAACAGCTGTGATCGCAGGAAAATGCTGTTACAAAGATTTCTCAGTATATATCCGGGACATTTCCCTGGCTTTCCCACCGTCACAATGGACAAACGAGACATGAAATAACATCAACAGATCAAGACGAAGTGAATGGAAGTACCCCCGGAGTCATAGCATGTGTAAATCGAGACGAAACATCTCTCTCTCCCCCGCCTGCTTGCGAAGGGGAGGGGCAGTTTACACACACACGCAGCTGCTGCATGCAGCAACGCACACACAGGGAGGAGATGGCAGAGAGAACGCACTCCCCTGAAAACTCCCCTTGAATTCCTCCAGACTCAGAAAATGTAAAAGTTCACTTTTTGGAGATCCATAGAAAAAGGGTGAAAATGGAAAAAAGTAATCGAAAATAGTGCCTCATAAGGCGGGTAGAGTCCCTTGAAAACTCCTCTTGAATTCCTCCAGACTCAGAAAAAGTCAAAGTTGACTTTTTGGAGATCCATAGAAAAAGGCTGAAAATGAAAAAAAGTATGCCACAGCATGGATTCGAACACGCGACCAACCGCATCCAGGGGCGAGCATTAACGCAGTGAGCCACTGGACCTGAGTACTCAAACATGACTACTTGTGCATCTTAGAAACTCTGAATTCACTAAATGTACAACTTACTTTTTCTCCATCAAAATGAACAAATGAGACATTAAATAACATCTACTGATCAAGACGAAGCGAATGGAAGCGGTCCCAGCCTCGTAGCTGTGAACAGCTGTGATCGCAGGAAAATGCTGTTACAAAGATTTCTCAGTATATCTCCGGGACATTTCCCTGGCTTTCCCACCGTCACAATGGACAAACGAGACATGAAATAACATCAACAGATCAAGACGAAGCGAATGGAAGTACCCCCGGAGTCATAGCATGTGTACATCGAGACGAAACATCTCTCTCTCCCCCGCCTGCTTGCGAAGGGGAGGGGCAGTTTACACACACACGCAGCTGCTGCATGCAGCAACGCACACACAGGGAGGAGATGGCAGAGAGAACGCACTCCCCTGAAAACTCCCCTTGAATTCCTCCGGACTCAGAAAATGTAAAAGTTCACTTTTTGGAGATCCATAGAAAAAAGGGTGAAAATGGAAAAAAGTATTCGAAAATAGTGCCTCATAAGGCGGGTAGAGTCCCTTGAAAACTCCTCTTGAATTCCTCCAGACTCAGAAAAAGTCAAAGTTGACTTTTTGGAGATCCATAGAAAAAGGGTGAAAATGAAAAAAAGTATGCCACAGCATGGATTCGAACACTCGAACAACCGCATCCAGGGGCGAGCATTAACGCAGTGAGCCACTGGACCTGAGTACTCAAACATGACTACTTGTGCATCTTAGAAACTCTGAATTCACTAAATGTACAACTTTTTCTCCATCAAAATGAACAAATGAGACATTAAATAACATCTACTGATCAAGACGAAGCGAATGGAAGCGGTCCCAGCCTCGTAGCTGTGAACAGCTGTGATCGCAGGAAAATGCTGTTACAAAGATTTCTCAGTATATCTCCAGGACATTTCCCTGGCTTTCCCACCGTCACAATGGACAAACGAGACATGAAATAACATCAACAGATCAAGACGAAGCGAATGGAGGTACCCCCGGAGTCATAGCATGTGTAAATCGAGACCAAACATCTCTCTCTCCCCCGCCTGCTTGCGAGAGGGAGGGGCAGTTTACACACACACGCAGCCGCTTCATGCAGCAACGCACACAGAGGGAGGAGATGGCAGAGAGAATGCACTCCCCTGAAAACTCCCCTTGAATTCCTCCAGACTCAGAAAATGTAAAAGTTCACTTTTTGGAGATCCATAGAAAAAGGGTGAAAATGAAAAAAAGAATGCCACAGCATGGATTCGAACACGCGACCAACCGCATCCAGGGGCGAGCATTAACGCAGTGAGCCACTGGACCTGAGTACTCAAACATGCCTACTTGTGCATCTTAGAAACTCTGAATTCACTAAATGTACAACTTTTTCTCCATAAAAATGAACGAATGAGACATTAAATAACATCTACAGATCAAGACGAAGCGAATGGAAGCGGTCCCAGCCTCGTAGCTGTGAACAGCTATGATCGCAGGAAAATGCTGTTACAAAGATTTCTCAGTATATCTCCGGGACATTTCCCTGGCTTTCCCACCGTCACAATGGACAAACGAGACATGAAATAACATCAACAGATCAAGACGAAGCGAATGGAAGTACCCCCGGAGTCATAGCATGTGTAAATCGAGACGAAACATCTCTCTCTCCCCCGCCTGCTTGCGAAGGGGAGGGGCAGTTTACACACACACACGCAGCTGCTGCATGCAGCAACGGACACAGAGGGAGGAGAAGGCAGAGAGAACGCACTCCCCTGAAAACTCCCCTTGAATTCCTCCAGACTCAGAAAATGTAAAAGTTCACTTTTTGGAGATCCATAGAAAAAGGGTGAAAATGGAAAAAAGTATTCGAAAATAGTGCCTCATAAGGCGGGTAGAGTCCCTTGAAAACTCCTCTTGAATTCCTCCAGACTCAGAAAAAGTCAAAGTTGACTTTTTGGAGATCCATAGAAAAAGGGTGAAAATGAAAAAAAGTATGCCACAGCATGGATTCGAACACTCGACCAACCGCATCCAGGGGCGAGCATTAACGCAGTGAGCCACTGGACCTGAGTACTCAAACATGACTACTTGTGCATCTTAGAAACTCTGAATTCACTAAATGTACAACTTTTTCTCCATCAAAATGAACAAATGAGACATTAAATAACATCTACAGATCAAGACGAAGCGAATGGAAGCGGTCCCAGCCTCGTACCTGTGAACAGCTGTGATCGCAGGAAAATGCTGTTACAAAGATTTCTCAGTATATCTCCGGGACATTTCCCTGGCTTTCCCACCGTCACAATGGACAAACGAGACATGAAATAACATCAACAGATCAAGACGACGCGAATGGAAGTACCCCCGGAGTCATAGCATGTGTAAATCGAGACGAACCATCTCTCTCTCTCCCGCCTGCTTGCGAGGGGGAGGGGCCGTTTACACACACACACAGCTGCTGCATGCAGCAACTCACACACAGGGAGGAGATGGCAGAGAGAACGCACTCCCCTGAAAACTCCCCTTGAATTCCTCCAGACTCAGAAAATGTAAAAGTTCACTTTTTGGAGATCCATAGAAAAAGGGTGAAAATGGAAAAAAGTATTCGAAAATAGTGCCTCATAAGGCGGGTAGAGTCCCTTGAAAACTCCCCTTGAATTCCTCAAGACTCAGAAAAAGTCAAAGTTGACTTTTTGGAGATCCATAGAAAAAGGGTGAAAATGAAAAAAAGTATGCCACAGCATGGATTCGAACACGCGACCAACCGCATCCAGGGGCGAGCGTTAACGCAGTGAGCCACTGGACCTGAGTACTCAAACATGCCTACTTGTGCATCTCAGACACTCTGACTTCACTAAATGTACAACTTACTTTTTCTCCATCAAAATGAACAAATGAGACATTAAATAACATCTACAGATCAAGACGAAGCGAATGGAAGTGGTCCCAGCCTCGTAGCTTTGAACAGCTGTGATCGCAGGAAAATGCTGTTACAAAGATTTCTCAGTATATATCCGGGACATTTCCCTGGCTTTCCCACCGTCACAATGGACAAACGAGACATGAAATAACATCAACAGATCAAGACGAAGTGAATGGAAGTACCCCCGGAGTCATAGCATGTGTAAATCGAGACGAAACATCTCTCTCTCCCCCGCCTGCTTGCGAAGGGGAGGGGCAGTTTACACACACACGCAGCTGCTGCATGCAGCAACGCACACACAGGGAGGAGATGGCAGAGAGAACGCACTCCCCTGAAAACTCCCCTTGAATTCCTCCAGACTCAGAAAATGTAAAAGTTCACTTTTTGGAGATCCATAGAAAAAGGGTGAAAATGGAAAAAAGTATTCGAAAATAGTGCCTCATAAGGCGGGTAGAGTCCCTTGAAAACTCCCCTTGAATTCCTCAAGACTCAGAAAAAGTCAAAGTTGACTTTTTGGAGATCCATAGAAAAAGGGTGAAAATGAAAAAAAGTATGCCACAGCATGGATTCGAACACGCGACCAACCGCATCCAGGGGCGAGCGTTAACGCAGTGAGCCACTGGACCTGAGTACTCAAACATGCCTACTTGTGCATCTCAGACACTCTGACTTCACTAAATGTACAACTTACTTTTTCTCCATCAAAATGAACAAATGAGACATTAAATAACATCTACTGATCAAGACAAAGCGAATGGAAGTACCCCCGGAGTCATAGCATGTGTAAATCGAGACGAAACATCTCTCTCTCCCCCGCCTGCTTGCGAAGGGGAGGGGCAGTTTACACACACACACGCAGCTGCTGCATGCAGCAACGGACACAGAGGGAGGAGAAGGCAGAGAGAACGCACTCCCCTGAAAACTCCCCTTGAATTCCTCCAGACTCAGAAAATGTAAAAGTTCACTTTTTGGGGATCCATAGAAAAAGGGTGAAAATGGAAAAAAGTATTCGAAAATAGTGCCTCATAAGGCGGGTAGAGTCCCTTGAAAACTCCCCTTGAATTCCTCCAGACTCAGAAAAAGTCAAAGTTGACTTTTTGGAGATCCATTGAAAAAGGCTGAAAATGAAAAAAAGTGTACCACAGCATGGATACGAACACGCGACCAACCGCATCCAGGGGCGAGCATTAACGCAGTGAGCCACTGGACCTGAGTACTCAAACATGACTACTTGTGCATCTTAGAAACTCTGAATTCACTAAATGTACAACTTACTTTTTCTCCATCAAAATGAACAAATGAGACATTAAATAACATCTACTGATCAAGACGAAGCGAATGGAAGCGGTCCCAGCCTCGTAGCTGTGAACAGCTGTGATCGCAGGAAAATGCTGTTACAAAGATTTCTCAGTATATCTCCGGGACATTTCCCTGGCTTTCCCACCGTCACAATGGACAAACGAGACATGACATAACATCAACAGATCAAGACGAAGCGAATGGAAGTACCCCCGGAGTCATAGCATGTGTAAATCGAGACGAAACATCTCTCTCTCCCCCGCCTGCTTGCAAAGGGGAGGGGCAGTTTACACACACACGCAGCTGCTGCATGCAGCAACGCACACACAGGGAGGAGATGGCAGAGAGAATGCACTCCCCTGAAAACTCCCCTTGAATTCCTCTAGACTCAGAAAATGTAAAAGTTCACTTTTTGGAGATCCATATAAAAAGGGTGAAAATGGAAAAAAGTATTCGAAAATAGTGCCTCATAAGGCGGGTAGAGTCCCTTGAAAACTCCCCTTGAATTCCTCCAGACTCAGAAAAAGTCAAAGTTGACTTTTTGGAGATCCATAGAAAAAGGGTGAAAATGAAAAAAAGTATGCCACTGCATGGATTCGAAAACGCGACCAACCGCATCCAGGGGCGAGCATTAACGCAGTGAGCCACTGGACCTGAGTACTCAAACATGCCTACTTGTGCATCTTAGAAACTCTGAATTCACTAAATGTACAACTTTTTCTCCATCAAAATGAACAAATGAGACATGAAATAACATCTACAGATCAAGACGAAGCGAATGGAAGCGGTCCCAGCCTCGTAGCTGTGAACAGCTGTGATCGCAGGAAAATGCTGTTACAAAGATTTCTCAGTATATCTCCGGGACATTTCCCATGCTTTCCCACCGTCACAATGGACAAACGAGACATGAAATAACATCAACAGATCAAGACGAAGTGAATGGAAGTACCCCCGGAGTCATAGCATGTGTAAATCGAGACGAAACATCTCTCTCTCCCCCGCCTGCTTGCGAAGGGGAGGGGGAGTTTACACACACACGCAGCTGCTGCATGCAGCAACACACACACAGGGAGGAGATGGCAGAGAGAACGCACTCCCCTGAAAACTCCCCTTGAATTCCTCCAGACTCAGAAAATGTAAAAGATCACTTTTTGGAGATCCATAGAAAAAGAGTGAAAATGAAAAAAAGAATGCCACAGCATGGATTCAAACACGCGACCAACCGCATCCAGGGGCGAGCATTAACGCAGTGAGCCACTGGACCTGAGTACTCAAACATGCCTACTTTTGCATCTTAGAAACTCTGAATTCACTAAATGTACAACTTTTTCTCCATCAAAATGAACAACTGAGACATTAAATAACATCTACAGATCAAGACGAAGCGAATGGAAGCGGTCCCAGCCTCGTAGCTGCGAACAGCTGTGATCGCAGGAAAATGCTGTTACAAAGATTTCTCAGTATATCTCCGGGACATTTCCCTGGCTTTCCCACCGTCACAATGGACAAACGAGACATGAAATAACATCAACAGATCAAGACAACGCGAATGGAAGTACCCCCGGAGTCATAGCATGTGTAAATCGAGACGAAACATCTCTCTCTCCCCCGCCTGCTTGCGAGGGGGAGGGGCAGTTTACACACACACACAGCTGCTGCATGCAGTAACGCACACACAGGGAAGAGATGGCAGAGAGAACGCACTCCCCTGAAAACTCCCCTTGAATTCCTCCAGACTCAGAAAAAGTCAAAGTTGACTTTTTGGAGATCCATAGAAAAAGGGTGAAAATAAAAAAAAGTATGCCACAGCATGGATTCGAACACGCGACCAACCGCATACAGGGGCGAGCGTTAACGCAGTGAGCCACTGGACATGAGTACTCAAACATGCCTACTTTTGCATCTTAGACACTCTGAATTCACTAAATGTACAACTTTTTTTCCATCAAAATGAACAAATGAGACATGAAATAACATCTACAGATCAAGACGAAGCGAATGGAAGCGGTCCCAGCCTCGTAGCTGTGATCGCAGGAAAATGCTGTTACAAAGATTTCTCAGTATATCTCCGGGACATTTCCCTGGCTTTCCCACCGTCACAATGGACTAATGAGACATGAAATAACATCAACAGATCAAGACGAAGCGAATGGAAGCGGTCCCAGCCTCGTAGCTGTGATCGCAGGAAAATGCTGTTACAAAGATTTCTCAGTATATCTCCGGGACATTTCCCTGGCTTTCCCACCGTCACAATGGACAAACGAGACATGAAATAACATCAACAGATCAAGACGAAGCGAATGGAAGTACCCCCGGAGTCATAGCATGTGTAAATCGAGACGAAACATCTCTCTTTCCCCCGCCTGCTTGCGAAGGGGAGGGGCAGTTTACACACACACACGCAGCTGCTGCATGCAGCAACGTACACACAGGGAGGAGATGGCAGAGAGAATGCACTCCCCTGAAAACTCCCCTTGAATTCCTCCAGACTCAGAAAATGTAAAAGTTCACTTTTTGGAGATCCATAGAAAAAGGGTGAAAATGGAAAAAAGTATTCGAAAATAGTGCCTCATAAGGCGGGTAGAGTCCCTTGAAAACTCCCCTTGAATTCCTCCAGACTCAGAAAAAGTCAAAGTTGACTTTTTGGAGATCCATAGAAAAAGGGTGAAAATGAAAAAAAGTATGCCACAGCATGGACTCGAACACACGACCAACCGCATCCAGGGGCGAGCGTTAACGCAGTGAGCTACTGGACCTGAGTACTCAAACACGCCTACTTGTGCATCTTAGACACTCTGAATTCACTAAATGTACAACTTTTTCTCCATCAAAATGAACAAAGGAGACATTAAATAACATCTACAGATCAAGACGAAGCGAATGGAAGCGGTCCCAGCCTCGTAGCTGTGAACAGCTGTGATCGCAGGAAAATGCTGTTACAAAGATTTCTCAGTATATCTCCGGGACATTTCCCTGGCTTTCCCACCGTCACAATGGACAAACGAGACATGAAATAACATCAACAGATCAAGACGAAGCGAATGGAGGTACCCCCGGAGTCATAGCATGTGTAAATCGAGACGAAACATCTCTCTCTCACCCGCCTGCTTGCGAGGGGGAGGGGCAATTTACACACACACGCAGCTGCTGCATGCAGCAACACACACACAGGGAGGAGATGGCAGAGAGAACGCACTCCCCTGAAAACTCCCCTTGAATTCCTCCAGACTCAGAAAAAGTCAAAGTTGACTTTTTGGAGATCCATAGAAAAAGGGTGAAAATGAAAAAAAGTATGCCACAGCATGGATTCGAACACGCGACCAACCGCATCCAGGGGCGAGCGTTAACACAGTGAGCCACTGGACATGAGTACTCCAACATGCCTACTTGTGCATCTTAGACACTCTGAATTTACTAAATGTACAACTTTTTCTCCATCAAAATGAACAAATGAGACATTAAATAACATCTACAGATCAAGTCGAAGCGAATGGAAGCGGTCCCAGCCTCGTAGCTGTGAACAGCTGTGATCGCAGGAAAATGCTGTTACAAAGATTTCTCAGTATATCTCCGGGACATTTCCCTGGCTTTCCCACCATCACAATGGACAGACGAGACATGAAATAACATCAACAGATCAAGACGAATCGAATGGAAGTACCCCCGGAGTCATAGCATGTGTAAATCGAGACGAAACATCTCTCTCTCCCCCGCCTGCTTGCGAAGGGGAGGGGCAGTTTACACACACACACGCAGCTGCTGCATGCAGCAACGCACACACAGGGAGGAGATGGCAGAGAGAACGCACTCCCCTGAAAACTCCCCTTGAATTCCTCCAGACTCAGAAAATGTAAAAGATCACTTTTTGGAGATCCATAGAAAAAGGGTGAAAATGAAAAAAAGAATGCCACAGCATGGATTCGAACACACGACCAACCGCATCCAGGGGCGAGCATTAACGCAGTGAGCCACTGGACCTGAGTACTCAAACATGCCTACTTTTGCATCTTAGAAACTCTGAATTCACTAAATGTACAACTTTTTCTCCATCAAAATGAACAAATGAGACATTAAATAACATCTACAGATCAAGACGAAGCGAATGGAAGCGGTCCCAGCCTCGTAGCTGCGAACAGCTGTGATCGCAGGAAAATGCTGTTACAAAGATTTCTCAGTATATCTCCGGGACATTTCCCTGGCTTTCCCACCGTCACAATGGACAAACGAGACATGAAATAACATCAACAGATCAAGACGACGCGAATAGAAGTACCCCCGGAGTCATAGCATGTGTAAATCGAGACGAAACATCTCTCTCTCCCCCGCCTGCTTGCGAGGGGGAGGGGCAGTTTACACACACACACAGCTGCTGCATGCAGCAACGCACACACAGGGAGGAGATGGCAGAGAGAATGCACTCCCCTGAAAACTCCCCTTGAATTCCTCCAGACTCAGAAAATGTAAAAGTTCACTTTTTGGAGATCCATAGAAAAAGGGTGAAAATGGAAAAAAGTATTCGAAAATAGTGACTCATAAGGCGGGTAGAGTCCCTTGAAAACTCCCCTTGAATTCCTCCAGACTCAGAAAAAGTCAAAGTTGACTTTTGGAGATCAATAGAAAAAGGGTGAAAATGAAAAAAAGTATGCCACAGCATGGATTCGAACACGCGACCAACCGCATCCAGGGGCGAGCATTAACGCAGTGAGCCACTGGACCTAAGTACTCAAACATGCTTACTTGTGCATCTTAGAAACTCTGAATTCACTAAATGTACAACTTTTTCTTCATCAAAATGAACAAATTAGACATTAAATAACATCTACAGATCAAGACGAAGCGAATGGAAGCGGTCCCAGCCTCGTAGCTGTGAACAGCTGTGATCGCAGGAAAATGCTGTTACAAAGATTTCTCAGTATATCTCCGGGACATTTCCCTGATTTTCCCACCGTCACAATGGACAAACGAGACATGAAATAACATCAACAGATCAAGACGAAGCGAATGGAAGTAGCCCCGGAGTCATAGCATGTGTAAATCGAGACGAAAGATCTCTCTCTCCCCCGCCTGCCTGCGAGTGGGAGGGGCAGTTTACACACACACGCAGCTGCTGCATGTAGCAACGCACACACAGGGAGGAGATGGCAGAGAGAACGCACTCCCCTGAAAACTCCCCTTGAATTCCTCCAGACTCAGAAAATGTAAAAGATCACTTTTTGGAGATCCATAGAAAAAGGGTGAAAATGAAAAACAGTATTCAAAAATAGTGCCTCATAAGTCGGGTAGAGTCCCTTGAAAACTCCCCTTGAATTCCTCCAGACTCAGAAAATGTAAAAGATCAATTTTTGGAGATCCATAAAAAAAAGGGTGAAAATGAAAAAAAGAATGCCACAGCATGGATTCGAACACGCAACCAACCGCATCCAGGGGTGAGCATTAACGCAGTGAGCCACTGGACCTGAGTACTCAAACATGCCTACTTCTGCATCTTAGACACTCTGATTCACTAAATGTACAACTTTTTCTTTATCAAAATGAACAAATGAGACATTAAATAACATCTACAGATCAAGACGAAGCGAATGGAAGCGGTCCCAGCCTCGTAGCTGTGAACAGCTGTGATCGCAGGAAAATGCTGTTACAAAGATTTCTCAGTAGCCTATATCTCCGGGCCATTTCCCTGGCTTTCCCACCGTCACAATGGACAAACGAGACATGAAATAACATCAACAGATCAAGACGAAGCAAACTGAAGTACCCCCGGAGTCATAGCATGTGTAAATCGAGACGAAACATCTCTCTCTCCCCCGCCTGCTTGCGAGGGGGAGGGGCAGTTTACACACACACGCAGCTGCTGCATGCAGCAACGCACACACAGGGAGGAGATGTTAGAGAGAACGCACTCCCCTGAAAACTCCCCTTGAATTCCTCCAGACTCAGAAAATGTAAAAGATCACTTTTTGGAGATCCATAGAAAAAGGGTGAAAATGAAAAAAAGTATGCCACAGCATGGATTCGAAGACGCGACCAACCGCATCCAGGGGCGAGCGTTAACGCAGTGAGCCACTGGACATGAGTACTCAAACATGCCAACTTGTGCATCTTAGACACTCTGAATTCACTAAATGTACAACTTTTTCTCCATCAAAATGAACAAATGAGACATGAAATAACATCTACAGATCAAGACGAAGCGAATGGAAGTACCCCCGGAGTCATAGCATGTGTACATCGAGACTAAACATCTCTCTCTCCCCCGCCTGCTTGCGAAGGGGAGGGGCAGTTTACACACACACGCAGCTGCTGCATGCAGCAACGCACACACAGGGAGGAGATGGCAGAGAGAACGCACTCCCCTGAAAACTCCCCTTGAATTCCTCCAGACTCAGAAAATGTAAAAGATCACTTTTTGGAGATCCATCGAAAAAGGGTGAAAATGAAAAACAGTATTCAAAAATAGTGCTTCATAAGTCGGGTAGAGTCCCTTGAAAACTCCCCTTGAATTCCTCCAGACTCAGAAAATGTAAAAGATCAATTTTTGGAGATCCATAGAAAAAGGGTGAAAATGAAAAAAAGAATGCCACAGCATGGATTCGAGCACGCGACCAACCGCATCCAGGGGCGAGCATTAACGCAGTGAGCCACTGGACCTGAGTACTCAAACATGCCTACTTGTGCATCTTAGATACTCTGAATTCACTAAATGTACAACTTTTTCTCCATCAAAATGAACAAATGAGACATTAAATAACATCTACAGATCAAGACGAAGCGAATGGAAGCGGTCCCAGCCTCGTAGCTGTGAACAGCTGTGATCGCAGGAAAATGCTGTTACAAAGATTTCTCAGTATATCTCCGGGACATTTCCCTGGCTTTCCCACCGTCACAATGGACAAACGAGACATGAAATAACATCAACAGATCAAGACGAAGCGAATGGAAGTACCCCCGGAGTCATAGCATGTGTACATCGAGACTAAACATCTCTCTCTCCCCCGCCTGCTTGCGAAGGGGAGGGGCAGTTTACACACACACGCAGCTGCTGCATGCAGCAACGCACACACAGGGAGGAGATGGCAGAGAGAACGCACTCCCCTGAAAACTCCCCTTGAATTCCTCCAGACTCAGAAAATGTAAAAGATCACTTTTTGGAGATCCATCGAAAAAGGGTGAAAATGAAAAACAGTATTCAAAAATAGTGCCTCATAAGTCGGGTAGAGTCCCTTGAAAACTCCCCTTGAATTCCTCCAGACTCAGAAAATGTAAAAGATCAATTTTTGGAGATCCATAGAAAAAGGGTGAAAATGAAAAAAAGAATGCCACAGCATGGATTCGAGCACGCGACCAACCGCATCCAGGGGCGAGCATTAACGCAGTGAGCCACTGGACCTGAGTACTCAAACATGCCTACTTGTGCATCTTAGACACTCTGAATTCACTAAATGTACAACTTTTTCTCCATCAAAATGAACAAATGAGACATTAAATAACATCTACAGATCAAGACGAAGCGAAAGGAAGCGGTCCCAGCCTCGTAGCTGTGAACAGCTGTGATCGCAGGAAAATGCTGTTACAAAGATTTCTCAGTATAACTCCGAGACATTTCCCTGGCTTTCCCACCGTCACAATGGACAAACGAGACATGAAATAACATCAACAGATCAAGACGAAGCGAATGGAAGTACCCCCGGAGTCATAGCATGTGTAAATCGAGACGAAATATCTCTCTCTCCCCCGCCTGCTTGCGAGTGGGAGGGGCAGTTTACACACACACGCAGCTGCTGCATGCAGCAACGCACACACAGGGAGGAGATGGCAGAGAGAACGCACTCCCCTGAAAACTCCCCTTGAATTCCTCCAGACTCCGAAAATGTAAAAGATCTATTTTTGGAGATCCATAGAAAAAAGGGTGAAAATGAAAAAAAGTATGCCACAGCATGGATTCAAACACGCGACCAACCGCATCCAGGGGCGAGCGTTAACGCAGTGAGCCACTGGACCTGAGTACTCAAACATGCCTACTTGTGCATCTTAGACACTCTGAATTCACTAAATGTACAACTTTTTCTCAATCAAAATGAACAAATGAGACATGAAATAACATCTACAGATCAAGACGAAGCGAATCCAAGCGGTCCCAGCCTCGTAGCTGTGAACAGCTGTGATCGCAGGAAAATGCTGTTACAAAGATTTCTCAGTATAACTCCAGGACATTTCCCTGACTTTCCCACCGTCACAATGGACAAACGAGACATGAAATAACATCAACAGATCAAGACGAAGCGAATGGAAGTAGCCCCGGAGTCATAGCATGTGTAAATCGAGACGAAATATCTCTCTCTCCCCCGCCTGCCTGCTAGTGGGAGGGGCAGTTTACACACACACGCAGCTGCTGCATGCAGCAACGCACACACAGGGAGGAGATGGCAGAGAGAACGCACTCCCCTGAAAACTCCCCTTGAATTCCTCCAGACTCCGAAAATGTAAAAGATCTATTTTTGGAGATCCATAGAAAAAAGGGTGAAAATGAAAAAAAGAATGCCACAGCATGGATTCAAACACGCGACCAACCGCATCCAGGGGCGAGCATTAACGCAGTGAGCCACTGGACCTGAGTACTCAAACATGCCTACTTGTGCATCTTAGACACTCTGAATTCACTAAATGTACAACTTTTTCTCCATCAAAATGAACAAATGAGACATGAAATAACATCTACAGATCAAGACGAAGCGAATGGAAGCGGTCCCAGCCTCGTAGCTGTGAACAGCTGTGATCGCAGGAAAATGCTGTTACAAAGATTTCTCAGTATATCTCCGGGACATTTCCCTGGCTTTCCCACCGTCACAATGGACAAACGAGACATGAAATAACATCAACAGATCAAGACGAAGCGAATGGAAGTACCCCCGGAGTCATAGCATGTGTAAATCGAGACGAAACATCTATCTCTCCCCCGCCTGCTTGCGAAGGGGAGGGGCAGTTTACACACACACGCAGCTGCTGCATGCAGCAACGCACACACAGGGAGGAGATGGCAGAGAGAACGCACTCCCCTGAAAACTCCCCTTGAATTCCTCCAGACTCAGAAAATGTAAAAGATCACTTTTTGGAGATCCATCGAAAAAGGGTTAAAATGAAAAAAAGTATGCCACAGCATGGATTCGAACACGCGACCAACCGCATCCAGGGGCGAGCATTAACGCAGTGAGCCACTGGACCTGAGTACTCAAACATGCCTACTTGTGCATCTTAGATACTCTGAATTCACTAAATGTACAACTTTTTCTCCATCAAAATGAACAAATGAGACATTAAATAACATCTACAGATCAAGACGAAGCGAATGGAAGCTGTCCCAGCCTCGTAGCTGTGAACAGCTGTGATCGCAGGAAAATGCTGTTACAAAGATTTATCAGTATAACTCTTGGACATTTCCCTGACTTTCCCACCGTCACAATGGACAAACGAAACATGAAATAACATCAACAGATCAAGACGAAGCGAATGGAAGTAGCCCCGGAGTCATAGCATGTGTAAATCGAGACGAAACATCTCTCTCTCCCCCGCCTGCTTGCGAAGGGGAGGGGCAGTTTACACACACACGCAGCTGCTGCATGCAGCAACGCACACAGAGGGAGGAGATGGCAGAGAGAATGCACTCCCCTGAAAACTCCCCTTGAATTCCTCCAGACTCAGAAATTGTAAAAGTTCACTTTTTGGAGATCCATAGAAAAAGGGTGAAAATGGAAAAAAGTATTCGAAAATAGTGCCTCATAAGGCGGGTAGAGTCCCTTGAAAACTCACCTTGAATTCCTCCAGACTCAGAAAAAGTCAAAGTTGACTTTTTGGAGATCCATAGAAAAAGGGTGAAAATGAAAAAAAGTATGCCACAGCATGGATTCGAACACGCGACCAACCGCATCCAGGGGCGAGCGTTAACGCAGTGAGCCACTGGACCTGAGTACTCAAACATGCCTACTTGTGCATCTTAGAAACTCTGAATTCACTAAATGTACAACTTGTTCTCCATCAAAATGAACAAATGAGACATTAAATAACATCTACAGATCAAGACGAAGCGAATGGAAGCGGTCCCAGCCTCGTAGCTGTGAACAGCTGTGATCGCAGGAAAATGCTGTTACAAAGATTTCTCAGTATATCTCCGGGACATTTCCCTGGCTTTCCCACCGTCAAAATGGACAAACGAGACATGAAATAACATCAACAGATCAAGACGAAGCGAATGAAGGTACCCCCGGAGTCATAGCATGTGTAAATCGAGACGAAACATCTCTCTCTCCCCCGCCTGCTTGCGAGGGGGAGGGGCAGTTTACACACACACACACAGCTGCTGCATGCAGCAACACAAACACAGGGAGGAGATGGCAGAGAGAACGCACTCCCCTGAAAACTCCCCTTGAATTCCTCCAGACTCAGAAAATGTAAAAGTTCACTTTTTGGAGATCCATAGAAAAAGGGTGAAAATGGAAAAAAAAGTATTCGAAAATAGTGCCTCATAAGGCGGGTAGAGTCCCTTGAAAACTCCCCTTGAATTCCTCCAGACTCAGAAAAAGTCAGTTTACCTTTTGGAGATCCATAGAAAAAGGGTGAAAATGAAAAAAAGTATGCCACAGCATGGATTCGAACACGCGACCAACCGCATCCATGGGCGAGCATTAACGCAGTGAGCCACTGGACCTGAGTACTCAAACATGCCTACTTGTGCATCTCAGACACTCTGACTTCACTAAATGTACAACTTACTTTTTCTCCATCAAAATGAACAAATGAGACATTAAATAACATCTACAGATCAAGACGAAGCGAATGGAAGTGGTCCCAGCCTCGTAGCTTTGAACAGCTGTGATCGCAGGAAAATGCTGTTACAAAGATTTCTCAGTATATATCCGGGACATTTCCCTGGCTTTCCCACCGTCACAATGGACAAACGAGACATGAAATAACATCAACAGATCAAGACGAAGTGAATGGAAGTACCCCCGGAGTCATAGCATGTGTAAATCGAGACGAAACATCTCTCTCTCCCCCGCCTGCTTGCGAAGGGGAGGGGCAGTTTACACACACACGCAGCTGCTGCATGCAGCAACGCACACACAGGGAGGAGATGGCAGAGAGAACGCACTCCCCTGAAAACTCCCCTTGAATTCCTCCAGACTCAGAAAATGTAAAAGTTCACTTTTTGGAGATCCATAGAAAAAGGGTGAAAATGGAAAAAAGTAATCGAAAATAGTGCCTCATAAGGCGGGTAGAGTCCCTTGAAAACTCCTCTTGAATTCCTCCAGACTCAGAAAAAGTCAAAGTTGACTTTTTGGAGATCCATAGAAAAAGGCTGAAAATGAAAAAAAGTATGCCACAGCATGGATTCGAACACGCGACCAACCGCATCCAGGGGCGAGCATTAACGCAGTGAGCCACTGGACCTGAGTACTCAAACATGACTACTTGTGCATCTTAGAAACTCTGAATTCACTAAATGTACAACTTACTTTTTCTCCATCAAAATGAACAAATGAGACATTAAATAACATCTACTGATCAAGACGAAGCGAATGGAAGCGGTCCCAGCCTCGTAGCTGTGAACAGCTGTGATCGCAGGAAAATGCTGTTACAAAGATTTCTCAGTATATCTCCGGGACATTTCCCTGGCTTTCCCACCGTCACAATGGACAAACGAGACATGAAATAACATCAACAGATCAAGACGAAGCGAATGGAAGTACCCCCGGAGTCATAGCATGTGTACATCGAGACGAAACATCTCTCTCTCCCCCGCCTGCTTGCGAAGGGGAGGGGCAGTTTACACACACACGCAGCTGCTGCATGCAGCAACGCACACACAGGGAGGAGATGGCAGAGAGAACGCACTCCCCTGAAAACTCCCCTTGAATTCCTCCGGACTCAGAAAATGTAAAAGTTCACTTTTTGGAGATCCATAGAAAAAAGGGTGAAAATGGAAAAAAGTATTCGAAAATAGTGCCTCATAAGGCGGGTAGAGTCCCTTGAAAACTCCTCTTGAATTCCTCCAGACTCAGAAAAAGTCAAAGTTGACTTTTTGGAGATCCATAGAAAAAGGGTGAAAATGAAAAAAAGTATGCCACAGCATGGATTCGAACACTCGAACAACCGCATCCAGGGGCGAGCATTAACGCAGTGAGCCACTGGACCTGAGTACTCAAACATGACTACTTGTGCATCTTAGAAACTCTGAATTCACTAAATGTACAACTTTTTCTCCATCAAAATGAACAAATGAGACATTAAATAACATCTACTGATCAAGACGAAGCGAATGGAAGCGGTCCCAGCCTCGTAGCTGTGAACAGCTGTGATCGCAGGAAAATGCTGTTACAAAGATTTCTCAGTATATCTCCAGGACATTTCCCTGGCTTTCCCACCGTCACAATGGACAAACGAGACATGAAATAACATCAACAGATCAAGACGAAGCGAATGGAGGTACCCCCGGAGTCATAGCATGTGTAAATCGAGACCAAACATCTCTCTCTCCCCCGCCTGCTTGCGAGAGGGAGGGGCAGTTTACACACACACGCAGCCGCTTCATGCAGCAACGCACACAGAGGGAGGAGATGGCAGAGAGAATGCACTCCCCTGAAAACTCCCCTTGAATTCCTCCAGACTCAGAAAATGTAAAAGTTCACTTTTTGGAGATCCATAGAAAAAGGGTGAAAATGAAAAAAAGAATGCCACAGCATGGATTCGAACACGCGACCAACCGCATCCAGGGGCGAGCATTAACGCAGTGAGCCACTGGACCTGAGTACTCAAACATGCCTACTTGTGCATCTTAGAAACTCTGAATTCACTAAATGTACAACTTTTTCTCCATAAAAATGAACGAATGAGACATTAAATAACATCTACAGATCAAGACGAAGCGAATGGAAGCGGTCCCAGCCTCGTAGCTGTGAACAGCTATGATCGCAGGAAAATGCTGTTACAAAGATTTCTCAGTATATCTCCGGGACATTTCCCTGGCTTTCCCACCGTCACAATGGACAAACGAGACATGAAATAACATCAACAGATCAAGACGAAGCGAATGGAAGTACCCCCGGAGTCATAGCATGTGTAAATCGAGACGAAACATCTCTCTCTCCCCCGCCTGCTTGCGAAGGGGAGGGGCAGTTTACACACACACACGCAGCTGCTGCATGCAGCAACGGACACAGAGGGAGGAGAAGGCAGAGAGAACGCACTCCCCTGAAAACTCCCCTTGAATTCCTCCAGACTCAGAAAATGTAAAAGTTCACTTTTTGGAGATCCATAGAAAAAGGGTGAAAATGGAAAAAAGTATTCGAAAATAGTGCCTCATAAGGCGGGTAGAGTCCCTTGAAAACTCCTCTTGAATTCCTCCAGACTCAGAAAAAGTCAAAGTTGACTTTTTGGAGATCCATAGAAAAAGGGTGAAAATGAAAAAAAGTATGCCACAGCATGGATTCGAACACTCGACCAACCGCATCCAGGGGCGAGCATTAACGCAGTGAGCCACTGGACCTGAGTACTCAAACATGACTACTTGTGCATCTTAGAAACTCTGAATTCACTAAATGTACAACTTTTTCTCCATCAAAATGAACAAATGAGACATTAAATAACATCTACAGATCAAGACGAAGCGAATGGAAGCGGTCCCAGCCTCGTACCTGTGAACAGCTGTGATCGCAGGAAAATGCTGTTACAAAGATTTCTCAGTATATCTCCGGGACATTTCCCTGGCTTTCCCACCGTCACAATGGACAAACGAGACATGAAATAACATCAACAGATCAAGACGACGCGAATGGAAGTACCCCCGGAGTCATAGCATGTGTAAATCGAGACGAACCATCTCTCTCTCTCCCGCCTGCTTGCGAGGGGGAGGGGCCGTTTACACACACACACAGCTGCTGCATGCAGCAACTCACACACAGGGAGGAGATGGCAGAGAGAACGCACTCCCCTGAAAACTCCCCTTGAATTCCTCCAGACTCAGAAAATGTAAAAGTTCACTTTTTGGAGATCCATAGAAAAAGGGTGAAAATGGAAAAAAGTATTCGAAAATAGTGCCTCATAAGGCGGGTAGAGTCCCTTGAAAACTCCCCTTGAATTCCTCAAGACTCAGAAAAAGTCAAAGTTGACTTTTTGGAGATCCATAGAAAAAGGGTGAAAATGAAAAAAAGTATGCCACAGCATGGATTCGAACACGCGACCAACCGCATCCAGGGGCGAGCGTTAACGCAGTGAGCCACTGGACCTGAGTACTCAAACATGCCTACTTGTGCATCTCAGACACTCTGACTTCACTAAATGTACAACTTACTTTTTCTCCATCAAAATGAACAAATGAGACATTAAATAACATCTACAGATCAAGACGAAGCGAATGGAAGTGGTCCCAGCCTCGTAGCTTTGAACAGCTGTGATCGCAGGAAAATGCTGTTACAAAGATTTCTCAGTATATATCCGGGACATTTCCCTGGCTTTCCCACCGTCACAATGGACAAACGAGACATGAAATAACATCAACAGATCAAGACGAAGTGAATGGAAGTACCCCCGGAGTCATAGCATGTGTAAATCGAGACGAAACATCTCTCTCTCCCCCGCCTGCTTGCGAAGGGGAGGGGCAGTTTACACACACACGCAGCTGCTGCATGCAGCAACGCACACACAGGGAGGAGATGGCAGAGAGAACGCACTCCCCTGAAAACTCCCCTTGAATTCCTCCAGACTCAGAAAATGTAAAAGTTCACTTTTTGGAGATCCATAGAAAAAGGGTGAAAATGGAAAAAAGTATTCGAAAATAGTGCCTCATAAGGCGGGTAGAGTCCCTTGAAAACTCCCCTTGAATTCCTCAAGACTCAGAAAAAGTCAAAGTTGACTTTTTGGAGATCCATAGAAAAAGGGTGAAAATGAAAAAAAGTATGCCACAGCATGGATTCGAACACGCGACCAACCGCATCCAGGGGCGAGCGTTAACGCAGTGAGCCACTGGACCTGAGTACTCAAACATGCCTACTTGTGCATCTCAGACACTCTGACTTCACTAAATGTACAACTTACTTTTTCTCCATCAAAATGAACAAATGAGACATTAAATAACATCTACTGATCAAGACAAAGCGAATGGAAGTACCCCCGGAGTCATAGCATGTGTAAATCGAGACGAAACATCTCTCTCTCCCCCGCCTGCTTGCGAAGGGGAGGGGCAGTTTACACACACACACGCAGCTGCTGCATGCAGCAACGGACACAGAGGGAGGAGAAGGCAGAGAGAACGCACTCCCCTGAAAACTCCCCTTGAATTCCTCCAGACTCAGAAAATGTAAAAGTTCACTTTTTGGGGATCCATAGAAAAAGGGTGAAAATGGAAAAAAGTATTCGAAAATAGTGCCTCATAAGGCGGGTAGAGTCCCTTGAAAACTCCCCTTGAATTCCTCCAGACTCAGAAAAAGTCAAAGTTGACTTTTTGGAGATCCATTGAAAAAGGCTGAAAATGAAAAAAAGTGTACCACAGCATGGATACGAACACGCGACCAACCGCATCCAGGGGCGAGCATTAACGCAGTGAGCCACTGGACCTGAGTACTCAAACATGACTACTTGTGCATCTTAGAAACTCTGAATTCACTAAATGTACAACTTACTTTTTCTCCATCAAAATGAACAAATGAGACATTAAATAACATCTACTGATCAAGACGAAGCGAATGGAAGCGGTCCCAGCCTCGTAGCTGTGAACAGCTGTGATCGCAGGAAAATGCTGTTACAAAGATTTCTCAGTATATCTCCGGGACATTTCCCTGGCTTTCCCACCGTCACAATGGACAAACGAGACATGACATAACATCAACAGATCAAGACGAAGCGAATGGAAGTACCCCCGGAGTCATAGCATGTGTAAATCGAGACGAAACATCTCTCTCTCCCCCGCCTGCTTGCAAAGGGGAGGGGCAGTTTACACACACACGCAGCTGCTGCATGCAGCAACGCACACACAGGGAGGAGATGGCAGAGAGAATGCACTCCCCTGAAAACTCCCCTTGAATTCCTCTAGACTCAGAAAATGTAAAAGTTCACTTTTTGGAGATCCATATAAAAAGGGTGAAAATGGAAAAAAGTATTCGAAAATAGTGCCTCATAAGGCGGGTAGAGTCCCTTGAAAACTCCCCTTGAATTCCTCCAGACTCAGAAAAAGTCAAAGTTGACTTTTTGGAGATCCATAGAAAAAGGGTGAAAATGAAAAAAAGTATGCCACTGCATGGATTCGAACACGCGACCAACCGCATCCAGGGGCGAGCATTAACGCAGTGAGCCACTGGACCTGAGTACTCAAACATGCCTACTTGTGCATCTTAGAAACTCTGAATTCACTAAATGTACAACTTTTTCTCCATCAAAATGAACAAATGAGACATGAAATAACATCTACAGATCAAGACGAAGCGAATGGAAGCGGTCCCAGCCTCGTAGCTGTGAACAGCTGTGATCGCAGGAAAATGCTGTTACAAAGATTTCTCAGTATATCTCCGGGACATTTCCCATGCTTTCCCACCGTCACAATGGACAAACGAGACATGAAATAACATCAACAGATCAAGACGAAGTGAATGGAAGTACCCCCGGAGTCATAGCATGTGTAAATCGAGACGAAACATCTCTCTCTCCCCCGCCTGCTTGCGAAGGGGAGGGGGAGTTTACACACACACGCAGCTGCTGCATGCAGCAACACACACACAGGGAGGAGATGGCAGAGAGAACGCACTCCCCTGAAAACTCCCCTTGAATTCCTCCAGACTCAGAAAATGTAAAAGATCACTTTTTGGAGATCCATAGAAAAAGAGTGAAAATGAAAAAAAGAATGCCACAGCATGGATTCAAACACGCGACCAACCGCATCCAGGGGCGAGCATTAACGCAGTGAGCCACTGGACCTGAGTACTCAAACATGCCTACTTTTGCATCTTAGAAACTCTGAATTCACTAAATGTACAACTTTTTCTCCATCAAAATGAACAACTGAGACATTAAATAACATCTACAGATCAAGACGAAGCGAATGGAAGCGGTCCCAGCCTCGTAGCTGCGAACAGCTGTGATCGCAGGAAAATGCTGTTACAAAGATTTCTCAGTATATCTCCGGGACATTTCCCTGGCTTTCCCACCGTCACAATGGACAAACGAGACATGAAATAACATCAACAGATCAAGACAACGCGAATGGAAGTACCCCCGGAGTCATAGCATGTGTAAATCGAGACGAAACATCTCTCTCTCCCCCGCCTGCTTGCGAGGGGGAGGGGCAGTTTACACACACACACAGCTGCTGCATGCAGTAACGCACACACAGGGAAGAGATGGCAGAGAGAACGCACTCCCCTGAAAACTCCCCTTGAATTCCTCCAGACTCAGAAAAAGTCAAAGTTGACTTTTTGGAGATCCATAGAAAAAGGGTGAAAATAAAAAAAAGTATGCCACAGCATGGATTCGAACACGCGACCAACCGCATACAGGGGCGAGCGTTAACGCAGTGAGCCACTGGACATGAGTACTCAAACATGCCTACTTTTGCATCTTAGACACTCTGAATTCACTAAATGTACAACTTTTTTTCCATCAAAATGAACAAATGAGACATGAAATAACATCTACAGATCAAGACGAAGCGAATGGAAGCGGTCCCAGCCTCGTAGCTGTGATCGCAGGAAAATGCTGTTACAAAGATTTCTCAGTATATCTCCGGGACATTTCCCTGGCTTTCCCACCGTCACAATGGACTAATGAGACATGAAATAACATCAACAGATCAAGACGAAGCGAATGGAAGCGGTCCCAGCCTCGTAGCTGTGATCGCAGGAAAATGCTGTTACAAAGATTTCTCAGTATATCTCCGGGACATTTCCCTGGCTTTCCCACCGTCACAATGGACAAACGAGACATGAAATAACATCAACAGATCAAGACGAAGCGAATGGAAGTACCCCCGGAGTCATAGCATGTGTAAATCGAGACGAAACATCTCTCTTTCCCCCGCCTGCTTGCGAAGGGGAGGGGCAGTTTACACACACACACGCAGCTGCTGCATGCAGCAACGTACACACAGGGAGGAGATGGCAGAGAGAATGCACTCCCCTGAAAACTCCCCTTGAATTCCTCCAGACTCAGAAAATGTAAAAGTTCACTTTTTGGAGATCCATAGAAAAAGGGTGAAAATGGAAAAAAGTATTCGAAAATAGTGCCTCATAAGGCGGGTAGAGTCCCTTGAAAACTCCCCTTGAATTCCTCCAGACTCAGAAAAAGTCAAAGTTGACTTTTTGGAGATCCATAGAAAAAGGGTGAAAATGAAAAAAAGTATGCCACAGCATGGACTCGAACACACGACCAACCGCATCCAGGGGCGAGCGTTAACGCAGTGAGCTACTGGACCTGAGTACTCAAACACGCCTACTTGTGCATCTTAGACACTCTGAATTCACTAAATGTACAACTTTTTCTCCATCAAAATGAACAAAGGAGACATTAAATAACATCTACAGATCAAGACGAAGCGAATGGAAGCGGTCCCAGCCTCGTAGCTGTGAACAGCTGTGATCGCAGGAAAATGCTGTTACAAAGATTTCTCAGTATATCTCCGGGACATTTCCCTGGCTTTCCCACCGTCACAATGGACAAACGAGACATGAAATAACATCAACAGATCAAGACGAAGCGAATGGAGGTACCCCCGGAGTCATAGCATGTGTAAATCGAGACGAAACATCTCTCTCTCACCCGCCTGCTTGCGAGGGGGAGGGGCAATTTACACACACACGCAGCTGCTGCATGCAGCAACACACACACAGGGAGGAGATGGCAGAGAGAACGCACTCCCCTGAAAACTCCCCTTGAATTCCTCCAGACTCAGAAAAAGTCAAAGTTGACTTTTTGGAGATCCATAGAAAAAGGGTGAAAATGAAAAAAAGTATGCCACAGCATGGATTCGAACACGCGACCAACCGCATCCAGGGGCGAGCGTTAACACAGTGAGCCACTGGACATGAGTACTCCAACATGCCTACTTGTGCATCTTAGACACTCTGAATTTACTAAATGTACAACTTTTTCTCCATCAAAATGAACAAATGAGACATTAAATAACATCTACAGATCAAGTCGAAGCGAATGGAAGCGGTCCCAGCCTCGTAGCTGTGAACAGCTGTGATCGCAGGAAAATGCTGTTACAAAGATTTCTCAGTATATCTCCGGGACATTTCCCTGGCTTTCCCACCATCACAATGGACAGACGAGACATGAAATAACATCAACAGATCAAGACGAATCGAATGGAAGTACCCCCGGAGTCATAGCATGTGTAAATCGAGACGAAACATCTCTCTCTCCCCCGCCTGCTTGCGAAGGGGAGGGGCAGTTTACACACACACACGCAGCTGCTGCATGCAGCAACGCACACACAGGGAGGAGATGGCAGAGAGAACGCACTCCCCTGAAAACTCCCCTTGAATTCCTCCAGACTCAGAAAATGTAAAAGATCACTTTTTGGAGATCCATAGAAAAAGGGTGAAAATGAAAAAAAGAATGCCACAGCATGGATTCGAACACACGACCAACCGCATCCAGGGGCGAGCATTAACGCAGTGAGCCACTGGACCTGAGTACTCAAACATGCCTACTTTTGCATCTTAGAAACTCTGAATTCACTAAATGTACAACTTTTTCTCCATCAAAATGAACAAATGAGACATTAAATAACATCTACAGATCAAGACGAAGCGAATGGAAGCGGTCCCAGCCTCGTAGCTGCGAACAGCTGTGATCGCAGGAAAATGCTGTTACAAAGATTTCTCAGTATATCTCCGGGACATTTCCCTGGCTTTCCCACCGTCACAATGGACAAACGAGACATGAAATAACATCAACAGATCAAGACGACGCGAATAGAAGTACCCCCGGAGTCATAGCATGTGTAAATCGAGACGAAACATCTCTCTCTCCCCCGCCTGCTTGCGAGGGGGAGGGGCAGTTTACACACACACACAGCTGCTGCATGCAGCAACGCACACACAGGGAGGAGATGGCAGAGAGAATGCACTCCCCTGAAAACTCCCCTTGAATTCCTCCAGACTCAGAAAATGTAAAAGTTCACTTTTTGGAGATCCATAGAAAAAGGGTGAAAATGGAAAAAAGTATTCGAAAATAGTGACTCATAAGGCGGGTAGAGTCCCTTGAAAACTCCCCTTGAATTCCTCCAGACTCAGAAAAAGTCAAAGTTGACTTTTGGAGATCAATAGAAAAAGGGTGAAAATGAAAAAAAGTATGCCACAGCATGGATTCGAACACGCGACCAACCGCATCCAGGGGCGAGCATTAACGCAGTGAGCCACTGGACCTAAGTACTCAAACATGCTTACTTGTGCATCTTAGAAACTCTGAATTCACTAAATGTACAACTTTTTCTCCATCAAAATGAACAAATGAGACATGAAATAACATCTCCAGATCAAGACGAAGCGAATGGAAGCGGTCCCAGCCTCGTAGCTGTGAACAGCTGTGATCGCAGGAAAATGCTGTTACAAAGATTTCTCAGTATATCTCCAGGACATTTCCCTGGCTTTCCCACCGTCACAATGGACAAACGAGACATGAAATAACATCAACAGATCACGACGAAGCGAATGGAAGTACCCCCGGAGTCATAGCATGTGTAAATCGAGACGAAACATCTCTCTCTCCCCCGCCTGCTTGCGAAGGGGAGGGGCAGTTTACACACACACACGCAGCTGCTGCATGCAGCAACGCACACACAGGGAGGAGATGGCAAAGAGAACGCACTCCCCTGAAAACTCCCCTTGAATTCCTCCAGACTCAGAAAATGTAAAAGATCACTTTTTGGAGATCCATAGAAAAAGGGTGAAAATGAAAAAAAGAAAGCCACAGCATGGATTCGAACACGCAACCAACCGCATCCAGGGGCGAGTGTTAACGCAGTGAGCCACTGGACCTGAGTACTCAAATATGCCTACTTGTGCATCTTAGACACTCTGAATTCACTAAATGTACAACTTTTTCTCGATCATAATGAACAAATGAGACATGAAATAACATATACAGATCAAGACAAAGCGAATGGAAGCGGTCCCAGCCTCGTAGCTGTGAACAGCTGTGATCGCAGGAAAATGCTGTTACAAAGATTTCTCAGTATATCTCCGGGACATTTCCCTGGCTTTCCCACCGTCACAATGGACAAACGAGACATGAAATAACATCAACAGATCAAGACGAAGCGAAAGTAAGTACCCCCGGAGTCATAGCATGTGTAAATCGAGACGAAACATCTCTCTCTCCCCCGCCTGCTTGCGAAGGGGAGGGGCAGTTTACACACACACGCAGCTGCTGCATGCAGCAACGCACACACAGGGAGGAGATGGCAGAGAGAACGCACTCCCCTGAAAACTCCCCTTGAATTCCTCCAGACTCAGAAAATGTAAAAGTTCACTTTTTGGAGATCCATAGAAAAAAGGGTGAAAATGGAAAAAAGTATTCGAAAATAGTGCCTCATAAGGCGGGTAGAGTCCCTTGAAAACTCCCCTTGAATTCCTCCAGACTCAGAAAAAGTCAAAGTTGACTTTTTGGAGATCCATAGAAAAAGGGTGAAAATGAAAAAAAGTATGCCACAGCATGGATTCGAACACGCGACCAACCGCATCCAGGGGCGAGCGTTAACACAGTGAGCCACTGGACCTGAGTACTCCAACATGCCTACTTGTGCATCTTAGACACTCTGAATTTACTAAATGTACAACTTTTTCTCCATCAAAATGAACAAATGAGACATTAAATAACATCTACAGATCAAGACGAAGCGAATGGAAGCGGTCCCAGCCTCGTAGCTGTGAACAGCTGTGATCGCAGGAAAATGCTGTTACAAAGATTTCTCAGTATATCTCCGGGACATTTCCCTGGCTTTCCCACCATCACAATGGACAAACGAGACATGAAATAACATCAACAGATCAAGACGAATCGAATGGAAGTACCCCCGGAGTCATAGCATGTGTAAATCGAGACGAAACATCTCTCTCTCCCCCGCCTGCTTGCGAAGGGGAGGGGCAGTTTACACACACACACGCAGCTGCTGCATGCAGCAACGCACACACAGGGAGGAGATGGCAGAGAGAACGCACTCCCCTGAAAACTCCCCTTGAATTCCTCCAGACTCAGAAAATGTAAAAGTTCACTTTTTGGAGATCCATAGAAAAAGGGTGAAAATGGAAAAAAGTATTCGAAAATAGTGCCTCATAAGGCGGGTAGAGTCCCTTGAAAACTCCCCTTGAATTCCTCCAGACTCAGAAAAAGTCAAAGTTGACTTTTTGGAGATCCATAGAAAAAGGGTGAAAATGAAAAAAAGTATGCTACAGCATGGATTCGAACACGCGACCAACCGCATCCAGGGGCGAGCGTTAACGCAGTGAGCCACTGGACATGAGTACTCAAACATGCCTACTTTTGCATCTTAGACACTCTGAATTAACTAAATGTACAACTTTTTCTACATCAAAATGAACAAATGAGACATGAAATAACATCTACAGATCAAGACGAAGCGAATGGAAGCGGTCCCAGCCTCGTAGCTGTGAACAGCTGTGATCGCAGGAAAATGCTGTTACAAAGATTTCTCAGTATATCTCCGGGACATTTCCCTGGCTTTGCCACCGTCACAATGGACAAACGAGACAGGAAATAACATCAACAGATCAAGACGAAGCGAATGGAAGTACCCCCGGAGTCATAGCATGTGTAAATCGAGACGAAACATCTCTCTCTCCCCCGCCTGCTTGCGAAGGGGAGGGGCAGTTTACACACACACGCAGCTGCTGCATGCAGCAACGCACACACAGGGAGGAGATGGCAGAGAGAACGCACTCCCCTGAAAACTCCCCTTGAATTCCTCCAGACTCAGAAAATGTAAAAGTTCACTTTTTGGAGATCCATAGAAAAAGGTTGAAAATGGAAAAAAGTATTCGAAAATAGTGCCTCATAAGGCGGGTAGAGTCCCTTGAAAACTCCCCTTGAATTCCTCCAGACTCAGAAAAAGTCAAAGTTCACTTTTTGGAGATCCATAGAAAAAGGGTGAAAATGAAAAAAAGAATGCCACAGCATGGATTCGAACACGCGACCAACCGCATCCAGGGGCGAGCGTTAACACAGTGAGCCACTGGACCTGAGTACTCAAACATGCCTACTTGTGCATCTTAGACACTCTGAATTAACTAAATGTACAACTTTTTCTCCATCAAAATGAACAAATGAGACATGAAATAACATCTACAGATCAAGACGAAGCGAATGGAAGCGGTCCCAGCCTCGTAGCTGTGAACAGCTGTGATCGCAGGAAAATGCTGTTACAAAGATTTCTCAGTATATCTCCGGGACATTTCCCTGGCTTTGCCACCGTCACAATGGACAAACGAGACATGAAATAACATCAACAGATCAAGACGAAGCGAATGGAAGTACCCCCGGAGTCATAGCATGTGTAAATCGAGACGAAACATCTCTCTCTCCCCCGCCTGCTTGCGAAGGGGAGGGGCAGTTTACACACACACACGCAGCTGCTGCATGCAGCAACGCACACCCAGGGAGGAGATGGCAGAGAGAATGCACTCCCCTGAAAACTCCCCTTGAATTCCTCCAGACTCAGAAAATGTAAAAGTTCACTTTTTGGAGATCCATAGAAAAAGGGTGAAAATGGAAAAAAGTATTCGAAAATAGTGTCTCATAAGGCGGGTAGAGTCCTTTGAAAACTCCCCTTGAATTCCTCCAGACTCAGAAAAAGTCAAAGTTGACTTTTTGGAGATCCATAGAAAAAGGGTGAAAATGAAAAAAAGAATGCCACAGCATGGATTCGAACACGCGACCAACCGCATCCAGGGGCCAGTGTTAACGCAGTGAGCCACTGGACCTGAGTACGCAAATATGCCTACTTGTGCATCTTAGACACTCTGAATTCACTAAATGTACAACTTTTTCTCCATCAAAATGAACAAATGAGACATGAAATAACATCTACAGATCAAGACGAAGCGAATGGAAGCGGTCCCAGTCTCGTAGCTGTGAGTCTGTGATCGCAGGAAAATGCTGTTACAAAGATTTCTCAGTATATCTCCGGGACATTTCCCTGGCTTTCCCACCGTCACAATGGACAAACGAGACATGAAATAACATCAACAGATCAAGACGAAGCGAATGGAAGTACCCCCGGAGTCATAGCATGTGTAAATCGAGACGAAACATCTCTCTCTCCCCCGCCTGCTTGCGAAGGGGAGGGGCAGTTTACACACACACACGCAGCTGCTGCATGCAGCAACGCACACACAGGGAGGAGATGGCAGAGAGAATGCACTCCCCTGAAAACTCCCCTTGAATTCCTCCAGACTCAGAAAATGTAAAAGTTCACTTTTTGGAGATCCATAGAAAAAGGGTGAAAATGGAAAAAAGTATTCGAAAATAGTGCCTCATAAGGCGGGTAGAGTCCCTTGAAAACTCCCCTTGAATTCCTCCAGACTCAGAAAAAGTCAAAGTTGACTTTTTGGAGATCCATAGAAAAAGGGGGAAAATGAAAAAAAGAATGCCACAGCATGGATTCGAACACGCGACCAACCGCATCCAGGGGTGAGCGTTAACACAGTGAGCCACTGGACCTGAGTACTCAAACATGCCTACTTGTGCATCTTAGACACTCTGAATTTACTAAATGTACAACTTTTTCTCCATCAAAATGAACAAATGAGACATTAAATAACATCTACAGATCAAGACGAAGCGAATGGAAGCGGTCCCAGCCTCGTAGCTGCGGACAGCTGTGATCGCAGGAAAATGCTGTTACAAAGATTTCTCAGTATATCTCCGGGACATTTCCCTGGCTTTCCCACCGTCACAATGGACAAACGAGACATGAAATAACATCAACAGATCAAGACGAAGCGAATGGAGGTACCCCCGGACTCATAGCATGTGTAAATCGAGACGAAACATCTCTCTCTCCCCCGCCTGCTTGCGAGGGGGAGGGGCAGTTTACACACACACGCAGCTGCTGCATGCAGCAACACACACACAGGGAGGAGATGGCAGAGAGAACGCACTCCCATGAAAACTCCCCTTGAATTCCTCCAGACTCAGAAAATGTAAAAGATCACTTTTTGGAGATCCATAGAAAAAGGGTGAAAATGAAAAAAAGAATGCCACAGCATGGATTCGAACACGCGACCAACCGCATCCAGGGGCCAGTGTTAACGCAGTGAGCCACTGGACCTGAGTACGCAAATATGCCTACTTGTGCATCTTAGACACTATGAATTCACTAAATGTACAACCTTTTCTCCATCAAAATGAACAAATGAGACATTAAATAACATCTACAGATCAAGACGAAGCGAATGGAAGCGGTCCCAGCCTCGTAGCTGTGAACAGCTGTGATCGCAGGAAAATGCTGTTACAAAGATTTCTCAGTATATCTCCGGGACATTTCCCTGGCTTTCCCACCGTCACAATGGACAAACGAGACATGAAATAACATCAACAGATCAAGACGAAGCGAATGGAAGTACCCCCGGAGTCATAGCATGTGTAAATCGAGACGAAACATCTCTCTCTCCCCCGCCTGCTTGCGAGAGGGAGGGGCAGTTTACACACACACGCAGCTGCTGCATGCAGCAACACACACACAGGGAGGAGATGGCAGAGAGAACGAACTCCCCTGAAAACTCCCCTTGAATTCCTCCAGACTCAGAAAATGTAAAAGATCACTTTTTGGAGATCCATAGAAAAAGGGTGAAAATGAAAAAAAGAATGCCACAGCATGGATTCGAACACGCGACCAACCGCATCCAGGGGCCAGTGTTAACGCAGTGAGCCACTGGACCTGAGTACGCAAATATGCCTACTTGTGCATCTTAGACACTCTGAATTCACTAAATGTACAACTTTTTCTCCATCAAAATGAACAAATGAGACATGAAATAACATCTACAGATCAAGACGAAGCGAATGGAAGCGGTCCCAGTCTCGTAGCTGTGAGTCTGTGATCGCAGGAAAATGCTGTTACAAAGATTTCTCAGTATATCTCCGGGACATTTCCCTGGCTTTCCCACCGTCACAATGGACAAACGAGACATGAAATAACATCAACAGATCAAGACGAAGCGAATGGAAGTACCCCCGGAGTCATAGCATGTGTAAATCGAGACGAAACATCTCTCTCTCCCCCGCCTGCTTGTGAAGGGGAGGGGCAGTTTACACACACACACGCAGCTGCTGCATGCAGCAACGCACACAGAGGGAGGAGATGGCAGAGAGAATGCACTCCCCTGAAAACTCCCCATGAATTCCTCCAGACTCAGAAAATGTAAAAGTTCACTTTTTGGAGATCCATAGAAAAAGGGTGAAAATGGAAAAAAGTATTCGAAAATAGTGCGTCATAAGTCGGGTAGAGTCCCTTGAAAACTCCCCTTGAATTCCTCCAGACTCAGAAAAAGTCAAAGTTGACTTTTTGGAGATCCATAGAAAAAGGGTGAAAATGAAAAAAAGTATGCCACAGCATGGATTCGAACACGCGACCAACCGCATCCAGGGGCGAGCGTTAACGCAGTGAGCCACTGGACCTGAGTCCACAAATATGCCTACTTGTGCATCTTAGACACTCTGAATTCACTAAATGTACAACTTTTTATCCATCAAAATGAACAAATGAGACATGAAATAACATCTACAGATCAAGACGAAGCGAATGGAAGCGGTCCCAGCCTCGTAGCTGTGAACAGCTGTGATCGCAGGAAAATGCTGTTACAAAGATTTCTCAGTATATCTCCGGGACATTTCCCTGGCTTTCCCACCGTCACAATGGACAAACGAGACATGAAATAACATCAACAGATCAAGACGAAGCGAATGGAGGTACCCCCGGAGTCATAGCATGTGTAAATCGAGACGAAACATCTCTCTCTCCCCCGCCTGCTTGCGAGAGGGAGGGGCAGTTTACACACACACGCAGCTGCTGCATGCAGCAACGCACACACAGGGAGGAGATGGCAGAGAGAATGCACTCCCCTGAAAACTCCCCTTGAATTCCTCCAGACTCAGAAATGTAAAAGTTCACTTTTTGGAGATCCATAGAAAAAGGGTGAAAATGGAAAAAAGTATTCGAAAATAGTGCCTCATAAGGCGGGTAGAGTCCCTTGAAAACTCCCCTTGAATTCATCCAGACTCAGAAAAAGTCAAAGTTGACTTTTTGGAGATCCATAGAAAAAGGGGGAAAATGAAAAAAAGAATGCCACAGCATGGATTCGAACACGCGACCAACCGCATCCAGGGGTGAGCGTTAACACAGTGAGCCACTGGACCTGAGTACTCAAACATGCCTACTTGTGCATCTTAGACACTCTGAATTTACTAAATGTACAACTTTTTCTCCATCAAAATGAACAAATGAGACATTAAATAACATCTACAGATCAAGACGAAGCGAATGGAAGCGGTCCCAGCCTCGTAGCTGCGAACAGCTGTGATCGCAGGAAAATGCTGTTACAAAGATGTCTCAGTATATCTCCGGGACATTTCCCTGGCTTTCCCACCGTCACAATGGACAAACGAGACATGAAATAACATCAACAGATCAAGACGAAGCGAATGGAGGTACCCCCGGACTCATAGCATGTGTAAATCGAGACGAAACATCTCTCTCTCCCCCGCCTGCTTGCGAGGGGGAGGGGCAGTTTACACACACACGCAGCTGCTGCATGCAGCAACACACACACAGGGAGGAGATGGCAGAGAGAACGCACTCCCATGAAAACTCCCCTTGAATTCCTCCAGACTCAGAAAATGTAAAAGATCACTTTTTGGAGATCCATAGAAAAAGGGTGAAAATGAAAAAAAGAATGCCACAGCATGGATTCGAACACGCGACCAACCGCATCCAGGGGCCAGTGTTAACGCAGTGAGCCACTGGAACTGAGTACGCAAATATGCCTACTTGTGCATCTTAGACACTATGAATTCACTAAATGTACAACCTTTTCTCCATCAAAATGAACAAATGAGACATTAAATAACATCTACAGATCAAGACGAAGCGAATGGAAGCGGTCCCAGCCTCGTAGCTGTGAACAGCTGTGATCGCAGGAAACTGCTGTTACAAAGATTTCTCAGTATATCTCCGGGACATTTCCCTGGCTTTCCCACCGTCACATTGGACAAACGAGACATGAAATAACATCAACAGATCAAGACGAAGCGAATGGAAGTACCCCCGGAGTCATAGCATGTGTAAATCGAGACGAAACATCTCTCTCTCCCCCGCCTGCTTGCGAGAGGGAGGGGCAGTTTACACACACACGCAGCTGCTGCATGCAGCAACACACACACAGGGAGGAGATGGCAGAGAGAACGCACTCCCCTGAAAACTCCCCTTGAATTCCTCCAGACTCAGAAAATGTAAAAGATCACTTTTTGGAGATCCATAGAAAAAGGGTGAAAATGAAAAAAAGAATGCCACAGCATGGATTCGAACACGCGACCAACCGCATCCAGGGGCCAGTGTTAACGCAGTGAGCCACTGGACCTGAGTACGCAAATATGCCTACTTGTGCATCTTAGACACTCTGAATTCACTAAATGTACAACTTTTTCTCCATCAAAATGAACAAATGAGACATGAAATAACATCTACAGATCAAGACGAAGCGAATGGAAGCGGTCCCAGTCTCGTAGCTGTGAGTCTGTGATCGCAGGAAAATGCTGTTACAAAGATTTCTCAGTATATCTCCGGGACATTTCCCTGGCTTTCCCACCGTCACAATGGACAAACGAGACATGAAATAACATCAACAGATCAAGACGAAGCGAATGGAAGTACCCCCGGAGTCATAGCATGTGTAAATCGAGACGAAACATCTATCTCTCCCCCGCCTGCTTGCGAAGGGGAGGGGCAGTTTACACACACACACGCAGCTGCTGCATGCAGCAACGCACACACAGGGAGGAGATGGCAGAGAGAATGCACTCCCCTGAAAACTCCCCTTGAATTCCTCCAGACTCAGAAAATGTAAAAGTTCACTTTTTGGAGATCCATAGAAAAAGGGTGAAAATGGAAAAAAGTATTCGAAAATAGTGCCTCATAAGGCGGGTAGAGTCCCTTGAAAACTCCCCTTGAATTCCTCCAGACTCAGAAAAAGTCAAAGTTGACTTTTTGGAGATCCATAGAAAAAGGGTGAAAATGAAAAAAAGTATGCCACAGCATGGACTCGAACACGCGACCAACCGCATCCAGGGGCGAGCGTTAACGCAGTGAGCCACTGGACCTGAGTACTCAAACATGCCTACTTGTGCATCTTAGACACTCTGAATTCACTAAAAGTACAACCTTTTCTCTATCAAAATGAACAAATGAGACATGATATAACATCTCCAGATCAAGACGAAGCGAATGGAAGCGGTCCAAGCCTCGTAGCTGTGAACAGCTGTGATCGCAGGAAAATGCTGTTACAAAGATTTCTCAGTATATCTCCGGGACTTTTCCCTGGCTTTCCCACCGTCACAATGGACAAACGAGACATGAAATAACATCAACAGATCAAGACGAAGCGAATGGAGGTACCCCCGGAGTCATAGCATGTGTAAATCGAGACGAAACATCTCTCTCTCTCCCGCGCCTGCTTGCGAGAGGGAGGGGCAGTTTACACACACACACAGCCGCTGCATGCAGCAACGCACACACAGGGAGGAGATGGCAGAGAGAATGCACTCCCCTGAAAACTCCCCTTGAATTCCTCCAGACTCAGAAAAAGTCAAAGTTGACTTTTTGGAGATCCATCCCATTTCCCTGGCTTTCCCACCGTCACAATGGACAAACGAGACATGAAATAACATCAAAGTCAACTTTGACTTTTTCTGAGTCTGGAGGAATTCAAGGGGAGTTTTCAAGGGACTCTACCCGCCTTATGAGGCACTATTTTCGAATACTTTTTTCCATTTTCACCCTTTTTCTATGGATCTCCAAAAAGTGAACTTTTACATTTTCTGAGTCTGGAGGAATTCAAGGGGAGTTTTCAGGGGAGTGCATTCTCTCTGCCATCTCCTCCCTCTGTGTGCGTTGCTGCATGCAGCAGCTGCGTGTGTGTGTGTGTAAACTGCCCCTCCCCTTCGCAAGCAGGCGGGGGAGAGAGAGATGTTTCGTCTCGATTTACACATGCTATGACTCCGGGGGTACCTCCATTCACTTCGTCTTGATCTGTTGATGTTATTTCATGTCTCGTTTGTCCATTGTGACGGTGGGAAAGCCAGGGAAATGTCCCGGAGATATACTGAGAAATCTTTGTAACAGCATTTTCCTGCGATCACAGCTGTTCACAGCTACGAGGCTGGGACCGCTTCCATTCGCTTCGTCTTGATCTGTAGATGTTATTTAATGTCTCATTTGTTCATTTTGATGGAGAAAAGGTTGTACATTTAGTGAATTCAGAGTTTCTAAGATGCAAAAGTAGGCATGTTTGAGTACTCAGGTCCAGTGGCTCACTGCGTTAATGCTCGCCCCTGGATGCGGTTGGTCGCGTGTTCGAATCCATGCTGTGGCATACTTTTTTTCATTTTCACCCTTTTTCTATGGATCTCCAAAAAGTGAACTTTTACATTTTCTGAGTCTGGAGGAATTCAAGGGGAGATTTCAGGGGAGTGCATTCTCTCTGCCATCTCCTCCCTCTGTGTGCGTTGCTGCATGCAGCAGCTGCGTGTGTGTGTGTAAACTGCCCCTCCCCTTCGCAAGCAGGTGGGGGAAAGAGAGATGTTTCGTCTCGATTTACACATGCTATGACTCCGGGTGTACTTCCATTCGCTTCGTCTTGATCTGTTGATGTTATTTCATGTCTCGTTTGTCCATTGTGACGGTGGCAAAGCCAGGGAAATGTCCCGGAGATATACTGAGAAATCTTTGTAACAGCATTTTCCTGCGATCACAGCTGTTCACAGCTACGAGGCTGGGACCGCTTCCATTCGCTTCGTCTTGATCTGTAGATGTTATTTCATGTCTCATTTGTTCATTTTGATGGAGAAAAAGTTGTACATTTAGTGAATTCAGAGTGTCTAAGATGCAAAAGTAGGCATGTTTGAGTACTCATGTCCAGTGGCTCACTGCGTTAACGCTCGCCCCTGGATGCGGTTGGTCGCGTATTCGAATCCATGCTATGGCATACTTTTTTTCATTTTCACCCTTTTTCTATGGATCTCCAAAAAGTCAACTTTGACTTTTTCTGAGTCTAGAGGAATTCAAGGGCAGTTTTCAAGGGACTCTACCCGCCTTATGAGGCACTATTTTCGAATACTTGATTCCATTTTCACCCTTTTTCTATGGATCTCCAAAAAGTGAACTTTTACATTTTCTGAGTCTGGAGGAATTCAAGGGGAGTTTTCAGGGGATTGCATTCTCTCTGCCATCTCCTCCCTGTGTGTGCGTTGCTGCATGCAGCAGCTGCGTGTGTGTGTGTAAACTGCCCCTCCCCTTCGCAAGCAGGCGGGGGAGAGAGAGATGTTTCGTCTCGATTTACACATGCTATGACTCCGGGGGTACTTCCATTCGCTTCGTCTTGATCTGTTGATGCTATTTCATGTCTCGTTTGTCCATTGTGACGGTGGGAAAGCCAGGGAAATGTCCCGGAGATATACTGAGAAATCTTTGTAACAGCATTTTCCTGCGATCACAGCTATTCGCAGCTACGAGGCTGGGACCGCTTCCATTCGCTTCGTCTTGATCTGTAGATGTTATTTAATGTCTCATTTGTTCATTTTGATGGAGAAAAAGTTGTACATTTAGTAAATTCAGAGTGTCTAAGATGCACAAGTAGGCATGTTTGAGTACTCAGGTCCAGTGTCTCACTGTGTTAACGCTCGCCCCTGGATGCGGTTGGTCGCGTGTTCGAATCCATGCTGTGGCATTCTTTTTTTCATTTTCACCCTTTTTCTATGGATCTCCAAAAAGTCAACTTTGACTTTTTCTGAGTCTGGAGGAATTCAAGGGGAGTTTTCAAGGGACTCTACCCGCCTTATGAGGCACTATTTTCGAATACTATTTTCCATTTTCACCCTTTTTCTATGGATCTCCAAAAAGTGAACTTTTACATTTTCTGAGTCTGGAGGAATTCAAGGGGAGTTTTCAGGGGAGTGCATTCTCTCTGCCATCTCCTCCCTCTGTGTGCGTTGCTGCATGCAGCAGCTGCGTGTGTGTGTGTAAACTGCCCCTCCCCTTCGCAAGCAGGCGGGGGAGAGAGAGATGTTTCGTCTCGATTTACACATGCTATGACTCCGGGGGTACTTCCATTCGCTTCGTCTTGAACTGTTGATGTTATTTCATGTCTCGTTTGTCCATTGTGACGGTGGGAAAGCCAGGGAAATGTCCCGGAGATATACTGAGAAATCTTTGTAACAGCATTTTCCTGCGATCACAGCTGTTCACAGCTACGAGGCTGGGACCGCTTCCATTCGCTTCGTCTTGATCTGGAGATGTTATTTCATGTCTCATTTGTTCATTTTGATGGAGAAAAGGTTGTACATTTAGTGAATTCAGAGTGTCTAAGATGCACAAGTAGGCATGTTTGAGTACTCAGGTCCAGTGGCTCACTGCGTTAACGCTCGCCCCTGGATGTGGTTGGTCGCGTGTTCGAATCCATGCTGTGGCATACTTTTTTTCATTTTCACCCTTTTTCTATGGATCTCCAAAAAGTCAACTTTGACTTTTTCTGAGTCTGGAGGAATTCAAGGGGAGTTTTCAAATGACTCTACCCGCCTTATGAGGCACTATTTTCGAATACTTTTTTACATTTTCACCCTTTTTCTATGGATCTCCAAAAAGTGATCTTTTACATTTTCTGAGTCTGGAGGAATTCAAGGGGAGTTTTCAGGGGAGTGCGTTCTCTCTGCCATCTCCTCCCTGTGTGTGTGTTGCTGCATGCAGCAGCTGCGTGTGTGTGTAAACTGCCCCTCCCTCTCGCAAGCAGGCGGGGGAGAGAGAGATGTTTCGTCTCGATTTACACATGCTATGACTCCGGGGGTACCTCCATTCGCTTCGTCTTGATCTGTTGATGTTATTTCATGTCTCGTTTGTCCATTGTGACGGTGGGAAAGCTAGGGAAATGTCCCGGAGATATACTGAGAAATCTTTGTAACAGCATTTTCCTGCGATCACAGCTGTTCACAGCTACGAGACTGGGACCGCTTCCATTTGCTTCGTCTTGATCTGTAGATGTTATTTCATGTCTCACTTGTTCATTTTGATGGAGAAAAAGTTGTACATTTAGTGAATTCAGAGTTTCTAAGATGCAAAAGTAGGCATGTTTGAGTACTCAGGTCCAGTGGCTCACTGCGTTAATGCTCGCCCCTGGATGCGGTTGGTCGCGTGTTCGAATCCATACTGTGGCATACTTTTTTTCATTTTCACCCTTTTTCTATGGATCTCCAAAAAGTCAACTTTGACTTTTTCTGAGTCTGGAGGAATTCAAGGGGAGTTTTCAAGGGACTCTACCCGCCTTATGAGGCACTATTTTCGAATACTTTTTTCCATGTTCACCCTTTTTCTATGGATCTCCAAAAAGTGAACTTTTACATTTTCTGAGTCTGGAGGAATTCAAGGGGAGTTTTCAGGGGAGTGCATTCTCTCTGCCATCTCCTCCCTGTGTGTGCGTTGCTGCATGCAGCAGCTGCGTGTGTGTGTGTAAACTGCCCCTCCCCTTCGCAAGCAGGCGGGGGAGAGAGAGATGTTTCGTCTCGATTTACACATGCTATGACTCCGGGGGTACTTCCATTCGCTTCGTCTTGATCTGTTGATGTTATTTCATGTCTCGTTTGTCCATTGTGACGTTGGCAAAGCCAGGGAAATGTCCCGGAGATATACTGAGAAATCTTTGTAACAGCATTTTCCTGCGATCACAGCTGTTCACAGCTACGAGGCTGGGACCGCTTCCATTCGCTTCGTCTTGATCTGTAGATGTTATTTCATGTCTCATTTGTTCATTTTAATGGATAAAAAGTTGTACATTTAGTGAATTCAGAGTGTCTAAGATGCAAAAGTAGGCATGTTTGAGTACTCATGTCCAGTGGCTCACTGCGTTAACGCTCGCCCCTGGATGCGGTTGGTCGCGTGTTCGAATCCATGCTTTGGCATACTTTTTTTCATTTTCACCCTTTTTCTATGGATCTCCAAAAAGTCAACTTTGACTTTTTCTGAGTCTGGAGGAATTCAAGGGGAGTTTTCAAGGGACTCTACCCGCCTTATGAGGCACTATTTTCGAATACTTTTTTCCATTTTCACCCTTTTTCTATGGATCTCCAAAAAGTGAACTTTTACATTTTCTGAGTCTGGAGGAATTCAAGGGGAGTTTTCAGGGGAGTGCATTCTCTCTGCCATCTCCTCCCTCTGTGTGCGTTGCTGCATGCAGCAGCTGCGTGTGTGTGTGTGTAAACTGCCCCTCCCCCTCGCAAGCAGGCAGGGGAGAGAGAGATGTTTCGTCTCGATTTACACATGCTATGACTCCGGGGGTACTTCCATTCGCTTCGTCTTGATCTGTAGATGTTATTTCATGTCTCATTTGTTCATTTTGATGGAGAAAAAGTTGTACATTTAGTGAATTCAGAGTGTCTAAGATGCAAAAGTAGGCATGTTTGAGTACTCATGTCCAGTGGCTCACTGCGTTAACGCTCGCCCCTGGATGCGGTTGGTCGCGTGTTCGAATCCATGCTGTGGCATACTTTTTTTCATTTTCACCCTTTTTCTATGGATCTCCAAAAAGTCAACTTTGACTTTTTCTGAGTCTGGAGGAATTCAAGGGGAGTTTTCAAGGGACTCTACCCGCCTTATGAGGCACTATTTTCGAATACTTTTTTCCATTTTCACCCTTTTTCTATGGATCTCCAAAAAGTGATCTTTTACATTTTCTGAGTCTGGAGGAATTCAAGGGGAGTTTTTAGGGGAGTGCGTTCTCTCTGCCATCTCCTCCCTATGTGTGTGTTGCTGCATGCAGCAGCTGCGTGTGTGTGTAAACTGCCCCTCCCCCTCGCAAGCAGGCGGGGGAGAGAGAGATGTTTCGTCTCGATTTACAAATGCTATGACTCCGGGGGTACCTCCATTCGCTTCGTCTCGATCTGTTGATGTTATTTCATGTCTCGTTTGTCCATTGTGACGGTGGCAAAGCCAGGGAAATGTCCCGGAGATATACTGAGAAATCTTTGTAACAGCATTTTCCTGCGATCACAGCTGTTCACAGCTACGAGGCTGGGACCGCTTCCATTCGCTTCGTCTTGATCTGTAGAGGTTATTTCATGTCTCATTTGTTCATTTTGATGGAGAAAAAGTTGTACATTTAGTGAATTCAGAGTGTCTAAGATGCAAAAGTAGGCATGTTTGAGTACTCATGCAGTGGCTCACTGCGTTAACGCTCGCCCCTGGATGCGGTTGGTTCCGTGTTCGAATCCATGCTGTGGCATACTTTTTTTCATTTTCACCCTTTTTCTATGGATCTCCAAAAAGTCAACTTTGACTTTTTCTGAGTCTGGAGGAATTCAAGGGGAGTTTTCAAGGGACTCTACCCGCCTTATGAGGCACTATTTTCGAATACTTTTTTCCATTTTCACCCTTTTTCTATGGATCTCCAAAAAGTGAACTTTTACATTTTCTGAGTCTGGAGGAATTCAAGGGGAGTTTTCAGGGGAGTGCATTCTCTCTGCCATCTCCTCCCTCTGTGTGCGTTGCTGCATGCAGCAGCTGCGTGTGTGTGTGTAAACTGCCCCTCCCCTTCGCAAGCAGGCGGGGGAGAGAGAGATATTTCGTCTCGATTTACACATGCTATGACTCCGGGGGTACCTCCATTCGCTTCGTCTTGATCTGTTGATGTTATTTCATGTCTCGTTTGTCCATTGTGACGGTGGCAAAGCCAGGGAAATGTCCCGGAGATATACTGAGAAATCTTTGTAACAGCATTTTCCTGCGATCACAGCTGTTCACAGCTACGAGGCTGGGACCGCTTCCATTCGCTTCGTCTTGATCTGTAGATGTTATTTCATGTCTCATTTGTTCATTTTGATGGAGAAAAAGTTGTACATTTAGTGAATTCAGAGTGTCTAAGATGCAAAAGTAGGCATGTTTGAGTACTCATGTCCAGTGGCTCACTGCGTTAACGCTCGCCCCTGGATGTGGTTGGTCGCGTGTTCGAATCCATGCTGTGGCATACTTTTTTTCATTTTCACCCTTTTTCTATGGATCTCCAAAAAGTCAACTTTGACTTTTTCTGAGTCTGGAGGAATTCAAGGGGAGTTTTCAAGGGACTCTACCCGCCTTATGAGGCACTATTTTCGAATACTTTTTTCCATTTTCACCCTTTTTCTATGGATCTCCAAAAAGTGAACTTTTACATTTTCTGAGTCTGGAGGAATTCAAGGGGAGTTTTCAGGGGAGTGCATTCTCTCTGCCATCTCCTCCCTCTGTGTGCGTTGCTGCATGCAGCAGCTGCGTGTGTGTGTGTAAACTGCCCCTCCCCTTCGCAAGCAGGCGGGGGAGAGAGAGATATTTCGTCTCGATTTACACATGCTATGACTCCGGGGGTACTTCCATTCGCTTTGTCTTGATCTGTTGATGTTATTTCATGTCTCGTTTGTCCATTGTGACGCTGGGAAAGCCAGGGAAATGTCCCGGAGATATACTGAGAAATCTTTGTAACAGCATTTTCCTGCGATCACAGCTGTTCACAGCTACGAGGCTGGGACCGCTTCCATTCGCTTCGTCTTGATCTGTAGATGTTATTTAATGTCTCATTTGTTCATTTTGATGGAGAAAAAGTTGTACATTTAGTGAATTCAGAGTTTCTAAGATGCAAAAGTAGGCATGTTTGAGTACTCAGGTCCAGTGGCTCACTAGGTTAATGCTCGCCCCTGGATACGGTTGGTCGCGTGTTCGAATCCATACTGTGGCATTCTTTTTTTCATTTTCACCCTTTTTCTATGGATCTCCAAAAAGTGATCTTTTACATTTTCTGAGTCTGGAGGAATTCAAGGGGAGTTTTCAGGGGAGTGCGTTCTCTCTGCCATCTCCTCCCTGTGTGTGTGTTGCTGCATGCAGCAGCTGCGTGTGTGTGTAAACTGCCCCTCCCCCTCGCAAGCAGGCGGGGGAGAGAGAGATGTTTCGTCTCGATTTACACATGCTATGACTCCGGGGGTACCTCCATTCGCTTCGTCTTGATCTGTTGATGTTATTTCATGTCTCGTGTGTCCATTGTGACGGTGGGAAAGCCAGGGAAATGTCCCGGAGATATACTGAAAAATCTTTGTAACAGCATTTTCCTGCGATCACAGCTGTTCGCAGCTACGAGGCTGGGACCGCTTCCATTCGCTTCGTCTTGATCTGTAGATGTTATTTAATGTCTCATTTGTTCATGTTGATGGAGAAAAAGTTGTACATTTAGTGAATTCAGAGTGTCTAAGATGCAAAAGTAGGCATGTTTGAGTACTCATGTCCAGTGGCTCACTGCGTTAACGCTCGCCCCTGGATGCGGTTGGTCGCGTGTTCGAATCCATGCTGTGGCATACTTTTTTTCATTTTCACCCTTTTTCTATGGATCTCCAAAAAGTCAACTTTGACTTTTTCTGAGTCTGGAGGAATTCAAGGGGAGTTTTCAAGGGACTCTACCCGCCTTATGAGGCACTATTTTCGAATACTTTTTTCCATTTTCACCCTTTTTCTATGGATCTCCAAAAAGTGATCTTTTACATTTTCTGAGTCTGGAGGAATTCAAGGGGAGTTTTCAGGGGAGTGCGTTCTCTCTGCCATCTCCTCCCTATGTGTGTGTTGCTGCATGCAGCAGCTGCGTGTGTGTGTAAACTGCCCCTCCCCCTCGCAAGCAGGCGGGGGAGAGAGAGATGTTTCGTCTCGATTTACACATGCTATGACTCCGGGGGTACTTCCATTCGCTTCGTCTTGATCTGTTGATGTTATTTCATGTCTCGTTTGTCCATTGTGACGGTGGCAAAGCCAGGGAAATGTCCCGGAGATATACTGAGAAATCTTTGTAACAGCATTTTTCTGCGATCACAGCTGTTCACAGCTACGAGGCTGGGACCGCTTCCATTCGCTTCGTCTTGATCTGTAGATGTTATTTCATGTCTCATTTGTTCATTTTGATGGAGAAAAAGTTGTACATTTAGTGAATTCAGAGTGTCTAAGATGCAAAAGTAGGCATGTTTGAGTACTCATGTCCAGTGGCTCACTGCGTTAACGCTCGCCCCTGGATGCGGTTGGTCCCGTGTTCGAATCCATGCTGTGGCATACTTTTTTTCATTTTCACCCTTTTTCTATGGGTCTCCAAAAAGTCAACTTTGACTTTTTCTGAGTCTGGAGGAATTCAAGGGGAGTTTTCAAGGGACTCTACCCGCCTTATGAGGCACTATTTTCGAATACTTTTTTCCATTTTCACCCTTTTTCTATGGATCTCCAAAAAGTGAACTTTTACATTTTCTGAGTCTGGAGGAATTCAAGGGGAGTTTTCAGGGGAGTGCGTTCTCTCTGCCATCTCCTCCCTGTGTGTGCGTTGCTGCATGCAGCAGCTGCGTGTGTGTGTAAACTGCCCCTCCCCTTCGCAAGCAGGCGGGGGAGAGAGAGATGTTTCGTCTCGATTTGCACATGCTATGACTCCGGGGGTACCTCCTTTCGCTTCGTCTTGATCTGTTGATGTTATTTCATGTCTCGTTTGTCCATTGTGACGGTGGGAAAGCCAGGGAAATGTCCCGGAGATATACTGAGAAATCTTTGTAACAGCATTTTCCTGCGATCACAGCTGTTCGCAGCTACGAGGCTGGGACCGCTTCCATTCGCTTCGTCTTGATCTGTAGATGTTATTTAATGTCTCATTTGTTCATTTTGATGGAGAAAAAGTTGTACATTTAGTAAATTCAGAGTGTCTAAGATGCACAAGTAGGCATGTTTGAGTACTCAGGTCCAGTGGCTCACTGTGTTAACGCTCGCCCCTGGATGCGGTTGGTCGCGTGTTCGAATCCATGCTGTGGCATTCTTTTTTTCATTTTCACCCTTTTTCTATGGATCTCCAAAAAGTCAACTTTGACTTTTTCTGAGTCTGGAGGAATTCAAGGGGAGTTTTCAAGGGACTCTACCCGCCTTATGAGGCACTATTTTCGAATACTTTTTTCCATTTTCACCCTTTTTCTATGGATCTCCAAAAAGTGAACTTTTACATTTTCTGAGTCTGGAGGAATTCAAGGGGAGTTTTCAGGGGAGTGCATTCTCTCTGCCATCTCCTCCCTGTGTGTGCGTTGCTGCATGCAGCAGCTGCGTGTGTGTGTGTGTAAACTGCCCTTCCCCTTCGCAAGCAGGCGGGGGAGATAGAGATGTTTCGTCTCGATTTACACATGCTATGACTCCGGGGGTACTTCCATTCGCTTCGTCTTGATCTGTTGATGTTATTTCATGTCTCGTTTGTCCATTGTGACGGTGGGAAAGCCAGGGAAATGTCCCGGAGATATACTGAGAAATCTTTGTAACAGCATTTTCCTGCGATCACAGCTGTTCGCAGCTACGAGGCTGGGACCGCTTCCATTCGCTTCGTCTTGATCTGTAGATGTTATTTAATGTCTCATTTGTTCATTTTGATGGAGAAAAAGTTGTACATTTAGTAAATTCAGAGTGTCTAAGATGCACAAGTAGGCATGTTTGAGTACTTAGGTCCAGTGGCTCACTGTGTTAACGCTCGCCCCTGGATGCGGTTGGTCGCGTGTTCGAATCCATGCTGTGGCATTCTTTTTTTCATTTTCACCCTTTTTCTATGGATCTCCAAAAAGTGATCTTTTACATTTTCTGAGTCTGGAGGAATTCAAGGGGAGTTTTCAGGGGAGTGCGTTCTCTCTGCCATCTCCTCCCTGTGTGTGTGTTGCTGCATGCAGCAGCTGCGTGTGTGTGTAAACTGCCCCTCCCCCTCGCAAGCAGGCGGGGGAGAGAGAGATGTTTCGTCTCGATTTACACATGCTATGACTCCGGGGGTACCTCCATTCGCTTCGTCTTGATCTGTTGATGTTATTTCATGTCTCGTGTGTCCATTGTGACGGTGGGAAAGCCAGGGAAATGTCCCGGAGATATACTGAAACATCTTTGTAACAGCATTTTCCTGCGATCACAGCTGTTCGCAGCTACGAGGCTGGGACCGCTTCCATTCGCTTCGTCTTGATCTGTAGATGTTATTTAATGTCTCATTTGTTCATGTTGATGGAGAAAAAGTTGTACATTTAGTGAATTCAGAGTGTCTAAGATGCAAAAGTAGGCATGTTTGAGTACTCATGTCCAGTGGCTCACTGCGTTAACGCTCGCCCCTGGATGCGGTTGGTCGCGTGTTCGAATCCATGCTGTGGCATACTTTTTTTCATTTTCACCCTTTTTCTATGGATCTCCAAAAAGTCAACTTTGACTTTTTCTGAGTCTGGAGGAATTCAAGGGGAGTTTTCAAGGGACTCTACCCGCCTTATGAGGCACTATTTTCGAATACTTTTTTCCATTTTCACCCTTTTTCTATGGATCTCCAAAAAGTGAACTTTTACATTTTCTGAGTCTGGAGGAATTCAAGGGGAGTTTTCAGGGGAGTGCGTTCTCTCTGCCATCTCCTCCCTGTGTGTGCGTTGCTGCATGCAGCAGCTGCGTGTGTGTGTAAACTGCCCCTCCCCTTCGCAAGCAGGCGGGGGAGAGAGAGATGTTTCGTCTCCATTTACACATGCTATGACTCCGGGGGTACCTCCATTCACTTCGTCTTGATCTGTTGATGTTATTTCATGTCTCGTTTGTCCATTGTGACGGTGGGAAAGCCAGGGAAATGTCCCGGAGATATACTGAGAAATCTTTGTAACAGCATTTTCCTGCGATCACAGCTGTTCACAGCCACGAGGCTGGGACCGCTTCCATTCGCTTCGTCTTGATCTGTAGATGTTATTTAATGTCTCATTTGTTCATTTTGATGGAGAAAAAGTTGTACATTTAGTGAATTCAGAGTTTCTAAGATGCAAAAGTAGGCATGTTTGAGTACTCAGGTCCAGTGGCTCACTAGGTTAATGCTCGCCCCTGGATACGGTTGGTCGCGTGTTCGAATCCATACTGTGGCATTCTTTTTTTCATTTTCACCCTTTTTCTATGGATCTCCAAAAAGTGATCTTTTACATTTTCTGAGTCTGGAGGAATTCAAGGGGAGTTTTCAGGGGAGTGCGTTCTCTCTGCCATCTCCTCCCTGTGTGTGTGTTGCTGCATGCAGCAGCTGCGTGTGTGTGTAAACTGCCCCTCCCCCTCGCAAGCAGGCGGGGGAGAGAGAGATGTTTCGTCTCGATTTACACATGCTATGACTCCGGGGGTACTTCCATTCGCTTCGTCTTGATCTGTTGATGTTATTTCATGTCTCGTTTGTCCATTGTGACGGTGGCAAAGCCAGGGAAATGTCCCGGAGATATACTGAGAAATCTTTGTAACAGCATTTTCCTGCGATCACAGCTGTTCACAGCTACGAGGCTGGGACCGCTTCCATTCGCTTCGTCTTGATCTGTAGATGTTATTTCATGTCTCATTTGTTCATTTTGATGGAGAAAAAGTTGTACATTTAGTGAATTCAGAGTGTCTAAGATGCAAAAGTAGGCATGTTTGAGTACTCATGTCCAGTGGCTCACTGCGTTAACGCTCGCCCCTGGATGCGGTTGGTCGCGTATTCGAATCCATGCTGTAGCATACTTTTTTTCATTTACACATTTTTTCTATGGATCTCCAAAAAGTCAACTTTGACTTGTTCTGAGTCTGGAGGAATTCAAGGGGAGTTTTCAAGGGACTCTACCCGCCTTATGAGGCACTATTTTCGAATACTTTTTTCCATTTTCACCCTTTTTCTATGGATCTCCAAAAAGTCAACTTTGACTTTTTCTGAGTCTGGAGGAATTCAAGGGGAGTTTTCAGGGGAGTGCATTCTCTCTGCCATCTCCTCCCTCTGTGTGCGTTGCTGCATGCAGCAGCTGCGTGTGTGTGTGTAAACTGCCCCTCCCCTTCGCAAGCAGGCGGGGGAGAGAGAGATGTTTCGTCTCGATTTACACATGCTATGACTCCGGGGGTACCTCCATTCGCTTCGTCTTGATCTGTTGATGTTATTTCATGTCTCGTTTGTCCATTGTGACGGTGGGAAAGCCAGGGAAATGTCCCGGAGATATACTGAGAAATCTTTGTAACAGCATTTTCCTGCGATCACAGCTGTTCACAGCTACGAGGCTGGGACCGCTTCCATTCGCTTCGTCTTGATCTGTAGATGTTATTTAATGTCTCATTTGTTCATTTTGATGGAGAAAAGGTTGTACATTTAGTGAATTCAGAGTTTCTAAGATGCAAAAGTAGGCATGTTTGAGTACTCAGGTCCAGTGGCTCACTGCGTTAATGCTCGCCCCTGGATGCGGTTGGTCGCCTGTTCGAATCCATGCTGTGGCATACTTTTTTTCATTTTCACCCTTTTTCTATGGATCTCCAAAAAGTCAACTTTGACTTTTTCTGAGTCTGGAGGAATTCAAGGGGAGTTTTCAAGGGACTCTACCCGCCTTATGAGGCACTATTTTCGAATACTTTTTTCCATTTTCACCCTTTTTCTATGGATCTCCAAAAAGTGAACTTTTACATTTTCTGAGTCTGGAGGAATTCAAGGGGAGTTTTCAGGGGAGTGCATTCTCTCTGCCATCTCCTCCCTGTGTGTGCGTTGCTGCATGCAGCAGCTGCGTGTGTGTGTGTGTAAACTGCCCTTCCCCTTCGCAAGCAGTCGGGGGAGATAGAGATGTTTCGTCTCGATTTACACATGCTATGACTCCGGGGGTACTTCCATTCGCTTCGTCTTGATCTGTTGATGTTATTTCATGTCTCGTTTGTCCATTGTGACGGTGGGAAAGCTAGGGAAATGTCCCGGAGATATACTGAGAAATCTTTGTAACAGCATTTTCCTGCGATCACAGCTGTTCACAGCTACGAGGCTGGGACCGCTTCCATTCACTTCGTCTTGATCTGTAGATGTTATTTCATGTCTCATTTGTTCATTTTGATGGAGAAAAAGTTGTACATTTAGTGAATTCAGAGTTTCTAAGATGCAAAAGTAGGCATGTTTGAGTACTCAGGTCCAGTGGCTCACTGCGTTAACGCTCGCCCCTGGATGCGGTTGGTCGCGTGTTCGAATCCATGCTGTAGCATACTTTTTTTCATTTTCACCCTTTTTCTATGGATCTCCAAAAAGTCAACTTTGACTTTTTCTGAGTCTGGAGGAATTCAAGGGGAGTTTTCAAGGGACTCTACCCGCCTTATGAGGCACTATTTTCGAATACTTTTTTCCATTTTCACCCTTTTTCTATGGATCTCCAAAAAATGAACTTTTACATTTTCTGAGTCTGGAGGAATTCAAGGGGAGTTTTCAGGGGAGTGCATTCTCTCTGCCATCTCCTCCCTCTGTGTGCGTTGCTGCATGCAGCAGCTGAGTGTGTGTGTGTAAACTGCCCCTCCCCTTCGCAAGCAGGCGGGGGAGAGAGAGATGTTTCGTCTCGATTTACACATGCTATGACTCCGGGGGTACTTCCATTCGCTTCGTCTTGATCTGTTGATGTTATTTCATGTCTCGTTTGTCCATTGTGATGGTGGCAAAGCCAGGGAAATGTCCCGGAGATATACTGAGAAATCTTTGTAACAGCATTTTCCTGCGATCACAGCTGTTCACAGCTACGAGGCTGGGACCGCTTCCATTCGCTTCGTCTTGATCTGTAGATGTTATTTCATGTCTCATTTGTTCATTTTGATGGAGAAAAAGTTGTACATTTAGTGAATTCAGAGTGTCTAAGATGCAAAAGTAGGCATGTTTGAGTACTCATGTCCAGTGGCTCACTGCGTTAACGCTCGCCCCTGGATGCGGTTGGTCGCGTGTTCGAATCCATGCTGTGGCATACTTTTTTTCATTTTCACCCTTTTTCTATGGATCTCCAAAAAGTCAACTTTGACTTTTTCTGAGTCTGGAGGAATTCAAGGGGAGTTTTCAAGGGACTCTACCCGCCTTATGAGGCACTATTTTCGAATACTTTTTTCCATTTTCACCCTTTTTCTATGGATCTCCAAAAAGTGAACTTTTACATTTTCTGAGTCTGGAGGAATTCAAGGGGAGTTTTCAGGGGAGTGCATTCTCTCTGCCATCTCCTCCCTCTGTGTGCGTTGCTGCATGCAGCAGCTGCGTGTGTGTGTGTGTAAACTGCCCTTCCCCTTCGCAAGCAGTCGGGGGAGATAGAGATGTTTCGTCTCGATTTACACATGCTATGACTCCGGGGGTACTTCCATTCGCTTCGTCTTGATCTGTTGATGTTATTTCATGTCTCGTTTGTCCATTGTGACGGTGGGAAAGCCAGGGAAATGTCCCGGAGATATACTGAGAAATCTTTGTAACAGCATTTTCCTGCGATCACAGCTGTTCACAGCTACGAGGCTGGGACCGCTTCCATTCACTTCGTCTTGATCTGTAGATGTTATTTCATGTCTCATTTGTTCATTTTGATGGAGAAAAAGTTGTACATTTAGTGAATTCAGAGTTTCTAAGATGCAAAAGTAGGCATGTTTGAGTACTCAGGTCCAGTGGCTCACTGCGTTAACGCTCGCCCCTGGATGCGGTTGGTCGCGTGTTCGAATCCATGCTGTAGCATACTTTTTTTCATTTTCACCCTTTTTCTATGGATCTCCAAAAAGTCAACTTTGACTTTTTCTGAGTCTGGAGGAATTCAAGGGGAGTTTTCAAGGGACTCTACCCGCCTTATGAGGCACTATTTTCGAATACTTTTTTCCATTTTCACCCTTTTTCTATGGATCTCCAAAAAGTGAACTTTTACATTTTCTGAGTCTGGAGGAATTCAAGGGGAGTTTTCAGGGGAGTGCGTTCTCTCTGCCATCTCCTCCCTGTGTGTGCGTTGCTGCATGCAGCAGCTGCGTGTGTGTGTAAACTGCCCCTCCACTTCGCAAGCAGGCGGGGGAGAGAGAGATGTTTCGTCTCGATTTACACATGCTATGACTCCGGGGGTACCTCCATTCGCTTCGTCTTGATCTGTTGATGTTATTTCATGTCTCGTTTGTCCATTGTGACGGTGGGAAAGCCAGGGAAATGTCCCGGAGATATACTGAGAAATCTTTGTAACAGCATTTTCCTGCGATCACAGCTGTTCACAGCTACGAGGCTGGGACCGCTTCCATTCGCTTCGTCTTGATCTGTAGATGTTATTTAATGTCTCATTTGTTCATTTTGATGGAGAAAAAGTTGTACATTTAGTGAATTCAGAGTTTCTAAGATGCAAAAGTAGGCATGTTTGAGTACTCAGGTCCAGTGGCTCACTGCGTTAATGCTCGCCCCTGGATGCGGTTGGTCGCGTGTTCGAATCCATACTGTGGCATGCTTTTTTTCATTTTCACCCTTTTTCTATGGATCTCCAAAAAGTCAACTTTGACTTTTTCTGAGTCTGGAGGAATTCAAGGGGAGTTTTCAAGGGACTCTACCCGCCTTATGAGGCACTATTTTCGAATACTTTTTTCCATTTTCACCCTTTTTCTATGGATCTCCAAAAAGTGAACTTTTACATTTTCTGAGTCTGGAGGAATTCAAGGGGAGTTTTCAGGGGAGTGCGTTCTCTCTGCCATCTCCTCCCTGTGTGTGCGTTGATGCATGCAGCAGCTGCGTGTGTGTGTAAACTGCCCCTCCCCTTCGCAAGCAGGCGGGGGAGAGAGAGATGTTTCGTCTCGATTTACACATGCTATGACTCCGGGGGTACCTCCATTCGCTTCGTCTTGATCTGTTGATGTTATTTCATGTCTCGTTTGTCCATTGTGACGGTGGGAAAGCCAGGGAAATGTCCCGGAGATATACTGAGAAATCTTTGTAACAGCATTTTCCTGCGATCACAGCTGTTCGCAGCTACGAGACTGGGACCGCTTCCATTCGCTTCGTCTTTATCTGTAGATGTTATTTAATGTCTCATTTGTTCATTTTGATGGAGAAAAAGTTGTACATTTAGTAAATTCAGAGTGTCTAAGATGCAAAAGTAGGCATGTTTGAGTACTCAGGTCCAGTGGCTCACTGTGTTAACGCTCGCCCCTGGATGCGGTTGGTCGCGTGTTCGAATCCATGCTGTGGCATTCTTTTTTTCATTTTCACCCTTTTTTCTATGGATCTCCAAAAAGTGATCTTTTACATTTTCTGAGTCTGGAGGAATTCAAGGGGAGTTTTCAGGGGAGTGCGTTCTCTCTGCCATCTCCTCCCTGTGTGTGTGTTGCTGCATGCAGCAGCTGCGTGTGTGTGTAAACTGCCCCTCCCCCTCGCAAGCAGGCGGGGGAGAGAGAGATGTTTCGTCTCGATTTACACATGCTATGACTCCGGGGGTACCTCCATTCGCTTCGTCTTGATCTGTTGATGTTATTTCATGTCTCGTTTGTCCATTGTGTCGGTGGGAAAGCCAGGGAAATGTCCCGGAGATATACTGAGAAATCTTTGTAACAGCATTTTCCTGCGATCACAGCTGTTCACAGCTACGAGGCTGGGACCGCTTCCATTCGCTTCGTCTTGATCTGTAGATGTTATTTCATGTCTCATTTGTTCATTTTGATGGAGAAAAAGTTGTACATTTAGTGAATTCAGAGTGTCTAAGATGCAAAAGTAGGCATGTTTGAGTACTCATGTCCAGTGGCTCACTGCGTTAACGCTCGCCCCTGGATGCGGTTGGTCGCGTATTCGAATCCATGCTGTAGCATACTTTTTTTCATTTACACATTTTTTCTATGGATCTCCAAAAAGTCAACTTTGACTTGTTCTGAGTCTGGAGGAATTCAAGGGGAGTTTTCAAGGGACTCTACCCGCCTTATGAGGCACTATTTTCGAATACTTTTTTCCATTTTCACCCTTTTTCTATGGATCTCCAAAAAGTCAACTTTGACTTTTTCTGAGTCTGGAGGAATTCAAGGGGAGTTTTCAGGGGAGTGCATTCTCTCTGCCATCTCCTCCCTCTGTGTGCGTTGCTGCATGCAGCAGCTGCGTGTGTGTGTGTAAACTGCCCCTCCCCTTCGCAAGCAGGCGGGGGAGAGAGAGATGTTTCGTCTCGATTTACACATGCTATGACTCCGGGGGTACCTCCATTCGCTTCGTCTTGATCTGTTGATGTTATTTCATGTCTCGTTTGTCCATTGTGACGGTGGGAAAGCCAGGGAAATGTCCCGGAGATATACTGAGAAATCTTTGTAACAGCATTTTCCTGCGATCACAGCTGTTCGCAGCTACGAGGCTGGGACCGCTTCCATTCGCTTCGTCTTGATCTGTAGATGTTATTTAATGTCTCATTTGTTCATTTTGATGGAGAAAAAGTTGTACATTTAGTGAATTCAGAGTTTCTAAGATGCAAAAGTAGGCATGTTTGAGTACTCAGGTCCAGTGGCTCACTAGGTTAATGCCCGCCCCTGGATACGGTTGGTCGCGTGTTCGAATCCATACTGTGGCATTCTTTTTTTCATTTTCACCCTTTTTCTATGGATCTCCAAAAAGTGATCTTTTACATTTTCTGAGTCTGGAGGAATTCAAGGGGAGTTTTCAGGGGAGTGCGTTCTCTCTGCCATCTCCTCCCTGTGTGTGTGTTGCTGCATGCAGCAGCTGCGTGTGTGTGTAAACTGCCCCTCCCCCTCGCAAGCAGGCGGGGGAGAGAGAGATGTTTCGTCTCGATTTACACATGCTATGACTCCGGGGGTACTTCCATTCGCTTCGTCTTGATCTGTTGATGTTATTTCATGTCTCGTTTGTCCATTGTGACGGTGGCAAAGCCAGGGAAATGTCCCGGAGATATACTGAGAAATCTTTGTAACAGCATTTTCCTGCGATCACAGCTGTTCACAGCTACGAGGCTGGGACCGCTTCCATTCGCTTCGTCTTGATCTGTAGATGTTATTTAATGTCTCATTTGTTCATGTTGATGGAGAAAAAGTTGTACATTTAGTGAATTCAGAGTGTCTAAGATGCAAAAGTAGGCATGTTTGAGTACTCATGTCCAGTGGCTCACTGCGTTAACGCTCGCCCCTGGATGCGGTTGGTCGCGTGTTCGAATCCATGCTGTGGCATACTTTTTTTCATTTTCACCCTTTTTCTATGGATCTCCAAAAAGTCAACTTTGACTTTTTCTGAGTCTGGAGGAATTCAAGGGGAGTTTTCAAGGGACTCTACCCACCTTATGAGGCACTATTTTCGAATACTTTTTTCCATTTTCACCCTTTTTCTATGGATCTCCAAAAAGTGAACTTTTACATTTTCTGAGTCTGGAGGAATTCAAGGGGAGTTTTCAGGGGAGTGCATTCTCTCTGCCATCTCCTCCCTCTGTGTGCGTTGCTGCATGCAGCAGCTGCGTGTGTGTGTGTAAACTGCCCCTCCCCTTCGCAAGCAGGCGGGGGAGAGAGAGATATTTCGTCTCGATTTACACATGCTATGACTCCGGGGGTACTTCCATTCGCTTTGTCTTGATCTGTTGATGTTATTTCATGTCTCGTTTGTCCATTGTGACGGTGGGAAAGCCAGGGAAATGTCCCGGAGATATACTGAGAAATCTTTGTAACAGCATTTTCCTGCGATCACAGCTGTTCACAGCTACGAGGCTGGGACCGCTTCCATTCGCTTCGTCTTGATCTGTAGATGTTATTTAATGTCTCATTTGTTCATTTTGATGGAGAAAAAGTTGTACATTTAGTGAATTCAGAGTTTCTAAGATGCAAAAGTAGGCATGTTTGAGTACTCAGGTCCAGTGGCTCACTAGGTTAATGCCCGCCCCTGGATACGGTTGGTCGCGTGTTCGAATCCATACTGTGGCATTCTTTTTTTCATTTTCACCCTTTTTCTATGGATCTCCAAAAAGTGATCTTTTACATTTTCTGAGTCTGGAGGAATTCAAGGGGAGTTTTCAGGGGAGTGCGTTCTCTCTGCCATCTCCTCCCTGTGTGTGTGTTGCTGCATGCAGCAGCTGCGTGTGTGTGTAAACTGCCCCTCCCCCTCGCAAGCAGGCGGGGAGAGAGAGATGTTTCGTCTCGATTTACACATGCTATGACTCCGGGGGTACTTCCATTCGCTTCGTCTTGATCTGTTGATGTTATTTCATGTCTCGTTTGTCCATTGTGACGGTGGCAAAGCCAGGGAAATGTCCCGGAGATATACTGAGAAATCTTTGTAACAGCATTTTCCTGCGATCACAGCTGTTCACAGCTACGAGGCTGGGACCGCTTCCATTCGCTTCGTCTTGATCTGTAGATGTTATTTAATGTCTCATTTGTTCATTTTGATGGAGAAAAAGTTGTACATTTAGTAAATTCAGAGTGTCTAAGATGCACAAGTAGGCATGTTTGAGTACTCAGGTCCAGTGGCTCACTGTGTTAACGCTCGCCCCTGGATGCGGTTGGTCGCGTGTTCGAATCCATGCTGTGGCATTCTTTTTTTCATTTTCACCCTTTTTCTATGGATCTCCAAAAAGTGATCTTTTACATTTTCTGAGTCTGGAGGAATTCAAGGGGAGTTTTCAGGGGAGTGCGTTCTCTCTGCCATCTCCTCCCTGTGTGTGTGTTGCTGCATGCAGCAGCTGCGTGTGTGTGTAAACTGCCCCTCCCCTTCGCAAGCAGGCGGGGGAGAGAGAGATGTTTCGTCTCGATTTACACATGCTATGACTCCGGGGGTACCTCCATTCGCTTCGACTTGATCTGTTGATGTTATTTCATGTCTCGTTTGTCCATTGTGACGGTGGGAAAGCCAGGAAATGTCCCGGAGATATACTGAGAAATCTTTGTAACAGCATTTTCCTGCGATCACAGCTGTTCACAGCTACGAGGCTGGGACCGCTTCCATTCGCTTCGTCTTGATCTGTAGATGTTATTTAATGTCTCATTTGTTCATTTTGATGCAGAAAAAGTTGTACATTTAGTGAATTCAGAGTTTCTAAGATGCAAAAGTAGGCATGTTTGAGTACTCAGGTCCAGTGGCTCACTGCGTTAATGCTCGCCCCTGGATGCGGTTGGTCGTGTGTTCGAATCCATGCTGTGGCATACTTTTTTTCATTTTCACCCTTTTTCTATGGATCTCCAAAAAGTCAACTTTGACTTTTTCTGAGTCTGGAGGAATTCAAGGGGAGTTTTCAAGGGACTCTACCCGCCTTATGAGGCACTATTTTCGAATACTTTTTTCCATTTTCACCCTTTTTCTATGGATCTCCAAAAAGTGATCTTTTACATTTTCTGAGTCTGGAGGAATTCAAGGGGAGTTTTCAGGGGAGTGCGTTCTCTCTGCCATCTCCTCCCTATGTGTGTGTTGCTGCATGCAGCAGCTGCGTGTGTGTGTAAACTGCCCCTCCCCCTCGCAAGCAGGCGGGGGAGAGAGAGATGTTTCGTCTCGATTTACAAATGCTATGACTCCGGGGGTACCTCCATTCGCTTCGTCTCGATCTGTTGATGTTATTTCATGTCTCGTTTGTCCATTGTGACGGTGGGAAAGCCCGGGAAATGTCCCGGAGATATACTGAGAAATCTTTGTAACAGCATTTTCCTGCGATCACAGCTGTTCACAGCTACGAGGCTGGGACCGCTTCCATTCGCTTCGTCTTGATCTGTATATGTTATTTAATGTCTCATTTGTTCATTTTGATGGAGAAAAGGTTGTACATTTAGTGAATTCAGAGTTTCTAAGATGCAAAAGTAGGCATGTTTGAGTACTCAGGTCCAGTGGCTCACTGCGTTAACGCTCGCACCTGGATGCGGTTGGTCGCGTGTTCGAATCCATGCTGTAGCATACTTTTTTTCATTTTCACCCTTTTTCTATGGATCTCCAAAAAGTCAACTTTGACTTTTTCTGAGTCTGGAGGAATTCAAGGGGAGTTTTCAAGGGACTCTACCCGCCTTATGAGGCACTATTTTCGAATACTTTTTTCCATTTTCACCCTTTTTCTATGGATCTCCAAAAAGTCAACTTTGACTTTTTCTGAGTCTGGAGGAATTCAAGGGGAGTTTTCAAAGGACTCTACCCGCCTTATGAGGCACTATTTTCGAATACTTTTTTACATTTTCACCCTTTTTCTATGGATCTCCAAAAAGTGAACTTTTACATTTTCTGAGTCTGGAGGAATTCAAGGGGAGTTTTCAGGGGAGTGCATTCTCTCTGCCATCTCCTCCCTGTGTGTGCGTTGCTGCATGCAGCAGCTGCGTGTGTGTGTGTGTAAACTGCCCCTCCCCTTCGCAAGCAGGCGGGGGAGATAGAGATGTTTCGTCTCGATTTACACATGCTATGACTCCGGGGGTACTTCCATTCGCTTTGTCTTGATCTGTTGATGTTATTTCATGTCTCGTTTGTCCATTGTGACGGTGGGAAAGCCAGGGAAATGTCCCGGAGATATACTGAGAAATCTTTGTAACAGCATTTTCCTGCGATCACAGCTGTTCGCAGCTACGAGGCTGGGACCGCTTCCATTCGCTTCGTCTTGATCTGTAGATGTTATTTAATGTCTCATTTGTTCATTTTGATGGAGAAAAAGTTGTACATTTAGTAAATTCAGAGTGTCTAAGATGCACAAGTAGGCATGTGTGAGTACTCAGGTCCAGTGGCTCACCGTGTTACTGTCGCCCCTGGATGCGGTTGGTCGCGTGTTCGAATCCATGCTGTGGCATACTTTTTTTCATTTTCACCCTTTTTCTATGGATCTCCAAAAAGTCAACTTTGACTTTTTCTGAGTCTGGAGGAATTCAAGGGGAGTTTTCAAAGGACTCTACCCGCCTTATGAGGCACTATTTTCGAATACTTTTTTACATTTTCACCCTTTTTCTATGGATCTCCAAAAAGTGAACTTTTACATTTTCTGAGTCTGGAGGAATTCAAGGGGAGTTTTCAGGGGAGTGCGTTCTCTCTGCCATCTCCTCCCTCTGTGTGCGTTGCTGCAAGCAGCAGCTGCGTGTGTGTGTGTAAACTGCCCCTCCCCTTCGCAAGCAGGCGGGGGAGAGAGAGATGTTTCGTCTCGATTTACACATGCTATGACTCCGGGGGTACTTCCATTCGATTCGTCTTGATCTGTTGATGTTATTTCATGTCTCGTTTGTCCATTGTGACGGTGGGAAAGCCAGGGAAATGTCCCAGAGATATACTGAGAAATCTTTGTAACAGCATTTTCCTGCGATCACAGCTATTCGCAGCTACGAGGCTGGGACCGCTTCCATTCGCTTCGTCTTGATCTGTAGATGTTATTTCATGTCTCATTTGTTCATTTTGATGGAGAAAAAGTTGTACATTTAGTAAATTCAGAGTGTCTAAGATGCACAAGTAGGCATGTTTGAGTACTCAGGTCCAGTGGCTCACTGTGTTAACGCTCGCCCCTGGATGCGGTTGGTCGCGTGTTCGAATCCATGCTGTGGCATTCTTTTTTTCATTTTCACCCTTTTTCTATGGATCTCCAAAAAGTGATCTTTTACATTTTCTGAGTCTGGAGGAATTCAAGGGGAGTTTTCAAGGGACTCTACCCGCCTTATGAGGCACTATTTTCGAATACTTTTTTCCATTTTCACCCTTTTTCTATGGATCTCCAAAAAGTGATCTTTTACATTTTCTGAGTCTGGAGGAATTCAAGGGGAGTTTTCAGGGGAGTGCGTTCTCTCTGCCATCTCCTCCCTATGTGTGTGTTGCTGCATGCAGCAGCTGCGTGTGTGTGTAAACTGCCCCTCCCCCTCGCAAGCAGGCGGGGGAGAGAGAGATGTTTCGTCTCGATTTACACATGCTATGACTCCGGGGGTACTTCCATTCGCTTCGTCTTGATCTGTTGATGTTATTTCATGTCTCGTTTGTCCATTGTGACGGTGGCAAAGCCAGGGAAATGTCCCAGAGATATACTGAGAAATCTTTGTAACAGCATTTTCCTGCGATCACAGCTGTTCACAGCTACGAGGCTGGGACCGCTTCCATTCGCTTCGTCTTGATCTGTAGATGTTATTTCATGTCTCATTTGTTCATTTTGATGGAGAAAAAGTTGTACATTTAGTGAATTCAGAGTGTCTAAGATGCAAAAGTAGGCATGTTTGAGTACTCAGGTCCAGTGGCTCACTGTGTTAACGCTCGCCCCTGGATGCGGTTGGTCGCGTGTTCGAATCCATGCTGTGGCATTCTTTTTTTCATTTTCACCCTTTTTCTATGGATCTCCAAAAAGTGATCTTTTACATTTTCTGAGTCTGGAGGAATTCAAGGGGAGTTTTCAGGGGAGTGCGTTCTCTCTGCCATCTCCTCCCTGTGTGTGTGTTGCTGCATGCAGCAGCTGCGTGTGTGTGTAAACTGCCCCTCCCCTTCGCAAGCAGGCGGGGGAGAGAGAGATGTTTCGTCTCGATTTACACATGCTATGACTCCGGGGGTACCTCCATTCGCTTCGTCTTGATCTGTTGATGTTATTTCATGTCTCGTTTGTCCATTGTGACGGTGGGAAAGCCAGGAAATGTCCCGGAGATATACTGAGAAATCTTTGTAACAGCATTTTCCTGCGATCACAGCTGTTCACAGCTACGAGGCTGGGACCGCTTCCATTCGCTTCGTCTTGATCTCTAGATGTTATTTAATGTCTCATTTGTTCATTTTGATGCAGAAAAAGTTGTACATTTAGTGAATTCAGAGTTTCTAAGATGCAAAAGTAGGCATGTTTGAGTACTCAGGTCCAGTGGCTCACTGCGTTAATGCTCGCCCCTGGATGCGGTTGGTCGTGTGTTCGAATCCATGCTGTGGCATACTTTTTTTCATTTTCACCCTTTTTCTATGGATCTCCAAAAAGTCAACTTTGACTTTTTCTGAGTCTGGAGGAATTCAAGGGGAGTTTTCAAGGGACTCTACCCGCCTTATGAGGCACTATTTTCGAATACTTTTTTCCATTTTCACCCTTTTTCTATGGATCTCCAAAAAGTGATCTTTTACATTTTCTGAGTCTGGAGGAATTCAAGGGGAGTTTTCAGGGGAGTGCGTTCTCTCTGCCATCTCCTCCCTATGTGTGTGTTGCTGCATGCAGCAGCTGCGTGTGTGTGTAAACTGCCCCTCCCCCTCGCAAGCAGGCGGGGGAGAGAGAGATGTTTCGTCTCGATTTACAAATGCTATGACTCCGGGGGTACCTCCATTCGCTTCGTCTCGATCTGTTGATGTTATTTCATGTCTCGTTTGTCCATTGTGACGGTGGGAAAGCCCGGGAAATGTCCCGGAGATATACTGAGAAATCTTTGTAACAGCATTTTCCTGCGATCACAGCTGTTCACAGCTACGAGGCTGGGACCGCTTCCATTCGCTTCGTCTTGATCTGTATATGTTATTTAATGTCTCATTTGTTCATTTTGATGGAGAAAAGGTTGTACATTTAGTGAATTCAGAGTTTCTAAGATGCAAAAGTAGGCATGTTTGAGTACTCAGGTCCAGTGGCTCACTGCGTTAACGCTCGCACCTGGATGCGGTTGGTCGCGTGTTCGAATCCATGCTGTAGCATACTTTTTTTCATTTTCACCCTTTTTCTATGGATCTCCAAAAAGTCAACTTTGACTTTTTCTGAGTCTGGAGGAATTCAAGGGGAGTTTTCAAGGGACTCTACCCGCCTTATGAGGCACTATTTTCGAATACTTTTTTCCATTTTCACCCTTTTTCTATGGATCTCCAAAAAGTGAACTTTTACATTTTCTGAGTCTGGAGGAATTCAAGGGGAGTTTTCAGGGGAGTGCGTTCTCTCTGCCATCTCCTCCCTGTGTGTGCGTTGCTGCATGCAGCAGCTGCGTGTGTGTGTGTAAACTGCCCCTCCCCTTCGCAAGCAGGCGGGGGAGAGAGAGATGTTTCGTCTCGATTTACACATGCTATGACTCCGGGGGTACTTCCATTCGCTTCGTCTTGATCTGTTGATGTTATTTCATGTCTCGTTTGTCCATTGTGACGGTGGTAAAGCCAGGGAAAAGTCCCGGAGATATACTGAGAAATCTTTGTAACAGCATTTTCCTGCGATCACAGCTGTTCACAGCTACGAGGCTGGGACCGCTTCCATTCGCTTCGTCTTGATCTGTAGATGTTATTTCATGTCTCATTTGTTCATTTTGATGGAGAAAAAGTTGTACATTTAGTGAATTCAGAGTGTCTAAGCTGCACAAGCAGGCATGTTTGAGTACTCAGGTCCAGTGGCTCACTGGATTAACGCTCGCCCCTGGATGCGGTTGGTCGCGTGTTCGAATCCATGCTGTGGCATACTTTTTTTCATTTTCACCCTTTTTCTATGGATCTCCAAAAAGTGAACTTTTACATTTTCTGAGTCTGGAGGAATTCAAGGGGAGTTTTCAGGGGAGTGCGTTCTCTCTGCCATCTCCTCCCTGTGTGTGCGTTGCTGCATGCAGCAGCTGCGTGTGTGTGTAAACTGCCCCTCCCCCTCGCAAGCAGGCGGGGGAGTGAGAGATCTTTCGTCTCAATTTACACATGCTATGACTCCGGGGGTACTTCCATTCGCTTCGTCTTGATCTGTTTATGTTATTTCATGTCTCGTTTGTCCATTGTGACGGTGGTAAAGCCAGGGAAATGTCCCGGAGATATACTGAGAAATCTTTGAAACAGCATTTTCCTGCGATCACAGCTGTTCACAGCTACGAGGCTGGGACCGCTTCCATTCGCTTCGTCTTGATCTGTAGATGTTATTTCATGTCTCATTTGTTCAATTTGATGGAAAAAAAGTTGTACATTTAGTGAATTCAGAGTTTCTAAGCTGCACAAGTAGGCATGTTTGAGTACTCAGGTCCAGTGGCTCACTGCGTTAAAGCTCTCTCCATGATGCGGATGGTCGCGTGTTCGAATCCATGCTGTGGCAAAAAAAAAATCATTTTCACCCTTTTTCTATTTTTCTCCAAAAAGTGAACTTTTACATTTTCTGAGTCTGGAGGAATTCAAGGGGAGTTTTCAGGGGAGTGCGTTCTCTCTGCCATCTCCTCCCTGTGTGTGCGTTGCTGCATGCAGCAGCTGCGTGTGTGTGTAAACTGCCCCTCCCCCTCGCAAGCAGGCGGGGGAGAGAGAGAGCTTTCGTCTCGATTTACACATGCTATGACTCCGGGGGTACTTCCATTCACTTCGTCTTGATCTGTTGATGTTATTTCATGTCTCGTTTGTCCATTTGGACGGTGGTAAAGCCAGGGAAATATCCCGGAGATATACTGAAAAATCTTTATAACAGCATTTTCCTGCGATCACAGCTGTTCACAGCTACGAGGCTGGGACCGCTTCCATTCGCTTCGTCTTGATCTGTAGATGTTATTTCATGTCTCATTTGTTCATTTTGATGGAGAAAAAGTTGTACATTTAGTGAATTCAGAGTGTCTAAGCTGCAAAAGCAGGCATGTTTGAGTACTCAGGTCCAGTGGCTCACTGCGTTAACGCTCGCCCCTGGATGCGGTTGGTCGCGTGTTTGAATCCATGCTGTGGCAAAAAAAAATCCTTTTCACCCTTTTTCTATGGATCTCCAAACAGTGAACTTTTACATTTTCTGAGTCTGGATGAATTCAAGGGGAGTTTTCAGGGGAGTGCGTTCTCTCTGCCATCTCCTCCCTGTGTGTGCGTTGCTGCATGCAGCAGCTGCGTGTGTGTGTAAACTGCCCCTCCCCCTCGCATGCAGGCGGGGGAGAGAGAGATCTTTCGTCTCGATTTACACATGCTATGACTCCGGGGGTACTTCCATTCGCTTCGTCTTGATCTGTTGATGTTATTTCATGTCTCGTTTGTCCATTGTGACGGTGGTAAAGCCAGGGAAATGTCCCGGAGATATACTGAGAAATCTTTGAAAAAGCATTTTCCTGCGATCACAGCTGTTCACAGCTACGAGGCTGGGACCGCTTCCATTCGCTTCGTCTTGATCTGTAGATGTTATTTCATGTCTCATTTGTTCATTTTGATGGAGAAAAAGTTGTACATTTAGTGAATTCAGAGTGTCTAAGCTGCACAAGCAGGCATGTTTGAGTACTCAGGTCCAGTGGCTCACTGCGTTAACGCTCGCCCCTGGATGCGGTTGGTCGCGTGTTCGAATCCATGCTGTGGCAAAACAAAATTCATGTTCACCCTTTTTCTATGGATCTCCAAAAAGTGAACTTTTACATTTTCTGAGTCTGGAGGAATTCAAGGGGAGTTTTCAGGGGAGTGCGTTCTCTCTGCCATCTCCTCCCTGTGTGTGCGTTGCTGCATGTAGCAGCTGCGTGTGTGTGTAAACTGCCCCTCCCCCTCGCAAGCAGGCGGGGGAGAGAGAGATCTGTCGTCTCGATTTACACATGCTATGACTCCGGGGGTACTTCCATTCGCTTCGTCTTGATCTGTTGATGTTACTTCATGTCTCGTTTGTCCGTTGTGACGGTGGTAAAGCCAGGGAAAAGTCCCGGAGATATACTGAGAAATCTTTGTAACAGCATTTTCCTGCAATCACAGCTGTTCACAGCTACGAGGCTGGGACCGCTTCCATTCGCTTCGTCTTGATGTGTAGATGTTATTTCATGTCTCATTTGTTCATTTTGATTGAGAAAAAGTTGTACATTTAGTGAATTCAGAGTGTCTAAGATGCACAAGCAGGCATGTTTGAGTACTCAGGTCCAGTGGCTCACTGCGTTAACGCTCACCCCTGGATGCGGTTGGTCGCGTTTTCGAATCCATGCTGTGGCAAAACAAAATTCATGTTCACCCTTTTTCTATGGATCTCCAAAAAGTGAACTTTTACATTTTCTGAGTCTGGAGGAATTCAAGGGGAGTTTTCAGGGGAGTGCGTTCTCTCTGCCATCTCCTCCCTGTGTGTGCGTTGCTGCATGCAGCAGCTGCGTGTGTGTGTAAACTGCCCCTCCCCCTCGCAAGCAGGCGGGGGAGTGAGAGATCTTTCGTCTCGATTTACACATGCTATGACTCCGGGGGTACTTCCATTCGCTTCGTCTTGATCTGTTTATGTTATTTCATGTCTCGTTTGTCCATTGTGACGGTGGTAAAGCCAGGGAAATGTCCCGGAGATATACTGAGAAATCTTTGTAACAGCATTTTCCTGCGATCACAGCTGTTCACAGCTACGAGGCTGGGACCGCTTCCATTCGCTTCGTCTTGATCTGTAGATGTTATTTCAAGTCTCATTTGTTCAATTTGATGGAAAAAAAGTTGTACATTTAGTGAATTCAGAGTGTCTAAGCTGCACAAGTATGCATGTTTGAGTACTCGGGTCCAGTGGCTCACTGCGTTAAAGCTCTCCCCATGATGCGGATGGTCGCGTGTTCGAATCCATGCTGTGGCATACTTTTTTTCATTTTCACCCTTTTTCTATTGATCTCCAAAAAGTGAACTTTTACATTTTCTGAGTCTGGAGGAATTCAAGGGGAGTTTTCAGGGGAGTGCGTTCTCTCTGCCATCTCCTCCCTGTGTGTGCGTTGCTGCATGCAGCAGCTGCGTGTGTGTGTAAACTGCCCCTCCCCCTCGCAAGCAGGCGGGGGAGAGAGAGATCTTTCGTCTCGATTTACACATGCTATGACTCCGGGGGTACTTCCATTCACTTCGTCTTGATCTGTTGATGTTATTTTATGTCTCGTTTGTCCATTTGGACGGTGGTAAAGCCAGGGAAATATCCCGGAGATATACTGAAAAATCTTTATAACAGCATTTTCCTGCGATCACAGCTGTTCACAGCTACGAGGCTGGGACCGCTTCCATTCGCTTCGTCTTGATCTGTAGATGTTATTTCATGTCTCATTTGTTCATTTTGATTGAGAAAAAGTTGTACATTTAGTGAATTCAGAGTGTCTAAGATGAACAAGCAGGCATGTTTGAGTACTCAGGTCCAGTGGCTCACTGCGTTAACGCTCGCCCCTGGATGCGGTTGGTCGCGTGTTCGAATCCATGCTGTGGCATACTTTTTTTCATTTTCACCCTTTTTCTATGGATCTCCAAAAAGTGAACTTTTACATTTTCTGAGTCTGGAGGAATTCAAGGGGAGTTTTCAGGGGAGTGCGTTCTCTCTGCCATCTCCTCCCTGTGTGTGCGTTGCTGCATGCAGCAGCTGCGTGTGTGTGTAAACTGCCCCTCCCCCTCGCAAGCAGGCGGGGGAGAGAGAGATCTGTCGTCTCGATTTACACATGCTATGACTCCGGGGGTACTTCCATTCGCTTCGTCTTGATCTGTTGATGTTATTTCATGTCTCGTTTGTCCATTGTGACGGTGGTAAAGCCAGGGAAAAGTCCCGGAGATATACTGAGAAATCTTTGTAACAGCATTTTCCTGCGATCACAGCTGTTCACAGCTACGAGGCTGGGACCGCTTCCATTCGCTTCGTCTTGATCTGTAGATGTTATTTCATGTCTCATTTGTTCATTTTGATGGAGAAAAAGTTGTACATTTAGTGAATTCAGAGTGTCTAAGCTGCACAAGCGGGCATGTTTGAGTACTCAGGTCCAGTGGCTCACTGCGTTAACGCTCGCCCCTGGATGCGGTTGGTCGCGTGTTCGAATCCATGCTGTGGCAAAACAAAATTCATGTTCACCCTTTTTCTATGGATCTCCAAAAAGTGAACTTTTACATTTTCTGAGTCTGGAGGAATTCAAGGGGAGTTTTCAGGGGAGTGCGTTCTCTCTGCCATCTCCTCCCTGTGTGTGCGTTGCTGCATGCAGCAGCTGCGTGTGTGTGTAAACTGCCCCTCCCCCTCGCAAGCAGGCGGGGGAGTGAGAGATCTTTCGTCTCAATTTACACATGCTATGACTCCGGGGGTACTTCCATTCGCTTCGTCTTGATCTGTTTATGTTATTTCATGTCTCGTTTGTCCATTGTGACGGTGGTAAAGCCAGGGAAATGTCCCGGAGATATACTGAGAAATCTTTGAAACAGCATTTTCCTGCGATCACAGCTGTTCACAGCTACGAGGCTGGGACCGCTTCCATTCGCTTCGTCTTGATCTGTAGATGTTATTTCATGTATAATTTGTTCAATTTGATGGAAAAAAAGTTGTACATTTAGTGAATTCAGAGTGTCTAAGCTGCACAAGTATGCATGTTTGAGTACTCAGGTCCAGTGGCTCACTGCGTTAAAGCTCTCCCCATGATGCGGATGGTCGCGTGTTCGAATCCATGCTGTGGCAAAAAAAAAATCATTTTCACCCTTTTTCTATTGATCTCCAAAAAGTGAACTTTTACATTTTCTGAGTCTGGAGGAATTCAAGGGGAGTTTTCAGGGGAGTGCGTTCTCTCTGCCATCTCCTCCCTGTGTGTGCGTTGCTGCATGCAGCAGCTGCGTGTGTGTGTAAACTGCCCCTCCCCCTCGCAAGCAGGCGGGGGAGAGAGAGATCTTTCGTCTCGATTTACACATGCTATGACTCCGGGGGTACTTCCATTCACTTCGTCTTGATCTGTTGATGTTATTTCATGTCTCGTTTGTCCATTTGGACGGTGGTAAAGCCAGGGAAATATCCCGGAGATATACTGAAAAATCTTTATAACAGCATTTTCCTGCGATCACAGCTGTTCACAGCTACGAGGCTGGGACCGCTTCCATTCGCTTCGTCTTGATCTGTAGATGTTATTTCATGTCTCATTTGTTCATTTTGATGGAGAAAAAGTTGTACATTTAGTGAATTCAGAGTGTCTAAGCTGCACAAGCAGGCATGTTTGAGTACTCAGGTCCAGTGGCTCACTGCGTTAACGCTCGCCCCTGGATGCGGTTGGTTGCGTGTTCAAATCCATGCTGTGGCAAAAAAAAAATCATTTTCACCCTTTTTCTATGGATCTCCAAAAAGTGAACTTTTACATTTTCTGAGTCTGGAGGAATTCAAGGGGAGTTTTCAGGGGAGTGCGTTCTCTCTGCCATCTCCTCCCTGTGTGTGCGTTGCTGCATGCAGCAGCTGCGTGTGTGTGTAAACTGCCCCTCCCCCTCGCAAGCAGGCGGGGGAGAGAGAGATCTTTCGTCTCGATTTACACATGCTATGACTCCGGGGGTACTTCCATTCGCTTCGTCTTGATCTGTTGATGTTATTTCATGTCTCGTTTGTCCATTGTGACGGTGGTAAAGCCAGGGAAAAGTCCCGGAGATATACTGAGAAATCTTTGTAACAGCATTTTCCTGCAATCACAGCTGTTCACAGCTACGAGGCTGGGACCGCTTCCATTCGCTTCGTCTGGATCTGTAGATGTTATTTCATGTCTCATTTGTTCATTTTGATTGAGAAAAAGTTGTACATTTAGTGAATTCAGAGTGTCTAAGATGCACAAGCAGGCATGTTTGAGTACTCAGGTCCAGTGGCTCACTGCGTTAACGCTCGCCCCTGTATGCGGTTGGTCGTGTGTTCGAATCCATGCTGTGGCAAAACAAAATTAATGTTCACCCTTTTTCTATGGATCTCCAAAAAGTGAACTTTTACATTTTCTGAGTCTGGAGGAATTCAAGGGGAGTTTTCAGGGGAGTGCGTTCTCTCTGCCATCTCCTCCCTGTGTGTGCGTTGCTGCATGCAGCAGCTGCGTGTGTGTGTAAACTGCCCCTCCCCCTCGCAAGCAGGCGGGGGAGAGAGAGATCTTTCGTCTCGATTTACACATGCTATGACTCCGGGGTTACTTCCATTCGCTTCGTCTTGATCTGTTGATGTTATTTCATGTCTCGTTTGTCCATTGTAACGGTGGTAAAGCCAGGGAAAAGTCCCGGAGATATACTGAGAAATCTTTATAACAGCATTTTCCTGCGATCACAGCTGTTCACAGCTACGAGGCTGGGACCGCTTCCATTCGCTTCGTCTTGATCTGTAGATGTTATTTCATGTCTCATTTGTTCATTTTGATGGAGAAAAAGTTGTACATTTAGTGAATTCAGAGTGTCTAAGCTGCACAAGCAGGCATGTTTGAGTACTCAGGTCCAGTGGCTCACTGCGTTAACGCTCGCCCCTGGATGCGGTTGTTCGCGTGTTCGAATCCATGCTGTGGCAAACAAAAATTCATTTTCACCCTTTTTCTATGGATCTCCAAAAAGTGAACTTTTACATTTTCTGAGTCTGGAGGAATTCAAGGGGAGTTTTCAGGGGAGTGCGTTCTCTCTGCCATCTCCTCCCTGTGTGTGCGTTGCTGCATGCAGCAGCTGCGTGTGTGTGTAAACTGCCCCTCCCCCTCGCAAGCAGGCGGGGGAGAGAGAGATCTTTCGTCTCGATTTACACATGCTATGACTCCGGGGGTACTTCCATTCGCTTCGTCTTGATCTGTTGATGTTATTTCATGTCTCGTTTGTCCATTGTGACGGTGGTAAAGTCAGGGAAATGTCCCGGAGATATAGGCTACTGAGAAATCTTTGAAACAGAATTTTCCTGCGATCACAGCTGTTCACAGCTACGAGGCTGGGACCACTTCCATTCGCTTCGTCTTGATCTGTAGATGTTATTTCATGTCTCATTTGTTCATTTTGATGGAGAAAAAGTTGTACATTTAGTGAATTCAGAGTGTCTAAGCTACACAAGTAGGCATGTTTGAGTACTCAGGTCCAGTGGCTCACTGCGTTAACGCTCTCCCCTGGATGCGGTTGGTCGCGTGTTCGAATCCATGCTGTGGCAAAACAAAATTCATTTTCACCCTTTTTCTATGGATCTCCAAAAAGTGAACTTTTACATTTTCTGAGTCTGGAGGAATTCAAGGGGAGTTTTCAGGGGAGTGCGTTCTCTCTGCCATCTCCTCCCTGTGTGTGCGTTGCTGCATGCAGCAGCTGCGTGTGTGTGTAAACTGCCCCTCCCCCTCGCAAGCAGGCGGGGGAGAGAGAGATCTGTCGTCTCGATTTACACATGCTATGACTCCGGGGGTACTTCCATTCGCTTCGTCTTGATCTGTTGATGTTATTTCATGTCTCGTTTGTCCATTGTGACGGTGGTAAAGCCAGGGAAATGTCCCGGAGATATACTGAGAAATCTTTGGAACAGCATTTTCCTGCGATCACAGCTGTTCACAGCTACGAGGCTGGGACCACTTCTATTCGCTTCGTCTTGATCTGTAGATGTTATTTCATGTCTCATTTCTTCATTTTGATGGAGAAAATGTTGTACATTTAGTGAATTCAGAGTGTCTAAGCTGCACAAGTAGGCATGTTTGAGTACTCAGGTCCAGTGGCTCACTGCGTTAACGCTCTCCCCTGGATGCGGTTGGTCTCGTGTTCGAATCCATGCTGTGGCAAAAAAAAAAAATCATTTTCACCCTTTTTCTATGGATCTCCAAAAAGTGAACTTTTACATTTTCTGAGTCTGGAGGAATTCAAGGGGAGTTTTCAGGGGAGTGCGTTCTCTCTGCCATCTCCTCCCTGTGTGTGCGTTGCTGCATGCAGCAGCTGCGTGTGTGTGTAAACTGCCCCTCCCCCTCGCAAGCAGGCGGGGGAGAGAGAGATCTTTCGTCTCGATTTACACATGCTATGACTCCGGGGGTACTTCCATTCGCTTCGTCTTGATCTGTTGATGTTATGTCATGTCTCGTTTGTCCATTTGGACGGTGGTAAAGCCAGGGAAATATCCCGGAGATATACTGATAAATCTTTATAACAGCATTTTCCTGCGATCACAGCTGTTCACAGCTACGAGGCTGGGACCGCTTCCATTCGCTTCGTCTTGATCTGTAGATGTTATTTCATGTCTCATTTGTTCATTTTGATGGAGAAAAAGTTGTACATTTAGTGAATTCAGAGTGTCTAAGCTGCACAAGCAGGCATGTTTGAGTACTCAGGTCCAGTGGCTCACTGCGTTAACGCTCGCCCCTGGATGCGGTTGGTCTCGTGTTCGAATCCATGCTGTGGCATACTTTTTTTCATTTTCACCCTTTTTCTATGGATCTCCAAAAAGTGAACTTTTACATTTTCTGAGTCTGGAGGAATTCAAGGGGAGTTTTCAGGGGAGTGCGTTCTCTCTGCCATCTCCTCCCTGTGTGTGCGTTGCTGCATGCAGCAGCTGCGTGTGTGTGTGTAAACTGCCCCTCCCCCTCGCAAGCAGGCGGGGGAGAGAGAGATCTTTCGTCTCGATTTACACATGCTATGACTCCGGGAGTACTTCCATTCGCTTCGTCTTGATCTGTTGATGTTATTTAATGTCTCGTTTGTCCATTGTGACGGTGGTAAAGTCAGGGAAATGTCCCGGAGATATAGGCTACTGAGAAATCTTTGAAACAGAATTTTCCTGGGATCACAGCTGTTCACAGCTACGATGCTGGGACCACTTTCATTCGCTTCGTCTTGATCTGTAGATGTTATTTCATGTCTCATTTGTTCATTTTGATGGAGAAAAAGTTGTACATTTAGTGAATTCAGAGTGTCTAAGCTACACAAGTAGGCATGTTTGAGTACTCAGGTCCAGTGGCTCACTGCGTTAACGCTCTCCCCTGGATGCGGTTGGTCGCGTGTTCGAATCCATGCTGTGGCAAAACAAAATTCATTTTCACCCTTTTTCTATGGATCTCCAAAAAGTGAACTTTTACATTTTCTGAGTCTGGAGGAATTCAAGGGGAGTTTTCAGGGGAGTGCGTTCTCTCTGCCATCTCCTCCCTGTGTGTGCGTTGCTGCATGCAGCAGCTGCGTGTGTGTGTGTAAACTGCCCCTCCCCCTCGCAAGCAGGCGGGGGAGAGAGAGATCTTTTGTCTCGATTTACACATGCTATGACTCCGGGGGTACTTCCATTAGCTTCGTCTTGATCTGTTGATGTTATTTCATGTCTCGTTTGTCCATTTGGACGGTGGTAAAGCCAGGGAAATATCCCGGAGATATACTGATAAATCTTTATAACAGCATTTTCCTGCGATCACAGCTGTTCACAGCTACGAGGCTGGGACCGCTTCCATTCGCTTCGTCTTGATCTGTAGATGTTATTTCATGTCTCATTTGTTCATTTTGATGGAGAAAAAGTTGTACATTTAGTGAATTCAGAGTGTCTAAGCTGCACATGCAGGCATGTTTGAGTACTCAGGTCCAGTGGCTCACTGCGTTAACGCTCTCCCCTGGATGCGGTTGGTCTCGTGTTCGAATCCATGCTGTGGCATACTTTTTTTCATTTTCACCCTTTTTCTATGGATCTCCAAAAAGTGAACTTTTACATTTTCTGAGTCTGGAGGAATTCAAGGGGAGTTTTCAGGGGAGTGCGTTCTCTCTGCCATCTCCTCCCTGTGTGTGCGTTGCTGCATGCAGCAGCTGCGTGTGTGTGTAAACTGCCCCTCCCCCTCGCAAGCAGGCGGGGGAGAGAGAGATCTTTCGTCTCGATTTACACATGCTATGACTCCGGGGGTACTTCCATTCGCTTCGTCTTGATCTGTTGATGTTATTTCATGTCTCGTTTGTCCATTGTGACGGTGGTAAAGCCAGGGAAAAGTCCCGGAGATATACTGAGAAATCTTTGTAACAGCATTTTCCTGCAATCACAGCTGTTCACAGCTACGAGGCTGGGACCGCTTCCATTCGCTTCGTCTGGATCTGTAGATGTTATTTCATGTCTCATTTGTTCATTTTGATTGAGAAAAAGTTGTACATTTAGTGAATTCAGAGTGTCTAAGATGCACAAGCAGGCATGTTTGAGTACTCAGGTCCAGTGGCTCACTGCGTTAACGCTCGCCCCTGTATGCGGTTGGTCGTGTGTTCGAATCCATGCTGTGGCAAAACAAAATTAATGTTCACCCTTTTTCTATGGATCTCCAAAAAGTGAACTTTTACATTTTCTGAGTCTGGAGGAATTCAAGGGGAGTTTTCAGGGGAGTGCGTTCTCTCTGCCATCTCCTCCCTGTGTGTGCGTTGCTGCATGCAGCAGCTGCGTGTGTGTGTAAACTGCCCCTCCCCCTCGCAAGCAGGCGGGGGAGAGAGAGATCTTTCGTCTCGATTTACACATGCTATGACTCCGGGGTTACTTCCATTCGCTTCGTCTTGATCTGTTGATGTTATTTCATGTCTCGTTTGTCCATTGTAACGGTGGTAAAGCCAGGGAAAAGTCCCGGAGATATACTGAGAAATCTTTATAACAGCATTTTCCTGCGATCACAGCTGTTCACAGCTACGAGGCTGGGACCGCTTCCATTCGCTTCGTCTTGATCTGTAGATGTTATTTCATGTCTCATTTGTTCATTTTGATGGAGAAAAAGTTGTACATTTAGTGAATTCAGAGTGTCTAAGCTGCACAAGCAGGCATGTTTGAGTACTCAGGTCCAGTGGCTCACTGCGTTAACGCTCGCCCCTGGATGCGGTTGTTCGCGTGTTCGAATCCATGCTGTGGCAAACAAAAATTCATTTTCACCCTTTTTCTATGGATCTCCAAAAAGTGAACTTTTACATTTTCTGAGTCTGGAGGAATTCAAGGGGAGTTTTCAGGGGAGTGCGTTCTCTCTGCCATCTCCTCCCTGTGTGTGCGTTGCTGCATGCAGCAGCTGCGTGTGTGTGTAAACTGCCCCTCCCCCTCGCAAGCAGGCGGGGGAGAGAGAGATCTTTCGTCTCGATTTACACATGCTATGACTCCGGGGGTACTTCCATTCGCTTCGTCTTGATCTGTTGATGTTATTTCATGTCTCGTTTGTCCATTGTGACGGTGGTAAAGTCAGGGAAATGTCCCGGAGATATAGGCTACTGAGAAATCTTTGAAACAGAATTTTCCTGCGATCACAGCTGTTCACAGCTACGAGGCTGGGACCACTTCCATTCGCTTCGTCTTGATCTGTAGATGTTATTTCATGTCTCATTTGTTCATTTTGATGGAGAAAAAGTTGTACATTTAGTGAATTCAGAGTGTCTAAGCTACACAAGTAGGCATGTTTGAGTACTCAGGTCCAGTGGCTCACTGCGTTAACGCTCTCCCCTGGATGCGGTTGGTCGCGTGTTCGAATCCATGCTGTGGCAAAACAAAATTCATTTTCACCCTTTTTCTATGGATCTCCAAAAAGTGAACTTTTACATTTTCTGAGTCTGGAGGAATTCAAGGGGAGTTTTCAGGGGAGTGCGTTCTCTCTGCCATCTCCTCCCTGTGTGTGCGTTGCTGCATGCAGCAGCTGCGTGTGTGTGTAAACTGCCCCTCCCCCTCGCAAGCAGGCGGGGGAGAGAGAGATCTGTCGTCTCGATTTACACATGCTATGACTCCGGGGGTACTTCCATTCGCTTCGTCTTGATCTGTTGATGTTATTTCATGTCTCGTTTGTCCATTGTGACGGTGGTAAAGCCAGGGAAATGTCCCGGAGATATACTGAGAAATCTTTGGAACAGCATTTTCCTGCGATCACAGCTGTTCACAGCTACGAGGCTGGGACCACTTCTATTCGCTTCGTCTTGATCTGTAGATGTTATTTCATGTCTCATTTCTTCATTTTGATGGAGAAAATGTTGTACATTTAGTGAATTCAGAGTGTCTAAGCTGCACAAGTAGGCATGTTTGAGTACTCAGGTCCAGTGGCTCACTGCGTTAACGCTCTCCCCTGGATGCGGTTGGTCTCGTGTTCGAATCCATGCTGTGGCAAAAAAAAAAAATCATTTTCACCCTTTTTCTATGGATCTCCAAAAAGTGAACTTTTACATTTTCTGAGTCTGGAGGAATTCAAGGGGAGTTTTCAGGGGAGTGCGTTCTCTCTGCCATCTCCTCCCTGTGTGTGCGTTGCTGCATGCAGCAGCTGCGTGTGTGTGTAAACTGCCCCTCCCCCTCGCAAGCAGGCGGGGGAGAGAGAGATCTTTCGTCTCGATTTACACATGCTATGACTCCGGGGGTACTTCCATTCGCTTCGTCTTGATCTGTTGATGTTATGTCATGTCTCGTTTGTCCATTTGGACGGTGGTAAAGCCAGGGAAATATCCCGGAGATATACTGATAAATCTTTATAACAGCATTTTCCTGCGATCACAGCTGTTCACAGCTACGAGGCTGGGACCGCTTCCATTCGCTTCGTCTTGATCTGTAGATGTTATTTCATGTCTCATTTGTTCATTTTGATGGAGAAAAAGTTGTACATTTAGTGAATTCAGAGTGTCTAAGCTGCACAAGCAGGCATGTTTGAGTACTCAGGTCCAGTGGCTCACTGCGTTAACGCTCGCCCCTGGATGCGGTTGGTCTCGTGTTCGAATCCATGCTGTGGCATACTTTTTTTCATTTTCACCCTTTTTCTATGGATCTCCAAAAAGTGAACTTTTACATTTTCTGAGTCTGGAGGAATTCAAGGGGAGTTTTCAGGGGAGTGCGTTCTCTCTGCCATCTCCTCCCTGTGTGTGCGTTGCTGCATGCAGCAGCTGCGTGTGTGTGTGTAAACTGCCCCTCCCCCTCGCAAGCAGGCGGGGGAGAGAGAGATCTTTCGTCTCGATTTACACATGCTATGACTCCGGGAGTACTTCCATTCGCTTCGTCTTGATCTGTTGATGTTATTTAATGTCTCGTTTGTCCATTGTGACGGTGGTAAAGTCAGGGAAATGTCCCGGAGATATAGGCTACTGAGAAATCTTTGAAACAGAATTTTCCTGGGATCACAGCTGTTCACAGCTACGATGCTGGGACCACTTTCATTCGCTTCGTCTTGATCTGTAGATGTTATTTCATGTCTCATTTGTTCATTTTGATGGAGAAAAAGTTGTACATTTAGTGAATTCAGAGTGTCTAAGCTACACAAGTAGGCATGTTTGAGTACTCAGGTCCAGTGGCTCACTGCGTTAACGCTCTCCCCTGGATGCGGTTGGTCGCGTGTTCGAATCCATGCTGTGGCAAAACAAAATTCATTTTCACCCTTTTTCTATGGATCTCCAAAAAGTGAACTTTTACATTTTCTGAGTCTGGAGGAATTCAAGGGGAGTTTTCAGGGGAGTGCGTTCTCTCTGCCATCTCCTCCCTGTGTGTGCGTTGCTGCATGCAGCAGCTGCGTGTGTGTGTGTAAACTGCCCCTCCCCCTCGCAAGCAGGCGGGGGAGAGAGAGATCTTTTGTCTCGATTTACACATGCTATGACTCCGGGGGTACTTCCATTAGCTTCGTCTTGATCTGTTGATGTTATTTCATGTCTCGTTTGTCCATTTGGACGGTGGTAAAGCCAGGGAAATATCCCGGAGATATACTGATAAATCTTTATAACAGCATTTTCCTGCGATCACAGCTGTTCACAGCTACGAGGCTGGGACCGCTTCCATTCGCTTCGTCTTGATCTGTAGATGTTATTTCATGTCTCATTTGTTCATTTTGATGGAGAAAAAGTTGTACATTTAGTGAATTCAGAGTGTCTAAGCTGCACATGCAGGCATGTTTGAGTACTCAGGTCCAGTGGCTCACTGCGTTAACGCTCTCCCCTGGATGCGGTTGGTCTCGTGTTCGAATCCATGCTGTGGCATACTTTTTTTCATTTTCACCCTTTTTCTATGGATCTCCAAAAAGTGAACTTTTACATTTTCTGAGTCTGGAGGAATTCAAGGGGAGTTTTCAGGGGAGTGCGTTCTCTCTGCCATCTCCTCCCTGTGTGTGCGTTGCTGCATGCAGCAGCTGCGTGTGTGTGTAAACTGCCCCTCCCCCTCGCAAGCAGGCGGGGGAGAGAGAGATCTTTCGTCTCGATTTACACATGCTATGACTCCGGGGGTACTTCCATTCGCTTCGTCTTGATCTGTTGATGTTATTTCATGTCTCGTTTGTCCATTGTGACGGTGGTAAAGCCAGGGAAAAGTCCCGGAGATATACTGAGAAATCTTTGTAACAGCATTTTCCTGCAATCACAGCTGTTCACAGCTACGAGGCTGGGACCGCTTCCATTCGCTTCGTCTGGATCTGTAGATGTTATTTCATGTCTCATTTGTTCATTTTGATTGAGAAAAAGTTGTACATTTAGTGAATTCAGAGTGTCTAAGATGCACAAGCAGGCATGTTTGAGTACTCAGGTCCAGTGGCTCACTGCGTTAACGCTCGCCCCTGGATGCGGTTGGTCGCGTGTTCGAATCCATGCTGTGGCAAAAAAAAAATCATTTTCACCCTTTTTCTATGGATCTCCGAAAAGTGAACTTTTACATTTTCTGAGTCTGGAGGAATTCAAGGGGAGTTTTCAGGGGAGTGCGTTCTCTCTGCCATCTCCTCCCTGTGTGTGCGTTGCTGCATGCAGCAGCTGCGTGTGTGTGTAAACTGCCCCTCCCCCTCGCAAGCAGGCGGGGGAGAGAGAGATCTTTCGTCTCGATTTACATATGCTATGACTCCGGGGGTATTTCCATTCGCTTCGTCTTGATCTGTTGATGTTATTTCATGTCTCGTTTGTCCATTTGGACGGTGGTAAAGCCAGGGAAATATCCCGGAGATATACTGATAAATCTTTATAACAGCATTTTCCTGCGATCACAGCTGTTCACAGCTACGAGGCTGGGACCGCTTCCATTCGCTTCGTCTTGATCTGTAGATGTTATTTCATGTCTCATTTGTTCATTTTGATGGAAAAAAAGTTGTACATTTAGTGAATTCAGAGTGTCTAAGCTGCACAAGCAGGCATGTTTGAGTACTCAGGTCCAGTGGCTCACTGCGTTAACGCTCGCCCCTGGATGCGGTTGGTCGCGTGTTCGAATCCATGCTGTGGCAAAAAAAAAATCATTTTCACCCTTTTTCTATGGATCTCCAAAAAGTGAACTTTTACATTTTCTGAGTCTGGAGGAATTCAAGGGGAGTTTTCAGGGGAGTGCGTTCTCTCTGCCATCTCCTCCCTGTGTGTGCGTTGCTGCATGCAGCAGCTGCGTGTGTGTGTAAACTGCCCCTCCCCCTCGCAAGCAGGCGGGGGAGAGAGAGATCTTTCGTCTCGATTTACACATGCTATGACTCCGGGGGTACTTCCATTCGCTTCGTCTTGATCTGTTGATGTTATTTCATGTCTCGTTTGTCCATTGTGACGGTGGTAAAGCCAGGGAAATGTCCCGGAGATATACTGAGAAATCTTTGTAACAGCATTTTCCTGCGATCACAGCTGTTCACAGCTACGAGGCTGGGACCGCTTCCATTCGCTTCGTCTTGATCTGTAGATGTTATTTCAAGTCTCATTTGTTCAATTTGATGGAAAAAAAGTTGTACATTTAGTGAATTCAGAGTGTCTAAGCTGCACAAGTATGCATGTTTGAGTACTCGGGTCCAGTGGCTCACTGCGTTAAAGCTCTCCCCATGATGCGGATGGTCGCGTGTTCGAATCCATGCTGTGGCATACTTTTTTTCATTTTCACCCTTTTTCTATTGATCTCCAAAAAGTGAACTTTTACATTTTCTGAGTCTGGAGGAATTCAAGGGGAGTTTTCAGGGGAGTGCGTTCTCTCTGCCATCTCCTCCCTGTGTGTGCGTTGCTGCATGCAGCAGCTGCGTGTGTGTGTAAACTGCCCCTCCCCCTCGCAAGCAGGCGGGGGAGAGAGAGATCTTTCGTCTCGATTTACACATGCTATGACTCCGGGGGTACTTCCATTCACTTCGTCTTGATCTGTTGATGTTATTTTATGTCTCGTTTGTCCATTTGGACGGTGGTAAAGCCAGGGAAATATCCCGGAGATATACTGAAAAATCTTTATAACAGCATTTTCCTGCGATCACAGCTGTTCACAGCTACGAGGCTGGGACCGCTTCCATTCGCTTCGTCTTGATCTGTAGATGTTATTTCATGTCTCATTTGTTCATTTTGATTGAGAAAAAGTTGTACATTTAGTGAATTCAGAGTGTCTAAGATGAACAAGCAGGCATGTTTGAGTACTCAGGTCCAGTGGCTCACTGCGTTAACGCTCGCCCCTGGATGCGGTTGGTCGCGTGTTCGAATCCATGCTGTGGCATACTTTTTTTCATTTTCACCCTTTTTCTATGGATCTCCAAAAAGTGAACTTTTACATTTTCTGAGTCTGGAGGAATTCAAGGGGAGTTTTCAGGGGAGTGCGTTCTCTCTGCCATCTCCTCCCTGTGTGTGCGTTGCTGCATGCAGCAGCTGCGTGTGTGTGTAAACTGCCCCTCCCCCTCGCAAGCAGGCGGGGGAGAGAGAGATCTGTCGTCTCGATTTACACATGCTATGACTCCGGGGGTACTTCCATTCGCTTCGTCTTGATCTGTTGATGTTATTTCATGTCTCGTTTGTCCATTGTGACGGTGGTAAAGCCAGGGAAAAGTCCCGGAGATATACTGAGAAATCTTTGTAACAGCATTTTCCTGCGATCACAGCTGTTCACAGCTACGAGGCTGGGACCGCTTCCATTCGCTTCGTCTTGATCTGTAGATGTTATTTCATGTCTCATTTGTTCATTTTGATGGAGAAAAAGTTGTACATTTAGTGAATTCAGAGTGTCTAAGCTGCACAAGCGGGCATGTTTGAGTACTCAGGTCCAGTGGCTCACTGCGTTAACGCTCGCCCCTGGATGCGGTTGGTCGCGTGTTCGAATCCATGCTGTGGCAAAACAAAATTCATGTTCACCCTTTTTCTATGGATCTCCAAAAAGTGAACTTTTACATTTTCTGAGTCTGGAGGAATTCAAGGGGAGTTTTCAGGGGAGTGCGTTCTCTCTGCCATCTCCTCCCTGTGTGTGCGTTGCTGCATGCAGCAGCTGCGTGTGTGTGTAAACTGCCCCTCCCCCTCGCAAGCAGGCGGGGGAGTGAGAGATCTTTCGTCTCAATTTACACATGCTATGACTCCGGGGGTACTTCCATTCGCTTCGTCTTGATCTGTTTATGTTATTTCATGTCTCGTTTGTCCATTGTGACGGTGGTAAAGCCAGGGAAATGTCCCGGAGATATACTGAGAAATCTTTGAAACAGCATTTTCCTGCGATCACAGCTGTTCACAGCTACGAGGCTGGGACCGCTTCCATTCGCTTCGTCTTGATCTGTAGATGTTATTTCATGTATAATTTGTTCAATTTGATGGAAAAAAAGTTGTACATTTAGTGAATTCAGAGTGTCTAAGCTGCACAAGTATGCATGTTTGAGTACTCAGGTCCAGTGGCTCACTGCGTTAAAGCTCTCCCCATGATGCGGATGGTCGCGTGTTCGAATCCATGCTGTGGCAAAAAAAAAATCATTTTCACCCTTTTTCTATTGATCTCCAAAAAGTGAACTTTTACATTTTCTGAGTCTGGAGGAATTCAAGGGGAGTTTTCAGGGGAGTGCGTTCTCTCTGCCATCTCCTCCCTGTGTGTGCGTTGCTGCATGCAGCAGCTGCGTGTGTGTGTAAACTGCCCCTCCCCCTCGCAAGCAGGCGGGGGAGAGAGAGATCTTTCGTCTCGATTTACACATGCTATGACTCCGGGGGTACTTCCATTCACTTCGTCTTGATCTGTTGATGTTATTTCATGTCTCGTTTGTCCATTTGGACGGTGGTAAAGCCAGGGAAATATCCCGGAGATATACTGAAAAATCTTTATAACAGCATTTTCCTGCGATCACAGCTGTTCACAGCTACGAGGCTGGGACCGCTTCCATTCGCTTCGTCTTGATCTGTAGATGTTATTTCATGTCTCATTTGTTCATTTTGATGGAGAAAAAGTTGTACATTTAGTGAATTCAGAGTGTCTAAGCTGCACAAGCAGGCATGTTTGAGTACTCAGGTCCAGTGGCTCACTGCGTTAACGCTCGCCCCTGGATGCGGTTGGTTGCGTGTTCAAATCCATGCTGTGGCAAAAAAAAAATCATTTTCACCCTTTTTCTATGGATCTCCAAAAAGTGAACTTTTACATTTTCTGAGTCTGGAGGAATTCAAGGGGAGTTTTCAGGGGAGTGCGTTCTCTCTGCCATCTCCTCCCTGTGTGTGCGTTGCTGCATGCAGCAGCTGCGTGTGTGTGTAAACTGCCCCTCCCCCTCGCAAGCAGGCGGGGGAGAGAGAGATCTTTCGTCTCGATTTACACATGCTATGACTCCGGGGGTACTTCCATTCGCTTCGTCTTGATCTGTTGATGTTATTTCATGTCTCGTTTGTCCATTGTGACGGTGGTAAAGCCAGGGAAAAGTCCCGGAGATATACTGAGAAATCTTTGTAACAGCATTTTCCTGCAATCACAGCTGTTCACAGCTACGAGGCTGGGACCGCTTCCATTCGCTTCGTCTGGATCTGTAGATGTTATTTCATGTCTCATTTGTTCATTTTGATTGAGAAAAAGTTGTACATTTAGTGAATTCAGAGTGTCTAAGATGCACAAGCAGGCATGTTTGAGTACTCAGGTCCAGTGGCTCACTGCGTTAACGCTCGCCCCTGTATGCGGTTGGTCGTGTGTTCGAATCCATGCTGTGGCAAAACAAAATTAATGTTCACCCTTTTTCTATGGATCTCCAAAAAGTGAACTTTTACATTTTCTGAGTCTGGAGGAATTCAAGGGGAGTTTTCAGGGGAGTGCGTTCTCTCTGCCATCTCCTCCCTGTGTGTGCGTTGCTGCATGCAGCAGCTGCGTGTGTGTGTAAACTGCCCCTCCCCCTCGCAAGCAGGCGGGGGAGAGAGAGATCTTTCGTCTCGATTTACACATGCTATGACTCCGGGGTTACTTCCATTCGCTTCGTCTTGATCTGTTGATGTTATTTCATGTCTCGTTTGTCCATTGTAACGGTGGTAAAGCCAGGGAAAAGTCCCGGAGATATACTGAGAAATCTTTATAACAGCATTTTCCTGCGATCACAGCTGTTCACAGCTACGAGGCTGGGACCGCTTCCATTCGCTTCGTCTTGATCTGTAGATGTTATTTCATGTCTCATTTGTTCATTTTGATGGAGAAAAAGTTGTACATTTAGTGAATTCAGAGTGTCTAAGCTGCACAAGCAGGCATGTTTGAGTACTCAGGTCCAGTGGCTCACTGCGTTAACGCTCGCCCCTGGATGTGGTTGGTCGCGTGTTCGAATCCATGCTGTGGCAAAAAAAAAATCATTTTCACCCTTTTTCTATGGATCTCCAAAAAGTGAACTTTTACATTTTCTGAGTCTGGAGGAATTCAAGGGGAGTTTTCAGGGGAGTGCGTTCTCTCTGCCATCTCCTCCCTGTGTGTGCGTTGCTGCATGCAGCAGCTGCGTGTGTGTGTAAACTGCCCCTCCCCCTCGCAAGCAGGCGGGGGAGAGAGAGATCTTTCGTCTCGATTTACACATGCTATGACTCCGGGGGTACTTCCATTCGCTTCGTCTTGATCTGTTGATGTTATTTCATGTCTCGTTGGTCCATTGTGACGGTGGTAAAGCCAGGGAAAAGTCCCGGATATATACTGAGAAATCTTTGTAACAGCATTTTCCTGCAATCACAGCTGTTCACAGCTACGAGGCTGGGACCGCTTCCATTCGCTTCGTCTGGATCTGTAGATGTTATTTCATGTCTCATTTGTTCATTTTGATGGAGAAAAAGTTGTACATTTAGTGAATTCAGAGTGTCTAAGCTGCACAAGCAGGCATGTTGGAGTACTCAGGTCCAGTGGCTCACTGCGTTAACGCTCGCCCCTGGATGCGGTTGGTCTCGTGTTTGAATCCATGCTGTGGCATACTTTTTTTCATTTTCACCCTTTTTCTATGGATCTCCAAAAAGTGAACTTTTACATTTTCTGAGTCTGGAGGAATTCAAGGGGAGTTTTCAGGGGAGTGCGTTCTCTCTGCCATCTCCTCCCTGTGTGTGCGTTGCTGCATGCAGCAGCTGCGTGTGTGTGTAAACTGCCCCCCCCCCCCTCGCAAGCATGCGGGGGAGAGAGAGATCTTTCGTCTCGATTTACACATGCTATGACTCCGGGGGTACTTCCATTCGCTTCGTCTTGATCTGTTGATGTTATTTCATGTCTCGTTTGTCCATTGTGACGGTGGTAAAGCCAGGGAAAAGTCCCGGAGATATACTGAGAAATCTTTGTAACAGCATTTTCCTGCAATCACAGCTGTTCACAGCTACGAGGCTGGGACCGCTTCCATTCGCTTCGTCTGGATCTGTAGATGTTATTTCATGTCTCATTTGTTCATTTTGATTGAGAAAAAGTTGTACATTTAGTGAATTCAGAGTGTCTAAGATGCACAAGCAGGCATGTTTGAGTACTCAGGTCCAGTGGCTCACTGCGTTAACGCTCGCCCCTGTATGCGGTTGGTCGTGTGTTCGAATCCATGCTGTGGCAAAACAAAATTAATGTTCACCCTTTTTCTATGGATCTCCAAAAAGTGAACTTTTACATTTTCTGAGTCTGGAGGAATTCAAGGGGAGTTTTCAGGGGAGTGCGTTCTCTCTGCCATCTCCTCCCTGTGTGTGCGTTGCTGCATGCAGCAGCTGCGTGTGTGTGTAAACTGCCCCTCCCCCTCGCAAGCAGGCGGGGGAGAGAGAGATCTTTCGTCTCGATTTACACATGCTATGACTCCGGGGTTACTTCCATTCGCTTCGTCTTGATCTGTTGATGTTATTTCATGTCTCGTTTGTCCATTGTAACGGTGGTAAAGCCAGGGAAAAGTCCCGGAGATATACTGAGAAATCTTTATAACAGCATTTTCCTGCGATCACAGCTGTTCACAGCTACGAGGCTGGGACCGCTTCCATTCGCTTCGTCTTGATCTGTAGATGTTATTTCATGTCTCATTTGTTCATTTTGATGGAGAAAAAGTTGTACATTTAGTGAATTCAGAGTGTCTAAGCTGCACAAGCAGGCATGTTTGAGTACTCAGGTCCAGTGGCTCACTGCGTTAACGCTCGCCCCTGGATGTGGTTGGTCGCGTGTTCGAATCCATGCTGTGGCAAAAAAAAAATCATTTTCACCCTTTTTCTATGGATCTCCAAAAAGTGAACTTTTACATTTTCTGAGTCTGGAGGAATTCAAGGGGAGTTTTCAGGGGAGTGCGTTCTCTCTGCCATCTCCTCCCTGTGTGTGCGTTGCTGCATGCAGCAGCTGCGTGTGTGTGTAAACTGCCCCTCCCCCTCGCAAGCAGGCGGGGGAGAGAGAGATCTTTCGTCTCGATTTACACATGCTATGACTCCGGGGGTACTTCCATTCGCTTCGTCTTGATCTGTTGATGTTATTTCATGTCTCGTTGGTCCATTGTGACGGTGGTAAAGCCAGGGAAAAGTCCCGGATATATACTGAGAAATCTTTGTAACAGCATTTTCCTGCAATCACAGCTGTTCACAGCTACGAGGCTGGGACCGCTTCCATTCGCTTCGTCTGGATCTGTAGATGTTATTTCATGTCTCATTTGTTCATTTTGATGGAGAAAAAGTTGTACATTTAGTGAATTCAGAGTGTCTAAGCTGCACAAGCAGGCATGTTGGAGTACTCAGGTCCAGTGGCTCACTGCGTTAACGCTCGCCCCTGGATGCGGTTGGTCTCGTGTTTGAATCCATGCTGTGGCATACTTTTTTTCATTTTCACCCTTTTTCTATGGATCTCCAAAAAGTGAACTTTTACATTTTCTGAGTCTGGAGGAATTCAAGGGGAGTTTTCAGGGGAGTGCGTTCTCTCTGCCATCTCCTCCCTGTGTGTGCGTTGCTGCATGCAGCAGCTGCGTGTGTGTGTAAACTGCCCCCCCCCCCCTCGCAAGCATGCGGGGGAGAGAGAGATCTTTCGTCTCGATTTACACATGCTATGACTCCGGGGGTACTTCCATTCGCTTCGTCTTGATCTGTTGATGTTATTTCATGTCTCGTTTGTCCATTGTGACGGTGGTAAAGCCAGGGAAAAGTCCCGGAGATATACTGAGAAATCTTTGTAACAGCATTTTCCTGCAATCACAGCTGTTCACAGCTACGAGGCTGGGACCGCTTCCATTCGCTTCGTCTGGATCTGTAGATGTTATTTCATGTCTCATTTGTTCATTTTGATGGAGAAAAAGTTGTACATTTAGTGAATTCAGAGTGTCTAAGCTGCACAAGCAGGCATGTTTGAGTACTCAGGTCCAGTGGCTCACTGCGTTAACGCTCGCCCCTGGATGTGGTTGGTCGTGTGTTCGAATCCATGCTGTGGCAAAACAAAATTAATGTTCACCCTTTTTCTATGGATCTCCAAGAAGTGAACTTTTACATTTTCTGAGTCTGGAGGAATTCAAGGGGAGTTTTCAGGGGAGTGCGTTCTCTCTGCCATCTCCTCCCTGTGTGTGCGTTGCTGCATGCAGCAGCTGCGTGTGTGTGTAAACTGCCCCTCCCCCTCGCAAGCAGGCAGGGGAGAGAGAGATCTGTCGTCTCGATTTACACCTGCTATGACTCCGGGGGTACTTCCATTCGCTTCGTCTTGATCTGTTTATGTTATTTCATGTCTCGTTTGTCCATTGTGATGGTGGTAAAGCCAGGGAAATGTCCCGGAGATATACTGAGAAATCTTTGTAACAGCATTTTCCTGCGATCACAGCTGTTCACAGCTACGAGGCTGGGACCGCTTCCATTCGCTTCGTCTTGATCTGTAGATGTAACATCTACAGATCATGTCTCATTTCATGTCTCATTTGTTCATTTTGATGGAGAAAAAGTTGTACATTTAGTGAATTCAGAGTGTCTAAGATGCACAAGCAGGCATGTTTGAGTACTCAGGTCCAGTGGCTCACTGCGTTAACGCTCGCCCCTGGATGCGGTTGGTCGCGTGTTCAAATCCATGCTGTGGCATACTTTTTTTCATTTTCACCCTTTTTCTATGGATCTCCAAAAGGTGAACTTTTACATTTTCTGAGTCTGGAGGATTTCAAGGGGAGTTTTCAGGGGAGTGCGTTCTCTCTGCCATCTCCTCCCTGTGTGTGCGTTGCTGCATGCAGCAGCTGCGTGTGTGTGTAAACTGCCCCTCCCCCTCGCAAGCAGGCGGGGGAGAGAGAGATCTTTCGTCTCGATTTACACATGCTATGACTCCGGGGGTACTTCCATTCGCTTCGTCTTGATCTGTTGATGTTATTTCATGTCTCGTTTGTCCATTGTGACGGTGGTAAAGCCAGGGAAATGTCCCGGAGATATACTGAGAAATCTTTGTAACAGCATTTTCCTGCGATCACAGCTGTTCACAGCTACGAGGCTGGGACCGCTTCTATTCGCTTCGTCTTGATCTGTAGATGTTATTTCATGTCTCATTTGTTCATTTTGATGGAGAAAAAGTTGTACATTTAGTGAATTCAGAGTGTCTAAGCTGCACAAGCAGGCATGTTTGAGTACTCAGGTCCAGTGGCTCACTGCGTTAACGCTCGCCCCTGGATGCGGTTGGTCGCGTGTTCAAATCCATGCTGTGGCAAAAAAAATCATTTTCACCCTTTTTCTATGGATCTCCAAAAAGTGAACTTTTACATTTTCTGAGTCTGGAGGAATTCAAGGGGAGTTTTCAGGGGAGTGCGTTCTCTCTGCCATCTCCTCCCTGTGTGTGCGTTGCTGCATGCAGCAGCTGCGTGTGTGTGTAAACTGCCCCTCCCCCTCGCAAGCAGGCGGGGGAGAGAGAGATCTTTCGTCTCGATTTACACATGCTATGACTCCGGGGGTACTTCCATTCGCTTCGTCTTGATCTGTTGATGTTATTTCATGTCTCGTTTGTCCATTTGGACGGTGGTAAAGCCAGGGAAATATCCCGGAGATATACTGATAAATCTTTATAACAGCATTTTCCTGCGATCACAGCTGTTCACAGCTACGAGGCTGGGACCGCTTCCATTCGCTTCGTCTTGATCTGTAGATGTTATTTCATGTCTCATTTGTTCATTTTGATGGAGAAAAAGTTGTACATTTAGTGAATTCAGAGTGTCTAAGCTGCACAAGCAGGCATGTTTGATTACTCAGGTCCAGTGGCTCACTGCGTTAACGCTCGCCCCTGGATGCGGTTGGTCGCGTGTTCAAATCCATGCTGTGGCATACTTTTTTTCATTTTCACCCTTTTTCTATGGATCTCCAAAAAGTGAACTTTTACATTTTCTGAGTCTGGAGGAATTCAAGGGGAGTTTTCAGGGGAGTGCGTTCTCTCTGCCATCTCCTCCCTGTGTGTGCGTTGCTGCATGCAGCAGCTGCGTGTGTGTGTAAACTGCCCCTCCCCCTCGCAAGCAGGCGGGGGAGAGAGAGATCTGTCGTCTCGATTTACACATGCTATGACTCCGGGGGTACTTCCATTCGCTTCGTCTTGATCTGTTGATGTTATGTCATGTCTCGTTTGTCCATTGTGACGGTGGTAAAGCCAGGGAAAAGTCCCGGAGATATACTGAGAAATCTTTGTAACAGCATTTTCCTGCAATCACAGCTGTTCACAGCTACGAGGCTGGGACCGCTTCCATTCGCTTCGTCTTGATCTGTAGATGTTATTTCATGTCTCATTTGTTCATTTTGATGGAGAAAAAGTTGTACATTTAGTGAATTCAGAGTGTCTAACCTGCACAAGCAGGCATGTTTGAGTACTCAGGTCCAGTGGCTCACTGCGTTAACGCTCGCCCCTGGATGCGGTTGGTCGCGTGTTCGAATCCATGCTGTGGCATACTTTTTTTCATTTTCACCCTTTTTCTATGGATCTCCAAAAAGTGAACTTTTACATTTTCTGAGTCTGGAGGAATTCAAGGGGAGTTTTCAGGGGAGTGCGTTCTCTCTGCCATCTCCTCCCTGTGTGTGCGTTGCTGCATGCAGCAGCTGCGTGTGTGTGTAAACTGCCCCTCCCCCTCGCAAGCAGGCGGGGGAGAGAGAGATCTTTCGTCTCGATTTACACATGCTATGACTCCGGGGGTACTTCCATTCGCTTCGTCTTGATCTGTTGATGTTATTTCATGTCTCGTTTGTCCATTGTGACGATGGTAAAGCCAGGGAAATGTCCCAGAGATATACTGATACATCTTTGTAACAGCATTTTCCTGCGATCACAGCTGTTCACAGCTACGAGGCTGGGACCGCTTCTATTCGCTTCGTCTTGATCTTTAGATGTTATTTCATGTCTCATTTGTTCATTTTGATGGAGAAAAAGTTGTACATTTAGTGAATTCAGAGTGTCTAAGCTGCACAAGTAGGCATGTTTGAGTACTCAGGTCCAGTGGCTCACTGCGTTAACGCTCGCACCTGGATGCGGTTGGTCGCGTGTTTGAATCCATGCTGTGGCAAAACAAAATTCTTGTTCACCCTTTTTCTATGGATCTCCAAAAAGTGAACTTTTACATTTTCTGAGTCTGGAGGAATTCAAGGGGAGTTTTCAGGGGAGTGCGTTCTCTCTGCCATCTCCTCCCTGTGTGTGCGTTGCTGCATGCAGCAGCTGCGTGTGTGTGTAAACTGCCCCTCCCCCTCGCAAGCAGGCAGGGGAGAGAGAGATCTGTCGTCTCGATTTACACCTGCTATGACTCCGGGGGTACTTCCATTCGCTTCGTCTTGATCTGTTTATGTTATTTCATGTCTCGTTTGTCCATTGTGATGGTGGTAAAGCCAGGGAAATGTCCCGGAGATATACTGAGAAATCTTTGTAACAGCATTTTCCTGCGATCACAGCTGTTCACAGCTACGAGGCTGGGACCGCTTCCATTCGCTTCGTCTTGATCTGTAGATGTTATTTCATGTCTCATTTGTTCATTTTGATGGAGAAAAAGTTGTACATTTAGTGAATTCAGAGTGTCTAAGATGCACAAGCAGGCATGTTTGAGTAATCAGGTCCAGTGGCTCACTGCGTTAACGCTCGCCCCTGGATGCGGTTGGTCGCGTGTTCAAATCCATGCTGTGGCATACTTTTTTTCATTTTCACCCTTTTTCTATGGATCTCCAAAAGGTGAACTTTTACATTTTCTGAGTCTGGAGGAATTCAAGGGGAGTTTTCAGGGGAGTGCGTTCTCTCTGCCATCTCCTCCCTGTGTGTGCGTTGCTGCATGCAGCAGCTGCGTGTGTGTGTAAACTGCCCCTCCCCCTCGCAAGCAGGCGGGGGAGAGAGAGATCTTTCGTCTCGATTTACACATGCTATGACTCCGGGGGTACTTCCATTCGCTTCGTCTTGATCTGTTGATGTTATTTCATGTCTCGTTTGTCCATTGTGACGGTGGTAAAGCCAGGGAAATGTCCCGGAGATATACTGAGAAATCTTTGTAACAGCATTTTCCTGCGATCACAGCTGTTCACAGCTACGAGGCTGGGACCGCTTCTATTCGCTTCGTCTTGATCTGTAGATGTTATTTCATGTCTCATTTGTTCATTTTGATGGAGAAAAAGTTGTACATTTAGTGAATTCAGAGTGTCTAAGCTGCACAAGTAGGCATGTTTGAGTACTCAGGTCCAGTGGCTCACTGCGTTAACGCTCGCACCTGGATGCGGTTGGTCGCGTGTTTGAATCCATGCTGTGGCAAAACAAAATTCTTGTTCACCCTTTTTCTATGGATCTCCAAAAAGTGAACTTTTACATTTTCTGAGTCTGGAGGAATTCAAGGGGAGTTTTCAGGGGAGTGCGTTCTCTCTGCCATCTCCTCCCTGTGTGTGCGTTGCTGCATGCAGCAGCTGCGTGTGTGTGTAAACTGCCCCTCCCCCTCGCAAGCAGGCGGGGAGAGAGAGATCTTTCGTCTCGATTTACACATGCTATGACTCCGGGGGTACTTCCATTCACTTCGTCTTGATCTGTTGATGTTATTTCATGTCTCGTTTGTCCATTGTGACGGTGGTAAAGCCAGGGAAATGTCCCGGAGATATACTGAGAAATCTTTGTAACAGCATTTTCCTGCGATCACAGCTGTTCACAGCTAAGAGGCTGGGACCGCTTCCATTCGCTTCGTCTTGATCTGTAGATGTTATTTCATGTCTCATTTGTTCATTTTGATGGAGAAAAAGTTGTACATTTAGTGAATTCAGAGTTTCTAAGCTGCACAAGCAGGCATGTTTGAGGACTCAGGTCCAGTGGCTCACTGCGTTAACGCTCTCCCCTGGATGCGGTTGGTCGCGTGTTCGAATCCATGCTGTGGGATAAAAAAAAATATTTTCACCCTTTTGTATGGATCTCCAAAAAGTGAACTTTTACATTTTCTGAGTCTGGAGGAATTCAAGGGGAGTTTTCAGGGGAGTGCGTTCTCTCTAACCAATGAGCTAACTGAAACTAACCAATGAGCTAACTGAAGCTAACCAATGAGCTAACTGATGCTAACCAATGAGCTAACCCAGGCTAACCAATGAGCTAGCCCAGGCTAACCAATGAGCTAACTGAAGCTAACCAATGAGCTAACCGAGGCTAACCAATGAGCTAACTGAGGCTAACCAATGAGCTAACTGATGCTAACCAATGAGCTAACCGAGGCTAACCAATGAGCTAACTGAATCTAACCAGGGCTAAACAATGAGCTAACCGAGGAATGAGCTAACCCAGGCTAACCAATGAGCTAACCGAGGCTAACCAATGAGCTAACTGAAGCTAACCAATGAGCTAACCCAGGCTAACCAATGAGCTAACCGAGGCTAACCAATGAGCTAACTGAAGCTAACCAATGAGCTAACCCAGGCTAACCAATGAGCTAACCCAGGCTAACCAATGAGCTAACCCAGGCTAACCAATGAGCTAACTGAAGCTAACCAATGAGCTAACGCAGGCTAACCATTGAGCTAACCAAGGCTAACCAATGAGCTAACTGAAGCTAACCAATGAGCTAACCCAGGCTAACCAATGAGCTAACTGAGGCTAACCAATGAGCTAACCCAGGCTAACCAATGAGCTAACTGAAGCTAACCAATGAGCTAACTGAGGAATGAGCTAACCCAGGCTAACCAATGAGCTAACTGAGGAATGAGCTAACCCAGGCTAACCAATGAGCTAACTGATGCTAACCAATGAGCTAACCCAGGCTAACCAATGAGCTAACCGAGGCTAACCAATGAGCTAACTGAAGCTAACCAATGAGCTAACCCAGGCTAACCAATGAGCTAACCCAGGCTGACCAATGAGCTAGCCCAGGCTAACCAATGAGCTAACTGAATCTAACCAATGAGCTAACCGAGGCTAACCAATGAGCTAACTGAGGCTAATCAATGAGCTAACTGATGCTAACCAATGAGCTAACTGAGGCTAACCAATGAGCTAACTGAAGCTAACCCAGGCTAACCAATGAGCTAACCGAGGAATGAGCTAACCCAGGCTAACCAATGAGCTAACCGAGGCTAACCAATGAGCTAACTGAAGCTAACCAATGAGCTAACCCAGGCTAACCAATGAGCTAACCATGGCTAACCAATGAGCTAACCGAGGCTAACAAATGAGCTAACTGAGGCTAACCAATGAGCTAACTGATGCTAACCAATGAGCTAACCGAGGCTAACCAATGAGCTAACCGAGGCTAACCAATGAGCTAACTGAAGCTAACCAATGAGCTTACCCAGGCTAATCAATGAGCTAACCCAGGCTAACCAATGAGCTAGCCCAGGCTAACCAATGAGCTAACTGCATCTAACCAATGAGCTAACCGAGGCTAACCAATGAGCTAACTGAGGCTAACCAATGAGCTAACTGATGCTAACCAATGAGCTAACCGAGGCTAACCAATGAGCTAACTGAAGCTAACCCAGGCTAACCAATGAGCTAACCGAGGCTAACCAATGAGCTAATTGAAGCAAACCAATGAGCTAACCCAGGCTAACCAATGAGCTAACCCAGGCTAACCAATGAGCTAACCGAGGCTAACCATTGAGCTAACTGAGGCTAACCAATGAGCTAACCCAGGCTAACCAATGAGCTAACCCAGGCTAACCAATGAGCTAACCCAGGCTAACCAATGAGCTAACTGAAGCTAACCAATGAGCTAACGCAGGCTAACCATTGAGCTAACCGAGGCTAACCAATGAGCTAACTGAAGCTAACCAATGAGCTAACCCAGGCTAACCAATGAGCTAACTGAGGCTAACCAATGAGCTAACCCAGGCTAACCAATGAGCTAACTGAAGCTAACCGATGAGCTAACTGAGGAATGAGCTAACCCAGGCTAACCAATGAGCTAACTGAGGCTAACCAAAGAGCTAACTGATGCTAACCAGAGAGCTAACTGATGCTAACCAATGAGCTAACCAAGGCTAACCAATGAGCCAACCAAAGCTAACCAATGAGCTAACCCAGGCTAACCAATGAGCTAACCCAGGCTAACCAATGAGCTAACTGAGGCTAAACAATGAGCTAACTGATGCTAACCAATGAGCTAACTGAAGCTAACCCAGGCTAACCCAGGCTAACCAATGAGCTAACTGAAGCTAACAATGAGCTAACTGAGGCTAACCAATGAGCTAACTGATAATAACCAATGAGCTAACCGAGGCTAACCAATGAGCTAACTGAAGCTAACCAATGAGCTAACCCAGGCTAACCGAGGAATGAGCTAACCCAGGCTAACCAATGAGCTAACCGAGGCTAACCAATGAGCTAACTGAAGCTAACCAATGAGCTAACTGAAGCTAACCAATGAGCTAACCAAGGCTAACCAATGAGCTAACTGATGCTAACCAATGAGCTAACTGAGGCTAACCGATGAGCTAACTGATGCTAACCAATGAGCTAATCCAGGCTAACCAATGAGCTAACCCAGGCTAGCCAATGAGCTAACCGAGGAATGAGCTAACACAGGCTAACCAATGAGCTAACCAAGGCTAACCAATGAGCTAACTGGAGCTAACCAATGAGCTAACTGAAGCTAACCAATGAGCTAACCGAGGCTAACCAATGAGCTAACTGATGCTAACCAATGAGCTAAGTGAGGCTAACCAATGAGCTAACTGATGCTAACCAATGAGCTAACCCAGGCTAACCAATGAGCTAACCGAGGCTAACCAATGAGCTAACTGAAGCTAACCAATGAGCTAACTGAAGCTAAACAATGAGCTAACTGATGCTAACCAATGAGCTAACCGAGGCTAACCAATGAGCTAACTGAAGCTAACCAATGAGCTAATCCAGGCTAATCAATGAACTAACTGAAGCTAACCAATGAGCTAGCCCAGGCTAATCAATGAACTAACTGAAGCTAACCAATGAGCTAACCAAGGCTAACCAATGAGCTAACCGAGTAACGAGCTAACCCAGGCAAACCAATGAGCTAACCGAGGCTAACCAATGAGCTAACTGAGGCTAACCAATGAGCTAACTGATGCTAACCAATGAGCTAACCCAGGCTAACCAATGAGCTAACCGAGGCTAACCAATGAGCTAAATGAAGCTAACCAATGAGCTAACCCAGGCTAACCAATGAGCTAACCCAGGCTAACCAATGAGCTAGCCCAGGCTAACCAATGAGCTAACTGAATCTAACCAATGAGCTAACCGAGGCTAACTAATGAGCTAACTGAGGCTAATCAATGAGCTAACTGATGCTAACCAATGAGCTAACTGAGGCTAACCAATGAGCTAACTGAAGCTAACCCAGGCTAACCAATGAGCTAACCGAGGAATGAGCTAACCCAGGCTAACCAATGAGCTAACCGAGGCTAACCAATGAGCTAACTGAAGCTAACCAATGAGCTAACTGAAGCTAACCAATGAGCTAACTGATGCTAACCAATGAGCTAACCCAGGCTAACCAATGAGCTAGCCCAGGCTAACCAATGAGCTAACTGAAGCTAACCAATGAGCTAACCGAGGCTAACCAATGAGCTAACTGAGGCTAACCAATGAGCTAACTGATGCTAACCAATGAGCTTACCGAGGCTAACCAATGAGCTAACTGAAGCTAACCAGGGCTAACCAATGAGCTAACCGAGGCTAACCAATGAGCTAACTGAAGCTAACCAATGAGCTAACCCAGGCTAACCAATGAGCTAACTGAGGCTAACCAATGAGCTAACCGAGGCTAACGATTTACACATGCTATGACTCCGGGGGTACTTCCATTCGCTTCGTCTTGATCTGTTGATGTTATTTCATGTCTCGTTTGTCCATTGTGACGGTGGTAAAGCCAGAGAAATGTCCCGGAGATATACTGAGAAATCTTTGGAACAGCATTTTCCTGCGATCACAGCTGTTCACAGCTACGAGGCTGGGACTGCTTCCATTCGCTTCGTCTTGATCTGTAGATGTTATTTCATGTCTCATTTGTTCATTTTGATGGAGAAAAAGTTGTACATTTAGTGAATTCAGAGTGTCTAAACTGCACAAGCAGGCATGTTTGAGTACTCAGGTCCAGTGGCTCACTGCGTTAACGCTCGCCCCTGGATGCGGTTGGTCGCGTGTTCGAATCCATGCTGTGGCATACTTTTTTTCATTTTCACCCTTTGGATCTCCAAAAAGTGAACTTTTACATTTTCTGAGTCTGGAGGAATTCAAGGGGAGTTTTCAGGGGAGTGCGTTCTCTCTGCCATCTCCTCCCTGTGTGTGCGTTGCTGCATGCAGCAGCTGCGTGTGTGTGTAAACTGCCCCTCCCCCTCGCAAGCAGGCGGGGGAGAGAGAGATCTGTCGTCTCGATTTACACATGCTATGACTCCGGGGGTACTTCCATTCGCTTCGTCTTGATCTGTTGATGTTATTTCATGTCTCGTTTGTCCATTGTGACGGTGGTAAAGCCAGGGAAAAGTCCCGGAGATATACTGAGAAATCTTTGTAACAGCATTTTCCTGCAATCACAGCTGTTCACAGCTACGAGGCTGGGACCGCTTCCATTCGCTTCGTCTTGATCTGTAGATGTTATTTCATGTCTCATTTGTTCATTTTGATGGAGAAAAAGTTGTACATTTAGTGAATTCAGAGTGTCTAAGATGCACAAACAGGCATGTTTGAGTACTCAGGTCCAGTGGCTCACTGCGTTAACGCTCGCCCCTGGATGCGGTTGGTCGCATGTTCGAATCCATGCTGTGGCATACGTTTTTTCATTTTGACCCTTTTTCTATGGATCTCCAAAAAGTGAACTTTTACATTTTCTGAGTCTGGAGGAATTCAAGGGGAGTTTTCAGGGGAGTGCGTTCTCTCTGCCATCTCCTCCCTGTGTGTGCGTTGCTGCATGCAGCAGCTGCGTGTGTGTGTAAACTGCCCCTCCCCCTCGCAAGCAGGCGGGGGAGAGAGAGATCTTTCGTCTCGATTTACACATGCTATGACTCCGGGGGTACTTCCATTCGCTTCGTCTTGATCTGTTGATGTTATTTCATGTCTCGTTTGTCCATTGTGACTGTGGTAAAGCCAGGGAAATGTCCCGGAGATATACTGAGAAATCTTTGAAACAGCATTTTCCTGCGATCACAGCTGTTCACAGCTACGAGGCTGGGACCGCTTTCATTCGCTTCGTCTTGATCTGTAGATGTTATTTCATGTATAATTTGTTCATTTTGATGGAGAAAAAGTTGTACATTTAGTGAATTCAGAGTGTCTAAGCTGCACAAGTAGGCATGTTTGAGTACTCAGGTCCAGTGGCTCACTGCGTTAACGCTCGCCCCTGGATGCGGTTGGTCAAGTGTTCGAGTCCATGCTGTGGCATACTTCTTTTCATTTCCACCCTTTTTCTATGGATCTCCAAAAAGTGAACTTTTACATTTTCTGAGTCTGGAGGAATTCAAGGGGAGTTTTCAGGGGAGTGCGTTCTCTCTGCCATCTCCTCACTGTGTGTGCGTTGCTGCATGCAGCAGCTGCGTGTGTGTGTAAACTGCCCCTCCCCCTCGCAAGCAGGCGGGGGAGAGAGAGATCTGTTGTCTCGATTTACACATGCTATGACTCCGGGGGTACTTCCATTCGCTTCGTCTTGATCTGTTGATGTTATTTCATGTCTCGTTTGTCCATTGTGACGGTGGTAAAGCCAGGGAAAAGTCCCGGAGATATACTGAGAAATCTTTGGAACAGCATTTTCCTGCGATCACAGCTGTTCACAGCTACGAGGCTGGGACCGCTTCCATTCACTTCGTCTTGATCTGTAGATGTTATTTCATGTCTCATTTGTTCATTTTGATGGAGAGAAAGTTGTACATTTAGTGAATTCAGAGTGTCTAAGCTGCACAAGTAGGCATGTTTGAGTACTCAGGTCCAGTGGCTCACTGCGTTAACGCTCGCCCCTGGATGCCGTTGGTCGCGTGTTCGAATCCATGCTGTGGCATACTTTTTTTCATTTTCACCCTTTTTCTATGGATCTCCAAAAAGTGAACTTTTACATTTTCTGAGTCTGGAGGAATTCAAGGGGAGTTTTCAGGGGAGTGCGTTCTCTCTGCCATCTCCTCCCTGTGTGTGCGTTGCTGCATGCAGCAGCTGCGTGTGTGTGTAAACTGCCCCTCCCCCTCGCAAGCAGGCGGGGGAGAGAGAGATCTTTCGTCTCGATTTACACACGCTATGACTCCGGGGGTACTTCCATTCGCTTCGTCTTGATCTGTTTATGTTATTTCATGTCTCGTTTGTCCATTGTGACGGTGGTAAAGCCAGGGAAAAGTCCCGGAGATATACTGAGAAATCTTTGTAACAGCATTTTCCTGCAATCACAGCTGTTCACAGCTACGAGGCTGGGACCGCTTCCATTCGCTTCGTCTTGATCTGTAGATGTTATTTCATGTCTCATTTGTTCATTTTGATTGAGAAAAAGTTGTACATTTAGTGAATTCAGAGTGTCTAAGATGCACAAGCAGGCATGTTTGAGTACTCAGGTCCAGTGGCTCACTGCGTTAACGCTCGCCCCTGGATGCGGTTGGTCGCGTGTTCAAATCCATGCTGTGGCATACTTTTTTTCATTTTCACCCTTTTTCTATGGATCTCCAAAAAGTGAACTTTTACATTTTCTGAGTCTGGAGGAATTCAAGGGGAGTTTTCAGGGGAGTGCGTTCTCTCTGCCATCTCCTCCCTGTGTGTGCGTTGCTGCATGCAGCAGCTGCGTGTGTGTGTAAACTGCCCCTCCCCCTCGCAAGCAGGCGGGGGAGAGAGAGATCTTTCGTCTCGATTTACACATGCTATGACTCCGGGGGTACTTCCATTCGCTTCGTCTTGATCTGTTGATGTTATTTCATGTCTCGTTTGTCCATTGTGACAGTGGTAAAGCCCGGGAAATGTCCCGGAGATATACTGAGAAATCTTTGTAACAGCATTTTCCTGCGATCACAGCTGTTCACAGCTACGAGGCTGGGACCGCTTCTATTCGCTTCGTCTTGATCTGTAGATGTTATTTCATGTCTCATTTGTTCATTTTGATGGAGAAAAAGTTGTACATTTAGTGAATTCAGAGTGTCTAAGCTGCACAAGCAGCCATGTTTGAGTACTCAGGTCCAGTGGCTCACTGCGTTAACGCTCGCCCCTGGATGCGGTTGGTTGTGTGTTCGAATCCATGCTGTGGCAAAACAAAATTAATGTTCACCCTTTTTCTATGGATCTCCAAAAAGTGAACTTTTACATTTTCTGAGTCTGGAGGAATTCAAGGGGAGTTTTCAGGGGAGTGGGTTCTCTCTGCCATCTCCTCCCTGTGTGTGCGTTGCTGCTTGCAGCAGCTGCGTGTGTGTGTAAACTGCCCCTCCCCCTCGCAAGCAGGCGGGGGAGAGAGAGATCTTTCGTCTCGATTTACACATGCTATGACTCCGGGGGTACTTCCATTTGCTTCGTCTTGATCTGTTTATGTTATTTCATGTCTCGTTTGTCCATTGTGATGGTGGTAAAGCCAGGGAAATGTCCCGGAGATATACTGAGAAATCTTTGTAACAGCATTTTCCTGCGATCACAGCTGTTCACAGCTACGAGGCTGGGACCGCTTTCATTCGCTTCGTCTTGATCTGTAGATGTTATTTCATGTCTCATTTGTTCATTTTGATGGAAAAAAAGTTGTACATTTAGTGAATTCAGAGTTTCTAAGCTGCACAAGTAGGCATGTTTGAGTACTCAAGTCCAGTGGCTCACTGCGTTAACACTCGCCCCTGGAAGCGGTTGGTCGCGTGTTCGAATCCATGCTGTGGCAAAAAAAAAATCATTTTCACCCTTTTTCTATGGATCTCCAAAAAGTGAACTTTTACATTTTCTGAGTCTGGAGGAATTCAAGGGGAGTTTTCAGGGGAGTGCGTTCTCTCTGCCATCTCCTCCCTGTGTGTGCGTTGCTGCATGCAGCAGCTGCGTGTGTGTGTAAACTGCCCCTCCCCCTCGCAAGCAGGCGGGGGAGAGAGAGATCTTTCGTCTCGATTTACACATGCTATGACTCCGGGGGTATTTCCATTCGCTTCGTCTTGATCTGTTGATGTTATTTCATGTCTCGTTTGTCCATTGTGACTGTGGTAAAGCCAGGGAAATGTCCCGGAGATATACTGAGAAATCTTTGGAACAGCATTTTCCTGCGATCACAGCTGTTCTTAGCTACGAGGCTGGGACCGCTTCCATTCGCTTCGTCTTGATCTGTAGATGTTATTTCATGTCTCATTTGTTCATTTTGATTGAGAAAAAGTTGTACATTTAGTGAATTCAGAGTGTCTAAGATGCACAAGCAGGCATGTTTGAGTACTCAGGTCCAGTGGCTCACTGCGTTAACGCTCGCCCCTGGATGCGGTTGGTCTCGTGTTCGAATCCATGCTGTGGCATACTTTTTTTCATTTTCACCCTTTTTCTATGGATCTCCAAAAAGTGAACTTTTACATTTTCTGAGTCTGGAGGAATTCAAGGGGAGTTTCAGGGGAGTGCGTTCTCTCTGCCATCTCCTCCCTGTGTGTGCGTTGCTGCATGCAGCAGCTGCGTGTGTGTGTAAACTGCCCCTCCCCCTCGCAAGCAGCCGGGGGAGAGAGAGATCTGTCGTCTCGATTTACACATGATATGACTCCGGGGGTACTTCCATTCGCTTCGTCTTGATCTGTTGATGTTTTTTCATGTCTCGTTTGTCCATTGTGACGGTGGTAAAGCCAGGGAAAAGTCCCGGAGATATACTGAGAAATCTTTGTAACAGCATTTTCCTGCAATCACAGCTGTTCACAGCTACGAGGCTGGGACCGCTTCCATTCGCTTCGTCTGGATCTGTAGATGTTATTTCATGTCTCATTTGTTCATTTTGATTGAGAAAAAGTTGTACATTTAGTGAATTCAGAGTGTCTAAGATGCACAAGCAGCCATGTTTGAGTACTCAGGTCCAGTGGCTCACTGCGTTAACGCTCGCCCCTGGATGCGGTTGGTCGTGTGTTCGAATCCATGCTGTGGCAAAACAAAATTAATGTTCACCCTTTTTCTATGGATCTCCAAAAAGTGAACTTTTACATTTTCTGAGTCTGGAGGAATTCAAGGGGAGTTTTCAGGGGAGTGGGTTCTCTCTGCCATCTCCTCCCTGTGTGTGCGTTGCTGCTTGCAGCAGCTGCGTGTGTGTGTAAACTGCCCCTCCCCCTCGCAAGCAGGCGGGGGAGAGAGATATCTTTCGTCTCGATTTACACATGCTATGACTCCGGGGGTACTTCCATTTGCTTCGTCTTGATCTGTTTATGTTATTTCATGTCTCGTTTGTCCATTGTGATGGTGGTAAAGCCAGGGAAATGTCCCGGAGATATACTGAGAAATCTTTGTAACAGCATTTTCCTGCGATCACAGCTGTTCACAGCTACGAGGCTGGGACCGCTTTCATTCGCTTCGTCTTGATCTGTAGATGTTATTTCATGTCTCATTTGTTCATTTTGATGGAAAAAAAGTTGTACATTTAGTGAATTCAGAGTTTCTAAGCTGCACAAGTAGGCATGTTTGAGTACTCAAGTCCAGTGGCTCACTGCGTTAACACTCGCCCCTGGATGCGGTTGGTCGCGTGTTCGAATCCATGCTGTGGCAAAAAAAAAATCATTTTCACCCTTTTTCTATGGATCTCCAAAAAGTGAACTTTTACATTTTCTGAGTCTGGAGGAATTCAAGGGGAGTTTTCAGGGGAGTGCGTTCTCTCTGCCATCTCCTCCCTGTGTGTGCGTTGCTGCATGCAGCAGCTGCGTGTGTGTGTAAACTGCCCCTCCCCCTCGCAAGCAGGCGGGGGAGAGAGCGATCTTTCGTCTCGATTTACACATGCTATGACTCCGGGGGTACTTCCATTCGCTTCGTCTTGATCTGTTGATGTAATTTCATGTCTCGTTTGTCCATTGTGACGGTGGTAAAGCCAGGGAAAAGTCCCGGAGATATACTGAGAAATCTTTGTAACAGCATTTTCCTGCAATCACAGCTGTTCACAGCTACGAGGCTGGGACCGCTTCCATTCGCTTCGTCTTGATCTGTAGATGTTATTTCATGTATAATTTGTTCATTTTGATGGAGAAAAAGTTGTACATTTAGTGAATTCAGAGTGTCTAAGCTGCACAAGTAGGCATGTTTGAGTACTCAGGTCCAGTGGCTCACTGCGTTAACGCTCTCCCCTTGATGCGGATGGTCGTGTGTTCGAATCCATGCTGTGGCAAAAAAAAATCATTTTCACCCTTTTTCTATTGATCTCCAAAAAGTGAAGTTTTACATTTTCTGAGTCTGGAGGAATTCAAGGGGAGTTTTCAGGGGAGTGCGTTCTCTCTGCCATCTCCTACCTGTGTGTGCGTTGCTGCATGCACATCTGTAGATGTTATTTCATGTCTCATTTGTTCATTTTGATGGAGAAAAAGTTGTACATTCAGTGAATTCAGAGTGTCTAAGCTGCACAAGCAGGCATGTTTGAGTACTCAGGTCCAGTGGCTCACTGCGTTAACGCTCGCCCCTGGATGCGGTTGGTCGCGTGTTCGAATCCATGCTGTGGCAAAACAAAATTCATGTTCACCCTTTTTCTATGGATCTCCAAAAAGTGAACTTTTACATTTTCTGAGTCTGGAGGAATTCAAGGGGAGTTTTCAGGGGAGTGCGTTCTCTCTGCCATCTCCTCCCTGTGTGTGCGTTGCTGCATGCAGCAGCTGCGTGTGTGTGTAAACTGCCCCTCCCCCTCGCAAGCAGGCGGGGGAGTGAGAGATCTTTCGTCTCGATTTACACATGCTATGACTCCGGGGGTACCTCCATTCGCTTCGTCTTGATCTGTTTATGTTATTTCATGTCTCGTTTGTCCATTGTGACGGTGGTAAAGCCAGGGAAATGTCCCGGAGATATACTGAGAAATCTTTGTAACAGCATTTTCCTGCAATCACAGCTGTTCACAGCTACGAGGCTGGGACCGCTTCCATTCGATTCGTCTTGATCTGTAGATGTTATTTTATGTCTCATTTGTTCATTTTGATGGAGAAAAAGTTGTACATTTAGTGAATTCAGAGTGTCTAAGCTGCACAAGTAGGCATGTTTGAGTACTCAGGTCCAGTGGCTCACTGGATTAACGCTCGCCCCTGGATGCGGTTGGTCGCGTGTTCGAATCCATGCTGTGGCATACTTTTTTTCATTTTCACCCTTTTTCTATGGATCTCCAAAAAGTGAACTTTTACATTTTCTGAGTCTGGAGGAATTCAAGGGGAGTTTTCAGGGGAGTGCGTTCTCTCTGCCATCTCCTCCCTGTGTGTGCGTTGCTGCATGCAGCAGCTGCGTGTGTGTGTAAACTGCCCCTCCCCCTCGCAAGCAGGCGGGAGAGAGAGAGATCTTTCGTCTCGATTTACACATGCTATGACTCCGGGGGTACTTCCATTCGCTTCGTCTTGATCTGTTGATGTTATTTCATGTCTCGTTTGTCCATTGTGACGGTGGTAAAGCCAGGGAAAAGTCCCGGAGATATACTGAGAAATCTTTGTAACAGCATTTTCCTGCAATCACAGCTGTTCACAGCTACGAGGCTGGGACCGCTTCCATTCGCTTCGTCTTGATCTGTAGATGTTATTTCATGTCTCATTTGTTCATTTTGATGGAGAAAAAGTTGTACATTTAGTGAATTCAGAGTGTCTAAGCTGCACAAGCAGGCATGTTTGAGTACTCAGGTCCAGTGGCTCACTGCGTTAACGCTCGCCCCTGGATGCGGTTGGTCGCGTGTTTGAATCCATGCTGTGGCAAAAAAAATCATTTTCACCCTTTTTCTATGGATCTCCAAACAGTGAACTTTTACATTTTCTGAGTCGTGATGAATTCAAGGGGAGTTTTCAGGGGAGTGCGTTCTCTCTGCCATCTCCTCCCTGTGTGTGCGTTGCTGCATGCAGCAGCTGCGTGTGTGTGTAAACTGCCCCTCCCCCTCGCAAGCAGGCGGGGGAGAGAGAGATCTTTCGTCTCGATTTACACATGCTATGACTCCGGGGGTACTTCCATTCGCTTCGTCTTGATCTGTTGATGTTATTTCATGTCTCGTTTGTCCATTGTGACGGTGGTAAAGCCAGGGAAATGTCCCGGAGATATACTGAGAAATCTTTGAAACAGCATTTTCCTGCGATCACAGCTGTTCACAGCTACGAGGCTGGGACCGCTTCCATTCGCTTCGTCTTGATCTGTAGATGTTATTTCATGTATAATTTGTTCATTTTGATGGAGAAAAAGTTGTACATTTAGTGAATTCAGAGTGTCTAAGCTGCACAAGTAGGCATGTTTGAGTACTCAGGTCCAGTGGCTCACTGCGTTAACGCTCGCCCCTGGATGCGGTTGGTCGCGTGTTCAAATCCATGCTGTGGCATACTTTTTTTCATTTTCACCCTTTTTCTATGGATCTCCAAAAAGTGAACTTTTACATTTTCTGAGTCTGGAGGAATTCAAGGGGAGTTTTCAGGGGAGTGCGTTCTCTCTGCCATCTCCTCCCTGTGTGTGCGTTGCTGCATGCAGCAGCTGCGTGTGTGTGTAAACTGCCCCTCCCCCTCGCAAGCAGGCGGGGGAGAGAGAGATCTTTCGTCTCGATTTACACATGCTATGACTCCGGGGGTACTTCCATTCGCTTCGTCTTGATCTGTTGATGTTATTTCATGTCTCGTTTGTCCATTGTGACGGTGGTAAAGCCAGGGAAAAGTCCCGGAGATATACTGAGAAATCTTTGTAATGCATTTTCCTGCGATCACAGCTGTTCACAGCTACGAGGCTGGGACCGCTTATATTCGCTTCGTCTTGATCTGTAGATGTTATTTCATGTATAATTTGTTCATTTTGATGGAGAAAAAGTTGTACATTTAGTGAATTCAGAGTGTCTAAGCTGCACAAGTAGGCATGTTTGAGTACTCAGGTCCAGTGGCTCACTGCGTTAACGCTCGCCCCTGGATGCGGTTGGTCGCGTGTTCAAATCCATGCTGTGGCATACTTTTTTTCATTTTCACCATTTTTCTATGGATCTCCAAAAAGTGAACTTTTACATTTTCTGAGTCTGGAGGAATTCAAGGGGAGTTTTCAGGGGAGTGCGTTCTCTCTGCCATCTCCTCCCTGTGTGTGCGTTGCTGCATGCAGCAGCTGCGTGTGTGTGTAAACTGCCCCTCCCCCTCGCAAGCAGGCGGGGGAGAGAGAGATATTTCGTCTCGATTTACACATGCTATGACTCCGGGGGTACTTCCATTCGCTTCGTCTTGATCTGTTGATGTTATTTCATGTCTCGTTTGTCCATTGTGACGGTGGTAAAGCCAGGGAAAAGTCCCGGAGATATACTGAGAAATCTTTGTAACAGCATTTTCCTGCAATCACAGCTGTTCACAGCTACGAGGCTGGGACCGCTTCCATTCGCTTCGTCTTGATCTGTAGATGTTATTTCATGTCTCATTTGTTCATTTTGATTGAGAAAAAGTTGTACATTTAGTGAATTCAGAGTGTATAAGATGCACAAGCAGGCATGTTTGAGTACTCAGGTCCAGTGGCTCACTGCGTTAACGCTCGCCCCTGGATGCGGTTGGTCGCGTGTTCAAATCCATGCTGGCATACTTTTTTTCATTTTCACCCTTTTTCTATGGATCTCCAAAAAGTGAACTTTTACATTTTCTGAGTCATGAGGAATTCAAGGGGAGTTTTCAGGGGAGTGCGTTCTCTCTGCCATCTCCTCCCTGTGTGTGCGTTGCTGCATGCAGCAGCTGCGTGTGTGTGTAAACTGCCCCTCCCCCTCACAAGCAGGCGGGGGAGAGAGAGATCTTTCGTCTCGATTTACACATGCTATGACTCTGGGGGTACTTCCATTCGCTTCGTCTTGATCTGTTGATGTTATTTCATGTCTCGTTTGTCCATTGTGACGGTGGTAAAGCCAGGGAAATGTCCCGGAGATATACTGAGAAATCTTTGAAACAGCATTTTCCTGCGATCACAGCTGTTCACAGCTACGAGGCTGGGACCGCTTCCATTCGCTTCGTCTTGATCTGTAGATGTTATTTCATGTATAATTTGTTCATTTTGATGGAGAAAAAGTTGTACATTTAGTGAATTCAGAGTGTCTAAGCTGCACAAGTAGGCATGTTTGAGTACTCAGGTCCAGTGGCTCACTGCGTTAACGCTCGCCCCTGGATGCGGTTGGTCGCGTGTTCAAATCCATGCTGTGGCATACTTTTTTTCATTTTCACCATTTTTCTATGGATCTCCAAAAAGTGAACTTTTACATTTTCTGAGTCTGGAGGAATTCAAGGGGAGTTTTCAGGGGAGTGCGTTCTCTCTGCCATCTCCTCCCTGTGTGTGCGTTGCTGCATGCAGCAGCTGCGTGTGTGTGTAAACTGCCCCTCCCCCTCGCAAGCAGGCGGGGGAGAGAGAGATCTTTCGTCTCGATTTACACATGCTATGACTCCGGGGGTACTTCCATTCGCTTCGTCTTGATCTGTTGATGTTATTTCATGTCTCGTTTGTCCATTGTGACGGTGGTAAAGCCAGGGAAATGTCCCGGAGATATACTGAGAAATCTTTGTAACAGCATTTTCCTGCGATCACAGTTGTTCACAGCTACGAGGCTGGGACCACTTCCATTCGCTTCGTCTTGATCTGTAGATGTTATTTCATGTCTCATTTGTTCATTTTGATGTAAAAAAAGTTGTACATTTAGTGAATTCAGAGTGTCTAAGATGCACAAGCAGGCATGTTTGAGTACTCAGGTCCAGTGGCTCACTGCGTTAACGCTCGCCCCCGGATGCGGTTGGTCGCGTGTTCAAATCCATGCTGTGGCATACTTTTTTTCATTTTCACCCTTTTTCTATGGATCTCCAAAAAGTGAACTTTTACATTTTCTGAGTCTGGAGGAATTCAAGGGGAGTTTTCAGGGGAGTGCGTTCTCTCTGCCATCTCCTCCCTGTGTGTGCGTTGCTGCATGCAGCAGCTGCGTGTGTGTGTAAACTGCCCCTCCCCCTCGCAAGCAGGCGGGGGAGAGAGAGATCTTTCGTCTCGATTTACACATGCTATGACTCCGGGGGTACTTCCATTCGCTTCGTCTTGATCTGTTGATGTTATTTCATGTCTCGTTTGTCCATTGTGACGGTGGTAAAGCCAGGGAAATGTCCCGGAGATATACTGAGAAATCTTTGTAACAGCATTTTCCTGCGATCACAGTTGTTCACAGCTACGAGGCTGGGACCACTTCCATTCGCTTCGTCTTGATCTGTAGATGTTATTTCATGTCTCATTTGTTCATTTTGATGTAAAAAAAGTTGTACATTTAGTGAATTCAGAGTGTCTAAGATGCACAAGCAGGCATGTTTGAGTACTCAGGTCCAGTGGCTCACTGCGTTAACGCTCGCCCCTGGATGCGGTTGGTCGCGTGTTCAAATCCATGCTGTGGCAAAACAAAATTCATGTTCACCCTTTTTCTATGGATCTCCAAAAAGTGAACTTTTACATTTTCTGAGTCTGGAGGAATTCAAGGGGAGTTTTCAGGGGAGTGCGTTCTCTCTGCCATCTCCTCCCTGTGTGTGCGTTGCTGCATGCACATCTGTAGATGTTATTTCATGTCTCATTTGTTCATTTTGATGGAGAAAAAGTTGTACATTCAGTGAATTCAGAGTGTCTAAGCTGCACAAGCAGGCATGTTTGAGTACTCAGGTCCAGTGGCTCACTGCGTTAACGCTCGCCCCTGGATGCGGTTGGTCGCGTGTTCGAATCCATGCTGTGGCAAAACAAAATTCATGTTCACCCTTTTTCTATGGATCTCCAAAAAGTGAACTTTTACATTTTCTGAGTCTGGAGGAATTCAAGGGGAGTTTTCAGGGGAGTGCGTTCTCTCTGCCATCTCCTCCCTGTGTGTGCGTTGCTGCATGCAGCAGCTGCGTGTGTGTGTAAACTGCCCCTCCCCCTCACAAGCAGGCGGGGGAGAGAGAGATCTTTCGTCTCGATTTACACATGCTATGACTCTGGGGGTACTTCCATTCGCTTCGTCTTGATCTGTTGATGTTATTTCATGTCTCGTTTGTCCATTGTGACGGTGGTAAAGCCAGGGAAATGTCCCGGAGATATACTGAGAAATCTTTGAAACAGCATTTTCCTGCGATCACAGCTGTTCACAGCTACGAGGCTGGGACCGCTTCCATTCGCTTCGTCTTGATCTGTAGATGTTATTTCATGTATAATTTGTTCATTTTGATGGAGAAAAAGTTGTACATTTAGTGAATTCAGAGTGTCTAAGCTGCACAAGTAGGCATGTTTGAGTACTCAGGTCCAGTGGCTCACTGCGTTAACGCTCGCCCCTGGATGCGGTTGGTCGCGTGTTCAAATCCATGCTGTGGCATACTTTTTTTCATTTTCACCATTTTTCTATGGATCTCCAAAAAGTGAACTTTTACATTTTCTGAGTCTGGAGGAATTCAAGGGGAGTTTTCAGGGGAGTGCGTTCTCTCTGCCATCTCCTCCCTGTGTGTGCGTTGCTGCATGCAGCAGCTGCGTGTGTGTGTAAACTGCCCCTCCCCCTCGCAAGCAGGCGGGGGAGAGAGAGATCTTTCGTCTCGATTTACACATGCTATGACTCCGGGGGTACTTCCATTCGCTTCGTCTTGATCTGTTGATGTTATTTCATGTCTCGTTTGTCCATTGTGACGGTGGTAAAGCCAGGGAAATGTCCCGGAGATATACTGAGAAATCTTTGTAACAGCATTTTCCTGCGATCACAGTTGTTCACAGCTACGAGGCTGGGACCACTTCCATTCGCTTCGTCTTGATCTGTAGATGTTATTTCATGTCTCATTTGTTCATTTTGATGTAAAAAAAGTTGTACATTTAGTGAATTCAGAGTGTCTAAGATGCAAAAGCAGGCATGTTTGAGTACTCAGGTCCAGTGGCTCACTGCGTTAACGCTCGCCCCTGGATGCGGTTGGTCGCGTGTTCGAATCCATGCTGTGGCAAAACAAAATTCATGTTCACCCTTTTTCTATGGATCTCCAAAAAGTGAACTTTTACATTTTCTGAGTCTGGAGGAATTCAAGGGGAGTTTTCAGGGGATTGCGTTCTCTCTGCCATCTCCTCCCTGTGTGTGCGTTGCTGCATGCACATCTGTAGATGTTATTTCATGTCTCATTTGTTCATTTTGATGGAGAAAAAGTTGTACATTTAGTGAATTCAGAGTTTCTAAGCTGCACAAGTAGGCATGTTTGAGTACTCAGGTCCAGTGGCTCACTGCGTTAACGCTCTCCCCTTGATGCGGATGGTCGTGTGTTCGAATCCATGCTGTGGCAAAAAAAAAATCATTTTCACCCTTTTTCTATTGATCTCCAAAAAGTGAAGTTTTACATTTTCTGAGTCTGGAGGAATTCAAGGGGAGTTTTCAGGGGAGTGCGTTCTCTCTGCCATCTCCTCCCTGTGTGTGCGTTGCTGCATGCAGCAGCTGCGTGTGTGTGTAAACTGCCCCTCCCCCTCGCAAGCAGGCGGGGGAGAGAGAGATCTTTCGTCTCGATTTACACATGCTATGACTCCGGGGGTACTTCCATTCGCTTCGTCTTGATCTGTTGATGTTATTTCATGTCTCATTTGTCCATTGTGACGGTGGTAAAGCCAGGGAAATGTCCCGGAGATATACTGAGAAATCTTTGTAACAGCATTTTCCTGCGATCACAGTTGTTCACAGCTACGAGGCTGGGACCACTTCCATTCGCTTCGTCTTGATCTGTAGATGTTATTTCATGTCTCATTTGTTCATTTTGATGTAAAAAAAGTTGTACATTTAGTGAATTCAGAGTGTCTAAGATGCACAAGCAGGCATGTTTGAGTACTCAGGTCCAGTGGCTCACTGCGTTAACGCTCGCCCCTGGATGCGGTTGGTCGCGTGTTCAAATCCATGCTGTGGCATACTTTTTTTCATTTTCACCCTTTTTCTATGGATCTCCAAAAAGTGAACTTTTACATTTTCTGAGTCTGGAGGAATTCAAGGGGAGTTTTCAGGGGAGTGCGTTCTCTCTGCCATCTCCTCCCTGTGTGTGCGTTGCTGCATGCAGCAGCTGCGTGTGTGTGTAAACTGCCCCTCCCCCTCGCAAGCAGGCGGGGGAGAGAGCGATCTTTCGTCTCGATTTACACATGCTATGACTCCGGGGGTACTTCCATTCGCTTCGTCTTGATCTGTTGATGTAATTTCATGTCTCGTTTGTCCATTGTGACGGTGGTAAAGCCAGGGAAAAGTCCCGGAGATATACTGAGAAATCTTTGTAACAGCATTTTCCTGCAATCACAGCTGTTCACAGCTACGAGGCTGGGACCGCTTCCATTCGCTTCGTCTTGATCTGTAGATGTTATTTCATGTATAATTTTTTCATTTTGATGGAGAAAAAGTTGTACATTTAGTGAATTCAGAGTGTCTAAGCTGCACAAGTAGGCATGTTTGAGTACTCAGGTCCAGTGGCTCACTGCGTTAACGCTCTCCCCTTGATGCGGATGGTCGTGTGTTCGAATCCATGCTGTGGCAAAAAAAAAATCATTTTCACCCTTTTTCTATTGATCTCCAAAAAGTGAAGTTTTACATTTTCTGAGTCTGGAGGAATTCAAGGGGAGTTTTCAGGGGAGTGCGTTCTCTCTGCCATCTCCTCCCTGTGTGTGCGTTGCTGCATGCAGCAGCTGCGTGTGTGTGTAAACTGCCCCTCCCCCTCGCAAGCAGGCGGGGGAGAGAGAGATCTTTCGTCTCGATTTACACATGCTATGACTCCGGGGGTACTTCCATTCGCTTCGTCTTGATCTGTTGATGTTATTTCATGTCTCGTTTGTCCATTGTGACGGTGGTAAAGCCAGGGAAATGTCCCGGAGATATACTGAGAAATCTTTGTAACAGCATTTTCCTGCGATCACAGTTGTTCACAGCTACGAGGCTGGGACCACTTCCATTCGCTTCGTCTTGATCTGTAGATGTTATTTCATGTCTCATTTGTTCATTTTGATGTAAAAAAAGTTGTACATTTAGTGAATTCAGAGTGTCTAAGATGCAAAAGCAGGCATGTTTGAGTACTCAGGTCCAGTGGCTCACTGCGTTAACGCTCGCCCCTGGATGCGGTTGGTCGCGTGTTCGAATCCATGCTGTGGCAAAACAAAATTCATGTTCACCCTTTTTCTATGGATCTCCAAAAAGTGAACTTTTACATTTTCTGAGTCTGGAGGAATTCAAGGGGAGTTTTCAGGGGATTGCGTTCTCTCTGCCATCTCCTCCCTGTGTGTGCGTTGCTGCATGCACATCTGTAGATGTTATTTCATGTCTCATTTGTTCATTTTGATGGAGAAAAAGTTGTACATTTAGTGAATTCAGAGTTTCTAAGCTGCACAAGTAGGCATGTTTGAGTACTCAGGTCCAGTGGCTCACTGCGTTAACGCTCTCCCTTTGATGCGGATGGTCGTGTGTTCGAATCCATGCTGTGGCAAAAAAAAAATCATTTTCACCCTTTTTCTATTGATCTCCAAAAAGTGAAGTTTTACATTTTCTGAGTCTGGAGGAATTCAAGGGGAGTTTTCAGGGGAGTGCGTTCTCTCTGCCATCTCCTCCCTGTGTGTGCGTTGCTGCATGCAGCAGCTGCGTGTGTGTGTAAACTGCCCCTCCCCCTCGCAAGCAGGCGGGGGAGAGAGAGATCTTTCGTCTCGATTTACACATGCTATGACTCCGGGGGTACTTCCATTCGCTTCGTCTTGATCTGTTGATGTTATTTCATGTCTCGTTTGTCCATTGTGACGGTGGTAAAGCCAGGGAAATGTCCCGGAGATATACTGAGAAATCTTTGTAACAGCATTTTCCTGCGATCACAGTTGTTCACAGCTACGAGGCTGGGACCACTTCCATTCGCTTCGTCTTGATCTGTAGATGTTATTTCATGTCTCATTTGTTCATTTTGATGTAAAAAAAGTTGTACATTTAGTGAATTCAGAGTGTCTAAGATGCACAAGCAGGCATGTTTGAGTACTCAGGTCCAGTGGCTCACTGCGTTAACGCTCGCCCCTGGATGCGGTTGGTCGCGTGTTCAAATCCATGCTGTGGCATACTTTTTTTCATTTTCACCCTTTTTCTATGGATCTCCAAAAAGTGAACTTTTACATTTTCTGAGTCTGGAGGAATTCAAGGGGAGTTTTCAGGGGAGTGCGTTCTCTCTGCCATCTCCTCCCTGTGTGTGCGTTGCTGCATGCAGCAGCTGCGTGTGTGTGTAAACTGCCCCTCCCCCTCGCAAGCAGGCGGGGGAGAGAGCGATCTTTCGTCTCGATTTACACATGCTATGACTTCGGGGGTACTTCCATTCGCTTCGTCTTGATCTGTTGATGTAATTTCATGTCTCGTTTGTCCATTGTGACGGTGGTAAAGCCAGGGAAAAGTCCCGGAGATATACTGAGAAATCTTTGTAACAGCATTTTCCTGCAATCACAGCTGTTCACAGCTACGAGGCTGGGACCGCTTCCATTCGCTTCGTCTTGATCTGTAGATGTTATTTCATGTATAATTTTTTCATTTTGATGGAGAAAAAGTTGTACATTTAGTGAATTCAGAGTGTCTAAGCTGCACAAGTAGGCATGTTTGAGTACTCAGGTCCAGTGGCTCACTGCGTTAACGCTCTCCCCTTGATGCGGATGGTCGTGTGTTCGAATCCATGCTGTGGCAAAAAAAAAATCATTTTCACCCTTTTTCTATTGATCTCCAAAAAGTGAAGTTTTACATTTTCTGAGTCTGGAGGAATTCAAGGGGAGTTTTCAGGGGAGTGCGTTCTCTCTGCCATCTCCTCCCTGTGTGTGCGTTGCTGCATGCAGCAGCTGCGTGTGTGTGTAAACTGCCCCTCCCCCTCGCAAGCAGGCGGGGGAGAGAGAGATCTTTCGTCTCGATTTACACATGCTATGACTCCGGGGGTACTTCCATTCGCTTCGTCTTGATCTGTTGATGTTATTTCATGTCTCGTTTGTCCATTGTGACGGTGGTAAAGCCAGGGAAATGTCCCGGAGATATACTGAGAAATCTTTGTAACAGCATTTTCCTGCGATCACAGTTGTTCACAGCTACGAGGCTGGGACCACTTCCATTCGCTTCGTCTTGATCTGTAGATGTTATTTCATGTCTCATTTGTTCATTTTGATGTAAAAAAAGTTGTACATTTAGTGAATTCAGAGTGTCTAAGATGCACAAGCAGGCATGTTTGAGTACTCAGGTCCAGTGGCTCACTGCGTTAACGCTCGCCCCTGGATGCGGTTGGTCGCGTGTTCAAATCCATGCTGTGGCAAAACAAAATTCATGTTCACCCTTTTTCTATGGATCTCCAAAAAGTGAACTTTTACATTTTCTGAGTCTGGAGGAATTCAAGGGGAGTTTTCAGGGGAGTGCGTTCTCTCTGCCATCTCCTCCCTGTGTGTGCGTTGCTGCATGCACATCTGTAGATGTTATTTCATGTCTCATTTGTTCATTTTGATGGAGAAAAAGTTGTACATTCAGTGAATTCAGAGTGTCTAAGCTGCACAAGCAGGCATGTTTGAGTACTCAGGTCCAGTGGCTCACTGCGTTAACGCTCGCCCCTGGATGCGGTTGGTCTCGTGTTCGAATCCATGCTGTGGCATACTTCTTTTCATTTTCACCCTTTTTCTATGGATCTCCAAAAAGTGAACTTTTACATTTTCTGAGTCTGGAGGAATTCAAGGGGAGTTTTCAGGGGAGTGCGTTCTCTCTGCCATCTCCTCCCTGTGTGTGCGTTGCTGCATGCAGCAGCTGCGTGTGTGTGTAAACTGCCCCTCCCCCTCACAAGCAGGCGGGGGAGAGAGAGATCTTTCGTCTCGATTTACACATGCTATGACTCTGGGGGTACTTCCATTCGCTTCGTCTTGATCTGTTGATGTTATTTCATGTCTCGTTTGTCCATTGTGACGGTGGTAAAGCCAGGGAAATGTCCCGGAGATATACTGAGAAATCTTTGAAACAGCATTTTCCTGCGATCACAGCTGTTCACAGCTACGAGGCTGGGACCGCTTCCATTCGCTTCGTCTTGATCTGTAGATGTTATTTCATGTATAATTTGTTCATTTTGATGGAGAAAAAGTTGTACATTTAGTGAATTCAGAGTGTCTAAGCTGCACAAGTAGGCATGTTTGAGTACTCAGGTCCAGTGGCTCACTGCGTTAACGCTCGCCCCTGGATGCGGTTGGTCGCGTGTTCAAATCCATGCTGTGGCATACTTTTTTTCATTTTCACCATTTTTCTATGGATCTCCAAAAAGTGAACTTTTACATTTTCTGAGTCTGGAGGAATTCAAGGGGAGTTTTCAGGGGAGTGCGTTCTCTCTGCCATCTCCTCCCTGTGTGTGCGTTGCTGCATGCAGCAGCTGCGTGTGTGTGTAAACAGCCCCTCCCCCTCGCAAGCAGGCGTGGGAGAGAGAGATATTTCGTCTCGATTTACACATGCTATGACTCCGGGGGTACTTCCATTCGCTTCGTCTTGATCTGTTGATGTTATTTCATGTCTCGTTTGTCCATTGTGACGGTGGAAAAGCCAGGGAAAAGTCCCGGAGATATACTGAGAAATCTTTGGAACAGCATTTTCCTGCGATCACAGCTGTTCACAGCTACGAGGCTGGGACCGCTTCCATTCGCTTCGTCTTGATCTGTAGATGTTATTTCATGTCTCATTTGTTCATTTTGATTGAGAAAAAGTTGTACATTTAGTGAATTCAGAGTGTCTAAGATGCACAAGCAGGCATGTTTGAGTACTCAGGTCCAGTGGCTCACTGCGTTAACGCTCGCCCCTGGATGCGGTTGGTCTCGTGTTCGAATCCATGCTGTGGCATACTTTTTTTCATTTTCACCCTTTTTCTATGGATCTCCAAAAAGTGAACTTTTACATTTTCTGAGTCTGGATGAATTCAAGGGGAGTTTTCAGGGGAGTGCGTTCTCTCTGCCATCTCCTCCCTGTGTGTGCGTTGCTGCATGCAGCAGCTGCGTGTGTGTGTAAACTGCCCCTCCCCCTCGCAAGCAGGCGGGGGAGAGAGAGATCTTTCGTCTCGATTTACACATGCTATGACTCCGGGGGTACTTCCATTTGCTTCGTCTTGATCTGTTTATGTTATTTCATGTCTCGTTTGTCCATTGTGACGGTGGTAAAGCCAGGGAAATGTCCCGGAGATATACTGAGAAATCTTTGTAACAGCATTTTCCTGCGATCACAGCTGTTCACAGCTACGAGGCTGGGACCGCTTCCATTCGCTTCGTCTTGATCTTTAGATGTTATTTCATGTCTCATTTGTTCATTTTGATGGAAAAAAAGTTGTACATTTAGTGAATTCAGAGTTTCTAAGCTGCACAAGTAGGCATGTTTGAGTACTCAGGTCCAGTGGCTCACTGCGTTAACGCTCTCCCCTTGATGCGGATGGTCGCGTGTTCGAATCCATGCTGTGGCAAAAAAAAAATCATTTTCACCCTTTTTCTATTGATCTCCAAAAAGTGAACTTTTACATTTTCTGAGTCTGGAGGAATTCAAGGGGAGTTTTCAGGGGAGTGCGTTCTCTCTGCCATCTCCTCCCTGTGTGTGCGTTGCTGCATGCAGCAGCTGCGTGTGTGTGTAAACTGCCCCTCCCCCTCGCAAGCAGGCGGGGGAGAGAGAGATCTTTCGTCTCAATTTACACATGCTATGACTCCGGGGGTACTTCCATTCGCTTCGTCTTGATCTGTTTATGTTATTTCATGTCTCGTTTGTCCATTGTGACGGTGGTAAAGCCAGGGAAATATCCCGGAGATATACTGATAAATCTTTATAACAGCATTTTCCTGCGATCACAGCTGTTCACAGCTACGAGGCTGGGACCGCTTCCATTCGCTTCGTCTTGATCTGTAGATGTTATTTCATGTCTCATTTGTTCATTTTGATGGAGAAAAAGTTGTACATTTAGTGAATTCAGAGTGTCTAAGCTGCACAAGCAGGCATGTTTGAGTACTCAGGTCCAGTGGCTCACTGCGTTAACGCTCGCCCCTGGATGCGGTTGGTCGCGTGTTCGAATCCATGCTGTGGCAAAAAAAAAATCATTTTCACCCTTTTTCTATGGATCTCCCAAAAGTGAACTTTTACATTTTCTGAGTCTGGAGGAATTCAAGGGGAGTTTTCAGGGGAGTGCGTTCTCTCTGCCATCTCCTCCCTGTGTGTGCGTTGCTGCATGCAGCAGCTGCGTGTGTGTGTAAACTGCCCCTCCCCCTCGCAAGCAGGCGGGGGAGAGAGAGATCTTTCGTCTCGATTTACACATGCTATGACTCCGGGGGTACTTCCATTCGCTTCGTCTTGATCTGTTGATGTTATTTCATGTCTCGTTTGTCCATTGTGACGGTGGTAAAGCCATGGAAAAGTCCCGGAGATATACTGAGAAATCTTTGTAACAGCATTTTCCTGCAATCACAGCTGTTCACTGCTACGAGGCTGGGACCGCTTCCATTCGCTTCGTCTTGATCTGTAGATGTTATTTCATGTCTCATTTGTTCATTTTGATTGAGAAAAAGTTGTACATTTAGTGAATTCAGAGTGTCTAATATGCACAAGCAGGCATGTTTGAGTACTCAGGTCCAGTGGCTCACTGCGTTAACGCTCGCCCCTGGATGCGGTTGGTCTCGTGTTCGAATCCATGCTGTGGCATACTTTTTTTCATTTTCACCCTTTTTCTATGGATCTCCAAAAAGTGAACTTTTACATTTTCTGAGTCTGGAGGAATTCAAGGGGAGTTTTCAGGGGAGTGCGTTCTCTCTGCCATCTCCTCCCTGTGTGTGCGTTGCTGCATGCAGCAGCTGCGTGTGTGTGTAAACTGCCCCTCCCCCTCGCAAGCAGGCGGGGGAGAGAGAGATCTTTCGTCTCGATTTACACATGCTATGACTCCGGGGGTACTTCCATTCGCTTCGTCTGGATCTGTTGATGTTATTTCATGTCTCGTTTGTCCATTGTGACGGTGGTAAAGCCAGGGAAATGTCCCGGAGATATACTGAGAAATCTTTGAAACAGCATTTTCCTGCGATCACAGCTGTTCACAGCTACGAGAATGGGGCTGCTTCCATTCGCTTCGTCTTGATCTGTAGATGTTATTTCATGTCTCATTTGTTCATTTTGATGGAAAAAAAGTTGTACATTTAGTGAATTCAGAGTTTCTAAGCTGCACAAGTAGGCATGTTTGAGTACTCAGGTCCAGTGGCTCACTGCGTTAACGCTCTCCCCTTGATGCGGATGGTCGCGTGTTCGAATCCATGCTGTGGCAAAAAAAAAAATCATTTTCACCCTTTTTCTATGGATCTCCAAAAAGTGAACTTTTACATTTTCTGAGTCTGGAGGAATTCAAGGGGAGTTTTCAGGGGAGTGCGTTCTCTCTGCCATCTCCTCCCTGTGTGTGCGTTGCTGCATGCAGCAGCTGCGTGTGTGTGTAAACTGCCCCTCCCCCTCGCAAGCAGGCGGGGGAGAGAGAGATCTTTCGTCTCGATTTACACATGCTATGACTCCGGGGGTATTTCCATTCGCTTCGTCTTGATCTGTAGATGTTATTTCATGTCTCATTTGTTCATTTTGATGGAGAAAAAGTTGTACATTTAGTGAATTCAGAGTGTCTAAGCTGCACAAGTAGGCATGTTTGAGTACTCAGGTCCAGTGGCTCACTGTGTTAACGCTCGCCCCTGGATGCGGTTGGTCGCGTGTTCAAATCCATGCTGTGGCATACTTTTTTTCATTTTCACCCTTTTTCTATGGATCTCCAAAAAGTGAACTTTTACATTTTCTGAGTCTGGAGGAATTCAAGGGGAGTTTTCAGGGCAGTGGGTTCTCTCTGCCATCTCCTCCCTGTGTGTGCGTTGCTGCATGCAGCAGCTGCGTGTGTGTGTAAACTGCCCCTCCCCCTCGCAAGCAGGCGGGGGAGAGAGAGATCTGTCGTCTCGATTTACACATGCTATGACTCCGGGGGTACTTCCATTCGCTTCGTCTTGATCTGTTGATGTTATTTCATGTCTCGTTTGTCCATTGTGACGGTGGTAAAGCCAGGGAAAAGTCCCGGAGATATACTGAGAAATCTTTGTAACAGCATTTTCCTGCAATCACAGCTGTTCACAGCTACGAGGCTGGCACCGCTTCCATTCGCTTCGTCTTGATCTGTAGATGTTATTTCATGTCTCATTTGTTCATTTTGATTGAGAAAAGGTTGTACATTTACTGAATTCAGAGTGTCTAAGATCCACAAGCAGGCATGTTTGAGTACTCAGGTCCAGTGGCTCACTGCGTTAACGCTCACCCCTGGATGCGGTTGGTCTCGTGTTCGAATCCATGCTGTGGCATACTTTTTTTCATTTTCACCCTTTTTCTATGGATCTCCAAAAAGTGAACTTTTACATTTTCTGAGTCTGGAGGAATTCAAGGGGAGTTTTCAGGGGAGTGCGTTCTCTCTGCGATCTCCTCCCTGTGTGTGCGTTGCTGCATGCAGCAGCTGCGTGTGTGTGTAAACTGCCCCTCCCCCTCGCAAGCAGGCGGGGGAGAGAGAGATCTTTCGTCTCGATTTACACATGCTATGACTCCGGGGGTACTTCCATTCGCTTCGTCTTGATCTGTTGATGTTATTTCATGTCTCGTTTGTCCATTTGGACGGTGGTAAAGCCAGGGAAATATCCCGGAGATATACTGATAAATCTTTATAACAGCATTTTCCTGCGATCACAGCTGTTCACAGCTACGAGGCTGGAACCGCTTCCATTCGCTTCGTCTTGATCTGTAGATGTTATTTCATGTCTCATTTGTTCATTTTGATGGAGAAAAAGTTGTACATTTAGTGAATTCAGAGTGTCTAAGCTGCACAAGCAGGCATGTTTGAGTACTCAGGTCCAGTGGCTCACTGCGTTAACGCTCGCCCCTGGATGCGGTTGGTCGCGTGTTCGAATCCATGCTGTGGCAAAAAAAAAATCATTTTCACCCTTTTTCTATGGATCTCCAAAAAGTGAACTTTTACATTTTCTGAGTCTGGAGGAATTCAAGGGGAGTTTTCAGGGGAGTGCGTTCTCTCTGCCATCTCCTCCCTGTGTGTGCGTTGCTGCATGCAGCAGCTGCGTGTGTGTGTAAACTGCCCCTCCCCCTCGCAAGCAGGTGGGGGAGAGAGAGATATTTCGTCTCGATTTACACATGCTATGACTCCGGGGGTACTTCCATTCGCTTCGTCTTGATCTGTTGATGTTATTTCATGTCTCGTTTGTCCATTGTGACGGTGGTAAAGCCAGGGAAATGTCCCGGAGATATACTGAGAAATCTTTGAAACAGCATTTTCCTGCGATCACAGCTGTTCACAGCTACGAGGCTGGGACCGCTTCCATTCGCTTCGTCTTGATCTGTAGATGTTATTTCATGTATAATTTGTTCATTTTGATGGAGAAAAAGTTGTACATTTAGTGAATTCAGAGTGTCTAAGCTGCACAAGTAGGCATGTTTGAGTACTCAGGTCCAGTGGCTCACTGTGTTAACGCTCGCCCCTGGATGCGGTTGGTCGCGTGTTCAAATCCATGCTGTGGCATACTTTTTTTCATTTTCACCCTTTTTCTATGGATCTCCAAAAAGTGAACTTTTACATTTTCTGAGTCTGGAGGAATTCAAGGGGAGTTTTCAGGGCAGTGGGTTCTCTCTGCCATCTCCTCCCTGTGTGTGCGTTGCTGCATGCAGCAGCTGCGTGTGTGTGTAAACTGCCCCTCCCCCTCGCAAGCAGGCGGGGGAGAGAGAGATCTGTCGTCTCGATTTACACATGCTATGACTCCGGGGGTACTTCCATTCGCTTCGTCTTGATCTGTTGATGTTATTTCATGTCTCGTTTGTCCATTGTGACGGTGGTAAAGCCAGGGAAAAGTCCCGGAGATATACTGAGAAATCTTTGTAACAGCATTTTCCTGCAATCACAGCTGTTCACAGCTACGAGGCTGGCACCGCTTCCATTCGCTTCGTCTTGATCTGTAGATGTTATTTCATGTCTCATTTGTTCATTTTGATTGAGAAAAGGTTGTACATTTACTGAATTCAGAGTGTCTAAGATCCACAAGCAGGCATGTTTGAGTACTCAGGTCCAGTGGCTCACTGCGTTAACGCTCACCCCTGGATGCGGTTGGTCTCGTGTTCGAATCCATGCTGTGGCATACTTTTTTTCATTTTCACCCTTTTTCTATGGATCTCCAAAAAGTGAACTTTTACATTTTCTGAGTCTGGAGGAATTCAAGGGGAGTTTTCAGGGGAGTGCGTTCTCTCTGCGATCTCCTCCCTGTGTGTGCGTTGCTGCATGCAGCAGCTGCGTGTGTGTGTAAACTGCCCCTCCCCCTCGCAAGCAGGCGGGGGAGAGAGAGATCTTTCGTCTCGATTTACACATGCTATGACTCCGGGGGTACTTCCATTCGCTTCGTCTTGATCTGTTGATGTTATTTCATGTCTCGTTTGTCCATTTGGACGGTGGTAAAGCCAGGGAAATATCCCGGAGATATACTGATAAATCTTTATAACAGCATTTTCCTGCGATCACAGCTGTTCACAGCTACGAGGCTGGGACCGCTTCCATTCGCTTCGTCTTGATCTGTAGATGTTATTTCATGTCTCATTTGTTCATTTTGATGGAGAAAAAGTTGTACATTTAGTGAATTCAGAGTGTCTAAGCTGCACAAGCAGGCATGTTTGAGTACTCAGGTCCAGTGGCTCACTGCGTTAACGCTCGCCCCTGGATGCGGTTGGTCGCGTGTTCGAATCCATGCTGTGGCAAAAAAAAAATCATTTTCACCCTTTTTCTATGGATCTCCAAAAAGTGAACTTTTACATTTTCTGAGTCTGGAGGAATTCAAGGGGAGTTTTCAGGGGAGTGCGTTCTCTCTGCCATCTCCTCCCTGTGTGTGCGTTGCTGCATGCAGCAGCTGCGTGTGTGTGTAAACTGCCCCTCCCCCTCGCAAGCAGGCGGGGGAGAGAGAGATCTTTCGTCTCGATTTACACATGCTATGACTCCGGGGGTACTTCCATTTGCTTCGTCTTGATCTGTTTATGTTATTTCATGTCTCGTTTGTCCATTGTGACGGTGGTAAAGCCAGGGAAATGTCCCGGAGATATACTGAGAAATCTTTGTAACAGCATTTTCCTGCGATCACAGCTGTTCACAGCTACGAGGCTGGGACCGCTTCCATTCGCTTCGTCTTGATCTGTAGATGTTATTTCATGTCTCATTTGTTCATTTTGATGGAAAAAAAGTTGTACATTTAGTGAATTCAGAGTTTCTAAGCTGCACAAGTAGGCATGTTTGAGTACTCAGGTCCAGTGGCTCACTGCGTTAACGCTCTCCCCTTGATGCGGATGGTCGCGTGTTCGAATCCATGCTGTGGCAAAAAAAAAATCATTTTCACCCTTTTTCTATGGATCTCCAAAAAGTGAACTTTTACATTTTCTGAGTCTGGAGGAATTCAAGGGGAGTTTTCAGGGGAGTGCGTTCTCTCTGCCATCTCCTCCCTGTGTGTGCGTTGCTGCATGCAGCAGCTGCGTGTGTGTGTAAACTGCCCCTCCCCCTCGCAAGCAGGCGGGGGAGAGAGAGATCTTTCGTCTCGATTTACACATGCTATGACTCCGGGGGTACTTCCATTCGCTTCGTCTTGATCTGTTGATGTTATTTCATGTCTCGTTTGTCCATTTGGACGGTGGTAAAGCCAGGGAAATATCCCGGAGATATACTGATAAATCTTTATAACAGCATTTTCCTGCGATCACAGCTGTTCACAGCTACGAGGCTGGGACCGCTTCCATTCGCTTCGTCTTGATCTGTAGATGTTATTTCATGTCTCATTTGTTCATTTTGATGGAGAAAAAGTTGTACATTTAGTGAATTCAGAGTGTCTAAGCTGCACAAGCAGGCATGTTTGAGTACTCAGGTCCAGTGGCTCACTGCGTTAACGCTCGCCCCTGGATGCGGTTGGTCGCGTGTTCGAATCCATGCTGTGGCAAAAAAAAAATCATTTTCACCCTTTTTCTATGGATCTCCAAAAAGTGAACTTTTACATTTTCTGAGTCTGGAGGAATTCAAGGGGAGTTTTCAGGGGAGTGCGTTCTCTCTGCCATCTCCTCCCTGTGTGTGCGTTGCTGCATGTGTGTGTAAACTGCCCCTCCCCCTCGCAAGCAGGCGGGGGAGAGAGAGATCTTTCGTCTCGATTTACACATGCTATGACTCCGGGGGTACTTCCATTCGCTTCGTCTTGATCTGTTTATGTTATTTCATGTCTCGTTTGTCCATTGTGACGGTGGTAAAGCCAGGGAAATATCCCGGAGATATACTGATAAATCTTTGTAACAGCATTTTCCTGCGATCACAGCTGTTCACAGCTACGAGGCTGGGACCGCTTCCATTCGCTTCGTCTTGATCTGTAGATGTTATTTCATGTCTCATTTGTTCATTTTGATGGAGAAAAAGTTGTACATTTAGTGAATTCAGAGTGTCTAAGCTGCACAAGCAGGCATGTTTGAGTACTCAGGTCCAGTGGCTCACTGCGTTAACGCTCGCCCCTGGATGCGGTTGGTCGCGTGTTCGAATCCATGCTGTGGCATACTTTTTTTCATTTTCACCCTTTTTCTATGGATCTCCAAAAAGTGAACTTTTACATTTTCTGAGTCTGGAGGAATTCAAGGGGAGTTTTCAGAGGAGTGCGTTCTCTCTGCCATCTCCTCACTGTGTGTGCGTTGCTGCATGCAGCAGCTGCGTGTGTGTGTAAACTGCCTCTCCCCCTCGCAAGCAGGCGGGGGAGAGAGAGATCTGTCGTCTCGATGTACACATGCTATGACTCCGGGGGTACTTCCATTCGCTTCGTCTTGATCTGTTGATGTTATTTCATGTCTCGTTTGTCCATTGTGACGGTGGTAAAGCCAGGGAAAAGTCCCGGAGATATACTGAGAAATCTTTGGAACAGCATTTTCCTGCGATCACAGCTGTTCACAGCTACGAGGCTGGGACCGCTTCCATTCACTTCGTCTTGATCTGTAGATGTTATTTCATGTCTCATTTGTTCATTTTGATGGAGAGAAAGTTGTACATTTAGTGAATTCAGAGTCTCTAAGCGGCACAAGTAGGCATGTTTGAGTACTCAGGTCCAGTGGCTCACTGCGTTAACGCTCGCCCCTGGATGCCGTTGGTCGCGTGTTCGAATCCATGCTGTGGCATACTTTTTTTCATTTTCACCCTTTTTCTATGGATCTCCAAAAAGTGAACTTTTACATTTTCTGAGTCTGGAGGAATTCAAGGGGAGTTTTCAGGGGAGTGCGTTCTCTCTGCCATCTCCTCCCTGTGTGTGCGTTGCTGCATGCAGCAGCTGCGTGTGTGTGTAAACTGCCCCTCCCCCTCGCAAGCAGGCGGGGGAGAGAGAGATCTGTCGTCTCGATTTACACATGCTATGACTCCGGGGGTACTTCCATTCGCTTCGTCTTGATCTGTTGATGTTATTTCATGTCTCGTTTGTCCATTGTGACGGTGGTAAAGCCAGTGAAAAGTCCCGGAGATATACTGAGAAATCTTTGTAACAGCATTTTCCCGCAATCAAAGCTGTTCACAGCTACGAGGCTGGGACCGCTTCCATTCGCTTCGTCTTGATCTGTAGATGTTATTTCATGTCTCATTTGTTCATTTTGATTGAGAAAAAGTTGTACATTTAGTGAATTCAGAGTGTCTAAGCTGCAAAAGCAGGCATGTTAGAGTACTCAGGTCCAGTGGCTCACTGCGTTAACGCTCGCCCCTGGATGCGGTTGGTCGCGTGTTCGAATCCATGCTGTGGCATACTTTTTTTCATTTTCACCCTTTTTCTATGGATCTCCAAAAAGTGAACTTTTACATTTTCTGAGTCTGGAGGAATTCAAGGGGAGTTTTCAGGGGAGTGCGTTCTCTCTGCCATCTCCTCCCTGTGTGTGCGTTGCTGCATGCAGCAGCTGCGTGTGTGTGTAAACTGCCCCTCCCCCTCACAAGCAGGCGGGGGAGAGAGAGATCTTTCGTCTCGATTTACACATGCTATGACTCCGGGGGTACTTCCATTCGCTTCGTCTTGATCTGTTGATGTTATTTCATGTCTCGTTTGTCCATTTGGACGGTGGTAAAGCCAGGGAAATATTCCGGAGATATACTGATAAATCTTTATAACAGCATTTTCCTGCGATCACAGCTGTTCACAACTACGAGGCTGGGACCGCTTCCATTCGCTTCGTCTTGATCTGTAGATGTTATTTCATGTCTCATTTGTTCATTTTGATGAAGAAAAAGTTGTACATTTAGTGAATTCAGAGTGTCTAAGCTGCACAAGCAGGCATGTTTGAGTACTCAGGTCCAGTGGCTCACTGCGTTAACGCTCGCCCCTGGATGCGGTTGGTCTCGTGTTCGAATCCATGCTGTGGCAAAAAAAAAATCATTTTCACCCTTTTTCTATGGATCTCCAAAAAGTGAACTTTTACATTTTCTGAGTCTGGAGGAATTCAAGGGGAGTTTTCAGGGGAGTGCGTTCTCTCTGCCATCTCCTCCCTGTGTGTGCGTTGCTGCATGCAGCAGCTGCGTGTGTGTGTAAACTGCCCCTCCCCCTCGCAAGCAGGCGGGGGAGAGAGAGATCTTTCGTCTCGATTTACACATGCTATGACTCCGGGGGTACTTCCATTCGCTTCGTCTTGATCTGTTGATGTTATTTCATGTCTCGTTTGTCCATTTGGACGGTGGTAAAGCCAGGGAAATATCCCGGAGATATACTGATAAATCTTTATAACAGCATTTTCCTGCGATCACAGCTGTTCACAGCTACGAGGCTGGGACCGCTTCTATTCGCTTCGTCTTGATCTGTAGATGTTATTTCATGTCTCATTTGTTCATTTTGATGGAGAAAAAGTTGTACATTTAGTGAATTCAGAGTGTCTAAGCTGCACAAGCAGGCATGTTAGAGTACTCAGGTCCAGTGGCTCACTGCGTTAACGCTCGCCCCTGGATGCGGTTGGTCGCGTGTTCGAATCCATGCTGTGGCATACTTTTTTTCATTTTCACCCTTTTTCTATGGATCTCCAAAAAGTGAACTTTTACATTTTCTGAGTCTGGAGGAATTCAAGGGGAGTTTTCAGGGGAGTGCGTTCTCTCTGCCATCTCCTCCCTGTGTGTGCGTTGCTGCATGCAGCAGCTGCGTGTGTGTGTAAACTGCCCCTCCCACTCGCAAGCAGGCGGGGGAGAGAGAGATCTTTCGTCTCGATGTACACATGCTATGACTCCGGGGGTACTTCCATTCGCTTCGTCTTGATCTGTTGATGTTATTTCATGTCTCGTTTGTCCATTTGGACGGTGGTAAAGCCAGGGAAATATCCCGGAGATATACTGATAAATCTTTATAACAGCATTTTCCTGCGATCACAGCTGTTCACAGCTACGAGGCTGGGACCGCTTCTATTCGCTTCGTCTTGATCTGTAGATGTTATTTCATGTCTCATTTGTTCATTTTGATGGAGAAAAAGTTGTACATTTAGTGAATTCAGAGTGTCTAAGCTGCACAAGCAGGCATGTTAGAGTACTCAGGTCCAGTGGCTCACTGCGTTAACGCTCGCCCCTGGATGCGGTTGGTCGCGTGTTCGAATCCATGCTGTGGCATACTTTTTTTCATTTTCACCCTTTTTCTATGGATCTCCAAAAAGTGAACTTTTACATTTTCTGAGTCTGGAGGAATTCAAGGGGAGTTTTCAGGGGAGTGCGTTCTCTCTGCCATCTCCTCCCTGTGTGTGCGTTGCTGCATGCAGCAGCTGCGTGTGTGTGTAAAATGCCCCTCCCCCTCGCAAGCAGGCGGGGGAGAGAGAGATCTTTCGTCTCGATTTACACATGCTATGACTCCGGGGGTACTTCCATTCGCTTCGTCTTGATCTGTTGATGTTATTTCATGTCTCGTTTGTCCATTTGGACGGTGGTAAAGCCAGGGAAATATCCCGGAGATATACTGATAAATCTTTATAACAGCATTTTCCTGCGATCACAGCTGTTCACAGCTACGAGGCTGGGACCGCTTCTATTCGCTTCGTCTTGATCTGTAGATGTTATTTCATGTCTCATTTGTTCATTTTGATGGAGAAAAAGTTGTACATTTAGTGAATTCAGAGTGTCTAAGCTGCACAAGCAGGCATGTTAGAGTACTCAGGTCCAGTGGCTCACTGCGTTAACGCTCGCCCCTGGATGCGGTTCGTCGCGTGTTCGAATCCATGCTGTGGCATACTTTTTTTCATTTTCACCCTTTTTCTATGGATCTCCAAAAAGTGAACTTTTACATTTTCTGAGTCTGGAGGAATTCAAGGGGAGTTTTCAGGGGAGTGCGTTCTCTCTGCCATCTCCTCCCTGTGTGTGCGTTGCTGCATGCAGCAGCTGCGTGTGTGTGTAAACTGCCCCTCCCCCTCGCAAGCAGGCGGGGGAGAGAGAGATCTTTCGTCTCGATTTACACATGCTATGACTCCGGGGGTACTTCCATTCGCTTCGTCTTGATCTGTTGATGTTATTTCATGTCTCGTTTGTCCATTGTGACGGTGGTAAAGCCATGGAAAAGTCCCGGAGATATACTGAGAAATCTTTGGAACAGCATTTTCCTGCGATCACAGCTGTTCACAGCTACGAGGCTGGGACCGCTTCCATTCGCTTCGTCTTGATCTGTAGATGTTATTTCATGTCTCATTTGTTCATTTTGATGGAGAAAAAGTTGTACATTTAGTGAATTCAGAGTGTCTAAGCTGCACAAGCAGGCATGTTTGAGTACTCAGGTCCAGTGGCTCACTGCGTTAACGCTCGCCCCTGGATGCGGTTGGTCGCGTGTTCGAATCCATGCTGTGGCAAAACAAAATTAATGTTCACCCTTTTTCTATGGATCTCCAAAAAGTGAACTTTTACATTTTCTGAGTCTGGAGGAATTCAAGGGGAGTTTTCAGGGGAGTGCGTTCTCTCTGCCATCTCCTCCCTGTGTGTGCGTTGCTGCATGCAGCAGCTGCGTGTGTGTGTAAACTGCCCCTCCCCCTCGCAAGCAGGCGGGGGAGAGAGAGATCTTTCGTCTCGATTTACACATGCTATGACTCCGGGGGTACTTCCATTCGCTTCGTCTTGATCTGTTGATGTTATTTCATGTCTCGTTTGTCCATTGTGACGGTGGTAAAGCCAGGGAAAAGTCCCGGAGATATACTGAGAAATCTTTGTAACAGCATTTTCCTGCAATCACAGCTGTTCACAGCTACGAGGCTGGGACCGCTTCCATTCGCTTCGTCTTGATCTGTAGATGTTATTTCATGTCTCATTTGTTCATTTTGATTGAGAAAAAGTTGTACATTTAGTGAATTCAGAGTTTCTAAGCTGCACAAGTAGGCATGTTTGAGTACTCAGGTCCAGTGGCTCACTGCGTTAACGCTCTCCCCTGGATGCGGTTGGTCGCGTGTTCGAATCCATACTGTGGGAAAAAAAAAATCATTTTCACCCTTTTTCTATGGATCTCCAAAAAGTGAACTTTTACATTTTCTGAGTCTGGAGGAATTCAAGGGGAGTTTTCAGGGGAGTGCGTTCTCTCTGCCATCTCCTCCCTGTGTGTGCGTTGCTGCATGCAGCAGCTGCGTGTGTGTGTAAACTGCCCCTCCCCCTCGCAAGCAGGCGGGGGAGAGAGAGATCTTTCGTCTCGATTTACACATGCTATGACTCCGGGGGTACTTCCATTCGCTTCGTCTTGATCTGTTGATGTTATTTCATGTCTCGTTTGTCCATTGTGACGGTGGTAAAGCCAGGGAAAAGTCCCGGAGATATACTGAGAAATCTTTGTAACAGCATTTTCCTGCAATCACAGCTGTTCACAGCTACGCGGCTGGGACCGCTTCCATTCGCTTCGTCTAGATCTGTAGATGTTATTTCATGTCTCATTTGTTCATTTTGATTGAGAAAAAGTTGTACATTTAGTGAATTCAGAGTGTCTAAGATGCACAAGCAGGCATGTTTGAGTACTCAGGTCCAGTGGCTCACTGCGTTAACGCTCTCCCCTTGATGCGGATGGTCGCGTGTTCGAATCCATGCTGTGGCAAAACAAAAATCATTTTCACCCTTTTTCTATTGATCTCCAAAAAGTGAACTTTTACATTTTCTGAGTCTGGAGGAATTCAAGGGGAGTTTTCAGGGGAGTAAGTTCTCTCTGCCATCTCCTCCCTGTGTGTGCGTTGCTGCATGCAGCAGCTGCGTGTGTGTGTAAACTGCCCCTCCCCGTCGCAAGCAGGCGGGGGAGAGAGAGATCTTTCGTCTCGATTTACACATGCTATGACTCCGGGGGTACTTCCATTCGCTTCGTCTTGATCTGTTGATGTTATTTCATGTCTCGTTTGTCCATTTGGACGGTGGTAAAGCCAGGGAAATATCCCGGAGATATACTGATAAATCTTTATAACAGCATTTTCCTGCGATCACAGCTGTTCACAGCTACGAGGCTGGGACCGCTTCCATTCGCTTCGTCTTGATCTGTAGATGTTATTTCATGTATAATTTGTTCATTTTGATGGAGAAAAAGTTGTACATTTAGTGAATTCAGAGTGTCTAAGCTGCACAAGTAGGCATGTTTGAGTACTCAGGTCCAGTGGCTCACTGCGTTAACGCTCGCCCCTGGATGCGGTTGGTCGCGTGTTCAAATCCATGCTGTGGCATACTTTTTTTCATTTTCACCCTTTTTCTATGGATCTCCAAAAAGTGAACTTTTACATTTTCTGAGTCTGGAGGAATTCAAGGGGAGTTTTCAGGGGAGTGCGTTCTCTGCCATCTCCTCCCTGTGTGTGCGTTGCTGCATGCAGCAGCTGCGTGTGTGTGTAAACTGCCCCTCCCCCTCGCAAGCAGGCGGGGGAGAGAGAGATCTTTCGTCTCGATTTACACATGCTATGACTCCGGGGGTACTTCCATTCGCTTCGTCTTGATCTGTTGATGTTATTTCATGTCTCGTTTGTCCATTGTGATGGTGGTAAAGCCAGGGAAAGGTCCCGGGGATATACTGAGAAATCTTTGAAACAGTATTTTTCTGCGATCACAGCTGTTCACAGCTACGAGGCTGGGACCGCTTCCATTCGCTTCGTCTTGATCTGTAGATGTTATTTCATGTATAATTTGTTCATTTTGATGGAGAAAAAGTTGTACATTTAGTGAATTCAGAGTGTCTAAGATGCACAAGCAGGCATGTTTGAGTACTCAGGTCCAGTGGCTCACTGCGTTAACGCTCGCCCCTGGATGCGGTTGGTCTCGTGTTCGAATCCATGCTGTGGCATACTTTTTTTCATTTTCACCCTTTTTCTATGGATCTCCAAAAAGTGAACTTTTACATTTTCTGAGTCTGGAGGAATTCAAGGGGAGTTTTCAGGGGAGTGCGTTCTCTCTGCCATCTCCTCCCTGTGTGAGCGTTGCTGCATGCAGCAGCTGCGTGTGTGTGTAAACTGCCCCTCCCCCTCGCAAGCAGGCGGGGGAGAGAGAGATCTTTCGTCTCGATTTACACATGCTATGACTCCGGGGGTACTTCCATTCGCTTCGTCTTGATCTGTTGATGTTATTTCATGTCTCGTTTGTCCATTGTGACGGTGGTAAAGCCAGGGAAATATCCCGGAGATATACTGATAAATCTTTATAACAGCATTTTCCTGCGATCACAGCTGTTCACAGCTACGAGGCTGTGACCGCTTCCATTCGCTTCGTCTTGATCTGTAGATGTTATTTCATGTCTCATTTGTTGATTTTGATGGAGTAAAAGTTGTACATTTAGTGAATTCAGAGTGACTAAGCTGCACAAGCAGGCATGTTTGAGTACTCAGGTCCAGTGGCTCACTGCGTTAATGCTCGCCCCTGGATGCGGTTGGTCGCGTGTTCGAATCCATGCTGTGGCAAAAAAAAAAAATGTTCACCCTTTTTCTATGGATCTCCAAAAAGTGAACTTTTACATTTTCTGAGTCTGGAGGAATTCAAGGGGAGTTTTCAGGGGAGTGCGTTCTCTCTGTCATCTCCTCCCTGTGTGTGCGTTGCTGCATGCAGCAGCTGCGTGTGTGTGTAAACTGCCCCTCCCCCTTGCAAGCAGGCGGGGGAGAGAGAGATCTTTCGTCTCGATTTACACATGCTATGACTCCGGGGCTATTTCCATTCGCTTCGTCTTGATCTGTTGATGTTATTTCATGTCTCGTTTGTCCATTTGGACGGTGGTAAAGCCAGGGAAATATCCCGGAGATATACTGATAAATCTTTATAACAGCATTTTCCTGCGATCACAGCTGTTCACAGCTACGAGGCTGGGACCGCTTCCATTCGCTTCGTCTTGATCTGTAGATGTTATTTCATGTCTCATTTGTTCATTTTGATGGAGAAAAAGTTGTACATTTAGTGAATTCAGAGTGTCTAAGCTGCACAAGCAGGCATGTTTGAGTACTCAGGTCCAGTGGCTCACTGCGTTAACGCTCTGATCACGCCCGCTAGGAGCGCATTGAGAGTGAGCAGTGTATGTGTGGACGCAAAAGTTTGGGACGAATTTGGACAAAGTGGAGCAAATAAGACGGTTTTTGCACTTTATTTTTGGACAAACAGCCCCCCAAACAGCTCTGCTGTCGGGGGGGATACTTTCAAACCGTGTTTTGTGAACATCAGAGGAGAAAATACGAGGAGCAACAGCGCGAACGCAGCGAGAGTGCTGGAGGAAGCAGGTCAATTGTTTGCTGAGGAAACGGGACAAAGTGTTTAAAACAAGCGTTTTAATCGCGATCTTTTCCGGCAAAACCCCCCCCCAAACAGCTCAGCTGTCTGGGGGGACAAACATTGAAGGTGCGTTGTGGAGAAAATGGAGAAAAGAACGGAGAATAAGGACGTGAATCCTGGAATGTCTGGAATGTCTGGAATGCGGGGGGCGGCGAAGAAAGCGGGAGAAGCCGAGCTGAGTGCAGCGGAGCATGCTGGAGAAACGGGAGGAAAACCGACAATGCAGACGGATACTGAGGGCTCTACACAAGGAAAGGATGTAAGAGAGGCGGCCTGCATGATGGGAAATATAAGGAATGAAGAGGAGAAAGCGAAGCTGCTGCTGGAGAGGAAGCTGGATGAGAGGAGCCGGGAGGAAAGAGAGGCGGAAAAAGCCGGACTAATGAAAGGAAAGGCTGGAAAGAAGGGAATTATGGAGAGAGAAGAGGAGATGGGTGCATTTCAATCCGGAACAAGCACAACAACGGCTTCAAAGAGACTGGGAGGAGGACATTGCGGAGCGGAACAGAACCCGGAAGAGGGCGCGAGGAATAGCAGCGGAGGCATTAAGGAACGCGCAGGGAAGAGCGGCGAGGCTCTAAAGACAAGCGGAGGGTCAGAAAATGCACAGGAGAGTGCGCAGAGAAGAACAGAAGAGGAGGAAAGCCGGGAGAACACGGGAGAAGGACAAAAGTTCGTGAATGGAGACGACGGAAGGAAAGAGGAGGGTCCTGGACAAAGAAAGAAAACGGACGGAGAAAAAGAGAGAAAAAGTTTGAAACAGGGCAGTAGCCAAGTAAAAGAGAGGGGGGGAAGGGTGGGAGAAGGGAATGAGGACATTAGTTACCGGGCGGATCTGACACTGGCGGTGACGGTGGAGGGGGGCTTGGCAAAGATTACAATGTTGGACATGCTGTGTGAAATACAGGATGAGTGTGGGGAGGTGCTGGGATGCAGGCTGAAGGGGGAAAGGTATGAGGTGACAATGAGATATGTGGAGGGAAAGAAGAGATTGCTGGAGGGGCTGAGGGTGAAGGGGGTGGTTATAAAGGCAGAGGAGTTAACTGCGATGGAGGTGATGGTGTCCTTTATGTACATGCCGATATATATCGAGGATGACCAGATCCTGAGGAGGCTGTTTGAGTGGGGGGTTAAGGCGGTTTCGCCCATCAAAAGACGTTATGTAAAGAACACCAGGGAGGGGATGAGGATAGCAGACGGGACACGCTTCCTCAAAGTTTCTCTTAATGAGAAGGTAACATCACTGCCGTACTCGACACAATTTAGAGTGGAGGGGGGGGCAGAACACGTAAGGGTCATACATGACAGACAGGTGGCGGTGTGCAGAAACTGTCTAAGGGCGGGGCACATTTTTAGGGAGTGTCCGGAGATAAAATGTTACAGGTGTGGGGGTGTTGGGCATTTTGCGAGGGATTGTGCTGGGGAAGAGAGGGTGAGAAGGAGAGAACAGGCCAGGCCTGAAAAGGAGGGGGAGAGGGAGAGGTACAATGTGGAGGAGGAAGCGGAGCAGGAGGTGGAAGAGGTGGATAAAGAAGAGGGGGGGGGGGAGGATGAGGAGGCTGAGGAAGTGATAGAGGGAGAGAAGGTAGTGGTGGTGGCGGTGGGGCAGAAAGAAATAGGGGGGGAACAGAAGGAAGGAGGGAAGAAAAGACAACATGAGGGGGTAGCGGAGGAGGGAAATGAGGGGACACAGACAGTGGGGAAAGGGAAGGTGAAAAAGAAGAAAACAAAGACGGAGAGAAAGAAAAGTCCGAACGGCGAAGGTGTGGAGAAGAAGGAGGAGGTGACGGCGGTGGAGGAGAGAGGAGAATCGGTGATGGTGGCGGAGGAGAGAGAAGAAGCGGAGAAGGTGGGGGAGCAGAGAGTGGAAGATGAAATTACGTTGCTCTTGAAGGACGATGACGAAATCATAGAGGTGACGGTGGGAGAGCAGGAGATCGAGGAGCGGGTCGAGGTTCCGAGGACCAGGGGACGGAGTAGGAGTCCGATGACGCCTGGGAGAGAGGGATCGAGGGTCGGAGGAGGTGACTCAAAACCATCAGGAATAACCGTGAGAGGGAAAGTGAAAACACGTTCACAAGTGGAGAAGAATGTGAAAGGAGTCGGTGGAGATGAACTGGACAGCGAAAGGTGAGCTGAAGGAGAACTTTTGGAATACTCCAACGCTAATCCCCTTTAAATAACAATGGTGAAGATTGTTTCTTTCAACGGCTGTGGCCTGGAAAAGAAGGACAAGTGGGAACAGAAATTTTTTTTCAAACTTTACATGCAATGGTGACGATATGTACATTTAATGGCCGGGGGCTAAAAACAAAGGACAGAAGGGACAGGGCTTTACTGCTATGTACAGCTGATGTCATATGCCTACAGGAGACACACTGGGACAATGAAAGTGTGGGTGATGTGATAATGGGATGGATGGGGAGGGTATTTTTCAATAATGGTGGTTTGAATGCAAGAGGGGTGGCAATATTGTTTAGAATGGGAAAAGTGGAAAGTGTGAAAAAGGTGGAGGATGATGGAAAAGGAAGGATGATTATTGCAGAGTTTGGTTATATGGGGGAAATGTATAGACTGATGAATATTCATGCGCCTAATGTGGAGAAAGAAAGAAAGAGTTTTTTTGAGGGTCTGGATGGGAAGTGTGGGGGAAATTGTGTGGTGGTGGGTGATTTCAATGTGAGGTGTGGAAGGATTGATGTGGCGGGTGGGATGAGTTATAGAAATGACTCCTCACGAGGTGCATTGGAGAAACTGATGAGGGAGAACGGCTTAAGAGATGTGTGGAGAGAAAGGAATTTGGATGAGAGGGTATATACTAGAAAACAGGTGGTGGGGGGTGTGTTGAAGCAGAGTAGGATAGACTTGGTGCTGTGCAAGGGAAGGATAGGTGGGAAGGTGGGGACTTTTAAACATACAACGACTAGCTTGAGTGATCATGTTATCCTTGGCTTTAAGCTGGATGATGGATGTAAGGGAAGAGGGGGAGGGGTGTGGTGCCTAAACGCTGCTCTGCTTAAGGATGAGAAATACAAAAAGATGATGAATGAATGGTTAAGGAAGCAAGAGAAAATGGATGGTGAGGATGAAGGAGAATGGTGGGAGGGCCTAAAAAGAGAAATAAAAAAAATGAGCATAAAGTTCAGTTGTGGAAGAAATAAAAGAGGGAGAGAGAGGGAGGAGAGGTTAAAAGAGGAACTAAATAAAGAAGCAGAGAAGATAGAGGGAGAGGTAGGGAGAGATTTAGGGGTCTACAATAGTCTTAGGGATGAGTTAGGGATAGTGGAAAGAGAGAGGTGTATGGGGGCAATCGTCAGGAGTAGGGCAAGATATTTAGTTGAAGGGGAAAAATGTACAGGTTTTTTCTTAGGGATGGAGAATAGGAAGCAGGGGAACAATCAGATTAGGCAGATAGAGGGTAAGGGGGGTGAGATTATTAAAGACTTAGTAGGGATAGTTAAGAGGGTGGAAGAGTTTTATAGAGAGCTCTTCCAGGAGGAAGTTAATGAAAAAGAGAGCCTGGAAAAGACTCTGGGGAGCATGAGGGCGGTGTTGACAGAAGAAGGAAGAGAGTTGTGCGAAGGGGAGATGGGAAAAGAGGAAATAGAGGCAGCAATAGATGGCATGGGCAAAAATAAAAGCCCGGGACTAGATGGCCTAACTGCAGAGTTCTACATGGAATTTAAGGCTGTGCTAGTCCCAATGTTGAAGGAGTTGTTTAAGAGCTTCGAAGAGAAGGATGAACTGCCGGACGGATTGTCAACAGGGGTGATTAGCATATTGTACAAAAAGGGTAGTAGGGATAAATTAGGGAACTATAGGCCGTTAAGTATGTTGAATGGGGATTATAAGATTATGGCACGGGTGTTATCCAATAGAATGAAGAGGGTTATTGGTGCGGTGGTGGGGAGCACCCAGGCATATAGTATTCCTGGAAGGGATATATGTGACACAGTTTGTAGTATTAGGGACACGGTAAATCATATGAAGGGTGGAGAAGGAGGGGTGTTGGTAAGCTTAGATCTGAACAAGGCGTTCGATAGGGTTAATCACGTTTATTTATTCAGGGTTTTGGTAAAAGCAGGGTTTGGGAGGGGGTTTGTTGGGTGGATAAGGAGAATATATAGGAAAGCCATGAGTTGCGTTAAGGTTAATGGGATCATCACAAATGTATTTAAGTTAGGGAGATCCGTCCGGCAGGGATGCCCTCTATCGGCGATGCTCTATGCATTATCAGCGGAGCCCCTTGCGGCTTTGCTACAACAGAATGAGAGGGTAAAGGGGGTGATGGTGCCGGGGGGAGGGATAAGTGTAGTATTCCAATATGCGGATGATAATACAATCACCGTAAGAGACATGGAAAGTGTAAGAGGGGTCTTAGAGAGTGTGGAGATATATGGAAGAGCTTCAGGGGCTAAAATTAATATGGAAAAGTCAGAGTACATGGTGCTGGGAAATGGTGATGTAGGGAGAGAGGAGTTAGGTTTAAAAGAGAATAAGGAATATATTAGGGTACTGGGTATTAATGTGGGTTTGAAGGACAGAGAGGGGAGGGATGTGCAATATGAGGGAGTGGTGGGTAGTTTAAAAAAGACCCTAAGCTTCTGGAAACTGAGGAGATTAAAACTGAGGGGGAAAGTTATAGTAGTAAATGGTCTCATCATGAGCAAGCTAGTTTATGTAATGAGTGTAATGGAGGTGCCAGACAGAGTAATAAAAGAGGTAAATAAAATAGTGAGTGAGTTCATGTGGGAGGGGAAGGGAGTGAGGATAGCTAGGGAGGTTCTAGAGAATGACTATAAAGATGGGGGGCTAAAACTAATAAATGTGGAAAGGAAGATGAAAGCAATGAGGGTCAAAACGATGATAAAATATCTAAATAAGGGAAATAAGCATGTGTGGAAAGAATTTTTGAGAGACAGTATAAATAAAGGAGGGGGGTGTGGGGACAGTGGGATATTTATGCGCTTTAAGAAAGGGTGGATGAATGGAATGAATGATTTTCAAAGGGAGGTGATGAATGCGTGGGGAGAGTTCTTGGGGAATGTGAAGTATGAATGTGAGAATGCGCAGCAGGTATGGAAACAACCCATATTCCAAAACTATAGGATAATGAAAGAGGGCGAAGTATTATTTAATTTACCAATGTGGAGGGCTGGATTTAGGGTAATAAGAGACCTAGTCTATGAGTATGTTCCGGGGTTCATGAGGGCTCAAGTTATTGTTGATGGGACAAGGGAAAATAATCTGTTAATGGGGGGAAGGACAGCAGAAGGCATGATGGAGAGCATCAAAGAGGGGATGCCGGTGGAATGGAGGAGGATGGTGGAGAGCAAGAAGGTGGGAGGGGGCGAAAGTGAGGTAGCGCTATATGTGGGTGAAGGGGTGAAGCTGGGAGACCTTAGCACGAAAAGTATATACAAAACCCTTGGGAAGGGGGATGCAAGGAGACCAGCATCAGAAAAGGTATGGGAAAAGGTGATGGGGGGAATGGATGTGAAAAAGATGTGGGTGAATCTGAGAGTGAAAGGGAATAGTGTGGAGGGTGAGCACTTTGATTTCTGTTTAAGGCACAACAGGGTGTTCAACAATTTAATAATAAGTATGTTTGACAAAGAGGTTAAGAGAGAATGTGATGTGTGTAAGTTGGGAGTGGAGAATTGTATGCATGAGTTTTTTGAGTGTGGGGAATTAAGGGGGTTCTTTGGGAAAATAAAAGAATTGATATGCAGGTGCTGGGATGAAGGGGTGTTAAAATGTCTAGAGTGGAAAGAATTGTGGTTGTTTGGGTTGAGTGGGAGAAGGGATGGGTGCAATGTTGATATGTTAAATCTATGTTTAAGCCAGGCAAGATATGCGGTGAAAATAAGAAGGAATGTAGCACACTATGAGGGGAGAGTGGATGGAGTGTGGGGAATTATGAAGAGGAATATAATGAGGGTTGTTGGAATGTTATATGTGTACAAAGATAATGAGATGTTCATGAAAGAACACGTTGATGGTTGTACACTGATAGAAGTGAATGATGGAAAGCTTAAGTATAATTTTGAAAAATAAGGAATGATGACCTGTGAAAGGGGAATAAATGTAAAAGAATGGTGGATTAGGGATGTCGGGGAAGTGAAAGACAAGATAGGACTGTGATGTATACTTTGTATTAAATGCATTGGGGTCCTCTTCTTTTTGGGGGATTTGTTATGCAATGTGAGTGTTTGTTTAATCTGTTTGAAAACATTTTGATAATAAATAATAAAAAAAAAAAAAAAAAAAAAAAAAAAAAACGCTCGCCCCTGGATGCGGTTGGTCGCGTGTTCAAATCCATGCTGTGGCATACTTTTTTTCATTTTCACCCTTTTTCTATGGATCTCCAAAAAGTGAACTTTTACATTTTCTGAGTCTGGAGGAATTCAAGGGGAGTTTTCAGGGGGGTGCGTTCTCTCTGCCATCTCCTCCCTGTGTGTGGGTTGCTGCATGCAGCAGCTTCGTGTGTGTGTAAACTGCCCCTCCCCCTCGCAAGCAGGCGGGGGAGAGAGAGATCTGTCGTCTCGATTTACACATGCTATGACTCCGGGGGTACTTCCATTCGCTTCGTCTTGATCTGTTGATGTTATTTCATGTCTCGTTTGTCCATTTGGACGGTGGTAAAGCCAGGGAAATATCCCGGAGATATACTGATAAATCTTTATAACAGCATTTTCCTGCGATCACAGCTGTTCACAGCTACGAGGCTGGGACCGCTTCCATTCGCTTCGTCTTGATCTGTAGATGTTATTTCATGTCTCATTTGTTCATTTTGATGGAGAAAAAGTTGTACATTTAGTGAATTCAGAGTGTCTAAGCTGCACAAGCAGGCATGTTTGAGTACTCAGGTCCAGTGGCTCACTGCGTTAACGCTCGCCCCTGGATGCGGTTGGTCGTGTGTTCGAATCCATGCTGTGGCAAAAAAAAAAACATTTTCACCCTTTTTCTATGGATCTCCAAAAAGTGAACTTTTACATTTTCTGAGTCTGGAGGAATTCAAGGGGAGTTTTCAGGGGAGTGCGTTCTCTCTGCCATCTCCTCCCTGTGTGTGCGTTGCTGCATGCAGCAGCTGCGTGTGTGTGTAAACTGCCCCTCCCCCTCGCAAGCAGGCGGGGGAGAGAGAGATCTTTCGTCTCGATTTACACATGCTATGACTCCGGGGGTACTTCCAATCGCTTCGTCTTGATCTGTTGATGTTATTTCATGTCTCGTTTGTCCATTGTGACGGTGGTAAAGCCAGGGAAATGTCCCGGAGATATACTGAGAAATCTTTGAAACAGCATTTTCCTGCGATCACAGCTGTTCACAGCTACGAGGCTGGGACCGCTTCCATTCGCTTCGTCTTGATCTGTAGATGTTATTTCATGTCTCATTTGTTCATTTTGATGGAGAACAAGTTGTACATTTAGTGAATTCAGAGTGTCTAAGCTGCACAAGCAGGCATGTTTGAGTACTCAGGTCCAGTGGCTCACTGCGTTAACGCTCGCCCCTGGATGCGGTTGGTCGCGTGTTCGAATCCATACTGTGGCAAAACAAAATTCATGTTCACCCTTTTTCTATGGATCTCCAAAAAGTGAACTTTTACATTTTCTGAGTCTGGAGGAATTCAAGGGGAGTTTTCAGGGGAGTGCGTTCTCTCTGCCATCTCCTCCCTGTGTGTGCGTTGCTGCATGCAGCAGCTGCGTGTGTGTGTAAACTGCCCCTCCCCCTCGCAAGCAGGCGGGGGAGAGAGAGATCTTTCGTCTCGATTTACACATGCTATGACTCCGGGGGTACTTCCATTCGCTTCGTCTTGATCTGTTGATGTTATTTCATGTCTCGTTTGTCCATTGTGACGGTGGTAAAGCCAGGGAAATGTCCCGGAGATATACTGAGAAATCTTTGTAACAGCATTTTCCTGCGATCACAGCTGTTCACAGCTACGAGGCTGGTACTGCTTCTATTCGCTTTGTCTTGATCTGTAGATGTTATTTCATGTCTCATTTGTTCATTTTGATGGAGAAAAAGTTGTACATTTAGTGAATTCAGAGTGTCTAAGCTGCACAAGCAGGCATGTTTGAGTACTCAGGTCCAGTGGCTCACTGCGTTAACGCTCGCCCCTGGATGCGGTTGGTCGCGTGTTCGAATCCATGCTGTGGCATACTTTTTTTCATTTTCACCCTTTTTCTATGGATCTCCAAAAAGTGAACTTTTACATTTTCTGAGTCTGGAGGAATTCAAGGGGAGTTTTCAGGGGAGTGCGTTCTCTCTGCCATCTCCTCCCTGTGTGTGCGTTGCTGCATGCAGCAGCTGCGTGTGTGTGTAAACTGCCCCTCCCCCTCGCAAGCAGGCGGGGGAGAGAGAGATCTTTCGTCTCGATTTACACATGCTATGACTCCGGGGGTACTTCCATTCGCTTCGTCTTGATCTGTAGATGTTATTTCATGTCTCATTTGTTCATTTTGATGGAGAAAAAGTTGTACATTTAGTGAATTCAGAGTGTCTAAGCTGCACAAGCAGGCATGTTTGAGTACTCAGGTCCAGTGGCTCACTGCGTTAACGCTCGCCCCTGGATGCGGTTGGTCGTGTGTTTGAATCCATGCTGTGGCAAAACAAAATTCATGTTCTCCCTTTTTCTATGGATCTCCAAAAAGTGAACTTTTACATTTTCTGAGTCTGGAGGAATTCAAGGGGAGTTTTCAGGGGAGTGCGTTCTCTCTGCCATCTCCTCCCTGTGTGTGCGTTGCTGCATGCAGCAGCTGCGTGTGTGTGTAAACTGCCCCTCCCCCTCGCAAGCAGGCGGGGGAGTGAGAGATCTTTCGTCTCAATTTACACATGCTATGACTCCGGGGGTACTTCCATTCGCTTCGTCTTGATCTGTTTATGTTATTTCATGTCTCGTTTGTCCATTGTGACGGTGGTAAAGCCAGGGAAATGTCCCGGAGATATACTGAGAAATCTTTGAAACAGCATTTTCCTGCGATCACAGCTGTTCACAGCTACGAGGCTGGGACCGCTTCCATTCGCTTCGTCTTGATCTGTAGATGTTATTTCATGTCTCATTTGTTCAATTTGATGGAAAAAAAGTTGTACATTTAGTGAATTCAGAGTTTCTAAGCTGCACAAGTAGGCATGTTTGAGTACTCAGGTCCAGTGGCTCACTGCGTTAAAGCTCTCTCCATGATGCGGATGGTCGCGTGTTCGAATCCATGCTGTGGCAAAAAAAAAATCATTTTCACCCTTTTTCTATTTTTCTCCAAAAAGTGAACTTTTACATTTTCTGAGTCTGGAGGAATTCAAGGGGAGTTTTCAGGGGAGTGCGTTCTCTCTGCCATCTCCTCCCTGTGTGTGCGTTGCTGCATGCAGCAGCTGCGTGTGTGTGTAAACTGCCCCTCCCCCTCGCAAGCAGGCGGGGGAGAGAGAGATCTGTCGTCTCGATTTACACATGCTATGACTCCGGGGGTACTTCCATTCGCTTCGTCTTGATCTGTTGATGTTATTTCATGTCTCGTTTGTCCATTGTGACGGTGGTAAAGCCAGGGAAAAGTCCCGGAGATATACTGAGAAATCTTTGTAACAGCATTTTCCTGCGATCACAGCTGTTCACAGCTACGAGGCTGGGACCGCTTCCATTCGCTTCGTCTTGATCTGTAGATGTTATTTCATGTCTCATTTGTTCATTTTGATGGAGAAAAAGTTGTACATTTAGTGAATTCAGAGTGTCTAAGCTGCACAAGCGGGCATGTTTGAGTACTCAGGTCCAGTGGCTCACTGCGTTAACGCTCGCCCCTGGATGCGGTTGGTCGCGTGTTCGAATCCATGCTGTGGCAAAACAAAATTCATGTTCACCCTTTTTCTATGGATCTCCAAAAAGTGAACTTTTACATTTTCTGAGTCTGGAGGAATTCAAGGGGAGTTTTCAGGGGAGTGCGTTCTCTCTGCCATCTCCTCCCTGTGTGTGCGTTGCTGCATGTAGCAGCTGCGTGTGTGTGTAAACTGCCCCTCCCCCTCGCAAGCAGGCGGGGGAGAGAGAGATCTGTCGTCTCGATTTACACATGCTATGACTCCGGGGGTACTTCCATTCGCTTCGTCTTGATCTGTTGATGTTATTTCATGTCTCGTTTGTCCATTGTGACGGTGGTAAAGCCAGGGAAAAGTCCCGGAGATATACTGAGAAATCTTTGTAACAGCATTTTCCTGCGATCACAGATGTTCACAGCTACGAGGCTGGGACCGCTTCCATTCGCTTCGTCTTGATCTGTAGATGTTATTTCATGTCTCATTTGTTCATTTTGATGGAGAAAAAGTTGTACATTTAGTGAATTCAGAGTGTCTAAGCTGCACAAGCAGGCATGTTTGAGTACTCAGGTCCAGTGGCTCACTGGATTAACGCTCGCCCCTGGATGCGGTTGGTCGCGTGTTCGAATCCATGCTGTGGCATACTTTTTTTCATTTTCACCCTTTTTCTATGGATCTCCAAAAAGTGAACTTTTACATTTTCTGAGTCTGGAGGAATTCAAGGGGAGTTTTCAGGGGAGTGCGTTCTCTCTGCCATCTCCTCCCTGTGTGTGCGTTGCTGCATGCAGCAGCTGCGTGTGTGTGTAAACTGCCCCTCCCCCTCGCAAGCAGGCGGGGGAGTGAGAGATCTTTCGTCTCAATTTACACATGCTATGACTCCGGGGGTACTTCCATTCGCTTCGTCTTGATCTGTTTATGTTATTTCATGTCTCGTTTGTCCATTGTGACGGTGGTAAAGCCAGGGAAATGTCCCGGAGATATACTGAGAAATCTTTGAAACAGCATTTTCCTGCGATCACAGCTGTTCACAGCTACGAGGCTGGGACCGCTTCCATTCGCTTCGTCTTGATCTGTAGATGTTATTTCATGTCTCATTTGTTCAATTTGATGGAAAAAAAGTTGTACATTTAGTGAATTCAGAGTTTCTAAGCTGCACAAGTAGGCATGTTTGAGTACTCAGGTCCAGTGGCTCACTGCGTTAAAGCTCTCTCCATGATGCGGATGGTCGCGTGTTCGAATCCATGCTGTGGCAAAAAAAAAATCATTTTCACCCTTTTTCTATTTTTCTCCAAAAAGTGAACTTTTACATTTTCTGAGTCTGGAGGAATTCAAGGGGAGTTTTCAGGGGAGTGCGTTCTCTCTGCCATCTCCTCCCTGTGTGTGCGTTGCTGCATGCAGCAGCTGCGTGTGTGTGTAAACTGCCCCTCCCCCTCGCAAGCAGGCGGGGGAGAGAGAGATCTTTCGTCTCGATTTACACATGCTATGACTCCGGGGGTACTTCCATTCACTTCGTCTTGATCTGTTGATGTTATTTCATGTCTCGTTTGTCCATTTGGACGGTGGTAAAGCCAGGGAAATATCCCGGAGATATACTGAAAAATCTTTATAACAGCATTTTCCTGCGATCACAGCTGTTCACAGCTACGAGGCTGGGACCGCTTCCATTCGCTTCGTCTTGATCTGTAGATGTTATTTCATGTCTCATTTGTTCATTTTGATGGAGAAAAAGTTGTACATTTAGTGAATTCAGAGTGTCTAAGCTGCAAAAGCAGGCATGTTTGAGTACTCAGGTCCAGTGGCTCACTGCGTTAACGCTCGCCCCTGGATGCGGTTGGTCGCGTGTTTGAATCCATGCTGTGGCAAAAAAAAATCCTTTTCACCCTTTTTCTATGGATCTCCAAACAGTGAACTTTTACATTTTCTGAGTCTGGATGAATTCAAGGGGAGTTTTCAGGGGAGTGCGTTCTCTCTGCCATCTCCTCCCTGTGTGTGCGTTGCTGCATGCAGCAGCTGCGTGTGTGTGTAAACTGCCCCTCCCCCTCGCATGCAGGCGGGGGAGAGAGAGATCTTTCGTCTCGATTTACACATGCTATGACTCCGGGGGTACTTCCATTCGCTTCGTCTTGATCTGTTGATGTTATTTCATGTCTCGTTTGTCCATTGTGACGGTGGTAAAGCCAGGGAAATGTCCCGGAGATATACTGAGAAATCTTTGAAAAAGCATTTTCCTGCGATCACAGCTGTTCACAGCTACGAGGCTGGGACCGCTTCCATTCGCTTCGTCTTGATCTGTAGATGTTATTTCATGTCTCATTTGTTCATTTTGATGGAGAAAAAGTTGTACATTTAGTGAATTCAGAGTGTCTAAGCTGCACAAGCAGGCATGTTTGAGTACTCAGGTCCAGTGGCTCACTGCGTTAACGCTCGCCCCTGGATGCGGTTGGTCGCGTGTTCGAATCCATGCTGTGGCAAAACAAAATTCATGTTCACCCTTTTTCTATGGATCTCCAAAAAGTGAACTTTTACTTTTTCTGAGTCTGGAGGAATTCAAGGGGAGTTTTCAGGGGAGTGCGTTCTCTCTGCCATCTCCTCCCTGTGTGTGCGTTGCTGCATGTAGCAGCTGCGTGTGTGTGTAAACTGCCCCTCCCCCTCGCAAGCAGGCGGGGGAGAGAGAGATCTGTCGTCTCGATTTACACATGCTATGACTCCGGGGGTACTTCCATTCGCTTCGTCTTGATCTGTTGATGTTACTTCATGTCTCGTTTGTCCATTGTGACGGTGGTAAAGCCAGGGAAAAGTCCCGGAGATATACTGAGAAATCTTTGTAACAGCATTTTCCTGCAATCACAGCTGTTCACAGCTACGAGGCTGGGACCGCTTCCATTCGCTTCGTCTTGATGTGTAGATGTTATTTCATGTCTCATTTGTTCATTTTGATTGAGAAAAAGTTGTACATTTAGTGAATTCAGAGTGTCTAACATGCACAAGCAGGCATGTTTGAGTACTCAGGTCCAGTGGCTCACTGCGTTAACGCTCACCCCTGGATGCGGTTGGTCGCGTGTTCGAATCCATGCTGTGGCAAAACAAAATTCATGTTCACCCTTTTTCTATGGATCTCCAAAAAGTGAACTTTTACATTTTCTGAGTCTGGAGGAATTCAAGGGGAGTTTTCAGGGGAGTGCGTTCTCTCTGCCATCTCCTCCCTGTGTGTGCGTTGCTGCATGCAGCAGCTGCGTGTGTGTGTAAACTGCCCCTCCCCCTCGCAAGCAGGCGGGGGAGAGAGAGATCTGTCGTCTCGATTTACACATGCTATGACTCCGGGGGTACTTCCATTCGCTTCGTCTTGATCTGTTGATGTTATTTCATGTCTCGTTTGTCCATTGTGACGGTGGTAAAGCCAGGGAAAAGTCCCGGAGATATACTGAGAAATCTTTGTAACAGCATTTTCCTGCGATCACAGCTGTTCACAGCTACGAGGCTGGGACCGCTTCCATTCGCTTCGTCTTGATCTGTAGATGTTATTTCATGTCTCATTTGTTCATTTTGATGGAGAAAAAGTTGTACATTTAGTGAATTCAGAGTGTCTAAGCTGCACAAGCAGGCATGTTTGAGTACTCAGGTCCAGTGGCTCACTGCGTTAACGCTCGCCCCTGGATGCGGTTGGTCGCGTGTTCGAATCCATGCTGTGGCATACTTTTTTTCATTTTCACCCTTTTTCTATGGATCTCCAAAAAGTGAACTTTTACATTTTCTGAGTCTGGAGGAATTCAAGGGGAGTTTTCAGGGGAGTGCGTTCTCTCTGCCATCTCCTCCCTGTGTGTGCGTTGCTGCATGCAGCAGCTGCGTGTGTGTGTAAACTGCCCCTCCCCCTCGCAAGCAGGCGGGGGAGTGAGAGATCTTTCGTCTCGATTTACACATGCTATGACTCCGGGGGTACTTCCATTCGCTTCGTCTTGATCTGTTTATGTTATTTCATGTCTCGTTTGTCCATTGTGACGGTGGTAAAGCCAGGGAAATGTCCCGGAGATATACTGAGAAATCTTTGTAACAGCATTTTCCTGCGATCACAGCTGTTCACAGCTACGAGGCTGGGACCGCTTCCATTCGCTTCGTCTTGATCTGTAGATGTTATTTCAAGTCTCATTTGTTCAATTTGATGGAAAAAAAGTTGTACATTTAGTGAATTCAGAGTGTCTAAGCTGCACAAGTATGCATGTTTGAGTACTCAGGTCCAGTGGCTCACTGCGTTAAAGCTCTCCCCATGATGCGGATGGTCGCGTGTTCGAATCCATGCTGTGGCAAAAAAAAAATCATTTTCACCCTTTTTCTATTGATCTCCAAAAAGTGAACTTTTACATTTTCTGAGTCTGGAGGAATTCAAGGGGAGTTTTCAGGGGAGTGCGTTCTCTCTGCCATCTCCTCCCTGTGTGTGCGTTGCTGCATGCAGCAGCTGCGTGTGTGTGTAAACTGCCCCTCCCCCTCGCAAGCAGGCGGGGGAGAGAGAGATCTTTCGTCTCGATTTACACATGCTATGACTCCGGGGGTACTTCCATTCACTTCGTCTTGATCTGTTGATGTTATTTCATGTCTCGTTTGTCCATTTGGACGGTGGTAAAGCCAGGGAAATATCCCGGAGATATACTGAAAAATCTTTATAACAGCATTTTCCTGCGATCACAGCTGTTCACAGCTACGAGGCTGGGACCGCTTCCATTCGCTTCGTCTTGATCTGTAGATGTTATTTCATGTCTCATTTGTTCATTTTGATTGAGAAAAAGTTGTACATTTAGTGAATTCAGAGTGTCTAAGATGAACAAGCAGGCATGTTTGAGTACTCAGGTCCAGTGGCTCACTGCGTTAATGCTCGCCCCTGGATGCGGTTGGTCGCGTGTTCGAATCCATGCTGTGGCATACTTTTTTTCATTTTCACCCTTTTTCTATGGATCTCCAAAAAGTGAACTTTTACATTTTCTGAGTCTGGAGGAATTCAAGGGGAGTTTTCAGGGGAGTGCGTTCTCTCTGCCATCTCCTCCCTGTGTGTGCGTTGCTGCATGCAGCAGCTGCGTGTGTGTGTAAACTGCCCCTCCCCCTCGCAAGCAGGCGGGGGAGAGAGAGATCTTTCGTCTCGATTTACACATGCTATGACTCCGGGGGTACTTCCATTCGCTTCGTCTTGATCTGTTGATGTTATTTCATGTCTCGTTTGTCCATTGTGACGGTGGTAAAGCCAGGGAAAAGTCCCGGAGATATACTGAGAAATCTTTGTAACAGCATTTTCCTGCAATCACAGCTGTTCACAGCTACGAGGCTGGGACCGCTTCCATTCGCTTCGTCTTGATCTGTAGATGTTATTTCATGTCTCATTTGTTCATTTTGATTGAGAAAAAGTTGTACATTTAGTGAATTCAGAGTGTCTAAGATGCACAAGCAGGCATGTTTGAGTACTCAGGTCCAGTGGCTCACTGCGTTAACGCTCGCCCCTGGATGCGGTTGGTCGCGTGTTCGAATCCATGCTGTGGCATACTTTTTTTCATTTTCACCCTTTTTCTATGGATCTCCAAAAAGTGAACTTTTACATTTTCTGAGTCTGGAGGAATTCAAGGGGAGTTTTCAGGGGAGTGCGTTCTCTCTGCCATCTCCTCCCTGTGTGTGCGTTGCTGCATGCAGCAGCTGCGTGTGTGTGTAAACTGCCCCTCCCCCTCGCAAGCAGGCGGGGGAGAGAGAGAGAGATCTGTCGTCTTGATTTACACATGCTATGACTCCGGGGGTACTTCCATTCGCTTCGTCTTGATCTGTTGATGTTATTTCATGTCTCGTTTGTCCATTGTGACGGTGGTAAAGCCAGGGAAAAGTCCCGGAGATATACTGAGAAATCTTTGAAACAGCATTTTCCTGCGATCACAGCTGTTCACAGCTACTAGGCTGGGACCGCTTCCATTCGCTTCGTCTTGATCTGTAGATGTTATTTCATGTATAATTTGTTCATTTTGATGGAGAAAAAGTTGTACATTTAGTGAATTCAGAGTGTCTAAGCTGCACAAGTAGGCATGTTTGAGTACTCAGGTCCAGTGGCTCAATGCGTTAACGCTCGCCCCTGGATGCGGTTGGTCGCGTGTTCAAATCCATGCTGTGGCATACTTTTTTTCATTTTCACCCTTTTTCTATGGATCTCCAAAAAGTGAACTTTTACATTTTCTGAGTCATGAGGAATTCAAGGGGAGTTTTCAGGGGAGTGCGTTCTCTCTGCCATCTCCTCACTGTGTGTGCGTTGCTGCATGCAGCAGCCGCGTGTGTGTGTAAACTGCCCCTCCCCCTCGCAAGCAGGCGGGGGAGTGAGAGATCTTTCGTCTCGATTTACACATGCTATGACTCCGGGGGTACTTCCATTCGCTTCGTCTTGATCTGTTTATGTTATTCCATGTCTCGTTTGTCCATTGTGACGGTGGTAAAGCCAGGGAAATGTCCCGGAGATATACTGAGAAATCTTTGTAACAGCATTTTCCTGCGATCACAGCTGTTCACAGCTACGAGGCTGGGACCGCTTCCATTCGCTTCGTCTTGATCTGTAGATGTTATTTCAAGTCTCATTTGTTCAATTTGATGGAAAAAAAGTTGTACATTTAGTGAATTCAGAGTGTCTAAGCTGCACAAGTATGCATGTTTGAGTACTCAGGTCCAGTGGCTCACTGCGTTAAAGCTCTCCCCATGATGCGGATGGTCGCGTGTTCGAATCCATGCTGTGGCAAAAAAAAAATCATTTTCACCCTTTTTCTATTGATCTCCAAAAAGTGAACTTTTACATTTTCTGAGTCTGGAGGAATTCAAGGGGAGTTTTCAGGGGAGTGCGTTCTCTCTGCCATCTCCTCCCTGTGTGTGCGTTGCTGCATGCAGCAGCTGCGTGTGTGTGTAAACTGCCCCTCCCCCTCGCAAGCAGGCGGGGGAGAGAGAGATCTTTCGTCTCGATTTACACATGCTATGACTCCGGGGGTACTTCCATTCACTTCGTCTTGATCTGTTGATGTTATTTCATGTCTCGTTTGTCCATTTGGACGGTGGTAAAGCCAGGGAAATATCCCGGAGATATACTGAAAAATCTTTATAACAGCATTTTCCTGCGATCACAGCTGTTCACAGCTACGAGGCTGGGACCGCTTCCATTCGCTTCGTCTTGATCTGTAGATGTTATTTCATGTCTCGTTTGTCCATTGTGACGGTGGTAAAGCCAGGGAAATGTCCCGGAGATATACTGAGAAATCTTTGTAATGCATTTTCCTGCGATCACAGCTGTTCACAGCTACGAGGCTGGGACCGCTTCCATTCGCTTCGTCTTGATCTGTAGATGTTATTTCATGTCTCATTTGTTCATTTTGATTGAGAAAAAGTTGTACATTTAGTGAATTCAGAGTGTCTAAGATGAACAAGCAGGCATGTTTGAGTACTCAGGTCCAGTGGCTCACTGCGTTAACGCTCGCCCCTGGATGCGGTTGGTCGCGTGTTCGAATCCATGCTGTGGCATACTTTTTTTCATTTTCACCCTTTTTCTATGGATCTCCAAAAAGTGAACTTTTACATTTTCTGAGTCTGGAGGAATTCAAGGGGAGTTTTCAGGGGAGTGCGTTCTCTCTGCCATCTCCTCCCTGTGTGTGCGTTGCTGCATGCAGCAGCTGCGTGTGTGTGTAAACTGCCCCTCCCCCTCGCAAGCAGGCGGGGGAGAGAGAGATCTGTCGTCTCGATTTACACATGCTATGACTCCGGGGGTACTTCCATTCGCTTCGTCTTGATCTGTTGATGTTATTTCATGTCTCGTTTGTCCATTGTGACGGTGGTAAAGCCAGGGAAATGTCCCGGAGATATACTGAGAAATCTTTGGAACAGCATTTTCCTGCGATCACAGCTGTTCACAGCTACGAGGCTGGGACCACTTCTATTCGCTTCGTCTTGATCTGTAGATGTTATTTCATGTCTCATTTCTTCATTTTGATGGAGAAAATGTTGTACATTTAGTGAATTCAGAGTGTCTAAGCTGCACAAGTAGGCATGTTTGAGTACTCAGGTCCAGTGGCTCACTGCGTTAACGCTCTCCCCTGGATGCGGTTGGTCTCGTGTTCGAATCCATGCTGTGGCAAAAAAAAAAAATCATTTTCACCCTTTTTCTATGGATCTCCAAAAAGTGAACTTTTACATTTTCTGAGTCTGGAGGAATTCAAGGGGAGTTTTCAGGGGAGTGCGTTCTCTCTGCCATCTCCTCCCTGTGTGTGCGTTGCTGCATGCAGCAGCTGCGTGTGTGTGTAAACTGCCCCTCCCCCTCGCAAGCAGGCGGGGGAGAGAGAGATCTTTCGTCTCGATTTACACATGCTATGACTCCGGGGGTACTTCCATTCGCTTCGTCTTGATCTGTTGATGTTATGTCATGTCTCGTTTGTCCATTTGGACGGTGGTAAAGCCAGGGAAATATCCCGGAGATATACTGATAAATCTTTATAACAGCATTTTCCTGCGATCACAGCTGTTCACAGCTACGAGGCTGGGACCGCTTCCATTCGCTTCGTCTTGATCTGTAGATGTTATTTCATGTCTCATTTGTTCATTTTGATGGAGAAAAAGTTGTACATTTAGTGAATTCAGAGTGTCTAAGCTGCACAAGCAGGCATGTTTGAGTACTCAGGTCCAGTGGCTCACTGCGTTAACGCTCGCCCCTGGATGCGGTTGGTCTCGTGTTCGAATCCATGCTGTGGCATACTTTTTTTCATTTTCACCCTTTTTCTATGGATCTCCAAAAAGTGAACTTTTACATTTTCTGAGTCTGGAGGAATTCAAGGGGAGTTTTCAGGGGAGTGCGTTCTCTCTGCCATCTCCTCCCTGTGTGTGCGTTGCTGCATGCAGCAGCTGCGTGTGTGTGTGTAAACTGCCCCTCCCCCTCGCAAGCAGGCGGGGGAGAGAGAGATCTTTCGTCTCGATTTACACATGCTATGACTCCGGGAGTACTTCCATTCGCTTCGTCTTGATCTGTTGATGTTATTTAATGTCTCGTTTGTCCATTGTGACGGTGGTAAAGTCAGGGAAATGTCCCGGAGATATAGGCTACTGAGAAATCTTTGAAACAGAATTTTCCTGGGATCACAGCTGTTCACAGCTACGATGCTGGGACCACTTTCATTCGCTTCGTCTTGATCTGTAGATGTTATTTCATGTCTCATTTGTTCATTTTGATGGAGAAAAAGTTGTACATTTAGTGAATTCAGAGTGTCTAAGCTACACAAGTAGGCATGTTTGAGTACTCAGGTCCAGTGGCTCACTGCGTTAACGCTCTCCCCTGGATGCGGTTGGTCGCGTGTTCGAATCCATGCTGTGGCAAAACAAAATTCATTTTCACCCTTTTTCTATGGATCTCCAAAAAGTGAACTTTTACATTTTCTGAGTCTGGAGGAATTCAAGGGGAGTTTTCAGGGGAGTGCGTTCTCTCTGCCATCTCCTCCCTGTGTGTGCGTTGCTGCATGCAGCAGCTGCGTGTGTGTGTGTAAACTGCCCCTCCCCCTCGCAAGCAGGCGGGGGAGAGAGAGATCTTTTGTCTCGATTTACACATGCTATGACTCCGGGGGTACTTCCATTAGCTTCGTCTTGATCTGTTGATGTTATTTCATGTCTCGTTTGTCCATTTGGACGGTGGTAAAGCCAGGGAAATATCCCGGAGATATACTGATAAATCTTTATAACAGCATTTTCCTGCGATCACAGCTGTTCACAGCTACGAGGCTGGGACCGCTTCCATTCGCTTCGTCTTGATCTGTAGATGTTATTTCATGTCTCATTTGTTCATTTTGATGGAGAAAAAGTTGTACATTTAGTGAATTCAGAGTGTCTAAGCTGCACAAGCAGGCATGTTTGAGTACTCAGGTCCAGTGGCTCACTGCGTTAACGCTCTCCCCTGGATGCGGTTGGTCTCGTGTTCGAATCCATGCTCTGGCATACTTTTTTTCATTTTCACCCTTTTTCTATGGATCTCCAAAAAGTGAACTTTTACATTTTCTGAGTCTGGAGGAATTCAAGGGGAGTTTTCAGGGGAGTGCGTTCTCTCTGCCATCTCCTCCCTGTGTGTGCGTTGCTGCATGCAGCAGCTGCGTGTGTGTGTAAACTGCCCCTCCCCCTCGCAAGCAGGCGGGGGAGAGAGAGATCTTTCGTCTCGATTTACACATGCTATGACTCCGGGGGTACTTCCATTCGCTTCGTCTTGATCTGTTGATGTTATTTCATGTCTCGTTTGTCCATTGTGACGGTGGTAAAGCCAGGGAAAAGTCCCGGAGATATACTGAGAAATCTTTGTAACAGCATTTTCCTGCAATCACAGCTGTTCACAGCTACGAGGCTGGGACCGCTTCCATTCGCTTCGTCTGGATCTGTAGATGTTATTTCATGTCTCATTTGTTCATTTTGATTGAGAAAAAGTTGTACATTTAGTGAATTCAGAGTGTCTAAGATGCACAAGCAGGCATGTTTGAGTACTCAGGTCCAGTGGCTCACTGCGTTAACGCTCGCCCCTGGATGCGGTTGGTCGTGTGTTCGAATCCATGCTGTGGCAAAACAAAATTAATGTTCACCCTTTTTCTATGGATCTCCAAGAAGTGAACTTTTACATTTTCTGAGTCTGGAGGAATTCAAGGGGAGTTTTCAGGGGAGTGCGTTCTCTCTGCCATCTCCTCCCTGTGTGTGCGTTGCTGCATGCAGCAGCTGCGTGTGTGTGTAAACTGCCCCCCCCCCCTCGCAAGCATGCGGGGGAGAGAGAGATCTTTCGTCTCGATTTACACATGCTATGACTCCGGGGGTACTTCCATTCGCTTCGTCTTGATCTGTTGATGTTATTTCATGTCTCGTTGGTCCATTGTGACGGTGGTAAAGCCATGGAAAAGTCCCGGATATATACTGAGAAATCTTTGTAACAGCATTTTCCTGCAATCACAGCTGTTCACAGCTACGAGGCTGGGACCGCTTCCATTCGCTTCGTCTGGATCTGTAGATGTTATTTCATGTCTCATTTGTTCATTTTGATGGAGAAAAAGTTGTACATTTAGTGAATTCAGAGTGTCTAAGCTGCACAAGCAGGCATGTTGGAGTACTCAGGTCCAGTGGCTCACTGCGTTAACGCTCGCCCCTGGATGCGGTTGGTCTCGTGTTTGAATCCATGCTGTGGCATACTTTTTTTCATTTTCACCCTTTTTCTATGGATCTCCAAAAAGTGAACTTTTACATTTTCTGAGTCTGGAGGAATTCAAGGGGAGTTTTCAGGGGAGTGCGTTCTCTCTGCCATCTCCTCCCTGTGTGTGCGTTGCTGCATGCAGCAGCTGCGTGTGTGTGTAAACTGCCCCTCCCCCTCGCAAGCAGGCGGGGGAGAGAGAGATCTTTCGTCTCGATTTACACATGCTATGACTCCGGGGGTACTTCCATTCGCTTCGTCTTGATCTGTTGATGTTATTTCATGTCTCGTTTGTCCATTGTGACGGTGGTAAAGCCAGGGAAAAGTCCCGGAGATATACTGAGAAATCTTTGTAACAGCATTTTCCTGCAATCACAGCTGTTCACAGCTACGAGGCTGGGACCGCTTCCATTCGCTTCGTCTGGATCTGTAGATGTTATTTCATGTCTCATTTGTTCATTTTGATTGAGAAAAAGTTGTACATTTAGTGAATTCAGAGTGTCTAAGATGCACAAGCAGGCATGTTTGAGTACTCAGGTCCAGTGGCTCACTGCGTTAACGCTCGCCCCTGGATGCGGTTGGTCGTGTGTTCGAATCCATGCTGTGGCAAAACAAAATTAATGTTCACCCTTTTTCTATAGATCTCCAAGAAGTGAACTTTTACATTTTCTGAGTCTGGAGGAATTCAAGGGGAGTTTTCAGGGGAGTGCGTTCTCTCTGCCATCTCCTCCCTGTGTGTGCGTTGCTGCATGCAGCAGCTGCGTGTGTGTGTAAACTGCCCCCCCCCCCTCGCAAGCATGCGGGGGAGAGAGAGATCTTTCGTCTCGATTTACACATGCTATGACTCCGGGGGTACTTCCATTCGCTTCGTCTTGATCTGTTGATGTTATTTCATGTCTCGTTGGTCCATTGTGACGGTGGTAAAGCCATGGAAAAGTCCCGGATATATACTGAGAAATCTTTGTAACAGCATTTTCCTGCAATCACAGCTGTTCACAGCTACGAGGCTGGGACCGCTTCCATTCGCTTCGTCTGGATCTGTAGATGTTATTTCATGTCTCATTTGTTCATTTTGATGGAGAAAAAGTTGTACATTTAGTGAATTCAGAGTGTCTAAGCTGCACAAGCAGGCATGTTGGAGTACTCAGGTCCAGTGGCTCACTGCGTTAACGCTCGCCCCTGGATGCGGTTGGTCTCGTGTTTGAATCCATGCTGTGGCATACTTTTTTTCATTTTCACCCTTTTTCTATGGATCTCCAAAAAGTGAACTTTTACATTTTCTGAGTCTGGAGGAATTCAAGGGGAGTTTTCAGGGGAGTGCGTTCTCTCTGCCATCTCCTCCCTGTGTGTGCGTTGCTGCATGCAGCAGCTGCGTGTGTGTGTAAACTGCCCCCCCTCCCTCGCAAGCATGCGGGGGAGAGAGAGATCTTTCGTCTCGATTTACACATGCTATGACTCCGGGGGTACTTCCATTCGCTTCGTCTTGATCTGTTGATGTTATTTCATGTCTCGTTTGTCCATTGTGACGGTGGTAAAGCCAGGGAAAAGTCCCGGAGATATACTGAGAAATCTTTGTAACAGCATTTTCCTGCAATCACAGCTATTCACAGCTACGAGGCTGGGACCGCTTCCATTCGCTTCGTCTGGATCTGTAGATGTTATTTCATGTCTCATTTGTTCATTTTGATGGAGAAAAAGTTGTACATTTAGTGAATTCAGAGTGTCTAAGCTGCACAAGCAGGCATGTTTGAGTACTCAGGTCCAGTGGCTCACTGCGTTAACGCTCGCCCCTGGATGTGGTTGGTCGTGTGTTCGAATCCATGCTGTGGCAAAACAAAATTAATGTTCACCCTTTTTCTATGGATCTCCAAGAAGTGAACTTTTACATTTTCTGAGTCTGGAGGAATTCAAGGGGAGTTTTCAGGGGAGTGCGTTCTCTCTGCCATCTCCTCCCTGTGTGTGCGTTGCTGCATGCAGCAGCTGCGTGTGTGTGTAAACTGCCCCTCCCCCTCGCAAGCAGGCGGGGGAGAGAGAGATCTTTCGTCTCGATTTACACATGCTATGACTCCGGGGGTACTTCCATTCGCTTCGTCTTGATCTGTTGATGTTATTTCATGTCTCGTTTGTCCATTGTGACGGTGGTAAAGCCAGGGAAAAGTCCCGGAGATATACTGAGAAATCTTTGTAACAGCATTTTCCTGCAATCACAGCTGTTCACAGCTACGAGGCTGGGACCGCTTCCATTCGCTTCGTCTGGATCTGTAGATGTTATTTCATGTCTCATTTGTTCATTTTGATTGAGAAAAAGTTGTACATTTAGTGAATTCAGAGTGTCTAAGATGCACAAGCAGGCATGTTTGAGTACTCAGGTCCAGTGGCTCACTGCGTTAACGCTCGCCCCTGGATGTGGTTGGTCGTGTGTTCGAATCCATGCTGTGGCAAAACAAAATTAATGTTCACCCTTTTTCTATGGATCTCCAAGAAGTGAACTTTTACATTTTCTGAGTCTGGAGGAATTCAAGGGGAGTTTTCAGGGGAGTGCGTTCTCTCTGCCATCTCCTCCCTGTGTGTGCGTTGCTGCATGCAGCAGCTGCGTGTGTGTGTAAACTGCCCCTCCCCCTCGCAAGCAGGCGGGGGAGAGAGAGATCTTTCGTCTCGATTTACACATGCTATGACTCCGGGGGTACTTCCATTCGCTTCGTCTTGATCTGTTGATGTTATTTCATGTCTCGTTTGTCCATTGTGACGGTGGTAAAGCCAGGGAAAAGTCCCGGAGATATACTGAGAAATCTTTGTAACAGCATTTTCCTGCAATCACAGCTGTTCACAGCTACGAGGCTGGGACCGCTTCCATTCGCTTCGTCTGGATCTGTAGATGTTATTTCATGTCTCATTTGTTCATTTTGATTGAGAAAAAGTTGTACATTTAGTGAATTCAGAGTGTCTAAGATGCACAAGCAGGCATGTTTGAGTACTCAGGTCCAGTGGCTCACTGCGTTAACGCTCGCCCCTGGATGCGGTTGGTCGTGTGTTCGAATCCATGCTGTGGCAAAACAAAATTAATGTTCACCCTTTTTCTATGGATCTCCAAGAAGTGAACTTTTACATTTTCTGAGTCTGGAGGAATTCAAGGGGAGTTTTCAGGGGAGTGCGTTCTCTCTGCCATCTCCTCCCTGTGTGTGCGTTGCTGCATGCAGCAGCTGCGTGTGTGTGTAAACTGCCCCCCCCCCCCCTCGCAAGCATGCGGGGGAGAGAGAGATCTTTCGTCTCGATTTACACATGCTATGACTCCGGGGGTACTTCCATTCGCTTCGTCTTGATCTGTTGATGTTATTTCATGTCTCGTTGGTCCATTGTGACGGTGGTAAAGCCAGGGAAAAGTCCCGGATATATACTGAGAAATCTTTGTAACAGCATTTTCCTGCAATCACAGCTGTTCACAGCTACGAGGCTGGGACCGCTTCCATTCGCTTCGTCTGGATCTGTAGATGTTATTTCATGTCTCATTTGTTCATTTTGATGGAGAAAAAGTTGTACATTTAGTGAATTCAGAGTGTCTAAGCTGCACAAGCAGGCATGTTGGAGTACTCAGGTCCAGTGGCTCACTGCGTTAACGCTCGCCCCTGGATGCGGTTGGTCTCGTGTTTGAATCCATGCTGTGGCATACTTTTTTTCATTTTCACCCTTTTTCTATGGATCTCCAAAAAGTGAACTTTTACATTTTCTGAGTCTGGAGGAATTCAAGTGGAGTTTTCAGGGGAGTGCGTTCTCTCTGCCATCTCCTCCCTGTGTGTGCGTTGCTGCATGCAGCAGCTGCGTGTGTGTGTAAACTGCCCCCCCTCCCTCGCAAGCATGCGGGGGAGAGAGAGATCTTTCGTCTCGATTTACACATGCTATGACTCCGGGGGTACTTCCATTCGCTTCGTCTTGATCTGTTGATGTTATTTCATGTCTCGTTTGTCCATTGTGACGGTGGTAAAGCCAGGGAAAAGTCCCGGAGATATACTGAGAAATCTTTGTAACAGCATTTTCCTGCAATCACAGCTGTTCACAGCTACGAGGCTGGGACCGCTTCCATTCGCTTCGTCTGGATCTGTAGATGTTATTTCATGTCTCATTTGTTCATTTTGATTGAGAAAAAGTTGTACATTTAGTGAATTCAGAGTGTCTAAGATGCACAAGCAGGCATGTTTGAGTACTCAGGTCCAGTGGCTCACTGCGTTAACGCTCGCCCCTGGATGCGGTTGGTCGTGTGTTCGAATCCATGCTGTGGCAAAACAAAATTAATGTTCACCCTTTTTCTATGGATCTCCAAGAAGTGAACTTTTACATTTTCTGAGTCTGGAGGAATTCAAGGGGAGTTTTCAGGGGAGTGCGTTCTCTCTGCCATCTCCTCCCTGTGTGTGCGTTGCTGCATGCAGCAGCTGCGTGTGTGTGTAAACTGCCCCCCCCCCCCTCGCAAGCATGCGGGGGAGAGAGAGATCTTTCGTCTCGATTTACACATGCTATGACTCCGGGGGTACTTCCATTCGCTTCGTCTTGATCTGTTGATGTTATTTCATGTCTCGTTGGTCCATTGTGACGGTGGTAAAGCCAGGGAAAAGTCCCGGATATATACTGAGAAATCTTTGTAACAGCATTTTCCTGCAATCACAGCTGTTCACAGCTACGAGGCTGGGACCGCTTCCATTCGCTTCGTCTGGATCTGTAGATGTTATTTCATGTCTCATTTGTTCATTTTGATGGAGAAAAAGTTGTACATTTAGTGAATTCAGAGTGTCTAAGCTGCACAAGCAGGCATGTTGGAGTACTCAGGTCCAGTGGCTCACTGCGTTAACGCTCGCCCCTGGATGCGGTTGGTCTCGTGTTTGAATCCATGCTGTGGCATACTTTTTTTCATTTTCACCCTTTTTCTATGGATCTCCAAAAAGTGAACTTTTACATTTTCTGAGTCTGGAGGAATTCAAGTGGAGTTTTCAGGGGAGTGCGTTCTCTCTGCCATCTCCTCCCTGTGTGTGCGTTGCTGCATGCAGCAGCTGCGTGTGTGTGTAAACTGCCCCCCCTCCCTCGCAAGCATGCGGGGGAGAGAGAGATCTTTCGTCTCGATTTACACATGCTATGACTCCGGGGGTACTTCCATTCGCTTCGTCTTGATCTGTTGATGTTATTTCATGTCTCGTTTGTCCATTGTGACGGTGGTAAAGCCAGGGAAAAGTCCCGGAGATATACTGAGAAATCTTTGTAACAGCATTTTCCTGCAATCACAGCTGTTCACAGCTACGAGGCTGGGACCGCTTCCATTCGCTTCGTCTGGATCTGTAGATGTTATTTCATGTCTCATTTGTTCATTTTGATGGAGAAAAAGTTGTACATTTAGTGAATTCAGAGTGTCTAAGCTGCACAAGCAGGCATGTTTGAGTACTCAGGTCCAGTGGCTCACTGCGTTAACGCTCGCCCCTGGATGTGGTTGGTCGTGTGTTCGAATCCATGCTGTGGCAAAACAAAATTAATGTTCACCCTTTTTCTATGGATCTCCAAGAAGTGAACTTTTACATTTTCTGAGTCTGGAGGAATTCAAGGGGAGTTTTCAGGGGAGTGCGTTCTCTCTGCCATCTCCTCCCTGTGTGTGCGTTGCTGCATGCAGCAGCTGCGTGTGTGTGTAAACTGCCCCCCCCCCCCCCCCTCGCAAGCATGCGGGGGAGAGAGAGATCTTTCGTCTCGATTTACACATGCTATGACTCCGGGGGTACTTCCATTCGCTTCGTCTTGATCTGTTGATGTTATTTCATGTCTCGTTGGTCCATTGTGACGGTGGTAAAGCCAGGGAAAAGTCCCGGATATATACTGAGAAATCTTTGTAACAGCATTTTCCTGCAATCACAGCTGTTCACAGCTACGAGGCTGGGACCGCTTCCATTCGCTTCGTCTGGATCTGTAGATGTTATTTCATGTCTCATTTGTTCATTTTGATGGAGAAAAAGTTGTACATTTAGTGAATTCAGAGTGTCTAAGCTGCACAAGCAGGCATGTTTGAGTACTCAGGTCCAGTGGCTCACTGCGTTAACGCTCGCCCCTGGATGCGGTTGGTCTCGTGTTTGAATCCATGCTGTGGCATACTTTTTTTCATTTTCACCCTTTTTCTATGGATCTCCAAAAAGTGAACTTTTACATTTTCTGAGTCTGGAGGAATTCAAGGGGAGTTTTCAGGGGAGTGCGTTCTCTCTGCCATCTCCTCCCTGTGTGTGCGTTGCTGCATGCAGCAGCTGCGTTTGTGTGTAAACTGCCCCCCCCCCTCGCAAGCATGCGGGGGAGAGAGAGATCTTTCGTCTCGATTTACACATGCTATGACTCCGGGGGTACTTCCATTCGCTTCGTCTTGATCTGTTGATGTTATTTCATGTCTCGTTTGTCCATTGTGACGGTGGTAAAGCCAGGGAAAAGTCCCGGAGATATACTGAGAAATCTTTGTAACAGCATTTTCCTGCAATCACAGCTGTTCACAGCTACGAGGCTGGGACCGCTTCCATTCGCTTCGTCTGGATCTGTAGATGTTATTTCATGTCTCATTTGTTCATTTTGATGGAGAAAAAGTTGTACATTTAGTGAATTCAGAGTGTCTAAGCTGCACAAGCAGGCATGTTTGAGTACTCAGGTCCAGTGGCTCACTGCGTTAACGCTCGCCCCTGGATGCGGTTGGTCGCGTGTTCGTATCCATGCTGTGGCAAAAAAAAAATCATTTTCACCCTTTTTCTATGGATCTCCAAGAAGTGAACTTTTACATTTTCTGAGTCTGGAGGAATTCAAGGGGAGTTTTCAGGGGAGTGCGTTCTCTCTGCCATCTCCTCCCTGTGTGTGCGTTGCTGCATGCAGCAGCTGCGTGTGTGTGTAAACTGCCCCCCCCCCCCTCGCAAGCATGCGGGGGAGAGAGAGATCTTTCGTCTCGATTTACACATGCTATGACTCCGGGGGTACTTCCATTCGCTTCGTCTTGATCTGTTGATGTTATTTCATGTCTCGTTGGTCCATTGTGACGGTGGTAAAGCCATGGAAAAGTCCCGGATATATACTGAGAAATCTTTGTAACAGCATTTTCCTGCAATCACAGCTGTTCACAGCTACGAGGCTGGGACCGCTTCCATTCGCTTCGTCTGGATCTGTAGATGTTATTTCATGTCTCATTTGTTCATTTTGATGGAGAAAAAGTTGTACATTTAGTGAATTCAGAGTGTCTAAGCTGCACAAGCAGGCATGTTGGAGTACTCAGGTCCAGTGGCTCACTGCGTTAACGCTCGCCCCTGGATGCGGTTGGTCTCGTGTTTGAATCCATGCTGTGGCATACTTTTTTTCATTTTCACCCTTTTTCTATGGATCTCCAAAAAGTGAACTTTTACATTTTCTGAGTCTGGAGGAATTCAAGGGGAGTTTTCAGGGGAGTGCGTTCTCTCTGCCATCTCCTCCCTGTGTGTGCGTTGCTGCATGCAGCAGCTGCGTGTGTGTGTAAACTGCCCCCCCTCCCTCGCAAGCATGCGGGGGAGAGAGAGATCTTTCGTCTCGATTTACACATGCTATGACTCCGGGGGTACTTCCATTCGCTTCGTCTTGATCTGTTGATGTTATTTCATGTCTCGTTTGTCCATTGTGACGGTGGTAAAGCCAGGGAAAAGTCCCGGAGATATACTGAGAAATCTTTGTAACAGCATTTTCCTGCAATCACAGCTGTTCACAGCTACGAGGCTGGGACCGCTTCCATTCGCTTCGTCTGGATCTGTAGATGTTATTTCATGTCTCATTTGTTCATTTTGATGGAGAAAAAGTTGTACATTTAGTGAATTCAGAGTGTCTAAGCTGCACAAGCAGGCATGTTTGAGTACTCAGGTCCAGTGGCTCACTGCGTTAACGCTCGCCCCTGGATGCGGTTGGTCGCGTGTTCGTATCCATGCTGTGGCAAAAAAAAAATCATTTTCACCCTTTTTCTATGGATCTGCAAAAAGTGAACTTTTACATTTTCTGAGTCTGGAGGAATTCAAGGGTAGTCTTCAGGGGAGTGCGTTCTCTCTGCCATCTCCTCCCTGTGTGTGCGTTGCTGCATGCAGCAGCTGCGTGTGTGTGTAAACTGCCCCTCCCCCTCGCAAGCAGGCGGGGGAGAGAGAGATCTTTCGTCTCGATTTACACATGCTATGACTCCGGGGGTACTTCCATTCGCTTCGTCTTGATCTGTTGATGTTATTTCATGTCTCGTTTGTCCATTGTGACGGTGGTAAAGCCAGGGAAAAGTCCCGGAGATATACTGAGAAATCTTTGTAACAGCATTTTCCTGCAATCACAGCTATTCACAGCTACGAGGCTGGGACCGCTTCCATTCGCTTCGTCTGGATCTGTAGATGTTATTTCATGTCTCATTTGTTCATTTTGATTGAGAAAAAGTTGTACATTTAGTGAATTCAGAGTGTCTAAGATGCACAAGCAGGCATGTTTGAGTACTCAGGTCCAGTGGCTCACTGCGCTAACGCTCGCCCCTGGATGCGGTTGGTCGCGTGTTCGAATCCATGCTGTGGCAAAAAAAAAATCATTTTCACCCTTTTTCTATGGATCTCCAAAAAGTGAACTTTTACATTTTCTGAGTCTGGAGGAATTCAAGGGGAGTTTTCAGGGGAGTGCGTTCTCTCTGCCATCTCCTCCCTGTGTGTGCGTTGCTGCATGCAGCAGCTGCGTGTGTGTGTAAACTGCCCCTCCCCCTCGCAAGCAGGCGGGGGAGAGAGAGATCTTTCGTCTCGATTTACATATGCTATGACTCCGGGGGTATTTCCATTCGCTTCGTCTTGATCTGTTGATGTTATTTCATGTCTCGTTTGTCCATTTGGACGGTGGTAAAGCCAGGGAAATATCCCGGAGATATACTGATAAATCTTTATAACAGCATTTTCCTGCGATCACAGCTGTTCACAGCTACGAGGCTGGGACTGCTTCCATTCGCTTCGTCTTGATCTGTAGATGTTATTTCATGTCTCATTTGTTCATTTTGATGGAGAAAAAGTTGTACATTTAGTGAATTCAGAGTGTCTAAGCTGCACAAGCAGGCATGTTTGATTACTCAGGTCCAGTGGCTCACTGCGTTAACGCTCGCCCCTGGATGCGGTTGGTCGCGTGTTCGAATCCATGCTGTGGCAAAAAAAAAATCATTTTTACCCTTTTTCTATGGATCTCCAAAAAGTGAACTTTTACATTTTCTGAGTCTGGAGGAATTCAAGGGGAGTTTTCAGGGGAGTGCGTTCTCTCTGCCATCTCCTCCCTGTGTGTGCGTTGCTGCATGCAGCAGCTGCGTGTGTGTGTAAACTGCCCCTCCCCCTCGCAAGCAGGCGGGGGAGAGAGAGATCTTTCGTCTCGATTTACACATGCTATGACTCCGGGGGTACTTCCATTCGCTTCGTCTTGATCTGTTGATGTTATTTCATGTCTCGTTGGTCCATTGTGACGGTGGTAAAGCCAGGGAAAAGTCCCGGATATATACTGAGAAATCTTTGTAACAGCATTTTCCTGCAATCACAGCTGTTCACAGCTACGAGGCTGGGACCGCTTCCATTCGCTTCGTCTGGATCTGTAGATGTTATTTCATGTCTCATTTGTTCATTTTGATGGAGAAAAAGTTGTACATTTAGTGAATTCAGAGTGTCTAAGCTGCACAAGCAGGCATGTTGGAGTACTCAGGTCCAGTGGCTCACTGCGTTAACGCTCGCCCCTGGATGCGGTTGGTCTCGTGTTTGAATCCATGCTGTGGCATACTTTTTTTCATTTTCACCCTTTTTCTATGGATCTCCAAAAAGTGAACTTTTACATTTTCTGAGTCTGGAGGAATTCAAGGGGAGTTTTCAGGGGAGTGCGTTCTCTCTGCCATCTCCTCCCTGTGTGTGCGTTGCTGCATGCAGCAGCTGCGTGTGTGTGTAAACTGCCCCCCCTCCCTCGCAAGCATGCGGGGGAGAGAGAGATCTTTCGTCTCGATTTACACATGCTATGACTCCGGGGGTACTTCCATTCGCTTCGTCTTGATCTGTTGATGTTATTTCATGTCTCGTTTGTCCATTGTGACGGTGGTAAAGCCAGGGAAAAGTCCCGGAGATATACTGAGAAATCTTTGTAACAGCATTTTCCTGCAATCACAGCTGTTCACAGCTACGAGGCTGGGACCGCTTCCATTCGCTTTGTCTGGATCTGTAGATGTTATTTCATGTCTCATTTGTTCATTTTGATGGAGAAAAAGTTGTACATTTAGTGAATTCAGAGTGTCTAAGCTGCACAAGCAGGCATGTTTGAGTACTCAGGTCCAGTGGCTCACTGCGTTAACGCTCGCCCCTGGATGCGGTTGGTCTCGTGTTTGAATCCATGCTGTGGCATACTTTTTTTCATTTTCACCCTTTTTCTATGGATCTCCAAAAAGTGAACTTTTACATTTTCTGAGTCTGGAGGAATTCAAGGGGAGTTTTCAGGGGAGTGCGTTCTCTCTGCCATCTCCTCCCTGTGTGTGCGTTGCTGCATGCAGCAGCTGCGTTTGTGTGTAAACTGCCCCCCCCCCTCGCAAGCATGCGGGGGAGAGAGAGATCTTTCGTCTCGATTTACACATGCTATGACTCCGGGGGTACTTCCATTCGCTTCGTCTTGATCTGTTGATGTTATTTCATGTCTCGTTTGTCCATTGTGACGGTGGTAAAGCCAGGGAAAAGTCCCGGAGATATACTGAGAAATCTTTGTAACAGCATTTTCCTGCAATCACAGCTGTTCACAGCTACGAGGCTGGGACCGCTTCCATTCGCTTCGTCTGGATCTGTAGATGTTATTTCATGTCTCATTTGTTCATTTTGATGGAGAAAAAGTTGTACATTTAGTGAATTCAGAGTGTCTAAGCTGCACAAGCAGGCATGTTTGAGTACTCAGGTCCAGTGGCTCACTGCGTTAACGCTCGCCCCTGGATGCGGTTGGTCGCGTGTTCGTATCCATGCTGTGGCAAAAAAAAAATCATTTTCACCCTTTTTCTATGGATCTCCAAAAAGTGAACTTTTACATTTTCTGAGTCTGGAGGAATTCAAGGGGAGTCTTCAGGGGAGTGCGTTCTCTCTGCCATCTCCTCCCTGTGTGTGCGTTGCTGCATGCAGCAGCTGCGTGTGTGTGTAAACTGCCCCTCCCCCTCGCAAGCAGGCGGGGGAGAGAGAGATCTTTCGTCTCGATTTACACATGCTATGACTCCGGGGGTACTTCCATTCGCTTCGTCTTGATCTGTTGATGTTATTTCATGTCTCGTTTGTCCATTGTGACGGTGGTAAAGCCAGGGAAAAGTCCCGGAGATATACTGAGAAATCTTTGTAACAGCATTTTCCTGCAATCACAGCTGTTCACAGCTACGAGGCTGGGACCGCTTCCATTCGCTTCGTCTGGATCTGTAGATGTTATTTCATGTCTCATTTGTTCATTTTGATTGAGAAAAAGTTGTACATTTAGTGAATTCAGAGTGTCTAAGATGCACAAGCAGGCATGTTTGAGTACTCAGGTCCAGTGGCTCACTGCGCTAACGCTCGCCCCTGGATGCGGTTGGTCGCGTGTTCGAATCCATGCTGTGGCAAAAAAAAAATCATTTTCACCCTTTTTCTATGGATCTCCAAAAAGTGAACTTTTACATTTTCTGAGTCTGGAGGAATTCAAGGGGAGTTTTCAGGGGAGTGCGTTCTCTCTGCCATCTCCTCCCTGTGTGTGCGTTGCTGCATGCAGCAGCTGCGTGTGTGTGTAAACTGCCCCTCCCCCTCGCAAGCAGGCGGGGGAGAGAGAGATCTTTCGTCTCGATTTACATATGCTATGACTCCGGGGGTATTTCCATTCGCTTCGTCTTGATCTGTTGATGTTATTTCATGTCTCGTTTGTCCATTTGGACGGTGGTAAAGCCAGGGAAATATCCCGGAGATATACTGATAAATCTTTATAACAGCATTTTCCTGCGATCACAGCTGTTCACAGCTACGAGGCTGGGACTGCTTCCATTCGCTTCGTCTTGATCTGTAGATGTTATTTCATGTCTCATTTGTTCATTTTGATGGAGAAAAAGTTGTACATTTAGTGAATTCAGAGTGTCTAAGCTGCACAAGCAGGCATGTTTGATTACTCAGGTCCAGTGGCTCACTGCGTTAACGCTCGCCCCTGGATGCGGTTGGTCGCGTGTTCGAATCCATGCTGTGGCAAAAAAAAAATCATTTTCACCCTTTTTCTATGGATCTCCAAAAAGTGAACTTTTACATTTTCTGAGTCTGGAGGAATTCAAGGGGAGTTTTCAGGGGAGTGCGTTCTCTCTGCCATCTCCTCCCTGTGTGTGCGTTGCTGCATGCAGCAGCTGCGTGTGTGTGTAAACTGCCCCTCCCCCTCGCAAGCAGGCGGGGGAGAGAGAGATCTTTCGTCTCGATTTACATATGCTATGACTCCGGGGGTATTTCCATTCGCTTCGTCTTGATCTGTTGATGTTATTTCATGTCTCGTTTGTCCATTTGGACGGTGGTAAAGCCAGGGAAATATCCCGGAGATATACTGATAAATCTTTATAACAGCATTTTCCTGCGATCACAGCTGTTCACAGCTACGAGGCTGGGACCGCTTCCATTCGCTTCGTCTTGATCTGTAGATGTTATTTCATGTCTCATTTGTTCATTTTGATGGAGAAAAAGTTGTACATTTAGTGAATTCAGAGTGTCTAAGCTGCACAAGCAGGCATGTTTGAGTACTCAAGTCCAGTGGCTCACTGCGTTAACGCTCGCCCCTGGATGCGGTTGGTCTCGTGTTCGAATCCATGCTGTGGCATACTTTTTTTCATTTTTACCCTTTTTCTATGGATCTCCAAAAAGTGAACTTTTACATTTTCTGAGTCTGGAGGAATTCAAGGGGAGTTTTCAGGGGAGTGCGTTCTCTCTGCCATCTCCTCCCTGTGTGTGCGTTGCTGCATGCAGCAGCTGCGTGTGTGTGTAAACTGCCCCTCCCCCTCGCAAGCAGGCGGGGGAGAGAGAGATCTTTCGTCTCGATTTACACATGCTATGACTCCGGGGGTACTTCCATTCGCTTCGTCTTGATCTGTTGATGTTATTTCATGTCTCGTTTGTCCATTGTAACGGTGGTAAAGCCAGGGAAAAGTCCCGGAGATATACTGATAAATCTTTATAACAGCATTTTCCTGCGATCACAGCTGTTCACAGCTACGAGGCTGGGACCGCTTCCATTCGCTTCGTCTTGATCTGTAGATGTTATTTCATGTCTCATTTGTTCATTTTGATGGAGAAAAAGTTGTACATTTAGTGAATTCAGAGTGTCTAAGCTGCACAAGCAGGCATGTTTGAGTACTCAGGTCCAGTGGCTCACTGCGTTAACGCTCGCCCCTGGATGCGGTTGGTCGCGTGTTCGAATCCATGCTGTGGCAAAAAAAAAATCATTTTCACCCTTTTTCTATGGATCTCCAAAAAGTGAACTTTTACATTTTCTGAGTCTGGAGGAATTCAAGGGGAGTTTTCAGGGGAGTGCGTTCTCTCTGCCATCTCCTCCCTGTGTGTGCGTTGCTGCATGCAGCAGCTGCGTGTGTGTGTAAACTGCCCCTCCCCCTCGCAAGCAGGCGGGGGAGAGAGAGATCTTTCGTCTCGATTTACACATGCTATGACTCCGGGGGTACTTCCATTCGCTTCGTCTTGATCTGTTGATGTTATTTCATGTCTCGTTTGTCCATTGTGACGGTGGTAAAGTCAGGGAAATGTCCCGGAGATATAGGCTACTGAGAAATCTTTGAAACAGAATTTTCCTGCGATCACAGCTGTTCACAGCTACGAGGCTGGGACCACTTCCATTCGCTTCGTCTTGATCTGTAGATGTTATTTCATGTCTCATTTGTTCATTTTGATGGAGAAAAAGTTGTACATTTAGTGAATTCAGAGTGTCTAAGCTGCACAAGCAGGCATGTTTGAGTACTCAGGTCCAGTGGCTCACTGCGTTAACGCTCGCCCCTGGATACGGTTGGTCGCGTGTTCGAATCCATGCTGTGGCAAACAAAAATTCATTTTCACCCTTTTTCTATGGATCTCCAAAAAGTGAACTTTTACATTTTCTGAGTCTGGAGGAATTCAAGGGGAGTTTTCAGGGGAGTGCGTTCTCTCTGCCATCTCCTCCCTGTGTGTGCGTTGCTGCATGCAGCAGCTGCGTGTGTGTGTAAACTGCCCCTCCCCCTCGCAAGCAGGCGGGGGAGAGAGAGATCTTTCGTCTCGATTTACACATGCTATGACTCCGGGGGTACTTCCATTCGCTTCGTCTTGATCTGTTGATGTTATTTCATGTCTCGTTTGTCCATTGTGACGGTGGTAAAGTCAGGGAAATGTCCCGGAGATATAGGCTACTGAGAAATCTTTGAAACAGAATTTTCCTGCGATCACAGCTGTTCACAGCTACGAGGCTGGGACCACTTCCATTCGCTTCGTCTTGATCTGTAGATGTTATTTCATGTCTCATTTGTTCATTTTGATGGAGAAAAAGTTGTACATTTAGTGAATTCAGAGTGTCTAAGCTGCACAAGCAGGCATGTTTGAGTACTCAGGTCCAGTGGCTCACTGCGTTAACGCTCGCCCCTGGATACGGTTGGTCGCGTGTTCGAATCCATGCTGTGGCAAACAAAAATTCATTTTCACCCTTTTTCTATGGATCTCCAAAAAGTGAACTTTTACATTTTCTGAGTCTGGAGGAATTCAAGGGGAGTTTTCAGGGGAGTGCGTTCTCTCTGCCATCTCCTCCCTGTGTGTGCGTTGCTGCATGCAGCAGCTGCGTGTGTGTGTAAACTGCCCCTCCCCCTCGCAAGCAGGCGGGGGAGAGAGAGATCTTTCGTCTCGATTTACACATGCTATGACTCCGGGGGTACTTCCATTCGCTTCGTCTTGATCTGTTGATGTTATTTCATGTCTCGTTTGTCCATTGTGACGGTGGTAAAGTCAGGGAAATGTCCCGGAGATATAGGCTACTGAGAAATCTTTGAAACAGAATTTTCCTGCGATCACAGCTGTTCACAGCTACGAGGCTGGGACCACTTCCATTCGCTTCGTCTTGATCTGTAGATGTTATTTCATGTCTCATTTGTTCATTTTGATGGAGAAAATGTTGTACATTTAGTGAATTCAGAGTGTCTAAGCTGCACAAGTAGGCATGTTTGAGTACTCAGGTCCAGTGGCTCACTGCGTTAACGCTCGCCCCTGGATGCGGTTGGTCGCGTGTTCGAATCCATGCTGTGCCATGCTTTTTTTCATTTTTACCCTTTTTCTATGGATCTCCAAAAAGTGAACTTTTACATTTTCTGAGTCTGGAGAAATTCAAGGGGAGTTTTCAGGGGAGTGCGTTCTCTCTGCCATCTCCTCCCTGTGTGTGCGTTGCTGCATGCAGCAGCTGCGTGTGTGTGTAAACTGCCCCTCCCCCTCACAAGCAGGCGGGGGAGAGAGAGATCTTTTGTCTCGATTTACACATGCTATGACTCCGGGGGTACTTCCATTCGCTTCGTCTTGATCTGTTTATGTTATTTCATGTCTCGTTTGTCCATTGTGACGGTGGTAAAGCCAAGGAAATATCCCGGAGATATACTGATACATCTTTGTAACAGCATTTTCCTGCGATCACAGCTGTTCAAAGCTACGAGGCTGGGACCGCTTCCATTCGCTTCGTCTTGATCTGTAGATGTTATTTCATGTCTCATTTGTTCATTTTGATGGAGAAAAAGTTGTACATTTAGTGAATTCAGAGTGTCTAAGCTGCACAAGCAGGCATGTTTGAGTACTCAGGTCCAGTGGCTCACTGCGTTAACGCTCGCCCCTGGATGCGGTTGGTCGCGTGTTCGAATCCATGCTGTGGCAAAAAAAAAATCATTTTCACCCTTTTTCTATGGATCTCCAAAAAGTGAACTTTTACATTTTCTGAGTCTGGAGGAATTCAAGGGGAGTTTTCAGGGGAGTGCGTTCTCTCTGCCATCTCCTCCCTGTGTGTGCGTTGCTGCATGCAGCAGCTGCGTGTGTGTGTAAACTGCCCCTCCCCCTCGCAAGCAGGCGGGGGAGAGAGAGATCTTTCGTCTCGATTTACACATGCTATGACTCCGGGGGTACTTCCATTCGCTTCGTCTTGATCTGTTGATGTTATTTCATGTCTCGTTGGTCCATTGTGACGTTGGTAAAGCCAGGGAAAAGTCCCGGATATATACTGAGAAATCTTTGTAACAGCATTTTCCTGCAATCACAGCTGTTCACAGCTACGAGGCTGGGACCGCTTCCATTCGCTTCGTCTGGATCTGTAGATGTTATTTCATGTCTCATTTGTTCATTTTGATGGAGAAAAAGTTGTACATTTAGTGAATTCAGAGTGTCTAAGCTGCACAAGCAGGCATGTTGGAGTACTCAGGTCCAGTGGCTCACTGCGTTAACGCTCGCCCCTGGATGCGGTTGGTCTCGTGTTTGAATCCATGCTGTGGCATACTTTTTTTCATTTTCACCCTTTTTCTATGGATCTCCAAAAAGTGAACTTTTACATTTTCTGAGTCTGGAGGAATTCAAGGGGAGTTTTCAGGGGAGTGCGTTCTCTCTGCCATCTCCTCCCTGTGTGTGCGTTGCTGCATGCAGCAGCTGCGTGTGTGTGTAAACTGCCCCCCCCCCCCCTCGCAAGCATGCGGGGGAGAGAGAGATCTTTCGTCTCGATTTACACATGCTATGACTCCGGGGGTACTTCCATTCGCTTCGTCTTGATCTGTTGATGTTATTTCATGTCTCGTTTGTCCATTGTGACGGTGGTAAAGCCAGGGAAAAGTCCCGGAGATATACTGAGAAATCTTTGTAACAGCATTTTCCTGCAATCACAGCTGTTCACAGCTACGAGGCTGGGACCGCTTCCATTCGCTTCGTCTGGATCTGTAGATGTTATTTCATGTCTCATTTGTTCATTTTGATGGAGAAAAAGTTGTACATTTAGTGAATTCAGAGTGTCTAAGCTGCACAAGCAGGCATGTTTGAGTACTCAGGTCCAGTGGCTCACTGCGTTAACGCTCGCCCCTGGATGTGGTTGGTCGTGTGTTCGAATCCATGCTGTGGCAAAACAAAATTAATGTTCACCCTTTTTCTATGGATCTCCAAGAAGTGAACTTTTACATTTTCTGAGTCTGGAGGAATTCAAGGGGAGTTTTCAGGGGAGTGCGTTCTCTCTGCCATCTCCTCCCTGTGTGTGCGTTGCTGCATGCAGCAGCTGCGTGTGTGTGTAAACTGCCCCCCCCCCCTCGCAAGCATGCGGGGGAGAGAGAGATCTTTCGTCTCGATTTACACATGCTATGACTCCGGGGGTACTTCCATTCGCTTCGTCTTGATCTGTTGATGTTATTTCATGTCTCGTTGGTCCATTGTGACGGTGGTAAAGCCAGGGAAAAGTCCCGGATATATACTGAGAAATCTTTGTAACAGCATTTTCCTGCAATCACAGCTGTTCACAGCTACGAGGCTGGGACCGCTTCCATTCGCTTCGTCTGGATCTGTAGATGTTATTTCATGTCTCATTTGTTCATTTTGATGGAGAAAAAGTTGTACATTTAGTGAATTCAGAGTGTCTAAGCTGCACAAGCAGGCATGTTTGAGTACTCAGGTCCAGTGGCTCACTGCGTTAACGCTCGCCCCTGGATGCGGTTGGTCGCGTGTTCGTATCCATGCTGTGGCAAAAAAAAAATCATTTTCACCCTTTTTCTATGGATCTCCAAAAAGTGAACTTTTACATTTTCTGAGTCTGGAGGAATTCAAGGGGAGTCTTCAGGGGAGTGCGTTCTCTCTGCCATCTCCTCCCTGTGTGTGCGTTGCTGCATGCAGCAGCTGCGTGTGTGTGTAAACTGCCCCTCCCCCTCGCAAGCAGGCGGGGGAGAGAGAGATCTTTCGTCTCGATTTACACATGCTATGACTCCGGGGGTACTTCCATTCGCTTCGTCTTGATCTGTTGATGTTATTTCATGTCTCGTTTGTCCATTGTGACGGTGGTAAAGCCAGGGAAAAGTCCCGGAGATATACTGAGAAATCTTTGTAACAGCATTTTCCTGCAATCACAGCTGTTCACAGCTACGAGGCTGGGACCGCTTCCATTCGCTTCGTCTGGATCTGTAGATGTTATTTCATGTCTCATTTGTTCATTTTGATTGAGAAAAAGTTGTACATTTAGTGAATTCAGAGTGTCTAAGATGCACAAGCAGGCATGTTTGAGTACTCAGGTCCAGTGGCTCACTGCGCTAACGCTCGCCCCTGGATGCGGTTGGTCGCGTGTTCGAATCCATGCTGTGGCAAAAAAAAAAAATCATTTTCACCCTTTTTCTATGGATCTCCAAAAAGTGAACTTTTACATTTTCTGAGTCTGGAGGAATTCAAGGGGAGTTTTCAGGGGAGTGCGTTCTCTCTGCCATCTCCTCCCTGTGTGTGCGTTGCTGCATGCAGCAGCTGCGTGTGTGTGTAAACTGCCCCTCCCCCTCGCAAGCAGGCGGGGGAGAGAGAGATCTTTCGTCTCGATTTACATATGCTATGACTCCGGGGGTATTTCCATTCGCTTCGTCTTGATCTGTTGATGTTATTTCATGTCTCGTTTGTCCATTTGGACGGTGGTAAAGCCAGGGAAATATCCCGGAGATATACTGATAAATCTTTATAACAGCATTTTCCTGCGATCACAGCTGTTCACAGCTACGAGGCTGGGACTGCTTCCATTCGCTTCGTCTTGATCTGTAGATGTTATTTCATGTCTCATTTGTTCATTTTGATGGAGAAAAAGTTGTACATTTAGTGAATTCAGAGTGTCTAAGCTGCACAAGCAGGCATGTTTGAGTACTCAGGTCCAGTGGCTCACTGCGTTAACGCTCGCCCCTGGATGCGGTTGGTCGCGTGTTCGAATCCATGCTGTGGCAAAAAAAAAATCATTTTCACCCTTTTTCTATGGATCTCCAAAAAGTGAACTTTTACATTTTCTGAGTCTGGAGGAATTCAAGGGGAGTTTTCAGGGGAGTGCGTTCTCTCTGCCATCTCCTCCCTGTGTGTGCGTTGCTGCATGCAGCAGCTGCGTGTGTGTGTAAACTGCCCCTCCCCCTCGCAAGCAGGCGGGGGAGAGAGAGATCTTTCGTCTCGATTTACATATGCTATGACTCCGGGGGTATTTCCATTCGCTTCGTCTTGATCTGTTGATGTTATTTCATGTCTCGTTTGTCCATTTGGACGGTGGTAAAGCCAGGGAAATATACCGGAGATATACTGATAAATCTTTATAACAGCATTTTCCTGCGATCACAGCTGTTCACAGCTACGAGGCTGGGACCGCTTCCATTCGCTTCGTCTTGATCTGTAGATGTTATTTCATGTCTCATTTGTTCATTTTGATGGAGAAAAAGTTGTACATTTAGTGAATTCAGAGTGTCTAAGCTGCACAAGCAGGCATGTTTGAGTACTCAAGTCCAGTGGCTCACTGCGTTAACGCTCGCCCCTGGATGCGGTTGGTCTCGTGTTCGAATCCATGCTGTGGCATACTTTTTTTCATTTTTACCCTTTTTCTATGGATCTCCAAAAAGTGAACTTTTACATTTTCTGAGTCTGGAGGAATTCAAGGGGAGTTTTCAGGGGAGTGCGTTCTCTCTGCCATCTCCTCCCTGTGTGTGCGTTGCTGCATGCAGCAGCTGCGTGTGTGTGTAAACTGCCCCTCCCCCTCGCAAGCAGGCGGGGGAGAGAGAGATCTTTCGTCTCGATTTACACATGCTATGACTCCGGGGGTACTTCCATTCGCTTCGTCTTGATCTGTTGATGTTATTTCATGTCTCGTTTGTCCATTGTAACGGTGGTAAAGCCAGGGAAAAGTCCCGGAGATATACTGATAAATCTTTATAACAGCATTTTCCTGCGATCACAGCTGTTCACAGCTACGAGGCTGGGACCGCTTCCATTCGCTTCGTCTTGATCTGTAGATGTTATTTCATGTCTCATTTGTTCATTTTGATGGAGAAAAAGTTGTACATTTAGTGAATTCAGAGTTTCTAAGCTGCACAAGCAGGCATGTTTGCGGACTCAGGTCCAGTGGCTCACTGCGTTAACGCTCTCCCCTGGATGCGGTTGGTCGCGTGTTCGAATCCATGCTGTGGGAAAAAAAAAATTATTTTCACCCTTTTTGTATGGATTTCCAAAAAGTGAACTTTTACATTTTCTGAGTCTGGAGGAATTCAAGGGGAGTTTTCAGGGGAGTGCGTTCTCTCTGCCATCTCCTCCCTGTGTGTGCGTTGCTGCATGCAGCAGCTGCGTGTGTGTGTAAACTGCCCCTCCCCCTCGCAAGCAGGCGGGGAGAGAGAGATCTTTCGTCTGGATTTACACATGCTATGACTCCGGGGGTACTTCCATTCGCTTTGTCTTGATCTGTTGATGTTATTTAATGTCTCGTTTGTCCATTGCGACGGTGGTAAAGCCAGGGAAAAGTTCCGGAGATATACTGAGAAATCTTTGTAACAGCATTTTCCTGCAATCACAGCTGTTCACAGCTACGAGGCTGGGACCGCTTCCATTCGCTTCGTCTGGATCTGTAGATGTTATTTCATGTCTCATTTGTTCATTTTGATTGAGAAAAAGTTGTACATTTAGTGAATTCAGAGTGTCTAAGATGCACAAGCAGGCATGTTTGAGTACTCAGGTCCAGTGGCTCACTGCGCTAACGCTCGCCCCTGGATGCAGTTGGTCGCGTGTTCGAATCCATGCTGTGGCAAAAAAAAAAAATCATTTTCACCCTTTTTCTATGGATCTCCAAAAAGTGAACTTTTACATTTTCTGAGTCTGGAGGAATTCAAGGGGAGTTTTCAGGGGAGTGCGTTCTCTCTGCCATCTCCTCCCTGTGTGTGCGTTGCTGCATGCAGCAGCTGCGTGTGTGTGTAAACTGCCCCTCCCCCTCGCAAGCAGGCGGGGGAGAGAGAGATCTTTCGTCTCGATTTACATATGCTATGACTCCGGGGGTATTTCCATTCGCTTCGTCTTGATCTGTTGATGTTATTTCATGTCTCGTTTGTCCATTTGGACGGTGGTAAAGCCAGGGAAATATCCCGGAGATATACTGATAAATCTTTATAACAGCATTTTCCTGCGATCACAGCTGTTCACAGCTACGAGGCTGGGACTGCTTCCATTCGCTTCGTCTTGATCTGTAGATGTTATTTCATGTCTCATTTGTTCATTTTGATGGAGAAAAAGTTGTACATTTAGTGAATTCAGAGTGTCTAAGCTGCACAAGCAGGCATGTTTGAGTACTCAGGTCCAGTGGCTCACTGCGTTAACGCTCGCCCCTGGATGCGGTTGGTCGCGTGTTCGAATCCATGCTGTGGCAAAAAAAAAATCATTTTCACCCTTTTTCTATGGATCTCCAAAAAGTGAACTTTTACATTTTCTGAGTCTGGAGGAATTCAAGGGGAGTTTTCAGGGGAGTGCGTTCTCTCTGCCATCTCCTCCCTGTGTGTGCGTTGCTGCATGCAGCAGCTGCGTGTGTGTGTAAACTGCCCCTCCCCCTCGCAAGCAGGCGGGGGAGAGAGAGATCTTTCGTCTCGATTTACATATGCTATGACTCCGGGGGTATTTCCATTCGCTTCGTCTTGATCTGTTGATGTTATTTCATGTCTCGTTTGTCCATTTGGACGGTGGTAAAGCCAGGGAAATATCCCGGAGATATACTGATAAATCTTTATAACAGCATTTTCCTGCGATCACAGCTGTTCACAGCTACGAGGCTGGGACCGCTTCCATTCGCTTCGTCTTGATCTGTAGATGTTATTTCATGTCTCATTTGTTCATTTTGATGGAGAAAAAGTTGTACATTTAGTGAATTCAGAGTGTCTAAGCTGCACAAGCAGGCATGTTTGCGGACTCAGGTCCAGTGGCTCACTGCGTTAACGCTCTCCCCTGGATGCGGTTGGTCGCGTGTTCGAATCCATGCTGTGGGAAAAAAAAAATCATTTTCACCCTTTTTGTATGGATTTCCAAAAAGTGAACTTTTACATTTTCTGAGTCTGGAGGAATTCAAGGGGAGTTTTCAGGGGAGTGCGTTCTCTCTGCCATCTCCTCCCTGTGTGTGCGTTGCTGCATGCAGCAGCTGCGTGTGTGTGTAAACTGCCCCTCCCCCTCGCAAGCAGGCGGGGAGAGAGAGATCTTTCGTCTGGATTTACACATGCTATGACTCCGGGGGTACTTCCATTCGCTTTGTCTTGATCTGTTGATGTTATTTAATGTCTCGTTTGTCCATTGCGACGGTGGTAAAGCCAGGGAAAAGTTCCGGAGATATACTGAGAAATCTTTGTAACAGCATTTTCCTGCAATCACAGCTGTTCACAGCTACGAGGCTGGGACTGCTTCCATTCGCTTCGTCTTGATCTGTAGATGTTATTTCATGTCTCATTTGTTCATTTTGATGGAGAAAAAGTTGTACATTTAGTGAATTCAGAGTGTCTAAGCTGCACAAGCAGGCATGTTTGAGTACTCAGGTCCAGTGGCTCACTGCGTTAACGCTCGCCCCTGGATGCGGTTGGTCGCGTGTTCAAATCCATGCTGTGGCATACTTTTTTTCATTTTCACCCTTTTTCTATGGATCTCCAAAAAGTGAACTTTTACATTTTCTGAGTCTGGAGGAATTCAAGGGGAGTTTTCAGGGGAGTGCGTTCTCTCTGCCATCTCCTCCCTGTGTGTGCGTTGCTGCATGCAGCAGCTGCGTGTGTGTGTAAACTGCCCCTCCCCCTCGCAAGCAGGCGGGGGAGAGAGAGATCTGTCGTCTCGATTTACACATGCTATGACTCCGGGGGTACTTCCATTCGCTTCGTCTTGATCTGTTGATGTTATGTCATGTCTCGTTTGTCCATTGTGACGGTGGTAAAGCCAGGGAAAAGTCCCGGAGATATACTGAGAAATCTTTGTAACAGCATTTTCCTGCAATCACAGCTGTTCACAGCTACGAGGCTGGGACCGCTTCCATTCGCTTCGTCTTGATCTGTAGATGTTATTTCATGTCTCATTTGTTCATTTTGATGGAGAAAAAGTTGTACATTTAGTGAATTCAGAGTGTCTAAGCTGCACAAGCAGGCATGTTTGAGTACTCAGGTCCAGTGGCTCACTGCGTTAACGCTCGCCCCTGGATGCGGTTGGTCGCGTGTTCGAATCCATGCTGTGGCATACTTTTTTTCATTTTCACCCTTTTTCTATGGATCTCCAAAAAGTGAACTTTTACATTTTCTGAGTCTGGAGGAATTCAAGGGGAGTTTTCAGGGGAGTGCGTTCTCTCTGCCATCTCCTCCCTGTGTGTGCGTTGCTGCATGCAGCAGCTGCGTGTGTGTGTAAACTGCCCCTCCCCCTCGCAAGCAGGCGGGGAGAGAGAGATCTTTCGTCTCGATTTACACATGCTATGACTCCGGGGGTACTTCCATTCACTTCGTCTTGATCTGTTGATGTTATTTCATGTCTCGTTTGTCCATTGTGACGGTGGTAAAGCCAGGGAAATGTCCCGGAGATATACTGAGAAATCTTTGTAACAGCATTTTCCTGCGATCACAGCTGTTCACAGCTAAGAGGCTGGGACCGCTTCCATTCGCTTCGTCTTGATCTGTAGATGTTATTTCATGTCTCATTTGTTCATTTTGATGGAGAAAAAGTTGTACATTTAGTGAATTCAGAGTTTCTAAGCTGCACAAGCAGGCATGTTTGCGGACTCAGGTCCAGTGGCTCACTGCGTTAACGCTCTCCCCTGGATGCGGTTGGTCGCGTGTTCGAATCCATGCTGTGGGAAAAAAAAAATCATTTTCACCCTTTTTGTATGGATTTCCAAAAAGTGAACTTTTACATTTTCTGAGTCTGGAGGAATTCAAGGGGAGTTTTCAGGGGAGTGCGTTCTCTCTGCCATCTCCTCCCTGTGTGTGCGTTGCTGCATGCAGCAGCTGCGTGTGTGTGTAAACTGCCCCTCCCCCTCGCAAGCAGGCGGGGAGAGAGAGATCTTTCGTCTGGATTTACACATGCTATGACTCCGGGGGTACTTCCATTCGCTTTGTCTTGATCTGTTGATGTTATTTAATGTCTCGTTTGTCCATTGCGACGGTGGTAAAGCCAGGGAAAAGTTCCGGAGATATACTGAGAAATCTTTGTAACAGCATTTTCCTGCAATCACAGCTGTTCACAGCTACGAGGCTGGGACCGCTTCCATTCGCTTCGTCTTGATCTGTAGATGTTATTTCATGTCTCATTTGTTCATTTTGATGGAGAAAAAGTTGTACATTTAGTGAATTCAGAGTGTCTAAGCTGCACAAGCAGGCATGTTTGAGTACTCAGGTCCAGTGGCTCACTGCGTTAACGCTCGCCCCTGTATACGGTTGGTCGCGTGTTCGAATCCATGCTGTGGCATACTTTTTTTCATTTTCACCCTTTTTCTATGGATCTCCAAAAAGTGAACTTTTACATGTTCTGAGTCTGGAGGAATTCAAGGGGAGTTTTCAGGGGAGTGCGTTCTCTCTGCCATCTCCTCCCTGTGTGTGCGTTGCTGCATGCAGCAGCTGCGTGTGTGTGTAAACTGCCCCTCCCCCTCGCAAGCAGGCGGGGGAGAGAGAGATCTGTCGTCTCGATTTAGACATGCTATGACTCCGGGGGTACTTCCATTCGCTTCGTCTTGATCTGTTGATGTTATTTCATGTCTCGTTTGTCCATTGTGACGGTGGTAAAGCCAGGGAAAAGTCCCGGAGATATACTGAGAAATCTTTGTAACAGCATTTTCCTGCGATCACAGCTGTTCACAGCTACGAGGCTGGGACCACTTCCATTCGCTTCGTCTTGATCTGTAGATGTTATTTCATGTCTCATTTGTTCATTTTGATGGAGAAAAAGTTGTACATTTAGTGAATTCAGAGTGTCTAAGCTGCACAAGCAGGCATGTTTGAGTACTCAGGTCCAGTGGCTCACTGCGTTAATGCTCGCCCCTGGATGCGGTTGGTCGCGTGTTCGAATCCATGCTGTGGCATACTTTTTTTCATTTTCACCCTTTTTCTATGGATCTCCAAAAAGTGAACTTTTACATTTTCTGAGTCTGGAGGAATTCAAGGGGAGTTTTCAGGGGATTGCGTTCTCTCTGCCATCTCCTCCCTGTGTGTGCGTTGCTGCATGCAACAGCTGCGTGTGTGTGTAAACTGCCCCTCCCCCTCGCAAGCAGGCGGGGGAGAGAGAGATCTTTCGTCTCGATTTACACATGCTATGAAACCGGGGGTACTTCCATTCGCTTCGTCTTGATCTGTTTATGTTATTTCATGTCTCGTTTGTCCATTGTGATGGTGGTAAAGCCAGGGAAATGTCCCGGAGATATACTGAGAAATCTTTGTAACAGCATTTTCCTGCGATTACAGCTGTTCACAGCTACGAGGCTGGGACCGCTTCCATTCGCTTCGTCTTGATCTGTAGATGTTATTTCATGTCTCATTTGTTCATTTTGATGGAGAAAAAGTTGTACATTTAGTGAATTCAGAGTGTCTAAGCTGCACAAGCAGGCATGTTAGAGTATTCAGGTCCAGTGGCTCACTGCGTTAATGCTCGCCCCTGGATGCGGTTGGTCATGTGTTCGAATCCATGCTGTGGCATACTTTTTTTCATTTTCACCCTTTTTCTATGGATCTCCAAAAAGTGAACTTTTACATTTTCTGAGTCTGGAGGAATTCAAGGGGAGTTTTCAGGGGAGTGCGTTCTCTCTGCCATCTCCTCACTGTGTGTGCGTTGCTGCATGCAACAGCTGCGTGTGTGTGTAAACTGCCCCTCCCCCTCGCAAGCAGGCGGGGGAGAGAGAGATCTGTCGTCTCGATTTACACATGCTATGACATACTTCCATTCGCTTCGTCTTGATCTGTTGATGTTATTTCATGTCTCGTTTGTCCATTGTGACGGTGGTAAAGCCAGGGAAAAGTCCCAGAGATATACTGAGAAATCTTTGGAACAGCATTTTCCTGCGATCACAGCTGTTCACAGCTACGAGGCTGGGACCGCTTCTATCCGCTTCGTCTTGATCTGTAGATGTTATTTCATGTCTCATTTGTTCATTTTGATGGAGAAAAAGTTGTACATTTAGTGAATTCAGAGTGTCTAAGCTGCACAAGCAGGCATGTTAGAGTATTCAGGTCCAGTGGCTCACTGCGTTAACGCTCGCCCCTGGATGCGGTTGGTCGTGTGTTCGAATCCATGCTGTGGCATACTTTTTTTCATTTTCACCCTTCTTCTATGGATCTCCAAAAAGTGAACTTTTACATTTTCTGAGTCTGGAGGAATTCAAGGGGAGTTTTCAGGGGAGTGCGTTCTCTCTGCCATCTCCTCACTGTGTGTGCGTTGCTGCATGCAGCAGCTGCGTGTGTGTGTAAACTGCCCCTCCCCCTCGCAAGCAGGCGGGGGAGAGAGAGATCTGTCGTCTCGATTTACACATGCTATGACTCCGGGGGTACTTCCATACGCTTCGTCTTGATCTGTTGATGTTATTTCATGTCTCGTGTGTCCATTGTGACGGTGGTAAAGCCAGGGAAAATTCCCGGAGATATACTGAGAAATCTTTGGAACAGCATTTTCCTGCGATCACAACTGTTCACAGCTACGAGGCTGGGACCGCTTCCATTCGCTTCGTCTTGATCTGTAGATGTTATTTCATGTCTCATTTGTTCATTTTGATGGAGAAAAAGTTGTACATTTAGTGAATTCAGAGTGTCTAAGCTGCACAAGCAGGCATGTTTGAGTACTCAGGTCCAGTGGCTCACTGCGTTAACGCTCGCCCCTGGATGCGGTTGGTCGCGTGTTCAAATCCATGCTGTGGCATACTTTTTTTCATTTTCACCCTTTTTCTATGGATCTCCAAAAAGTGAACTTTTACATTTTCTGAGTCTGGAGGAATTCAAGGGGAGTTTTCAGGGGAGTGCGTTCTCTCTGCCATCTCCTCCCTGTGTGTGCGTTGCTGCATGCAGCAGCTGCGTGTGTGTGTAAACTGCCCCTCCCCCTCGCAAGCAGGCGGGGGAGAGAGAGATCTGTCGTCTCGATTTACACATGCTATGACTCCGGGGGTACTTCCATTCGCTTCGTCTTGATCTGTTGATGTTATGTCATGTCTCGTTTGTCCATTGTGACGGTGGTAAAGCCAGGGAAAAGTCCCGGAGATATACTGAGAAATCTTTGTAACAGCATTTTCCTGCAATCACAGCTGTTCACAGCTACGAGGCTGGGACCGCTTCCATTCGCTTCGTCTTGATCTGTAGATGTTATTTCATGTCTCATTTGTTCATTTTGATGGAGAAAAAGTTGTACATTTAGTGAATTCAGAGTGTCTAAGCTGCACAAGCAGGCATGTTTGAGTACTCAGGTCCAGTGGCTCACTGCGTTAACGCTCGCCCCTGGATGCGGTTGGTCGCGTGTTCGAATCCATGCTGTGGCATACTTTTTTTCATTTTCACCCTTTTTCTATGGATCTCCAAAAAGTGAACTTTTACATTTTCTGAGTCTGGAGGAATTCAAGGGGAGTTTTCAGGGGAGTGCGTTCTCTCTGCCATCTCCTCCCTGTGTGTGCGTTGCTGCATGCAGCAGCTGCGTGTGTGTGTAAACTGCCCCTCCCCCTCGCAAGCAGGCGGGGGAGAGAGAGATCTTTCGTCTCGATTTACACATGCTATGACTCCGGGGGTACTTCCATTCGCTTCGTCTTGATCTGTTGATGTTATTTCATGTCTCGTTTGTCCATTGTGACGATGGTAAAGCCAGGGAAATGTCCCAGAGATATACTGATACATCTTTGTAACAGCATTTTCCTGCGATCACAGCTGTTCACAGCTACGAGGCTGGGACCGCTTCTATTCGCTTCGTCTTGATCTTTAGATGTTATTTCATGTCTCATTTGTTCATTTTGATGGAGAAAAAGTTGTACATTTAGTGAATTCAGAGTGTCTAAGCTGCACAAGTAGGCATGTTTGAGTACTCAGGTCCAGTGGCTCACTGCGTTAACGCTCTCCCCTGGATGCGGTTGGTCGCGTGTTCGAATCCATGCTGTGGGAAAAAAAAAACCATTTTCACCCTTTTTGTATGGATTTCCAAAAAGTGAACTTTTACATTTTCTGAGTCTGGAGGAATTCAAGGGGAGTTTTCAGGGGAGTGCGTTCTCTCTGCCATCTCCTCCCTGTGTGTGCGTTGCTGCATGCAGCAGCTGCGTGTGTGTGTAAACTGCCCCTCCCCCTCGCAAGCAGGCGGGGAGAGAGAGATCTTTCGTCTGGATTTACACATGCTATGACTCCGGGGGTACTTCCATTCGCTTTGTCTTGATCTGTTGATGTTATTTAATGTCTCGTTTGTCCATTGCGACGGTGGTAAAGCCAGGGAAAAGTTCCGGAGATATACTGAGAAATCTTTGTAACAGCATTTTCCTGCGATTACAGCTGTTCACAGCTACGAGGCTGGGACCGCTTCCATTCGCTTCGTCTTGATCTGTAGATGTTATTTCATGTCTCATTTGTTCATTTTGATGGAGAAAAAGTTGTACATTTAGTGAATTCAGAGTGTCTAAGCTGCACAAGCAGGCATGTTAGAGTATTCAGGTCCAGTGGCTCACTGCGTTAACGCTCGCCCCTGGATGCGGTTGGTCATGTGTTCGAATCCATGCTGTGGCATACTTTTTTTCATTTTCACCCTTTTTCTATGGATCTCCAAAAAGTGAACTTTTACATTTTCTGAGTCTGGAGGAATTCAAGGGGAGTTTTCAGGGGAGTGCGTTCTCTCTGCCATCTCCTCACTGTGTGTGCGTTGCTGCATGCAGCAGCTGCGTGTGTGTGTAAACTGCCCCTCCCCCTCGCAAGCAGGCGGGGGAGAGAGAGATCTGTCGTCTCGATTTACACATGCTATGACTCCGGGGGTACTTCCATTCGCTTCGTCTTGATCTGTTGATGTTATTTCATGTCTCGTTTGTCCATTGTGACGGTGGTAAAGCCAGGGAAAAGTCCCAGAGATATACTGAGAAATCTTTGGAACAGCATTTTCCTGCGATCACAGCTGTTCACAGCTACGAGGCTGGGACCGCTTCCATTCACTTCGTCTTGATCTGTAGATGTTATTTCATGTCTCATTTGTTCTTTTTGATGGAGAAAAAGTTGTACATTTAGTGAATTCAGAGTGTTTAAGCTGCACAAGCAGGCATGTTTGAGTACTCAGGTCCAGTGGCTCACTGCGTTAATGCTCGCCCCTGGATGCGGTTGGTCGCGTGTTCGAATCCATGCTGTGGCATACTTTTTTTCATTTTCACCCTTTTTCTATGGATCTCCAAAAAGTGAACTTTTACATTTTCTGAGTCTGGAGGAATTCAAGGGGAGTTTTCAGGGGAGTGCGTTCTCTCTGCCATCTCCTCCCTGTGTGTGCGTTGCTGCATGCAGCAGCTGCGTGTGTGTGTAAACTGCCCCTCCCCCTCGCAAGCAGGCAGGGGAGAGAGAGATCTGTCGTCTCGATTTACACCTGCTATGACTCCGGGGGTACTTCCATTCGCTTCGTCTTGATCTGTTTATGTTATTTCATCTCTCGTTTGTCCATTGTGATGGTGGTAAAGCCAGGGAAATGTCCCGGAGATATACTGAGAAATCTTTGTAACAGCATTTTCCTGCGATCACAGCTGTTCACAGCTACGAGGCTGGGACCGCTTCTATTCGCTTCGTCTTGATCTGTAGATGTTATTTCATGTCTCATTTGTTCATTTTGATGGAGAAAAAGTTGTACATTTAGTGAATTCAGAGTGTCTAAGCTGCACAAGCAGGCATGTTTGAGTACTCAGGTCCAGTGGCTCACTGCGTTAACGCTCGCCCCTGGATGCGGTTGGTCGCGTGTTCAAATCCATGCTGTGGCAAAAAAAATCATTTTCACCCTTTTTCTATGGATCTCCAAAAAGTGAACTTTTACATTTTCTGAGTCTGGAGGAATTCAAGGGGAGTTTTCAGGGGAGTGCGTTCTCTCTGCCATCTCCTCCCTGTGTGTGCGTTGCTGCATGCAGCAGCTGCGTGTGTGTGTAAACTGCCCCTCCCCCTCGCAAGCAGGCGGGGGAGAGAGAGATCTTTCGTCTCGATTTACACATGCTATGACTCCGGGGGTACTTCCATTCGCTTCGTCTTGATCTGTTGATGTTATTTCATGTCTCGTTTGTCCATTTGGACGGTGGTAAAGCCAGGGAAATATCCCGGAGATATACTGATAAATCTTTATAACAGCATTTTCCTGCGATCACAGCTGTTCACAGCTACGAGGCTGGGACCGCTTCCATTCGCTTCGTCTTGATCTGTAGATGTTATTTCATGTCTCATTTGTTCATTTTGATGGAGAAAAAGTTGTACATTTAGTGAATTCAGAGTGTCTAAGCTGCACAAGCAGGCATGTTTGAGTACTCAGGTCCAGTGGCTCACTGCGTTAACGCTCGCCCCTGGATGCGGTTGGTCGCGTGTTCAAATCCATGCTGTGGCATACTTTTTTTCATTTTCACCCTTTTTCTATGGATCTCCAAAAAGTGAACTTTTACATTTTCTGAGTCTGGAGGAATTCAAGGGGAGTTTTCAGGGGAGTGCGTTCTCTCTGCCATCTCCTCCCTGTGTGTGCGTTGCTGCATGCAGCAGCTGCGTGTGTGTGTAAACTGCCCCTCCCCCTCGCAAGCAGGCGGGGGAGAGAGAGATCTGTCGTCTCGATTTACACATGCTATGACTCCGGGGGTACTTCCATTCGCTTCGTCTTGATCTGTTGATGTTATGTCATGTCTCGTTTGTCCATTGTGACGGTGGTAAAGCCAGGGAAAAGTCCCGGAGATATACTGAGAAATCTTTGTAACAGCATTTTCCTGCAATCACAGCTGTTCACAGCTACGAGGCTGGGACCGCTTCCATTCGCTTCGTCTTGATCTGTAGATGTTATTTCATGTCTCATTTGTTCATTTTGATGGAGAAAAAGTTGTACATTTAGTGAATTCAGAGTGTCTAACCTGCACAAGCAGGCATGTTTGAGTACTCAGGTCCAGTGGCTCACTGCGTTAACGCTCGCCCCTGGATGCGGTTGGTCGCGTGTTCGAATCCATGCTGTGGCATACTTTTTTTCATTTTCACCCTTTTTCTATGGATCTCCAAAAAGTGAACTTTTACATTTTCTGAGTCTGGAGGAATTCAAGGGGAGTTTTCAGGGGAGTGCGTTCTCTCTGCCATCTCCTCCCTGTGTGTGCGTTGCTGCATGCAGCAGCTGCGTGTGTGTGTAAACTGCCCCTCCCCCTCGCAAGCAGGCGGGGGAGAGAGAGATCTTTCGTCTCGATTTACACATGCTATGACTCCGGGGGTACTTCCATTCGCTTCGTCTTGATCTGTTGATGTTATTTCATGTCTCGTTTGTCCATTGTGACGATGGTAAAGCCAGGGAAATGTCCCAGAGATATACTGATACATCTTTGTAACAGCATTTTCCTGCGATCACAGCTGTTCACAGCTACGAGGCTGGGACCGCTTCTATTCGCTTCGTCTTGATCTTTAGATGTTATTTCATGTCTCATTTGTTCATTTTGATGGAGAAAAAGTTGTACATTTAGTGAATTCAGAGTGTCTAAGCTGCACAAGTAGGCATGTTTGAGTACTCAGGTCCAGTGGCTCACTGCGTTAACGCTCGCACCTGGATGCGGTTGGTCGCGTGTTTGAATCCATGCTGTGGCAAAACAAAATTCTTGTTCACCCTTTTTCTATGGATCTCCAAAAAGTGAACTTTTACATTTTCTGAGTCTGGAGGAATTCAAGGGGAGTTTTCAGGGGAGTGCGTTCTCTCTGCCATCTCCTCCCTGTGTGTGCGTTGCTGCATGCAGCAGCTGCGTGTGTGTGTAAACTGCCCCTCCCCCTCGCAAGCAGGCAGGGGAGAGAGAGATCTGTCGTCTCGATTTACACCTGCTATGACTCCGGGGGTACTTCCATTCGCTTCGTCTTGATCTGTTTATGTTATTTCATGTCTCGTTTGTCCATTGTGATGGTGGTAAAGCCAGGGAAATGTCCCGGAGATATACTGAGAAATCTTTGTAACAGCATTTTCCTGCGATCACAGCTGTTCACAGCTACGAGGCTGGGACCGCTTCCATTCGCTTCGTCTTGATCTGTAGATGTTATTTCATGTCTCATTTGTTCATTTTGATGGAGAAAAAGTTGTACATTTAGTGAATTCAGAGTGTCTAAGATGCACAAGCAGGCATGTTTGAGTACTCAGGTCCAGTGGCTCACTGCGTTAACGCTCGCCCCTGGATGCGGTTGGTCGCGTGTTCAAATCCATGCTGTGGCATACTTTTTTTCATTTTCACCCTTTTTCTATGGATCTCCAAAAGGTGAACTTTTACATTTTCTGAGTCTGGAGGAATTCAAGGGGAGTTTTCAGGGGAGTGCGTTCTCTCTGCCATCTCCTCCCTGTGTGTGCGTTGCTGCATGCAGCAGCTGCGTGTGTGTGTAAACTGCCCCTCCCCCTCGCAAGCAGGCGGGGGAGAGAGAGATCTTTCGTCTCGATTTACACATGCTATGACTCCGGGGGTACTTCCATTCGCTTCGTCTTGATCTGTTGATGTTATTTCATGTCTCGTTTGTCCATTGTGACGGTGGTAAAGCCAGGGAAATGTCCCGGAGATATACTGAGAAATCTTTGTAACAGCATTTTCCTGCGATCACAGCTGTTCACAGCTACGAGGCTGGGACCGCTTCTATTCGCTTCGTCTTGATCTGTAGATGTTATTTCATGTCTCATTTGTTCATTTTGATGGAGAAAAAGTTGTACATTTAGTGAATTCAGAGTGTCTAAGCTGCACAAGTAGGCATGTTTGAGTACTCAGGTCCAGTGGCTCACTGCGTTAACGCTCGCACCTGGATGCGGTTGGTCGCGTGTTTGAATCCATGCTGTGGCAAAACAAAATTCTTGTTCACCCTTTTTCTATGGATCTCCAAAAAGTTAACTTTTACATTTTCTGAGTCTGGAGGAATTCAAGGGGAGTTTTCAGGGGAGTGCGTTCTCTCTGCCATCTCCTCCCTGTGTGTGCGTTGCTGCATGCAGCAGCTGCGTGTGTGTGTAAACTGCCCCTCCCCCTCGCAAGCAGGCGGGGAGAGAGAGATCTTTCGTCTCGATTTACACATGCTATGACTCCGGGGGTACTTCCATTCACTTCGTCTTGATCTGTTGATGTTATTTCATGTCTCGTTTGTCCATTGTGACGGTGGTAAAGCCAGGGAAATGTCCCGGAGATATACTGAGAAATCTTTGTAACAGCATTTTCCTGCGATCACAGCTGTTCACAGCTAAGAGGCTGGGACCGCTTCCATTCGCTTCGTCTTGATCTGTAGATGTTATTTCATGTCTCATTTGTTCATTTTGATGGAGAAAAAGTTGTACATTTAGTGAATTCAGAGTTTCTAAGCTGCACAAGCAGGCATGTTTGAGGACTCAGGTCCAGTGGCTCACTGCGTTAACGCTCTCCCCTGGATGCGGTTGGTCGCGTGTTCGAATCCATGCTGTGGGATAAAAAAAATTATTTTCACCCTTTTTGTATGGATTTCCAAAAAGTGAACTTTTACATTTTCTGAGTCTGGAGGAATTCAAGGGGAGTTTTCAGGGGAGTGCGTTCTCTCTGCCATCTCCTCCCTGTGTGTGCGTTGCTGCATGCAGCAGCTGCGTGTGTGTGTGTAAACTGCCCCTCCCCCTCGCAAGCAGGCGGGGAGAGAGAGATCTTTCGTCTCGATTTACACATGCTATGACTCCGGGGGTACTTCCATTCGCTTTGTCTTGATCTGTTGATGTTATTTAATGTCTCGTTTGTCCATTGCGACGGTGGTAAAGCCAGGGAAAAGTTCCGGAGATATACTGAGAAATCTTTGTAACAGCATTTTCCTGCAATCACAGCTGTTCACAGCTACGAGGCTGGGACCGCTTCCATTCGCTTCGTCTTGATCTGTAGATGTTATTTCATGTCTCATTTGTTCATTTTGATGGAGAAAAAGTTGTACATTTAGTGAATTCAGAGTGTCTAAGCTGCACAAGCAGGCATGTTTGAGTACTCAGGTCCAGTGGCTCACTGCGTTAATGCTCGCCCCTGGATGCGGTTGGTCGCGTGTTCGAATCCATGCTGTGGCATACTTTTTTTCATTTTCACCCTTTTTCTATGGATCTCCAAAAAGTGAACTTTTACATTTTCTGAGTCTGGAGGAATTCAAGGGGAGTTTTCAGGGGATTGCGTTCTCTCTGCCATCTCCTCCCTGTGTGTGCGTTGCTGCATGCAACAGCTGCGTGTGTGTGTAAACTGCCCCTCCCCCTCGCAAGCAGGCGGGGGAGAGAGAGATCTTTCGTCTCGATTTACACATGCTATGAAACCGGGGGTACTTCCATTCGCTTCGTCTTGATCTGTTTATGTTATTTCATGTCTCGTTTGTCCATTGTGATGGTGGTAAAGCCAGGGAAATGTCCCGGAGATATACTGAGAAATCTTTGTAACAGCATTTTCCTGCGATTACAGCTGTTCACAGCTACGAGGCTGGGACCGCTTCCATTCGCTTCGTCTTGATCTGTAGATGTTATTTCATGTCTCATTTGTTCATTTTGATGGAGAAAAAGTTGTACATTTAGTGAATTCAGAGTGTCTAAGCTGCACAAGCAGGCATGTTAGAGTATTCAGGTCCAGTGGCTCACTGCGTTAACGCTCGCCCCTGGATGCGGTTGGTCATGTGTTCGAATCCATGCTGTGGCATACTTTTTTTCATTTTCACCCTTTTTCTATGGATCTCCAAAAAGTGAACTTTTACATTTTCTGAGTCTGGAGGAATTCAAGGGGAGTTTTCAGGGGAGTGCGTTCTCTCTGCCATCTCCTCACTGTGTGTGCGTTGCTGCATGCAGCAGCTGCGTGTGTGTGTAAACTGCCCCTCCCCCTCGCAAGCAGGCGGGGGAGAGAGAGATCTGTCGTCTCGATTTACACATGCTATGACTCCGGGGGTACTTCCATTCGCTTCGTCTTGATCTGTTTATGTTATTTCATGTCTCGTTTGTCCATTGTGATGGTGGTAAAGCCAGGGAAATGTCCCGGAGATATACTGAGAAATCTTTGTAACAGCATTTTCCTGCGATCACAGCTGTTCACAGCTACGAGGCTGGGACCGCTTCCATTCGCTTCGTCTTGATCTGTAGATGTTATTTCATGTCTCATTTGTTCATTTTGATGGAGAAAAAGTTGTACATTTAGTGAATTCAGAGTGTCTAAGATGCACAAGCAGGCATGTTTGAGTACTCAGGTCCAGTGGCTCACTGCGTTAACGCTCGCCCCTGGATGCGGTTGGTCGCGTGTTCAAATCCATGCTGTGGCATACTTTTTTTCATTTTCACCCTTTTTCTATGGATCTCCAAAAGGTGAACTTTTACATTTTCTGAGTCTGGAGGAATTCAAGGGGAGTTTTCAGGGGAGTGCGTTCTCTCTGCCATCTCCTCCCTGTGTGTGCGTTGCTGCATGCAGCAGCTGCGTGTGTGTGTAAACTGCCCCTCCCCCTCGCAAGCAGGCGGGGGAGAGAGAGATCTTTCGTCTCGATTTACACATGCTATGACTCCGGGGGTACTTCCATTCGCTTCGTCTTGATCTGTTGATGTTATTTCATGTCTCGTTTGTCCATTGTGACGGTGGTAAAGCCAGGGAAAAGTCCCGGAGATATACTGAGAAATCTTTGTAACAGCATTTTCCTGCGATCACAGCTGTTCACAGCTACGAGGCTGGGACCGCTTCTATTCGCTTCGTCTTGATCTGTAGATGTTATTTCATGTCTCATTTGTTCATTTTGATGGAGAAAAAGTTGTACATTTAGTGAATTCAGAGTGTCTAAGCTGCACAAGTAGGCATGTTTGAGTACTCAGGTCCAGTGGCTCACTGCGTTAACGCTCGCACCTGGATGCGGTTGGTCGCGTGTTTGAATCCATGCTGTGGCAAAACAAAATTCTTGTTCACCCTTTTTCTATGGATCTCCAAAAAGTTAACTTTTACATTTTCTGAGTCTGGAGGAATTCAAGGGGAGTTTTCAGGGGAGTGCGTTCTCTCTGCCATCTCCTCCCTGTGTGTGCGTTGCTGCATGCAGCAGCTGTGTGTGTGTGTGTAAACTGCCCCTCCCCCTCGCAAGCAGGCGGGGAGAGAGAGATCTTTCGTCTCGATTTACACATGCTATGACTCCGGGGGTACTTCCATTCGCTTTGTCTTGATCTGTTGATGTTATTTAATGTCTCGTTTGTCCATTGCGACGGTGGTAAAGCCAGGGAAAAGTTCCGGAGATATACTGAGAAATCTTTGTAACAGCATTTTCCTGCAATCACAGCTGTTCACAGCTACGAGGCTGGGACCGCTTCCATTCGCTTCGTCTTGATCTGTAGATGTTATTTCATGTCTCATTTGTTCATTTTGATGGAGAAAAAGTTGTACATTTAGTGAATTCAGAGTGTCTAAGCTGCACAAGCAGGCATGTTTGAGTACTCAGGTCCAGTGGCTCACTGCGTTAATGCTCGCCCCTGGATGCGGTTGGTCGCGTGTTCGAATCCATGCTGTGGCATACTTTTTTTCATTTTCACCCTTTTTCTATGGATCTCCAAAAAGTGAACTTTTACATTTTCTGAGTCTGGAGGAATTCAAGGGGAGTTTTCAGGGGATTGCGTTCTCTCTGCCATCTCCTCCCTGTGTGTGCGTTGCTGCATGCAACAGCTGCGTGTGTGTGTAAACTGCCCCTCCCCCTCGCAAGCAGGCGGGGGAGAGAGAGATCTTTCGTCTCGATTTACACATGCTATGAAACCGGGGGTACTTCCATTCGCTTCGTCTTGATCTGTTTATGTTATTTCATGTCTCGTTTGTCCATTGTGATGGTGGTAAAGCCAGGGAAATGTCCCGGAGATATACTGAGAAATCTTTGTAACAGCATTTTCCTGCGATTACAGCTGTTCACAGCTACGAGGCTGGGACCGCTTCCATTCGCTTCGTCTTGATCTGTAGATGTTATTTCATGTCTCATTTGTTCATTTTGATGGAGAAAAAGTTGTACATTTAGTGAATTCAGAGTGTCTAAGCTGCACAAGCAGGCATGTTAGAGTATTCAGGTCCATTGGCTCACTGCGTTAACGCTCGCCCCTGGATGCGGTTGGTCATGTGTTCGAATCCATGCTGTGGCATACTTTTTTTCATTTTCACCCTTTTTCTATGGATCTCCAAAAAGTGAACTTTTACATTTTCTGAGTCTGGAGGAATTCAAGGGGAGTTTTCAGAGGAGTGCGTTCTCTCTGCCATCTCCTCCCTGTGTGTGCGTTGTTGCATGCAGCAGCTGCGTGTGTGTGTAAACTGCCCCTCCCCCTCGCAAGCAGGCGGGGGAGAGAGAGATCTTTCGTCTCGATTTACACATGCTATGACTCCGGGGGTACTTCCATTCGCTTTGTCTTGATCTGTTGATGTTATTTCATGTCTGGTTTGTCCATTGTGACGGTGGTAAAGCCAGGGAAATGTCCCGGAGATATACTGAGAAAACTTTGAAACAGCATTTTCCTGCGATCACAGCTGTTCACAGCTACGAGGCTGGGACCGCTTCCATTCGCTTCGTCTTGATCTGTTGATGTTATTTCATGTCTCATTTGTTCATTTTGATGGAGAAAAAAGTTGTACATTTAGTGAATTCAGAGTGTCTAAGCTGCACAAGTAGGCATGTTTGAGTACTCAGGTCCAGTGGCTCACTGCGTTAACGCTCGCCCCTGGATGCGGTTGGTCGCGTGTTCGAATCCATGCTGTGGCAAAAGAAAAATCATTTTCACCCTTTTTCTATGGATCTCCAAAAAGTGAACTTTTACATTTTCTGAGTCTGGAGGAATTCAAGGGGAGTTTTCAGGGGAGTGCGTTCTCTCTAACCAATGAGCTAACTGAAACTAACCAATGAGCTAACTGAAGCTAACCAATGAGCTAACTGATGCTAACCAATGAGCTAACCCAGGCTAACCAATGAGCTAGCCCAGGCTAACCAATGAGCTAACTGAAGCTAACCAATGAGCTAACCGAGGCTAACCAATGAGCTAACTGAGGCTAACCAATGAGCTAACTGATGCTAACCAATGAGCTAACCGAGGCTAACCAATGAGCTAACTGAATCTAACCAGGGCTAAACAATGAGCTAACCGAGGAATGAGCTAACACAGGCTAACCAATGAGCTAACCGAGGCTAACCAATGAGCTAACTGAAGCTAACCAATGAGCTAACCCAGGCTAACCAATGAGCTAACCGAGGCTAACCAATGAGCTAACTGAAGCTAACCAATGAGCTAACCCAGGCTAACCAATGAGCTAACCCAGGCTAACCAATGAGCTAACCCAGGCTAACCAATGAGCTAACTGAAGCTAACCAATGAGCTAACGCAGGCTAACCATTGAGCTAACCAAGGCTAACCAATGAGCTAACTGAAGCTAACCAATGAGCTAACCCAGGCTAACCAATGAGCTAACTGAGGCTAACCAATGAGCTAACCCAGGCTAACCAATGAGCTAACTGAAGCTAACCAATGAGCTAACTGAGGAATGAGCTAACCCAGGCTAACCAATGAGCTAACTGAGGAATGAGCTAACCCAGGCTAACCAATGAGCTAACTGATGCTAACCAATGAGCTAACCCAGGCTAACCAATGAGCTAACCGAGGCTAACCAATGAGCTAACTGAAGCTAACCAATGAGCTAACCCAGGCTAACCAATGAGCTAACCCAGGCTGACCAATGAGCTAGCCCAGGCTAACCAATGAGCTAACTGAATCTAACCAATGAGCTAACCGAGGCTAACCAATGAGCTAACTGAGGCTAATCAATGAGCTAACTGATGCTAACCAATGAGCTAACTGAGGCTAACCAATGAGCTAACTGAAGCTAACCCAGGCTAACCAATGAGCTAACCGAGGAATGAGCTAACCCAGGCTAACCAATGAGCTAACCGAGGCTAACCAATGAGCTAACTGAAGCTAACCAATGAGCTAACCCAGGCTAACCAATGAGCTAACCATGGCTAACCAATGAGCTAACCGAGGCTAACAAATGAGCTAACTGAGGCTAACCAATGAACTAACTGATGCTAACCAATGAGCTAACCGAGGCTAACCAATGAGCTAACCGAGGCTAACCAATGAGCTAACTGAAGCTAACCAATGAGCTTACCCAGGCTAATCAATGAGCTAACCCAGGCTAACCAATGAGCTAGCCCAGGCTAACCAATGAGCTAACTGCATCTAACCAATGAGCTAACCGAGGCTAACCAATGAGCTAACTGAGGCTAACCAATGAGCTAACTGATGCTAACCAATGAGCTAACCGAGGCTAACCAATGAGCTAACTGAAGCTAACCCAGGCTAACCAATGAGCTAACCGAGGCTAACCAATGAGCTAATTGAAGCAAACCAATGAGCTAACCCAGGCTAACCAATGAGCTAACCCAGGCTAACCAATGAGCTAACCGAGGCTAACCATTGAGCTAACTGAGGCTAACCAATGAGCTAACCCAGGCTAACCAATGAGCTAACCCAGGCTAACCAATGAGCTAACCCAGGCTAACCAATGAGCTAACTGAAGCTAACCAATGAGCTAACGCAGGCTAACCATTGAGCTAACCGAGGCTAACCAATGAGCTAACTGAAGCTAACCAATGAGCTAACCCAGGCTAACCAATGAGCTAACTGAGGCTAACCAATGAGCTAACCCAGGCTAACCAATGAGCTAACTGAAGCTAACCGATGAGCTAACTGAGGAATGAGCTAACCCAGGCTAACCAATGAGCTAACTGAGGCTAACCAAAGAGCTAACTGATGCTAACCAGAGAGCTAACTGATGCTAACCAATGAGCTAACCAAGGCTAACCAATGAGCCAACCAAAGCTAACCAATGAGCTAACCCAGGCTAACCAATGAGCTAACCCAGGCTAACCAATGAGCTAACTGAGGCTAAACAATGAGCTAACTGATGCTAACCAATGAGCTAACTGAAGCTAACCCAGGCTAACCCAGGCTAACCAATGAGCTAACTGAAGCTAACAATGAGCTAACTGAGGCTAACCAATGAGCTAACTGATAATAACCAATGAGCTAACCGAGGCTAACCAATGAGCTAACTGAAGCTAACCAATGAGCTAACCCAGGCTAACCGAGGAATGAGCTAACCCAGGCTAACCAATGAGCTAACCGAGGCTAACCAATGAGCTAACTGAAGCTAACCAATGAGCTAACTGAAGCTAACCAATGAGCTAACCAAGGCTAACCAATGAGCTAACTGATGCTAACCAATGAGCTAACTGAGGCTAACCGATGAGCTAACTGATGCTAACCAATGAGCTAATCCAGGCTAACCAATGAGCTAACCCAGGCTAGCCAATGAGCTAACCGAGGAATGAGCTAACACAGGCTAACCAATGAGCTAACCAAGGCTAACCAATGAGCTAACTGGAGCTAACCAATGAGCTAACTGAAGCTAACCAATGAGCTAACCGAGGCTAACCAATGAGCTAACTGATGCTAACCAATGAGCTAAGTGAGGCTAACCAATGAGCTAACTGATGCTAACCAATGAGCTAACCCAGGCTAACCAATGAGCTAACCGAGGCTAACCAATGAGCTAACTGAAGCTAACCAATGAGCTAACTGAAGCTAAACAATGAGCTAACTGATGCTAACCAATGAGCTGACCGAGGCTAACCAATGAGCTAACTGAAGCTAACCAATGAGCTAATCCAGGCTAATCAATGAACTAACTGAAGCTAACCAATGAGCTAGCCCAGGCTAATCAATGAACTAACTGAAGCTAACCAATGAGCTAACCAAGGCTAACCAATGAGCTAACCGAGTAACGAGCTAACCCAGGCAAACCAATGAGCTAACCGAGGCTAACCAATGAGCTAACTGAGGCTAACCAATGAGCTAACTGATGCTAACCAATGAGCTAACCCAGGCTAACCAATGAGCTAACCGAGGCTAACCAATGAGCTAAATGAAGCTAACCAATGAGCTAACCCAGGCTAACCAATGAGCTAACCCAGGCTAACCAATGAGCTAGCCCAGGCTAACCAATGAGCTAACTGAATCTAACCAATGAGCTAACCGAGGCTAACTAATGAGCTAACTGAGGCTAATCAATGAGCTAACTGATGCTAACCAATGAGCTAACTGAGGCTAACCAATGAGCTAACTGAAGCTAACCCAGGCTAACCAATGAGCTAACCGAGGAATGAGCTAACCCAGGCTAACCAATGAGCTAACCGAGGCTAACCAATGAGCTAACTGAAGCTAACCAATGAGCTAACTGAAGCTAACCAATGAGCTAACTGATGCTAACCAATGAGCTAACCCAGGCTAACCAATGAGCTAGCCCAGGCTAACCAATGAGCTAACTGAAGCTAACCAATGAGCTAACCGAGGCTAACCAATGAGCTAACTGAGGCTAACCAATGAGCTAACTGATGCTAACCAATGAGCTTACCGAGGCTAACCAATGAGCTAACTGAAGCTAACCAGGGCTAACCAATGAGCTAACCGAGGCTAACCAATGAGCTAACTGAAGCTAACCAATGAGCTAACCCAGGCTAACCAATGAGCTAACTGAGGCTAACCAATGAGCTAACCGAGGCTAACGATTTACACATGCTATGACTCCGGGGGTACTTCCATTCGCTTCGTCTTGATCTGTTGATGTTATTTCATGTCTCGTTTGTCCATTGTGACGGTGGTAAAGCCAGAGAAATGTCCCGGTGATATACTGAGAAATCTTTGGAACAGCATTTTCCTGCGATCACAGCTGTTCACAGCTACGAGGCTGGGACTGCTTCCATTCGCTTCGTCTTGATCTGTAGATGTTATTTCATGTCTCATTTGTTCATTTTGATGGAGAAAAAGTTGTACATTTAGTGAATTCAGAGTGTCTAAACTGCACAAGCAGGCATGTTTGAGTACTCAGGTCCAGTGGCTCACTGCGTTAACGCTCGCCCCTGGATGCGGTTGGTCGCGTGTTCGAATCCATGCTGTGGCATACTTTTTTTCATTTTCACCCTTTGGATCTCCAAAAAGTGAACTTTTACATTTTCTGAGTCTGGAGGAATTCAAGGGGAGTTTTCAGGGGAGTGCGTTCTCTCTGCCATCTCCTCCCTGTGTGTGCGTTGCTGCATGCAGCAGCTGCGTGTGTGTGTAAACTGCCCCTCCCCCTCGCAAGCAGGCGGGGGAGAGAGAGATCTTTCGTCTCGATTTACACATGCTATGACTCCGGGGGTACTTCCATTCGCTTCGTCTTGATCTGTTGATGTTATTTCATGTCTCGTTTGTCCATTGTGACGGTGGTAAAGCCAGGGAAATGTCCCGGAGATATACTGAGAAATCTTTGTAACAGCATTTTCCTGCGATCACAGTTGTTCACAGCTACGAGGCTGGGACCACTTCCATTCGCTTCGTCTTGATCTGTAGATGTTATTTCATGTCTCATTTGTTCATTTTGATGTAAAAAAAGTTGTACATTTAGTGAATTCAGAGTGTCTAAGATGCACAAGCAGGCATGTTTGAGTACTCAGGTCCAGTGGCTCACTGCGTTAACGCTCGCCCCTGGATGCGGTTGGTCGCGTGTTCAAATCCATGCTGTGGCATACTTTTTTTCATTTTCACCCTTTTTCTATGGATCTCCAAAAAGTGAACTAATACATTTTCTGAGTCTGGAGGAATTCAAGGGGAGTTTTCAGGGGAGTGCGTTCTCTCTGCCATCTCCTCCCTGTGTGTGCGTTGCTGCATGCAGCAGCTGCGTGTGTGTGTAAACTGCCCCTCCCCCTCGCAAGCAGGCGGGGGAGAGAGAGATCTTTCGTCTCGATTTACACATGCTATGACTCCGGGGGTACTTCCATTCGCTTCGTCTTGATCTGTTGATGTTATTTCATGTCTCGTTTGTCCATTGTGACGGTGGTAAAGCCAGGGAAATGTCCCGGAGATATACTGAGAAATCTTTGTAACAGCATTTTCCTGCGATCACAGTTGTTCACAGCTACGAGGCTGGGACCACTTCCATTCGCTTCGTCTTGATCTGTAGATGTTATTTCATGTCTCATTTGTTCATTTTGATGTAAAAAAAGTTGTACATTTAGTGAATTCAGAGTGTCTAAGATGCACAAGCAGGCATGTTTGAGTACTCAGGTCCAGTGGCTCACTGCGTTAACGCTCGCCCCTGGATGCGGTTGGTCGCGTGTTCAAATCCATGCTGTGGCAAAACAAAATTCATGTTCACCCTTTTTCTATGGATCTCCAAAAAGTGAACTTTTACATTTTCTGAGTCTGGAGGAATTCAAGGGGAGTTTTCAGGGGAGTGCGTTCTCTCTGCCATCTCCTCCCTGTGTGTGCGTTGCTGCATGCACATCTGTAGATGTTATTTCATGTCTCATTTGTTCATTTTGATGGAGAAAAAGTTGTACATTCAGTGAATTCAGAGTGTCTAAGCTGCACAAGCAGGCATGTTTGAGTACTCAGGTCCAGTGGCTCACTGCGTTAACGCTCGCCCCTGGATGCGGTTGGTCGCGTGTTCGAATCCATGCTGTGGCAAAACGAAATTCATGTTCACCCTTTTTCTATGGATCTCCAAAAAGTGAACTTTTACATTTTCTGAGTCTGGAGGAATTCAAGGGGAGTTTTCAGGGGAGTGCGTTCTCTCTGCCATCTCCTCCCTGTGTGTGCGTTGCTGCATGCAGCAGCTGCGTGTGTGTGTAAACTGCCCCTCCCCCTCGCAAGCAGGCGGGGGAGTGAGAGATCTTTCGTCTCGATTTACACATGCTATGACTCCGGGGGTACCTCCATTCGCTTCGTCTTGATCTGTTTATGTTATTTCATGTCTCGTTTGTCCATTGTGACGGTGGTAAAGCCAGGGAAATGTCCCGGAGATATACTGAGAAATCTTTGTAACAGCATTTTCCTGCAATCACAGCTGTTCACAGCTACGAGGCTGGGACCGCTTCCATTCGCTTCGTCTTGATCTGTAGATGTTATTTCATGTCTCATTTGTTCATTTTGATTGAGAAAAAGTTGTACATTTAGTGAATTCAGAGTGTCTAAGATGCACAAGCAGGCATGTTTGAGTACTCAGGTCCAGTGGCTCACTGCGTTAACGCTCGCCCCTGGATGCGGTTGGTCGCGTGTTCAAATCCATGCTGTGGCATACTTTTTTTCATTTTCACCCTTTTTCTATGGATCTCCAAAAAGTGAACTTTTACATTTTCTGAGTCATGAGGAATTCAAGGGGAGTTTTCAGGGGAGTGCGTTCTCTCTGCCATCTCCTCCCTGTGTGTGCGTTGCTGCATGCAGCAGCTGCGTGTGTGTGTAAACTGCCCCTCCCCCTCACAAGCAGGCGGGGGAGAGAGAGATCTTTCGTCTCGATTTACACATGCTATGACTCTGGGGGTACTTCCATTCGCTTCGTCTTGATCTGTTGATGTTATTTCATGTCTCGTTTGTCCATTGTGACGGTGGTAAAGCCAGGGAAATGTCCCGGAGATATACTGAGAAATCTTTGAAACAGCATTTTCCTGCGATCACAGCTGTTCACAGCTACGAGGCTGGGACCGCTTCCATTCGCTTCGTCTTGATCTGTAGATGTTATTTCATGTATAATTTGTTCATTTTGATGGAGAAAAAGTTGTACATTTAGTGAATTCAGAGTGTCTAAGCTGCACAAGCAGGCATGTTTGAGTACTCAGGTCCAGTGGCTCACTGCGTTAACGCTCGCCCCTGGATGCGGTTGGTCGCGTGTTCAAATCCATGCTGTGGCATACTTTTTTTCATTTTCACCATTTTTCTATGGATCTCCAAAAAGTGAACTTTTACATTTTCTGAGTCTGGAGGAATTCAAGGGGAGTTTTCAGGGGAGTGCGTTCTCTCTGCCATCTCCTCCCTGTGTGTGCGTTGCTGCATGCAGCAGCTGCGTGTGTGTGTAAACTGCCCCTCCCCCTCGCAAGCAGGCGGGGGAGAGAGAGATCTTTCGTCTCGATTTACACATGCTATGACTCCGGGGGTACTTCCATTCGCTTCGTCTTGATCTGTTGATGTTATTTCATGTCTCGTTTGTCCATTGTGACGGTGGTAAAGCCAGGGAAATGTCCCGGAGATATACTGAGAAATCTTTGTAACAGCATTTTCCTGCGATCACAGTTGTTCACAGCTACGAGGCTGGGACCACTTCCATTCGCTTCGTCTTGATCTGTAGATGTTATTTCATGTCTCATTTGTTCATTTTGATGTAAAAAAAGTTGTACATTTAGTGAATTCAGAGTGTCTAAGATGCAAAAGCAGGCATGTTTGAGTACTCAGGTCCAGTGGCTCACTGCGTTAACGCTCGCCCCTGGATGCGGTTGGTCGCGTGTTCGAATCCATGCTGTGGCAAAACAAAATTCATGTTCACCCTTTTTCTATGGATCTCCAAAAAGTGAACTTTTACATTTTCTGAGTCTGGAGGAATTCAAGGGGAGTTTTCAGGGGATTGCGTTCTCTCTGCCATCTCCTCCCTGTGTGTGCGTTGCTGCATGCACATCTGTAGATGTTATTTCATGTCTCATTTGTTCATTTTGATGGAGAAAAAGTTGTACATTTAGTGAATTCAGAGTTTCTAAGCTGCACAAGTAGGCATGTTTGAGTACTCAGGTCCAGTGGCTCACTGCGTTAACGCTCTCCCCTTGATGCGGATGGTCGTGTGTTCGAATCCATGCTGTGGCAAAAAAAAAATCATTTTCACCCTTTTTCTATTGATCTCCAAAAAGTGAAGTTTTACATTTTCTGAGTCTGGAGGAATTCAAGGGGAGTTTTCAGGGGAGTGCGTTCTCTCTGCCATCTCCTCCCTGTGTGTGCGTTGCTGCATGCAGCAGCTGCGTGTGTGTGTAAACTGCCCCTCCCCCTCGCAAGCAGGCGGGGGAGAGAGAGATCTTTCGTCTCGATTTACACATGCTATGACTCCGGGGGTACTTCCATTCGCTTCGTCTTGATCTGTTGATGTTATTTCATGTCTCGTTTGTCCATTGTGACGGTGGTAAAGCCAGGGAAAAGTCCCGGAGATATACTGAGAAATCTTTGGAACAGCATTTTCCTGCGATCACAGCTGTTCACAGCTACGAGGCTGGGACCGCTTCCATTCACTTCGTCTTGATCTGTAGATGTTATTTCATGTCTCATTTGTTCTTTTTGATGGAGAAAAAGTTGTACATTTAGTGAATTCAGAGTGTCTAAGCTGCACAAGCAGGCATGTTTGAGTACTCAGGTCCAGTGGCTCACTGCGTTAACGCTCGCCCCTGGTCGCGTGTTCGAATCCATGCTGTGGCAAAAAAATAATCATTTTCACCCTTTTTCTATGGATCTCCAAAAAGTGAACTTTTACATTTTCTGAGTCTGGAGGAATTCAAGGGGAGTTTTCAGGGGAGTGCGTTCTCTCTGCCATCTCCTCCCTGTGTGTGCGTTGCTGCATGCAGCAGCTGCGTGTGTGTGTAAACTGCCCCTCCCCCTCGCAAGCAGGCGGGGGAGAGAGAGATCTGTCGTCTCGATTTACACATGCTATGACTCCGGGGGTACTTCCATTCGCTTCGTCTTGATCTGTTGATGTTATTTCATGTCTCGTTTGTCCATTGTGACGGTGGTAAAGCCAGGGAAAAGTCCCGGAGATATTCTGAGAAATCTTTGTAACAGCATTTTCCTGCAATCACAGCTGTTCACAGCTACGAGGCTGGGACCGCTTCCATTCGCTTCGTCTTGATCTGTTGATGTTATTTCATGTCTCATTTGTTCATTTTGATTGAGAAAAAGTTGTACATTTAGTGAATTCAGAGTGTCTAAGCTGCACAAGTAGGCATGTTTGAGTACTCAGGTCCAGTGGCTCACTGCGTTAACGCTCGCCCCTGGATGCGGTTGGTCGCGTGTTCAAATCCATGCTGTGGCATACTTTTTTTCATTTTCACCCTTTTTCTATGGATCTCCAAAAAGTGAACTTTTACATTTTCTGAGTCTGGAGGAATTCAAGGGGAGTTTTCAGGGGAGTGCATTCTCTCTGCCATCTCCTCCCTGTGTGTGCGTTGCTGCATGCAGCAGCTGCGTGTGTGTGTAAACTGCCCCTCCCCCTCGCAAGCAGGCGGGGGAGAGAGAGATCTGTCGTCTCGATTTACACATGCTATGACTCTTGGGTACTTCCATTCGCTTCGTCTTGATCTGTTGATGTTATTTCATGTCTCGTTTGTCCATTGTGACGGTGGTAAAGCCAGGGAAAAGTCCCGGAGATATACTGAGAAATCTTTGTAACAGCATTTTCCTGCAATCACAGCTGTTCACAGCTACGAGGCTGGGACCGCTTCCATTCACTTCGTCTTGATCTGTAGATGTTATTTCATGTCTCATTTGTTCTTTTTGATGGAGAAAAAGTTGTACATTTAGTGAATTCAGAGTGTCTAAGCTGCACAAGCAGGCATGTTTGAGTACTCAGGTCCAGTGGCTCACTGCGTTAACGCTCGCCCCTGGTCGCGTGTTCGAATCCATGCTGTGGCAAAAAAATAATAATTTTCACCCTTTTTCTATGGATCTCCAAAAAGTGAACTTTTACATTTTCTGAGTCTGGAGGAATTCAAGGGGAGTTTTCAGGGGAGTGCGTTCTCTCTGCCATCTCCTCCCTGTGTGTGCGTTGCTGCATGCAGCAGCTGCGTGTGTGTGTAAACTGCCCCTCCCCCTCGCAAGCAGGCGGGAGAGAGAGAGATCTGTCGTCTCGATTTACACATGCTATGACTCCGGGGGTACTTCCATTTGCTTCGTCTTGATCTGTTGATGTTATTTCATGTCTCGTTTGTCCATTGTGATGGTGGTAAAGCCAGGGAAAAGTCCCGGAGATATTCTGAGAAATCTTTGAAACAGCATTTTCCTGCAATCACAGCTGTTCACAGCTACGAGGCTGGGACCGCTTCCATTCGCTTCGTCTTGATCTGTAGATGTTATTTCATGTCTCATTTGTTCATTTTGATTGAGAAAAAGTTGTACATTTAGTGAATTCAGAGTGTCTAAGATGCACAAGCAGGCATGTTTGAGTACTCAGGCCCAGTGGCTCACTGCGTTAACGCTCGCCCCTGGATGCGGTTGGTCTCGTGTTCGAATCCATGCTGTGGCATACTTTTTTTCATTTTCACCCTTTTTCTATGGATCTCCAAAAAGTGAACTTTTACATTTTCTGAGTCTGGAGGAATTCAAGGGGAGTTTTCAGGGGAGTGCGTTCTCTCTGCCATCTCCTCCCTGTGTGTGCGTTGCTGCATGCAGCAGCTGCGTGTGTGTGTAAACTGCCCCTCCCCCTCGCAAGCAGGCGGGGGAGAGAGAGATCTTTCGTCTCGATTTACACATGCTATGACTCCGGGGGTTCTTCCATTCGCTTCGTCTTGATCTGTTGATGTTATGTCATGTCTCGTTTGTCCATTGTGACGGTGGTAAAGCCAGGGAAAAGTCCCGGAGATATACTGAGAAATCTTTGTAACAGCATTTTCCTGCAATCACAGCTGTTCAAAGCTACGAGGCTGGGACCGCTTCCATTCGCTTCGTCTTGATCTGTAGATGTTATTTCATGTCTCATTTGTTCATTTTGATGGAGAAAAAGTTGTACATTTAGTGAATTCAGAGTGTCTAAGCTGCACAAGCAGGCATGTTTGAGTACTCAGGTCCAGTGGCTCACTGCGTTAACGCTCGCCCCTGGATGCGGTTGGTCTCGTGTTCGAATCCATGCTGTGGCATACTTTTTTTCATTTTCACCCTTTTTCTATGGATCTCCAAGAAGTGAACTTTTACATTTTCTGAGTCTGGAGGAATTCAAGGGGAGTTTTCAGGGGAGTGCGTTCTCTCTGCCATCTCCTCCCTGTGTGTGCGTTGCTGCATGCAGCAGCTGCGTGTGTGTGTAAACTGCCCCTCCCCCTCGCAAGCAGGCGGGGGAGAGAGAGATCTTTCGTCTCGATTTACACATGCTATGACTCCGGGGGTACTTCCATTCGCTTCGTCTTGATCTGTTGATGTTATTTCATGTCTCGTTTGTCCATTGTGACGGTGGTAAAGCCAGGGAAAAGTCCCGGAGATATACTGAGAAATCTTTGTAACAGCATTTTCCTGCAATCACAGCTGTTCACAGCTACGAGGCTGGGACCGCTTCCATTCGCTTCGTCTTGATCTGTAGATGTTATTTCATGTCTCATTTGTTCATTTTGATTGAGAAAAAGTTGTACATTTAGTGAATTCAGAGTGTCTAAGATGCACAAGCAGGCATGTTTGAGTACTCAGGTCCAGTGGCTCACTGCGTTAACGCTCGCCCCTGGATGCGGTTGGTCGCGTGTTCGAATCCATGCTGTGGCATACTTTTTTTCATTTTCACCCTTTTTCTATGGATCTCCAAGAAGTGAACTTTTACATTTTCTGAGTCTGGAGGAATTCAAGGGGAGTTTTCAGGGGAGTGCGTTCTCTCTGCCATCTCCTCCCTGTGTGTGCGTTGCTGCATGCAGCAGCTGCGTGTGTGTGTAAACTGCCCCTCCCCCTCGCAAGCAGGCGGGGGAGAGAGAGATCTTTCGTCTCGATTTACACATGCTATGACTCCGGGGGTACTTCCATTCGCTTCGTCTTGATCTGTTGATGTTATTTCATGTCTCGTTTGTCCATTGTGACGGTGGTAAAGCCAGGGAAAAGTCCCGGAGATATACTGAGAAATCTTTGTAACAGCATTTTCCTGCAATCACAGCTGTTCACAGCTACGAGGCTGGGACCGCTTCCATTCGCTTCGTCTTGATCTGTAGATGTTATTTCATGTCTCATTTGTTCATTTTGATTGAGAAAAAGTTGTACATTTAGTGAATTCAGAGTGTCTAAGATGCACAAGCAGGCATGTTTGAGTACTCAGGTCCAGTGGCTCACTGCGTTAACGCTCGCCCCTGGATGCGGTTGGTCGCGTGTTCGAATCCATGCTGTGGCAAAAAAAAAATCATTTTCACCCTTTTTCTATGGATCTCCAAGAAGTGAACTTTTACATTTTCTGAGTCTGGAGGAATTCAAGGGGAGTTTTCAGGGGAGTGCGTTCTCTCTGCCATCTCCTCCCTGTGTGTGCGTTGCTGCATGCAGCAGCTGCGTGTGTGTGTAAACTGCCCCTCCCCCTCGCAAGCAGGCGGGGGAGAGAGAGATATTTCGTCTCGATTTACACATGCTATGACTCCGGAGGTACTTCCATTCGCTTCGTCTTGATCTGTTGATGTTATTTCATGTCTCGTTTGTCCATTGTGACGGTGGTAAAGCCAGGGAAAAGTCCCGGAGATATACTGAGAAATCTTTGTAACAGCATTTTCCTGCAATCACAGCTGTTCACAGCTACGAGGCTGGGACCGCTTCCATTCGCTTCGTCTTGATCTGTAGATGTTATTTCATGTCTCATTTGTTCATTTTGATTGAGAAAAAGTTGTACATTTAGTGAATTCAGAGTGTCTAAGATGCACAAGCAGGCATGTTTGAGTACTCAGGTCCAGTGGCTCACTGCGTTAACGCTCGCCCCTGGATGCGGTTGGTCGCGTGTTCGAATCCATGCTGTGGCAAAAAAAAAATCATTTTCACCCTTTTTCTATGGATCTCCAAAAAGTGAACTTTTACATTTTCTGAGTCTGGAGGAATTCAAGGGGAGTTTTCAGGGGAGTGCGTTCTCTCTGCCATCTCCTCCCTGTGTGTGCGTTGCTGCATGCAGCAGCTGCGTGTGTGTGTAAACTGCCCCTCCCCCTCGCAAGCAGGCGGGGGAGAGAGAGATCTGTCGTCTCGATTTACACATGCTATGACTCCGGGGGTACTTCCATTCGCTTCGTCTTGATCTGTTGATGTTATTTCATGTCTCGTTTGTCCATTGTGACGGTGTTAAAGCCAGGGAAAAGTCCCGGAGATATACTGAGAAATCTTTGTAACAGCATTTTCCTGCAATCACAGCTGTTCACAGCTACGAGGCTGGGACCGCTTCCATTCGCTTCGTCTTGATCTGTAGATGTTATTTCATGTCTCATTTGTTCATTTTGATTGAGAAAAAGTTGTACATTTAGTGAATTCAGAGTGTCTAAGATGCACAAGCAGGCATGTTTGAGTACTCAGGTCCAGTGGCTCACTTCGTTAACGCTCGCCCCTGGATGCGGTTGGTCGCGTGTTCGAATCCATGCTGTGGCATACTTTTTTTCATTTTCACCCTTTTTCTATGGATCTCCAAAAAGTGAACTTTTACATTTTCTGAGTCTGGAGGAATTCAAGGGGAGTTTTCAGAGGAGTGCGTTCTCTCTGCCATCTCCTCCCTGTGTGTGCGTTGCTGCATGCAGCAGCTGCGTGTGTGTGTAAACTGCCCCACCCCTCTCTCTCCCCCTCGCAAGCAGGCGGGGGAGAGAGAGATCTTTCGTCTCGATTTACACATGCTATGACTCCGGGGGTACTTCCATTCGCTTCGTCTTGATCTGTTGATGTTATTTCATGTCTCGTTTGTCCATTGTGACGGTGGTAAAGCCAGGGAAATGTCCCGGAGATATACTGATAAATCTTTATAACAGCATTTTCCTGCGATCAAAGCTGTTCACAGCTACGAGGCTGGGACCACTTCCATTCGCTTCGTCTTGATCTGTAGATGTTATTTCATGTCTCATTTGTTCATTTTGATGGAGAAAAAGTTGTACATTTAGTGAATTCAGAGTGTCTAAGATGCACAAGCAGGCATGTTTGAGTACTCAGGTCCAGTGGCTCACTGCGTTAACGCTCGCCCCTGGATGCGGTTGGTCGCGTGTTCGAATCCATGCTGTGGCATACTTTTTTTCATTTTCACCCTTTTTCTATGGATCTCCAAAAAGTGAACTTTTACATTTTCTGAGTCTGGAGGAATTCAAGGGGAGTTTTCAGGGGAGTGCGTTCTCTCTGCCATCTCTTCCCTGTGTGTGCGTTGCTGCATGCAGCAGCTGCGTGTGTGTGTAAACTGCCCCACCCCCTCTCTCTCCCCCTCGCAAGCAGGCAGGGGAGAGAGAGATCTTTCGTCTCGATTTACACATGCTATGACTCCGGGGGTACTTCCATTCGCTTCGTCTTGATCTGTTGATGTTATTTCATGTCTCGTTTGTCCATTGTGACAGTGGTAAAGCCAGGGAAATGTCCCGGAGATATACTGAGAAATCTTTGTAACAGCATTTTCCTGCGATCACAGCTGTTCACAGCTACGAGGCTGGGACCGCTTCTATTCGCTTCGTCTTGATCTGTAGATGTTATTTCATGTCTGATTTGTTCATTTTGATGGAGAAAAAGTTGTACATTTAGTGAATTCAGAGTGTCTAAGATGCACAAGTAGGCGTGTTTGAGTACTCAGGTCCAGTGGCTCACTGCGTTAACGCTCGCCCCTGGATGCGGTTGGTCGCGTGTTCGAGTCCATGCTGTGGCATACTTTTTTTCATTTTCACCCTTTTTCTATGGATCTCCAAAAAGTCAACTTTGAGTTTTTCTGAGTCTGGAGGAATTCAAGAGGAGTTTTCAAGGGACTCTACCCGCCTTATGAGGCACTATTTTCGAATACTTTTTTCCATTTTCACCCTTTTTCTATGGATCTCCAAAAAGTGAACTTTTACATTTTCTGAGTCTGGAGGAATTCAAGGGGAGTTTTCAGGGGAGTGCGTTCTCTCTGCCATCTCCTCCCTGTGTGTGTGTTGCTGCATGCAGCAGCTGCGTGTGTGTGTAAACTGCCCCTCCCCTTCGCAAGCAGGCGGGGGAGAGAGAGATGTTTCGTCTCGATTTACACATGCTATGACTCCGGGGGTACTTCAATTCGCTTCGTCTTGATATGTTGATGTTATTTCATGTCTCGTTTGTCCATTGTGACGGTGGGAAAGCCAGGGAAATGTCCCGGAGATATACTGAGAAATCTTTGTAACAGCATTTTCCTGCGATCACAGCTGTTCACAGCTACGAGGCTGGGACCGCTTCCATTCGCTTCGTCTTGATCTGTAGATGTTATTTCATGTCTCATTTGTTCATTTTGATGGAGAAAAAGTTGTACATTTAGTGAATTCAGAGTTTCTAAGATGTAAAAGTAGGCATGTTTGAGTACTCAGGTCCAGTGGCTCACTGCGTTAACGCTCTCCCCTGGATCCATGCTGTGGGAAAAAAAAAATCATTTTCACCCTTTTTCTTTTTGGAGATCCATAGAAAAAGGGTGAAAATGATTTTTTTTTTGCCACAGCATGGATTCGAACACGCGACCAACCGCATCCAGGGGCGAGCGTTAATGCAGTGAGCAACTGGACCTGAGTTCTCAAACATGCCTACTTGTGCAGATTAGACACTCTGAATTCACTAAATGTACAACTTTTTCTCCATCAAAATGAACAAATGAGACATGAAATAACATCTACAGATCAAGACGAAGCGAATGAAAGTGGTCCCAGCCCCGTAGCTGTGAACAGCTGTGATCGCAGGAAAATGCTGTTTCAAAGATTTCTCAGTAGCCTATATCTCCGGGACATTTCCCTGGCTTTACCACCGTCACAATTGACAAACGAGACATGAAATAACATCAACAGATCAAGACGAAGCGAATGGAAGTACCCCCGGAGTCATAGCATGTGTAAATCGAGATGAAAGATCTCTCTCTCCCCCGCCTGCTTGCGAGGGGGAGGGGCAGTTTACACACACACGCAGCTGCTGCATGCAGCAACGCACACACAGGGAGGAGATGGCAGAGAGAACGCACTCCCCTGAAAACTCCCCTTGAATTCCTCCAGACTCAGAAAATGTAAAAGTTCACTTTTTGGAGATCCATAGAAAAAGGGTGAAAATGAAAAAAAGTATGCCACAGCATGGATTTGAACACGTGACCAACCGCATCCAGGGGCGAGCGTTAACGCAGTGAGCCACTGGACCTGAGTACTCAAACATGCCTACTTGTGCATCTTAGACACTCTGAATTCACTAAATGTACAACTTTTTCTCCATCAAAATGAACAAATTATACATGAAATAACATCTACAGATCAAGACGAAGCGAATGGAAGCGGTCCCAGCCTCGTAGCTGTGAACAGCTGTGATCGCAGGAAAATGCTGTTTCAAAGATTTCTCAGTCTATCTCCGGGACATTTCCCTGGCTTTACCACCGTCACAATGGACAAACGAGACATGAAATAACATCAACAGATCAAGACGAAGCGAATGGAAGTACCCCCGGAGTCATAGCATGTGTAAATCGAGACGAAAGATCTCTCTCCCCCCCGCCTGCTTGCAAGGGGGAGGGACAGTTTACACACACACGCAGCTGCTGCATGCAGCAACGCACACACAGGGAGGAGATGGCAGAGAGAACGCACTCCCCTGAAAACTCCCCTTGAATTCCTCCAGACTCAGAAAATGTAAAAGTTCACTTTTTGGAGATCCATAGAAAAAGGGTGAAAATGATTTTTTTTTTCCCACAGCATGGATTCGAACACGCAACCAACCGCATCCAGGGGAGAGCGTTAACGCAGTGAGCCACTGGACCTGAGTACTCAAACATGCCTACTTGTGCAGTGTAGAAACTCTGAATTCACTAAATGTACAACTTTTTCTCCATCAAAATGAACAAATGAGACATGAAATAACATCTACAGATCAAGACGAAGCGAATGGAAGCGGTCCCAGCCTCTTAGCTGTGAACAGCTGTGATCGCAGGAAAATGCTGTTACAAAGATTTCTCAGTATATCTCCGGGACATTTCCCTGGCTTTACCACCGTCACAATGGACAAACGAGACATGAAATAACATCAACAGATCAAGACGAAGCGAATGGAAGTACCCCCGGAGTCATAGCATGTGTAAATCGAGACGAAAGATCTCTCTCTCCCCCGCCTGCTTGCGAGGGGGAGGGGCAGTTTACACACACACGCAGCTGCTGCATGCAGCAACGCACACACAGGGAGGAGATGGCAGAGAGAACGCACTCCCCTGAAAACTCCCCTTGAATTCCTCCAGACTCAGAAAATGTAAAAGTTCACTTTTTGGAGATCCATAGAAAAAGGGTGAAAATGAAAAAAAGTATGCCACAGCATGGATTCGAACACGCGACCAACCGCATCCAGGGGCGAGCGTTAACGCAGTGAGCCACTGGACCTGAGTACTCAAACATGCCTGCTTGTGCATCTTAGACACTCTGAATTCACTAAATGTACAACTTTTTCTCCATCAAAATGAACAAATGAGACTTGAAATAACATCTACAGATCAAGACGAAGCGAATGGAAGTGGTCCCGGCCTCGTAGCTGTGAACAGCTTTGATCGCAGGAAAATGCTGTTATAAAGATTTATCAGTATATCTCCGGGATATTTCCCTGGCTTTACCACCGTCCAAATGGACAAACGAGACATGAAATAACATCAACAGATCAAGACGAAGCGAATGGAAGTACCCCCGGAGTCATAGCATGTGTAAATCGAGACGAAAGATCTCTCTCTCCCCCGCCTGCTTGCGAGGGGGAGGGGCAGTTTACACACACACGCAGCTGCTGCATGCAGCAACGCACACACAGGGAGGAGATGGCAGAGAGAACGCACTCCCCTGAAAACTCCCCTTGAATTCCTCCAGACTCAGAAAATGTAAAAGTTCACTTTTTGGAGATCCATAGAAAAAGGGTGAAAATGAAAAAAAGTATGCCACAGCATGGATTCGAACACGCGACCAACCGCATCCAGGGGCGAGCGTTAACGCAGTGAGCCACTGGACCTGAGTACTCAAACATGCCTGCTTGTGCAGCTTAGACACTCTGAATTCACTAAATGTACAACTTTTTCTCCATCAAAATGAACAACTGAGACATTAAATAACATCTACAGATCAAGACGAAGCGAATGGAAGCGGTCCCAGCCTCGTAGCTGTGAACAGCTGTGATCACAGGAAAATGCTGTTACAAAGATTTCTCAGTATATCTCCGGGACATTTCCCTGGCTTTGCCACCGTCACAATGGACATACGAGACATGAAATAACATCAACAGATCAAGACGAAGCGAATGGAGGTACCCCCGGAGTCATAGCATGTGTAAATCGAGACGAAACATCTCTCTCTCCCCCGCCTGCTTGCGAGGGGGAGGGGCAGTTTACACACACACGCAGCTGCTGAATGCAGCAACACACACACAGGGTGGAGATGGCAGAGAGAACGCACTCCCCTGAAAACTCCCCTTGAATTCCTCCAGACTCAGAAAATGTAAAAGATCACTTTTTGGAGATCCATAGAAAAAGGGTGATAATGGAAAAAGGTATTCGAAAATAGTGCCTCATAAGGCGGGTAGAGTCCCTTGAAAACTCCCCTTAAATTCCTCCAGACTCAGAAAAAGTCAAAGTTGACTTTTTGGAGATCCATAGAAAAAGGGTGAAAATGAAAAAAAGTATGCCACGGCATGGATTCGAACACGCGACCAACCGCATCCAGGGGCGAGCGTTAACGCAGTGAGCCACTGGACATGAGTACTCAAACATGCCTACTTTTGCATCTTAGACACTCTGAATTCACTAAATGTACAACTTTTTCTCCATCAAAATAAACAAATGAGACATGAAATAACATCTACAGATCAAGACGAAGCGAATGGAAGCGGTCCCAGCCTCGTAGCTGTGAACAGCTGTGATCACAGGAAAATGCTGTTACAAAGATTTCTCAGTATATCTCCGGGACATTTCCCTGGCTTTGCCATCGTCACAATGGACAAACGAGACATGAAATAACATCAACAGATCAAGACGAAGCGAATGGAAGTACCCCCGGAGTCATAGCATGTGTAAATCGAGACGAAACATCTCTCTCTCCCCCGCCTGCTTGCGAAGGGGAGGGGCAGTTTACACACACACACGCAGCTGCTGCATGCAGCAACGCACACAGAGGGAGGAGATGGCAGAGAGAATGCACTCCCCTGAAAACTCCGCTTGAATTCCTCCAGACTCAGAACATGTAAAAGTTCACTTTTTGGAGATCCATAGAAAAAGGGTGAAAATGGAAAAAAGTATTCGAAAATAGTGCCTCATAAGGCGGGTAGAGTCCCTTGAAAACTCCCCTTGAATTCTTCCAGACTCAGAAAAAGTCCAAGTTGACTTTTTGGAGATCCATAGAAAAAGGGTGAAAATGAAAAAAAGTATGCCACAGCATGGATTCGAACACGCGACCAACCGCATCCAGGAGTGAGCATTAACGCAGTGAGCCACTGGACCTGAGTACTCAAACATGCCTACTTTTGCATCTTAGAAACTCTGAATTCACTAAATGTACAACTTTTTCTCCATCAAAATGAACAAATGAGACATGAAATAACATCAAAAGATCAAGACGAAGCGAATGGAAGCGGTCCCAGCCTCGTAGCTGTGAATAGCTGTGATCGCAGGAAAATGCTGTTACAAAGATTTCTCAGTATAACTCCGGGACATTTCCCTGGCTTTCCCACCGTCACAATGGACAAACGAGACATGAAATAACATCAACAGATCAAGACGAAGCGAATGGAGGTACCCCCGGAGTCAAAGCATGTGTAAATCGAGACGAAACATCTCTCTCTCCCCCGCCTGCTTGCGAGGGGGAGGGGCAGTTTACACACACACGCAGCTGATGCATGCAGCAACACACACACAGGGAGGAGATGGCAGAGAGAACGCACTCCCCTGAAAACTCCCCTTGAATTCCTCCAGACTCAGAAAAATGTAAAAGATCACTTTTTGGAGATCCATAGAAAAAGGGTGAAAATGGAAAAAAGTATTCGAAAATAGTGAGCCACTGGACCTGAGTACTCAAACATGCCTACTTTTGCATCTTAGAAACTCTGAATTCACTAAATGTACAACTTTTTCTCCATCAAAATGAACAACTGAGACATTAAATAACATCTACAGATCAAGACGAAGCGAATGGAAGCGGTCCCAGCCTCGTAGCTGTGAACAGCTGTGATCGCAGGAAAATGCTGTTACAAAGATTTCTCAGTATATCTCCGGGACATTTCCCTGGCTTTCCCACCGTCACAATGGACAAACGAGACATGAAATAACATCAACAGATCAAGACGAAGCGAATGGAGGTACCCCCGGAGTCATAGCATGTGTAAATCGAGACGAAACATCTCTCTCTCCCCCGCCTGCTTGCGAGGGGGAGGGGCAGTTTACATACACACGCAGCTGCTGCATGCAGCAACACACACACAGGGAGGAGATTGCAGAGAGAACGCACTCCCCTGAAAACTCCCCTTGAATTCCTCCAGACTCAGAAAAATGTAAAAGATCACTTTTTGGAGATCCATAGAAAAAGGGTGAAAATGGAAAAAAGTATTCGAAAATAGTGCCTCATAAGGCGGCTAGAGTCCCTTGAAAACTCCCCTTGAATTCCTCCAGATTCAGAAAAAGTCAAAGTTGACTTTTTGGAGATCCATAGAAAAAGGGTGAAAATGAAAAAAAGTATGCCACAGCATGGATTCGAACACGCGACCAACCGCATCCAGGGGCGAGTGTTAACGCAGTGAGCCACTGGACGTGAGTACTCAAACATGCCTACTTTTGCATCTTAGACACTCTGAATTCACTAAATATACAACTTCTTCTCCATCAAAATGAAAAAAAAAGGGCCATGAAATAACATCTACAGATCAAGACGAAGCGAATGGAAGCGGTCCCAGCCTCGTAGCTGTGAACAGCAGTGATCGCAGGAAAATGCTGTTACAAAGATTTCTCAGTATATCTCCGGGACATTTCCCTGGCTTTCCCACCGTCACAATGGACAAACGAGACATGAAATAACATCAACAGATCAAGACGAAGCGAATGGAAGTACCCCCGGAGTCATAGCATGTGTAAATCGGGACGAAACATATCTCTCTCCCCGGCCTGCTTGCGAGGGGGAGGGGCAGTTTACACACACACTCAGCTGCTGCATGCAGCAACACACACACAGGGAGGAGATGGCAGAGAGAACGCACTCCCCTGAAAACTCCCCTTGAATTCCTCCAGACTCAGAAAAAGTCAAAGTTGACTTTTTGGAGATCCATAGAAAAAGGGTGAAAATGAAAAAAAGTATTCCACAGCATGGATTCGAACACGCGACCAACCGCATCCAGGGGCGAGCATTAACGCAGTGAGCCACTGGACCTGAGTACTCAAACATGCCTACTTCTGCATCTTAGAAACTCTGAATTCACTAAATGTACAACTTTTTCTCCATCAAAATGAACAACTGAGACATTAAATAACATCTACAGATCAAGACGAAGCGAATGGAATTGGTCCCAGCCTCGTAGCTGGGAACAGCTGTGATCGCAGGAAAATACTGTTACAAAGATTTCTCAGTATATCTCCGGGACATTTCCCTGGCTTTCCCACCGTCACAATGGACAAACGAGACATTAAATAACATCAACAGATCAAGACGAAGCGAATGGAAGTACCCCCGGAGTCTTAGCATGTGTAAATCGAGACGAAACATCTCTCTCTCCCCCGCCTGCTTGCGAGGGGGAGGGGCAGTTTACACACACACACAGCTGCTGCATGCAGCAACGCACACACAGGGATTAGATGGCAGAGAGAACGCACTCCCCTGAAAACTCCCCTTGAATTCCTCCAGACTCAGAAAATGTAAAAGTTCACTTTTTGGAGATCCATAGAAAAAGGGTGAAAATGGAAAAAAGTATTCGAAAATAGTGCCTCATAAGGCGGGTAGAGTCCCTTGAAAACTCCCCTTGAATTCCTCCAGACTCAGAAAAAGTCAAAGTTGACTTTTTGGAGATCCATAGAAAAAGGGTGAAAATGAAAAAAAGTATGCCACAGCATGGACTCGAACACGCGACCAACCGCATCCAGGGGCGAGCGTTAACGCAGTGAGCCACTGGACCTGAGTAATCAAACACGCCTACTTGTGCATCTTAGACACTCTGAATTCACTAAATGTACAACTTTTTCTCCATCAAAATGAACAAATGAGAAATTAAATAACATCTACAGATCAAGACGAAGCGAATGGAAGCAGTTCCAGCCTCGTAGCTGTGAACAGCTGTGATCGCAGGAAAATGCTGTTACAAAGATTTCTCAGTATATGTCCGGGACATTTCCCTGGCTTTCCCACCGTCACAATGGACAAACGAGACATGAAATAACATCAACAGATCAAGACGAAGCGAATGGAACTACCCCCGGAGTCATAGCATGTGTAAATCGAGACGAAACATCTCTCTCTCCCCCGCCTGCTTGCAAAGGGGAGGGGCAGTTTACACACACACACGCAGCTGCTGCATGCAGCAACGCACACACAGGGAGGAGATGGCAGAGAGAATGCACTCCCCTGAAAACTCCCCTTGAATTCCTCCAGACTCAGAAAATGTAAAAGATCACTTTTTGGAGATCCATAGAAAAAGGTGAAAATGAAAAAAAGAATGCCACAGCATGGATTCGAACAAGCGACCAACCGCATCCAGGGGCGAGTGTTAACGCAGTGAGCCACTGGACCTGAGTACTCAAATATGCCTACTTGTGCATCTTAGAAACTCTGAATTCACTAAATGTACAACTTTTTCTCCATCAAAATGAACAAATGAGACATTAAATAACATCTACAGATCAAGACGAAGCGAATGGAAGCGGTCCCAGCCTCGTAGCTGTGAACAGCTGTGATCGCAGGAAAATGCTGTTACAAAGATTTCTCAGTATATCTCCGGGACATTTCCCTGGCATTCCCACCGTCACAATGGACAAACGAGACATGAAATAACATCAACAGATCAAGACGAAGCGAATGGAGGTACCCCCGGAGTCATAGCATGTGTAAATCGAGACGAAACATCTCTCTCTCCCACGCCTGCTTGAGAGGGGGAGGGGCAGTTTACACACACACGCAGCTGCTGCATGCAGCAACACACACACAGGGAGGAGATGGCAGAGAGAACGCACTCCCCTGAAAACTCCCCTTGAATTCCTCCAGACTCAGAAAATGTAAAAGATCACTTTTTGGAGATCCATAGAAAAAGGGTGAAAATGAAAAAAAGTATGCCACAGCATGGATTCGAACACGCAACCAACCGCATCCAGGGGCGAGCGTTAACGCAGTGAGCCACTCAAACATGAGTACTCAAACATGCCTACTTTTGCATCTTAGACACTATGAATTCACTAAATGTACAACTTTTTCTCCATCAAAATGAACAAATGAGACATGAAATAACATCTACAGATCAAGACGAAGCGAATGGAAGTGGTCCCAGCCTCGTAGCTGTGAACAGCTGTGATCGCAGGAAAATACTGTTACAAAGATTTCTCAGTATATCTCCGGGACATTTCCCTGGCTTTCCCACCGTCACAATGGACAAACGAGACATTAAATAACATCAACAGATCAAGACGAAGCGAATGGAGGTACCCCCGGAGTCATAGCATGTGTAAATCGAGACGAAACATCTCTCTCTCCCCCGCCTGCTTGCGAAGGGGAGGGGCAGTTTACACACACACGCAGCTGCTGCATGCAGCAACGCACACAGAGGGAGGAGATGGCAGAGAGAATGCACTCCCCTGAAAACTCCCCTTGAATTCCTCCAGACTCAGAAAATGTAAAAGATCACTTTTTGGAGATCCATAGAAAAAGGGTGAAAATGATTTTTTTTTTGCCACAGCATGGATTTGAACACACGACCAACCGCATCCAAGGGCGAGCGTTAACGCAGTGAGCCACTGGACCTGAGTACTCAAACATGCCTACGTGTGCAGCTTAGACACTCTGAATTCACTAAATGTACAACTTTTTCTCCATCAAAATGAACAAATTATACATGAAATAACATCTACAGATCAAGACGAAGCGAATGGAAGCGGTCCCAGCCTCGTAGCTGTGAACAGCTGTGATCACAGGAAAATGCTGTTTCAAAGATTTCTCAGTATATCTCCGGGACATTTCCCTGGCTTTACCACCGTCACAATGGACAAACGAGACATGAAATAACATCAACAGATCAAGACGAAGCGAATGGAAGTACCCCCGGAGTCATAGCATGTGTAAATCGAGACGAAAGATCTCTCTCTCCCCCGCCTGCTTGCGAGGGGGAGGGGCAGTTTACACACACACGCAGCTGCTGCATGCAGCAACGCACACACAGGGAGGAGATGGCAGAGAGAACGCACTCCCCTGAAAACTCCCCTTGAATTCCTCCAGACTCAGAAAATGTAAAAGTTCACTTTTTGGAGATCCATAGAAAAAGGGTGAAAATGAAAAAAAGTATGCCACAGCATGGATTTGAACACGCGACAAACCGCATCCAAGGGCGAGCGTTAACGCAGTGAGCCACTGGACCTGAGTACTCAAACATGCCTACTTGTGCAGCTTAGACACTCTGAATTCACTAAATGTACAACTTTTTCTCCATCATAATGAACAAATGAGACATGAAATAACATCTACAGATCAAGACGAAGCGAATGGAAGCCGTCCCAGCCTCGTAGCTGTGAACAGCTGTGATCGAAGGAAAATGCTGTTATAAAGATTTATCAGTATATCTCCGGGATATTTCCCTGGCTTTACCACCGTCCAAATGGACAAACGAGACATGAAATAACATCAACAGATCAAGACGAAGCGAATGGAAGTACCCCCGGAGTCATAGCATGTGTAAATCGAGACGAAAGATCTCTCTCTCCCCCGCCTGCTTGCGAGGGGGAGGGGCAGTTTACACACACACGCAGCTGCTGCATGCAGCAACGCACACACAGGGAGGAGATGGCAGAGAGAACGCACTCCCCTGAAAACTCCCCTTGAATTCCTCCAGACTCAGAAAATGTAAAAGTTCACTTTTTGGAGATCCATAGAAAAAGGGTGAAAATGAAAAAAAGTATGCCACAGCATGGATTTGAACACGCGACCAACCGCATCCAAGGGCGAGCGTTAACGCAGTGAGCCACTGGACCTGAGTACTCAAACATGCCTACTTGTGCAGCTTAGACACTCTGAATTCACTAAATGTACAACTTTTTCTCCATCAAAATGAACAAATTATACATGAAATAACATCTACAGATCAAGACGAAGCGAATGGAAGCGGTCCCAGCCTCGTAGCTGTGAACAGCTGTGATCGCAGGAAAATGCTGTTTCAAAGATTTCTCAGTATATCTCCGGGACATTTCCCTGGCTTTACCACCGTCACAATGGACAAACGAGACATGAAATAACATCAACAGATCAAGACGAAGCGAATGGAAGTACCCCCGGAGTCATAGCATGTGTAAATCGAGACGAAAGATCTCTCTCTCCCCCGCCTGCTTGCGAGGGGGAGGGGCAGTTTACACACACACGCAGCTGCTGCATGCAGCAACGCACACACAGGGAGGAGATGGCAGAGAGAACGCACTCCCCTGAAAACTCCCCTTGAATTCCTCCAGACTCAGAAAATGTAAAAGTTCACTTTTTGGAGATCCATAGAAAAAGGGTGAAAATGATTTTTTTTTGCCACAGCATGGATTCGAACACGCGACCAACCGCATCCAGGGGCGAGCGTTAACGCAGTGAGCCACTGGACCTGAGTGCTCAAACATGCCTGCTTGTGCAGCTTAGACACTCTGAATTCACTAAATGTACAACTTTTTCTCCATCAAAATGAACAAATGAGACATGAAATAACATCTACAGATCAAGACGAAGCGAATGGAAGCGGTCCCAGCCTCGTAGCTAAGAACAGCTGTGATCGCAGGAAAATGCTGTTCCAAAGATTTCTCAGTATATCTCCGGGACATTTCCCTGGCTTTACCACCGTCACAATGGACAAACGAGACATGAAATAACATCAACAGATCAAGACGAAGCGAATGGAAGTACCCCCGGAGTCATAGCATGTGTAAATCGAGACGAAAGATCTCTCTCTCCCACGCCTGCTTGCGAGGGGGAGGGGCACTTTACACACACACGCAGCTGCTGCATGCAGCAACGCACACACAGGGAGGAGATGGCAGAGAGAACCCACTCCCCTGAAAACTCCCCTTGAATTCCTCCAGACTCAGAAAATGTAAAAGTTCACTTTTTGGAGATCCATAGAAAAAGGGTGAACATGAATTTTGTTTTGCCACAGCATGGATTCGAACACGCGACCAACCGCATCCAGGGGCGAGCGTTAACGCAGTGAGCCACTGGACCTGAGTACTCAAACATGCCTGCTTGTGCATCTTAGACACTCTGAATTCACTAAATGTACAACTTTTTCTCAATCAAAATGAACAAATGAGACATGAAATAACATCTACAGATCCAGACGAAGCGAATGGAAGTTGTCCCAGCCTCGTAGCTGTGAACAGCTGTGATTGCAGGAAAATGATGTTACAAAGATTTCTCAGTATATCTCCGGGACTTTTCCCTGGCTTTACCACCGTCACAATGGACAAACGAGAAATGAAATAACATCAACATATCAAGACGAAGCGAATGGAAGTACCCCCGGAGTCATAGCATGTGTAAATCGAGACGACAGATCTCTCTCTCCCCCGCCTGCTTGCGAGGGGGAGGGGCAGTTTACACACACACGCAGCTGCTGCATGCAGCAACGCACACACAGGGAGGAGATGGCAGAGAGAACGCACTCCCCTGAAAACTCCCCTTGAATTCCTCCAGACTCAGAAAATGTAAAAGTTCACTTTTTGGAGATCCATAGAAAAAGGGTGAAAATGATTTTTTTTTTGCAACAGCATGGATTCGAACACGCGACCAACCGCATCCAGGGGCGAGCGTTAACGCAGTGAGCCACTGGACCTGAGTACTCAAACATGCCTGCTTGTGCAGCTTAGACACTCTGAATTCACTAAATGTACAACTTTTTCTCCATCAAAATGAACAAATGAGACATGAAATAACATCTACAGATCAAGACGAAGCGAATGGAAGTGGTCCCAGCCTCGTAGCTAAGAACAGCTGTGATCGCAGGAAAATGCTGTTCCAAAGATTTCTCAGTATATCTCCGGGACATTTCCCTGGCTTTACCACCGTCACAATGGACAAACGAGACATGAAATAACATCAACAGATCAAGACGAAGCGAATGGAAGTACCCCCGGAGTCATAGCATGTGTACATCGAGACGAAAGATCTCTCTCTCCCCCGCCTGCTTGCGAGGGGGAGGGGCAGTTTACACACACACGCAGCTGCTGCATGCAGCAACGCACACACAGGGAGGAGATGGCAGAGAGAACCCACTCCCCTGAAAACTCCCCTTGAATTCCTCCAGACTCAGAAAAGGTAAAAGTTCACTTTTTGGAGATCCATAGAAAAAGGGTGAACATGAATTTTGTTTCGCCACAGCATGGATTCGAACACGCGACCAACCGCATCCAGGGGCGAGCGTTAACGCAGTGAGCCACTGGACCTGAGTACTCAAACATGCCTGCTTGTGCAGCTTAGACACTCTGAATTCACTAAATGTACAACTTTTTCTCCATCAAAATGAACAAATGAGACATGAAATAACATCTACAGATCAAGACGAAGCGAATGGAAGCGGTTCCAGCCTCGTAGCTAAGAACAGCTGTGATCGCAGGAAAATGCTGTTCCAAAGATTTCTCAGTATATCTCCGGGACATTTCCCTGGCTTTACCACCGTCACAATGGACAAACGAGACATGAAATAACATCAACAGATCAAGACGAAGCGAATGGAAGTACCCCCGGAGTCATAGCATGTGTAAATCGAGACGACAGATCTCTCTCTCCCCCGCCTGCTTGCGAGGGGGAGGGGCAGTTTACACACACACGCAGCTGCTGCATGCAGCAACGCACACACAGGGAGGAGATGGCAGAGAGAACGCACTCCCCTGAAAACTCCCCTTGAATTCATCCAGACTCAGAAAATGTAAAAGTTCACTTTTTGGAGATCCATAGAAAAAGGGTGAAAATGAAAAAAAGTATGCCACAGCATGGATTCGAACACGAGACCAACCGCATCCAGGGGCGAGCGTTAACGCAGTGAGCCACTGGACCTGAGTACTCCTGCTTGTGCATCTTAGACACTCTGAATTCACTAAATGTACAACTTTTTCTCAATCAAAATGAACAAATGAGACATGAAATAACATCTACAGATCCAGACGAAGCGAATGGAAGCGGTCCCAGCCTCGTAGCTGTGAACAGCTGTGATTGCAGGAAAATGCTGTTACAAAGATTTCTCAGTATATCTCCGGGACTTTTCCCTGGCTTTACCACCGTCCAAATGGACAAACGAGACATGAAATAACATCAACAGATCAAGACGAAGCGAATGGAAGTACCCCCGGAGTCAAAGCATGTGTAAATCGAGACGAAAGATCTCTCTCTCCCCCGCCTGCTTGCGAGGGGGAGGGGCAGTTTACACACACACGCAGCTGCTGCATGCAGCAACGCACACACAGGGAGGAGATGGCAGAGAGAACGCACTCCCCTGAAAACTCCCCTTGAATTCCTCCAGACTCAGAAAATGTAAAAGTTCACTTTTTGGAGATCCATAGAAAAAGGGTGAAAATGAAAAAAAGTATGCCACAGCATGGATTCGAACACGCGACCAACCGCATCCAGGGGCGAGCGTTAACGCAGTGAGCCACTGGACCTGAGTACTCAAACATGCCTGCTTGTGCAGCTTAGACACTCTGAATTCACTAAATGTACAACTTTTTCTCCATCAAAAAGAACAAATGAGACATGAAATAACATCTAAAGATCCAGACGAAGCGAATGGAAGCGGTCCCAGCCTCGTAGCTGTGAACAGCTGTGATTGCAGGAAAATGCTGTTACAAAGATTTCTCAGAATATCTCCGGGACTTTTCCCTGGCTTTACCACCGTCACAATGGACAAACGAGACATGAAATAACATCAACAGATCAAGACGAAGCGAATGGAAGTACCCCCGGAGGCATAGCATGTGTACATCGAGACGAAAGATCTCTCTCTCCCCCGCCTGCTTGCGAGGGGGAGGGGCAGTTTACACACACACGCAGCTGCTGCATGCAGCAACGCACACACAGGGAGGAGATGGCAGAGAGAACCCACTCCCCTGAAAACTCCCCTTGAATTCCTCCAGACTCAGAAAAGGTAAAAGTTCACTTTTTGGAGATCCATAGAAAAAGGGTGAACATGAATTTTGTTTCGCCACAGCATGGATTCGAACACGCGACCAACCGCATCCAGGGGCGAGCGTTAACGCAGTGAGCCACTGGACCTGAGTACTCAAACATGCCTGCTTGTGCAGCTTAGACACTCTGAATTCACTAAATGTACAACTTTTTCTCCATCAAAATGAACAAATGAGACATGAAATAACATCTACAGATCAAGACGAAGCGAATGGAAGCGGTTCCAGCCTCGTAGCTAAGAACAGCTGTGATCGCAGGAAAATGCTGTTCCAAAGATTTCTCAGTATATCTCCGGGACATTTCCCTGGCTTTACCACCGTCACAATGGACAAACGAGACATGAAATAACATCAACAGATCCAGACGAAGCGAATGGAAGTACCCCCGGAGTCATAGCATGTGTAAATCGAGACGACAGATCTCTCTCTCCCACGCCTGCTTGCGAGGGGGAGGGGCAGTTTACACACACACGCAGCTGCTGCATGCAGCAACGCACACACAGGGAGGAGATGGCAGAGAGAACGCACTCCCCTGAAAACTCCCCTTGAATTCCTCCAGACTCAGAAAATGTAAAAGTTCACTTTTTGGAGATCCATAGAAAAAGGGTGAAAATGAAAAAAAGTATGCCACAGCATGGATTCGAACACGAGACCAACCGCATCCAGGGGCGAGCGTTAACGCAGTGAGCCACTGGACCTGAGTACTCCTGCTTGTGCATCTTAGACACTCTGAATTCACTAAATGTACAACTTTTTCTCAATCAAAATGAACAAATGAGACATGAAATAACATCTACAGATCCAGACGAAGCGAATGGAAGCGGTCCCAGCCTCGTAGCTGTGAACAGCTGTGATTGCAGGAAAATGCTGTTACAAAGATTTCTCAGTATATCTCCGGGACTTTTCCCTGGCTTTACCACCGTCCAAATGGACAAACGAGACATGAAATAACATCAACAGATCAAGACGAAGCGAATGGAAGTACCCCCGGAGTCAAAGCATGTGTAAATCGAGACGAAAGATCTCTCTCTCCCCCGCCTGCTTGCGAGGGGGAGGGGCAGTTTACACACACACGCAGCTGCTGCATGCAGCAACGCACACACAGGGAGGAGATGGCAGAGAGAACGCACTCCCCTGAAAACTCCCCTTGAATTCCTCCAGACTCAGAAAATGTAAAAGTTCACTTTTTGGAGATCCATAGAAAAAGGGTGAAAATGAAAAAAAGTATGCCACAGCATGGATTCGAACACGCGACCAACCGCATCCAGGGGCGAGCGTTAACGCAGTGAGCCACTGGACCTGAGTACTCAAACATGCCTGCTTGTGCAGCTTAGACACTCTGAATTCACTAAATGTACAACTTTTTCTCCATCAAAAAGAACAAATGAGACATGAAATAACATCTAAAGATCCAGACGAAGCGAATGGAAGCGGTCCCAGCCTCGTAGCTGTGAACAGCTGTGATTGCAGGAAAATGCTGTTACAAAGATTTCTCAGAATATCTCCGGGACTTTTCCCTGGCTTTACCACCGTCACAATGGACAAACGAGACATGAAATAACATCAACAGATCAAGACGAAGCGAATGGAAGTACCCCCGGAGGCATAGCATGTGTACATCGAGACGAAAGATCTCTCTCTCCCCCGCCTGCTTGCGAGGGGGAGGGGCAGTTTACACACACACGCAGCTGCTGCATGCAGCAACGCACACACAGGGAGGAGATGGCAGAGAGAACCCACTCCCCTGAAAACTCCCCTTGAATTCCTCCAGACTCAGAAAAGGTAAAAGTTCACTTTTTGGAGATCCATAGAAAAAGGGTGAACATGAATTTTGTTTCGCCACAGCATGGATTCGAACACGCGACCAACCGCATCCAGGGGCGAGCGTTAACGCAGTGAGCCACTGGACCTGAGTACTCAAACATGCCTGCTTGTGCAGCTTAGACACTCTGAATTCACTAAATGTACAACTTTTTCTCCATCAAAATGAACAAATGAGACATGAAATAACATCTACAGATCAAGACGAAGCGAATGGAAGCGGTTCCAGCCTCGTAGCTAAGAACAGCTGTGATCGCAGGAAAATGCTGTTCCAAAGATTTCTCAGTATATCTCCGGGACATTTCCCTGGCTTTACCACCGTCACAATGGACAAACGAGACATGAAATAACATCAACAGATCCAGACGAAGCGAATGGAAGTACCCCCGGAGTCATAGCATGTGTAAATCGAGACGACAGATCTCTCTCTCCCCCGCCTGCTTGCGAGGGGGAGGGGCAGTTTACACACACACGCAGCTGCTGCATGCAGCAACGCACACACAGGGAGGAGATGGCAGAGAGAACGCACTCCCCTGAAAACTCCCCTTGAATTCCTCCAGACTCAGAAAATGTAAAAGTTCACTTTTTGGAGATCCATAGAAAAAGGGTGAAAATGAAAAAAAGTATGCCACAGCATGGATTCGAACACGAGACCAACCGCATCCAGGGGCGAGCGTTAACGCAGTGAGCCACTGGACCTGAGTACTCCTGCTTGTGCATCTTAGACACTCTGAATTCACTAAATGTACAACTTTTTCTCAATCAAAATGAACAAATGAGACATGAAATAACATCTACAGATCCAGACGAAGCGAATGGAAGCGGTCCCAGCCTCGTAGCTGTGAACAGCTGTGATTGCAGGAAAATGCTGTTACAAAGATTTCTCAGTATATCTCCGGGACTTTTCCCTGGCTTTACCACCGTCCAAATGGACAAACGAGACATGAAATAACATCAACAGATCAAGACGAAGCGAATGGAAGTACCCCCGGAGTCAAAGCATGTGTAAATCGAGACGAAAGATCTCTCTCTCCCCCGCCTGCTTGCGAGGGGGAGGGGCAGTTTACACACACACGCAGCTGCTGCATGCAGCAACGCACACACAGGGAGGAGATGGCAGAGAGAACGCACTCCCCTGAAAACTCCCCTTGAATTCCTCCAGACTCAGAAAATGTAAAAGTTCACTTTTTGGAGATCCATAGAAAAAGGGTGAAAATGAAAAAAAGTATGCCACAGCATGGATTCGAACACGCGACCAACCGCATCCAGGGGCGAACGTTAACGCAGTGAGCCACTGGACCTGAGTACTCAAACATGCCTGCTTGTGCAGCTTAGACACTCTGAATTCACTAAATGTACAACTTTTTCTCCATCAAAAAGAACAAATGAGACATGAAATAACATCAACAGATCAAGACGAAGCGAATGGAAGTACCCCCGGAGTCATAGCATGTGTAAATCGAGACGAAAGATCTCTCTCTCCCCCGCCTGCTTGCGAGGGTGAGGGGCAGTTTACACACACACGCAGCTGCTGCATGCAGCAACGCACACACAGGGAGGAGATGGCAGAGAGAACGCACTCCCCTGAAAACTCCCCTTGAATTCATCCAGACTCAGAAAATGTAAAAGTTCACTTTTTGGAGATCCATAGAAAAAGGGTGAAAATGAAAAAAAGTATGCCACAGCATGGATTCGAACACGAGACCAACCGCATCCAGGGGCGAGCGTTAACGCAGTGAGCCACTGGACCTGAGTACTCAAACATGCCTACTTGTGCAGCTTAGACACTCTGAATTCACTAAATGTACAACTTTTTCTCCATCAAAATGAACAAATTATACATGAAATAACATCTACAGATCAAGACGAAGCGAATGGAAGCGGTCCCAGCCTCGTAGCTGTGAACAGCTGTGATCGCAGGAAAATGCTGTTTCAAAGATTTCTCAGTATATCTCCGGGACATTTCCCTGGCTTTACCACCGTCACAATGGACAAACGAGACATGAAATAACATCAACAGATCAAGACGAAGCGAATGGAAGTACCCCCGGAGTCATAGCATGTGTAAATCGAGACGAAAGATCTCTCTCACCCCCGCCTGCTTGCGAGGGAGAGGGGCAGTTTACACACACACGCAGCTGCTGCATGCAGCAACGCACACACAGGGAGGAGATGGCAGAGAGAACGCACTCCCCTGAAAACTCCCCTTGAATTCCTCCAGACTCAGAAAAGGTAAAAGTTCACTTTTTGGAGATCCATAGAAAAAGGGTGAAAATGAAAAAAAGTATGCCACAGCATGGATTCGAACACGCGACCAACCGCATCCAGGGGCGAGCGTTAACGCAGTGAGCCACTGGACCTGAGTACTCAAACATGCCTGCTTGTGCAGCTTAGACACTCTGAATTCACTAAATGTACAACTTTTTCTCCATCAAAAAGAACAAATGAGACATGAAATAACATCTACAGATCAAGACAAAGTGAATGGAAGCGGTCCCAGCCTCGTAGCTGTGAACAGCTGTGATCGCAGGAAAATGCTGTTCCAAAGATTTCTCAGTATATCTCCGGGACTTTTCCCTGGCTTTACCACCGTCACAATGGACAAACGAGACATGAAATAACATCAACAGATCAAGACGAAGCGAATGGAAGTACCCCCGGAGTCATAGCATGTGTAAATCGAGACGAAAGATCTCTCTCTCCCCCGCCTGCTTGCGAGGGTGAGGGGCAGTTTACACACACACGCAGCTGCTGCATGCAGCAACGCACACACAGGGAGGAGATGGCAGAGAGAACGCACTCCCCTGAAAACTCCCCTTGAATTCATCCAGACTCAGAAAATGTAAAAGTTCACTTTTTGGAGATCCATAGAAAAAGGGTGAAAATGAAAAAAAGTATGCCACAGCATGGATTCGAACACGAGACCAACCGCATCCAGGGGCGAGCGTTAACGCAGTGAGCCACTGGACCTGAGTACTCAAACATGCCTACTTGTGCAGCTTAGACACTCTGAATTCACTAAATGTACAACTTTTTCTCCATCAAAATGAACAAATTATACATGAAATAACATCTACAGATCAAGATGAAGCGAATGGAAGCGGTCCCAGCCTCGTAGCTGTGAACAGCTGTGATCGCAGGAAAATGCTGTTTCAAAGATTTCTCAGTATATCTCCGGGACTTTTCCCTGGCTTTACCACCGTCACAATGGACAAACTAGACATGAAATAACATCAACAGATCAAGACGAAGCGAATGGAAGTACCCCCGGAGTCATAGCATGTGTAAATCGAGACGACAGATCTCTCTCTCCCCCGCCTGCTTGCGAGGGGGAGGGGCAGTTTACACACACACGCAGCTGCTGCATGCAGCAACGCACACACAGGGAGGAGATGGCAGAGAGAACGCACTCCCCTGAAAACTCCCCTTGAATTCCTCCAGACTCAGAAAATGTAAAAGTTCACTTTTTGGAGATCCATAGAAAAAGGGTGAAAATGATTTTTTTTTTGCCACAGCATGGATTCGAACACGCGACCAACCGCATCCAGGGGCGAGCGTTAACGCAGTGAGCCACTGGACCTGAGTACTCAAACATGCCTGCTTGTGCAGCTTAGACACTCTGAATTCACTAAATGTACAACTTTTTCTCCATCAAAATGAACAAATGAGACATGAAATAACATCTACAGATCAAGACGAAGCGAATGGAAGCGGTCCCAGCCTCGTAGCTGTGAACAGCTGTGATTGCAGGAAAATGCTGTTACAAAGATTTCTCAGTATATCTCCGGGACTTTTCCCTGGCTTTACCACCGTCCAAATGGACAAACGAGACATGAAATAACATCAACAGATCAAGACGAAGCGAATGGAAGTACCCCCGGAGTCAAAGCATGTGTAAATCGAGACGAAAGATCTCTCTCTCCCCCGCCTGCTTGCGAGGGAGAGGGGCAGTTTACACACACACGCAGCTGCTGCATGCAGCAACGCACACACAGGGAGGAGATGGCAGAGAGAACGCACTCCCCTGAAAACTCCCCTTGAATTCCTCCAGACTCAGAAAAGGTAAAAGTTCACTTTTTGGAGATCCATAGAAAAAGAGTGAACATGAATTTTGTTTTGCCACAGCATGGATTCGAACACGCGACCAACCGCATCCAGGGGCGAGCGTTAACGCAGTGAGCCACTGGACCTGAGTACTCAAACATGCCTGCTTGTGCATCTTAGACACTCTGAATTCACTAAATGTACAACTTTTTCTCAATCAAAATGAACAAATGAGACATGAAATAACATCTACAGATCCAGACGAAGCGAATGGAAGCGGTCCCAGCCTCGTAGCTGTGAACAGCTGTGATTGCAGGAAAATGCTGTTACAAAGATTTCTCAGTATATCTCCGGGACTTTTCCCTGGCTTTACCACCGTCCAAATGGACAAACGAGACATGAAATAACATCAACAGATCAAGACGAAGCGAATGGAAGTACCCCCGGAGTCAAAGCATGTGTAAATCGAGACGAAAGATCTCTCTCTCCCCCGCCTGCTTGCGAGGGGGAGGGGCAGTTTACACACACACGCAGCTGCTGCATGCAGCAACGCACACACAGGGAGGAGATGGCAGAGAGAACGCACTCCCCTGAAAACTCCCCTTGAATTCCTCCAGACTCAGAAAATGTAAAAGTTCACTTTTTGGAGATCCATAGAAAAAGGGTGAAAATGAAAAAAAGTATGCCACAGCATGGATTCGAACACGCGACCAACCGCATCCAGGGGCGAGCGTTAACGCAGTGAGCCACTGGACCTGAGTACTCAAACATGCCTGCTTGTGCAGCTTAGACACTCTGAATTCACTAAATGTACAACTTTTTCTCCATCAAAAAGAACAAATGAGACATGAAATAACATCAACAGATCAAGACGAAGCGAATGGAAGTACCCCCGGAGTCATAGCATGTGTAAATCGAGACGAAAGATCTCTCTCTCCCCCGCCTGCTTGCGAGGGTGAGGGGCAGTTTACACACACACGCAGCTGCTGCATGCAGCAACGCACACACAGGGAGGAGATGGCAGAGAGAACGCACTCCCCTGAAAACTCCCCTTGAATTCATCCAGACTCAGAAAATGTAAAAGTTCACTTTTTGGAGATCCATAGAAAAAGGGTGAAAATGAAAAAAAGTATGCCACAGCATGGATTCGAACACGAGACCAACCGCATCCAGGGGCGAGCGTTAACGCAGTGAGCCACTGGACCTGAGTACTCAAACATGCCTACTTGTGCAGCTTAGACACTCTGAATTCACTAAATGTACAACTTTTTCTCCATCAAAATGAACAAATTATACATGAAATAACATCTACAGATCAAGACGAAGCGAATGGAAGCGGTCCCAGCCTCGTAGCTGTGAACAGCTGTGATCGCAGGAAAATGCTGTTTCAAAGATTTCTCAGTATATCTCCGGGACATTTCCCTGGCTTTACCACCGTCACAATGGACAAACGAGACATGAAATAACATCAACAGATCAAGACGAAGCGAATGGAAGTACCCCCGGAGTCATAGCATGTGTAAATCGAGACGAAAGATCTCTCTCACCCCCGCCTGCTTGCGAGGGAGAGGGGCAGTTTACACACACACGCAGCTGCTGCATGCAGCAACGCACACACAGGGAGGAGATGGCAGAGAGAACGCACTCCCCTGAAAACTCCCCTTGAATTCCTCCAGACTCAGAAAAGGTAAAAGTTCACTTTTTGGAGATCCATAGAAAAAGGGTGAAAATGAAAAAAAGTATGCCACAGCATGGATTCGAACACGCGACCAACCGCATCCAGGGGCGAGCGTTAACGCAGTGAGCCACTGGACCTGAGTACTCAAACATGCCTGCTTGTGCAGCTTAGACACTCTGAATTCACTAAATGTACAACTTTTTCTCCATCAAAAAGAACAAATGAGACATGAAATAACATCTACAGATCAAGACAAAGTGAATGGAAGCGGTCCCAGCCTCGTAGCTGTGAACAGCTGTGATCGCAGGAAAATGCTGTTCCAAAGATTTCTCAGTATATCTCCGGGACTTTTCCCTGGCTTTACCACCGTCACAATGGACAAACGAGACATGAAATAACATCAACAGATCAAGACGAAGCGAATGGAAGTACCCCCGGAGTCATAGCATGTGTAAATCGAGACGAAAGATCTCTCTCTCCCCCGCCTGCTTGCGAGGGTGAGGGGCAGTTTACACACACACGCAGCTGCTGCATGCAGCAACGCACACACAGGGAGGAGATGGCAGAGAGAACGCACTCCCCTGAAAACTCCCCTTGAATTCATCCAGACTCAGAAAATGTAAAAGTTCACTTTTTGGAGATCCATAGAAAAAGGGTGAAAATGAAAAAAAGTATGCCACAGCATGGATTCGAACACGAGACCAACCGCATCCAGGGGCGAGCGTTAACGCAGTGAGCCACTGGACCTGAGTACTCAAACATGCCTACTTGTGCAGCTTAGACACTCTGAATTCACTAAATGTACAACTTTTTCTCCATCAAAATGAACAAATTATACATGAAATAACATCTACAGATCAAGATGAAGCGAATGGAAGCGGTCCCAGCCTCGTAGCTGTGAACAGCTGTGATCGCAGGAAAATGCTGTTTCAAAGATTTCTCAGTATATCTCCGGGACTTTTCCCTGGCTTTACCACCGTCACAATGGACAAACTAGACATGAAATAACATCAACAGATCAAGACGAAGCGAATGGAAGTACCCCCGGAGTCATAGCATGTGTAAATCGAGACGACAGATCTCTCTCTCCCCCGCCTGCTTGCGAGGGGGAGGGGCAGTTTACACACACACGCAGCTGCTGCATGCAGCAACGCACACACAGGGAGGAGATGGCAGAGAGAACGCACTCCCCTGAAAACTCCCCTTGAATTCCTCCAGACTCAGAAAATGTAAAAGTTCACTTTTTGGAGATCCATAGAAAAAGGGTGAAAATGATTTTTTTTTTGCCACAGCATGGATTCGAACACGCGACCAACCGCATCCAGGGGCGAGCGTTAAAGTCCTTATCTTGCGTAATTTACTGTAGCTGAAAGATCATAGAACTGTTTCAAAATGCATTAACTTGTTGGGTCTTATTCCAGTAACACGTGATATAGATCGAATATCGTTTCCTATTTGCTGTAAATCACTTGTTAATATCGGGAAAATGGGTCAAATTCAGAGGTATCCAGAAAAGTCTGGATTCAAACTTGCCGCTGCTTGGTGCTGTGTCGTGACGTCACGTGTGGTTCCGCGAATCCTGGTGAGTTCAGCCCGTCCCAGCATCACACAGTGTAGCATTGCTGGTATAGCCGCATGTCAACTTTGTGTATCAGTGTTTATCTCCGAGTTTGTCTTGTTTTTTCCGGATCATGGTGAAGAGGTGTGTCGTTGGCGGGTGTAGCAACACCAATCGGGATGGTTTTACCGTTCATTTGTTCCCGAAAGAGAAGGTTTTACGGGAGAAATGGGAGCGATTTGTGCGATCCGGACGGCAGCAGGGAGCCAGACAGCGGCAGCCGGGAACCACACGTGACGTCACAGAATGGCCTGCTTCCAGAAGCAAAGTTTTTTTATTGGACCTAATATTTTTCCTTTTTTTACATATTATTCAGTATGAAATAAAGAAACATACATTGACTATCTGTTGCATACACCCCCCAGAAATCAACTGCCAAAAAAAGTTTTTAATGTAAGATAAGGACTTTAACGCAGTGAGCCACTGGACCTGAGTACTCAAACATGCCTGCTTGTGCAGCTTAGACACTCTGAATTCACTAAATGTACAACTTTTTCTCCATCAAAATGAACAAATGAGACATGAAATAACATCTACAGATCAAGACGAAGCGAATGGAAGCGGTCCCAGCCTCGTAGCTGTGAACAGCTGTGATTGCAGGAAAATGCTGTTACAAAGATTTCTCAGTATATCTCCGGGACTTTTCCCTGGCTTTACCACCGTCCAAATGGACAAACGAGACATGAAATAACATCAACAGATCAAGACGAAGCGAATGGAAGTACCCCCGGAGTCAAAGCATGTGTAAATCGAGACGAAAGATCTCTCTCTCCCCCGCCTGCTTGCGAGGGAGAGGGGCAGTTTACACACACACGCAGCTGCTGCATGCAGCAACGCACACACAGGGAGGAGATGGCAGAGAGAACGCACTCCCCTGAAAACTCCCCTTGAATTCCTCCAGACTCAGAAAAGGTAAAAGTTCACTTTTTGGAGATCCATAGAAAAAGAGTGAACATGAATTTTGTTTTGCCACAGCATGGATTCGAACACGCGACCAACCGCATCCAGGGGCGAGCGTTAACGCAGTGAGCCACTGGACCTGAGTACTCAAACATGCCTGCTTGTGCATCTTAGACACTCTGAATTCACTAAATGTACAACTTTTTCTCAATCAAAATGAACAAATGAGACATGAAATAACATCTACAGATCCAGACGAAGCGAATGGAAGCGGTCCCAGCCTCGTAGCTGTGAACAGCTGTGATTGCAGGAAAATGCTGTTACAAAGATTTCTCAGTATATCTCCGGGACTTTTCCCTGGCTTTACCACCGTCACAATGGACAAACGAGACATGAAATAACATCAACAGATCAAGACGAAGCGAATGGAAGTACCCCCGGAGTCATAGCATGTGTAAATCGAGACGAAAGATCTCTCTCTCCCCCGCCTGCTTGCGAGGGTGAGGGGCAGTTTACACACACACTGCTGCATGCAGCAACGCACACACAGGGAGGAGATGGCAGAGAGAACGCACTCCCCTGAAAACTCCCCTTGAATTCATCCAGACTCAGAAAATGTAAAAGTTCACTTTTTGGAGATCCATAGAAAAAGGGTGAAAATGAAAAAAAGTATGCCACAGCATGGATTCGAACACGAGACCAACCGCATCCAGGGGCGAGCGTTAACGCAGTGAGCCACTGGACCTGAGTACTCAAACATGCCTACTTGTGCAGCTTAGACACTCTGAATTCACTAAATGTACAACTTTTTCTCCATCAAAATGAACAAATTATACATGAAATAACATCTACAGATCAAGATGAAGCGAATGGAAGCGGTCCCAGCCTCGTAGCTGTGAACAGCTGTGATCGCAGGAAAATGCTGTTTCAAAGATTTCTCAGTATATCTCCGGGACTTTTCCCTGGCTTTACCACCGTCACAATGGACAAACTAGACATGAAATAACATCAACAGATCAAGACGAAGCGAATGGAAGTACCCCCGGAGTCATAGCATGTGTAAATCGAGACGACAGATCTCTCTCTCCCCCGCCTGCTTGCGAGGGGGAGGGGCAGTTTACACACACACGCAGCTGCTGCATGCAGCAACGCACACACAGGGAGGAGATGGCAGAGAGAACGCACTCCCCTGAAAACTCCCCTTGAATTCCTCCAGACTCAGAAAATGTAAAAGTTCACTTTTTGGAGATCCATAGAAAAAGGGTGAAAATGATTTTTTTTTTGCCACAGCATGGATTCGAACACGCGACCAACCGCATCCAGGGGCGAGCGTTAACGCAGTGAGCCACTGGACCTGAGTACTCAAACATGCCTGCTTGTGCAGCTTAGACACTCTGAATTCACTAAATGTACAACTTTTTCTCCATCAAAATGAACAAATGAGACATGAAATAACATCTACAGATCAAGACGAAGCGAATGGAAGCGGTCCCAGCCTCGTAGCTGTGAACAGCTGTGATTGCAGGAAAATGCTGTTACAAAGATTTCTCAGTATATCTCCGGGACTTTTCCCTGGCTTTACCACCGTCCAAATGGACAAACGAGACATGAAATAACATCAACAGATCAAGACGAAGCGAATGGAAGTACCCCCGGAGTCAAAGCATGTGTAAATCGAGACGAAAGATCTCTCTCTCCCCCGCCTGCTTGCGAGGGAGAGGGGCAGTTTACACACACACGCAGCTGCTGCATGCAGCAACGCACACACAGGGAGGAGATGGCAGAGAGAACGCACTCCCCTGAAAACTCCCCTTGAATTCCTCCAGACTCAGAAAAGGTAAAAGTTCACTTTTTGGAGATCCATAGAAAAAGAGTGAACATGAATTTTGTTTTGCCACAGCATGGATTCGAACACGCGACCAACCGCATCCAGGGGCGAGCGTTAACGCAGTGAGCCACTGGACCTGAGTACTCAAACATGCCTGCTTGTGCATCTTAGACACTCTGAATTCACTAAATGTACAACTTTTTCTCAATCAAAATGAACAAATGAGACATGAAATAACATCTACAGATCCAGACGAAGCGAATGGAAGCGGTCCCAGCCTCGTAGCTGTGAACAGCTGTGATTGCAGGAAAATGCTGTTACAAAGATTTCTCAGTATATCTCCGGGACTTTTCCCTGGCTTTACCACCGTCACAATGGACAAACGAGACATGAAATAACATCAACAGATCAAGACGAAGCGAATGGAAGTACCCCCGGAGTCATAGCATGTGTAAATCGAGACGACAGATCTCTCTCTCCCCCGCCTGCTTGCGAGGGGGAGGGGCAGTTTACACACACACTGCTGCATGCAGCAACGCACACACAGGGAGGAGATGGCAGAGAGAACGCACTCCCCTGAAAACTCCCCTTGAATTCCTCCAGACTCAGAAAATGTAAAAGTTCACTTTTTGGAGATCCATAGAAAAAGGGTGAAAATGATTTTTTTTTTGCCACAGCATGGATTCGAACACGCGACCAACCGCATCCAGGGGCGAGCGTTAACGCAGTGAGCCACTGGACCTGAGTACTCAAACATGCCTGCTTGTGCAGCTTAGACACTCTGAATTCACTAAATGTACAACTTTTTCTCCATCAAAATGAACAAATGAGACATGAAATAACATCTACAGATCAAGACGAATCGAATGGAAGCGGTCCCAGCCTCGTAGCTAAGAACAGCTGTGATCGCAGGAAAATGATGTTCCAAAGATTTCTCAGTATATCTCCGGGACATTTCCCTGGCTTTACCACCGTCACAATGGACAAACGAGACATGAAATAACATCAACAGATCAAGACGAAGCGAATGGAAGTACCCCCGGAGTCATAGCATGTGTAAATCGAGACGAAAGATCTCTCTCTCCCCCGCCTGCTTGCGAGGGGGAGGGGCAGTTTACACACACACGCAGCTGCTGCATGCAGCAACGCACACACAGGGAGGAGATGGCAGAGAGAACGCACTCCCCTGAAAACTCCCCTTGAATTCCTCCAGACTCAGAAAATGTAAAAGTTCACTTTTTGGAGATCCATAGAAAAAGGGTCAAAATGAAAAAAAGTATGCCACAGCATGGATTCGAACACGCGACCAACCGCATCCAGGGGCGAGCGTTAACGCAGTGAGCCACTGGACCTGAGTACTCAAACATGCCTGCTTGTGCAGCTTAGACACTCTGAATTCACTAAATGTACAACTTTTTCTCCATCAAAAAGAACAAATGAGACATGAAATAACATCTACAGATCAAGACGAAGTGAATGGAAGCGGTCCCAGCCTCGTAGCTGTGAACAGCTGTGATCGCAGGAAAATGCTGTTCCAAAGATTTCTCAGTATATCTCCGGGACTTTTCCCTGGCTTTACCACCGTCACAATGGACAAACGAGACATGAAATAACATCAACAGATCAAGACGAAGCGAATGGGAGTACCCCCGGAGTCATAGCATGTGTAAATCGAGACGAAAGATCTCTCTCTCCCCCGCCTGCTTGCGAGGGGGAGGGGCAGTTTACACACACACGCAGCTGCTGCATGCAGCAACGCACACACAGGGAGGAGATGGCAGAGAGAACGCACTCCCCTGAAAACTCCCCTTGAATTCATCCAGACTCAGAAAATGTAAAAGTTCACTTTTTGGAGATCCATAGAAAAAGGGTGAAAATGAAAAAAAGTATGCCACAGCATGGATTCGAACACGAGACCAACCGCATCCAGGGGCGAGCGTTAACGCATTGAGCCACTGGACCTGAGTACTCAAACATGCCTGCTTGTGCATCTTAGACACTCTGAATTCACTAAATGTACAACTTTTTCTCAATCAAAATGAACAAATGAGACATGAAATAACATCTACAGATCAAGCCGAAGCGAATGGAAGCGGTCCCAGCCTCGTAGCTGTGAACAGCTGTGATTGCAGGAAAATGCTGTTACAAAGATTTCTCAGTATATCTCCGGGACTTTTCCCTGGCTTTACCACCGTCACAATGGACAAACGAGACATGAAATAACATCAACAGATCAAGACGAAGCGAATGGAAGTACCCCCGGAGTCATAGCATGTGTAAATCGAGACGACAGATCTCTCTCTCCCCCGCCTGCTTGCGAGGGGGAGGGGCAGTTTACACACACACGCAGCTGCTGCATGCAGCAACGCACACACAGGGAGGAGATGGCAGAGAGAACGCACTCCCCTGAAAACTCCCCTTGAATTCCTCCAGACTCAGAAAATGTAAAAGTTCACTTTTTGGAGATCCATAGAAAAAGGGTGAAAATGATTTTTTTTTTGCCACAGCATGGATTCGAACACGCGACCAGGGGCGAGCGTTAACGCAGTGAGCCACTGGACCTGAGTACTCAAACATGCCTACTTGTGCAGCTTAGACACTCTGAATTCACTAAATGTACAACTTTTTCTCCATCAAAATGAACAAATTATACATGAAATAACATCTACAGATCAAGACGAAGCGAATGGAAGCGGTCCCAGCCTCGTAGCTGTGAACAGCTGTGATCGCAGGAAAATGCTGTTTCAAAGATTTCTCAGTATATCTCCGGGACATTTCCCTGGCTTTACCACCGTCACAATGGACAAACGAGACATGAAATAACATCAACAGATCAAGACGAAGCGAATGGAAGTACCCCCGGAGTCATAGCATGTGTAAATTGAGACGAAAGATCTCTCTCTCCCCCGCCTGCTTGCGAGGGAGAGGGGCAGTTTACACACACACGCAGCTGCTGCATGCAGCAACGCACACACAGGGAGGAGATGGCAGAGAGAACGCACTCCCCTGAAAACTCCCCTTGAATTCCTCCAGACTCAGAAAAGGTAAAAGTTCACTTTTTGGAGATCCATAGAAAAAGGGTGAAAATGAAAAAAAGTATGCCACAGCATGGATTCGAACACGCGACCAACCGCATCCAGGGGCGAGCGTTAACGCAGTGAGCCACTGGACCTGAGTACTCAAACATGCCTGCTTGTGCAGCTTAGACACTCTGAATTCACTAAATGTACAACTTTTTCTCCATCAAAAAGAACAAATGAGACATGAAATAACATCTACAGATCAAGACAAAGTGAATGGAAGCGGTCCCAGCCTCGTAGCTGTGAACAGCTGTGATCGCAGGAAAATGCTGTTCCAAAGATTTCTCAGTATATCTCCGGGACTTTTCCCTGGCTTTACCACCGTCACAATGGACAAACGAGACATGAAATAACATCAACAGATCAAGACGAAGCGAATGGAAGTACCCCCGGAGTCATAGCATGTGTAAATCGAGACGAAAGATCTCTCTCTCCCCCGCCTGCTTGCGAGGGTGAGGGGCAGTTTACACACACACGCAGCTGCTGCATGCAGCAACGCACACACAGGGAGGAGATGGCAGAGAGAACGCACTCCCCTGAAAACTCCCCTTGAATTCATCCAGACTCAGAAAATGTAAAAGTTCACTTTTTGGAGATCCATAGAAAAAGGGTGAAAATGAAAAAAAGTATGCCACAGCATGGATTCGAACACGAGACCAACCGCATCCAGGGGCGAGCGTTAACGCAGTGAGCCACTGGACCTGAGTACTCAAACATGCCTGCTTGTGCAGCTTAGACACTCTGAATTCACTAAATGTACAACTTTTTCTCCATCAAAATGAACAAATGAGACATGAAATAACATCTACAGATCAAGACGAAGCGAATGGAAGCGGTCCCAGCCTCGTAGCTGTGAACAGCTGTGATTGCAGGAAAATGCTGTTACAAAGATTTCTCAGTATATCTCCGGGACTTTTCCCTGGCTTTACCACCGTCCAAATGGACAAACGAGACATGAAATAACATCAACAGATCAAGACGAAGCGAATGGAAGTACCCCCGGAGTCAAAGCATGTGTAAATCGAGACGAAAGATCTCTCTCTCCCCCGCCTGCTTGCGAGGGAAAGGGGCAGTTTACACACACACGCAGCTGCTGCATGCAGCAACGCACACACAGGGAGGAGATGGCAGAGAGAACGCACTCCCCTGAAAACTCCCCTTGAATTCCTCCAGACTCAGAAAAGGTAAAAGCTCACTTTTTGGAGATCCATAGAAAAAGAGTGAACATGAATTTTGTTTTGCCACAGCATGGATTCGAACACGCGACCAACCGCATCCAGGGGCGAGCGTTAACGCAGTGAGCCACTGGACCTGAGTACTCAAACATGCCTGCTTGTGCATCTTAGACACTCTGAATTCACTAAATGTACAACTTTTTCTCAATCAAAATGAACAAATGAGACATGAAATAACATCTACAGATCCAGACGAAGCGAATGGAAGCGGTCCCAGCCTCGTAGCTGTGAACAGCTGTGATTGCAGGAAAATGCTGTTACAAAGATTTCTCAGTATATCTCCGGGACTTTTCCCTGGCTTTACCACCGTCACAATGGACAAACGAGACATGAAATAACATCAACAGATCAAGACGAAGCGAATGGAAGTACCCCCGGAGTCATAGCATGTGTAAATCGAGACGACAGATCTCTCTCTCCCCCGCCTGCTTGCGAGGGGGAGGGGCAGTTTACACACACACTGCTGCATGCAGCAACGCACACACAGGGAGGAGATGGCAGAGAGAACGCACTCCCCTGAAAACTCCCCTTGAATTCCTCCAGACTCAGAAAATGTAAAAGTTCACTTTTTGGAGATCCATAGAAAAAGGGTGAAAATGATTTTTTTTTTGCCACAGCATGGATTCGAACACGCGACCAACCGCATCCAGGGGCGAGCGTTAACGCAGTGAGCCACTGGACCTGAGTACTCAAACATGCCTGCTTGTGCAGCTTAGACACTCTGAATTCACTAAATGTACAACTTTTTCTCCATCAAAATGAACAAATGAGACATGAAATAACATCTACAGATCAAGACGAATCGAATGGAAGCGGTCCCAGCCTCGTAGCTAAGAACAGCTGTGATCGCAGGAAAATGATGTTCCAAAGATTTCTCAGTATATCTCCGGGACATTTCCCTGGCTTTACCACCGTCACAATGGACAAACGAGACATGAAATAACATCAACAGATCAAGACGAAGCGAATGGAAGTACCCCCGGAGTCATAGCATGTGTAAATCGAGACGAAAGATCTCTCTCTCCCCCGCCTGCTTGCGAGGGGGAGGGGCAGTTTACACACACACGCAGCTGCTGCATGCAGCAACGCACACACAGGGAGGAGATGGCAGAGAGAACGCACTCCCCTGAAAACTCCCCTTGAATTCCTCCAGACTCAGAAAATGTAAAAGTTCACTTTTTGGAGATCCATAGAAAAAGGGTCAAAATGAAAAAAAGTATGCCACAGCATGGATTCGAACACGCGACCAACCGCATCCAGGGGCGAGCGTTAACGCAGTGAGCCACTGGACCTGAGTACTCAAACATGCCTGCTTGTGCAGCTTAGACACTCTGAATTCACTAAATGTACAACTTTTTCTCCATCAAAAAGAACAAATGAGACATGAAATAACATCTACAGATCAAGACGAAGTGAATGGAAGCGGTCCCAGCCTCGTAGCTGTGAACAGCTGTGATCGCAGGAAAATGCTGTTCCAAAGATTTCTCAGTATATCTCCGGGACTTTTCCCTGGCTTTACCACCGTCACAATGGACAAACGAGACATGAAATAACATCAACAGATCAAGACGAAGCGAATGGAAGTACCCCCGGAGTCATAGCATGTGTAAATCGAGACGAAAGATCTCTCTCTCCCCCGCCTGCTTGCGAGGGGGAGGGGCAGTTTACACACACACGCAGCTGCTGCATGCAGCAACGCACACACAGGGAGGAGATGGCAGAGAGAACGCACTCCCCTGAAAACTCCCCTTGAATTCATCCAGACTCAGAAAATGTAAAAGTTCACTTTTTGGAGATCCATAGAAAAAGGGTGAAAATGAAAAAAAGTATGCCACAGCATGGATTCGAACACGAGACCAACCGCATCCAGGGGCGAGCGTTAACGCATTGAGCCACTGGACCTGAGTACTCAAACATGCCTGCTTGTGCATCTTAGACACTCTGAATTCACTAAATGTACAACTTTTTCTCAATCAAAATGAACAAATGAGACATGAAATAACATCTACAGATCAAGCCGAAGCGAATGGAAGCGGTCCCAGCCTCGTAGCTGTGAACAGCTGTGATTGCAGGAAAATGCTGTTACAAAGATTTCTCAGTATATCTCCGGGACTTTTCCCTGGCTTTACCACCGTCACAATGGACAAACGAGACATGAAATAACATCAACAGATCAAGACGAAGCGAATGGAAGTACCCCCGGAGTCATAGCATGTGTAAATCGAGACGACAGATCTCTCTCTCCCCCGCCTGCTTGCGAGGGGGAGGGGCAGTTTACACACACACGCAGCTGCTGCATGCAGCAACGCACACACAGGGAGGAGATGGCAGAGAGAACGCACTCCCCTGAAAACTCCCCTTGAATTCCTCCAGACTCAGAAAATGTAAAAGTTCACTTTTTGGAGATCCATAGAAAAAGGGTGAAAATGATTTTTTTTTTGCCACAGCATGGATTCGAACACGCGACCAGGGGCGAGCGTTAACGCAGTGAGCCACTGGACCTGAGTACTCAAACATGCCTGCTTGTGCAGCTTAGACACTCTGAATTCACTAAATGTACAACTTTTTTTCCATCAAAAAGAACAAATGAGACATGAAATAACATCTACAGATCAAGACGAAGTGAATGGAAGCGGTCCCAGCCTCGTAGCTGTGAACAGCTGTGATCGCAGGAAAATGCTGTTCCAAAGATTTCTCAGTATATCTCCGGGACTTTTCCCTGGCTTTACCACCGTCACAATGGACAAACGAGACATGAAATAACATCAACAGATCAAGACGAAGCGAATGGAAGTACCCCCGGAGTCATAGCATGTGTAAATCGAGACGAAAGATCTCTCTCTCCCCCGCCTGCTTGCGAGGGGGAGGGGCAGTTTACACACACACGCAGCTGCTGCATGCAGCAACGCACACACAGGGAGGAGATGGCAGAGAGAACGCACTCCCCTGAAAACTCCCCTTGAATTCATCCAGACTCAGAAAATGTAAAAGTTCACTTTTTGGAGATCCATAGAAAAAGGGTGAAAATGAAAAAAAGTATGCCACAGCATGGATTCGAACACGAGACCAACCGCATCCAGGGGCGAGCGTTAACGCAGTGAGCCACTGGACCTGAGTACTCAAACATGCCTACTTGTGCAGCTTAGACACTCTGAATTCACTAAATGTACAACTTTTTCTCCATCAAAATGAACAAATTATACATGAAATAACATCTACAGATCAAGACGAAGCGAATGGAAGCGGTCCCAGCCTCGTAGCTGTGAACAGCTGTGATCGCAGGAAAATGCTGTTTCAAAGATTTCTCAGTATATCTCCGGGACATTTCCCTGGCTTTACCACCGTCACAATGGACAAACGAGACATGAAATAACATCAACAGATCAAGACGAAGCGAATGGAAGTACCCCCGGAGTCATAGCATGTGTAAATTGAGACGAAAGATCTCTCTCTCCCCCGCCTGCTTGCGAGGGAGAGGGGCAGTTTACACACACACGCAGCTGCTGCATGCAGCAACGCACACACAGGGAGGAGATGGCAGAGAGAACGCACTCCCCTGAAAACTCCCCTTGAATTCCTCCAGACTCAGAAAAGGTAAAAGTTCACTTGTTGGAGATCCATAGAAAAAGGGTGAAAATGAAAAAAAGTATGCCACAGCATGGATTCGAACACGCGACCAACCGCATCCAGGGGCGAGCGTTAACGCAGTGAGCCACTGGACCTGAGTACTCAAACATGCCTGCTTGTGCAGCTTAGACACTCTGAATTCACTAAATGTACAACTTTTTCTCCATCAAAAAGAACAAATGAGACATGAAATAACATCTACAGATCAAGACAAAGTGAATGGAAGCGGTCCCAGCCTCGTAGCTGTGAACAGCTGTGATCGCAGGAAAATGCTGTTCCAAAGATTTCTCAGTATATCTCCGGGACTTTTCCCTGGCTTTACCACCGTCACAATGGACAAACGAGACATGAAATAACATCAACAGATCAAGACGAAGCGAATGGAAGTACCCCCGGAGTCATAGCATGTGTAAATCGAGACGAAAGATCTCTCTCTCCCCCGCCTGCTTGCGAGGGTGAGGGGCAGTTTACACACACACACGCAGCTGCTGCATGCAGCAACGCACACACAGGGAGGAGATGGCAGAGAGAACGCACTCCCCTGAAAACTCCCCTTGAATTCATCCAGACTCAGAAAATGTAAAAGTTCACTTTTTGGAGATCCATAGAAAAAGGGTGAAAATGAAAAAAAGTATGCCACAGCATGGATTCGAACACGAGACCAACCGCATCCAGGGGCGAGCGTTAACGCAGTGAGCCACTGGACCTGAGTACTCAAACATGCCTGCTTGTGCAGCTTAGACACTCTGAATTCACTAAATGTACAACTTTTTCTCCATCAAAATGAACAAATGAGACATGAAATAACATCTACAGATCAAGACGAAGCGAATGGAAGCGGTCCCAGCCTCGTAGCTGTGAACAGCTGTGATTGCAGGAAAATGCTGTTACAAAGATTTCTCAGTATATCTCCGGGACTTTTCCCTGGCTTTACCACCGTCCAAATGGACAAACGAGACATGAAATAACATCAACAGATCAAGACGAAGCGAATGGAAGTACCCCCGGAGTCAAAGCATGTGTAAATCGAGACGAAAGATCTCTCTCTCCCCCGCCTGCTTGCGAGGGAAAGGGGCAGTTTACACACACACGCAGCTGCTGCATGCAGCAACGCACACACAGGGAGGAGATGGCAGAGAGAACGCACTCCCCTGAAAACTCCCCTTGAATTCCTCCAGACTCAGAAAAGGTAAAAGCTCACTTTTTGGAGATCCATAGAAAAAGAGTGAACATGAATTTTGTTTTGCCACAGCATGGATTCGAACACGCGACCAACCGCATCCAGGGGCGAGCGTTAACGCAGTGAGCCACTGGACCTGAGTACTCAAACATGCCTGCTTGTGCATCTTAGACACTCTGAATTCACTAAATGTACAACTTTTTCTCAATCAAAATGAACAAATGAGACATGAAATAACATCTACAGATCCAGACGAAGCGAATGGAAGCGGTCCCAGCCTCGTAGCTGTGAACAGCTGTGATTGCAGGAAAATGCTGTTACAAAGATTTCTCAGTATATCTCCGGGACTTTTCCCTGGCTTTACCACCGTCACAATGGACAAACGAGACATGAAATAACATCAACAGATCAAGACGAAGCGAATGGAAGTACCCCCGGAGTCATAGCATGTGTAAATCGAGACGACAGATCTCTCTCTCCCCCGCCTGCTTGCGAGGGGGAGGGGCAGTTTACACACACACTGCTGCATGCAGCAACGCACACACAGGGAGGAGATGGCAGAGAGAACGCACTCCCCTGAAAACTCCCCTTGAATTCCTCCAGACTCAGAAAATGTAAAAGTTCACTTTTTGGAGATCCATAGAAAAAGGGTGAAAATGATTTTTTTTTTGCCACAGCATGGATTCGAACACGCGACCAACCGCATCCAGGGGCGAGCGTTAACGCAGTGAGCCACTGGACCTGAGTACTCAAACATGCCTGCTTGTGCAGCTTAGACACTCTGAATTCACTAAATGTACAACTTTTTCTCCATCAAAATGAACAAATGAGACATGAAATAACATCTACAGATCAAGACGAATCGAATGGAAGCGGTCCCAGCCTCGTAGCTAAGAACAGCTGTGATCGCAGGAAAATGATGTTCCAAAGATTTCTCAGTATATCTCCGGGACATTTCCCTGGCTTTACCACCGTCACAATGGACAAACGAGACATGAAATAACATCAACAGATCAAGACGAAGCGAATGGAAGTACCCCCGGAGTCATAGCATGTGTAAATCGAGACGAAAGATCTCTCTCTCCCCCGCCTGCTTGCGAGGGGGAGGGGCAGTTTACACACACACGCAGCTGCTGCATGCAGCAACGCACACACAGGGAGGAGATGGCAGAGAGAACCCACTCCCCTGAAAACTCCCCTTGAATTCCTCCAGACTCAGAAAATGTAAAAGTTCACTTTTTGGAGATCCATAGAAAAAGGGTGAACATGAATTTTGTTTTGCCACAGCATGGATTCGAACACGCGACCAACCGCATCCAGGGGCGAGCGTTAACGCAGTGAGCCACTGGACCTGAGTACTCAAACATGCCTGCTTGTGCATCTTAGACACTCTGAATTCACTAAATGTACAACTTTTTCTCAATCAAAATGAACAAATGAGACATGAAATAACATCTACAGATCCAGACGAAGCGAATGGAAGCGGTCCCAGCCTCGTAGCTGTGAACAGCTGTGATTGCAGGAAAATGCTGTTACAAAGATTTCTCAGTATATCTCCGGGACTTTTCCCTGGCTTTACCACCGTCACAAAGGACAAACGAGACATGAAATAACATCAACAGATCAAGACGAAGCGAATGGAAGTACCCCCGGAGTCATAGCATGTGTAAATCGAGACGACAGATCTCTCTCTCCCCCGCCTGCTTGCGAGGGGGAGGGGCAGTTTACACACACACTGCTGCATGCAGCAACGCACACACAGGGAGGAGATGGCAGAGAGAACGCACTCCCCTGAAAACTCCACTTGAATTCCTCCAGACTCAGAAAATGTAAAAGTTCACTTTTTGGAGATCCATAGAAAAAGGGTCAAAATGAAAAAAAGTATGCCACAGCATGGATTCGAACACGCGACCAACCGCATCCAGGGGCGAGCGTTAACGCAGTGAGCCACTGGACCTGAGTACTCAAACATGCCTGCTTGTGCAGCTTAGACACTCTGAATTCACTAAATGTACAACTTTTTCTCCATCAAAATGAACAAATTATACATGAAATAACATCTACAGATCAAGACGAAGCGAATGGAAGCGGTCCCAGCCTCGTAGCTGTGAACAGCTGTGATCGCAGGAAAATGCTGTTTCAAAGATTTCTCAGTATATCTCCGGGACATTTCCCTGGCTTTACCACCGTCACAATGGACAAACGAGACATGAAATAACATCAACAGATCAAGACGAAGCGAATGGAAGTACCCCCGGAGTCATAGCATGTGTAAATCGAGACGAAAGATCTCTCTCTCCCCCGCCTGCTTGCGAGGGGGAGGGGCAGTTTACACACACACGCAGCTGCTGCATGCAGCAACGCACACACAGGGAGGAGATGGCAGAGAGAACGCACTCCCCTGAAAACTCCCCTTGAATTCCTCCAGACTCAGAAAATGTAAAAGTTCACTTTTTGGAGATCCATAGAAAAAGGGTGAAAATGAAAAAAAGTATGCCACAGCATGGATTCGAACAAGAGACCAACCGCATCCAGGGGCGAGCGTTAACGCAGTGAGCCACTGGGCCTGAGTACTCAAACATGCCTGCTTGTGCATCTTAGACACTCTGAATTCACTAAATGTACAACTTTTTCTCAATCAAAATGAACAAATGAGACATGAAATAACATCTACAGATCAAGACGAAGCGAATGGAAGCGGTCCCAGCCTCGTAGCTGTGAACAGCTGTGATTGCAGGAAAATGCTGTTACAAAGATTTCTCAGAATATCTCCGGGACTTTTCCCTGGCTTTACCACCGTCACAATGGACAAACGAGACATGAAATAACATCAACAGATCAAGACGAAGCGAATGGAAGTACCCCCGGAGTCATAGCATGTGTAAATCGAGACGACAGATCTCTCTCTCCCCCGCCTGCTTGCGAGGGGGAGGGGCAGTTTACACACACACGCAGCTGCTGCATGCAGCAACGCACACACAGGGAGGAGATGGCAGAGAGAACGCACTCCCCTGAAAACTCCCCTTGAATTCCTCCAGACTCAGAAAATGTAAAAGTTCACTTTTTGGAGATCCATAGAAAAAGGGTGAAAATGATTATTTTTTTGCCACAGCATGGATTCGAACACGCGACCAGGGGCGAGCGTTAACGCAGTGAGCCACTGGACCTGAGTACTCAAACATGCCTGCTTGTGCATCTTAGACACTCTGAATTCACTAAATGTACAACTTTTTCTCAATCAAAATGAACAAATGAGACATGAGATAACATCTACAGATCAAGACGAAGCGAATGGAAGCGGTCCCAGCCTCGTAGCTGTGAACAGCTGTGATTGCAGGAAAATGCTGTTACAAAGATTTCTCAGTATATCTCCGGGACTTTTCCCTGGCTTTACCACCGTCACAATGGACAAACGAGACATGAAATAACATCAACAGATCAAGACGAAGCGAATGGAAGTACCCCCGGAGTCATAGCATGTGTAAATCGAGACGACAGATCTCTCTCTCCCCCGCCTGCTTGCGAGGGGGAGGGGCAGTTTACACACACACGCAGCTGCTGCATGCAGCAACGCACACACAGGGAGGAGATGGCAGAGAGAACGCACTCCCCTGAAAACTCCCCTTGAATTCCTCCAGACTCAGAAAATGTAAAAGTTCACTTTTTGGAGATCCATAGAAAAAGGGTGAAAATGAAAAAAAGTATGCCACAGCATTGATTCGAACACGCGACCAACCGCATCCAGGGGCGAGCGTTAACGCAGTGAGCCACTGGACCTGAGTACTCAAACATGCCTGCTTGTGCAGCTTAGACACTCTGAATTCACTAAATGTACAACTTTTTCTCCATCAAAATGAACAAATTATACATGAAATAACATCTACAGATCAAGACGAAGCGAATGGAAGCGGTCCCAGCCTCGTAGCTGTGAACAGCTGTGATCGCAGGAAAATGCTGTTTCAAAGATTTCTCAGTATATCTCCGGGACATTTCCCTGGCTTTACCACCGTCACAATGGACAAACGAGACATGAAATAACATCAACAGATCAAGACGAAGCGAATGGAAGTACCCCCGGAGTCATAGCATGTGTAAATCGAGACGAAAGATCTCTCTCTCCCCCGCCTGCTTGCGAGGGGGAGGGGCAGTTTACACACACACGCAGCTGCTGCATGCAGCAACGCACACACAGGGAGGAGATGGCAGAGAGAACGCACTCCCCTGAAAACTCCCCTTGAATTCCTCCAGACTCAGAAAATGTAAAAGTTCACTTTTTGGAGATCCATAGAAAAAGGGTGAAAATGATTTTTTTTTTGCCACAGCATGGATTCGAACACGCGACCAGGGGCGAGCGTTAACGCAGTGAGCCACTGGACCTCAGTACTCAAACATGCCTGCTTGTGCATCTTAGACACTCTGAATTCACTAAATGTACAACTTTTTCTCAATCAAAATGAACAAATGAGACATGAAATAACATCTACAGATCAAGACGAAGCGAATGGAAGCGGTCCCAGCCTCGTAGCTGTGAACAGCTGTGATTGCAGGAAAATGCTGTTACAAAGATTTCTCAGAATATCTCCGGGACTTTTCCCTGGCTTTACCACCGTCACAATGGACAAACGAGACATGAAATAACATCAACAGATCAAGACGAAGCGAATGGAAGTACCCCCGGAGTCATAGCATGTGTAAATCGAGACGACAGATCTCTCTCTCCCCCGCCTGCTTGCGAGGGGGAGGGGCAGTTTACACACACACGCAGCTGCTGCATGCAGCAACGCACACACAGGGAGGAGATGGCAGAGAGAACGCACTCCCCTGAAAACTCCCCTTGAATTCCTCCAGACTCAGAAAATGTAAAAGTTCACTTTTTGGAGATCCATAGAAAAAGGGTGAAAATGATTTTTTTTTTGCCACAGCATGGATTCGAACACGCGACCAGGGGCGAGCGTTAACGCAGTGAGCCACTGGACCTCAGTACTCAAACATGCCTGCTTGTGCAGCTTAGACACTCTGAATTCACTAAATGTACAACTTTTTCTCCATCAAAAAGAACAAATGAGACATGAAATAACATCTACAGATCAAGACGAAGTGAATGGAAGCGGTCCCAGCCTCGTAGCTGTGAACAGCTGTGATCGCAGGAAATTGCTGTTCCAAAGATTTCTCAGTATATCTCCGGGACTTTTCCCTGGCTTTACCACCGTCACAATGGACAAACGAGACATGAAATAACATCAACAGATCAAGACGAAGCGAATGGAAGTACCCCCGGAGTCATAGCATGTGTAAATCGAGACGAAAGATCTCTCTCTCCCCCGCCTGCTTGCGAGGGGGAGGGGCAGTTTACACACACACGCAGCTGCTGCATGCAGCAACGCACACACAGGGAGGAGATGGCAGAGAGAACGCACTCCCCTGAAAACTCCCCTTGAATTCATCCAGACTCAGAAAATGTAAAAGTTCACTTTTTGGAGATCCATAGAAAAAGGGTGAAAATGAAAAAAAGTATGCCACAGCATGGATTCGAACACGAGACCAACCGCATCCAGGGGCGAGCGTTAACGCAGTGAGCCACTGGACCTGAGTACTCAAACATGCCTGCTTGTGCATCTTAGACACTCTGAATTCACTAAATGTACAACTTTTTCTCAATCAAAATGAACAAATGAGACATGAAATAACATCTACAGATCAAGACGAAGCGAATGGAAGCGGTCCCAGCCTCGTAGCTGTGAACAGCTGTGATTGCAGGAAAATGCTGTTACAAAGATTTCTCAGTATATCTCCGGGACTTTTCCCTGGCTTTACCACCGTCACAATGGACAAACGAGACATGAAATAACATCAACAGATCAAGACGAAGCGAATGGAAGTACCCCCGGAGTCATAGCATGTGTAAATCGAGACGACAGATCTCTCTCTCCCCCGCCTGCTTGCGAGGGGGAGGGGCAGTTTACACACACACGCAGCTGCTGCATGCAGCAACGCACACACAGGGAGGAGATGGCAGAGAGAACGCACTCCCCTGAAAACTCCCCTTGAATTCCTCCAGACTCAGAAAATGTAAAAGTTCACTTTTTGGAGATCCATAGAAAAAGGGTGAAAATGATTTTTTTTTTGCCACAGCATGGATTCGAACACGCGACCAGGGGCGAGCGTTAACGCAGTGAGCCACTGGACCTCAGTACTCAAACATGCCTGCTTGTGCAGCTTAGACACTCTGAATTCACTAAATGTACAACTTTTTCTCCATCAAAAAGAACAAATGAGACATGAAATAACATCTACAGATCAAGACGAAGTGAATGGAAGCGGTGCCAGCCTCGTAGCTGTGAACAGCTGTGATCGCAGGAAATTGCTGTTCCAAAGATTTCTCAGTATATCTCCGGGACTTTTCCCTGGCTTTACCACCGTCACAATGGACAAACGAGACATGAAATAACATCAACAGATCAAGACGAAGCGAATGGAAGTACCCCCGGAGTCATAGCATGTGTAAATCGAGACGAAAGATCTCTCTCTCCCCCGCCTGCTTGCGAGGGGGAGGGGCAGTTTACACACACACGCAGCTGCTGCATGCAGCAACGCACACACAGGGAGGAGATGGCAGAGAGAACGCACTCCCCTGAAAACTCCCCTTGAATTCATCCAGACTCAGAAAATGTAAAAGTTCACTTTTTGGAGATTCATAGAAAAAGGGTGAACATGAAAAAAAGTATGCCACAGCATGGATTCGAACACGAGACCAACCGCATCCAGGGGCGAGCGTTAACGCAGTGAGCCACTGGACCTGAGTACTCAAACATGCCTGCTTGTGCATCTTAGACACTCTGAATTCACTAAATGTACAACTTTTTCTCAATCAAAATGAACAAATGAGACATGAAATAACATCTACAGATCAAGACGAAGCGAATGGAAGCGGTCCCAGCCTCGTAGCTGTGAACAGCTGTGATTGCAGGAAAATGCTGTTACAAAGATTTCTCAGAATATCTCCGGGACTTTTCCCTGGCTTTACCACCGTCACAATGGACAAACGAGACATGAAATAACATCAACAGATCAAGACGAAGCGAATGGAAGTACCCCCGGAGTCATAGCATGTGTAAATCGAGACGACAGATCTCTCTCTCCCCCGCCTGCTTGCGAGGGGGAGGGGCAGTTTACACACACACGCAGCTGCTGCATGCAGCAACGCACACACAGGGAGGAGATGGCAGAGAGAACGCACTCCCCTGAAAACTCCCCTTGAATTCCTCCAGACTCAGAAAATGTAAAAGTTCACTTTTTGGAGATCCAGAGAAAAAGGGTGAAAATGATTATTTTTTTGCCACAGCATGGATTCGAACACGCGACCAGGTGCGAGCGTTAACGCAGTGAGCCACTGGACCTGAGTACTCAAACATGCCTGCTTGTGCAGCTTAGACACTCTGAATTCACTAAATGTACAACTTTTTCTCCATCAAAAAGAACAAATGAGACATGAAATAACATCTACAGATCAAGACGAAGTGAATGGAAGCGGTGCCAGCCTCGTAGCTGTGAACAGCTGTGATCGCAGGAAATTGCTGTTCCAAAGATTTCTCAGTATATCTCCGGGACTTTTCCCTGGCTTTACCACCGTCACAATGGACAAACGAGACATGAAATAACATCAACAGATCAAGACGAAGCGAATGGAAGTACCCCCGGAGTCATAGCATGTGTAAATCGAGACGAAAGATCTCTCTCTCCCCCGCCTGCTTGCGAGGGGGAGGGGCAGTTTACACACACACGCAGCTGCTGCATGCAGCAACGCACACACAGGGAGGAGATGGCAGAGAGAACGCACTCCCCTGAAAACTCCCCTTGAATTCATCCAGACTCAGAAAATGTAAAAGTTCACTTTTTGGAGATTCATAGAAAAAGGGTGAACATGAAAAAAAGTATGCCACAGCATGGATTCGAACACGAGACCAACCGCATCCAGGGGCGAGCGTTAACGCAGTGAGCCACTGGACCTGAGTACTCAAACATGCCTGCTTGTGCATCTTAGACACTCTGAATTCACTAAATGTACAACTTTTTCTCAATCAAAATGAACAAATGAGACATGAAATAACATCTACAGATCAAGACGAAGCGAATGGAAGCGGTCCCAGCCTCGTAGCTGTGAACAGCTGTGATTGCAGGAAAATGCTGTTACAAAGATTTCTCAGAATATCTCCGGGACTTTTCCCTGGCTTTACCACCGTCACAATGGACAAACGAGACATGAAATAACATCAACAGATCAAGACGAAGCGAATGGAAGTACCCCCGGAGTCATAGCATGTGTAAATCGAGACGACAGATCTCTCTCTCCCCCGCCTGCTTGCGAGGGGGAGGGGCAGTTTACACACACACGCAGCTGCTGCATGCAGCAACGCACACACAGGGAGGAGATGGCAGAGAGAACGCACTCCCCTGAAAACTCCCCTTGAATTCCTCCAGACTCAGAAAATGTAAAAGTTCACTTTTTGGAGATCCAGAGAAAAAGGGTGAAAATGATTATTTTTTTGCCACAGCATGGATTCGAACACGCGACCAGGTGCGAGCGTTAACGCAGTGAGCCACTGGACCTGAGTACTCAAACATGCCTGCTTGTGCAGCTTAGACACTCTGAATTCACTAAATGTACAACTTTTTCTCCATCAAAAAGAACAAATGAGACATGAAATAACATCTACAGATCAAGACGAAGTGAATGGAAGCGGTCCCAGCCTCGTAGCTGTGAACAGCTGTGATCGCAGGAAAATGCTGTTCCAAAGATTTCTCAGTATATCTCCGGGACTTTTCCCTGGCTTTACCACCGTCAAAATGGACAAACGAGACATGAAATAACATCAACAGATCAAGACGAAGCGAATGGAAGTACCCCCGGAGTCATAGCATGTGTAAATCGAGACGAAAGATCTCTCTCTCCCCCGCCTGCTTGCGAGGGGGAGGGGCAGTTTACACACACACGCAGCTGCTGCATGCAGCAACGCACACACAGGGAGGAGATGGCAGAGAGAACGCACTCCCCTGAAAACTCCCCTTGAATTCATCCAGACTCAGAAAATGTAAAAGTTCACTTTTTGGAGATCCATAGAAAAAGGGTGAAAATGAAAAAAAGTATGCCACAGCATGGATTCGAACACGAGACCAACCGCATCCAGGGGCGAGCGTTAACGCAGTGAGCCACTGGACCTGAGTACTCAAACATGCCTGCTTGTGCATCTTAGACACTCTGAATTCACTAAATGTACAACTTTTTCTCAATCAAAATGAACAAATGAGACATGAAATAACATCTACAGATCAAGACGAAGCGAATGGAAGCGGTCCCAGCCTCGTAGCTGTGAACAGCTGTGATTGCAGGAAAATGCTGTTACAAAGATTTCTCAGTATATCTCCGGGACTTTTCCCTGGCTTTACCACCGTCACAATGGACAAACGAGACATGAAATAACATCAACAGATCAAGACGAAGCGAATGGAAGTACCCAAGAGTCATAGCATGTGTAAATCGAGACGACAGATCTCTCTCTCCCCCGCCTGCTTGCGAGGGGGAGGGGCAGTTTACACACACACGCAGCTGCTGCATGCAGCAACGCACACACAGGGAGGAGATGGCAGAGAGAACGCACTCCCCTGAAAACTCCCCTTGAATTCCTCCAGACTCAGAAAATGTAAAAGTTCACTTTTTGGAGATCCATAGAAAAAGGGTGAAAATGAAAAAAAGTATGCCACAGCATGGATTCGAACACGAGACCAAACGCATCCAGGGGCGAGCGTTAACGCAGTGAGCCACTGGACCTGAGTACTCAAACATGCCTGCTTGTGCATCTTAGACACTCTGGATTCACTAAATGTACAACTTTTTCTCAATCAAAATGAACAAATGAGACATGAAATAACATCTACAGATCAAGACGAAGTGAATGGAAGCGGTCCCAGTCTCGTAGCTGTGAACAGCTGTGATCGCAGGAAAATGCTGTTCCAAAGATTTCTCAGTATATCTCCGGGACTTTTCCCTGGCTTTACCACCGTCACAATGGACAAACGAGACATGAAATAACATCAACAGATCAAGACGAAGCGAATGGAAGTACCCCCGGAGTCATAGCATGTGTAAATCGAGACGAAAGATCTCTCTCTCCCCCGCCTGCTTGCGAGGGGGAGGGGCAGTTTACACACACACGCAGCTGCTGCATGCAGCAACGCACACACAGGGAGGAGATGGCAGAGAGAACGCACTCCCCTGAAAACTCCCCTTGAATTCCTCCAGACTCAGAAAATGTAAAAGTTCACTTTTTGGAGATCCATAGAAAAAGGGTGAAAATGAAAAAAAGTATGCTACAGCATGGATTCGAACACGAGACCAACCGCATCCAGGGGCGAGCGTTAACGCAGTAGGCCACTGGACCTGAGTACTCAAACATGCCTGCTTGTGCATCTTAGACACTCTGAATTCACTAAATGTACAACTTTTTCTCAATCAAAATGAACAAATGAGACATGAAATAACATCTACAGATCAAGACGAAGCGAATGGAAGCGGTCCCAGCCTCGTAGCTGTGAACAGCTGTGATTGCAGGAAAATGCTGTTACAAAGATTTCTCAGTATATCTCCGGGACTTTTCCCTGGCTTTACCACCGTCACAATGGACAAACGAGACATGAAATAACATCAACAGATCAAGATGAAGCGAATGGAAGTACCCCCGGAGTCATAGCATGTGTAAATCGAGACGACAGATCTCTCTCTCCCCCGCCTGCTTGCGAGGGGGAGGGGCAGTTTACACACACACGCAGCTGCTGCATGCAGCAACGCACACACAGGGAGGAGATGGCAGAGAGAACGCACTCCCCTGAAAACTCCCCTTGAATTCCTCCAGACTCAGAAAATGTAAAAGTTCACTTTTTGGAGATCCATAGAAAAAGGGTGAAAATGAAAAAAAGTATGCCACAGCATGGATTTGAACACGCGACCAACCGCTTCCAGGGGCAAGCGTTAACGCAGTGAGCCACTGGACCTGAGTACTCAAACATGCCTACTTGTGCAGCTTAGACACTCTGAATTCACTAAATGTACAACTTTTTCTCCATCAAAATGAACAAATTATACATGAAATAACATCTACAGATCAAGACGAAGCGAATGGAAGCGGTCCCAGCCTCGTAGCTGTGAACAGCTGTGATCACAGGAAAATGCTGTTTCAAAGATTTCTCAGTATATCTCCGGGACATTTCCCTGGCTTTACCACCGTCACAATGGACAAACGAGACATGAAATAACATCAACAGATCAAGACGAAGCGAATGGAAGTACCCCCGGAGTCATAGCATGTGTAAATCGAGACGACAGATCTCTCTCTCCCCCGCCTGCTTGCGAGGGGGAGGGGCAGTTTACACACACACGCAGCTGCTGCATGCAGCAACGCACACACAGGGAGGAGATGGCAGAGAGAACGCACTCCCCTGAAAACTCCCCTTGAATTCATCCAGACTCAGAAAATGTAAAAGTTCACTTTTTGGAGATCCATAGAAAAAGGGTGAAAATGAAAAAAAGTATGCCACAGCATGGATTCGAACACGAGACCAACCACATCCAGGGGCGAGCGTTAACGCAGTGAGCCACTGGACCTGAGTACTCAAACATGCCTGCTTGTGCATCTTAGACACTCTGAATTCACTAAATGTACAACTTTTTCTCAATCAAAATGAACAAATGAGACATGAAATAACATCAACAGATCAAGACGAAGCGAATGGAAGTACCCCCGGTGTCATAGCATGTGTAAATCGAGACGAAAGATCTCTCTCTCCCCCGCCTGCTTGCGAGGGGGAGGGGCAGTTTACACACACACGCAGCTGCTGCATGCAGCAACGCACACACAGGGAGGAGATGGCAGAGAGAACGCACTCCCCTGAAAACTCCCCTTGAATTCATCCAGACTCAGAAAATGTAAAAGTTCACTTTTTGGAGATCCATAGAAAAAGGGTGAAAATGATTTTTTTTTGCCACAGCATGGATTTGAACACGCGACCAACCGCATCCAGGGGCGAGCGTTAACGCAGTGAGCCACTGGACCTGAGTACTCAAACATGCCTGCTTGTGCAGCTTAGACACTCTGAATTCACTAAATGTACAACTTTTTCTCCATCAAAATGAACAAATGAGACATGAAATAACATCGACAGATCAAGACGAAGCGAATGGAAGCGGTCCCAGCCTCGTAGCTGTGAACAGCTGTGATCGCAGGAAAATGCTGTTATAAAGATTTATCAGTATATCTCCGGGATATTTCCCTGGCTTTACCACTGTCCAAATGGACAAACGAGACATGAAATAACATCAACAGATCAAGACGAAGCGAATGGAAGTACCCCCGGAGTCATAGCATGTGTAAATCGAGACGAAAGATCTCTCTCTCCCCCGCCTGCTTGCGAGGGGGAGGGGCAGTTTACACACACACGCAGCTGCTGCATGCAGCAACGCACACACAGGGAGGAGATGGCAGAGAGAACGCACTCCCCTGAAAACTCCCCTTGAATTCCTCCAGACTCAGAAAATGTAAAAGTTCACTTTTTGGAGATCAATAGAAAAAGGGTGAAAATGATTTTCTTTTTGCCACAGCATCGATTCGAACACGCGACCATCCGCATCAATGGGAGAGCTTGAACGCAGTGAGCCACTGGACCTGAGTACTCAAACATGCCTACTTGTGCAGCTTAGAAACTCTGAATTCACTAAATGTACAACTTTTTTTCCATCAAAATGAACAAATGAGACATGAAATAACATCTACAGATCAAGACGAAGCGAATGGAAGCGGTCCCAGCCTCGTAGCTGTGAACAGCTGTGATCGCAGGAAAATGCTGTTACAAAGATTTCTCAGTATATCTCCGGGACATTTCCCTGGCTTTACCACCGTCACAATGGACAAACGAGACATGAAATAACATAAACAGATCAAGACGAAGCAAATGGAAGTACCCCCGGAGTCATAGCATGTGTAAATCGAGACGAAAGATCTCTCACTCCCCCGCCTGCTTGCGAGGGGAAGGGGCAGTTTACACACACACGCAGCTGCTGCATGCAGCAACGCACACACAGGGAGGAGATGGCAGAGAGAACGCACTCCCCTGAAAACTCCCCTTGAATTCCTCCAGACTCAGAAAATGTAAAAGTTCACTTTTTGGAGATCCATAGAAAAAGGGTGAAAATGAAAAAAAGTATGCCACAGCATGGATTTGAACACGCGACCAACCGCTTCCAGGGGCAAGCGTTAACGCAGTGAGCCACTGGACCTGAGTACTCAAACATGCCTACTTGTGCAGCTTAGACACTCTGAATTCACTAAATGTACAACTTTTTCTCCATCAAAATGAACAAATTATACATGAAATAACATCTACAGATCAAGACGAAGCGAATGGAAGCGGTCCCAGCCTCGTAGCTGTGAACAGCTGTGATCACAGGAAAATGCTGTTTCAAAGATTTCTCAGTATATCTCCGGGACATTTCCCTGGCTTTACCACCGTCACAATGGACAAACGAGACATGAAATAACATCAACAGATCAAGACGAAGCGAATGGAAGTACCCCCGGAGTCATAGCATGTGTAAATCGAGACGACAGATCTCTCTCTCCCCCGCCTGCTTGCGAGGGGGAGGGGCAGTTTACACACACACGCAGCTGCTGCATGCAGCAACGCACACACAGGGAGGAGATGGCAGAGAGAACGCACTCCCCTGAAAACTCCCCTTGAATTCATCCAGACTCAGAAAATGTAAAAGTTCACTTTTTGGAGATCCATAGAAAAAGGGTGAAAATGAAAAAAAGTATGCCACAGCATGGATTCGAACACGAGACCAACCGCATCCAGGGGCGAGCGTTAACGCAGTGAGCCACTGGACCTGAGTACTCAAACATGCCTGCTTGTGCATCTTAGACACTCTGAATTCACTAAATGTACAACTTTTTCTCAATCAAAATGAACAAATGAGACATGAAATAACATCTACAGATCAAGACGAAGCGAATGGAAGCGGTCCCAGCCTCGTAGCTGTGAACAGCTGTGATTGCAGGAAAATGCTGTTACAAAGATTTCTCAGTATATCTCCGGGACTTTTCCCTGGCTTTACCACCGTCACAATGGACAAACGAGACATGAAATAACATCAACAGATCAAGACGAAGCGAATGGAAGTACCCAAGAGTCATAGCATGTGTAAATCGAGACGACAGATCTCTCTCTCCCCCGCCTGCTTGCGAGGGGGAGGGGCAGTTTACACACACACGCAGCTGCTGCATGCAGCAACGCACACACAGGGAGGAGATGGCAGAGAGAACGCACTCCCCTGAAAACTCCCCTTGAATTCCTCCAGACTCAGAAAATGTAAAAGTTCACTTTTTGGAGATCCATAGAAAAAGGGTGAAAATGAAAAAAAGTATGCCACAGCATGGATTCGAACACGAGACCAAACGCATCCAGGGGCGAGCGTTAACGCAGTGAGCCACTGGACCTGAGTACTCAAACATGCCTGCTTGTGCATCTTAGACACTCTGGATTCACTAAATGTACAACTTTTTCTCAATCAAAATGAACAAATGAGACATGAAATAACATCTACAGATCAAGACGAAGTGAATGGAAGCGGTCCCAGTCTCGTAGCTGTGAACAGCTGTGATCGCAGGAAAATGCTGTTCCAAAGATTTCTCAGTATATCTCCGGAACTTTTCCCTGGCTTTACCACCGTCACAATGGACAAACGAGACATGAAATAACATCAACAGATCAAGACGAAGCGAATGGAAGTACCCCCGGAGTCATAGCATGTGTAAATCGAGACGAAAGATCTCTCTCTCCCCCGCCTGCTTGCGAGGGGGAGGGGCAGTTTACACACACACGCAGCTGCTGCATGCAGCAACGCACACACAGGGAGGAGATGGCAGAGAGAACGCACTCCCCTGAAAACTCCCCTTGAATTCCTCCAGACTCAGAAAATGTAAAAGTTCACTTTTTGGAGATCCATAGAAAAAGGGTGAAAATGAAAAAAAGTATGCTACAGCATGGATTCGAACACGAGACCAACCGCATCCAGGGGCGAGCGTTAACGCAGTAGGCCACTGGACCTGAGTACTCAAACATGCCTGCTTGTGCATCTTAGACACTCTGAATTCACTAAATGTACAACTTTTTCTCAATCAAAATGAACAAATGAGACATGAAATAACATCTACAGATCAAGACGAAGCGAATGGAAGCGGTCCCAGCCTCGTAGCTGTGAACAGCTGTGATTGCAGGAAAATGCTGTTACAAAGATTTCTCAGTATATCTCCGGGACTTTTCCCTGGCTTTACCACCGTCACAATGGACAAACGAGACATGAAATAACATCAACAGATCAAGATGAAGCGAATGGAAGTACCCCCGGAGTCATAGCATGTGTAAATCGAGACGACAGATCTCTCTCTCCCCCGCCTGCTTGCGAGGGGGAGGGGCAGTTTACACACACACGCAGCTGCTGCATGCAGCAACGCACACACAGGGAGGAGATGGCAGAGAGAACGCACTCCCCTGAAAACTCCCCTTGAATTCCTCCAGACTCAGAAAATGTAAAAGTTCACTTTTTGGAGATCCATAGAAAAAGGGTGAAAATGAAAAAAAGTATGCCACAGCATGGATTTGAACACGCGACCAACCGCTTCCAGGGGCAAGCGTTAACGCAGTGAGCCACTGGACCTGAGTACTCAAACATGCCTACTTGTGCAGCTTAGACACTCTGAATTCACTAAATGTACAACTTTTTCTCCATCAAAATGAACAAATTATACATGAAATAACATCTACAGATCAAGACGAAGCGAATGGAAGCGGTCCCAGCCTCGTAGCTGTGAACAGCTGTGATCACAGGAAAATGCTGTTTCAAAGATTTCTCAGTATATCTCCGGGACATTTCCCTGGCTTTACCACCGTCACAATGGACAAACGAGACATGAAATAACATCAACAGATCAAGACGAAGCGAATGGAAGTACCCCCGGAGTCATAGCATGTGTAAATCGAGACGACAGATCTCTCTCTCCCCCGCCTGCTTGCGAGGGGGAGGGGCAGTTTACACACACACGCAGCTGCTGCATGCAGCAACGCACACACAGGGAGGAGATGGCAGAGAGAACGCACTCCCCTGAAAACTCCCCTTGAATTCATCCAGACTCAGAAAATGTAAAAGTTCACTTTTTGGAGATCCATAGAAAAAGGGTGAAAATGAAAAAAAGTATGCCACAGCATGGATTCGAACACGAGACCAACCACATCCAGGGGCGAGCGTTAACGCAGTGAGCCACTGGACCTGAGTACTCAAACATGCCTGCTTGTGCATCTTAGACACTCTGAATTCACTAAATGTACAACTTTTTCTCAATCAAAATGAACAAATGAGACATGAAATAACATCAACAGATCAAGACGAAGCGAATGGAAGTACCCCCGGTGTCATAGCATGTGTAAATCGAGACGAAAGATCTCTCTCTCCCCCGCCTGCTTGCGAGGGGGAGGGGCAGTTTACACACACACGCAGCTGCTGCATGCAGCAACGCACACACAGGGAGGAGATGGCAGAGAGAACGCACTCCCCTGAAAACTCCCCTTGAATTCATCCAGACTCAGAAAATGTAAAAGTTCACTTTTTGGAGATCCATAGAAAAAGGGTGAAAATGATTTTTTTTTGCCACAGCATGGATTTGAACACGCGACCAACCGCATCCAGGGGCGAGCGTTAACGCAGTGAGCCACTGGACCTGAGTACTCAAACATGCCTGCTTGTGCAGCTTAGACACTCTGAATTCACTAAATGTACAACTTTTTCTCCATCAAAATGAACAAATGAGACATGAAATAACATCGACAGATCAAGACGAAGCGAATGGAAGCGGTCCCAGCCTCGTAGCTGTGAACAGCTGTGATCGCAGGAAAATGCTGTTATAAAGATTTATCAGTATATCTCCGGGATATTTCCCTGGCTTTACCACTGTCCAAATGGACAAACGAGACATGAAATAACATCAACAGATCAAGACGAAGCGAATGGAAGTACCCCCGGAGTCATAGCATGTGTAAATCGAGACGAAAGATCTCTCTCTCCCCCGCCTGCTTGCGAGGGGGAGGGGCAGTTTACACACACACGCAGCTGCTGCATGCAGCAACGCACACACAGGGAGGAGATGGCAGAGAGAACGCACTCCCCTGAAAACTCCCCTTGAATTCCTCCAGACTCAGAAAATGTAAAAGTTCACTTTTTGGAGATCAATAGAAAAAGGGTGAAAATGATTTTCTTTTTGCCACAGCATCGATTCGAACACGCGACCATCCGCATCAATGGGAGAGCTTGAACGCAGTGAGCCACTGGACCTGAGTACTCAAACATGCCTACTTGTGCAGCTTAGAAACTCTGAATTCACTAAATGTACAACTTTTTTTCCATCAAAATGAACAAATGAGACATGAAATAACATCTACAGATCAAGACGAAGCGAATGGAAGCGGTCCCAGCCTCGTAGCTGTGAACAGCTGTGATCGCAGGAAAATGCTGTTACAAAGATTTCTCAGTATATCTCCGGGACATTTCCCTGGCTTTACCACCGTCACAATGGACAAACGAGACATGAAATAACATAAACAGATCAAGACGAAGCAAATGGAAGTACCCCCGGAGTCATAGCATGTGTAAATCGAGACGAAAGATCTCTCACTCCCCCGCCTGCTTGCGAGGGGAAGGGGCAGTTTACACACACACGCAGCTGCTGCATGCAGCAACGCACACACAGGGAGGAGATGGCAGAGAGAACGCACTCCCCTGAAAACTCCCCTTGAATTCCTCCAGACTCAGAAAATGTAAAAGTTCACTTTTTGGAGATCCATAGAAAAAGGGTGAAAATGAAAAAAAGTATGCCACAGCATGGATTTGAACACGCGACCAACCGCTTCCAGGGGCAAGCGTTAACGCAGTGAGCCACTGGACCTGAGTACTCAAACATGCCTACTTGTGCAGCTTAGACACTCTGAATTCACTAAATGTACAACTTTTTCTCCATCAAAATGAACAAATTATACATGAAATAACATCTACAGATCAAGACGAAGCGAATGGAAGCGGTCCCAGCCTCGTAGCTGTGAACAGCTGTGATCACAGGAAAATGCTGTTTCAAAGATTTCTCAGTATATCTCCGGGACATTTCCCTGGCTTTACCACCGTCACAATGGACAAACGAGACATGAAATAACATCAACAGATCAAGACGAAGCGAATGGAAGTACCCCCGGAGTCATAGCATGTGTAAATCGAGACGACAGATCTCTCTCTCCCCCGCCTGCTTGCGAGGGGGAGGGGCAGTTTACACACACACGCAGCTGCTGCATGCAGCAACGCACACACAGGGAGGAGATGGCAGAGAGAACGCACTCCCCTGAAAACTCCCCTTGAATTCCTCCAGACTCAGAAAATGTAAAAGTTCACTTTTTGGAGATCCATAGAAAAAGGGAGAACATGAATTTTGTTTTGCCACAGCATGGATTCGAACACACGACCAACCGCATCCAGGGGCGAGCGTTAACGCAGTGAGCCACTGGACCTGAGTACTCAAACATGCCTGCTTGTGCAGCTTAGACACTCTGAATTCACTAAATGTACAACTTTTTCTCCATCAAAATGAACAAATGAGACATGAAATAACATCTACAGATCAAGACGAAGCGAATAGAAGCGGTCCCAGCCTCGTAGCTGTGAACAGCTGTGATCGCAGGAAAATGCTGTTACAAAGATTTCTCAGTATATCTCCGGGACATTTCCCTGGCTTTACCACCGTCACAATGGACAAACGAGACATGAAATAACATCAACAGATCAAGACGAAGCGAATGGAAGTACCCCCGGAGTCATAGCATGTGTAAATCGAGACGACAGATCTCTCTCTCCCCCGCCTGCTTGCGAGGGGGAGGGGCAGTTTACACACACACGCAGCTGCTGCATGCAGCAACGCACACACAGGGAGGAGATGGCAGAGAGAACGCACTCCCCTGAAAACTCCCCTTGAATTCCTCCAGACTCAGAAAATGTAAAAGTTCACTTTTTGGAGATCCATAGAAAAAGGGTGAAAATGAAAAAAAGTATGCCACAGCATGGATTCGAACACGAGACCAACCGCATCCAGGGGCGAGCGTTAACGCAGTGAGCCACTGGACCTGAGTACTCAAACATGCCTGCTTGTGCAGCTTAGACACTCTGAATTCACTAAATGTACAACTTTTTCTCCATCAAAATGAACAAATGAGACATGAAATAACATCTACAGATCAAGACGAAGCGAATGGAAGCGGTCCCAGCCTCGTAGCTGTGAACAGCTGTGATCGCAGGAAAATTCTGTTTCAAAGATTTCTCAGTAGCCTATATCTCCGGGACATTTCCCTGACTTTACCACCGTCACAATGGACAAACGAGACATGAAATAACATCAACAGATCAAGACGAAGCGAATGGAAGTACCCCCGGAGTCATAGCATGTGTAAATCGAGACGAAAGATCTCTCTCTCCCCCGCCTGCTTGCGAGGGGGAGGGGCAGTTTACACACACACGCAGCTGCTGCATGCAGCAACGCACACACAGGGAGGAGATGGCAGAGAGAATGCACTCCCCTGAAAACTCCCCTTGAATTCCTCCAGACTCAGAAAATGTAAAAGTTCACTTTTTGGAGATCCATAGAAAAAGGGTGAAAATGATTTTTTTTTTGCCACAGCATGGATTCGAACACGCGACCAACCGCATCCAGGGGCGAGCGTTAACGCAGTGAGCCACTGGACCTGAGTACTCAAACATGCCTGCTTGTGCAGCTTAGACACTCTGAATTCACTAAATGTACAACTTTTTCTCCATCAAAATGAACAAATGAGACATGAAATAACATCTACAGATCAAGACGAAGCGAATGGAAGCGGTCCCAGCCTCGTAGCTGTGAACAGCTGTGATCGCAGGAAAATGCTGTTATAAAGATTTAACAGTATATCTCCGGGATATTTCCCTGGCTTTACCACCGTCCAAATGGACAAACGAGACATGAAATAACATCAACAGATCAAGACGAAGCGAATGGAAGTACCCCCGGAGTCATAGCATGTGTACATTGAGACGAAAGATCTCTCTCTCCCCCGCCTGCTTGCGAGGGGGAGGGGCAGTTTACACACACACGCAGCTGCTGCATGCAGCAACGCACACACAGGGAGGAGATGGCAGAGAGAACGCACTCCCCTGAAAACTCCCCTTGAATTCCTCAAGACTCAGAAAATGTAAAAGTTCACTTTTTGGAGATCCATAGAAAAAGGGTGAAAATGAAAAAAAGTATGCCACAGCATGGATTCGAACACGCGACCAACCGCATCCAGGGGCGAGCGTTAACGCAGTGAGCCACTGGACCTGAGTACTCAAACATGCCTGCTTGTGCAGCTTAGACACTCTGAATTCACTAAATGTACAACTTTTTCTCCATCAAAATGAACAAATGAGACATGAAATAACATCTACAGATCAAGACGAAGCGAATGGAAGCAGTCCCAGCCTCGTAGCTGTGAACAGCTGTGATTGCAGGAAAATGCTGTTACAAAGATTTCTCAGTATATCTCCGGGACTTTTCCCTGGCTTTACCACCGTCGCAATGGACAAACGAGACATGAAATAACATCAACAGATCAAGACAAAGCGAATGGAAGTACCCCCGGAGTCATAGCATGTGTAAATCGAGACGACAGATCTCTCTCTCCCCCGCCTGCTTGCGAGGGGGAGGGGCCGTTTACACACACACGCAGCTGCTGCATGCAGCAACGCACAGACAGGGAGGAGATGGCAGAGAGAACGCACTCCCCTGAAAACTCCCCTTGAATTCCTCCAGACTCAGAAAATGTAAAAGTTCAATTTTTGGAGATCCATAGAAAAAGGGTGAAAATGAAAAAAAGTATGCCACAGCATGGATTCGAACACGCGACCAACCGCATCCAGGGGCGAGCGTTAACGCAGTGAGCCACTGGACCTGAGTACTCAAACATGCCTGCTTGTGCAGCTTAGACACTCTGAATTCACTAAATGTACAACTTTTTCTCCATCAAAATGAACAAATGAGACATGAAATAACATCTACAGATCAAGACGAAGCGAATGGAAGCGGTCCCAGCCTCGTAGCTGTGAACAGCTGTGATCGCAGGAAAATGCTGTTATAAAGATTTATCAGTATATCTCCGGGATATTTCCCTGGCTTTACCACCGTCCAAATGGACAAACGAGACATGAAATAACATCAACAGATCAAGACGAAGCGAATGGAAGTACCCCCGGAGTCATAGCATGTGTAAATCGAGACGAAAGATCTCTCTCTCCCCCGCCTGCTTGCGAGGGGGAGGGGCAGTTTACACACACACGCAGCTGCTGCATGCAGCAACGCACACACAGGGAGGAGATGGCAGAGAGAACGCACTCCCCTGAAAACTCCCCTTGAATTCCTCCAGACTCAGAAAATGTAAAAGTTCACTTTTTGGAGATCCATAGAAAAAGGGTGAAAATGAAAAAAAGTATGCCACAGCATGGATTCGAACACGAGACCAACCGCATCCAGGGGCGAGCGTTAACGCAGTGAGCCACTGGACCTGAGTACTCAAACATGCCTGCTTGTGCAGCTTAGACACTCTGAATTCACTAAATGTACAACTTTTTCTCCATCAAAATGAACAAATGAGACATGAAATAACATCTACAGATCAAGACGAAGCGAATGGAAGCGGTCCCAGCCTCGTAGCTGTGAACAGCTGTGATCGCAGGAAAATGCTGTTATAAAGATTTATCAGTATATCTCCGGGATATTTCCCTGGCTTTACCACCGTCCAAATGGACAAACGAGACATGAAATAACATCAACAGATCAAGACGAAGCGAATGGAAGTACCCCCGGAGTCATAGCATGTGTAAATCGAGACGAAAGATCTCTCTCTCCCCCGCCTGCTTGCGAGGGGGAGGGGCAGTTTACACACACACGCAGCTGCTGCATGCAGCAACGCACACACAGGGAGGAGATGGCAGAGAGAACGCACTCCCCTGAAAACTCCCCTTGAATTCCTCCAGACTCAGAAAATGTAAAAGTTCACTTTTTGGAGATCCATAGAAAAAGGGTGAAAATGATTTTTTTTTTGACACAGCATGGATTCGAACACGCGACCAACCGCATCCAGGGGCGAGCGTTAACGCAGTGAGCCACTGGACCTGAGTACTCAAACATGCCTGCTTGTGCAGCTTAGACACTCTGAATTCACTAAATGTACAACTTTTTCTCCATCAAAATGAACAAATGAGACATGAAATAACATCTACAGATCAAGACGAAGCGAATGGAAGCGGTCCCAGCCTCGTAGCTGTGAACAGCTGTGATCGCAGGAAAATGCTGTTACAAAGATTTATCAGTATATCTCCGGGATATTTCCCTGGCTTTACCACCGTCACAATGGACAAACGAGACATGAAATAACATAAACAGATCAAGACGAAGCGAATGGAAGTACCCCCGGAGTCATAGCATGTGTAAATCGAGACGAAAGATCTCTCTCTCCCCCGCCTGCTTGCGAGGGGGAGGGGCAGTTTACACACACACGCAGCTGCTGCATGCAGCAACGCACACACAGGGAGGAGATGGCAGAGAGAACGCACTCCCCTGAAAACTCCCCTTGAATTCCTCCAGACTCAGAAAATGTAAAAGTTCACTTTTTGGAGATCCATAGAAAAAGGGTAAAAATGAAAAAATAATGCCACAGCATGGATTCGAACACGCGACCAACCGCATCCAGGGGCGAGCGTTAACGCAGTGAGCCACTGGACCTGAGTACTCAAACATGCCTGCTTGTGCAGCTTAGACACTCTGAATTCACTAAATGTACAACTTTTTCTACATCAAAATGAACAAATGAGACATGAAATAACATCTACAGATCAAGACGAAGCGAATGGAAGCGGTCCCAGCCTCGTAGCTGTGAACAGCTGTGATCGCAGGAAAATGCTGTTATAAAGATTTATCAGTATATCTCCGGGATATTTCCCTGGCTTTACCACCGTCCAAATGGACAAACGAGACATGAAATAACATCAACAGATCAAGACGAAGCGAATGGAAATACCCCCGGAGTCATAGCATGTGTAAATCGAGACGAAAGATCTCTCTCTCCCCCGCCTGCTTGCGAGGGGGAGGGGCAGTTTACACACACACGCAGCTGCTGCATGCAGCAACGCACACACAGGGAGGAGATGGCAGAGAGAACGCACTCCCCTGAAAACTCCCCTTGAATTCCTCCAGACTCAGAAAATGTAAAAGTTCACTTTTTGGAGATCCATAGAAAAAGGGTGAAAATGAAAAAAAGTATGCCACAGCATGGATTCGAACACGAGACCAACCGCATCCAGGGGCGAGCGTTAACGCAGTGAGCCACTGGACCTGAGTACTCAAACATGCCTGCTTGTGCAGCTTAGACACTCTGAATTCACTAAATGTACAACTTTTTCTCCATCAAAATGAACAAATGAGACATGAAATAACATCTACAGATCAAGACGAAGCGAATGGAAGCGGTCCCAGCCTCGTAGCTGTGAACAGCTGTGATCGCAGGAAAATGCTGTTATAAAGATTTATCAGTATATCTCCGGGATATTTCCCTGGCTTTACCACCGTCCAAATGGACAAACGAGACATGAAATAACATCAACAGATCAAGACGAAGCGAATGGAAGTACCCCCGGAGTCATAGCATGTGTAAATCGAGACGAAAGATCTCTCTCTCCCCCGCCTGCTTGCGAGGGGGAGGGGCAGTTTACACACACACGCAGCTGCTGCATGCAGCAACGCACACACAGGGAGGAGATGGCAGAGAGAACGCACTCCCCTGAAAACTCCCCTTGAATTCCTCCAGACTCAGAAAATGTAAAAGTTCACTTTTTGGAGATCCATAGAAAAAGGGTGAAAATGATTTTTTTTTTGACACAGCATGGATTCGAACACGCGACCAACCGCATCCAGGGGCGAGCGTTAACGCAGTGAGCCACTGGACCTGAGTACTCAAACATGCCTGCTTGTGCAGCTTAGACACTCTGAATTCACTAAATGTACAACTTTTTCTCCATCAAAATGAACAAATGAGACATGAAATAACATCTACAGATCAAGACGAAGCGAATGGAAGCGGTCCCAGCCTCGTAGCTGTGAACAGCTGTGATCGCAGGAAAATGCTGTTACAAAGATTTATCAGTATATCTCCGGGATATTTCCCTGGCTTTACCACCGTCACAATGGACAAACGAGACATGAAATAACATAAACAGATCAAGACGAAGCGAATGGAAGTACCCCCGGAGTCATAGCATGTGTAAATCGAGACGAAAGATCTCTCTCTCCCCCGCCTGCTTGCGAGGGGGAGGGGCAGTTTACACACACACGCAGCTGCTGCATGCAGCAACGCACACACAGGGAGGAGATGGCAGAGAGAACGCACTCCCCTGAAAACTCCCCTTGAATTCCTCCAGACTCAGAAAATGTAAAAGTTCACTTTTTGGAGATCCATAGAAAAAGGGTAAAAATGAAAAAATAATGCCACAGCATGGATTCGAACACGCGACCAACCGCATCCAGGGGCGAGCGTTAACGCAGTGAGCCACTGGACCTGAGTACTCAAACATGCCTGCTTGTGCAGCTTAGACACTCTGAATTCACTAAATGTACAACTTTTTCTACATCAAAATGAACAAATGAGACATGAAATAACATCTACAGATCAAGACGAAGCGAATGGAAGCGGTCCCAGCCTCGTAGCTGTGAACAGCTGTGATCGCAGGAAAATGCTGTTATAAAGATTTATCAGTATATCTCCGGGATATTTCCCTGGCTTTACCACCGTCCAAATGGACAAACGAGACATGAAATAACATCAACAGATCAAGACGAAGCGAATGGAAATACCCCCGGAGTCATAGCATGTGTAAATCGAGACGAAAGATCTCTCTCTCCCCCGCCTGCTTGCGAGGGGGAGGGGCAGTTTACACACACACGCAGCTGCTGCATGCAGCAACGCACACACAGGGAGGAGATGGCAGAGAGAACGCACTCCCCTGAAAACTCCCCTTGAATTCCTCCAGACTCAGAAAATGTAAAAGTTCACTTTTTGGAGATCCATAGAAAAAGGGTGAAAATGAAAAAAAGTATGCCACAGCATGGATTCGAACACGAGACCAACCGCATCCAGGGGCGAGCGTTAACGCAGTGAGCCACTGGACCTGAGTACTCAAACATGCCTGCTTGTGCAGCTTAGACACTCTGAATTCACTAAATGTACAACTTTTTCTCCATCAAAATGAACAAATGAGACATGAAATAACATCTACAGATCAAGACGAAGCGAATGGAAGCGGTCCCAGCCTCGTAGCTGTGAACAGCTGTGATCGCAGGAAAATGCTGTTATAAAGATTTATCAGTATATCTCCGGGATATTTCCCTGGCTTTACCACCGTCCAAATGGACAAACGAGACATGAAATAACATCAACAGATCAAGACGAAGCGAATGGAAGTACCCCCGGAGTCATAGCATGTGTAAATCGAGACGAAAGATCTCTCTCTCCCCCGCCTGCTTGCGAGGGGGAGGGGCAGTTTACACACACACGCAGCTGCTGCATGCAGCAACGCACACACAGGGAGGAGATGGCAGAGAGAACGCACTCCCCTGAAAACTCCCCTTGAATTCCTCCAGACTCAGAAAATGTAAAAGTTCACTTTTTGGAGATCCATAGAAAAAGGGTGAAAATGAAAAAAAGTATGCCACAGCATGGATTCGAACACGCAACCAACCGCATCCAGGGGCGAGCGTTAACGCAGTGAGCCACTGGACCTGAGTACTCAAACATGCCTGCTTGTGCAGCTTAGACACTCTGAATTCACTAAATGTACAACTTTTTCTCCATCAAAATGAACAAATGAGACATGAAATAAAATCTACAGATCAAGACGAAGCGAATAGAAGCGGTCCCAGCCTCGTAGCTGTGAACAGCTGTGATCGCAGGAAAATGCTGTTCCAAAGATTTCTCAGTATATCTCCGGGACATTTCCCTGGCTTTACCACCGTCACAATGGACAAACGAGACATGAAATAACATCAACAGATCAAGACGAAGCGAATGGAAGTACCCCCGGAGTCATAGCATGTGTAAATCGAGACGACAGATCTCTCTCTCCCCCGCCTGCTTGCGAGGGGGAGGGGCAGTTTACACACACACGCAGCTGCTGCATGCAGCAACGCACACACAGGGAGGAGATGGCAGAGAGAACGCACTCCCCTGAAAACTCCCCTTGAATTCCTCCAGACTCAGAAAATGTAAAAGTTCACTTTTTGGAGATCCATAGAAAAAGGGTGAAAATGAATTTTGTTTTGCCACAGCATGGATTCGAACACGCGACCAACCGCATCCAGGGGAGAGCGTTAACGCAGTGAGCCACTGGACCTGAGTACTCAAACATGCCTACTTGTGTAGCTTAGACACTCTGAATTCACTAAATGTACAACTTTTTCTCCATCAAAATGAACAAATGAGACATGAAATAACATCTACAGATCAAGACGAAGCGAATGGAAGTGGTCCCAGCCTCGTAGCTGTGAACAGCTGTGATCGCAGGAAAATTCTGTTTCAAAGATTTCTCAGTAGCCTATATCTCCGGGACATTTCCCTGACTTTACCACCGTCACAATGGACAAACGAGACATGAAATAACATCAACAGATCAAGACGAAGCGAATGGAAGTACCCCCGGAGTCATAGCATGTGTAAATCGAGACGACAGATCTCTCTCTCCCCCGCCTGCTTGCGAGGGGGAGGGGCAGTTTACACACACACGCAGCTGCTGCATGCAGCAACGCACACACAGGGAGGAGATGGCAGAGAGAACGCACTCCCCTGAAAACTCCCCTTGAATTCCTCCAGACTCAGAAAATGTAAAAGTTCACTTTTTGGAGATCCATAGAAAAAGGGTGAAAATGAAAAAAAGTATGCCACAGCATGGATTCGAACACGAGACCAACCGCATCCAGGGGCGAGCGTTAACGCAGTGAGCCACTGGACCTGAGTACTCAAACATGCCTGCTTGTGCAGCTTAGACACTCTGAATTCACTAAATGTACAACTTTTTCTCCATCAAAATGAACAAATGAGACATGAAATAACATCTACAGATCAAGACGAAGCGAATGGAAGCGGTCCCAGCCTCGTAGCTGTGAACAGCTGTGATCGCAGGAAAATGCTGTTATAAAGATTTATCAGTATATCTCCGGGATATTTCCCTGGCTTTACCACCGTCCAAATGGACAAACGAGACATGAAATAACATCAACAGATCAAGACGAAGCGAATGGAAGTACCCCCGGAGTCATAGCATGTGTAAATCGAGACGAAAGATCTCTCTCTCCCCCGCCTGCTTGCGAGGGGGAGGGGCAGTTTACACACACACGCAGCTGCTGCATGCAGCAACGCACACACAGGGAGGAGATGGCAGAGAGAACGCACTCCCCTGAAAACTCCCCTTGAATTCCTCCAGACTCAGAAAATGTAAAAGTTCACTTTTTGGAGATCCATAGAAAAAGGGTGAAAATGATTTTTTTTTTGACACAGCATGGATTCGAACACGCGACCAACCGCATCCAGGGGCGAGCGTTAACGCAGTGAGCCACTGGACCTGAGTACTCAAACATGCCTGCTTGTGCAGCTTAGACACTCTGAATTCACTAAATGTACAACTTTTTCTCCATCAAAATGAACAAATGAGACATGAAATAACATCTACAGATCAAGACGAAGCGAATGGAAGCGGTCCCAGCCTCGTAGCTGTGAACAGCTGTGATCGCAGGAAAATGCTGTTACAAAGATTTATCAGTATATCTCCGGGATATTTCCCTGGCTTTACCACCGTCACAATGGACAAACGAGACATGAAATAACATAAACAGATCAAGACGAAGCGAATGGAAGTACCCCCGGAGTCATAGCATGTGTAAATCGAGACGAAAGATCTCTCTCTCCCCCGCCTGCTTGCGAGGGGGAGGGGCAGTTTACACACACACGCAGCTGCTGCATGCAGCAACGCACACACAGGGAGGAGATGGCAGAGAGAACGCACTCCCCTGAAAACTCCCCTTGAATTCCTCCAGACTCAGAAAATGTAAAAGTTCACTTTTTGGAGATCCATAGAAAAAGGGTAAAAATGAAAAAATAATGCCACAGCATGGATTCGAACACGCGACCAACCGCATCCAGGGGCGAGCGTTAACGCAGTGAGCCACTGGACCTGAGTACTCAAACATGCCTGCTTGTGCAGCTTAGACACTCTGAATTCACTAAATGTACAACTTTTTCTCCATCAAAATGAACAAATGAGACATGAAATAAAATCTACAGATCAAGACGAAGCGAATAGAAGCGGTCCCAGCCTCGTAGCTGTGAACAGCTGTGATCGCAGGAAAATGCTGTTCCAAAGATTTCTCAGTATATCTCCGGGACATTTCCCTGGCTTTACCACCGTCACAATGGACAAACGAGACATGAAATAACATCAACAGATCAAGACGAAGCGAATGGAAGTACCCCCGGAGTCATAGCATGTGTAAATCGAGACGACAGATCTCTCTCTCCCCCGCCTGCTTGCGAGGGGGAGGGGCAGTTTACACACACACGCAGCTGCTGCATGCAGCAACGCACACACAGGGAGGAGATGGCAGAGAGAACGCACTCCCCTGAAAACTCCCCTTGAATTCCTCCAGACTCAGAAAATGTAAAAGTTCACTTTTTGGAGATCCATAGAAAAAGGGTGAAAATGAATTTTGTTTTGCCACAGCATGGATTCGAACACGCGACCAACCGCATCCAGGGGAGAGCGTTAACGCAGTGAGCCACTGGACCTGAGTACTCAAACATGCCTACTTGTGTAGCTTAGACACTCTGAATTCACTAAATGTACAACTTTTTCTCCATCAAAATGAACAAATGAGACATGAAATAACATCTACAGATCAAGACGAAGCGAATGGAAGTGGTCCCAGCCTCGTAGCTGTGAACAGCTGTGATCGCAGGAAAATTCTGTTTCAAAGATTTCTCAGTAGCCTATATCTCCGGGACATTTCCCTGACTTTACCACCGTCACAATGGACAAACGAGACATGAAATAACATCAACAGATCAAGACGAAGCGAATGGAAGTACCCCCGGAGTCATAGCATGTGTAAATCGAGACGACAGATCTCTCTCTCCCCCGCCTGCTTGCGAGGGGGAGGGGCAGTTTACACACACACGCAGCTGCTGCATGCAGCAACGCACACACAGGGAGGAGATGGCAGAGAGAACGCACTCCCCTGAAAACTCCCCTTGAATTCCTCCAGACTCAGAAAATGTAAAAGTTCACTTTTTGGAGATCCATAGAAAAAGGGTGAAAATGAAAAAAAGTATGCCACAGCATGGATTCGAACACGAGACCAACCGCATCCAGGGGCGAGCGTTAACGCAGTGAGCCACTGGACCTGAGTACTCAAACATGCCTGCTTGTGCAGCTTAGACACTCTGAATTCACTAAATGTACAACTTTTTCTCCATCAAAATGAACAAATGAGACATGAAATAACATCTACAGATCAAGACGAAGCGAATGGAAGCGGTCCCAGCCTCGTAGCTGTGAACAGCTGTGATCGCAGGAAAATGCTGTTATAAAGATTTATCAGTATATCTCCGGGATATTTCCCTGGCTTTACCACCGTCCAAATGGACAAACGAGACATGAAATAACATCAACAGATCAAGACGAAGCGAATGGAAGTACCCCCGGAGTCATAGCATGTGTAAATCGAGACGAAAGATCTCTCTCTCCCCCGCCTGCTTGCGAGGGGGAGGGGCAGTTTACACACACACGCAGCTGCTGCATGCAGCAACGCACACACAGGGAGGAGATGGCAGAGAGAACGCACTCCCCTGAAAACTCCCCTTGAATTCCTCCAGACTCAGAAAATGTAAAAGTTCACTTTTTGGAGATCCATAGAAAAAGGGTGAAAATGATTTTTTTTTTGACACAGCATGGATTCGAACACGCGACCAACCGCATCCAGGGGCGAGCGTTAACGCAGTGAGCCACTGGACCTGAGTACTCAAACATGCCTGCTTGTGCAGCTTAGACACTCTGAATTCACTAAATGTACAACTTTTTCTCCATCAAAATGAACAAATGAGACATGAAATAACATCTACAGATCAAGACGAAGCGAATGGAAGCGGTCCCAGCCTCGTAGCTGTGAACAGCTGTGATCGCAGGAAAATGCTGTTACAAAGATTTATCAGTATATCTCCGGGATATTTCCCTGGCTTTACCACCGTCACAATGGACAAACGAGACATGAAATAACATAAACAGATCAAGACGAAGCGAATGGAAGTACCCCCGGAGTCATAGCATGTGTAAATCGAGACGAAAGATCTCTCTCTCCCCCGCCTGCTTGCGAGGGGGAGGGGCAGTTTACACACACACGCAGCTGCTGCATGCAGCAACGCACACACAGGGAGGAGATGGCAGAGAGAACGCACTCCCCTGAAAACTCCCCTTGAATTCCTCCAGACTCAGAAAATGTAAAAGTTCACTTTTTGGAGATCCATAGAAAAAGGGTAAAAATGAAAAAATAATGCCACAGCATGGATTCGAACACGCGACCAACCGCATCCAGGGGCGAGCGTTAACGCAGTGAGCCACTGGACCTGAGTACTCAAACATGCCTGCTTGTGCAGCTTAGACACTCTGAATTCACTAAATGTACAACTTTTTCTACATCAAAATGAACAAATGAGACATGAAATAACATCTACAGATCAAGACGAAGCGAATGGAAGCGGTCCCAGCCTCGTAGCTGTGAACAGCTGTGATCGCAGGAAAATGCTGTTATAAAGATTTATCAGTATATCTCCGGGATATTTCCCTGGCTTTACCACCGTCCAAATGGACAAACGAGACATGAAATAACATCAACAGATCAAGACGAAGCGAATGGAAATACCCCCGGAGTCATAGCATGTGTAAATCGAGACGAAAGATCTCTCTCTCCCCCGCCTGCTTGCGAGGGGGAGGGGCAGTTTACACACACACGCAGCTGCTGCATGCAGCAACGCACACACAGGGAGGAGATGGCAGAGAGAACGCACTCCCCTGAAAACTCCCCTTGAATTCCTCCAGACTCAGAAAATGTAAAAGTTCACTTTTTGGAGATCCATAGAAAAAGGGTGAAAATGAAAAAAAGTATGCCACAGCATGGATTCGAACACGAGACCAACCGCATCCAGGGGCGAGCGTTAACGCAGTGAGCCACTGGACCTGAGTACTCAAACATGCCTGCTTGTGCAGCTTAGACACTCTGAATTCACTAAATGTACAACTTTTTCTCCATCAAAATGAACAAATGAGACATGAAATAACATCTACAGATCAAGACGAAGCGAATGGAAGCGGTCCCAGCCTCGTAGCTGTGAACAGCTGTGATCGCAGGAAAATGCTGTTATAAAGATTTATCAGTATATCTCCGGGATATTTCCCTGGCTTTACCACCGTCCAAATGGACAAACGAGACATGAAATAACATCAACAGATCAAGACGAAGCGAATGGAAGTACCCCCGGAGTCATAGCATGTGTAAATCGAGACGAAAGATCTCTCTCTCCCCCGCCTGCTTGCGAGGGGGAGGGGCAGTTTACACACACACGCAGCTGCTGCATGCAGCAACGCACACACAGGGAGGAGATGGCAGAGAGAACGCACTCCCCTGAAAACTCCCCTTGAATTCCTCCAGACTCAGAAAATGTAAAAGTTCACTTTTTGGAGATCCATAGAAAAAGGGTGAAAATGAAAAAAAGTATGCCACAGCATGGATTCGAACACGCAACCAACCGCATCCAGGGGCGAGCGTTAACGCAGTGAGCCACTGGACCTGAGTACTCAAACATGCCTGCTTGTGCAGCTTAGACACTCTGAATTCACTAAATGTACAACTTTTTCTCCATCAAAATGAACAAATGAGACATGAAATAACATCTACAGATCAAGACGAAGCGAATAGAAGCGGTCCCAGCCTCGTAGCTGTGAACAGCTGTGATCGCAGGAAAATGCTGTTCCAAAGATTTCTCAGTATATCTCCGGGACATTTCCCTGGCTTTACCACCGTCACAATGGACAAACGAGACATGAAATAACATCAACAGATCAAGACGAAGCGAATGGAAGTACCCCCGGAGTCATAGCATGTGTAAATCGAGACGACAGATCTCTCTCTCCCCCGCCTGCTTGCGAGGGGGAGGGGCAGTTTACACACACACGCAGCTGCTGCATGCAGCAACGCACACACAGGGAGGAGATGGCAGAGAGAACGCACTCCCCTGAAAACTCCCCTTGAATTCCTCCAGACTCAGAAAATGTAAAAGTTCACTTTTTGGAGATCCATAGAAAAAGGGTGAAAATGAATTTTGTTTTGCCACAGCATGGATTCGAACACGCGACCAACCGCATCCAGGGGAGAGCGTTAACGCAGTGAGCCACTGGACCTGAGTACTCAAACATGCCTACTTGTGTAGCTTAGACACTCTGAATTCACTAAATGTACAACTTTTTCTCCATCAAAATGAACAAATGAGACATGAAATAACATCTACAGATCAAGACGAAGCGAATGGAAGTGGTCCCAGCCTCGTAGCTGTGAACAGCTGTGATCGCAGGAAAATTCTGTTTCAAAGATTTCTCAGTAGCCTATATCTCCGGGACATTTCCCTGACTTTACCACCGTCACAATGGACAAACGAGACATGAAATAACATCAACAGATCAAGACGAAGCGAATGGAAGTACCCCCGGAGTCATAGCATGTGTAAATCGAGACGACAGATCTCTCTCTCCCCCGCCTGCTTGCGAGGGGGAGGGGCAGTTTACACACACACGCAGCTGCTGCATGCAGCAACGCACACACAGGGAGGAGATGGCAGAGAGAACGCACTCCCCTGAAAACTCCCCTTGAATTCCTCCAGACTCAGAAAATGTAAAAGTTCACTTTTTGGAGATCCATAGAAAAAGGGTGAAAATGAAAAAAAGTATGCCACAGCATGGATTCGAACACGAGACCAACCGCATCCAGGGGCGAGCGTTAACGCAGTGAGCCACTGGACCTGAGTACTCAAACATGCCTGCTTGTGCAGCTTAGACACTCTGAATTCACTAAATGTACAACTTTTTCTCCATCAAAATGAACAAATGAGACATGAAATAACATCTACAGATCAAGACGAAGCGAATGGAAGCGGTCCCAGCCTCGTAGCTGTGAACAGCTGTGATCGCAGGAAAATGCTGTTATAAAGATTTATCAGTATATCTCCGGGATATTTCCCTGGCTTTACCACCGTCCAAATGGACAAACGAGACATGAAATAACATCAACAGATCAAGACGAAGCGAATGGAAGTACCCCCGGAGTCATAGCATGTGTAAATCGAGACGAAAGATCTCTCTCTCCCCCGCCTGCTTGCGAGGGGGAGGGGCAGTTTACACACACACGCAGCTGCTGCATGCAGCAACGCACACACAGGGAGGAGATGGCAGAGAGAACGCACTCCCCTGAAAACTCCCCTTGAATTCCTCCAGACTCAGAAAATGTAAAAGTTCACTTTTTGGAGATCCATAGAAAAAGGGTGAAAATGAAAAAAAGTATGCCACAGCATGGATTCGAACACGCAACCAACCGCATCCAGGGGCGAGCGTTAACGCAGTGAGCCACTGGACCTGAGTACTCAAACATGCCTGCTTGTGCAGCTTAGACACTCTGAATTCACTAAATGTACAACTTTTTCTCCATCAAAATGAACAAATGAGACATGAAATAACATCTACAGATCAAGACGAAGCGAATAGAAGCGGTCCCAGCCTCGTAGCTTTGAACAGCTGTGATCGCAGGAAAATGCTGTTCCAAAGATTTCTCAGTATATCTCCGGGACATTTCCCTGGCTTTACCACCGTCACAATGGACAAACGAGACATGAAATAACATCAACAGATCAAGACGAAGCGAATGGAAGTACCCCCGGAGTCATAGCATGTGTAAATCGAGACGACAGATCTCTCTCTCCCCCGCCTGCTTGCGAGGGGGAGGGGCAGTTTACACACACACGCAGCTGCTGCATGCAGCAACGCACACACAGGGAGGAGATGGCAGAGAGAACGCACTCCCCTGAAAACTCCCCTTGAATTCCTCCAGACTCAGAAAATGTAAAAGTTCACTTTTTGGAGATCCATAGAAAAAGGGTGAAAATGAATTTTGTTTTGCCACAGCATGGATTCGAACACGCGACCAACCGCATCCAGGGGAGAGCGTTAACGCAGTGAGCCACTGGACCTGAGTACTCAAACATGCCTACTTGTGTAGCTTAGACACTCTGAATTCACTAAATGTACAACTTTTTCTCCATCAAAATGAACAAATGAGACATGAAATAACATCTACAGATCAAGACGAAGCGAATGGAAGTGGTCCCAGCCTCGTAGCTGTGAACAGCTGTGATCGCAGGAAAATTCTGTTTCAAAGATTTCTCAGTAGCCTATATCTCCGGGACATTTCCCTGACTTTACCACCGTCACAATGGACAAACGAGACATGAAATAACATCAACAGATCAAGACGAAGCGAATGGAAGTACCCCCGGAGTCATAGCATGTGTAAATCGAGACGACAGATCTCTCTCTCCCCCGCCTGCTTGCGAGGGGGAGGGGCAGTTTACACACACACGCAGCTGCTGCATGCAGCAACGCACACACAGGGAGGAGATGGCAGAGAGAACGCACTCCCCTGAAAACTCCCCTTGAATTCCTCCAGACTCAGAAAATGTAAAAGTTCACTTTTTGGAGATCCATAGAAAAAGGGTGAAAATGAATTCTGTTTTGCCACAGCATGGATTCGAACACGCGACCAACCGCATCCAGGGGAGAGCGTTAACGCAGTGAGCCACTGGACCTGAGTACTCAAACATGCCTACTTGTGTAGCTTAGACACTCTGAATTCACTAAATGTACAACTTTTTCTCCATCAAAATGAACAAATGAGACATGAAATAACATCTACAGATCAAGACGAAGCGAATGGAAGTGGTCCCAGCGTCGTAGCTGTGAACAGCTGTGATCGCAGGAAAATTCTGTTTCAAAGATTTCTCAGTAGCCTATATCTCCGGGACATTTCCCTGACTTTACCACCGTCACAATGGACAAACGAGACATGAATTAACATCAACAGATCAAGACGAAGCGAATGGAAGTACCCCCGGAGTCATAGCATGTGTAAATCGAGACGACAGATCTCTCTCTCCCCCGCCTGCTTGCGAGGGGGAGGGGCAGTTTACACACACACGCAGCTGCTGCATGCAGCAACGCACACACAGGGAGGAGATGGCAGAGAGAACGCACTCCCCTGAAAACTCCCCTTGAATTCCTCCAGACTCAGAAAATGTAAAAGTTCACTTTTTGGAGATCCATAGAAAAAGGGTGAAAATGAATTTTTGTTTGCCACAGCATGGATTCGAACACGCGACCAACCGCATCCAGGGGCGAGCGTTAACGCAGTGAGCCACTGGACCTGAGTACTCAAACATGCCTGCTTGTGCAGCTTAGACACTCTGAATTCACTAAACGTACAACTTTTTCTCCATCAAAATGAACAAATGAGACATGAAATAACATCTACAGATCAAGACGAAGCGAATGGAAGCGGTCCCAGCCTCGTAGCTGTGAACAGCTGTGATCGCAGGAAAATGCTGTTACAAAGATTTATCAGTATATCTCCGGGATATTTCCCTGGCTTTACCACCGTCACAATGGACAAACGAGACATGAAATAACATAAACAGATCAAGACGAAGCGAATGGAAGTACCCCCGGAGTCATAGCATGTGTAAATCGAGACGAAAGATCTCTCTCTCCCCCGCCTGCTTGCGAGGGGGAGGGGCAGTTTACACACACACGCAGCTGCTGCATGCAGCAACGCACACACAGGGAGGAGATGGCAGAGAGAACGCACTCCCCTGAAAACTCCCCTTGAATTCCTCCAGACTCAGAAAATGTAAAAGTTCACTTTTTGGAGATCCATAGAAAAAGGGTGAAAGTGATTTTTTTTTTGCCACAGCATGGATGCGAACACGCGACCAACAGCATCCAGGGGAGAGCGTTAACGCAGTGAGCCACTGGACCTGAGTACTCAAACATGCCTACTTGTGTAGCTTAGACACTCTGAATTCACTAAATGTACAACTTTTTCTCCATCAAAATGAACAAATGAGACATGAAATAACATCTACAGATCAAGACGAAGCGAATGGAAGTGGTCCCAGCCTCCTAGCTGTGAACAGCTGTGATCGCAGGAAAATGCTGTTACAAAGATTTATCAGTATATCTCCGGGATATTTCCCTGGCTTTACCACCGTCACAATGGACAAACGAGACATGAAATAACATAAACAGATCAAGACGAAGCGAATGGAAGTACCCCCGGAGTCATAGCATGTGTAAATCGAGACGAAAGATCTCTCTCTCCCCCGCCTGCTTGCGAGGGGGAGGGGCAGTTTACACACACACGCAGCTGCTGCATGCAGCAACGCACACACAGGGAGGAGATGGCAGAGAGAACGCACTCCCCTGAAAACTCCCCTTGAATTCCTCCAGACTCAGAAAATGTAAAAGTTCACTTTTTGGAGATCCATAGAAAAAGGGTAAAAATGAAAAAATAATGCCACAGCATGGATTCGAACACGCGACCAACCGCATCCAGGGGCGAGCGTTAACGCAGTGAGCCACTGGACCTGAGTACTCAAACATGCCTGCTTGTGCATCTTAGACACTCTGAATTCACTAAATGTACAACTTTTTCTACATCAAAATGAACAAATGAGACATGAAATAACATCTACAGATCAAGACGAAGCGAATGGAAGCGGTCCCAGCCTCGTAGCTGTGAACAGCTGTGATCGCAGGAAAATGCTGTTATAAAGATTTATCAGTATATCTCCGGGATATTTCCCTGGCTTTACCACCGTCCAAATGGACAAACGAGACATGAAATAACATCAACAGATCAAGACGAAGCGAATGGAAATACCCCCGGAGTCATAGCATGTGTAAATCGAGACGAAAGATCTCTCTCTCCCCCGCCTGCTTGCGAGGGGGAGGGGCAGTTTACACACACACGCAGCTGCTGCATGCAGCAACGCACACACAGGGAGGAGATGGCAGAGAGAACGCACTCCCCTGAAAACTCCCCTTGAATTCCTCCAGACTCAGAAAATGTAAAAGTTCACTTTTTGGAGATCCATAGAAAAAGGGTGAAAATGAAAAAAAGTATGCCACAGCATGGATTCGAACACGAGACCAACCGCATCCAGGGGCGAGCGTTAACGCAGTGAGCCACTGGACCTGAGTACTCAAACATGCCTGCTTGGGCAGCTTAGACACTCTGAATTCACTAAATGTACAACTTTTTCTCCATCAAAATGAACAAATGAGACATGAAATAACATCTAGAGATCAAGACGAAGCGAATGGAAGCGGTCCCAGCCTCGTAGCTGTGAACAGCTGTGATCGCAGGAAAATGCTGTTACAAAGATTTATCAGTATATCTCCGGGATATTTCCCTGGCTTTACCACCATCACAATGGACAAACGAGACATGAAATAACATCAACAGATCAAGACGAAGCGAATGGAAGTACCCCCGGAGTCATAGCATGTGTAAATCGAGACGAAAGATCTCTCTCTCCCCCGCCTGCTTGCGAGGGGGAGGGGCAGTTTACACACACACGCAGCTGCTGCATGCAGCAACGCACACACAGGGAGGAGATGGCAGAGAGAACGCACTCCCCTGAAAACTCCCCTTGAATTCCTCCAGACTCAGAAAATGTAAAAGTTCACTTTTTGGAGATCCATAGAAAAAGGGTGAAAATGAATTTTGTTTTGCCACAGCATGGATTCGAACACGCGACCAACAGCATCCAGGGGAGAGCGTTAACGCAGTGAGCCACTGGACCTGAGTACTCAAACATGCCTACTTGTGTAGCTTAGACACTCTGAATTCACTAAATGTACAACTTTTTCTCCATCAAAATGAACAAATGAGACATGAAATAACATCTACAGATCAAGACGAAGCGAATGGAAGTGGTCCCAGCCTCCTAGCTGTGAACAGCTGTGATCGCAGGAAAATGCTGTTACAAAGATTTCTCAGTATATCTCCGGGATATTTCCCTGGCTTTACCACCGTCACAATGGACAAACGAGACATGAAATAACATCAACAGATCAAGACGAAGCGAATGGAAGTACCCCCGGAGTCATAGCATGTGTAAATCGAGACGAAAGATCTCTCTCTCCCCCGCCTGCTTGCGAGGGGGAGGGGCAGTTTACACACACACGCAGCTGCTGCATGCAGCAACGCACACACAGGGAGGAGATGGCAGAGAGAACGCACTCCCCTGAAAACTCCCCTTGAATTCCTCCAGACTCAGAAAATGTAAAAGTTCACTTTTTGGAGATCCATAGAAAAAGGGTGAACATTAATTTTGTTTTGCTACAGCATGGATTCGAACACACGACCAACCGCATACAGGGGCGAGCGTTAACGCAGTGAGCCACTGGACCTGAGTACTCAAACATGCCTGCTTGTGCATCTTAGACACTCTGAATTCACTAAATGTACAACTTTTTCTCCATCAAAATGAACAAATGAGACATGAAATAACATCTACAGATCCAGACGAAGCGAATGGAAGCGGTCCCAGCCTCGTAGCTGTGAACAGCTGTGATTGCAGGAAAATGCTGTTACAAAGATTTCTCAGTATATCTCCGGGACTTTTCCCTGGCTTTACCACCGTCACAATGGACAAACGAGACATGAAATAACATCAACAGATCAAGACGAAGCGAATGGAAATACCCCCGGAGTCATAGCATGTGTAAATCGAGACGAAAGATCTCTCTCTCCCCCGCCTGCTTGCGAGGGGGAGGGGCAGTTTACACACACACGCAGCTGCTGCATGCAGCAACGCACACACAGGGAGGAGATGGCAGAGAGAACGCACTCCCCTGAAAACTCCCCTTGAATTCAGAAAATGTAAAAGTTCACTTTTTGGAGATCCATAGAAAAAGGGTGAAAATGAATTTTGTTTTGCCACAGCATGGATTCGAACACGCGACCAACAGCATCCAGGGGAGAGCGTTAACGCAGTGAGCCACTGGACCTGAGTACTCAAACATGCCTACTTGTGTAGCTTAGACACTCTGAATTCACTAAATGTACAACTTTTTCTCCATCAAAATGAACAAATGAGACATGAAATAACATCTACAGATCAAGACGAAGCGAATGGAAGTGGTCCCAGCCTCCTAGCTGTGAACAGCTGTGATCGCAGGAAAATGCTGTTACAAAGATTTATCAGTATATCTCCGGGATATTTCCCTGGCTTTACCACCGTCACAATGGACAAACGAGACATGAAATAACATAAACAGATCAAGACGAAGCGAATGGAAGTACCCCCGGAGTCATAGCATGTGTAAATCGAGACGAAAGATCTCTCTCTCCCCCGCCTGCTTGCGAGGGGGAGGGGCAGTTTACACACACACGCAGCTGCTGCATGCAGCAACGCACACACAGGGAGGAGATGGCAGAGAGAACGCACTCCCCTGAAAACTCCCCTTGAATTCCTCCAGACTCAGAAAATGTAAAAGTTCACTTTTTGGAGATCCATAGAAAAAGGGTAAAAATGAAAAAATAATGCCACAGCATGGATTCGAACACGCGACCAACCGCATCCAGGGGCGAGCGTTAACGCAGTGAGCCACTGGACCTGAGTACTCAAACATGCCTGCTTGTGCATCTTAGACACTCTGAATTCACTAAATGTACAACTTTTTCTACATCAAAATGAACAAATGAGACATGAAATAACATCTACAGATCAAGACGAAGCGAATGGAAGCGGTCCCAGCCTCGTAGCTGTGAACAGCTGTGATCGCAGGAAAATGCTGTTATAAAGATTTATCAGTATATCTCCGGGATATTTCCCTGGCTTTACCACCGTCCAAATGGACAAACGAGACATGAAATAACATCAACAGATCAAGACGAAGCGAATGGAAATACCCCCGGAGTCATAGCATGTGTAAATCGAGACGAAAGATCTCTCTCTCCCCCGCCTGCTTGCGAGGGGGAGGGGCAGTTTACACACACACGCAGCTGCTGCATGCAGCAACGCACACACAGGGAGGAGATGGCAGAGAGAACGCACTCCCCTGAAAACTCCCCTTGAATTCCTCCAGACTCAGAAAATGTAAAAGTTCACTTTTTGGAGATCCATAGAAAAAGGGTGAAAATGATTTTTTTTTTGCCACAGCATGGATGCGAACACGCGACCAACCGCATCCAGGGGCGAGCGTTAACGCAGTGAGCCACTGGACCTGAGTACTCAAACATGCCTGCTTGTGCAGCTTAGACACTCTGAATTCACTAAATGTACAACTTTTTCTCCATCAAAATGAACAAATGAGACATGAAATAACATCTAGAGATCAAGACGAAGCGAATGGAAGCGGTCCCAGCCTCGTAGCTGTGAACAGCTGTGATCGCAGGAAAATGCTGTTACAAAGATTTATCAGTATATCTCCGGGATATTTCCCTGGCTTTACCACCGTCACAATGGACAAACGAGACATGAAATAACATCAACAGATCAAGACGAAGCGAATGGAAGTACCCCCGGAGTCATAGCATGTGTAAATCGAGACGAAAGATCTCTCTCTCCCCCGCCTGCTTGCGAGGGGGAGGGGCAGTTTACACACACACGCAGCTGCTGCATGCAGCAACGCACACACAGGGAGGAGATGGCAGAGAGAACGCACTCCCCTGAAAACTCCCCTTGAATTCCTCCAGACTCAGAAAATGTAAAAGTTCACTTTTTGGAGATCCATAGAAAAAGGGTGAACATTAATTTTGTTTTGCTACAGCATGGATTCGAACACACGACCAACCGCATACAGGGGCGAGCGTTAACGCAGTGAGCCACTGGACCTGAGTACTCAAACATGCCTGCTTGTGCATCTTAGACACTCTGAATTCACTAAATGTACAACTTTTTCTCCATCAAAATGAACAAATGAGACATGAAATAACATCTACAGATCCAGACGAAGCGAATGGAAGCGGTCCCAGCCTCGTAGCTGTGAACAGCTGTGATTGCAGGAAAATGCTGTTACAAAGATTTCTCAGTATATCTCCGGGACTTTTCCCTGGCTTTACCACCGTCACAATGGACAAACGAGACATGAAATAACATCAACAGATCAAGACGAAGCGAATGGAAATACCCCCGGAGTCATAGCATGTGTAAATCGAGACGAAAGATCTCTCTCTCCCCCGCCTGCTTGCGAGGGGGAGGGGCAGTTTACACACACACGCAGCTGCTGCATGCAGCAACGCACACACAGGGAGGAGATGGCAGAGAGAACGCACTCCCCTGAAAACTCCCCTTGAATTCCTCCAGACTCAGAAAATGTCAAAGTTCACTTTTTGGAGATCCATAGAAAAAGGGTGAAAATGAAAAAAAGTATGCCACAGCATGGATTCGAACACGCGACCAACCGCATCCAGGGGCGAGCGTTAACGCAGTGAGCCACTGGACCTGAGTACTCAAACATGCCTGCTTGTGCATCTTAGACACTCTGAATTCACTAAATGTACAACTTTTTCTCAATCAAAATGAACAAATGAGACATGAAATAACATCTACAGATCAAGACGAAGCGAATAGAAGCAGTCCCAGCCTCGTAGCTGTGAACAGCTGTGATCGCAGGAAAATGCTGTTACAAAGATTTCTCAGTATATCTCCGGGACATTTCCCTGGCTTTACCACCGTCACAATGGACAAACGAGACATGAAATAACATCAACAGATCAAGACGAAGCGAATGGAAGTACCCCCGGAGTCATAGCATGTGTACATCGAGACGAAAGATCTCTCTCTCCCCCGCCTGCTTGCGAGGGGGAGGGGCAGTTTACACACACACGCAGCTGCTGCTTGCAGCAACGCACACACAGGGAGGAGATGGCAGAGAGAACGCACTCCCCTGAAAACTCCCCTTGAATTCCTCCAGACTCAGAAAATGTAAAAGTTCACTTTTTGGAGATCCATAGAAAAAGGGTGAACATGAATTTTGTTTTGCCACAGCATGGATTCGAACACGCGACCAACCGCATCCAGGGGCGAGCGTTAACGCAGTGAGCCACTGGACCTGAGTACTCAAACATGCCTGCTTGTGCAGCTTAGACACTCTGAATTCACTAAATGTACAACTTTTTCTCCATCAAAATGAACAAATGAGACATGAAATAACATCTACAGATCAAGACGAAGCGAATGGAAGCGCTCCCAGCCTCGTAGCTGTGAACAGCTGTGATCGCAGGAAAATGCTGTTACAAAGATTTATCAGTATATCTCCGGGATATTTCCCTGGCTTTACCACCGTCCAAATGGACAAACGAGACATGAAATAACATCAACAGATCAAGACGAAGCGAATGGAAGTACCCCCGGAGTCATAGCATGTGTAAATCGAGACGAAAGATCTCTCTCTCCCCCGCCTGCTTGCGAGGGGGAGGGGCAGTTTACACACACACGCAGCTGCTGCATGCAGCAACGCACACACAGGGAGGAGATGGCAGAGAGAACGCACTCCCCTGAAAACTCCCCTTGAATTCCTCCAGACTCAGAAAATGTAAAAGTTCACTTTTTGGAGATCCATAGAAAAAGGGTGAAAATGAATTTTGTTTTGCCACAGCATGGATTCGAACACGCGACCAACAGCATCCAGGGGAGAGCGTTAACGCAGTGAGCCACTGGACCTGAGTACTCAAACATGCCTACTTGTGTAGCTTAGACACTCTGAATTCACTAAATGTACAACTTTTTCTCCATCAAAATGAACAAATGACACATGAAATAACATCTACAGATCAAGACGAAGCGAATGGAAGTGGTCCCAGCCTCGTAGCTGTGAACAGCTGTGATCGCAGGAAAGTTCTGTTTCAAAGATTTCTCAGTAGCCTATATCTCCGGGACATTTCCCTGACTTTACCACCGTCACAATGGACAAACGATACATGAAATAACATCAACAGATCAAGACGAAGCGAATGGAAGTACCCCCGGAGTCATAGCATGTGTAAATCGAGACGAAAGATCTCTCTCTCCCCCGCCTGCTTGCGAGGGGGAGGGGCAGTTTACACACACACGCAGCTGCTGCATGCAGCAACGCACACACAGGGAGGAGATGGCAGAGAGAACGCACTCCCCTGAAAACTCCCCTTGAATTCCTCCAGACTCAGAGAATGTAAAAGTTCACTTTTTGGAGATCCATAGAAAAAGGGTGAAAATGATTTTTTTTTTGCCACAGCATGGATTCGAACACGCGACCAACCGCATCCAGGGGCGAGCGTTAGCGCAGTGAGCCACTGGACCTGAGTACTCAAACATGCCTGCTTGTGCAGCTTAGACACTCTGAATTCACTAAATGTACAACTTTTTCTCCATCAAAATGAACAAATGAGACATGAAATAACATCTACAGATCAAGACGAAGCGAATGGAAGCGGTCCCAGCCTCGTAGCTGTGAACAGCTGTGATTGCAGGAAAATGCTGTTCCAAAGATTTCTCAGTATATCTCCGGGACTTTTCCCTGGCTTTACCACCGTCACAATGGACAAACGAGACATGAAATAACATCAACAGATCAAGACGAAGCGAATGGAAGTACCCCCGGAGTCATAGCATGTGTAAATCGAGACGAAAGATCTCTCTCTCCCCCGCCTGCTTGCGAGGGGGAGGGGCAGTTTACACACACACGCAGCTGCTGCATGCAGCAACGCACACACAGGGAGGAGATGGCAGAGAGAACGCACTCCCCTGAAAACTCCCCTTGAATTCCTCCAGACTCAGAAAATGTAAAAGTTCACTTTTTGGAGATCCATAGAAAAAGGGTGAACATTAATTTTGTTTTGCTACAGCATGGATTCGAACACACGACCAACCGCATACAGGGGCGAGCGTTAACGCAGTGAGCCACTGGACCTGAGTACTCAAACATGCCTGCTTGTGCATCTTAGACACTCTGAATTCACTAAATGTACAACTTTTTCTCAATCAAAATGAACAAATGAGACATGAAATAACATCTACAGATCAAGACGAAGCGAATAGAAGCAGTCCCAGCCTCGTAGCTGTGAACAGCTGTGATCGCAGGAAAATGCTGTTACAAAGATTTCTCAGTATATCTCCGGGACATTTCCCTGGCTTTACCACCGTCACAATGGACAAACGAGACATGAAATAACATCAACAGATCAAGACGAAGCGAATGGAAGTACCCCCGGAGTCATAGCATGTGTACATCGAGACGAAAGATCTCTCTCTCCCCCGCCTGCTTGCGAGGGGGAGGGGCAGTTTACACACACACGCAGCTGCTGCTTGCAGCAACGCACACACAGGGAGGAGATGGCAGAGAGAACGCACTCCCCTGAAAACTCCCCTTGAATTCCTCCAGACTCAGAAAATGTAAAAGTTCACTTTTTGGAGATCCATAGAAAAAGGGTGAACATGAATTTTGTTTTGCCACAGCATGGATTCGAACACGCGACCAACCGCATCCAGGGGCGAGCGTTAACGCAGTGAGCCACTGGACCTGAGTACTCAAACATGCCTGCTTGTGCATCTTAGACACTCTGAATTCACTAAATGTACAACTTTTTCTCAATCAAAATGAACAAATGAGACATGAAATAACATCTACAGATCAAGACGAAGCGAATAGAAGCAGTCCCAGCCTCGTAGCTGTGAACAGCTGTGATCGCAGGAAAATGCTGTTACAAAGATTTCTCAGTATATCTCCGGGACATTTCCCTGGCTTTACCACCGTCACAATGGACAAACGAGACATGAAATAACATCAACAGATCAAGACGAAGCGAATGGAAGTACCCCCGGAGTCATAGCATGTGTAAATCGAGACGAAAGATCTCTCTCTCCCCCGCCTGCTTGCGAGGGGGAGGGGCAGTTTACACACACACGCAGCTGCTGCTTGCAGCAACGCACACACAGGGAGGAGATGGCAGAGAGAACGCACTCCCCTGAAAACTCCCCTTGAATTCCTCCAGACTCAGAAAATGTAAAAGTTCACTTTTTGGAGATCCATAGAAAAAGGGTGAACATGAATTTTGTTTTGCCACAGCATGGATTCGAACACGCGACCAACCGCATCCAGGGGCGAGCGTTAACGCAGTGAGCCACTGGACCTGAGTACTCAAACATGCCTGCTTGTGCAGCTTAGACACTCTGAATTCACTAAATGTACAACTTTTTCTCCATCAAAATGAACAAATTATACATGAAATAACATCTACAGATCAAGACGAAGCGAATGGAAGCGGTCCCAGCCTCGTAGCTGTGAACAGCTGTGATCGCAGGAAAATGCTGTTTCAAAGATTTCTCAGTATATCTCCGGGACATTTCCCTGGCTTTACCACCGTCACAATGGACAAACGAGACATGAAATAACATCAACAGATCAAGACGAAGCGAATGGAAGTACCCCCGGAGTCATAGCATGTGTAAATCGAGACGAAAGATCTCTCTCTCCCCCGCCTGCTTGCGAGGGGGAGGGGCAGTTTACACACACACGCAGCTGCTGCATGCAGCAACGCACACACAGGGAGGAGATGGCAGAGAGAACGCACTCCCCTGAAAACTCCCCTTGAATTCATCCAGACTCAGAAAATGTAAAAGTTCACTGTTTGGAGATCCATAGAAAAAGGGTGAACATGAATTTTGTTTTGCCACAGCATGGATTCGAACACGCGACCAACCGCATCCAGGGGCGAGCGTTAACGCAGTGAGCCACTGGACCTGAGTACTCAAACATGCCTGCTTGTGCAGCTTAGACACTCTGAATTCACTAAATGTACAACTTTTTCTCCATCAAAATGAACAAATGAGACATGAAATAACATCTACAGATCAAGACGAAGCGAATGGAAGCGGTCCCAGCCTCGTAGCTGTGAACAGCTGTGATTGCAGGAAAATGCTGTTACAAAGATTTATCAGTATATCTCCGGGACTTTTCCCTGGCTTTACCACCGTCGCAATGGACAAACGAGACATGAAATAACATCAACAGATCAAGACAAAGCGAATGGAAGTACCCCCGGAGTCATAGCATGTGTAAATCGAGACGACAGATCTCTCTCTCCCCCGCCTGCTTGCGAGGGGGAGGGGCCGTTTACACACACACGCAGCTGCTGCATGCAGCAACGCACACACAGGGAGGAGATGGCAGAGAGAACGCACTCCCCTCAAAACTCCCCTTGAATTCCTCCAGACTCAGAAAATGTAAAAGTTCACTTTTTGGAGATCCATAGAAAAAGGGTGAAAATGAAAAAAAGTATGCCACAGCATGGATTCGAACACGCGACCAACCGCATCCAGGGGCGAGCGTTAACGCAGTGAGCCACTGGACCTGAGTACTCAAACATGCCTGCTTGTGCAGCTTAGACACTCTGAATTCACTAAATGTACAACTTTTTCTCCATCAAAATGAACAAATGAGACATGAAATAACATCTACAGATCAAGACGAAGCGGTCCCAGCCTCGTAGCTGTGAACAGCTGTGATTGCAGGAAAATGCTGTTACAAAGATTTCTCAGTATATCTCCGGGACTTTTCCCTGGCTTTACCACCGTCGCAATGGACAAACGAGACATGAAATAACATCAACAGATCAAGACAAAGCGAATGGAAGTACCCCCGGAGTCATAGCATGTGTAAATCGAGACGACAGATCTCTCTCTCCCCCGCCTGCTTGCGAGGGGGAGGGGCCGTTTACACACACACGCAGCTGCTGCATGCAGCAACGCACACAGAGGGAGGAGATGGCAGAGAGAACGCACTCCCCTGAAAACTCCCCTTGAATTCCTCCAGACTCAGAAAATGTAAAAGTTCACTTTTTGGAGATCCATAGAAAAAGGGTGAAAATGAATTTTGTTTTGCCACAGCATGGATTCGAACACGCGACCAACCGCATCCAGGGGAGAGCGTTAACGCAGTGAGCCACTGGACCTGAGTACTCAAACATGCCTAGTTGTGTAGCTTAGACACTCTGAATTCACTAAATGTACAACTTTTTCTCCATCAAAATGAACAAATGAGACATGAAATAACATCTACAGATCAAGACGAAGCGAATGGAAGTGGTCCCAGCCTCGTAGCTGTGAACAGCTGTGATCGCAGGAAAATTCTGTTTCAAAGATTTCTCAGTAGCCTATATCTCCGGGACATTTCCCTGACTTTACCACCGTCACAATGGACAAACGAGACATGAAATAACATCAACAGATCAAGACGAAGCGAATGGAAGTACCCCCGGAGTCATAGCATGTGTAAATCGAGACGAAAGATCTCTCTCTCCCCCGCCTGCTTGCGAGGGGGAGGGGCAGTTTACACACACACGCAGCTGCTGCATGCAGCAACGCACACACAGGGAGGAGATGGCAGAGAGAACGCACTCCCCTGAAAACTCCCCTTGAATTCCTCCAGACTCAGAAAATGTAAAAGTTCACTTTTTGGAGATCCATAGAAAAAGGGTGAAAATGATTTTTTTTTTGCCACAGCATGGATTCGAACACGCGACCAACCGCATCCAGGGGCGAGCGTTAATGCAGTGAGCCACTGGACCTGAGTACTCAAACATGCCTGCTTGTGCAGCTTAGACACTCTGAATTCACTAAATGTACAACTTTTTCTCCATCAAAATGAACAAATGAGACATGAAATAACATCTACAGATCAAGACGAAGCGAATGGAAGTGGTCCCAGCCTCGTAGCTGTGAACAGCTGTGATCGCAGGAAAATGCTGTTACAAAGATTTATCAGTATATCTCCGGGATATTTCCCTGGCTTTACCACCGTCACAATGGACAAACGAGACATGAAATAACATAAACAGATCAAGACGAAGCGAATGGAAGTACCCCCGGAGTCATAGCATGTGTAAATCGAGACGAAAGATCTCTCTCTCCCCCGCCTGCTTGCGAGGGGGAGGGGCAGTTTACACACACACGCAGCTGCTGCATGCAGCAACGCACACACAGGGAGGAGATGGCAGAGAGAACGCACTCCCCTGAAAACTCCCCTTGAATTTCTCCAGACTCAGAAAATGTAAAAGTTCACTTTTTGGAGATCCATAGAAAAAGGGTGAAAATTAAAAAAAGTATGCCACAGCATGGATTCGAACACGAGACCAACCGCATCCAGGGGCGAGCGTTAACGCAGTGAGCCACTGGACCTGAGTACTCAAACATGCCTGCTTGTGCAGCTTAGACACTCTGAATTCACTAAATGTACAACTTTTTCTCCATCAAAATGAACAAATGAGACATGAAATAACATCTACAGATCAAGACGAAGCGAATGGAAGCGGTCCCAGCCTCGTAGCTGTGAACAGCTGTGATCGCAGGAAAATGCTGTTATAAAGATTTATCAGTATATCTCCGGGATATTTCCCTGGCTTTACCACCGTCCAAATGGACAAACGAGACATGACATAACATCAACAGATCAAGACGAAGCGAATGGAAGTACCCCCGGAGTCATAGCATGTGTAAATCGAGACGAAAGATCTCTCTCTCCCCCGCCTGCTTGCGAGGGGGAGGGGCAGTTTACACACACACGCAGCTGCTGCATGCAGCAACGCACACACAGGGAGGAGATGGCAGAGAGAACGCACTCCCCTGAAAACTCCCCTTGAATTCCTCCAGACTCAGAAAATGTAAAAGTTCACTTTTTGGAGATCCATAGAAAAAGGGTGAAAATGTTTTTTTTTTTGCCACAGCATGGATTCGAACACGCGACCAACCGCATCCAGGGGCGAGCGTTAACGCAGTGAGCCACTGGACCTGAGTACTCAAACATGCCTGCTTGTGCAGCTTAGACACTCTGAATTCACTAAATGTACAACTTTTTCTCCATCAAAATGAACAAATGAGACATGAAATAACATCTACAGATCAAGACAAAGCGAATGGAAGCGGTCCCAGCCTCGTAGCTGTGAACAGCTGTGATCGCAGGAAAATGCTGTTCCAAAGATTTCTCAGTATATCTCCGGGACTTTTCCCTGGCTTTACCACCGTCACAATGGACAAACGAGACATGAAATAACATCAACAGATCAAGACGAAGCGAATGGAAGTACCCCCGGAGTCATAGCATGTGTAAATCGAGACGACAGATCTCTCTCTCCCCCGCCTGCTTGCGAGGGGGAGGGGCAGTTTACACACACACGCAGCTGCTGCATGCAGCAACGCACACACAGGGAGGAGATGGCAGAGAGAACGCACTCCCCTGAAAACTCCCCTTGAATTCCTCCAGACTCAGAAAATGTAAAAGTTCACTTTTTGGAGATCCATAGAAAAAAGGGTGAAAATGATTTTTTTTTTGCCAGAGCATGGATTCGAACACGCGACCAACCGCATCCAGGGGCGAGCGTTAACACAGTGAGCCACTGGACCTGAGTACTCAAACATGCCTGCTTGTGCAGCTTAGACACTCTGAATTCACTAAATGTACAACTTTTTCTCCATCAAAATGAACAAATGAGACATGAAATAACATCTACAGATCAAGACGAAGCGAATGGAAGCGGTCCCAGCCTCGTAGCTGTGAACAGCTGTGATCGCAGGAAAATGCTGTTATAAAGATTTATCAGTATATCTCCGGGATATTTCCCTGGCTTTACCACCGTCCAAATGGACAAACGAGACATGAAATAACATCAACAGATCAAGACGAAGCGAATGGAAGTACCCCCGGAGTCATAGCATGTGTAAATCGAGACGAAAGATCTCTCTCTCCCTCGCCTGCTTGCGAGGGGGAGGGGCAGTTTACACACACACGCAGCTGCTGCTTGCAGCAACGCACACACAGGGAGGAGATGGCAGAGAGAACGCACTCCCCTGAAAACTCCCCTTGAATTCCTCCAGACTCAGAAAATGTAAAAGTTCACTTTTTGGAGATCCATAGAAAAAGGGTGAAAATGAAAAAAAGTATGCCACAGCATGGATTCGAACACGCGACCAACCGCATCCAGGGGCGAGCGTTAACGCAGTGAGCCACTGGACCTGAGTACTCAAACATGCCTGCTTGTGCATCTTAGACACTCTGAATTCACTAAATGTACAACTTTTTCTCAATCAAAATGAACAAATGAGACATGAAATAACATCTACAGATCAAGACGAAGCGAATAGAAGCAGTCCCAGCCTCGTAGCTGTGAACAGCTGTGATCGCAGGAAAATGCTGTTACAAAGATTTCTCAGTATATCTCCGGGACATTTCCCTGGCTTTACCACCGTCACAATGGACAAACGAGACATGAAATAACATCAACAGATCAAGACGAAGCGAATGGAAGTACCCCCGGAGTCATAGCATGTGTAAATCGAGACGAAAGATCTCTCTCTCCCCCGCCTGCTTGCGAGGGGGAGGGGCAGTTTACACACACACGCAGCTGCTGCATGCAGCAACGCACACACAGGGAGGAGATGGCAGAGAGAACGCACTCCCCTGAAAACTCCCCTTGAATTCCTCCAGACTCAGAAAATGTAAAAGTTCACTTTTTGGAGATCCATAGAAAAAGGGTGAACATGAATTTTGTTTTGCCACAGCATGGATTCGAACACGCGACCAACCGCATCCAGGGGCGAGCGTTAACGCAGTGAGCCACTGGACCTGAGTACTCAAACATGCCTGCTTGTGCAGCTTAGACACTCTGAATTCACTAAATGTACAACTTTTTCTCCATCAAAATGAACAAATGAGACATGAAATAACATCTACAGATCAAGACGAAGCGAATGGAAGCGGTCCCAGCCTCGTAGCTGTGAACAGCTGTGATCGCAGGAAAATGCTGTTCCAAAGATTTCTCAGTATATCTCCGGGACTTTTCCATGGCTTTACCACCGTCACAATGGACAAACGAGACATGAAATAACATCAACAGATCAAGACGAAGCGAATGGAAGTACCCCCGGAGTCATAGCATGTATAAATCGAGACGACAGATCTCTCTCTCCCCCGCCTGCTTGCGAGGGGGAGGGGCAGTTTACACACACAAGCAGCTGCTGCATGCAGCAACGCACACACAGGGAGGAGATGGCAGAGAGAACGCACTCCCCTGAAAACTCCCCTTGAATTCCTCAAGACTCAGAAAATGTAAAAGTTCACTTTTTGGAGATCCATAGAAAAAGGGTGAAAATGAAAAAAAGTATGCCACAGCATGGATTCAAACACGCGACCAACCGCATCCAGGGGCGAGCGTTAAAGCAGTGAGCCACTGGACCTGAGTACTCAAACATGCCTGCTTGTGCAGCTTAGACACTCTGAATTCACTAAATGTACAACTTTTTCTCCATCAAAATGAACAAATGAGACATGAAATAACATCTACAGATCAAGACGAAGCGAATAGAAGCAGTCCCAGCCTCGTAGCTGTGAACAGCTGTGATCGCAGGAAAATGCTGTTACAAAGATTTCTCAGTATATCTCCGGGACATTTCCCTGGCTTTACCACCGTCACAATGGACAAACGAGACATGAAATAACATCAACAGATCAAGACGAAGCGAATGGAAGTACCCCCGGAGTCATAGCATGTGTAAATCGAGACGAAAGATCTCTCTCTCCCCTGCCTGCTTGCGAGGGGGAGGGGCAGTTTACACACACACGCAGCTGCTGCATGCAGCAACGCACACACAGGGAGGAGATGGCAGAGAGAACGCACTCCCCTGAAAACTCCCCTTGAATTCCTCCAGACTCAGAAAATGTAAAAGTTCACTTTTTGGAGATCCATAGAAAAAGGGTGAAAATGAAAAAAAGTATGCCTCAGCATGGATTCAAACACGAGACCAACCGCATCCAGGGGCGAGCGTTAACGCAGTGAGCCACTGGACCTGAGTACTCAAACATGCCTGCTTGTGCAGCTTAGACACTCTGAATTCACTAAATGTACAACTTTTTCTCCATCAAAATGAACAAATGAGACATGAAATAACATCTACAGATCAAGACGAAGCGAATGGAAGCGGTCCCAGCCTCGTAGCTGTGAACAGCTGTGATCGCAGGAAAATGCTGTTCCAAAGATTTCTCAGTATATCTCCGGGACTTTTCCATGGCTTTACCACAGTCACAATGGACAAACGAGACATGAAATAACATCAACAGATCAAGACGAAGCGAATGGAAGTACCCCCGGAGTCATAGCATGTATAAATCGAGACGACAGATCTCTCTCTCCCCCGCCTGCTTGCGAGGGGGAGGGGCAGTTTACACACACAAGCAGCTGCTGCATGCAGCAACGCACACACAGGGAGGAGATGGCAGAGAGAACGCACTCCCCTGAAAACTCCCCTTGAATTCCTCAAGACTCAGAAAATGTAAAAGTTCACTTTTTGGAGATCCATAGAAAAAGGGTGAAAATTAAAAAAAGTATGCCACAGCATGGATTCAAACACGCGACCAACCGCATCCAGGGGCGAGCGTTAAAGCAGTGAGCCACTGGACCTGAGTACTCAAACATGCCTGCTTGTGCAGCTTAGACACTCTGAATTCACTAAATGTACAACTTTTTCTCCATCAAAATGAACAAATGAGACATGAAATAACATCTACAGATCAAGACGAAGCGAATAGAAGCAGTCCCAGCCTCGTAGCTGTGAACAGCTGTGATCGCAGGAAAATGCTGTTACAAAGATTTCTCAGTATATCTCCGGGACATTTCCCTGGCTTTACCACCGTCACAATGGACAAACGAGACATGAAATAACATCAACAGATCAAGACGAAGCGAATGGAAGTACCCCCGGAGTCATAGCATGTGTAAATCGAGACGAAAGATCTCTCTCTCCCCTGCCTGCTTGCGAGGGGGAGGGGCAGTTTACACACACACGCAGCTGCTGCATGCAGCAACGCACACACAGGGAGGAGATGGCAGAGAGAACGCACTCCCCTGAAAACTCCCCTTGAATTCCTCCAGACTCAGAAAATGTAAAAGTTCACTTTTTGGAGATCCATAGAAAAAGGGTGAAAATGATTTTTTTTTTGCCACAGCATGGATTCGAACACGAGACCAACCGCATCCAGGGGAGAGCGTTAACGCAGTGAGCCACTGGACCTGAGTACTCAAACATGCCTACTTGTGCAGCTTAGACACTCTGAATTCACTAAATGTACAACTTTTTCTCCATCAAAATGAACAAATGAGACATGAAATAACATCTACAGATCAAGACGAAGCGAATAGAAGCGGTCCCAGCCTCGTAGCTGTGAACAGCTGTGATCGCAGGAAAATGCTGTTCCAAAGATTTCTCAGTATATCTCCGGGACATTTCCCTGGCTTTACCACCGTCACAATGGACAAACGAGACATGAAATAACATCAACAGATCAAGACGAAGCGAATGGAAGTACCCCCGGAGTCATAGCATGTGTAAATCGAGACGAAAGATCTCTCTCTCCCCCGCCTGCTTGCGAGGGGGAGGGGCAGTTTACACACACACGCAGCTGCTGCATGCAGCAACGCACACACAGGGAGGAGATGGCAGAGAGAACGCACTCCCCTGAAACTCCCCTTGATTTCCTCCAGACTCAGAAAATGTAAAAGTTCACTTTTTGGAGATCCATAGAAAAAGGGTGAAAATGAAAAAAAGTATGCCACAGCATGGATTCGAACATGCGACCAACCGCATCCAGGGGCGAGCGTTAACGCAGTGAGCCACTGGACCTGAGTACTCAAACATGCCTGCTTGTGCAGCTTAGACACTCTGAATTCACTAAATGTACAACTTTTTCTCCATCAAAATGAACAAATGAGACATGAAATAACATCTAAAGATCAAGACGAAGCGAATGGAAGCGGTCCCAGCCTCGTAGCTGTGAACAGCTGTGATTGCAGGAAAATGCTGTTACAAAGATTTCTCAGTATATCTCCGGGACTTTTCCCTGGCTTTACCACCGTCGCAATGGACAAACGAGACATGAAATAACATCAACAGATCAAGACAAAGCGAATGGAAGTACCCCCGGAGTCATAGCATGTGTAAATCGAGACGACAGATCTCTCTCTCCCCCGCCTGCTTGCGAGGGGGAGGGGCCGTTTACACACACACGCAGCTGCTGCATGCAGCAACGCACACACAGGGAGGAGATGGCAGAGAGAACGCACTCCCCTCAAAACTCCCCTTGAATTCCTCCAGACTCAGAAAATGTAAAAGTTCACTTTTTGGAGATCCATAGAAAAAGGGTGAAAATGAATTTTTTTTTGCCACAGCATGGATTCGAACACGCGACCAACCGCATCCAGGGGCGAGCGTTAACGCAGTGAGCCACTGGACCTGAGTACTCAAACATGCCTACTTGTGCAGCTTAGACACTCTGAATTCACTAAATGTACAACTTTTTCTCCATCAAAATGAACAAATGAGACATGAAATAACATCTACAGATCAAGACGAAGCGAATGGAAGCGGTCCCAGCCTCGTAACTGTGAACAGCTGTGATCGCAGGAAAATGCTGTTTTAAAGATTTATCAGTATATCTCCGGGATATTTCCCTGGCTTTACCACCGTCCAAATGGACAAACGAGACATGAAATAACATCAACAGATCAAGACGAAGCGAATGGAAGTACCCCCGGAGTCATAGCATGTGTAAATCGAGACGACAGATCTCTCTCTCCCCCGCCTGCTTGCGAGGGGGAGGGGCAGTTTACACACACACGCAGCTGCTGCATGCAGCAACGCACACACAGGGAGGAGATGGCAGAGAGAACGCACTCCCCTGAAAACTCCCCTTGAATTCCTCCAGACTCAGAAAATGTAAAAGTTCACTTTTTGGAGATCCATAGAAAAAGGGTGAACATGAATTTTTTTTTGCCACAGCATGGATTCGAACACGCGACCAACCGCATCCAGGGGCGAGCGTTAACGCAGTGAGCCACTGGACCTGAGTACTCAAACATGCCTGCTTGTGCAGCTTAGACACTCTGAATTCACTAAATGTACAACTTTTTCTCCATCAAAATGAACAAATGAGACATGAAATAACATCTACAGATCAAGACAAAGCGAATGGAAGCGGTCCCAGCCTCGTAGCTGTGAACAGCTGTGATCGCAGGAAAATGCTGTTCCAAAGATTTCTCAGTATATCTCCGGGACTTTTCCCTGGCTTTACCACCGTCACAATGGACAAACGAGACATGAAATAACATCAACAGATCAAGACGAAGCGAATGGAAGTACCCCCGGAGTCATAGCATGTGTAAATCGAGACGACAGATCTCTCTCTCCCCCGCCTGCTTGCGAGGGGGAGGGGCAGTTTACACACACACGCAGCTGCTGCATGCAGCAACGCACACACAGGGAGGAGATGGCAGAGAGAACGCACTCCCCTGAAAACTCCCCTTGAATTCCTCCAGACTCAGAAAATGTAAAAGTTCACTTTTTGGAGATCCATAGAAAAAAGGGTGAAAATGATTTTTTTTTTGCCAGAGGATGGATTCGAACACGCGACCAACCGCATCCAGGGGCGAGCGTTAACACAGTGAGCCACTGGACCTGAGTACTCAAACATGCCTGCTTGTGCAGCTTAGACACTCTGAATTCACTAAATGTACAACTTTTTCTCCATCAAAATGAACAAATGAGACATGAAATAACATCTACAGATCAAGACGAAGCGAATGGAAGCGGTCCCAGCCTCGTAGCTGTGAACAGCTGTGATCGCAGGAAAATGCTGTTATAAAGATTTATCAGTATATCTCCGGGATATTTCCCTGGCTTTACCACCGTCCAAATGGACAAACGAGACATGAAATAACATCAACAGATCAAGACGAAGCGAATGGAAGTACCCCCGGAGTCATAGCATGTGTAAATCGAGACGAAAGATCTCTCTCTCCCTCGCCTGCTTGCGAGGGGGAGGGGCAGTTTACACACACACGCAGCTGCTGCTTGCAGCAACGCACACACAGGGAGGAGATGGCAGAGAGAACGCACTCCCCTGAAAACTCCCCTTGAATTCCTCCAGACTCAGAAAATGTAAAAGTTCACTTTTTGGAGATCCATAGAAAAAGGGTGAAAATGAAAAAAAGTATGCCACAGCATGGATTCGAACACGCGACCAACCGCATCCAGGGGCGAGCGTTAACGCAGTGAGCCACTGGACCTGAGTACTCAAACATGCCTGCTTGTGCATCTTAGACACTCTGAATTCACTAAATGTACAACTTTTTCTCAATCAAAATGAACAAATGAGACATGAAATAACATCTACAGATCAAGACGAAGCGAATAGAAGCAGTCCCAGCCTCGTAGCTGTGAACAGCTGTGATCGCAGGAAAATGCTGTTACAAAGATTTCTCAGTATATCTCCGGGACATTTCCCTGGCTTTACCACCGTCACAATGGACAAACGAGACATGAAATAACATCAACAGATCAAGACGAAGCGAATGGAAGTACCCCCGGAGTCATAGCATGTGTAAATCGAGACGAAAGATCTCTCTCTCCCCCGCCTGCTTGCGAGGGGGAGGGGCAGTTTACACACACACGCAGCTGCTGCTTGCAGCAACGCACACACAGGGAGGAGATGGCAGAGAGAACGCACTCCCCTGAAAACTCCCCTTGAATTCCTCCAGACTCAGAAAATGTAAAAGTTCACTTTTTGGAGATCCATAGAAAAAGGGTGAAAATGATTTTTTTTTTGCCAGAGCATGGATTCGAACACGCGACCAACCGCATCCAGGGGCGAGCGTTAACACAGTGAGCCACTGGACCTGAGTACTCAAACATGCCTGCTTGTGCAGCTTAGACACTCTGAATTCACTAAATGTACAACTTTTTCTCCATCAAAATGAACAAATGAGACATGAAATAACATCTACAGATCAAGACGAAGCGAATGGAAGTGGTCCCAGCCTCGTAGCTGTGAACAGCTGTGATCGCAGGAAAATGCTGTTATAAAGATTTCTCAGTATATCTCCGGGACATTTCCCTGGCTTTACCACCGTCACAATGGACAAACGAGACATGAAATAACATCAACAAATCAAGACGAAGCGAATGGAAGTACCCCCGGAGTCATAGCATGTGTAAATCGAGACGAAAGATCTCTCTCTCCCCCGCCTGCTTGCGAGGGGGAGGGGCAGTTTACACACACACGCAGCTGCTGCATGCAGCAACGCACACACAGGGAGGAGATGGCAGAGAGAACGCACTCCCCTGAAAACTCCCCTTGAATTCCTCCAGACTCAGAAAATGTAAAAGTTCACTTTTTGGAGATCCATAGAAAAAGGGTGAAAATGAAAAAAAGTATGCCACAGCATGGATTCGAACACGCGACCAACCGCATCCAGGGGCGAGCGTTAACGCAGTGAGCCACTGGACCTGAGTACTCAAACATGCCTGCTTGTGCATCTTAGACACTCTGAATTCACTAAATGTACAACTTTTTCTCAAACAAAATGAACAAATGAGACATGAAATAACATCTACAGATCAAGACGAAGCGGTCCCAGCCTCGTAGCTGTGAACAGCTGTGATTGCAGGAAAATGCTGTTACAAAGATTTCTCAGTATATCTCCGGGACTTTTCCCTGGCTTTACCACCGTCGCAATGGACAAACGAGACATGAAATAACATCAACAGATCAAGACGAAGCGAATGGAAGTACCCCCGGAGTCATAGCATGTGTAAATCGAGACGACAGATCTCTCTCTCCCCCGCCTGCTTGCGAGGGGGAGGGGCAGTTTACACACACACGCAGCTGCTGCATGCAGCAACGCACACACAGGGAGGAGATGGCAGAGAGAACGCACTCCCCTGAAAACTCCCCTTGAATTCCTCCAGACTCAGAAAATGTAAAAGTTCACTTTTTGGAGATCCATAGAAAAAGGGTGAACATGAATTTTGTTTTGCCACAGCATGGATTCGAACACGCGACCAACCGCATCCAGGGGCGAGCGTTAACGCAGTGAGCCACTGGACCTGAGTACTCAAACATGCCTGCTTGTGCAGCTTAGACACTCTGAATTCACTAAATGTACAACTTTTTCTCCATCAAAATGAACAAATGAGACATGAAATAACATCTAAAGATCAAGACGAAGCGAATGGAAGCGGTCCCAGCCTCGTAGCTGTGAACAGCTGTGATTGCAGGAAAATGCTGTTACAAAGATTTCTCAGTATATCTCCGGGACTTTTCCCTGGCTTTACCACCGTCGCAATGGACAAACGAGACATGAAATAACATCAACAGATCAAGACAAAGCGAATGGAAGTACCCCCGGAGTCATAGCATGTGTAAATCGAGACGACAGATCTCTCTCTCCCCCGCCTGCTTGCGAGGGGGAGGGGCCGTTTACACACACACGCAGCTGCTGCATGCAGCAACGCACACACAGGGAGGAGATGGCAGAGAGAACGCACTCCCCTCAAAACTCCCCTTGAATTCCTCCAGACTCAGAAAATGTAAAAGTTCACTTTTTGGAGATCCATAGAAAAAGGGTGAAAATGAATTTTTTTTTGCCACAGCATGGATTCGAACACGCGACCAACCGCATCCAGGGGCGAGCGTTAACGCAGTGAGCCACTGGACCTGAGTACTCAAACATGCCTACTTGTGCAGCTTAGACACTCTGAATTCACTAAATGTACAACTTTTTCTCCATCAAAATGAACAAATGAGACATGAAATAACATCTACAGATCAAGACGAAGCGAATGGAAGCGGTCCCAGCCTCGTAACTGTGAACAGCTGTGATCGCAGGAAAATGCTGTTTTAAAGATTTATCAGTATATCTCCGGGATATTTCCCTGGCTTTACCACCGTCCAAATGGACAAACGAGACATGAAATAACATCAACAGATCAAGACGAAGCGAATGGAAGTACCCCCGGAGTCATAGCATGTGTAAATCGAGACGACAGATCTCTCTCTCCCCCGCCTGCTTGCGAGGGGGAGGGGCAGTTTACACACACACGCAGCTGCTGCATGCAGCAACGCACACACAGGGAGGAGATGGCAGAGAGAACGCACTCCCCTGAAAACTCCCCTTGAATTCCTCCAGACTCAGAAAATGTAAAAGTTCACTTTTTGGAGATCCATAGAAAAAGGGTGAACATGAATTTTGTTTTGCCACAGCATGGATTCGAACACGCGACCAACCGCATCCAGGGGCGAGCGTTAACGCAGTGAGCCACTGGACCTGAGTACTCAAACATGCCTGCTTGTGCAGCTTAGACACTCTGAATTCACTAAATGTACAACTTTTTCTCCATCAAAATGAACAAATGAGACATGAAATAACATCTACAGATCAAGACAAAGCGAATGGAAGCGGTCCCAGCCTCGTAGCTGTGAACAGCTGTGATCGCAGGAAAATGCTGTTCCAAAGATTTCTCAGTATATCTCCGGGACTTTTCCCTGGCTTTACCACCGTCACAATGGACAAACGAGACATGAAATAACATCAACAGATCAAGACGAAGCGAATGGAAGTACCCCCGGAGTCATAGCATGTGTAAATCGAGACGACAGATCTCTCTCTCCCCCACCTGCTTGCGAGGGGGAGGGGCAGTTTACACACACACGCAGCTGCTGCATGCAGCAACGCACACACAGGGAGGAGATGGCAGAGAGAACGCACTCCCCTGAAAACTCCCCTTGAATTCCTCCAGACTCAGAAAATGTAAAAGTTCACTTTTTGGAGATCCATAGAAAAAAGGGTGAAAATGATTTTTTTTTTGCCAGAGCATGGATTCGAACACGCGACCAACCGCATCCAGGGGCGAGCGTTAACACAGTGAGCCACTGGACCTGAGTACTCAAACATGCCTGCTTGTGCAGCTTAGACACTCTGAATTCACTAAATGTACAACTTTTTCTCCATCAAAATGAACAAATGAGACATGAAATAACATCTACAGATCAAGACGAAGCGAATGGAAGCGGTCCCAGCCTCGTAGCTGTGAACAGCTGTGATCGCAGGAAAATGCTGTTATAAAGATTTATCAGTATATCTCCGGGATATTTCCCTGGCTTTACCACCGTCCAAATGGACAAACGAGACATGAAATAACATCAACAGATCAAGACGAAGCGAATGGAAGTACCCCCGGAGTCATAGCATGTGTAAATCGAGACGAAAGATATCTCTCTCCCTCGCCTGCTTGCGAGGGGGAGGGGCAGTTTACACACACACGCAGCTGCTGCTTGCAGCAACGCACACACAGGGAGGAGATGGCAGAGAGAACGCACTCCCCTGAAAACTCCCCTTGAATTCCTCCAGACTCAGAAAATGTAAAAGTTCACTTTTTGGAGATCCATAGAAAAAGGGTGAAAATGAAAAAAAGTATGCCACAGCATGGATTCGAACACGCGACCAACCGCATCCAGGGGCGAGCGTTAACGCAGTGAGCCACTGGACCTGAGTACTCAAACATGCCTGCTTGTGCATCTTAGACACTCTGAATTCACTAAATGTACAACTTTTTCTCAATCAAAATGAACAAATGAGACATGAAATAACATCTACAGATCAAGACGAAGCGAATAGAAGCAGTCCCAGCCTCGTAGCTGTGAACAGCTGTGATCGCAGGAAAATGCTGTTACAAAGATTTCTCAGTATATCTCCGGGACATTTCCCTGGCTTTACCACCGTCACAATGGACAAACGAGACATGAAATAACATCAACAGATCAAGACGAAGCGAATGGAAGTACCCCCGGAGTCATAGCATGTGTAAATCGAGACGAAAGATCTCTCTCTCCCCCGCCTGCTTGCGAGGGGGAGGGGCAGTTTACACACACACGCAGCTGCTGCTTGCAGCAACGCACACACAGGGAGGAGATGGCAGAGAGAACGCACTCCCCTGAAAACTCCCCTTGAATTCCTCCAGACTCAGAAAATGTAAAAGTTCACTTTTTGGAGATCCATAGAAAAAGGGTGAAAATGATTTTTTTTTTGCCAGAGCATGGATTCGAACACGCGACCAACCGCATCCAGGGGCGAGCGTTAACACAGTGAGCCACTGGACCTGAGTACTCAAACATGCCTGCTTGTGCAGCTTAGACACTCTGAATTCACTAAATGTACAACTTTTTCTCCATCAAAATGAACAAATGAGACATGAAATAACATCTACAGATCAAGACGAAGCGAATGGAAGTGGTCCCAGCCTCGTAGCTGTGAACAGCTGTGATCGCAGGAAAATGCTGGTATAAAGATTTCTCAGTATATCTCCGGGACATTTCCCTGGCTTTACCACCGTCACAATGGACAAACGAGACATGAAATAACATCAACAAATCAAGACGAAGCGAATGGAAGTACCCCCGGAGTCATAGCATGTGTAAATCGAGACGAAAGATCTCTCTCTCCCCCGCCTGCTTGCGAGGGGGAGGGGCAGTTTACACACACACGCAGCTGCTGCATGCAGCAACGCACACACAGGGAGGAGATGGCAGAGAGAACGCACTCCCCTGAAAACTCCCCTTGAATTCCTCCAGACTCAGAAAATGTAAAAGTTCACTTTTTGGAGATCCATAGAAAAAGGGTGAAAATGAAAAAAAGTATGCCACAGCATGGATTCGAACACGCGACCAACCGCATCCAGGGGCGAGCGTTAACGCAGTGAGCCACTGGACCTGAGTACTCAAACATGCCTGCTTGTGCATCTTAGACACTCTGAATTCACTAAATGTACAACTTTTTCTCAAACAAAATGAACAAATGAGACATGAAATAACATCTACAGATCAAGACGAAGCGGTCCCAGCCTCGTAGCTGTGAACAGCTGTGATTGCAGGAAAATGCTGTTACAAAGATTTCTCAGTATATCTCCGGGACTTTTCCCTGGCTTTACCACCGTCGCAATGGACAAACGAGACATGAAATAACATCAACAGATCAAGACGAAGCGAATGGAAGTACCCCCGGAGTCATAGCATGTGTAAATCGAGACGACAGATCTCTCTCTCCCCCGCCTGCTTGCGAGGGGGAGGGGCAGTTTACACACACACGCAGCTGCTGCATGCAGCAACGCACACACAGGGAGGAGATGGCAGAGAGAACGCACTCCCCTGAAAACTCCCCTTGAATTCCTCCAGACTCAGAAAATGTAAAAGTTCACTTTTTGGAGATCCATAGAAAAAGGGTGAACATGAATTTTGTTTTGCCACAGCATGGATTCGAACACGCGACCAACCGCATCCAGGGGCGAGCGTTAACGCAGTGAGCCACTGGACCTGAGTACTCAAACATGCCTGCTTGTGCAGCTTAGACACTCTGAATTCACTAAATGTACAACTTTTTCTCCATCAAAATGAACAAATGAGACATGAAATAACATCTACAGATCAAGACGAAGCGAATGGAAGCGGTCCCAGCCTCGTAGCTGTGAACAGCTGTGATCGCAGGAAAATGCTGTTCCAAAGATTTCTCAGTATATCTCCGGGACTTTTCCATGGCTTTACCACCGTCACAATGGACAAACGAGACATGAAATAACATCAACAGATCAAGACGAAGCGAATGGAAGTACCCCCGGAGTCATAGCATGTATAAATCGAGACGACAGATCTCTCTCTCCCCCGCCTGCTTGCGAGGGGGAGGGGCAGTTTACACACACAAGCAGCTGCTGCATGCAGCAACGCACACACAGGGAGGAGATGGCAGAGAGAACGCACTCCCCTGAAAACTCCCCTTGAATTCCTCAAGACTCAGAAAATGTAAAAGTTCACTTTTTGGAGATCCATAGAAAAAGGGTGAAAATGAAAAAAAGTATGCCACAGCATGGATTCAAACACGCGACCAACCGCATCCAGGGGCGAGCGTTAAAGCAGTGAGCCACTGGACCTGAGTACTCAAACATGCCTGCTTGTGCAGCTTAGACACTCTGAATTCACTAAATGTACAACTTTTTCTCCATCAAAATGAACAAATGAGACATGAAATAACATCTACAGATCAAGACGAAGCGAATAGAAGCAGTCCCAGCCTCGTAGCTGTGAACAGCTGTGATCGCAGGAAAATGCTGTTACAAAGATTTCTCAGTATATCTCCGGGACATTTCCCTGGCTTTACCACCGTCACAATGGACAAACGAGACATGAAATAACATCAACAGATCAAGACGAAGCGAATGGAAGTACCCCCGGAGTCATAGCATGTGTAAATCGAGACGAAAGATCTCTCTCTCCCCTGCCTGCTTGCGAGGGGGAGGGGCAGTTTACACACACACGCAGCTGCTGCATGCAGCAACGCACACACAGGGAGGAGATGGCAGAGAGAACGCACTCCCCTGAAAACTCCCCTTGAATTCCTCCAGACTCAGAAAATGTAAAAGTTCACTTTTTGGAGATCCATAGAAAAAGGGTGAAAATGAAAAAAAGTATGCCTCAGCATGGATTCAAACACGAGACCAACCGCATCCAGGGGCGAGCGTTAACGCAGTGAGCCACTGGACCTGAGTACTCAAACATGCCTGCTTGTGCAGCTTAGACACTCTGAATTCACTAAATGTACAACTTTTTCTCCATCAAAATGAACAAATGAGACATGAAATAACATCTACAGATCAAGACGAAGCGAATGGAAGCGGTCCCAGCCTCGTAGCTGTGAACAGCTGTGATCGCAGGAAAATGCTGTTATAAAGATTTATCAGTATATCTCCGGGATATTTCCCTGGCTTTACCACCGTCCAAATGGACAAACGAGACATGAAATAACATCAACAGATCAAGACGAAGCGAATGGAAGTACCCCCGGAGTCATAGCATGTGTAAATCGAGACGAAAGATCTCTCTCTCCCCCGCCTGCTTGTGAGGGGGAGGGGCAGTTTACACACACACGCAGCTGCTGCATGCAGCAACGCACACACAGGGAGGAGATGGCAGAGAGAACGCACTCCCCTGAAAACTCCCCTTGAATTCCTCCAGACTCAGAAAATGTAAAAGTTCACTTTTTGGAGATCCATAGAAAAAGGGTGAAAATGATTTTTTTTTTGCCACAGCATGGATTCGAACACGAGACCAACCGCATCCAGGGGAGAGCGTTAACGCAGTGAGCCACTGGACCTGAGTACTCAAACATGCCTACTTGTGCAGCTTAGACACTCTGAATTCACTAAATGTACAACTTTTTCTCCATCAAAATGAACAAATGAGACATGAAATAACATCTACAGATCAAGACGAAGCGAATAGAAGCGGTCCCAGCCTCGTAGCTGTGAACAGCTGTGATCGCAGGAAAATGCTGTTCCAAAGATTTCTCAGTATATCTCCGGGACATTTCCCTGGCTTTACCACCGTCACAATGGACAAACGAGACATGAAATAACATCAACAGATCAAGACGAAGCGAATGGAAGTACCCCCGGAGTCATAGCATGTGTAAATCGAGACGAAAGATCTCTCTCTCCCCCGCCTGCTTGCGAGGGGGAGGGGCAGTTTACACACACACGCAGCTGCTGCATGCAGCAACGCACACACAGGGAGGAGATGGCAGAGAGAACGCACTCCCCTGAAACTCCCCTTGATTTCCTCCAGACTCAGAAAATGTAAAAGTTCACTTTTTGGAGATCCATAGAAAAAGGGTGAAAATGAAAAAAAGTATGCCACAGCATGGATTCGAACATGCGACCAACCGCATCCAGGGGCGAGCGTTAACGCAGTGAGCCACTGGACCTGAGTACTCAAACATGCCTGCTTGTGCAGCTTAGACACTCTGAATTCACTAAATGTACAACTTTTTCTCCATCAAAATGAACAAATGAGACATGAAATAACATCTAAAGATCAAGACGAAGCGAATGGAAGCGGTCCCAGCCTCGTAGCTGTGAACAGCTGTGATTGCAGGAAAATGCTGTTACAAAGATTTCTCAGTATATCTCCGGGACTTTTCCCTGGCTTTACCACCGTCGCAATGGACAAACGAGACATGAAATAACATCAACAGATCAAGACAAAGCGAATGGAAGTACCCCCGGAGTCATAGCATGTGTAAATCGAGACGACAGATCTCTCTCTCCCCCGCCTGCTTGCGAGGGGGAGGGGCCGTTTACACACACACGCAGCTGCTGCATGCAGCAACGCACACACAGGGAGGAGATGGCAGAGAGAACGCACTCCCCTCAAAACTCCCCTTGAATTCCTCCAGACTCAGAAAATGTAAAAGTTCACTTTTTGGAGATCCATAGAAAAAGGGTGAAAATGAATTTTTTTTTGCCACAGCATGGATTCGAACACGCGACCAACCGCATCCAGGGGCGAGCGTTAACGCAGTGAGCCACTGGACCTGAGTACTCAAACATGCCTACTTGTGCAGCTTAGACACTCTGAATTCACTAAATGTACAACTTTTTCTCCATCAAAATGAACAAATGAGACATGAAATAACATCTACAGATCAAGACGAAGCGAATGGAAGCGGTCCCAGCCTCGTAACTGTGAACAGCTGTGATCGCAGGAAAATGCTGTTTTAAAGATTTATCAGTATATCTCCGGGATATTTCCCTGGCTTTACCACCGTCCAAATGGACAAACGAGACATGAAATAACATCAACAGATCAAGACGAAGCGAATGGAAGTACCCCCGGAGTCATAGCATGTGTAAATCGAGACGACAGATCTCTCTCTCCCCCGCCTGCTTGCGAGGGGGAGGGGCAGTTTACACACACACGCAGCTGCTGCATGCAGCAACGCACACACAGGGAGGAGATGGCAGAGAGAACGCACTCCCCTGAAAACTCCCCTTGAATTCCTCCAGACTCAGAAAATGTAAAAGTTCACTTTTTGGAGATCCATAGAAAAAGGGTGAACATGAATTTTGTTTTGCCACAGCATGGATTCGAACACGCGACCAACCGCATCCAGGGGCGAGCGTTAACGCAGTGAGCCACTGGACCTGAGTACTCAAACATGCCTGCTTGTGCAGCTTAGACACTCTGAATTCACTAAATGTACAACTTTTTCTCCATCAAAATGAACAAATGAGACATGAAATAACATCTACAGATCAAGACAAAGCGAATGGAAGCGGTCCCAGCCTCGTAGCTGTGAACAGCTGTGATCGCAGGAAAATGCTGTTCCAAAGATTTCTCAGTATATCTCCGGGACTTTTCCCTGGCTTTACCACCGTCACAATGGACAAACGAGACATGAAATAACATCAACAGATCAAGACGAAGCGAATGGAAGTACCCCCGGAGTCATAGCATGTGTAAATCGAGACGACAGATCTCTCTCTCCCCCGCCTGCTTGCGAGGGGGAGGGGCAGTTTACACACACACGCAGCTGCTGCATGCAGCAACGCACACACAGGGAGGAGATGGCAGAGAGAACGCACTCCCCTGAAAACTCCCCTTGAATTCCTCCAGACTCAGAAAATGTAAAAGTTCACTTTTTGGAGATCCATAGAAAAAAGGGTGAAAATGATTTTTTTTTTGCCAGAGCATGGATTCGAACACGCGACCAACCGCATCCAGGGGCGAGCGTTAACACAGTGAGCCACTGGACCTGAGTACTCAAACATGCCTGCTTGTGCAGCTTAGACACTCTGAATTCACTAAATGTACAACTTTTTCTCCATCAAAATGAACAAATGAGACATGAAATAACATCTACAGATCAAGACGAAGCGAATGGAAGCGGTCCCAGCCTCGTAGCTGTGAACAGCTGTGATCGCAGGAAAATGCTGTTATAAAGATTTATCAGTATATCTCCGGGATATTTCCCTGGCTTTACCACCGTCCAAATGGACAAACGAGACATGAAATAACATCAACAGATCAAGACGAAGCGAATGGAAGTACCCCCGGAGTCATAGCATGTGTAAATCGAGACGAAAGATCTCTCTCTCCCCCGCCTGCTTGCGAGGGGGAGGGGCAGTTTACACACACACGCAGCTGCTGCTTGCAGCAACGCACACACAGGGAGGAGATGGCAGAGAGAACGCACTCCCCTGAAAACTCCCCTTGAATTCCTCCAGACTCAGAAAATGTAAAAGTTCACTTTTTGGAGATCCATAGAAAAAGGGTGAAAATGAAAAAAAGTATGCCACAGCATGGATTCGAACACGCGACCAACCGCATCCAGGGGCGAGCGTTAACGCAGTGAGCCACTGGACCTGAGTACTCAAACATGCCTGCTTGTGCATCTTAGACACTCTGAATTCACTAAATGTACAACTTTTTCTCAATCAAAATGAACAAATGAGACATGAAATAACATCTACAGATCAAGACGAAGCGAATAGAAGCAGTCCCAGCCTCGTAGCTGTGAACAGCTGTGATCGCAGGAAAATGCTGTTACAAAGATTTCTCAGTATATCTCCGGGACATTTCCCTGGCTTTACCACCGTCACAATGGACAAACGAGACATGAAATAACATCAACAGATCAAGACGAAGCGAATGGAAGTACCCCCGGAGTCATAGCATGTGTAAATCGAGACGAAAGATCTCTCTCTCCCCCGCCTGCTTGCGAGGGGGAGGGGCAGTTTACACACACACGCAGCTGCTGCTTGCAGCAACGCACACACAGGGAGGAGATGGCAGAGAGAACGCACTCCCCTGAAAACTCCCCTTGAATTCCTCCAGACTCAGAAAATGTAAAAGTTCACTTTTTGGAGATCCATAGAAAAAGGGTGAAAATGATTTTTTTTTTGCCAGAGCATGGATTCGAACACGCGACCAACCGCATCCAGGGGCGAGCGTTAACACAGTGAGCCACTGGACCTGAGTACTCAAACATGCCTGCTTGTGCAGCTTAGACACTCTGAATTCACTAAATGTACAACTTTTTCTCCATCAAAATGAACAAATGAGACATGAAATAACATCTACAGATCAAGACGAAGCGAATGGAAGTGGTCCCAGCCTCGTAGCTGTGAACAGCTGTGATCGCAGGAAAATGCTGTTATAAAGATTTCTCAGTATATCTCCGGGACATTTCCCTGGCTTTACCACCGTCACAATGGACAAACGAGACATGAAATAACATCAACAAATCAAGACGAAGCGAATGGAAGTACCCCCGGAGTCATAGCATGTGTAAATCGAGACGAAAGATCTCTCTCTCCCCCGCCTGCTTGCGAGGGGGAGGGGCAGTTTACACACACACGCAGCTGCTGCATGCAGCAACGCACACACAGGGAGGAGATGGCAGAGAGAACGCACTCCCCTGAAAACTCCCCTTGAATTCCTCCAGACTCAGAAAATGTAAAAGTTCACTTTTTGGAGATCCATAGAAAAAGGGTGAAAATGAAAAAAAGTATGCCACAGCATGGATTCGAACACGCGACCAACCGCATCCAGGGGCGAGCGTTAACGCAGTGAGCCACTGGACCTGAGTACTCAAACATGCCTGCTTGTGCATCTTAGACACTCTGAATTCACTAAATGTACAACTTTTTCTCAAACAAAATGAACAAATGAGACATGAAATAACATCTACAGATCAAGACGAAGCGGTCCCAGCCTCGTAGCTGTGAACAGCTGTGATTGCAGGAAAATGCTGTTACAAAGATTTCTCAGTATATCTCCGGGACTTTTCCCTGGCTTTACCACCGTCGCAATGGACAAACGAGACATGAAATAACATCAACAGATCAAGACAAAGCGAATGGAAGTACCCCCGGAGTCATAGCATGTGTAAATCGAGACGACAGATCTCTCTCTCCCCCGCCTGCTTGCGAGGGGGAGGGGCCGTTTACACACACACGCAGCTGCTGCATGCAGCAACGCACACACAGGGAGGAGATGGCAGAGAGAACGCACTCCCCTGAAAACTCCCCTTGAATTCCTCCAGACTCAGAAAATGTAAAAGTTCACTTTTTGGAGATCCATAGAAAAAGGGTGAAAATGAATTTTGTTTTGCCACAGCATGGATTCGAACACGCGACCAACCGCATCCAGGGGAGAGCGTTAACGCAGTGAGCCACTGGACCTGAGTACTCAAACATGCCTACTTGTGTAGCTTAGACACTCTGAATTCACTAAATGTACAACTTTTTCTCCATCAAAATGAACAAATGAGACATGAAATAACATCTACAGATCAAGACGAAGCGAATGGAAGTGGTCCCAGCCTCGTAGCTGTGAACAGCTGTGATCGCAGGAAAATTCTGTTTCAAAGATTTCTCAGTAGCCTATATCTCCGGGACATTTCCCTGACTTTACCACCGTCACAATGGACAAACGAGACATGAAATAACATCAACAGATCAAGACGAAGCGAATGGAAGTACCCCCGGAGTCATAGCATGTGTAAATCGAGACGAAAGATCTCTCTCTCCCCCGCCTGCTTGCGAGGGGGAGGGGCAGTTTACACACACACGCAGCTGCTGCATGCAGCAACGCACACACAGGGAGGAGATGGCAGAGAGAACGCACTCCCCTGAAAACTCCCCTTGAATTCCTCCAGACTCAGAAAATGTAAAAGTTCACTTTTTGGAGATCCATAGAAAAAGGGTGAAAATGAATTTTGTTTTGCCACAGCATGGATTCGAACACGCCACCAACCGCATCCAGGGGAGAGCGTTAACGCAGTGAGCCACTGGACCTGAGTACTCAAACATGCCTACTTGTGTAGCTTAGACACTATGAATTCACTAAATGTACAACTTTTTCTCCATCAAAATGAACAAATGAGACATGAAATAACATCTACAGATCAAGACGAAGCGAATGGAAGTGGTCCCAGCCTCGTAGCTGTGAACAGCTGTGATCGCAGGAAAATTCTGTTTCAAAGATTTCTCAGTAGCCTATATCTCCGGGACATTTCCCTGACTTTACCACCGTCACAATGGACAAACGAGACATGACATAACATCAACAGATCAAGACGAAGCGAATGGAAGTACCCCCGGAGTCATAGCATGTGTAAATCGAGACGAAAGATCTCTCTCTCCCCCGCCTGCTTGCGAGGGGGAGGGGCAGTTTACACACACACGCAGCTGCTGCATGCAGCAACGCACACACAGGGAGGAGATGGCAGAGAGAACGCACTCCCCTGAAAACTCCCCTTGAATTCCTCCAGACTCAGAAAATGTAAAAGTTCACTTTTTGGAGATCCATAGAAAAAGGGTAAAAATGAAAAAAAGTATGCCACAGCATGGATTCGAACACGCGACCAACCGCATCCAGGGGCGAGCGTTAACGCAGTGAGCCACTGGACCTGAGTACTCAAACATGCCTGCTTGTGCAGCTTAGACACTCTGAATTCACTAAATGTACAACTTTTTCTCCATCAAAATGAACAAATGAGACATGAAATAACATCTACAGATCAAGACGAAGCGAATGGAAGCGGTCCCAGCCTCGTAGCTGTGAACAGCTGTGATCGCAGGAAAATGCTGTTATAAAGATTTATCAGTATATCTTTGGGATATTTCCCTGGCTTTACCACTGTCCAAATGGACAAACGAGACATGAAATAACATCAACAGATCAAGACGAAGCGAATGGAAGTACCCCCGGAGTCATAGCATGTGTAAATCGAGACGAAAGATCTCTCTCTCCCCCGCCTGCTTGCGAGGGGGAGGGGCAGTTTACACACACACGCAGCTGCTGCATGCAGCAACGCACACACAGGGAGGAGATGGCAGAGAGAACGCACTCCCCTGAAAACTCCCCTTGAATTCCTCCAGACTCAGAAAATGTAAAAGTTCACTTTTTGGAGATCCATAGAAAAAGGGTGAAAATGAATTTTGTTTTGCCACAGCATGGATTCGAACACGCCACCAACCGCATCCAGGGGAGAGCGTTAACGCAGTGAGCCACTGGACCTGAGTACTCAAACATGCCTACTTGTGTAGCTTAGACACTATGAATTCACTAAATGTACAACTTTTTCTCCATCAAAATGAACAAATGAGACATGAAATAACATCTACAGATCAAGACGAAGCGAATGGAAGTGGTCCCAGCCTCGTAGCTGTGAACAGCTGTGATCGCAGGAAAATTCTGTTTCAAAGATTTCTCAGTAGCCTATATCTCCGGGACATTTCCCTGACTTTACCACCGTCACAATGGACAAACGAGACATGACATAACATCAACAGATCAAGACGAAGCGAATGGAAGTACCCCCGGAGTCATAGCATGTGTAAATCGAGACGAAAGATCTCTCTCTCCCCCGCCTGCTTGCGAGGGGGAGGGGCAGTTTACACACACACGCAGCTGCTGCATGCAGCAACGCACACACAGGGAGGAGATGGCAGAGAGAACGCACTCCCCTGAAAACTCCCCTTGAATTCCTCCAGACTCAGAAAATGTAAAAGTTCACTTTTTGGAGATCCATAGAAAAAGGGTAAAAATGAAAAAAAGTATGCCACAGCATGGATTCGAACACGCGACCAACCGCATCCAGGGGCGAGCGTTAACGCAGTGAGCCACTGGACCTGAGTACTCAAACATGCCTGCTTGTGCAGCTTAGACACTCTGAATTCACTAAATGTACAACTTTTTCTCCATCAAAATGAACAAATGAGACATGAAATAACATCTACAGATCAAGACGAAGCGAATGGAAGCGGTCCCAGCCTCGTAGCTGTGAACAGCTGTGATCGCAGGAAAATGCTGTTATAAAGATTTATCAGTATATCTTTGGGATATTTCCCTGGCTTTACCACTGTCCAAATGGACAAACGAGACATGAAATAACATCAACAGATCAAGACGAAGCGAATGGAAGTACCCCCGGAGTCATAGCATGTGTAAATCGAGACGAAAGATCTCTCTCTCCCCCGCCTGCTTGCGAGGGGGAGGGGCAGTTTACACACACACGCAGCTGCTGCATGCAGCAACGCACACACAGGGAGGAGATGGCAGAGAGAACGCACTCCCCTGAAAACTCCCCTTGAATTCCTCCAGACTCAGAAAATGTAAAAGTTCACTTTTTGGAGATCCATAGAAAAAGGGTAAAAATGAAAAAAAGTATGCCACAGCATGGATTCGAACACGCGACCAACCGCATCCAGGGGCGAGCGTTAACGCAGTGAGCCACTGGACCTGAGTACTCAAACATGCCTGCTTGTGCAGCTTAGACACTCTGAATTCACTAAATGTACAACTTTTTCTCCATCAAAATGAACAAATGAGACATGAAATAACATCTACAGATCAAGACGAAGCGAATGGAAGCGGTCCCAGCCTCGTAGCTGTGAACAGCTGTGATCGCAGGAAAATGCTGTTATAAAGATTTATCAGTATATCTCCGGGATATTTCCCTGGCTTTACCACCGTCCAAATGGACAAACGAGACATGAAATAACATCAACAGATCAAGACGAAGCGAATGGAAGTACCCCCGGAGTCATAGCATGTGTAAATCGAGACGAAAGATCTCTCTCTCCCCCGCCTGCTTGCGAGGGGGAGGGGCAGTTTACACACACACGCAGCTGCTGCATGCAGCAACGCACACACAGGGAGGAGATGGCAGAGAGAACGCACTCCCCTGAAAACTCCCCTTGAATTCCTCCAGACTCAGAAAATGTAAAAGTTCACTTTTTGGAGATCCATAGAAAAAGGGTGAAAATGAATTTTTGTTTGCCACAGCATGGATTCGAACACGCGACCAACCGCATCCAGGGGCGAGCGTTAACGCAGTGAGCCCACTGGACCTGAGTACTCAAACATGCCTGCTTGTGCAGCTTAGACACTCTGAATTCACTAAATGTACAACTTTTTCTCCATCAAAATGAACAAATGAGACATGATTAACATCTACAGATCAAGACGAAGCGAATGGAAGTGGTCCCAGCCTCGTAGCTGTGAACAGCTGTGATTGCAGGAAAATGCTGTTACAAAGATTTCTCAGTATATCTCCGGGACTTTTCCCTGGCTTTACCACCGTCACAATGGACAAACGAGACATGAAATAACATCAACAGATCAAGACGAAGCGAATGGTAGTACCCCCGGAGTCATAGCATGTGTAAATCGAGACGAAAGATCTCTCTCTCCCCCGCCTGCTTGCGAGGGGGAGGGGCAGTTTACACACACACGCAGCTGCTCCATGCAGCAACGCACACACAGGGAGGAGATGGCAGAGAGAACGCACTCCCCTGAAAACTCCCCTTGAATTCCTCCAGACTCAGAAAATGTAAAAGTTCACTTTTTGGAGATCCATAGAAAAAAGGTGAACATTAATTTTGTTTTGCCACAGCATGGATTCGAACACACGACCAACCGCATACAGGGGCGAGCGTTAACGCAGTGAGCCACTGGACCTGAGTACTCAAACATGCCTGCTTGTGCATCTTAGTCACTCTGAATTCACTAAATGTACAACTTTTTCTCAATCAAAATGAACAAATGAGACATGAAATAACATCTACAGATCCAGACGAAGCGAATGGAAGCGGTCCCAGCCTCGTAGCTGTGAACAGCTGTGATTGCAGGAAAATGCTGTTACAAAGATTTCTCAGTATATCTCCGGGACTTTTCCCTGGCTTTACCACCGTCACAATGGACATACGAGACATGAAATAACATCAACAGATCAAGACGAAGCGAATGGAAGTACCCCCGGAGTCATAGCATGTGTAAATCGAGACGAAAGATCTCTCTCTCCCCCGCCTGCTTGCGAGGGGGGGGGGGGCAGTTTACACACACACGCAGCTGCTGCATGCAGCAACGCACACACAGGGAGGAGATGGCAGAGAGAACGCACTCCCCTGAAAACTCCCCTTGAATTCCTCCAGACTCAGAAAATGTAAAAGTTCACTTTTTGGAGATCCATAGAAAAAGGGTGAAAATGAAAAAAAGTATGCTACAGCATGGATTCGAACACGAGACCAACCGCATCCAGGGGCGAGCGTTAACGCAGTGAGCCACTGGACCTGAGTACTCAAACATGCCTGCTTGTGCATCTTAGACACTCTGAATTCACTAAATGTACAACTTTTTCTCCATCAAAATGAACAAATTATACATGAAATAACATCTACAGATCAAGACGAAGCGAATGGAAGCGGTCCCAGCCTCGTAGCTGTGAACAGCTGTGATCGCAGAAAAATGCTGTTTCAAAGATTTCTCAGTATATCTCCGGGACATTTCCCTGGCTTTACCACCGTCACAATGGACAAACGAGACATGAAATAACATCAACAGATCAAGACGAAGCGAATGGAAGTACCCCCGGAGTCATAGCATGTGTAAATCGAGACGAAAGATATCTCTCTCCCCCGCCTGCTTGCGAGGGGGAGGGGCAGTTTACACACACACGCAGCTGCTGCATGCAGCAACGCACACACAGGGAGGAGATGGCAGAGAGAACGCACTCCCCTGAAAACTCCCCTTGAATTCCTCCAGACTCAGAAAATGTAAAAGTTCACTTTTTGGAGATCCATAGAAAAAGGGTGAAAATGAAAAAAAGTATGCCACAGCATGGATTCGAACACGAGACCAACCGCATCCAGGGGCGAGCGTTAACGCAGTGAGCCACTGGACCTGAGTACTCAAACATGCCTGCTTGTGCATCTTAGACACTCTGAATTCACTAAATGTACAACTTTTTCTCCATCAAAATGAACAAATTATACATGAAATAACATCTACAGATCAAGACGAAGCGAATGGAAGCGGTCCCAGCCTCGTAGCTGTGAACAGCTGTGATCGCAGAAAAATGCTGTTTCAAAGATTTCTCAGTATATCTCCGGGACCTTTCCCTGGCTTTACCACCATCACAATGGACAAACGAGACATGAAATAACATCAACAGATCAAGACGAAGCGAATGGAAGTACCCCCGGAGTCATAGCATGTGTAAATCGAGACGAAAGATCTCTCTCTCCCCCGCCTGCTTGCGAGGGGGAGGGGCAGTTTACACACACACGCAGCTGCTGCATGCAGCAACGCACACACAGGGAGGAGATGGCAGAGAGAACGCACTCCCCTGAAAACTCCCCTTGAATTCCTCCAGACTCAGAAAATGTAAAAGTTCACTTTTTGGAGATCCATAGAAAAAGGGTGAAAATGAAAAAAAGTATGCTACAGCATGGATTCGAACACGAGACCAACCGCATCCAGGGGCGAGCGTTAACGCAGTGAGCCACTGGACCTGAGTACTCAAACATGCCTGCTTGTGCATCTTAGACACTCTGAATTCACTAAATGTACAACTTTTTCTCCATCAAAATGAACAAATTATACATGAAATAACATCTACAGATCAAGACGAAGCGAATGGAAGCGGTCCCAGCCTCGTAGCTGTGAACAGCTGTGATCGCAGAAAAATGCTGTTTCAAAGATTTCTCAGTATATCTCCGGGACATTTCCCTGGCTTTACCACCGTCACAATGGACAAACGAGACATGAAATAACATCAACAGATCAAGACGAAGCGAATGGAAGTACCCCCGGAGTCATAGCATGTGTAAATCGAGACGAAAGATATCTCTCTCCCCCGCCTGCTTGCGAGGGGGAGGGGCAGTTTACACACACACGCAGCTGCTGCATGCAGCAACGCACACACAGGGAGGAGATGGCAGAGAGAACGCACTCCCCTGAAAACTCCCCTTGAATTCCTCCAGACTCAGAAAATGTAAAAGTTCACTTTTTGGAGATCCATAGAAAAAGGGTGAAAATGAAAAAAAGTATGCCACAGCATGGATTCGAACACGAGACCAACCGCATCCAGGGGCGAGCGTTAACGCAGTGAGCCACTGGACCTGAGTACTCAAACATGCCTGCTTGTGCATCTTAGACACTCTGAATTCACTAAATGTACAACTTTTTCTCCATCAAAATGAACAAATTATACATGAAATAACATCTACAGATCAAGACGAAGCGAATGGAAGCGGTCCCAGCCTCGTAGCTGTGAACAGCTGTGATCGCAGAAAAATGCTGTTTCAAAGATTTCTCAGTATATCTCCGGGACCTTTCCCTGGCTTTACCACCATCACAATGGACAAACGAGACATGAAATAACATCAACAGATCAAGACGAAGCGAATGGAAGTACCCCCGGAGTCATAGCATGTGTAAATCGAGACGAAAGATCTCTCTCTCCCCCGCCTGCTTGCGAGGGGGAGGGGCAGTTTACACACACACGCAGCTGCTGCATGCAGCAACGCACACACAGGGAGGAGATGGCAGAGAGAACGCACTCCCCTGAAAACTCCCCTTGAATTCCTCCAGACTCAGAAAATGTAAAAGTTCACTTTTTGGAGATCCATAGAAAAAGGGTGAAAATGAAAAAAAGTATGCCACAGCATGGATTCGAACACGAGACCAACCGCATCCAGGGGCGAGCGTTAACGCAGTGAGCCACTGGACCTGAGTACTCAAACATGCCTGCTTGTGCATCTTAGACACTCTGAATTCACTAAATGTACAACTTGTTCTCAATCAAAATGAACAAATGAGACATGAAATAACATCTACAGATCAAGACGAAGCGAATGGAAGCGGTCCCAGCCTCGTAGCAGTGAACAGCTGTGATTGCAGGAAAATGCTGTTACAAAGATTTCTCAGTATATCTCCGGGACTTTTCCCTGGCTTTAACACCGTCACAATGGACAAACGAGACATGAAATAACATCAACAGATCAAGACGAAGCGAATGGAAGTACCCCCGGAGTCATAGCATGTGTAAATCGAGACGACAGATCTCTCTCTCACCCGCCTGCTTGCGAGGGGGAGGGGCAGTTTACACACACACGCAGCTGCTGCATGCAGCAACGCACACACAGGGAGGAGATGGCAGAGAACGCACTCCCCTGAAAACTCCCCTTGAATTCCTCCAGACTCAGAAAATGTAAAAGTTCACTTTTTGGAGATCCATAGAAAAAGGGTGAAAATGAAAAAAAGTATGCCACAGCATGGATTTGAACACGCGACCAACCGCATCCAGGGGCGAGCGTTAACGCAGTGAGCCACTGGACCTGAGTACTCAAACATGCCTACTTGTGCAGCTTAGACAGTCTGAATTCACTAAATGTACAACTTTTTCTCCATCAAAATGAACAAATTATACATGAAATAACATCTACAGATCAAGACGAAGCGAATGGAAGCGGTCCCAGCCTCGTAGCTGTGAACAGCTGTGATCGCAGGAAAATGCTGTTCCAAAGATTTCTCAGTATATCTCCGGGATATTTCCCTGGCTTTACCACCGTCCAAATGGACAAACGAGACATGAAATAACATCAACAGATCAAGACGAAGCGAATGGAAGTACCCCCGGAGTCATAGCATGTGTAAATCGAGACGAAAGATCTCTCTCTCCCCCGCCTGCTTGCGACGGGGAGGGGCAGTTTACACACACACGCAGCTGCTGCATGCAGCAACGCACACACAGGGAGGAGATGGCAGAGAGAACGCACTCCCCTGAAAACTCCCCTTGAATTCCTCCAGACTCAGAAAATGTAAAAGTTCACTTTTTGGAGATCAATAGAAAAAGGGTGAAAATGATTTTTTTTTTGCCACAGCATGGATTCGAACACGCGACCATCCGCATCAAGGGGAGAGCGTTAACGCAGTGAGCCACTGGACCTGAGTACTCAAACATGCCTACTTGTGCAGCTTAGACACTCTGAATTCACTAAATGTACAACTTTTTCTCCATCAAAATGAACAAATGAGACATGAAATAACATCTACAGATCAAGACGAAGCGAATGGAAGTACCCCCGGAGTCATAGCATGTGTAAATCGAGACGAAAGATCTCTCTCTCCCCCGCCTGCTTGCGAGGGGGAGGGGCAGTTTACACACACACGCAGCTGCTGCATGCAGCAACGCACACACAGGGAGGAGATGGCAGAGAGAACGCACTCCCCTGAAAACTCCCCTTGAATTCCTCCAGACTCAGAAAATGTAAAAGTTCACTTTTTGGAGATCCATAGAAAAAGGGTGAAAATGAAAAAAAGTATGCTACAGCATGGATTCGAACACGAGACCAACCGCATCCAGGGGCGAGCGTTAACGCAGTGAGCCACTGGACCTGAGTACTCAAACATGCCTGCTTGTGCATCTTATACACTCTGAATTCACTAAATGTACAACTTTTTCTCCATCAAAATGAACAAATTATACATGAAATAACATCTACAGATCAAGACGAAGCGAATGGAAGCGGTCCCAGCCTCGTAGCTGTGAACAGCTGTGATCGCAGAAAAATGCTGTTTCAAAGATTTCTCAGTATATCTCCGGGACATTTCCCTGGCTTTACCACCGTCACAATGGACAAACGAGACATGAAATAACATCAACAGATCAAGACGAAGCGAATGGAAGTACCCCCGGAGTCATAGCATGTGTAAATCGAGACGAAAGATCTCTCTCTCCCCCGCCTGCTTGCATTACATTACATTACATTACATTGCATTTAGCTGACGTTTTTATCCAAAGCGACTTACAATAAGTGCATTCGACCAGGAAGATACAACCTTTAAGAAAACAGAATCATATAAGTACATCAGGTTTCATAGAGCCAAACATTTCAAGTGCTACTCAACTGGCATTTAGAAAGCCAGCCCTTTATTAGTATATAAGTGCTTTGTTAGTAATTCTATCGCTCGAAGTGGAGTCTAAAGAGATGAGTTTTCAGTTTGCGTCGGAAGATGTGTAAGCTATCTGCTGTCCTGATTTCAATGGGGAGCTCATTCCACCATTTTGGAGCCAGGATAGCAAACCCACGTGTTTTTGCTGACGGGAACTTGGGTCCCCCTCGCAGTGCGGGTGCAGCGAGCTGTTTGGCTGATGCAGAGCGGAGTGCACGTGCTGGGGTGTACGGTTTAACCATGTCCTGGATGTAGGAAGGGCCAGATCCATTCGCAGCATGGTACGCAAGTACCAGTGTCTTGAAGTGGATTCTAGCAGTTACTGGAAGCCAGTGAAGGGAGCGGAGGAGCGGTGTGGTGTGGGAGAATTTGGGAAGGTTGAAGACCAGACGAGCCGCTGCATTCTGGATGAGCTGCAGAGGTCGGATGGCACATGCAGGTAGACCAGCCAGGAGGGAGTTGCAGTAGTCTAGGCGTGAGATGACGAGAGCCTGGACCAGAATCTGCGCTGATGTCTGGGTCAGCTGGGGACGTATCCTCCTGATGTTGTAAAGCGTGTATCTGCAGCAGCGGGTTGTAGCAGCGATGTTTGCAGTGAAGGACAGTTTGTTATCTAGCTTGCGAGGGGGAGGGGCAGTTTACACACACACGCAGCTGCTGCATGCAGCAACGCACACACAGGGAGGAGATGGCAGAGAGAACGCACTCCCCTGAAAACTCCCCTTGAATTCCTCCAGACTCAGAAAATGTAAAAGTTCACTTTTTGGAGATCCATAGAAAAAGGGTGAAAATGAAAAAAAGTATGCCACAGCATGGATTCGAACACGAGACCAACCGCATCCAGGGGCGAGCGTTAACGCAGTGAGCCACTGGACCTGAGTACTCAAACATGCCTGCTTGTGCAGCTTAGACACTCTGAATTCACTAAATGTACAACTTTTTCTCAATCAAAATGAACAAATGAGACATGAAATAACATCTACAGATCAAGACGAAGCGAATGGAAGCGGTCCCAGCCTCGTAGCTGTGAACAGCTGTGATTGCAGGAAAATGCTGTTACAAAGATATCTCAGTATATCTCCGGGACTTTTCCCTGGCTTTACCACCGTCACAATGGACAAACGAGACATGAAATAACATCAACAGATCAAGACGAAGCGAATGGAAGTACCCCCGGAGTCATAGCATGTGTAAATCGAGACGACAGATCTCTCTCTCCCCCGCCTGCTTGCGAGGGGGAGGGGCAGTTTACACACACACGCAGCTGCTGCATGCAGCAACGCACACACAGGGAGGAGATGGCAGAGAGAACGCACTCCCCTGAAAACTCCCCTTGAATTCCTCCAGACTCAGAAAATGTAAAAGTTCACTTTTTGGAGATCCATAGAAAAAGGGTGAACATTTTTTTTTTTTTGCCACAGCATGGATTCGAACACGCGACCAACCGCATCCAGGGGCGAGCATTAACGCAGTGAGCCACTGGACCTGAGTACTCAAACATGCCTGCTTTTGCAGCTTAGACACTCTGAATTCACTAAATGTACAACTTTTTCTCCATCAAAATGAACAAATGAGACATGAAATAACATCTACAGATCAAGACGAAGCGAATGGAAGCGGTCCCAGCCTCGTAGCTGTGAACAGCTGTGATCGCAGGAAAATGCTGTTCCAAAGATTTCTCAGTATATCTCCGGGACATTTCCCTGGCTTTACCACTGTCACAATGGACAAACGAGACATTAAATAACATCAACAGATCACGACGAAGCGAATGGAAGTACCCCCGGAGTCATAGCATGTGTAAATCGGGACGAAAGATCTCTCTCTCCCCCGCCTGCTTGCGAGGGGGAGGGGCAGTTTACACACACACGCAGCTGCTGCATGCAGCAACGCACACACAGGGAGGAGATGGCAGAGAGAACGCACTCCCCTGAAAACTCCCCTTGAATTCCTCCAGACTCAGAAAATGTAAAAGTTCACTTTTTGGAGATCCATAGAAAAAGGGTGAAAATGAAAAAAAGTATGCTACAGCATGGATTCGAACACGAGACCAACCGCATCCAGGGGCGAGCGTTAACGCAGTGAGCCACTGGACCTGAGTACTCAAACATGCCTGCTTGTGCATCTTAGACACTCTGAATTCACTAAATGTACAACTTTTTCTCAATCAAAATGAACAAATGAGACATGAAATAACATCTACAGATCAAGACGAAGCGAATGGAAGCGGTCCCAGCCTCGTAGCTGTGAACAGCTGTGATTGCAGGAAAATGCTGTTACAAAGATTTCTCAGTATATCTCCGGGACTTTTCCCTGGCTTTACCACCGTCACAATGGACAAACGAGACATGAAATAACATCAACAGATCAAGACGAAGCGAATGGAAGTACCCCCGGAGTCATAGCATGTGTAAATCGAGACGACAGATCTCTCTCTCCCCCGCCTGCTTGCGAGGGGGAGGGGCAGTTTACACACACACGCAGCTGCTGCATGCAGCAACGCACACACAGGGAGGAGATGGCAGAGAGAACGCACTCCCCTGAAAACTCCCCTTGAATTCCTCCAGACTCAGAAAATGTAAAAGTTCACTTTTTGGAGATCCATAGAAAAAGGGTGAAAATTATTATTTTTTTGCCACAGCATGGATTCGAACACGCGACCAACCGCATCCAGGGGCGAGCATTAACGCAGTGAGCCACTGGACCTGAGTACTCAAACATGCCTGCTTGTGCAGCTTAGACACTCTGAATTCACTAAATGTACAACTTTTTCTCCATCAAAATGAACAAATGAGACATGAAATAACATCTACAGATCAAGACGAAGCGAATGGAAGCGGTCCCAGCCTCGTAGCTGTGACCAGCTGTGATCGCAGGAAAATGCTGTTATAAAGATTTATCAGTATATCTCCGGGATATTTCCCTGGCTTTACCACCGTCCAAATGGACAAACGAGACATGACATAACATCAACAGATCAAGACGAAGCGAATGGAAGTACCCCCGGAGTCATAGCATGTGTAAATCGAGACGAAAGATCTCTCTCTCCCCCGCCTGCTTGCGAGGGGGAGGGGCAGTTTACACACACACGCAGCTGCTGCATGCAGCAACGCACACACAGGGAGGAGATGGCAGAGAGAACGCACTCCCCTGAAAACTCCCCTTGAATTCCTCCAGACTCAGAAAATGTAAAAGTTCACTTTTTGGAGATCCATAGAAAAAGGGTGAAAATGAAAAAAAGTATGCCACAGCATGGATTCGAACACGAGACCAACCGCATCCAGGGGCGAGCGTTAACGCAGTGAGCCACTGGACCTGAGTACTCAAACATGCCTGCTTGTGCATCTTAGACACTCTGAATTCACTAAATGTACAACTTTTTCTCCATCAAAATGAACAAATTATACATGAAATAACATCTACAGATCAAGACGAAGCGAATGGAAGCAGTCCCAGCCTCGTAGCTGTGAACAGCTGTGATCGCAGAAAAATGCTGTTTCAAAGATTTCTCAGTATATCTCCGGGACCTTTCCCTGGCTTTACCACCATCACAATGGACAAACGAGACATGAAATAACATCAACAGATCAAGACGAAGCGAATGGAAGTACCCCCGGAGTCATAGCATGTGTAAATCGAGACGAAATATCTCTCTCTCCCCCGCCTGCTTGCGAGGGGGAGGGGCAGTTTACACACACACGCAGCTGCTGCATGCAGCAACGCACACACAGGGAGGAGATGGCAGAGAGAACGCACTCCCCTGAAAACTCCCCTTGAATTCCTCCATACTCAGAAAATGTAAAAGTTCACTTTTTGGAGATCCATAGAAAAAGGGTGAAAATGAAAAAAAGTATGCCACAGCATGGATTCGAACACGAGACCAACCGCATCCAGGGGCGAGCGTTAACGCAGTGAGCCACTGGACCTGAGTACTCAAACATGCCTGCTTGTGCATCTTAGACACTCTGAATTCACTAAATGTACAAATTGTTCTCAATCAAAATGAACAAATGAGACATGAAATAACATCTACAGATCAAGACGAAGCGAATGGAAGCGGTCCCAGCCTCGTAGCAGTGAACAGCTGTGATTGCAGGAAAATGCTGTTACAAAGATTTCTCAGTATATCTCCGGGACTTTTCCCTGGCTTTACCACCGTCACAATGGACAAACGAGACATGAAATAACATCAACAGATCAAGACGAAGCGAATGGAAGTACCCCCGGAGTCATAGCATGTGTAAATCGAGACGACAGATCTCTCTCTCACCCGCCTGCTTGCGAGGGGGAGGGGCAGTTTACACACACACGCAGCTGCTGCATGCAGCAACGCACACACAGGGAGGAGATGGCAGAGAACGCACTCCCCTGAAAACTCCCCTTGAATTCCTCCAGACTCAGAAAATGTAAAAGTTCACTTTTTGGAGATCAATAGAAAAAGGGTGAAAATGATTTTTTTTTTGCCACAGCATGGATTCGAACACGCAACCATCCGCATCAAGGGGAGAGCGTTAACGCAGTGAGCCACTGGACCTGAGTACTCAAACATGCCTACTTGTGCAGCTTAGACACTCTGAATTCACTAAATGTACAACTTTTTCTCCATCAAAATGAACAAATGAGACATGAAATAACATCTACAGATCAAGACGAAGCGAATGGAAGTACCCCCGGAGTCATAGCATGTGTAAATCGAGACGAAAGATCTCTCTCTCCCCCGCCTGCTTGCGAGGGGGAGGGGCAGTTTACACACACACGCAGCTGCTGCATGCAGCAACGCACACACAGGGAGGAGATGGCAGAGAGAACGCACTCCCCTGAAAACTCCCCTTGAATTCCTCCAGACTCAGAAAATGTAAAAGTTCACTTTTTGGAGATCCATAGAAAAAGGGTGAAAATGAAAAAAAGTATGCTACAGCATGGATTCGAACACGAGACCAACCGCATCCAGGGGCGAGCGTTAACGCAGTGAGCCACTGGACCTGAGTACTCAAACATGCCTGCTTGTGCATCTTAGACACTCTGAATTCACTAAATGTACAACTTTTTCTCCATCAAAATGAACAAATTATACATGAAATAACATCTACAGATCAAGACGAAGCGAATGGAAGCGGTCCCAGCCTCGTAGCTTTGAACAGCTGTGATCGCAGAAAAATGCTGTTTCAAAGATTTCTCAGTATATCTCCGGGACATTTCCCTGGCTTTACCACCGTCACAATGGACAAACGAGACATGAAATAACATCAACAGATCAAGACGAAGCGAATGGAAGTACCCCCGGAGTCATAGCATGTGTAAATCGAGACGAAAGATCTCTCTCTCCCCCGCCTGCTTGCATTACATTACATTACATTACATTGCATTTAGCTGACGCTTTTATCCAAAGCGACTTACAATAAGTGCATTCGACCAGGAAGATACAACCTTTAAGAAAACAGAATCATATAAGTACATCAGGTTTCATAGAGCCAAACATTTCAAGTGCTACTCAACTGGCATTTAGAAAGCCAGCCCTTTATTAGTATATAAGTGCTTTGTTAGTAATTCTATCGCTCGAAGTGGAGTCTAAAGAGATGAGTTTTCAGTTTGCGTCGGAAGATGTGTAAGCTATCTGCTGTCCTGATTTCAATGGGGAGCTCATTCCACCATTTTGGAGCCAGGATAGCAAACCCACGTGTTTTTGCTGACGGGAACTTGGGTCCCCCTCGCAGTGCGGGTGCAGCGAGCTGTTTGGCTGATGCAGAGCGGAGTGCACGTGCTGGGGTGTACGGTTTAACCATGTCCTGGATGTAGGAAGGGCCAGATCCATTCGCAGCATGGTACGCAAGTACCAGTGTCTTGAAGTGGATTCTAGCAGTTACTGGAAGCCAGTGAAGGGAGCGGAGGAGCGGTGTGGTGTGGGAGAATTTGGGAAGGTTGAAGACCAGACGAGCCGCTGCATTCTGGATGAGCTGCAGAGGTCGGATGGCACATGCAGGTAGACCAGCCAGGAGGGAGTTGCAGTAGTCTAGGCGTGAGATGACGAGAGCCTGGACCAGAATCTGCGCTGATGTCTGGGTCAGCTGGGGACGTATCCTCCTGATGTTGTAAAGCGTGTATCTGCAGCAGCGGGTTGTAGCAGCGATGTTTGCAGTGAAGGACAGTTTGTTATCTAGCTTGCGAGGGGGAGGGGCAGTTTACACACACACGCAGCTGCTGCATGCAGCAACGCACACACAGGGAGGAGATGGCAGAGAGAACGCACTCCCCTGAAAACTCCCCTTGAATTCCTCCAGACTCAGAAAATGTAAAAGTTCACTTTTTGGAGATCCATAGAAAAAGGGTGAAAATGAAAAAAAGTATGCCACAGCATGGATTCGAACACGAGACCAACCGCATCCAGGGGCGAGCGTTAACGCAGTGAGCCACTGGACCTGAGTACTCAAACATGCCTGCTTGTGCATCTTAGACACTCTGAATTCACTAAATGTACAACTTTTTCTCAATCAAAATGAACAAATGAGACATGAAATAACATCTACAGATCAAGACGAAGCGAATGGAAGCGGTCCCAGCCTCGTAGCTGTGAACAGCTGTGATTGCAGGAAAATGCTGTTACAAAGATTTCTCAGTATATCTCCGGGACTTTTCCCTGGCTTTACCACCGTCACAATGGACAAACGAGACATGAAATAACATCAACAGATCAAGACGAAGCGAATGAAAGTACCCCCGGAGTCATAGCATGTGTAAATCGAGACGACAGATCTCTCTCTCCCCCGCCTGCTTGCGAGGGGGAGGGGCAGTTTACACACACACGCAGCTGCTGCATGCAGCAACGCACACACAGGGAGGAGATGGCAGAGAGAACGCACTCCCCTGAAAACTCCCCTTGAATTCCTCCAGACTCAGAAAATGTAAAAGTTCACTTTTTGGAGATCCATAGAAAAAGGGTCAAAATGAAAAAAAGTATGCCACAGCATGGATTCGAACACGAGACCAACCGCATCCAGGGGCGAGCGTTAACGCAGTGAGCCACTGGACCTGAGTACTCAAACATGCCTGCTTGTGCATCTTAGACACTCTGAATTCACTAAATGTACAACTTTTTCTCAATCAAAATGAACAAACGAGACATGAAATAACATCTACAGATCAATACGAAGCGAATGGAAGCGGTCCCAGCCTCGTAGCTGTGAACAGCTGTGATTGCAGGAAAATGCTGTTACAAAGATTTCTCAGTATATCTCCGGGACTTTTCCCTGGCTTTACCACCGTCACAATGGACAAACGAGACATGAAATAACATCAACAGATCAAGACGAAGCGAATGGAAGTACCCCCGGAGTCATAGCATGTGTAAATCGAGACGACAGATCTCTCTCTCCCCCGCCTGCTTGCGAGGGGGAGGGGCAGTTTACACACACACGCAGCTGCTGCATGCAGCAACGCACACACAGGGAGGAGATGGCAGAGAACGCACTCCCCTGAAAACTCCCCTTGAATTCCTCCAGACTCAGAAAATGTAAAAGTTCACTTTTTGGAGATCCATAGAAAAAGGGTGAAAATGAAAAAAAGTATGCCACAGCATGGATTTGAACACGCGACCAACCGCATCCAGGGGCGAGCGTTAACGCAGTGAGCCACTGGACCTGAGTACTCAAACATGCCTACTTGTGCAGCTTAGACACTCTGAATTCACTAAATGTACAACTTTTTCTCCATCAAAATGAACAAATTATACATGAAATAACATCTACAGATCAAGACGAAGCGAATGGAAGCGGTCCCAGCCTCGTAGCTGTGAACAGCTGTGATCGCAGGAAAATGCTGTTATAAAGATTTATCAGTATATCTCCGGGATATTTCCCTGGCTTTACCACCGTCCAAATGGACAAACGAGACATGAAATAACATCAACAGATCAAGACGAAGCGAATGGAAGTACCCCCGGAGTCATAGCATGTGTAAATCGAGACGAAAGATCTCTCTCTCCCCCGCCTGCTTGCGACGGGGAGGGGCAGTTTACACACACACGCAGCTGCTGCATGCAGCAACGCACACACAGGGAGGAGATGGCAGAGAGAACTTACTCCCCTGAAAACTCCCCTTGAATTCCTCCAGACTCAGAAAATGTAAAAGTTCACTTTTTGGAGATCAATAGAAAAAGGGTGAAAATGATTTTTTTTTTGCCACAGCATGGATTCGAACACGCGACCATCCGCATCAAGGGGAGAGCGTTAACGCAGTAAGCCACTGGACCTGAGTACTCAAACATGCCTACTTGTGCAGCTTAGACACTCTGAATTCACTAAATGTACAACTTTTTCTCCATCAAAATGAACAAATGAGACATGAAATAACATCTACAGATCAAGACGAAGCGAATGGAAGTACCCCCGGAGTCATAGCATGTGTAAATCGAGACGAAAGATCTCTCTCTCCCCCGCCTGCTTGCGAGGGGGAGGGGCAGTTTACACACACACGCAGCTGCTGCATGCAGCAACGCACACACAGGGAGGAGATGGCAGAGAGAACGCACTCCCCTGAAAACTCCCCTTGAATTCCTCCAGACTCAGAAAATGTAAAAGTTCACTTTTTGGAGATCAATAGAAAAAGGGTGAAAATGAAAAAAAGTATGCTACAGCATGGATTCGAACACGAGACCAACCGCATCCAGGGGCGAGCGTTAACGCAGTGAGCCACTGGACCTGAGTACTCAAACATGCCTGCTTGTGCATCTTAGACACTCTGAATTCACTAAATGTACAACTTTTTCTCCATCAAAATGAACAAATTATACATGAAATAACATCTACAGATCAAGACGAAGCGAATGGAAGCGGTCCCAGCCTCGTAGCTGTGAACAGCTGTGATCGCAGAAAAATGCTGTTTCAAAGATTTCTCAGTATATCTCCGGGACATTTCCCTGGCTTTACCACCGTCACAATGGACAAACGAGACATGAAATAACATCAACAGATCAAGACGAAGCGAATGGAAGTACCCCCGGAGTCATAGCATGTGTAAATCGAGACGAAAGATCTCTCTCTCCCCCGCCTGCTTGCATTACATTACATTACATTACATTGCATTTAGCTGACGCTTTTATCCAAAGCGACTTACAATAAGTGCATTCGACCAGGAAGATACAACCTTTAAGAAAACAGAATCATATAAGTACATCAGGTTTCATAGAGCCAAACATTTCAAGTGCTACTCAACTGGCATTTAGAAAGCCAGCCCTTTATTAGTATATAAGTGCTTTGTTAGTAATTCTATCGCTCGAAGTGGAGTCTAAAGAGATGAGTTTTCAGTTTGCGTCGGAAGATGTGTAAGCTATCTGCTGTCCTGATTTCAATGGGGAGCTCATTCCACCATTTTGGAGCCAGGATAGCAAACCCACGTGTTTTTGCTGACGGGAACTTGGGTCCCCCTCGCAGTGCGGGTGCAGCGAGCTGTTTGGCTGATGCAGAGCGGAGTGCACGTGCTGGGGTGTACGGTTTAACCATGTCCTGGATGTAGGAAGGGCCAGATCCATTCGCAGCATGGTACGCAAGTACCAGTGTCTTGAAGTGGATTCTAGCAGTTACTGGAAGCCAGTGAAGGGAGCGGAGGAGCGGTGTGGTGTGGGAGAATTTGGGAAGGTTGAAGACCAGACGAGCCGCTGCATTCTGGATGAGCTGCAGAGGTCGGATGGCACATGCAGGTAGACCAGCCAGGAGGGAGTTGCAGTAGTCTAGGCGTGAGATGACGAGAGCCTGGACCAGAATCTGCGCTGATGTCTGGGTCAGCTGGGGACGTATCCTCCTGATGTTGTAAAGCGTGTATCTGCAGCAGCGGGTTGTAGCAGCGATGTTTGCAGTGAAGGACAGTTTGTTATCTAGCTTGCGAGGGGGAGGGGCAGTTTACACACACACGCAGCTGCTGCATGCAGCAACGCACACACAGGGAGGAGATGGCAGAGAGAACGCACTCCCCTGAAAACTCCCCTTGAATTCCTCCAGACTCAGAAAATGTAAAAGTTCACTTTTTGGAGATCCATAGAAAAAGGGTGAAAATGAAAAAAAGTATGCCACAGCATGGATTCGAACACGAGACCAACCGCATCCAGGGGCGAGCGTTAACGCAGTGAGCCACTGGACCTGAGTACTCAAACATGCCTGCTTGTGCATCTTAGACACTCTGAATTCACTAAATGTACAACTTTTTCTCAATCAAAATGAACAAATGAGACATGAAATAACATCTACAGATCAAGACGAAGCGAATGGAAGCGGTCCCAGCCTCGTAGCTGTGAACAGCTGTGATTGCAGGAAAATGCTGTTACAAAGATTTCTCAGTATATCTCCGGGACTTTTCCCTGGCTTTACCACCGTCACAATGGACAAACGAGACATGAAATAACATCAACAGATCAAGACGAAGCGAATGGAAGTACCCCCGGAGTCATAGCATGTGTAAATCGAGACGACAGATCTCTCTCTCCCCCGCCTGCTTGCGAGGGGGAGGGGCAGTTTACACACACACGCAGCTGCTGCATGCAGCAACGCACACACAGGGAGGAGATGGCAGAGAGAACGCACTCCCCTGAAAACTCCCCTTGAATTCCTCCAGACTCAGAAAATGTAAAAGTTCACTTTTTGGAGATCCATAGAAAAAGGGTGAAAATGAAAAAAAGTATGCCACAGCATGGATTCGAACACGAGACCAACCGCATCCAGGGGCGAGCGTTAACGCAGTGAGCCACTGGACCTGAGTACTCAAACATGCCTGCTTGTGCATCTTAGACACTCTGAATTCACTAAATGTACAACTTTTTCTCAATCAAAATGAACAAACGAGACATGAAATAACATCTACAGATCAATACGAAGCGAATGGAAGCGGTCCCAGCCTCGTAGCTGTGAACAGTTGTGATTGCAGGAAAATGCTGTTACAAAGATTTCTCAGTATATCTCCGGGACTTTTCCCTGGCTTTACCACCGTCACAATGGACAAACGAGACATGAAATAACATCAACAGATCAAGACGAAGCGAATGGAAGTACCCCCGGAGTCATAGCATGTGTAAATCGAGACGACAGATCTCTCTCTCCCCCGCCTGCTTGCGAGGGGGAGGGGCAGTTTACACACACACGCAGCTGCTGCATGCAGCAACGCACACACAGGGAGGAGATGGCAGAGAGAACGCACTCCCCTGAAAACTCCCCTTGAATTCCTCCAGACTCAGAAAATGTAAAAGTTCACTTTTTGGAGATGCATAGAAAAAGGGTGAAAATTATTTTTTTTTTGCCACAGCATGGATTCGAACATGCGACCAACCGCATCCAGGGGCGAGCATTAACGCAGTGAGCCACTGGACCTGAGTACTCAAACATGCCTGCTTGTGCAGCTTAGACACTCTGAATTCACTAAATGTACAACTTTTTCTCCATCAAAATGAACAAATGAGACATGAAATAACATCTACAGATCAAGACGAAGCGAATGGAAGCGGTCCCAGCCTCGTAGCTGTGAACAGCTGTGATCGCAGGAAAATGCTGTTATAAAGATTTATCAGTATATCTCCGGGATATTTCCCTGGCTTTACCACCGTCCAAATGGACAAACGAGACATGACATAACATCAACAGATCAAGACGAAGCGAATGGAAGTACCCCCGGAGTCATAGCATGTGTAAATCGAGACGAAAGATCTCTCTCTCCCCCGCCTGCTTGCGAGGGGGAGGGGCAGTTTACACACACACGCAGCTGCTGCATGCAGCAACGCACACACAGGGAGGAGATGGCAGAGAGAACGCACTCCCCTGAAAACTCCCCTTGAATTCCTCCAGACTCAGAAAATGTAAAAGTTCACTTTTTGGAGATCCATAGAAAAAGGGTGAAAATGAAAAAAAGTATGCCACAGCATGGATTCGAACACGAGACCAACCGCATCCAGGGGCGAGCGTTAACGCAGTGAGCCACTGGACCTGAGTACTCAAACATGCCTGCTTGTGCATCTTAGACACTCTGAATTCACTAAATGTACAACTTTTTCTCCATCAAAATGAACAAATTATACATGAAATAACATCTACAGATCAAGACGAAGCGAATGGAAGCGGTCCCAGCCTCGTAGCTGTGAACAGCTGTGATCGCAGAAAAATGCTGTTTCAAAGATTTCTCAGTATATCTCCGGGACCTTTCCCTGGCTTTACCACCATCACAATGGACAAACGAGACATGAAATAACATCAACAGATCAAGACGAAGCGAATGGAAGTACCCCCGGAGTCATAGCATGTGTAAATCGAGACGAAAGATCTCTCTCTCCCCCGCCTGCTTGCGAGGGGGAGGGGCAGTTTACACACACACGCAGCTGCTGCATGCAGCAACGCACACACAGGGAGGAGATGGCAGAGAGAACGCACTCCCCTGAAAACTCCCCTTGAATTCCTCCAGACTCAGAAAATGTAAAAGTTCACTTTTTGGAGATCCATAGAAAAAGGGTGAAAATGAAAAAAAGTATGCCACAGCATGGATTCGAACACGAGACCAACCGCATCCAGGGGCGAGCGTTAACGCAGTGAGCCACTGGACCTGAGTACTCAAACATGCCTGCTTGTGCATCTTAGACACTCTGAATTCACTAAATGTACAACTTGTTCTCAATCAAAATGAACAAATGAGACATGAAATAACATCTACAGATCAAGACGAAGCGAATGGAAGCGGTCCCAGCCTCGTAGCAGTGAACAGCTGTGATTGCAGGAAAATGCTGTTACAAAGATTTCTCAGTATATCTCCGGGACTTTTCCCTGGCTTTACCACCGTCACAATGGACAAACGAGACATGAAATAACATCAACAGATCAAGACGAAGCGAATGGAAGTACCCCCGGAGTCATAGCATGTGTAAATCGAGACGACAGATCTCTCTCTCACCCGCCTGCTTGCGACGGGGAGGGGCAGTTTACACACACACGCAGCTGCTGCATGCAGCAACGCACACACAGGGAGGAGATGGCAGAGAGAACTTACTCCCCTGAAAACTCCCCTTGAATTCCTCCAGACTCAGAAAATGTAAAAGTTCACTTTTTGGAGATCAATAGAAAAAGGGTGAAAATGATTTTTTTTTTGCCACAGCATGGATTCGAACACGCGACCATCCGCATCAAGGGGAGAGCGTTAACGCAGTGAGCCACTGGACCTGAGTACTCAAACATGCCTACTTGTGCAGCTTAGACACTCTGAATTCACTAAATGTACAACTTTTTCTCCATCAAAATGAACAAATGAGACATGAAATAACATCTACAGATCAAGACGAAGCGAATGGAAGTACCCCCGGAGTCATAGCATGTGTAAATCGAGACGAAAGATCTCTCTCTCCCCCGCCTGCTTGCGAGGGGGAGGGGCAGTTTACACACACACGCAGCTGCTGCATGCAGCAACGCACACACAGGGAGGAGATGGCAGAGAGAACGCACTCCCCTGAAAACTCCCCTTGAATTCCTCCAGACTCAGAAAATGTAAAAGTTCACTTTTTGGAGATCCATAGAAAAAGGGTGAAAATGAAAAAAAGTATGCTACAGCATGGATTCGAACACGAGACCAACCGCATCCAGGGGCGAGCGTTAACGCAGTGAGCCACTGGACCTGAGTACTCAAACATGCCTGCTTGTGCATCTTATACACTCTGAATTCACTAAATGTACAACTTTTTCTCCATCAAAATAAACAAATTATACATGAAATAACATCTACAGATCAAGACGAAGCGAATGGAAGCGGTCCCAGCCTCGTAGCTGTGAACAGCTGTGATCGCAGAAAAATGCTGTTTCAAAGATTTCTCAGTATATCTCCGGGACATTTCCCTGGCTTTACCACCGTCACAATGGACAAACGAGACATGAAATAACATCAACAGATCAAGACGAAGCGAATGGAAGTACCCCCGGAGTCATAGCATGTGTAAATCGAGACGAAAGATCTCTCTCTCCCCCGCCTGCTTGCATTACATTACATTACATTACATTGCATTTAGCTGACGTTTTTATCCAAAGCGACTTACAATAAGTGCATTCGACCAGGAAGATACAACCTTTAAGAAAACAGAATCATATAAGTACATCAGGTTTCATAGAGCCAAACATTTCAAGTGCTACTCAACTGGCATTTAGAAAGCCAGCCCTTTATTAGTATATAAGTGCTTTGTTAGTAATTCTATCGCTCGAAGTGGAGTCTAAAGAGATGAGTTTTCAGTTTGCGTCGGAAGATGTGTAAGCTATCTGCTGTCCTGATTTCAATGGGGAGCTCATTCCACCATTTTGGAGCCAGGATAGCAAACCCACGTGTTTTTGCTGACGGGAACTTGGGTCCCCCTCGCAGTGCGGGTGCAGCGAGCTGTTTGGCTGATGCAGAGCGGAGTGCACGTGCTGGGGTGTACGGTTTAACCATGTCCTGGATGTAGGAAGGGCCAGATCCATTCGCAGCATGGTACGCAAGTACCAGTGTCTTGAAGTGGATTCTAGCAGTTACTGGAAGCCAGTGAAGGGAGCGGAGGAGCGGTGTGGTGTGGGAGAATTTGGGAAGGTTGAAGACCAGACGAGCCGCTGCATTCTGGATGAGCTGCAGAGGTCGGATGGCACATGCAGGTAGACCAGCCAGGAGGGAGTTGCAGTAGTCTAGGCGTGAGATGACGAGAGCCTGGACCAGAATCTGCGCTGATGTCTGGGTCAGCTGGGGACGTATCCTCCTGATGTTGTAAAGCGTGTATCTGCAGCAGCGGGTTGTAGCAGCGATGTTTGCAGTGAAGGACAGTTTGTTATCTAGCTTGCGAGGGGGAGGGGCAGTTTACACACACACGCAGCTGCTGCATGCAGCAACGCACACACAGGGAGGAGATGGCAGAGAGAACGCACTCCCCTGAAAACTCCCCTTGAATTCCTCCAGACTCAGAAAATGTAAAAGTTCACTTTTTGGAGATCCATAGAAAAAGGGTGAAAATGAAAAAAAGTATGCCACAGCATGGATTCGAACACGAGACCAACCGCATCCAGGGGCGAGCGTTAACGCAGTGAGCCACTGGACCTGAGTACTCAAACATGCCTGCTTGTGCAGCTTAGACACTCTGAATTCACTAAATGTACAACTTTTTCTCAATCAAAATGAACAAATGAGACATGAAATAACATCTACAGATCAAGACGAAGTGAATGGAAGCGGTCCCAGCCTCGTAGCTGTGAACAGCTGTGATTGCAGGAAAATGCTGTTACAAAGATTTCTCAGTATATCTCCGGGACTTTTCCCTGGCTTTACCACCGTCACAATGGACAAACGAGACATGAAATAACATCAACAGATCAAGACGAAGCGAATGGAAGTACCCCCGGAGTCATAGCATGTGTAAATCGAGACGACAGATCTCTCTCTCCCCCGCCTGCTTGCGAGGGGGAGGGGCAGTTTACACACACACGCAGCTGCTGCATGCAGCAACGCACACACAGGGAGGAGATGGCAGAGAGAACGCACTCCCCTGAAAACTCCCCTTGAATTCCTCCAGACTCAGAAAATGTAAAAGTTCACTTTTTGGAGATCCATAGAAAAAGGGTGAACATTTTTTTTTTTTTGCCACAGCATGGATTCGAACACGCGACCAACCGCATCCAGGGGCGAGCATTAACGCAGTGAGCCACTGGACCTGAGTACTCAAACATGCCTGCTTTTGCAGCTTAGACACTCTGAATTCACTAAATGTACAACTTTTTCTCCATCAAAATGAACAAATGAGACATGAAATAACATCTACAGATCAAGACGAAGCGAATGGAAGCGGTCCCAGCCTCGTAGCTGTGAACAGCTGTGATCGCAGGAAAATGCTGTTCCAAAGATTTCTCAGTATATCTCCGGGACATTTCCCTGGCTTTACCACTGTCACAATGGACAAACGAGACATTAAATAACATCAACAGATCACGACGAAGCGAATGGAAGTACCCCCGGAGTCATAGCATGTGTAAATCGGGACGAAAGATCTCTCTCTCCCCCGCCTGCTTGCGAGGGGGAGGGGCAGTTTACACACACACGCAGCTGCTGCATGCAGCAACGCACACACAGGGAGGAGATGGCAGAGAGAACGCACTCCCCTGAAAACTCCCCTTGAATTCCTCCAGACTCAGAAAATGTAAAAGTTCACTTTTTGGAGATCCATAGAAAAAGGGTGAAAATGAAAAAAAGTATGCTACAGCATGGATTCGAACACGAGACCAACCGCATCCAGGGGCGAGCGTTAACGCAGTGAGCCACTGGACCTGAGTACTCAAACATGCCTGCTTGTGCATCTTAGACACTCTGAATTCACTAAATGTACAACTTTTTCTCAATCAAAATGAACAAATGAGACATGAAATAACATCTACAGATCAAGACGAAGCGAATGGAAGCGGTCCCAGCCTCGTAGCTGTGAACAGCTGTGATTGCAGGAAAATGCTGTTACAAAGATTTCTCAGTATATCTCCGGGACTTTTCCCTGGCTTTACCACCGTCACAATGGACAAACGAGACATGAAATAACATCAACAGATCAAGACGAAGCGAATGGAAGTACCCCCGGAGTCATAGCATGTGTAAATCGAGACGACAGATCTCTCTCTCCCCCGCCTGCTTGCGAGGGGGAGGGGCAGTTTACACACACACGCAGCTGCTGCATGCAGCAACGCACACACAGGGAGGAGATGGCAGAGAGAACGCACTCCCCTGAAAACTCCCCTTGAATTCCTCCAGACTCAGAAAATGTAAAAGTTCACTTTTTGGAGATCCATAGAAAAAGGGTGAAAATTATTATTTTTTTGCCACAGCATGGATTCGAACACGCGACCAACCGCATCCAGGGGCGAGCATTAACGCAGTGAGCCACTGGACCTGAGTACTCAAACATGCCTGCTTGTGCAGCTTAGACACTCTGAATTCACTAAATGTACAACTTTTTCTCCATCAAAATGAACAAATGAGACATGAAATAACATCTACAGATCAAGACGAAGCGAATGGAAGCGGTCCCAGCCTCGTAGCTGTGACCAGCTGTGATCGCAGGAAAATGCTGTTATAAAGATTTATCAGTATATCTCCGGGATATTTCCCTGGCTTTACCACCGTCCAAATGGACAAACGAGACATGACATAACATCAACAGATCAAGACGAAGCGAATGGAAGTACCCCCGGAGTCATAGCATGTGTAAATCGAGACGAAAGATCTCTCTCTCCCCCGCCTGCTTGCGAGGGGGAGGGGCAGTTTACACACACACGCAGCTGCTGCATGCAGCAACGCACACACAGGGAGGAGATGGCAGAGAGAACGCACTCCCCTGAAAACTCCCCTTGAATTCCTCCAGACTCAGAAAATGTAAAAGTTCACTTTTTGGAGATCCATAGAAAAAGGGTGAAAATGAAAAAAAGTATGCCACAGCATGGATTCGAACACGAGACCAACCGCATCCAGGGGCGAGCGTTAACGCAGTGAGCCACTGGACCTGAGTACTCAAACATGCCTGCTTGTGCATCTTAGACACTCTGAATTCACTAAATGTACAACTTTTTCTCCATCAAAATGAACAAATTATACATGAAATAACATCTACAGATCAAGACGAAGCGAATGGAAGCAGTCCCAGCCTCGTAGCTGTGAACAGCTGTGATCGCAGAAAAATGCTGTTTCAAAGATTTCTCAGTATATCTCCGGGACCTTTCCCTGGCTTTACCACCATCACAATGGACAAACGAGACATGAAATAACATCAACAGATCAAGACGAAGCGAATGGAAGTACCCCCGGAGTCATAGCATGTGTAAATCGAGACGAAATATCTCTCTCTCCCCCGCCTGCTTGCGAGGGGGAGGGGCAGTTTACACACACACGCAGCTGCTGCATGCAGCAACGCACACACAGGGAGGAGATGGCAGAGAACGCACTCCCCTGAAAACTCCCCTTGAATTCCTCCAGACTCAGAAAATGTAAAAGTTCACTTTTTGGAGATCAATAGAAAAAGGGTGAAAATGATTTTTTTTTTGCCACAGCATGGATTCGAACACGCAACCATCCGCATCAAGGGGAGAGCGTTAACGCAGTGAGCCACTGGACCTGAGTACTCAAACATGCCTACTTGTGCAGCTTAGACACTCTGAATTCACTAAATGTACAACTTTTTCTCCATCAAAATGAACAAATGAGACATGAAATAACATCTACAGATCAAGACGAAGCGAATGGAAGTACCCCCGGAGTCATAGCATGTGTAAATCGAGACGAAAGATCTCTCTCTCCCCCGCCTGCTTGCGAGGGGGAGGGGCAGTTTACACACACACGCAGCTGCTGCATGCAGCAACGCACACACAGGGAGGAGATGGCAGAGAGAACGCACTCCCCTGAAAACTCCCCTTGAATTCCTCCAGACTCAGAAAATGTAAAAGTTCACTTTTTGGAGATCCATAGAAAAAGAGTGAAAATGAAAAAAAGTATGCTACAGCATGGATTCGAACACGAGACCAACCGCATCCAGGGGCGAGCGTTAACGCAGTGAGCCACTGGACCTGAGTACTCAAACATGCCTGCTTGTGCATCTTAGACACTCTGAATTCACTAAATGTACAACTTTTTCTCCATCAAAATGAACAAATTATACATGAAATAACATCTACAGATCAAGACGAAGCGAATGGAAGCGGTCCCAGCCTCGTAGCTGTGAACAGCTGTGATCGCAGAAAAATGCTGTTTCAAAGATTTCTCAGTATATCTCCGGGACATTTCCCTGGCTTTACCACCGTCACAATGGACAAACGAGACATGAAATAACATCAACAGATCAAGACGAAGCGAATGGAAGTACCCCCGGAGTCATAGCATGTGTAAATCGAGACGAAAGATCTCTCTCTCCCCCGCCTGCTTGCATTACATTACATTACATTACATTGCATTTAGCTGACGCTTTTATCCAAAGCGACTTACAATAAGTGCATTCGACCAGGAAGATACAACCTTTAAGAAAACAGAATCATATAAGTACATCAGGTTTCATAGAGCCAAACATTTCAAGTGCTACTCAACTGGCATTTAGAAAGCCAGCCCTTTATTAGTATATAAGTGCTTTGTTAGTAATTCTATCGCTCGAAGTGGAGTCTAAAGAGATGAGTTTTCAGTTTGCGTCGGAAGATGTGTAAGCTATCTGCTGTCCTGATTTCAATGGGGAGCTCATTCCACCATTTTGGAGCCAGGATAGCAAACCCACGTGTTTTTGCTGACGGGAACTTGGGTCCCCCTCGCAGTGCGGGTGCAGCGAGCTGTTTGGCTGATGCAGAGCGGAGTGCACGTGCTGGGGTGTACGGTTTAACCATGTCCTGGATGTAGGAAGGGCCAGATCCATTCGCAGCATGGTACGCAAGTACCAGTGTCTTGAAGTGGATTCTAGCAGTTACTGGAAGCCAGTGAAGGGAGCGGAGGAGCGGTGTGGTGTGGGAGAATTTGGGAAGGTTGAAGACCAGACGAGCCGCTGCATTCTGGATGAGCTGCAGAGGTCGGATGGCACATGCAGGTAGACCAGCCAGGAGGGAGTTGCAGTAGTCTAGGCGTGAGATGACGAGAGCCTGGACCAGAATCTGCGCTGATGTCTGGGTCAGCTGGGGACGTATCCTCCTGATGTTGTAAAGCGTGTATCTGCAGCAGCGGGTTGTAGCAGCGATGTTTGCAGTGAAGGACAGTTTGTTATCTAGCTTGCGAGGGGGAGGGGCAGTTTACACACACACGCAGCTGCTGCATGCAGCAACGCACACACAGGGAGGAGATGGCAGAGAGAACGCACTCCCCTGAAAACTCCCCTTGAATTCCTCCAGACTCAGAAAATGTAAAAGTTCACTTTTTGGAGATCCATAGAAAAAGGGTGAAAATGAAAAAAAGTATGCCACAGCATGGATTCGAACACGAGACCAACCGCATCCAGGGGCGAGCGTTAACGCAGTGAGCCACTGGACCTGAGTACTCAAACATGCCTGCTTGTGCATCTTAGACACTCTGAATTCACTAAATGTACAACTTTTTCTCAATCAAAATGAACAAATGAGACATGAAATAACATCTACAGATCAAGACGAAGCGAATGGAAGCGGTCCCAGCCTCGTAGCTGTGAACAGCTGTGATTGCAGGAAAATGCTGTTACAAAGATTTCTCAGTATATCTCCGGGACTTTTCCCTGGCTTTACCACCGTCACAATGGACAAACGAGACATGAAATAACATCAACAGATCAAGACGAAGCGAATGGAAGTACCCCCGGAGTCATAGCATGTGTAAATCGAGACGACAGATCTCTCTCTCCCCCGCCTGCTTGCGAGGGGGAGGGGCAGTTTACACACACACGCAGCTGCTGCATGCAGCAACGCACACACAGGGAGGAGATGGCAGAGAGAACGCACTCCCCTGAAAACTCCCCTTGAATTCCTCCAGACTCAGAAAATGTAAAAGTTCACTTTTTGGAGATGCATAGAAAAAGGGTGAAAATTATTTTTTTTTTGCCACAGCATGGATTCGAACACGCGACCAACCGCATCCAGGGGCGAGCATTAACGCAGTGAGCCACTGGACCTGAGTACTCAAACATGCCTGCTTGTGCAGCTTAGACACTCTGAATTCACTAAATGTACAACTTTTTCTCCATCAAAATGAACAAATGAGACATGAAATAACATCTACAGATCAAGACGAAGCGAATGGAAGCGGTCCCAGCCTCGTAGCTGTGAACAGCTGTGATCGCAGGAAAATGCTGTTATAAAGATTTATCAGTATATCTCCGGGATATTTCCCTGGCTTTACCACCGTCCAAATGGACAAACGAGACATGACATAACATCAACAGATCAAGACGAAGCGAATGGAAGTACCCCCGGAGTCATAGCATGTGTAAATCGAGACGAAAGATCTCTCTCTCCCCCGCCTGCTTGCGAGGGGGAGGGGCAGTTTACACACACACGCAGCTGCTGCATGCAGCAACGCACACACAGGGAGGAGATGGCAGAGAGAACGCACTCCCCTGAAAACTCCCCTTGAATTCCTCCAGACTCAGAAAATGTAAAAGTTCACTTTTTGGAGATCCATAGAAAAAGGGTGAAAATGAAAAAAAGTATGCCACAGCATGGATTCGAACACGCGACCAACCGCATCCAGGGGCGAGCGTTAACGCAGTGAGCCACTGGACCTGAGTACTCAAACATGCCTGCTTGTGCATCTTAGACACTCTGAATTCACTAAATGTACAACTTTTTCTCCATCAAAATGAACAAATTATACATGAAATAACATCTACAGATCAAGACGAAGCGAATGGAAGCGGTCCCAGCCTCGTAGCTGTGAACAGCTGTGATCGCAGAAAAATGCTGTTTCAAAGATTTCTCAGTATATCTCCGGGACCTTTCCCTGGCTTTACCACCATCACAATGGACAAACGAGACATGAAATAACATCAACAGATCAAGACGAAGCGAATGGAAGTACCCCCGGAGTCATAGCATGTGTAAATCGAGACGAAAGATCTCTCTCTCCCCCGCCTGCTTGCGAGGGGGAGGGGCAGTTTACACACACACGCAGCTGCTGCATGCAGCAACGCACACACAGGGAGGAGATGGCAGAGAGAACGCACTCCCCTGAAAACTCCCCTTGAATTCCTCCAGACTCAGAAAATGTAAAAGTTCACTTTTTGGAGATCCATAGAAAAAGGGTGAAAATGAAAAAAAGTATGCCACAGCATGGATTCGAACACGAGACCAACCGCATCCAGGGGCGAGCGTTAACGCAGTGAGCCACTGGACCTGAGTACTCAAACATGCCTGCTTGTGCATCTTAGACACTCTGAATTCACTAAATGTACAACTTGTTCTCAATCAAAATGAACAAATGAGACATGAAATAACATCTACAGATCAAGACGAAGCGAATGGAAGCGGTCCCAGCCTCGTAGCAGTGAACAGCTGTGATTGCAGGAAAATGCTGTTACAAAGATTTCTCAGTATATCTCCGGGACTTTTCCCTGGCTTTACCACCGTCACAATGGACAAACGAGACATGAAATAACATCAACAGATCAAGACGAAGCGAATGGAAGTACCCCCGGAGTCATAGCATGTGTAAATCGAGACGACAGATCTCTCTCTCACCCGCCTGCTTGCGAGGGGGAGGGGCAGTTTACACACACACGCAGCTGCTGCATGCAGCAACGCACACACAGGGAGGAGATGGCAGAGAACGCACTCCCCTGAAAACTCCCCTTGAATTCCTCCAGACTCAGAAAATGTAAAAGTTCACTTTTTGGAGATCCATAGAAAAAGGGTGAAAATGAAAAAAAGTATGCCACAGCATGGATTTGAACACGCGACCAACCGCATCCAGGGGCGAGCGTTAACGCAGTGAGCCACTGGACCTGAGTACTCAAACATGCCTACTTGTGCAGCTTAGACACTCTGAATTCACTAAATGTACAACTTTTTCTCCATCAAAATGAACAAATTATACATGAAATAACATCTACAGATCAAGACGAAGCGAATGGAAGCGGTCCCAGCCTCGTAGCTGTGAACAGCTGTGATCGCAGGAAAATGCTGTTATAAAGATTTATCAGTATATCTCCGGGATATTTCCCTGGCTTTACCACCGTCCAAATGGACAAACGAGACATGAAATAACATCAACAGATCAAGACGAAGCGAATGGAAGTACCCCCGGAGTCATAGCATGTGTAAATCGAGACGAAATATCTCTCTCTCCCCCGCCTGCTTGCGACGGGGAGGGGCAGTTTACACACACACGCAGCTGCTGCATGCAGCAACGCACACACAGGGAGGAGATGGCAGAGAGAACTTACTCCCCTGAAAACTCCCCTTGAATTCCTCCAGACTCAGAAAATGTAAAAGTTCACTTTTTGGAGATCAATAGAAAAAGGGTGAAAATGATTTTTTTTTTGCCACAGCATGGATTCGAACACGCGACCATCCGCATCAAGGGGAGAGCGTTAACGCAGTGAGCCACTGGACCTGAGTACTCAAACATGCCTACTTGTGCAGCTTAGACACTCTGAATTCACTAAATGTACAACTTTTTCTCCATCAAAATGAACAAATGAGACATGAAATAACATCTACAGATCAAGACGAAGCGAATGGAAGTACCCCCGGAGTCATAGCATGTGTAAATCGAGACGAAAGATCTCTCTCTCCCCCGCCTGCTTGCGAGGGGGAGGGGCAGTTTACACACACACGCAGCTGCTGCATGCAGCAACGCACACACAGGGAGGAGATGGCAGAGAGAACGCACTCCCCTGAAAACTCCCCTTGAATTCCTCCAGACTCAGAAAATGTAAAAGTTCACTTTTTGGAGATCCATAGAAAAAGGGTGAAAATGAAAAAAAGTATGCTACAGCATGGATTCGAACACGAGACCAACCGCATCCAGGGGCGAGCGTTAACGCAGTGAGCCACTGGACCTGAGTACTCAAACATGCCTGCTTGTGCATCTTAGACACTCTGAATTCACTAAATGTACAACTTTTTCTCCATCAAAATGAACAAATTATACATGAAATAACATCTACAGATCAAGACGAAGCGAATGGAAGCGGTCCCAGCCTCGTAGCTGTGAACAGCTGTGATCGCAGAAAAATGCTGTTTCAAAGATTTCTCAGTATATCTCCGGGACATTTCCCTGGCTTTACCACCGTCACAATGGACAAACAAGACATGAAATAACATCAACAGATCAAGACGAAGCGAATGGAAGTACCCCCGGAGTCATAGCATGTGTAAATCGAGACGAAAGATCTCTCTCTCCCCCGCCTGCTTGCATTACATTACATTACATTACATTGCATTTAGCTGACGCTTTTATCCAAAGCGACTTACAATAAGTGCATTCGACCAGGAAGATACAACCTTTAAGAAAACAGAATCATATAAGTACATCAGGTTTCATAGAGCCAAACATTTCAAGTGCTACTCAACTGGCATTTAGAAAGCCAGCCCTTTATTAGTATATAAGTGCTTTGTTAGTAATTCTATCGCTCGAAGTGGAGTCTAAAGAGATGAGTTTTCAGTTTGCGTCGGAAGATGTGTAAGCTATCTGCTGTCCTGATTTCAATGGGGAGCTCATTCCACCATTTTGGAGCCAGGATAGCAAACCCACGTGTTTTTGCTGACGGGAACTTGGGTCCCCCTCGCAGTGCGGGTGCAGCGAGCTGTTTGGCTGATGCAGAGCGGAGTGCACGTGCTGGGGTGTACGGTTTAACCATGTCCTGGATGTAGGAAGGGCCAGATCCATTCGCAGCATGGTACGCAAGTACCAGTGTCTTGAAGTGGATTCTAGCAGTTACTGGAAGCCAGTGAAGGGAGCGGAGGAGCGGTGTGGTGTGGGAGAATTTGGGAAGGTTGAAGACCAGACGAGCCGCTGCATTCTGGATGAGCTGCAGAGGTCGGATGGCACATGCAGGTAGACCAGCCAGGAGGGAGTTGCAGTAGTCTAGGCGTGAGATGACGAGAGCCTGGACCAGAATCTGCGCTGATGTCTGGGTCAGCTGGGGACGTATCCTCCTGATGTTGTAAAGCGTGTATCTGCAGCAGCGGGTTGTAGCAGCGATGTTTGCAGTGAAGGACAGTTTGTTATCTAGCTTGCGAGGGGGAGGGGCAGTTTACACACACACGCAGCTGCTGCATGCAGCAACGCACACACAGGGAGGAGATGGCAGAGAGAACGCACTCCCCTGAAAACTCCCCTTGAATTCCTCCAGACTCAGAAAATGTAAAAGTTCACTTTTTGGAGATCCATAGAAAAAGGGTGAAAATGAAAAAAAGTATGCCACAGCATGGATTCGAACACGAGACCAACCGCATCCAGGGGCGAGCGTTAACGCAGTGAGCCACTGGACCTGAGTACTCAAACATGCCTGCTTGTGCATCTTAGACACTCTGAATTCACTAAATGTACAACTTTTTCTCAATCAAAATGAACAAATGAGACATGAAATAACATCTACAGATCAAGACGAAGCGAATGGAAGCGGTCCCAGCCTCGTAGCTGTGAACAGCTGTGATTGCAGGAAAATGCTGTTACAAAGATTTCTCAGTATATCTCCGGGACTTTTCCCTGGCTTTACCACCGTCACAATGGACAAACGAGACATGAAATAACATCAACAGATCAAGACGAAGCGAATGGAAGTACCCCCGGAGTCATAGCATGTGTAAATCGAGACGACAGATCTCTCTCTCCCCCGCCTGCTTGCGAGGGGGAGGGGCAGTTTACACACACACGCAGCTGCTGCATGCAGCAACGCACACACAGGGAGGAGATGGCAGAGAGAACGCACTCCCCTGAAAACTCCCCTTGAATTCCTCCAGACTCAGAAAATGTAAAAGTTCACTTTTTGGAGATCCATAGAAAAAGGGTGAAAATGAATTTTTGTTTGCCACAGCATGGATTCGAACACGCGACCAACCGCATCCAGGGGCGAGCGTTAACGCAGTGAGCCACTGGACCTGAGTACTCAAACATGCCTGCTTGTGCACCTTAGACACTCTGAATTCACTAAATGTACAACTTTTTCTCCATCAAAATGAACAAATGAGACATGAAATAACATCTACAGATCAAGACGAAGCGAATGGAAGTGGTCCCAGCCTCGTAGCTGTGAACAGCTGTGATCGCAGGAAAATTCTGTTTCAAAGATTTCTCAGTAGCCTATATCTCCGGGACATTTCCCTGACTTTACCACCGTCACAATGGACAAACGAGACATGAAATAACATCAACAGATCAAGACGAAGCGAATGGAAGTACCCCCGGAGTCATAGCATGTGTAAATCGAGACGAAAGATCTCTCTCTCCCCCGCCTGCTTGCGAGGGGGAGGGGCAGTTTACACACACACGCAGCTGCTCCATGCAGCAACGCACACACAGGGAGGAGATGGCAGAGAGAACGCACTCCCCTGAAAACTCCCCTTGAATTCCTCCAGACTCAGAAAATGTAAAAGTTCACTTTTTGGAGATCCATAGAAAAAGGGTGAACATTAATTTTGTTTTGCCACAGCATGGATTCGAACACACGACCAACCGCATACAGGGGCGAGCGTTAACGCAGTGAGCCACTGGACCTGAGTACTCAAACATGCCTGCTTGTGCATCTTAGACACTCTGAATTCACTAAATGTACAACTTTTTCTCAATCAAAATGAACAAATGAGACATGAAATAACATCTACAGATCAAGACGAAGCGAATGGAAGTGGTCCCAGCCTCGTAGCTGTGAACAGCTGTGATCGCAGGAAAATGCTGTTACAAAGATTTATCAGTATATCTCCGGGATATTTCCCTGGCTTTACCACCGTCACAATGGACAAACGAGACATGAAATAACATAAACAGATCAAGACGAAGCGAATGGAAGTACCCCCGGAGTCATAGCATGTGTAAATCGAGACGAAAGATCTCTCTCTCCCCCGCCTGCTTGCGAGGGGGAGGGGCAGTTTACACACACACGCAGCTGCTGCATGCAGCAACGCACACACAGGGAGGAGATGGCAGAGAGAACGCACTCCCCTGAAAACTCCCCTTGAATTCCTCCAGACTCAGAAAATGTAAAAGTTCACTTTTTGGAGATCCATAGAAAAAGGGTGAAAATGATTTTTTTTTTGCCACAGCATGGATTCGAACACGCGACCAACCGCATCCAGGGGCGAGCGTTAACGCAGTGAGCCACTGGACCTGAGTACTCAAACATGCCTGCTTGTGCAGCTTAGACACTCTGAATTCACTAAATGTACAACTTTTTCTCCATCAAAATGAACAAATGAGACATGAAATAACATCTACAGATCAAGACGAAGCGAATGGAAGCGGTCCCAGCCTCGTAGCTGTGAACAGCTGTGATCGCAGGAAAATGCTGTTACAAAGATTTATCAGTATATCTCCGGGATATTTCCCTGGCTTTACCACCGTCACAATGGACAAACGAGACATGAAATAACATAAACAGATCAAGACGGAGCGAATGGAAGTACCCCCGGAGTCATAGCATGTGTAAATCGAGACGAAAGATCTCTCTCTCCCCCGCCTGCTTGCGAGGGGGAGGGGCAGTTTACACACACACGCAGCTGCTGCATGCAGCAACGCACACACAGGGAGGAGATGGCAGAGAGAACGCACTCCCCTGAAAACTCCCCTTGAATTCCTCCAGACTCAGAAAATGTAAAAGTTCACTTTTTGGAGATCCATAGAAAAAGGGTAAAAATGAAAAAAAGTATGCCACAGCATGGATTCGAACACGCGACCAACCGCATCCAGGGGCGAGCGTTAACGCAGTGAGCCCACTGGACCTGAGTACTCAAACATGCCTGCTTGTGCAGCTTAGACACTCTGAATTCACTAAATGTACAACTTTTTCTCCATCAAAATGAACAAATGAGACATGAAATAACATCTACAGATCAAGACGAAGCGAATGGAAGTGGTCCCAGCCTCGTAGCTGTGAACAGCTGTGATCGCAGGAAAATTCTGTTTCAAAGATTTCTCAGTAGCCTATATCTCCGGGACATTTCCCTGACTTTACCACCGTCACAATGGACAAACGAGACATGAAATAACATCAACAGATCAAGACGAAGCGAATGGAAGTACCCCCGGAGTCATAGCATGTGTAAATCGAGACGAAAGATCTCTCTCTCCCCCGCCTGCTTGCGAGGGGGAGGGGCAGTTTACACACACACGCAGCTGCTGCATGCAGCAACGCACACACAGGGAGGAGATGGCAGAGAGAACGCACTCCCCTGAAAACTCCCCTTGAATTCCTCCAGACTCAGAAAATGTAAAAGTTCACTTTTTGGAGATCCATAGAAAAAGGGTGAAAATGAAAAAAAGTATGCCACAGCATGGATTCGAACACGAGACCAACCGCATCCAGGGGCGAGCGTTAACGCAGTGAGCCACTGGACCTGAGTACTCAAACATGACTGCTTGTGCAGCTTAGACACTCTGAATTCACTAAATGTACAACTTTTTCTCCATCAAAATGAACAAATGAGACATGAAATAACATCTACAGATCCAGACGAAGCGAATGGAAGCGGTCCCAGCCTCGTAGCTGTGAACAGCTGTGATTGCAGGAAAATGCTGTTACAAAGATTTCTCAGTATATCTCCGGGACTTTTCCCTGGCTTTACCACCGTCACAATGGACAAACGAGACATGAAATAACATCAACAGATCAAGACGAAGCGAATGGTAGTACCCCCGGAGTCATAGCATGTGTAAATCGAGACGAAAGATCTCTCTCTCCCCCGCCTGCTTGCGAGGGGGAGGGGCAGTTTACACACACACGCAGCTGCTCCATGCAGCAACGCACACACAGGGAGGAGATGGCAGAGAGAACGCACTCCCCTGAAAACTCCCCTTGAATTCCTCCAGACTCAGAAAATGTAAAAGTTCACTTTTTGGAGATCCATAGAAAAAGGGTGAACATTAATTTTGTTTTGCCACAGCATGGATTCGAACACACGACCAACCGCATACAGGGGCGAGCGTTAACGCAGTGAGCCACTGGACCTGAGTACTCAAACATGCCTGCTTGTGCATCTTAGACACTCTGAATTCACTAAATGTACAACTTTTTCTCAATCAAAATGAACAAATGAGACATGAAATAACATCTACAGATCCAGACGAAGCGAATGGAAGCGGTCCCAGCCTCGTAGCTGTGAACAGCTGTGATTGCAGGAAAATGCTGTTACAAAGATTTCTCAGTATATCTCCGGGACTTTTCCCTGGCTTTACCACCGTCACAATGGACACACGAGACATGAAATAACATCAACAGATCAAGACGAAGCGAATGGAAGTACCCCCGGAGTCATAGCATGTGTAAATCGAGACGAAAGATCTCTCTCTCCCCCGCCTGCTTGCGAGGGGGGGGGGGGCAGTTTACACACACACGCAGCTGCTGCATGCAGCAACGCACACACAGGGAGGAGATGGCAGAGAGAACGCACTCCCCTGAAAACTCCCCTTGAATTCCTCCAGACTCAGAAAATGTAAAAGTTCACTTTTTGGAGATCCATAGAAAAAGGGTGAAAATGAAAAAAAGTATGCTACAGCATGGATTCGAACACGAGACCAACCGCATCCAGGGGCGAGCGTTAACGCAGTGAGCCACTGGACCTGAGTACTCAAACATGCCTGCTTGTGCATCTTAGACACTCTGAATTCACTAAATGTACAACTTTTTCTCCATCAAAATGAACAAATTATACATGAAATAACATCTACAGATCAAGACGAAGCGAATGGAAGCGGTCCCAGCCTCGTAGCTGTGAACAGCTGTGATCGCAGAAAAATGCTGTTTCAAAGATTTCTCAGTATATCTCCGGGACATTTCCTTGGCTTTACCACCGTCACAATGGACAAACGAGACATGAAATAACATCAACAGATCAATACGAAGCGAATGGAAGTACCCCCGGAGTCATAGCATGTGTAAATCGAGACGAAAGATATCTCTCTCCCCCGCCTGCTTGCGAGGGGGAGGGGCAGTTTACACACACACGCAGCTGCTGCATGCAGCAACGCACACACAGGGAGGAGATGGCAGAGAGAACGCACTCCCCTGAAAACTCCCCTTGAATTCCTCCAGACTCAGAAAATGTAAAAGTTCACTTTTTGGAGATCCATAGAAAAAGGGTGAAAATGAAAAAAAGTATGCCACAGCATGGATTCGAACACGAGACCAACCGCATCCAGGGGCGAGCGTTAACGCAGTGAGCCACTGGACCTGAGTACTCAAACATGCCTGCTTGTGCATCTTAGACACTCTGAATTCACTAAATGTACAACTTTTTCTCAATCAAAATGAACAAATGAGACATGAAATAACATCTACAGATCAAGACGAAGCGAATGGAAGCGGTCCCAGCCTCGTAGCTGTGAACAGCTGTGATTGCAGGAAAATGCTGTTACAAAGATTTCTCAGTATATCTCCGGGACTTTTCCCTGGCTTTACCACCGTCACAATGGACAAACGAGACATGAAATTACATCAACAGATCAAGACGAAGCGAATGGAAGTACCCCCGGAGTCATAGCATGTGTAAATCGAGACGACAGATCTCTCTCTCCCCCGCCTGCTTGCGAGGGGGAGGGGCAGTTTACACACACACGCAGCTGCTGCATGCAGCAACGCACACACAGGGAGGAGATGGCAGAGAGAACGCACTCCCCTGAAAACTCCCCTTGAATTCCTCCAGACTCAGAAAATGTAAAAGTTCACTTTTTGGAGATCCATAGAAAAAGGGTGAACATTTTTTTTTTTTTGCCACAGCATGGATTCGAACACGCGACCAACCGCATCCAGGGGCGAGCATTAACGCAGTGAGCCACTGGACCTGAGTACTCAAACATGCCTGCTTGTGCAGCTTAGACACTCTGAATTCACTAAATGTACAACTTTTTCTCCATCAAAATGAACAAATGAGACATGAAATAACATCTACAGATCAAGACGAAGCGAATGGAAGCGGTCCCAGCCTCGTAGCTGTGAACAGCTTTGATCGCAGGAAAATGCTGTTCCAAAGATTTCTCAGTATATCTCCGGGACATTTCCCTGGCTTTACCACTGTCACAATGGACAAACGAGACATTAAATAACATCAACAGATCACGACGAAGCGAATGGAAGTACCCCCGGAGTCATAGCATGTGTAAATCGAGACGAAAGATCTCTCTCTCCCCCGCCTGCTTGCGAGGGGGAGGGGCAGTTTACACACACACGCAGCTGCTGCATGCAGCAACGCACACACAGGGAGGAGATGGCAGAGAGAACGCACTCCCCTGAAAACTCCCCTTGAATTCCTCCAGACTCAGAAAATGTAAAAGTTCACTTTTTGGAGATCCATAGAAAAAGGGTGAAAATGAAAAAAAGTATGCCACAGCATGGATTCGAACACGAGACCAACCGCATCCAGGGGCGAGCGTTAACGCAGTGAGCCACTGGACCTGAGTACTCAAACATGCCTGCTTGTGCATCTTAGACACTCTGAATTCACTAAATGTACAACTTGTTCTCAATCAAAATGAACAAATGAGACATGAAATAACATCTACAGATCAAGACGAAGCGAATGGAAGCGGTCCCAGCCTCGTAGCAGTGAACAGCTGTGATTGCAGGAAAATGCTGTTACAAAGATTTCTCAGTATATCTCCGGGACTTTTCCCTGGCTTTACCACCGTCACAATGGACAAACGAGACATGAAATAACATCAACAGATCAAGACGAAGCGAATGGAAGTACCCCCGGAGTCATAGCATGTGTAAATCGAGACGAAAGATCTCTCTCTCCCCCGCCTGCTTGCGAGGGGGAGGGGCAGTTTACACACACACGCAGCTGCTGCATGCAGCAACGCACACACAGGGAGGAGATGGCAGAGAGAACGCACTCCCCTGAAAACTCCCCTTGAATTCCTCCAGACTCAGAAAATGTAAAAGTTCACTTTTTGGAGATCCATAGAAAAAGGGTGAAAATGAAAAAAAGTATGCCACAGCATGGATTCGAACACGAGACCAACCGCATCCAGGGGCGAGCGTTAACGCAGTGAGCCACTGGACCTGAGTACTCAAACATGCCTGCTTGTGCATCTTAGACACTCTGAATTCACTAAATGTACAACTTGTTCTCAATCAAAATGAACAAATGAGACATGAAATAACATCTACAGATCAAGACGAAGCGAATGGAAGCGGTCCCAGCCTCGTAGCAGTGAACAGCTGTGATTGCAGGAAAATGCTGTTACAAAGATTTCTCAGTATATCTCCGGGACTTTTCCCTGGCTTTACCACCGTCACAATGGACAAACGAGACATGAAATAACATCAACAGATCAAGACGAAGCGAATGGAAGTACCCCCGGAGTCATAGCATGTGTAAATCGAGACGACAGATCTCTCTCTCACCCGCCTGCTTGCGAGGGGGAGGGGCAGTTTACACACACACGCAGCTGCTGCATGCAGCAACGCACACACAGGGAGGAGATGGCAGTGAACGCACTCCCCTGAAAACTCCCCTTGAATTCCTCCAGACTCAGAAAATGTAAAAGTTCACTTTTTGGAGATCCATAGAAAAAGGGTGAAAATGAAAAAAAGTATGCCACAGCATGGATTTGAACACGCGACCAACCGCATCCAGGGGCGAGCGTTAACGCAGTGAGCCACTGGACCTGAGTACTCAAACATGCCTACTTGTGCAGCTTAGACACTCTGAATTCACTAAATGTACAACTTTTTCTCCATCAAAATGAACAAATTATACATGAAATAACATCTACAGATCAAGACGAAGCGAATGGAAGCGGTCCCAGCCTCGTAGCTGTGAACAGCTGTGATCGCAGGAAAATGCTGTTATAAAGATTTATCAGTATATCTCCGGGATATTTCCCTGGCTTTACCACCGTCCAAATGGACAAACGAGACATGAAATAACATCAACAGATCAAGACGAAGCGAATGGAAGTACCCCCGGAGTCATAGCATGTGTAAATCGAGACGAAAGATCTCTCTCTCCCCCGCCTGCTTGCGACGGGGAGGGGCAGTTTACACACACACGCAGCTGCTGCATGCAGCAACACACACACAGGGAGGAGATGGCAGAGAGAACTTACTCCCCTGAAAACTCCCCTTGAATTCCTCCAGACTCAGAAAATGTAAAAGTTCACTTTTTGGAGATCAATAGAAAAAGGGTGAAAATGATTTTTTTTTTGCCACAGCATGGATTCGAACACGCGACCATCCGCATCAAGGGGAGAGCGTTAACGCAGTGAGCCACTGGACCTGAGTACTCAAACATGCCTACTTGTGCAGCTTAGACACTCTGAATTCACTAAATGTACAACTTTTTCTCCATCAAAATGAACAAATGAGACATGAAATAACATCTACAGATCAAGACGAAGCGAATGGAAGTACCCCCGGAGTCATAGCATGTGTAAATCGAGACGAAAGATCTCTCTCTCCCCCGCCTGCTTGCGAGGGGGAGGGGCAGTTTACACACACACGCAGCTGCTGCATGCAGCAACGCACACACAGGGAGGAGATGGCAGAGAGAACGCACTCCCCTGAAAACTCCCCTTGAATTCCTCCAGACTCAGAAAATGTAAAAGTTCACTTTTTGGAGATCCATAGAAAAAGGGTGAAAATGAAAAAAAGTATGCTACAGCATGGATTCGAACACGAGACCAACCGCATCCAGGGGCGAGCGTTAACGCAGTGAGCCACTGGACCTGAGTACTGAAACATGCCTGCTTGTGCATCTTAGACACTCTGAATTCACTAAATGTACAACTTTTTCTCCATCAAAATGAACAAATTATACATGAAATAACATCTACAGATCAAGACGAAGCGAATGGAAGCGGTCCCAGCCTCGTAGCTGTGAACAGCTGTGATCGCAGAAAAATGCTGTTTCAAAGATTTCTCAGTATATCTCCGGGACATTTCCCTGGCTTTACCACCGTCACAATGGACAAACGAGACATGAAATAACATCAACAGATCAAGACGAAGCGAATGGAAGTACCCCCGGAGTCATAGCATGTGTAAATCGAGACGAAAGATCTCTCTCTCCCCCGCCTGCTTGCATTACATTACATTACATTACATTGCATTTAGCTGACGCTTTTATCCAAAGCGACTTACAATAAGTGCATTCGACCAGGAAGATACAACCTTTAAGAAAACAGAATCATATAAGTACATCAGGTTTCATAGAGCCAAACATTTCAAGTGCTACTCAACTGGCATTTAGAAAGCCAGCCCTTTATTAGTATATAAGTGCTTTGTTAGTAATTCTATCGCTCGAAGTGGAGTCTAAAGAGATGAGTTTTCAGTTTGCGTCGGAAGATGTGTAAGCTATCTGCTGTCCTGATTTCAATGGGGAGCTCATTCCACCATTTTGGAGCCAGGATAGCAAACCCACGTGTTTTTGCTGACGGGAACTTGGGTCCCCCTCGCAGTGCGGGTGCAGCGAGCTGTTTGGCTGATGCAGAGCGGAGTGCACGTGCTGGGGTGTACGGTTTAACCATGTCCTGGATGTAGGAAGGGCCAGATCCATTCGCAGCATGGTACGCAAGTACCAGTGTCTTGAAGTGGATTCTAGCAGTTACTGGAAGCCAGTGAAGGGAGCGGAGGAGCGGTGTGGTGTGGGAGAATTTGGGAAGGTTGAAGACCAGACGAGCCGCTGCATTCTGGATGAGCTGCAGAGGTCGGATGGCACATGCAGGTAGACCAGCCAGGAGGGAGTTGCAGTAGTCTAGGCGTGAGATGACGAGAGCCTGGACCAGAATCTGCGCTGATGTCTGGGTCAGCTGGGGACGTATCCTCCTGATGTTGTAAAGCGTGTATCTGCAGCAGCGGGTTGTAGCAGCGATGTTTGCAGTGAAGGACAGTTTGTTATCTAGCTTGCGAGGGGGAGGGGCAGTTTACACACACACGCAGCTGCTGCATGCAGCAACGCACACACAGGGAGGAGATGGCAGAGAGAACGCACTCCCCTGAAAACTCCCCTTGAATTCCTCCAGACTCAGAAAATGTAAAAGTTCACTTTTTGGAGATCCATACAAAAAGGGTGAAAATGAAAGAATCTATGCCACAGCATGGATTCGAACACGCGACCAACCGCATCCAGGGGCGAGCGTTAACGCAGTGAGCCACTGGACCTGAGTACTCTAACATGCCTGCTTGTGCAGCTTAGACACTCTGAATTCACTAAATGTACAACTTTTTCTCCATCAAAATGAACAAATGAGACATGAAATAACATCTACAGATCAAGACGAAGCGAATAGAAGCGGTCCCAGCCTCGTAGCTGTGAACAGCTGTGGTCGCAGGAAAATGCTGTTACAAAGATTTCTCAGTATATCTCCGGGACATTTCCCTGGCTTTACCACCGTCACAATGGACAAACGAGACATGAAATAACATCAACAGATCAAGACGAAGCGAATGGAAGTACCCCCGGAGTCATAGCATGTGTAAATCGAGACGAAAGATCTCTCTCTCCCCCGCCTGCTTGCGAGGGGGAGGGGCAGTTTACACACACACGCAGCTGTTGCATGCAGCAACGCACACACAGGGAGGAGATGGCAGAGAGAACGCACTCCCCTGAAAACTCCCCTTGAATTCCTCCAGACTCAGAAAATGTAAAAGTTCACTTTTTGGAGATCCATAGAAAAAGGGTGAAAATGAAAAAAAGTATGCCACAGCATGGATTCGAACACGCGACCAACCGCATCCAGGGGCGAGCGTTAACGCAGTGAGCCACTGGACCTGAGTACTCAAACATGCCTGCTTGTGCAGCTTAGACACTCTGAATTCACTAAATGTACAACTTTTTCTCCATCAAAATGAACAAATGAGACATGAAATAACATCTACAGATCAAGACAAAGCGAATAGAAGCAGTCCCAGCCTCGTAGCTGTGAACAGCTGTGATCGCAGGAAAATGCTGTTACAAAGATTTCTCAGTATATCTCCGGGACTTTTCCCTGGCTTTACCACCGTCACAATGGACAAACGAGACATGAAATAACATCTACAGATCAAGACGAAGCGGTCCCAGCCTCGTAGCTGTGAACAGCTGTGATTGCAGGAAAATGCTGTTACAAAGATTTCTCAGTATATCTCCGGAACTTTTCCCTGGCTTTACCACCGTCACAATGGACAAACGAGACATGAAATAACATCAACAGATCAAGACGAAGCGAATGGAAGTACCCCCGGAGTCATAGCATGTGTAAATCGAGACGAAAGATCTCTCTCTCCCCCGCCTGCTTGCGAGGGGGAGGGGCAGTTTACACACACACGCAGCTGCTGCATGCAGCAACGCACACACAGGGAGGAGATGCCAGAGAGAACGCACTCCCCTGAAAACTCCCCTTGAATTCCTCAAGACTCAGAAAATGTAAAAGTTCACTTTTTGGAGATCCATAGAAAAAGGGTGAACATGAATTTTGTTTTGCCACAGCATGGATTCGAACACGCGACCAACCGCATCCAGGGGCGAGCGTTAACGCAGTGAGCCACTGGACCTGAGTACTCAAACATGCCTGCTTGTGCAGCTTAGACACTCTGAATTCACTAAATGTACAACTTTTTCTCCATCAAAATGAACAAATGAGACATGAAATAACATCTACAGATCAAGACAAAGCGAATGGAAGCGGTCCCAGCCTCGTAGCTGTGAACAGCTGTGATCGCAGGAAAATGTTGTTCCAAAGATTTCTCAGTATATCTCCGGGACTTTTCCCTGGCTTTACCACCGTCACAATGGACAAACGAGACATGAAATAACATCAACAGATCAAGACGAAGCAAATGGAAGTACCCCCGGAGTCATAGCATGTGTAAATCGAGACGACAGATCTCTCTCTCCCCCGCCTGCTTGCGAGGGGGAGGGGCAGTTTACACACACACGCAGCTGCTGCATGCAGCAACGCACACACAGGGAGGAGATGGCAGAGAGAACGCACTCCCCTGAAAACTCCCCTTGAATTCCTCCAGACTCAGAAAATGTAAAAGTTCACTTTTTGGAGATCCATAGAAAAAGGGTGAACATGAATTTTGTTTTGCCACAGGATGGATTCGAACACGCGACCAACCGCATCCAGGGGCGAGCGTTAACGCAGTGAGCCACTGGACCTGAGTACTCAAACATGCCTGCTTGTGCAGCTTAGACACTCTGAATTCACTAAATGTACAACTTTTTCTCCATCAAAATGAACAAATGAGACATGAAATAACATCTACAGATCAAGACGAAGCGAATGGAAGCGGTCCCAGCCTCGTAGCTGTGAACAGCTGTGATCGCAGGAAAATGCTGTTCCAAAGATTTCTCAGTATATCTCCGGGACTTTTCCATGGCTTTACCACCGTCACAATGGACAAACGAGTCATGAAATAACATCAACAGATCAAGACGAAGCGAATGGAAGTACCCCCGGAGTCATAGCATGTATAAATCGAGACGACAGATATCTCTCTCCCCCGCCTGCTTGCGAGGGGGAGGGGCAGTTTACACACACGCAGCTGCTGCATGCAGCAACGCACACACAGGGAGGAGATGGCAGAGAGAACGCACTCCCCTGAAAACTCCCCTTGAATTCCTCCAGACTCAGAAAATGTAAAAGTTCACTTTTTGGAGATCCATAGAAAAAGGGTGAAAATGAAAAAAAGTATGCCACAGCATGGATTTGAACACGCGACCAACCGCATCCAGGGGCGAGCGTTAACGCAGTGAGCCACTGGACCTGAGTACTCAAACATGCCTGCTTGTGCAGCTTAGACACTCTGAATTCACTAAATGTACAACTTTTTCTCCATCAAAATGAACAAATGAGACATGAAATAACATCCACAGATCAAGACAAAGCGAATGGAAGCGGTCCCAGCCTCGTAGCTGTGAACAGCTGTGATCGCAGGAAAATGCTGTTCCAAAGATTTCTCAGTATATCTCCGGGACTTTTCCATGGCTTTACCACCGTCACAATGGACAAACGAGACATGAAATAACATCAACAGATCAAGACGAAGCGAATGGAAGTACCCCCGGAGTCATAGCATGTGTAAATCGAGACGAAAGATCTCTCTCTCCCCCGTCTGCTTGCGAGGGGGAGGGGCAGTTTACACACACACGCAGCTGCTGCATGCAGCAACGCACACACAGGGAGGGGATGGCAGAGAGAACGCACTCCCCTGAAAACTCCCCTTGAATTCCTCCAGACTCAGAAAATGTAAAAGTTTACTTTTTGGAGATCCATAGAAAAAGGGTGAACATGAATTTTGTTTTGCCACAGCATGGATTCGAACACGCGACCAACCGCATCCAGGGGCGAGCGTTAACGCAGTGAGCCACTGGACCTGAGTACTCAAACATGCCTGCTTGTGCAGCTTAGACACTCTGAATTCACTAAATGTACAACTTTTTCTCCATCAAAATGAACAAATGAGACATGAAATAACATCTACAGATCAAGACAAAGCGAATGGAAGCGGTCCCAGCCTCGTAGCTGTGAACAGCTGTGATCGCAGGAAAATGCTGTTCCAAAGATTTCTCAGTTTATCTCCGGGACTTTTCCCTGGCTTTACCACCGTCACAATGGACAAACGAGACATGAAATAACATCAACAGATCAAGACGAAGCGAATGGAAGTACCCCCGGAGTCATAGCATGTGTAAATCGAGACGAAAGATCTCTCTCTCCCCCGCCTGCTTGCGAGGGGGAGGGGCAGTTTACACACACACGCAGCTGCTGCATGCAGCAACGCACACACAGGGAGGAGATGGCAGAGAGAACGCACTCCCCTGAAAACTCCCCTTGAATTCCTCAAGACTCAGAAAATGTAAAAGTTCACTTTTTGGAGATCCATAGAAAAAGGGTGAAAATGAAAAAAAGTATGCCACAGCATGGATTCAAACACGCGACCAACCGCATCCAGGGGCGAGCGTTAACGCAGTGAGCCACTGGACCTGAGTACTCAAACATGCCTGCTTGTGCAGCTTAGACACTCTGAATTCACTAAATGTACAACTTTTTCTCCATCAAAATGAACAAATGAGACATGAAATAACATCTACAGATCAAGACAAAGCGAATGGAAGCGGTCCCAGCCTCGTAGCTGTGAACAGCTGTGATCGCAGGAAAATGCTGTTCCAAAGATTTCTCAGTTTATCTCCGGGACTTTTCCCTGGCTTTACCACCGTCACAATGGACAAACGAGACATAAATAACATCAACAGATCAAGACGAAGCGAATGGAAGTACCCCCGGAGTCATAGCATGTGTAAATCGAGACGACAGATCTCTCTCTCCCCCGCCTGCTTGCGAGGGGGAGGGGCAGTTTACACACACACGCAGCTGCTGCATGCAGCAACGCACACACAGGGAGGAGATGGCAGAGATGTAACAGGGACAGTTATGTCTCATTTGTATATAATATATTATGTAAATATGTCTATATAATTACACAAAATCTGTGTTTATTCTTGTTTCATCTTGTGTTAATACCTGACGCAGTAGGACTCACATCAGTATGTGGAACTATAATTTTAGCGTGTACCCCTACGTTCCTTATGTATGTGACACTGTTCCCCTTTTTTTCGCGGGGTTCATGCATCGTTCTCCCCTTTTGATACTGATCTCTGTGGGAGAGGTAGGCGGCTCTTCAGCCAGAAGCAATTTCCGTGTTTTAGTGTCGACTTTATGCACTTTAAGTTACTTTTTATTACTTATTTTTGTTGTAGTGTCTCACGGGTGTTCACAATGTATTTCTGTGTTGTTTAATTTGTATAGGGGCACGTTAAAGAGAGTACTGACTGGAGAAATGTTTTCTTTCTGTCGCTGTTTCGTCAGGTATGTTGTGTTACTTTTTACGTTATGCCCTTTTGATACTGATCTCTGTGGGAGAGGGGCACGTTAAAGAGAGTACTGACTGGAGAAATGTTTTCTTTCTGTCGCTGTTTCGTCAGGAGTGAAAATAAATGTACATCCTGAATGAAGCTACACGTCTGGGTCGTCGTCTTTCTACACAACACAACGCAGAGTCAGACACAGCCGGTTACACTTGGTGCCGTGACGACCCGTTGTATCCGCGACCAGCGCCGTCTGGTCCCCGGGGTAAAGCTGCTGCCCACCGGCGGGAAGAAGGAAAGACTGGAGTGTGTGTTTTTTTTTCCCCTTTTTTTTTTTCCCCCTCTCTTGCTGCGACGGCAGGTGCGTTAAACGGACAGTGTACATATTCAAATTGAGAGATGCACTGAGTCTGAGAGGACACTTACCACTGAGTATATCTGTCTATCTGTGTTTTATCATTTTATTTTATTTTAGTGTTTTATCTCTTGTGGGTGGCTTTAAACTGTGTTTTGATTGCTTTGTGGGATTTTTTTGTTGTTGTCATTAACAATATGGATGTTAGTGGGCATGATGTCACATTTGGGTTGGGGAGGGGCCAGCGACTTAAAGGTAGTGAAAGATTTGGGTTCGCTAGTGATTTCAACCCGACATTAACACCTGCTGCAAGCTCCACACCTATTATGCAGCCAGACCGTAAACTTACACAAGTAGTATCTGTTGAAGCTTTTGGGGAAATGATAACAAGTTTGGCTAAACAGATAGGTGAGAACATATCAAGCACCATGCACCAGCCCAGTGCTGCCCAGCCTCAGTCTCCCACCAATCCACACCCGTCCCACCAGGCTGATTTGTCTCAATTGAAGGTTGTGGTGCAGTCAGACACCAAGGCTCCGCCTTACTTCAGGGGTGATCGTGCTGATGTATTTTCTATTCATGAATGGGAGGACATGATGAGATGTTACCTGAATAGAGTGAAATGTGACACTCACGTAGAAAGGTTTGATCTGATTATGTCAAGACTAACAGGTAAAGCCAGGGATGTGGTGAAAGTGTCAATCCGCAGCCGACCTGACTTGAGTGCGACCGACCTGCCCACAGCTGTGTTTGACATATTAAAGGGTAACTTTAGTGAGCTGTCATACTCTAACTTGCCCATGAAAGATTTTTACGGCACTGTTCCACGTGCTGGTGAAAGTGCTATGGACTATTGGATACGCCTTAACAAGTCAATAGATGCTGCGGACGAGTGCCTCCGGAGGCGAGGTAAATGTGTAGATGACCCCAGTGCAGAAGTGGTCTTGATGTTCATTAATCACTGTCCTGACCCCAGTCTCGCCATATCATTCCAACTGAAGGCACCTGAGCGGTGGACCACGGCTGAGGTTCAGGAGCGTCTGGACGCCCATATGAGAAATGTGAGAAAAACAGCAGCGCAGTCTCATAATGTGGTGGGTCTGTCAGTTTATAGTCAGAGCCCTGTGACTGATTCTTTTCGCCCTGTCAATCTGGGGATGTCTCAGGCCTCATTAGCGCACCAACCAGACCCCCCTCCCAACTCTCTACCGGCCACTGCCCTTGCTTACGGTCAGCCTCAGCCAGACCATGCTAGGGTGAGTCCCCAAGTGTCCCCCTTATCCCTGCCTCTCTCTGCTGTCTCTGACCCAGCCCCTACCACCGTCAACCCACCTACTACCGACGCTGGTGTTCAACAGGTAGTTGCAATGTTTGACAGAGTTCTGGCTATGTGCAACGCTTCCCTTACAACCAGTCAAAGGCCAGACTACCATCAGCCAGGTAACCACCAACAAGCCCACCGTCAGAATGGTCAGCCAGGCAACCACCAACAAGTCCACCGTCAGAATGGTCGACCCCGTTACCAGCAGGCATCTGAGTCCTTTCCATGCAAGGTTTGTGGCTCCAGGGACCATTCAACCCATGCACACTGCAGGCTTTACAGATTATGCCTTAACTGCTTCAGTCCTGGTCACATAAGAAATCAGTGCCCACAGGCCTCTCCTTCCTCAGCCATGCCACCTTCTCCCTCCAATGCTGGTTTAAACTAGCCCGCCCGTGCAGTGAGAGGGATAGCATGGGCGGCACTAGTGACACCCTCAGTGAGGAAATTGACTTAAGATCAACATATGTGAACTGCTGTAGTAATCTTCCTGATGACAAAACTGTGATTGCTGTGGGTTCACATAGAGTTGAAGGAGCCAATGACTTGTTTTATACCCCAGTGTTAGTAGGGGGTCAGTCAACTTTAAGGGGGATGCTTGATTCAGGGAGCATGTCATGCACACTCAGCGAAGAGGCAGAGTCCAATCTTAGAGCTGCTGGTGTCCTCCCTTGTCCTCAGCCTGTGCCAGAGAAGGTGGTCCTAGTTGGCTGTGGTGGCCTTATGACACAACCCAGATGTATCTATGACCTGGAGATTGAGGTTTACGGTTCTAAATTCATTGTGCCAACTTTCCTTGTCCCAGGGCAGAGAGACGAACTCATTATTGGTAGCAACGTCATCAGGCCCATATTACAGAGGATGAAGTCTGATGAGAAGTACTGGGAGCTCATCCAGTCCAACACCTCAGACCCCGACTGTGAGCAGTTTCTTCAGTTGCTCAGCTGCATCACTCGTTGGTCTGGTCCTGAACTGCCTGACAAGGTTGGCACGGTCAAGCTACGGCAAGCTATCACTCTAGCACCACAGAAGGAGTATCTGGTGTGGGGAAAGCTACCTGGCAGTGTTCCTGTGTCCCCTGGGAGCACTGTCATTGTGGAGCCCACCTCCTCCCGTTCAGCCCCCAAAGACATTATTGTGGGACGGGTTGTGGCACCCATGTGGGGAGATCGTTGGGTCCCTATGAAGGTCCTTAACCCAACCAAGAGTCCCGTGACACTACGCCGCAATGCTAAAGTGGCCGATGTGTTTACTTGTGTCGCGATGGAAGACCTTCCCCTCTCTCAGGGTGTGAATAGGCCACAGACCAGTCAGGCAGCTGACCCTCCTCCCAACTCAGATGCCAGCTCTACCCACACTCAGCAGCTTAAAGACTGTGGATTGGCAGACATCGACCTCGAAGGCTGTGCGGTGTCAGATGAATGGAAAAAGAGACTCTCTGAACTGTTGCTCACTTACCAGGATGTCTTCTCCAAAGACAAGCTGGACTGTGGGGAAGCGAAAGAGTTCGTCCACCGGATTCATCTCACTGATGATCACCCCTTCAGGCTACCCTATCGCCGTGTCCCTCCAGCACACTATCACAAACTGAGAGAGGTGCTGTCTGAGATGGAGTTGAAAGGCATCATCAGTAAATCAGTCAGTGAGTATGCATCGCCGCTGGTCCTTGTCTGGAAGAAGTCAGGAGAGTTAAGGATCTGCACTGACTTTCGCTGGCTTAATGCCAAGACCGTCAAGGACGCCCACCCGCTGCCTCACCAGGCCGACTGTCTTGCTGCCCTTGGTGGAAACGCCTTTTTCAGCACCATGGATCTCACATCGGGGTTCTACAACATCCCCCTCCATGAGTCTGACAGGAAGTACTCGGCATTCACAACACCCTTAGGCCTGTATGAGTACAACAGACTTCCCCAAGGTCTTTGCAACAGTCCCGCGTCCTTTATGCGGATGATGATGAGTGTGTTTGGTGATTTGAACTTCTCCAGCCTCCTCTGTTATTTGGACGACCTGCTTGTCTTTGCTCCATCCGAGGAGGAAGCCCTGAAACGGCTGGAGACTGTCTTCTCGCGGCTCAGAGCCAACAACCTGAAGCTGTCTCAGAAGAAGTGCTACTTCCTTCGCAGGACTGTGGGGTTTCTGGGTCACGTGATAGACAGCAGTGGCGTCTCAGTCGACCAAGAGAAGGTGAGGGTCATCTCAGCTTTCGGGAAGGAGGATCTCATGAACGACGACGGTTGCACCCCATCTCAGCGGAAGGTCAGGTCTTTCCTCGGGATGGTGCTGTATTATCAACACTTCATTCCTGGCTGTTCTTCCATCGCAAAGCCACTCTACGCCTTAACTGCAGGGCAGAAGAGGAAAGCCAAGGGCTCTTTCGGTCGGAGAAGAGCTGGCACCTTTCGAGAACTGACTCCTCAGGATTGGACCCCTGCCTGTGAGAAGGCATTTGATGATCTGAGACACGCACTCCTCAACAGCGTGGTGCTGGCACACCCAGACTTTGATAGGCCTTTCATCCTCTCCACCGATGCTTCCCTTGATGGTCTGGGTGCTGTACTGTCCCAAATTTCTGCTGGTGAGGAGAAGGCAAGACCCATCGCCTTTGCAAGCAAAACTCTCAGTCGCAGCCAGCTCAATTATCCTGCACACAGACTGGAGTTCTTGGCTCTAAAGTGGGCGGTTTGTGAGAAGTTTAGCCACTGGCTCAAGGGTCACAGATTCACCGTCTGGTCAGATAACAATCCTCTCACATATATCATGACCAAGCCGAAACTTGACGCCTGTGAGCAGCGGTGGGTTGCTAAGTTGGCTCCGTATTCCTTCGAAATCAAACATATTCCCGGCAGGTTGAACGTGGTGGCGGATGCCCTCAGCAGAGACCCTTTCGTGAAACCTTTGAGGGAACGGTTGCTGCGTGAACCCTACTTGGAGCTACTGGACCAGGTCTGTGACGTCAGTGATGGGTCTGTGCAAGATGCCTTCCGCCTCACCTGCCAACCACAGTCACTGGAGGGTCCATCTCACTCTGACGCCATTGAAGGTTCAATGTCTGAGGATGAGGTCTCTTCTCTTCTTTCCTCCTTGGACGAGTGGGACTCTGCTCCTAGGCAGCGTGCAGCCTCCCTGGTTGATCACCTCACCACCTTTGAACCACCTGGCCAGGACACGTTGCATTCCCTATCTCTTTCTGAGCTGCAGTCACACCAGCAACAGGACCCAGTAATTTCCAGGGTCGCTCTCTATGTCGACAGGAAGCGCAGGCCTTCCAGACGGGAACGCTACAATGAGAGTCAGCCGACTCTGAGAGTCTTGAAGCAGTGGGAAAAACTGACTCTTCTGAATGGCGTCCTCTACAGGGTCACGAAAGATCCCTTGACTAGACAGAAGAGGTCCCAGTTCGTGGTGCCGGAGTCGCTAAAGGCAGATGCATTATCTGGTGTTCACGACCATGCTGGCCATCAAGGTCAGCCCCGCACGCTGTCTCTGGCCCGCCAGCGTTTCTTCTGGTACGACATGGAGAAGGATGTCCGCAATCATGTGAAGCACTGCCACAGATGTGTTCTCAGCAAGACTCCTGAACCTTCCGCAAGAGCCCCACTGGAGAGCATTAAGACCTCTGCCCCTCTGGAGCTTGTGTGCATCGACTTCTGGTCAGCTGAAGACCGTCACAACAAGTCTGTGGATGTTCTTGTGATCACCGATCACTATACAAAGTTGGCACATGCTTTCCCCTGCCAGGATCAGACAGCTAAGAGAGTAGCCAAGAAGCTGTGGGACAACTTTTTCTGTGTTTATGGCTTCCCTCAGCGCCTTCATTCTGACCAGGGAGCAAACTTTGAAAGTGAGCTGATTGCTGAGCTCTTGCAGTTGTCAGGGGTTGACAAGTCCCACACCACACCTTACCACCCTATGGGGAACGGCGGCACAGAGAGGTTCAACCGCACCCTGGGCAACATGTTGAGGTCTCTACCACTTCGCTCCAAACAGAAGTGGCCGCAGATAATACAGACAATGACTTTCGTGTACAATTGCACTGTCCATGAGACCACTGGGTTCGCGCCCTTCTATTTGATGTTCGGGAGAATCCCAAGGCTGCCAGTGGACCTTCTGTTCAGGAATGTACTTCATGATGTGACTGTGTGTGACTACAATGCCTACGTGAAATCCCTCTTGGAAGACCTGCACTGTGCCATGGCACTGGCCCAGAAAAACTGCACAGCGGAGCAGAGACATCAGAGTGACCAGTATAACAAACGGGTCAGGGGCCAACCTCTGTCTGTCGGTGACCAGGTGCTGCTGGCAAACAAAGGCGCCAAGGGAAAATGCAAGCTTTCTGACAAGTGGATGCCTGTTGTGCACACTGTGGTGGCCTCAAAACCAGCCCTCCATATCTACCGGATCAGGGATCCAGAGGGACATGAGCGTGTTGTTCACCGAAACCTGCTGCTGCAAGTCAACTTCCTTCCGCTGGAGGAGGCCTCGGATGGTGAAGATGATGCTCCTGTGCCCGCACCTACCCCTAGCATGACCGATACCGCTCCGGCATCTGATTGGCATGGGACAGAGGTGTCCGAGTTAGACACAGCAGCTGCAACAGCTGGGCCATCCCTAGCTGGTTCCCTCTCGGATGTTGACGGGGAGGATGGCCGCACCGCCTCATGGGTCCTTGAGCAGTCCCCTTTTGATGACTCTGTTCATCCAGACCACCCACCACCTCCTTCTGTGTTGGTCACCCCCGTTTCTAGTGACCCTGCAACTGCTGTAGAGACCCCAATGGCTTTCCCAGCTCCTCTGCCACAACGGCCCCCTGCCAATAAGCGTCAAGCATCACATGTAGATGGCCAGGTTACCTCACGATTCGGCAGAGTCATTAGACCTGTGCGCCGCTTCATTGAGTCCATGGCACAACTTGAGTCCCTTCTTGAGGGTTGAGATAAGGCCGCGTGCTGTTATTAATGTGTGAAATGTGGCGTGTTAGCCATTATTTGTGCTCTGGTGATATACTGCTGTATTGAGCCTTTTTTTATTTTATTTTTCGCTCATCCACATCGTTTGGCCAGGGTGTGGGGTGTAAACTGCACCTCACCTTGTCTGTAGAGTACTGTGGGTTCTTGCTGGGCCCAAGCGAGTCCCTCATTCTCTTATCCTTTAGGTAGGAAGCTCTTATTGCTGTTTCATATGGTTTTGTTGCTTGTTGTAATGGCCAGTGTGTTTATATGTGGATTGTTTTGCGACCCAGAATTTTGCATAATTCTAGCGGGGTGAGTGTAACAGGGACAGTTATGTCTCATTTGTATATAATATATTATGTAAATATGTCTATATAATTACACAAAATCTGTGTTTATTCTTGTTTAATCTTGTGTTAATACCTGACGCAGTAGGACTCACATCAGTATGTGGAACTATAATTTTAGCGTGTACCCCTACGTTCCTTATGTATGTGACACTGTTCCCCTTTTTTTCGCGGGGTTCATGCATCGTTCTCCCCTTTTGATACTGATCTCTGTGGGAGAGGTAGGCGGCTCTTCAGCCAGAAGCAATTTCCGTGTTTTAGTGTCGACTTTATGCACTTTAAGTTACTTTTTATTACTTATTTTTGTTGTAGTGTCTCACGGGTGTTCACAATGTATTTCTGTGTTGTTTAATTTGTATAGGGGCACGTTAAAGAGAGTACTGACTGGAGAAATGTTTTCTTTCTGTCGCTGTTTCGTCAGGTATGTTGTGTTACTTTTTACGTTATGCCCTTTTGATACTGATCTCTGTGGGAGAGGGGCACGTTAAAGAGAGTACTGACTGGAGAAATGTTTTCTTTCTGTCGCTGTTTCGTCAGGAGTGAAAATAAATGTACATCCTGAATGAAGCTACACGTCTGGGTCGTCGTCTTTCTACACAACACAACGCAGAGTCAGACACAGCCGGTTACAGAGAGAACGCACTCCCCTGAAAACTCCCCTTGAATTCCTCCAGACTCAGAAAATGTAAAAGTTCACTTTTTGGAGATCCATAGAAAAAGGGTGAACATGAATTTTGTTTTGCCACAGCATGGATTCGAACACGCGACCAACCGCATCCAGGGGCGAGCATTAACGCAGTGAGCCACTGGACCTGAGTACTCAAACATGCCTGCTTGTGCAACTTAGACACTCTGAATTCGCTAAATGTACAACTTTTTCTCCATCAAAATGAACAAATGAGACATGAAATAACATCTACAGATCAAGACGAAGCGAATGGAAGCGGTCCCAGCCTCGTAGCTGTGAACAGCTGTGATCGCAGGAAAATGCTGTTCCAAAGATTTCTCAGTATATCTCCGGGACTTTTCCATGGCTTTACCACCGTCACAATGGACAAACGAGACATGAAATAACATCAACAGATCAAGACGAAGCGAATGGAAGTACCCCCGGAGTCATAGCATGTATAAATCGAGACGACAGATCTCTCTCTCCCCCGCCTGCTTGCGAGGGGGAGGGGCAGTTTACACACACAAGCAGCTGCTGCATGCAGCAACGCACACACAGGGAGGATATGGCAGAGAGAACGCACTCCCCTGAAAACTCCCCTTGAATTCCTCCAGACTCAGAAAATGTAAAAGTTCACTTTTTGGAGATCCATAGAAAAAGGGTGAACATGAATTTTGTTTTGCCACAGCATGGATTCGAACACGCGACCAACCGCATCCAGGGGCGAGCGTTAACGCAGTGAGCCACTGGACCTGAGTACTCAAACATGCCTGCTTGTGCAGCTTAGACACTCTGAATTCACTAAATGTACAACTTTTTCTCCATCAAAATGAACAAATGAGACATGAAATAACATCTACAGATCAAGACAAAGCGAATGGAAGCGGTCCCAGCCTCGTAGCTGTGAACAACTGTGATCGCAGGAAAATGTTGTTCCAAAGATTTCTCAGTATATCTCCGGGACTTTTCCCTGGCTTTACCACCGTCACAATGGACAAACGAGACATGAAATAACATCAACAGATCAAGACGAAGCAAATGGAAGTACCCCCGGAGTCATAGCATGTGTAAATCGAGACGACAGATCTCTCTCTCCCCCGCCTGCTTGCGAGGGGGAGGGGCAGTTTACACACACACGCAGCTGCTGCATGCAGCAACGCACACACAGGGAGGAGATGGCAGAGAGAACGCACTCCCCTGAAAACTCCCCTTGAATTCCTCCAGACTCAGAAAATGTAAAAGTTCACTTTTTGGAGATCCATAGAAAAAGGGTCAACATGAATTTTGTTTTGCCACAGGATGGATTCGAGCACGCGACCAACCGCATCCAGGGGCGAGCGTTAACGCAGTGAGCCACTGGACCTGAGTACTCAAACATGCCTGCTTGTGCAGCTTAGACACTCTGAATTCACTAAATGTACAACTTTTTCTCCATCAAAATGAACAAATGAGACATGAAATAACATCTACAGATCAAGACGAAGCGAATGGAAGCGGTCCCAGCCTCGTAGCTGTGAACAGCTGTGATCGCAGGAAAATGCTGTTCCAAAGATTTCTCAGTATATCTCCGGGACTTTTCCATGGCTTTACCACCGTCACAATGGACAAACGAGACATGAAATAACATCAACAGATCAAGACGAAGCGAATGGAAGTACCCCCGGAGTCATAGCATGTATAAATCGAGACGACAGATCTCTCTCTCCCCCGCCTGCTTGCGAGGGGGAGGGGCAGTTTACACACACACGCAGCTGCTGCATGCAGCAACGCACACACAGGGAGGAGATGGCAGAGAGAACGCACTCCCCTGAAAACTCCCCTTGAATTCCTCCAGACTCAGAAAATGTAAAAGTTCACTTTTTGGAGATCCATAGAAAAAGGGTGAAAATGAAAAAAAGTATGCCACAGCATGGATTTGAACACGCGACCAACCGCATCCAGGGGCGAGCGTTAACGCAGTGAGCCACTGGACCTGAGTACTCAAACATGCCTGCTTGTGCATCTTAGACACTCTGAATTCACTAAATGTACAACTTTTTCTCAATCAAAATGAACAAATGAGACATGAAATAACATCTACAGATCAAGACGAAGCGAATGGAAGCGGTCCCAGCCTCGTAGCTGTGAACAGCTGTGATTGCAGGAAAATGCTGTTACAAAGATTTATCAGTATATCTCCGGGACGTTTCCCTGGCTTTACCACCGTCACAATGGACAAACGAGACATGAAATAACATCAACAGATCAAGACGAAGCGAATGGAAGTACCCCCGGAGTCATAGCATGTGTAAATCGAGACGAAAGATCTCTCTCTCCCCTGCCTGCTTGCGAGGGGGAGGGGCAGTTTACACACACACGCAGCTGCTGCATGCAGCAACGCACACACAGGGAGGAGATGGCAGAGAGAACGCACTCCCCTGAAAACTCCCCTTGAATTCCTCCAGACTCAGAAAATGTAAAAGTTCACTTTTTGGAGATCCATAGAAAAAAGGGTGAAAATGAAAAAAAGTATGCCTCAGCATGGATTCGAACACGAGACCAACCGCATCCAGGGGCGAGCGTTAACGCAGTGAGCCACTGGACCTGAGTACTCAAACATGCCTGCTTGTGCATCTTAGACACTCTGAATTCACTAAATGTACAACTTTTTCTCAATCAAAATGAACAAATGAGACATGAAATAACATCTACAGATCAAGACGAAGCGAATGGAAGCGGTCCCAGCCTCGTAGCTGTGAACAGCTGTGATTGCGGGAAAATGCTGTTACAAAGATTTCTCAGTATATCTCCGGGACTTTTCACTGGCTTTACCACCGTCACAATGGACAAACGAGACATGAAATAACATCAACAGATCAAGACGAAGCGAATGGAAGTACCCCCGGAGTCATAGCATGTGTAAATCGAGACGACAGATCTCTCTCTCCCCCGCCTGCTTGCGAGGGGGAGGGGCAGTTTACACACACACGCAGCTGCTGCATGCAGCAACGCACACACAGGGAGGAGATGGCAGAGAGAACGCACTCCCCTGAAAACTCCCCTTGAATTCCTCCAGACTCAGAAAATGTAAAAGTTCACTTTTTGGAGATCCATAGAAAAAGGGTGAAAATGAAAAAAAGTATGCCACAGCATGGATTTGAATACGCGACCAACCGCATCCAGGGGCGAGCGTTAACGCAGTGAACCACTGGACCTGAGTACTCAAACATGCCTACTTGTGCAGCTTAGACACTCTGAATTCACTAAATGTACAACTTTTTCTCCATCAAAATGAACAAATTATACATGAAATAACATCTACAGATCAAGACGAAGCGAATGGAAGCGGTCCCAGCCTCGTAGCTGTGAACAGCTGTGATCGCAGGAAAATGCTGTTTCAAAGATTTCTCAGTATATCTCCGGGACATTTCCCTGGCTTTAACACCGTCACAATGGACAAACGAGACATAAAATAACATCAACAGATCAAGACGAAGCGAATGGAAGTACCCCCGGAGTCATAGCATGTGTAAATCGAGACGAAAGATCTCTCTCTCCCCCGCCTGCTTGCGAGGGGGAGGGGCAGTTTACACACACACGCAGCTGCTGCATGCAGCAACGCACACACAGGGAGGAGATGGCAGAGAGAACGCACTCCCATGAAAACTCCCCTTGAATTCCTCCAGACTCAGAAAATGTAAAAGTTCACTTTTTGGAGATCCATAGAAAAAGGGTGAAAATGAAAAAAAGTATGCCACAGCATGGATTCGAACACGCGACCAACCGCATCCAGGGGCGAGCGTTAACGCAGTGAGCCACTGGACCTGAGTACTCAAACATGCCTGCTTGTGCATCTTAGACACTCTGAATTCACTAAATGTACAACTTTTTCTCAATCAAAATGAACAAATGAGACATGAAATAACATCTAAAGATCAAGACGAAGCGAATGGAAGCGGTCCCAGCCTCGTAGCTGTGAACAGCTGTGATTGCAGGAAAATGCTGTTACAAAGATTTCTCAGTATATCTCCGGGACTTTTCCCTGGCTTTACCACCGTCACAATGGACAAACGAGACATGAAATAACATCAACAGATCAAGACGAAGCGAATGGAAGTACCCCCGGAGTCATAGCATGTGTAAATCGAGACGACAGATCTCTCTCTCCCCCGCCTGCTTGCGAGGGGGAGAGGCAGTTTACACACACACGCAGCTGCTGCATGCAGCAACGCACACACAGTGAGGAGATGGCAGAGAGAACGCACTCCCCTGAAAACTCCCCTTGAATTCCTCCAGACTCAGAAAATGTAAAAGTTCACTTTTTGGAGATCCATAGAAAAAGGGTGAAAATGAAAAAAAGTATGCCACAGCATGGATTCGAACACGCGACCAACCGCATCCAGGGGCGAGCGTTAACGCAGTGAGCCACTGGACCTGAGTACTCAAACATGCCTTCTTGTGCATCTTAGACACTCTGAATTCACTAAATGTACAACTTTTTCTCAATCAAAATGAACAAATGAGACATGAAATAACATCTACAGATCAAGACGAAGCGAATGGAAGCGGTCCCAGCCTCGTAGCTGTGAACAGCTGTGATTGCAGGAAAATGCTGTTACAAAGATTTCTCAGTATATCTCCGGGACTTTTCCCTGGCTTTACCACCGTCACAATGGACAAACGAGACATGAAATAACATCAACAGATCAAGGCGAAGCGAATGGAAGTACCCCCGGAGTCATAGCATGTGTAAATCGAGACGAAAGATCTCTCTCTCCCCCGCCTGCTTGCGAGGGGGAGGGGCAGTTTACACACACACGCAGCTGCTGCATGCAGCAACCCACACACAGGGAGGAGATGGCAGAGAGAACGCACTCCCCTGAAAACTCCCCTTGAATTCCTCCAGACTCAGAAAATGTAAAAGTTCACTTTTTGGAGATCCATAGAAAAAGGGTGAAAATGAAAAAAAGTATGCCACAGCATGGATTTGAACACGCGACCAACCGCATCCAGGGGCGAGCGTTAACGCAGTGAGCCACTGGACCTGAGTACTCAAACATGCCTGCTTGTGCATCTTAGACACTCTGAATTCACTAAATGTACAACTTTTTCTCAATCAAAATGAACAAATGAGACATGAAATAACATCTACAGATCAAGACGAAGCGAATGGAAGCGGTCCCAGCCTCGTAGCTGTGAACAGCTGTGATTGCAGGAAAATGCTGTTCCAAAGATTTCTCAGTATATCTCTGGGACTTTTCCCTGGCTTTACCACCGTCACAATGGACAAACGAGACATGAAATAACATCAACAGATCAAGACGAAGCGAATGGAAGTACCCCCGGAGTCATAGCATGTGTACATCGAGACGAAAGATCTCTCTCTCCCCCGCCTGCTTGCGAGGGGGAGAGGCAGTTTACACACACACGCAGCTGCTGCATGCAGCAACGCACACACAGTGAGGAGATGGCAGAGAGAACGCACTCCTCTGAAAACTCCCCTTGAATTCCTCCAGACTCAGAAAATGTAAAACTTCACTTTTTGGAGATCAATAGAAAAAGGGTGAAAATGATTTTTTTTTTGCCACAGCATGGATTCGAACACACGACCAACCGCATCCAGGGGCGAGCGTTAATGCAGTGAGCCACTGGACCTGAGTACTCAAACATGGCTGCTTGTGCATCTTAGACACTCTGAATTCACTAAATGTACAACTTTTTCTCAATCAAAATGAACAAATGAGACATGAAATAACATCTACAGATCCAGACGAAGCGAATGGAAGCGGTCCCAGCCTCGTAGCTAAGAACAGCTGTGATCGCAGGAAAATGCTGTTACAAAGATTTCTCAGTATATCTCCGGGACATTTCCCTGGCTTTACCACCGTCACAATGGACAAACGAGACATGAAATAACATCAACAGATCAAGACGAAGCGAATGGAAGTACCCCCGGAGTCATAGCATGTGTAAATCGAGACGAAAGATCTCTCTCTCCCCCGCCTGCTTGCGAGGGGGAGGGGCAGTTTACACACACACGCAGCTGCTGCATGCAGCAACGCACACACAGGGAGGAGATGGCAGAGAGAACTCACTCCCCTGAAAACTCCCCTTGAATTCCTCCAGACTCAGAAAATGTAAAAGTTCACTTTTTGGAGATCCATAGAAAAAGGGTGAAAATGAAAAAAAGTATGCCACAGCATGGATTCGAACACGCGACCAACCGCATCCAGGGGTGAGCGTTAACGCAGTGAGCCACTGGACCTGAGTACTCTAACATGCCTACTTGTGCAGCTTAGACACTCTGAATTCACTAAATGTACAACTTTTTCTCCATCAAAATGAACAAATTATACATGAAATAACATCTACAGATCAAGACGAAGCGAATGGAAGCGGTCCCAGCCTCGTAGCTGTGAACAGCTGTGATCGCAGGAAAATGCTGTTTCAAAGATTTCTCAGTATATCTCCGGGACATTTCCCTGGCTTTACCACCGTCACAATGGACAAACGAGACATAAAATAACATAAACAGATCAAGACGAAGCGAATGGAAGTACCCCCGGAGTCATAGCATGTGTAAATCGAGACGACAGATCTCTCTCTCCCCCGCCTGTTTGCGAGGGGGAGGGGCAGTTTACACACACACGCAGCTGCTGCATGCAGCAACGCACACACAGGGAGGAGATGGCAGAGAGAACGCACTCCCCTGAAAACTCCCCTTGAATTCCTCCAGACTCAGAAAATGTAAAAGTTCACTTTTTGGAGATCCATAGAAAAAGGGTGAACATGAATTTTGTTTTGCCACAGCATGGATTCGAACACGCGACCAACCGCATCCAGGGGCGAGCGTTAACGCAGTGAGCCACTGGACCTGAGTACTCAAACATTCCTACTTGTGCAGCTTAGACACTCTGAATTCACTAAATGTACAACTTTTTCTCCATCAAAATGAACAAATGAGACATGAAATAACATCTACAGATCAAGACGAAGCGAATGGAAGCGGTCCCAGCCTCGTAGCTAAGAACAGCTGTGATCGCAGGAAAATGCTGTTACAAAGATTTCTCAGTATATCTCCGGGACATTTCCCTGGCTTTACCACCGTCACAATGGACAAACGAGACATGAAATAACATCAACAGATCAAGACGAAGCGAATGGAAGTACCCCCGGAGTCATAGCATGTGTAAATCGAGACGAAATATCTCTCTCTCCCCCGCCTGCTTGCGAGGGGGAGGGGCAGTTTACACACACACGCAGCTGCTGCATGCAGCAACGCACACACAGGGAGGAGATGGCAGAGAGAACGCACTCCCCTGAAAACTCCCCTTGAATTCCTCCAGACTCCGAAAATGTAAAAGTTCACTTTTTGGAGATCCATAGAAAAAGGGTGAAAATGATTTTTTTTTTGCCACAGCATGGATTCGAACACACGACCAACCGCATCCAGGGGCAAGCGTTAACGCAGTGAGCCACTGGACCTGAGTACTCAAACATGCCTGCTTGTGCAGCTTAGACACTCTGAATTCACTAAATGTACAACTTTTTCTCCATCAAAATGAACACATGAGACATGAAATAACATCTACAGATCAAGACGAAGCGAATGGAAGCGGTCCCAGCCTCGTAGCTGTGAACAGCTGTGATCGCAGGAAAATGCTGTTATAAAGATTTATCAGTATATCTCCGGGATATTTCCCTGGCTTTACCACCGTCCAAATGGACAGACGAGACATGAAATAACATCAACAGATCAAGACGAAGCGAATGGAAGTACCCCCGGAGTCATAGCATGTGTAAATCGAGACGAAAGATCTCTCTCTCCCCCGCCTGCTTGCGAGGGGGAGGGGCAGTTTACACACACACGCAGCTGCTGCATGCAGCAGCGCACACACAGGGAGGAGATGGCAGAGAGAACGCACTCCCCTGAAAACTCCCCTTGAATTCCTCCAGACTCAGAAAATGTAAAAGTTCACTTTTTGGAGATCCATAGAAAAAGGGTGAAAATGAAAAAAAGTATGCCACAGCATGGATTCGAACACGCGACCAACCGCATCCAGGGGTGAGCGTTAACGCAGTGAGCCACTGGACCTGAGTACTCTAACATGCCTGCTTGTGCAGCTTAGACACTCTGAATTCACTAAATGTACAACTTTTTCTCCATCAAAATGAACAAATGAGACATGAAATAACATCTACAGATCAAGACGAAGCGAATAGAAGCGGTCCCAGCCTCGTAGCTGTGAACAGCTGTGATCGCAGGAAAATGCTGTTACAAAGATTTCTCAGTATATCTCCGGGACATTTCCCTGGCTTTAACACCGTCACAATGGACAAACGAGACATGAAATAACATCAACAGATCAAGACGAAGCGAATGGAAGTACCCCCAGAGTCATAGCATGTGTAAATCGAGACGAAAGATCTCTCTCTTCCCCGCCTGCTTGCGAGGGGGAGGGGCAGTTTACACACACACGCAGCTGCTGCATGCAGCAACGCACACACAGGGAGGAGATGGCAGAGAGAACGCACTCCCCTGAAAACTCCCCTTGAATTCCTCCAGACTCAGAAAATGTAAAAGTTCACTTTTTGGAGATCCATAGAAAAAGGGTGAAAATGAAAAAAAGTATGCCTCAGCATGGATTCGAACACGAGACCAACCGCATCCAGGGGCGAGCGTTAACGCAGTGAGCCACTGGACCTGAGTACTCAAACATGCCTGCTTGTGCATCTTAGACACTCTGAATTCACTAAATGTACAACTTTTTCTCAATCAAAATGAACAAATGAGACATGAAATAACATCTACAGATGAAGACGAAGCGAATGGAAGCGGTCCCAGCCTCGTAGCTGTGAACAGCTGTGATTGCGGGAAAATGCTGTTACAAAGATTTCTCAGTATATCTGCGGGACTTTTCACTGGCTTTACCACCGTCACAATGGACAAACGAGACATGAAATAACATCAACAGATCAAGACGAAGCGAATGGAAGTACCCCCGGAGTCATAGCATGTGTAAATCGAGACGACAGATCTCTCTCTCCCCCGCCTGCTTGCGAGGGGGAGGGGCAGTTTACACACACACGCAGCTGCTGCATGCAGCAACGCACACACAGGGAGGAGATGGCAGAGAGAACGCACTCCCCTGAAAACTCCCCTTGAATTCCTCCAGACTCAGAAAATGTAAAAGTTCACTTTTTGGAGATCCATAGAAAAAGGGTGAAAATGTTATTTTTTTTGCCACAGCATGGATTCGAACACGAGACCAACCGCATCCAGGGGCGAGCGTTAACGCAGTGAGCCACTGGACCTGAGTACTCAAACATGCCTACTTGTGCAGCTTAGACACTCTGAATTCACTAAATGTACAACTTTTTCTCCATCAAAATGAACAAATGAGACATGAAATAACATCTACAGATCAAGACGAAGTGAATGGAAGCGGTCCCAGCCTCGTTGCTAAGAACAGCTGTGATCGCAGGAAAATGCTGTTACAAAGATTTCTCAGTATATCTCCGGGACATTTCCCTGGCTTTACCACCGTCACAATGGACAAACGAGACATGAAATAACATCAACAGATCAAGACGAAGCGAATGGAAGTATCCCCGGAGTCATAGCATGTGTAAATCGAGACGACAGATCTCTCTCTCCCCCGCCTGCTTGCGAGGGGGAGGGGCAGTTTACACACACACGCAGCTGCTGCATGCAGCAACGCACACACAGGGAGGAGATGGCAGAGAGAACCCACTCCCCTGAAAACTCCCCTTGAATTCCTCCAGACTCAGAAAATGTAAAAGTTCACTTTTTGGAGATCCATAGAAAAAGGGTGAAAATGATTTTTTTTTTGCCACAGCATGGATTCGAACACACGACCATCCGCATCAAGGGGAGAGCGTTAACGCAGTGAGCCACTGGACCTGAGTACTCAAACATGCCTACTTGTGCAGCTTAGACACTCTGAATTCACTAAATGTACAACTTTCTCTCCATCAAAATGAACAAATGAGACATGAAATAACATCTACAGATCAAGACGAAGCGAATGGAAGCGGTCCCAGCCTCGTAGCTGTGAACAGCTGTGATTGCAGGAAAATGCTGTTACAAAGATTTCTCAGTATATCTCCGGGACTTTTCCCTGGCTTTACCACCGTCACAATGGACAAACGAGACATGAAATAACATCAACAGATCAAGACGAAGCGAATGGAAGTACCCCCGGAGTCATAGCATGTGTAAATCGAGACGAAAGATCTCTCTCTCCCCCGCCTGCTTGCGAGGGGGAGGGGCAGTTTACACACACACGCAGCTGCTGCATGCAGCAACGCACACACAGGGAGGAGATGGCAGAGAGAACGCACTCCCCTGAAAACTCCCCTTGAATTCCTCCAGACTCAGAAAATGTAAAAGTTCACTTTTTGGAGATCCATAGAAAAAAGGGTGAAAATGAAAAAAAGTATGCCACAGCATGGATTTGAACACGCGACCAACCGCATCCAGGGGCGAGCGTTAACGCAGTGAGCCACTGGACCTGAGTACTCAAACATGCCTACTTGTGCAGCTTAGACACTCTGAATTCACTAAATGTACAACTTTTTCTCCATCAAAATGAACAAATTATACATGAAATAACATCTACAGATCAAGACGAAGCGAATGAAAGCGGTCCCAGCCTCGTAGCTGTGAACAGCTGTGATCGCAGGAAAATGCTGTTTCAAAGATTTCTCAGTATATCTCCGGGACATTTCCCTGGCTTTACCACAGTCACAATGGACAAACGAGACATGAAATAACATCAACAGATCAAGACGAAGCGAATGGAAGTACCCCCGGAGTCATAGCATGTGTAAATCGAGACGAAAGATCTCTCTCTCCCCCGCCTGCTTGCGAGGGGGAGGGGCAGTTTACACACACACGCAGCTGCTGCATGCAGCAACGCACACACAGGGAGGAGATGGCAGAGAGAAAGCACTCCCCTGAAAACTCCCCTTGAATTCCTCCAGACTCAGAAAATGTAAAAGTTCACTTTTTGGAGATCCATAGAAAAAGGGTGAAAATGAAAAAAAGTATGCCACAGCATGGATTTGAACACGCGACCAACCGCATCCAGGGGCGAGCGTTAACGCAGTGAGCCACTGGACCTGAGTACTCAAACATGCCTGCTTGTGCATCTTAGACACTCTGAATTCACTAAATGTACAACTTTTTCTCAATCAAAATGAACAAATGAGACATGAAATAACATCTACAGATCAAGACGAAGCGAATGGAAGCGGTCCCAGCCTCGTAGCTGTGAACAGCTGTGATTGCGGGAAAATGCTGTTACAAAGATTTCTCAGTATATCTGCGGGACTTTTCACTGGCTTTACCACCGTCACAATGGACAAACGAGACATGAAATAACATCAACAGATCAAGACGAAGCGAATGGAAGTACCCCCGGAGTCATAGCATGTGTAAATCGAGACGACAGATCTCTCTCTCCCCCGCCTGCTTGCGAGGGGGAGGGGCAGTTTACACACACACGCAGCTGCTGCATGCAGCAACACACACACAGGGAGGAGATGGCAGAGAGAACGCACTCCCCTGAAAACTCCCCTTGAATTCCTCCAGACTCAGAAAATGTAAAAGTTCACTTTTTGGAGATCCATAGAAAAAGGGTGAAAATGAAAAAAAGTATGCCACAGCATGGATTTGAATACGCGACCAACCGCATCCAGGGGCGAGCGTTAACGCAGTGAACCACTGTACCTGAGTACTCAAACATGCCTACTTGTGCATCTTAGACACTCTGAATTCACTAAATGTACAACTTTTTTTACATCAAAATGAACAAATGAGACATGAAATAACATCTACAGATCAAGACGAAGCGAATGGAAGTGGTCCCAGCCTCGTAGCTGTGAACAACTGTGATCGCAGGAAAATGCTGTTACAAAGATTTCTCAGTATATCTCCGGGACATTTCCCTGGCTTTACCACCGTCACAATGGACAAACGAGACATGAAATAAAATCAACAGATCAAGACGAAGCGAATGGAAGTACCCCCGGAGTCATAGCATGTGTAAATCGAGACGAAAGATCTCTCTCTCCCCCGCCTGCTTGCGAGGGGGAGGGGCAGTTTACACACACACGCAGCTGCTGCATGCAGCAACGCACACACAGGGAGGAGATGGCAGAGAGAACGCACTCCCCTGAAAACTCCCCTTGAATTCCTCCAGACTCAGAAAATGTAAAAGTTCACTTTTTGGAGATCCATAGAAAAAGGGTGAAAATGAAAAAAAGAATGCCACAGCATGGATTCGAACACGCGACCAACCGCATCCAGGGGCGAGCGTTAACGCAGTGAGCCACTGGACCTGAGTACTCAAACATGCCTGCTTGTGCACGATAGACACTATGAATTCACTTAATTTACAACTTTTTCTCCATCAAAATGAACAAATGAGACATGAAATAACATCTACAGATCAAGACGAAGCGAATGGAAGCGGTCCCAGCCTCGTAGCTGTGAACAGCTGTGATCGCAGGAAAATGCTGTTCCAAAGATTTCTCAGTATATCTCCGGGACTTTTCCCTGGCTTTACCACCGTCACAATGGACAAACGAGACATGAAATAACATCAACAGATCAAGACGAAGCGAATGGAAGTACCCCCGGAGTCATAGCATGTGTAAATCGAGACGACAGATCTCTCTCTCCCCCGCCTGCTTGCGAGGGGGAGGGGCAGTTTACACACACACGCAGCTGCTGAATGCAGCAACGCACACACAGGGAGGAGATGGCAGAGAGAACGCACTCCCCTGAAAACTCCCCTTGAATTCCTCCAGACTCAGAAAATGTAAAAGTTCACTTTTTGGAGATCCATAGAAAAAGGGTGAAAATGAAAAAAAGTATGCCACAGCATGGATTCGAACACGCGACCAACCGCATCCAGGGGCGAGCGTTAACGCAGTGAGCCACTGGACCTGAGTACTCAAACATGCCTGCTTGTGCACGATAGACACTATGAATTCACTAAATGTACAACTTTTTCTCCATCAAAATGAACAAATGAGACATGAAATAACATCTACAGATCAAGACGAAGCGAATGGAAGTGGTCCCAGCCTCGTAGCTGTGAACAGCTGTGATCGCAGGAAAATGCTGTTTCAAAGATTTCTCAGTAGCCTATATCTCCGGGACATTTCCCTGACTTTACCACCGTCACAATGGACAAACGAGACATGAAATAACATCAACAGATCAAGACGAAGCGAATGGAAGCGGTCCCAGCCTCGTAGCTGTGAACAGCTGTGATTGCAGGAAAATGCTGTTACAAAGATTTCTCAGTATATCTCCGGGACTTTTCCCTGGCTTTACCACCGTCACAATGGACAAACGAGACATGAAATAACATCAACAGATCAAGACGAAGCGAATGGAAGTACCCCTGGAGTCATAGCATGTGTAAATCGAGACGACAGATCTCTCTCTCCCCCGCCTGCTTGCGAGGGGGAGGGGCAGTTTACACACACACGCAGCTGCTGCATGCAGCAACGCACACACAGGGAGGAGATGGCAGAGAGAACGCACTCCCCTGAAAACTCCCCTTGAATTCCTCCAGACTCAGAAAATGTAAAAGTTCACTTTTTGGAGATCCAAAGGGTGAAAATGAAAAAAAGTATGCCACAGCATGGATTCGAACACGCGACCAACCGCATCCAGGGGCGAGCGTTAACGCAGTGAGCCACTGGACCTGAGTACTCAAACATGCCTGCTTGTGCAGCTTAGACACTCTGAATTCACTAAATGTACAACTTTTTCTCCATCAAAATGAACAAATGAGACATGAAATAACATCTACAGATCAAGACGAAGCGAATGGAAGCAGTCCCAGCCTCGTAGCTGTGAACAGCTGTGATCGCAGGAAAATGCTGTTCCAAAGATTTCTCAGTATATCTCCGGGACATTTCTCTGGCTTTACCACCGTCACAATGGACAAACGAGACATGAAATAACATCAACAGATCAAGACGAAGCGAATGGAAGTACCCCCGGAGTCATAGCATGTGTAAATCGTTAGCCTCGGTTAGCTCATTGGTTAGCCTCAGTTAGCTCATTGGTTAGCCTGGGTTAGCTCATTGGTTAGCTTCAGTTAGCTCATTGGTTAGCCTCGGTTAGCTCATTGGTTAGCCCTGGTTAGCTTCAGTTAGCTCATTGGTTAGCCTCGGTAAGCTCATTGGTTAGCATCAGTTAGCTCATTGGTTAGCCTCAGTTAGCTCATTGGTTAGCCTCGGTTAGCTCATTGGTTAGCTTCAGTTAGCTCATTGGTTAGCCTGGGCTAGCTCATTGGTTAGCCTGGGTTAGCTCATTGGTTAGCATCAGTTAGCTCATTGGTTAGCTTCAGTTAGCTCATTGGTTAGCCTCGGTTAGCTCATTGGTTAGCCTGGGTTAGCTCATTCCTCGGTTAGCTCATTGGTTAGCCTGGGTTAGCTTCAGTTAGCTCATTGGTTAGCCTCAGTTAGCTCATTGGTTAGCATCAGTTAGCTCATTGATTAGCCTCAGTTAGCTCATTGGTTAGCCTCGGTTAGCTCATTGGTTAGATTCAGTTAGCTCATTGGTTAGCCTGGGCTAGCTCATTGGTTAGCCTGGGTTAGCTCATTGGTTAGCCTGGGTTAGCTCATTGGTTAGCTTCATTTAGCTCATTGGTTAGCCTCGGTTAGCTCATTGGTTAGCCTGGGTTAGCTCATTGGTTAGCATCAGTTAGCTCATTGGTTAGCCTCAGTTAGCTCATTGGTTAGCCTCGGTTAGCTCATTGGTTTGCCTGGGTTAGCTCGTTACTCGGTTAGCTCATTGGTTAGCCTTGGTTAGCTCATTGGTTAGCTTCAGTTAGTTCATTGATTAGCCTGGGCTAGCTCATTGGTTAGCTTCAGTTAGTTCATTGATTAGCCTGGATTAGCTCATTGGTTAGCTTCAGTTAGCTCATTGGTTAGCTTCGGTTAGCTCATTGGTTAGCATCAGTTAGCTCATTGTTTAGCTTCAGTTAGCTCATTGGTTAGCTTCAGTTAGCTCATTGGTTAGCCTCGGTTAGCTCATTGGTTAGCCTGGGTTAGCTCATTGGTTAGCATCAGTTAGCTCATTGGTTAGCCTCACTTAGCTCATTGGTTAGCATCAGTTAGCTCATTGGTTAGCCTCGGTTAGCTCATTGGTTAGCTTCAGTTAGCTCATTGGTTAGCTCCAGTTAGCTCATTGGTTAGCCTTGGTTAGCTCATTGGTTAGCCTGTGTTAGCTCATTCCTCGGTTAGCTCATTGGTTAGCCTGGGTTAGCTCATTGGTTAGCCTGGATTAGCTCATTGGTTAGCATCAGTTAGCTCATCGGTTAGCCTCAGTTAGCTCATTGGTTAGCATCAGTTAGCTCATTGGTTAGCCTTGGTTAGCTCATTGGTTAGCTTCAGTTAGCTCATTGGTTAGCTTCAGTTAGCTCATTGGTTAGCCTCGGTTAGCTCATTGGTTAGCCTGGGTTAGCTCATTCCTCGGTTAGCCTGGGTTAGCTCATTGGTTAGCTTCAGTTAGCTCATTGGTTAGCCTCGGTTAGCACATTGGTTATTATCAGTTAGCTCATTGGTTAGCCTCAGTTAGCTCATTGTTAGCTTCAGTTAGCTCATTGGTTAGCCTGGGTTAGCCTGGGTTAGCTTCAGTTAGCTCATTGGTTAGCATCAGTTAGCTCATTGTTTAGCCCCAGTTAGCTCATTGGTTAGCCTGGGTTAGCTCATTGGTTAGCCTGGGTTAGCTCATTGGTTAGCTTTGGTTGGCTCATTGGTTAGCCTTGGTTAGCTCATTGGTTAGCATCAGTTAGCTCTCTGGTTAGCATCAGTTAGCTCTTTGGTTAGCCTCAGTTAGCTCATTGGTTAGCCTGGGTTAGCTCATTCCTCAGTTAGCTCATTGGTTAGCTTCAGTTAGCTCATTGGTTAGCCTGGGTTAGCTCATTGGTTAGCCTCAGTTAGCTCATTGGTTAGCCTGGGTTAGCTCATTGGTTAGCTTCAGTTAGCTCATTGGTTAGCCTCGGTTAGCTCAATGGTTAGCCTGCGTTAGCTCATTGGTTAGCTTCAGTTAGCTCATTGGTTAGCCTGGGTTAGCTCATTGGTTAGCCTCGGTTAGCTCATTGGTTAGCCTGGGTTAGCTCATTGGTTAGCCTCAGTTAGCTCATTGGTTAGCCTCGGTTAGCTCATTGGTTAGCCTGGGTTAGCTCATTGGTTAGCCTGGGTTAGCTCATTGGTTTTCTTCAATTAGCTCATTGGTTAGCCTCGGTTAGCTCATTGGTTAGCCTGGGTTAGCTTCAGTTAGCTCATTGGTTAGCCTCGGTTAGCTCATTGGTTAGCATCAGTTAGCTCATTGGTTAGCCTCAGTTAGCTCATTGGTTAGCCTCGGTTAGCTCATTGGTTAGATGCAGTTAGCTCATTGGTTAGCCTGGGCTAGCTCATTGGTTAGCCTGGGTTAGCTCATTGGTTAGCCTGGGTAAGCTCATTGGTTAGCTTCAGTTAGCTCATTGGTTAGCCTCGGTTAGCTCATTGGTTAGCCTCGGTTAGCTCATTGGTTAGCATCAGTTAGCTCATTGGTTAGCCTCAGTTAGCTCATTTGTTAGCCTCGGTTAGCTCATTGGTTAGCCATGGTTAGCTCATTGGTTAGCCTGGGTTAGCTCATTGGTTAGCTTCAGTTAGCTCATTGGTTAGCCTCGGTTAGCTCATTGGTTAGCCTGGGTTAGCTCATTCCTCGGTTAGCTCATTGGTTAGCCTGGGTTAGCTTCAGTTAGCTCATTGGTTAGCCTCAGTTAGCTCATTGGTTAGCATCAGTTAGCTCATTGATTAGCCTCAGTTAGCTCATTGGTTAGCCTCGGTTAGCTCATTGGTTAGATTCAGTTAGCTCATTGGTTAGCCTGGGCTAGCTCATTGGTTAGCCTGGGTTAGCTCATTGGTTAGCCTGGGTTAGCTCATTGGTTAGCTTCAGTTAGCTCATTGGTTAGCCTCGGTTAGCTCATTGGTTAGCCTAGGTTAGCTCATTGGTTAGCATCAGTTAGCTCTCTGGTTAGCATCAGTTAGCTCTTTGGTTAGCCTCAGTTAGCTCATTGGTTAGCCTGGGTTAGCTCATTCCTCAGTTAGCTCATTGGTTAGCTTCAGTTAGCTCATTGGTTAGCCTGGGTTAGCTCATTGGTTAGCCTCAGTTAGCTCATTGGTTAGCCTGGGTTAGCTCATTGGTTAGCTTCAGTTAGCTCATTGGTTAGCCTTGGTCAGCTCAATGGTTAGCCTGCGTTAGCTCATTGGTTAGCTTCAGTTAGCTCATTGGTTAGCCTGGGTTAGCTCATTGGTTAGCCTGGGTTAGCTCATTGGTTAGCCTGGGTTAGCTCATTGGTTAGCTTCAGTTAGCTCATTGGTTAGCCTCGGTTAGCTCATTGGTTAGCCTGGGTTAGCTCATTGGTTAGCTTCAGTTAGCTCATTGGTTAGCCTCGGTTAGCTCATTGGTTAGCCTGGGTTAGCTCATTCCTCGGTTAGCTCATTGTTTAGCCCTGGTTAGATTCAGTTAGCTCATTGGTTAGCCTCGGTTAGCTCATTGGTTAGCATCAGTTAGCTCATTGGTTAGCCTCAGTTAGCTCATTGGTTAGCCTCGGTTAGCTCATTGGTTAGCTTCAGTTAGCTCATTGGTTAGCCTGGGCTAGCTCATTGGTTAGCCTGGGTTAGCTCATTGGTTAGCATCAGTTAGCTCATTGGTTAGCTTCAGTTAGCTCATTGGTTAGTTTCAGTTAGCTCATTGGTTAGAGAGAACGCACTCCCCTGAAAACTCCCCTTGAATTCCTCCAGACTCAGAACATGTAAAAGTTCACTTTTTGGAGATCCATAGAAAAAGGGTGAAAATGATTTTTTTTTTCCCACAGCATGGATTTGAACACGTGACCAACCGCATCCAGGGGCGAGCGTTAACGCAGTGAGCCACTGGACCTGAGTACTCAAACATGCCTACTTGTGCAGCTTAGACACTCTGAATTCACTAAATGTACAACTTTTTCTCCATCAAAATGAACAAATTATACATGAAATAACATCTACTGATCAAGACGAAGCGAATGGAAGCGGTCCCAGCCTCGTAGCTGTGAACAGCTGTGATCGCAGGAAAATGCTGTTTCAAAGATTTCTCAGTATATCTCCGGGACATTTCCCTGGCTTTACCACCGTCACAATGGACAAACGAGACATGAAATAACATCAACAGATCAAGACGAAGCGAATGGAAGTACCCCCGGAGTCATAGCATGTGTAAATCGAGACGAAAGATCTCTCTCTCCCCCGCCTGCTTGCAAGGGGGAGGGGCAGTTTACACACACACGCAGCTGCTGCATGCAGCAACGCACACACAGGGAGGAGATGGCAGAGAGAACGCACTCCCCTGAAAACTCCCCTTGAATTCCTCCAGACTCAGAAAATGTAAAAGTTCACTTTTTGGAGATCCATAGAAAAAGGGTGAAAATGTTTTTTTTTTTGCCACAGCATGGATTCGAACACGCGACCAACCGCATCCAGGGGCGAGCGTTAATGCAGTGAGCAACTGGACCTGAGTACTCAAACATGCCTACTTGTGCAGCTTAGACACTCTGAATTCACTAAATGTACAACTTTCTCTCCATCAAAATGAACAAATGAGACATGAAATAACATCTACAGATCAAGACGAAGCGAATGGAAGCGGTCCCAGCCTCGTAGCTGTGAACAGCTGTGATCGCAGGAAAATGCTGTTCCAAAGATTTCTCAGTATATCTCCGGGACATTTCCCTGGCTTTACCACCGTCACAATGGACAAACGAGACATGAAATAACATCAACAGATCAAGACGAAGCGAATGGAAGTACCCCCGGAGTCATAGCATGTGTAAATCGAGACGACAGATCTCTCTCTCCCCCGCCTGCTTGCGAGGGGGAGGGGCAGTTTACACACACACGCAGCTGCTGCATGCAGCAACGCACACACAGGGAGGAGATGGCAGAGAGAACGCACTCCCCTGAAAACTCCCCTTGAATTCCTCCAGACTCAGAAAATGTAAAAGTTCACTTTTTGGAGATCCATAGAAAAAGGGTGAAAATGAAAAAAAGTATGCCACAGCATGGATTTGAACACGTGACCAACCGCATCCAGGGGCGAGCGTTAACGCAGTGAGCCACTGGACCTGAGTACTCAAACATGCCTACTTGTGCAGCTTAGACACTCTGAATTCACTAAATGTACAACTTTTTCTCCATCAAAATGAACAAATTATACATGAAATAACATCTACAGATCAAGACGAAGCGAATGGAAGCGGTTCCAGCCTCGTAGCTGTGAACAGCTGTGATCGCAGGAAAATGCTGTTTCAAAGATTTCTCAGTATATCTCCGGGACATTTCCCTGGCTTTACCACCGTCACAATGGACAGACGAGACATGAAATAACATCAACAGATCAAGACGAAGCGAATGGAAGTACCCCCGGAGTCATAGCATGTGTAAATCGAGACGAAAGATCTCTCTCTCCCCCGCCTGCTTGCAAGGGGGAGGGGCAGTTTACACACACACGCAGTTGCTGCATGCACCAACGCACACACAGGGAGGAGATGGCAGAGAGAACGCACTCCCCTGAAAACTCCCCTTGAATTCCTCCAGACTCAGAAAATGTCAAAGTTCACTTTTTGGAGATCCATAGAAAAAGGGTGAAAATGTTTTTTTTTTTGCCACAGCATGGATTCGAACACGCGACCAACCGCATCCAGGGGCGAGCGTTAATGCAGTGAGCAACTGGACCTGAGTACTCAAACATGCCTACTTGTGCAGCTTAGACACTCTGAATTCACTAAATGTACAACTTTCTCTCCATCAAAATGAACAAATGAGACATGAAATAACATCTACAGATCAAGACGAAGCGAATGGAAGCGGTCCCAGCCTCGTAGCTGTGAACAGCTGTGATCGCAGGAAAATGCTGTTCCAAAGATTTCTCAGTATATCTCCGGGATATTTCCCTGGCTTTACCACCGTCACAATGGACAAACGAGACATGAAATAACATCAACAGATCAAGACGAAGCGAATGGAAGTACCCCCGGAGTCATAGCATGTGTAAATCGAGACGAAAGATCTCTCTCTCCCCCGCCTGCTTGCGAGGGGGAGGGGCAGTTTACACACACACGCAGCTGCTGCATGCAGCAACGCACACACAGGGAGGAGATGGCAGAGAGAACGCACTCCCCTGAAAACTCCCCTTGAATTCCTCCAGACTCAGAAAATGTAAAAGTTCACTTTTTGGAGATCCATAGAAAAAGGGTGAAAATGAAAAAAAGTATGCCACAGCATGGATTCGAACACGCGACCAACCGCATCGTGGGGCGAGCGTTAACGCAGTGAGCCACTGGACCTGAGTACTCAAACATGCCTGCTTGTGCATCTTAGACACTCTGAATTCACTAAATGTACAACTTTTTCTCCATCAAAATGAACAAATGAGACATGAAATAACATCTACAGATCAAGACGAAGCGAATAGAAGCGGTCCCAGCCTCGTAGCTGTGAACAGCTGTGATCGCAGGAAAATGCTGTTACAAAGATTTCTCAGTATATCTCCGGGACATTTCCCTGGCTTTACCACCGTCACAATGGACAAACGAGACATGAAATAACATCAACAGATCAAGACGAAGCGAATGGAAGTACCCCCGGAGTCATAGCATGTGTAAATCGAGACGACAGATCTCTCTCTCCCCCGCCTGCTTGCGAGGGGGAGGGGCAGTTTACACACACACGCAGCTGATGCATGCAGCAACGCACACACAGTGAGGAGATGGCAGAGAGAACGCACTCCCCTGAAAACTCCCCTTGAATTCCTCCAGACTCAGAAAATGTAAAAGTTCACTTTTTGGAGATCCATAGAAAAAGGGTGAAAATGAAAAAAAGTATGCCACAGCATGGATTCGAACACATGACCAACCGCATCCAGGGGCGAGCGTTAACGCAGTGAGCCACTGGACCTGAATACTCTAACATGCCTGCTTGTGCAGCTTAGACACTCTGAATTCACTAAATGTACAACTTTTTCTCCATCAAAATGAACAAATGAGACATGAAATAACATCTACAGATCAAGACGAAGCGAATGGAAGCGGTCCCAGCCTCGTAGCTGTGAAAAGCTGTAATCGCAGGAAAATCCTTTTACAAAGATTTCTCAGTATATCTCCGGGACATTTCCCTGGCTTTACCACCATCACAATGGACAAACGAGACATGAAATAACATAAACAGATCAAGACGAAGCGAATGGAAGTACCCCCGGAGTCATAGCATGTGTAAATCGAGACGAAAGATCTCTCTCTCCCCCGCCTGCTTGCGAGGGGGAGGGGCAGTTTACACACACACGCAGCTGTTGCATGCAGCAACGCACACACAGGGAGGAGATGGCAGAGAGAACGCAATCCCCTGAAAACTCCCCTTGAATTCCTCCAGACTCAGAAAATGTAAAAGTTCACTTTTTGGAGATCCATAGAAAAAGGGTGAAAATGAAAAAAAGTATGCCACAGCATGAATTCGAACACGCGACCAACCGCATCCAGGGGCGAGCATTAACGCAGTGAGCCACTGGACCTGAGTACTCAAACATGCCTGCTTGTGCAGCTTAGACACTCTGAATTCACTAAATGTACAACTTTTTCTCCATCAAAATGAACAAATGAGACATGAAATAACATCTACAGATCAAGACGAAGCGAATGGAAGTGGTCCCAGCCTCGTAGCTGTGAACAGCTGTGATCGCAGGAAAATGCTGTTACAAAGATTTCTCAGTATATCTCCGGGACTTTTCCCTGGCTTTACCACCGTCACAATGGACACACGAGACATGAAATAACATCAACAGATCAAGACGAAGCGAATGGAAGTACCCCCGGAATCATAGCATGTGTAAATCGAGACGAAAGATCTCTCTCTCCCCGCCTGCTTGCGAGGGGGAGGGGCAGTTTACACACACACGCAGCTGCTGCATGCAGCAACGCACACACAGGGAGGAGATGGCAGAGAGAACGCACTCCCCTGAAAACTCCCCTTGAATTCCTCCAGACTCAGAAAATGTAAAAGTTCACTTTTTGGAGATCCATAGAAAAAGGGTGAAAATGATTTTTTTTTTGCCACAGCATGGATTCGAACACGCGACCAACCGCATCCAGGGGCGAGCGTTAACGCAGTGAGCCACTGGACCTGAGTACTCAAACATGCCTGCTTGTGCAGCTTAGACACTCTGAATTCACTAAATGTACAACTTTTTCTCCATCAAAATGAACAAATTATACATGAAATAACATCTACAGATCAAGACGAAGCGAATGGAAGCGGTCCCAGCCTCGTAGCTGTGAACAGCTGTGATCGCAGGAAAATGCTGTTTCAAAGATTTCTCAGTATATCTCCGGGACATTTCCCTGGCTTTACCACCGTCACAATGGACAAACGAGACATGAAATAACATCAACAGATCAAGACGAAGCGAATGGAAGTACCCCCGGAGTCATAGCATGTGTAAATCGAGACGAAAGATCTCTCTCTCCCCCGCCTGCTTGCGAGGGGTAGGGGCAGTTTACACACACACGCAGCTGCTGCATGCAGCAACGCACACACAGGGAGGAGATGGCAGAGAGAACGCACTCCCCTGAAAACTCCCCTTGAATTCCTCCAGACTCAGAAAATGTAAAAGTTCACTTTTTGGAGATCCATAGAAAAAGGGTGAAAATGAAAAAAAGTATGCCACAGCATGGATTCGAACACGAGACCAAATGCATCCAGGGGCGAGCGTTAACGCAGTGAGCCACTGGACCTGAGTACTCAAACATGCCTGCTTGTGCATCTTAGACACTCTGAATTCACTAAATGTACAACTTTTTCTCAATCAAAATGAACAAATGAGACATGAAATAACATCTACAGATCAAGACGAAGCGAATGGAAGCGGTCCCAGCCTCGTAGCTGTGAACAGCTGTGATTGCAGGAAAATGCTGTTACAAAGATTTCTCAGTATATCTCCGGGACTTTTCCCTGGCTTTACCACCGTCACAATGGACAAACGAGACATGACATAACATCAACAGATCAAGACGAAGCGAATGGAAGTACCCCCGGAGTCATAGCATGTGTAAATCGAGACGACAGATCTCTCTCTCCCCCGCCTGCTTGCGAGGGGGAGGGGCAGTTTACACACACACGCAGCTGCTGCATGCAGCAACGCACACACAGGGAGGAGATGGCAGAGAGAACGCACTCCCCTGAAAACTCCCCTTGAATTCCTCCAGACTCAGAAAATGTAAAAGTTCACTTTTTGGAGATCCATAGAAAAAGGGTGAAAATGAAAAAAAGTATGCCACAGCATGGATTCGAACACGCGACCAACCGCATCCAGGGGCGAGCGTTAACGCAGTGAGCCACTGGACCTGAGTACTCAAACATGCCTGCTTGTGCAGCTTAGACACTCTGAATTCACTAAATGTACAACTTTTTCTCAATCAAAAAGAACAAATGAGACATGAAATAACATCTACAGATCAAGACGAAGTGAATGGAAGCGGTCCCAGCCTCGTAGCTGTGAACAGCTGTGATCGCAGGAAAATGCTGTTCCAAAGATTTCTCAGTATATCTCCGGGACTTTTCCCTGGCTTTACCACCGTCACAATGGACAAACGAGACATGAAATAACATCAACAGATCAAGACGAAGCGAATGGAAGTACCCCCGGAGTCATAGCATGTGTAAATCGAGACGAAAGATCTCTCTCTCCCCCGCCTGCTTGCGAGGGGGAGGGGCAGTTTACACACGCAGCTGCTGCATGCAGCAACGCACACACAGGGAGGAGATGGCAGAGAGAACGCACTCCCCTGAAAACTCCCCTTGAATTCCTCCAGACTCAGAAAATGTAAAAGTTCACTTTTTGGAGATCCATAGAAAAAGGGTGAAAATGAAAAAAAGTATGCCACAGCATGGATTTGAACACGCGACCAACCGCATCCAAGGGCGAGCGTTAACGCAGTGAGCCACTGGACCTGAGTACTCTAACATGCCTGCTTGTGCAGCTTAGACACTCTGAATTCACTAAATGTACAACTTTTTCTCCATCAAAATGAACAAATGAGACATGAAATAACATCTACAGATCAAGACGAAGCGAATAGAAGCGGTCCCAGCCTCGTAGCTGTGAACAGCTGTGATCGCAGGAAAATGCTGTTATAAAGATTTATCAGTATATCTCCGGGATATTTCCCTGGCTTTACCACCGTCCAAATGGACAAACGAGACATGAAATAACATCAACAGATCAAGACGAAGCGAATGGAAGTACCCCCGGAGTCATAGCATGTGTAAATCGAGACGAAAGATCTCTCTCTCCCCCGCCTGCTTGCGAGGGGGAGGGGCAGTTTACACACACACGCAGCTGCTGCATGCAGCAACGCACACACAGGGAGGAGATGGCAGAGAGAACGCACTCCCCTGAAAACTCCCCTTGAATTCCTCCAGACTCAGAAAATGTAAAAGTTCACTTTTTGGAGATCCATAGAAAAAGGGTGAAAATGAAAAAAAGTATGCCACAGCATGGATTCGAACACGCGACCAACCGCATCCAGGGGCGAGCGTTAACGCAGTGAGCCACTGGACCTGAGTACTCTAACATGCCTGCTTGTGCAGCTTAGACACTCTGAATTCACTAAATGTACAACTTTTTCTCCATCAAAATGAACAAATGAGACATGAAATAACATCTACAGATCAAGACGAAGCGAATAGAAGCGGTCCCAGCCTCGTAGCTGTGAACAGCTGTGATCGCAGGAAAATGCTGTTATAAAGATTTATCAGTATATCTCCGGGATATTTCCCTGGCTTTACCACCGTCCAAATGGACAAACGAGACATGAAATAACATCAACAGATCAAGACGAAGCGAATGGAAGTACCCCCGGAGTCATAGCATGTGTAAATTGAGACGAAAGATCTCTCTCTCCCCCGCCTGCTTGCGAGGGGGAGGGGCAGTTTACACACACACGCAGCTGCTGCATGCAGCAACGCACACACAGGGAGGAGATGGCAGAGAGAACGCACTCCCCTGAAAACTCCCCTTGAATTCCTCCAGACTCAGAAAATGTAAAAGTTCACTTTTTGGAGATCCATAGAAAAAGGGTGAAAATGAAAAAAAGTATGCCACAGCATGGATTCGAACACGCGACCAACCGCATCCAGGGGCGAGCGTTAACGCAGTGAGCCACTGGACCTGAGTACTCTAACATGCCTGCTTGTGCATCTTAGACACTCTGAATTCACTAAATGTACAACTTTTTCTCCATCAAAATGAACAAATGAGACATGAAATAACATCTACAGATCAAGACGAAGCGAATAGAAGCGGTCCCAGCCTCGTAGCTGTGAACAGCTGTGATCGCAGGAAAATGCTGTTATAAAGATTTATCAGTATATCTCCGGGATATTTCCCTGGCTTTACCACCGTCCAAATGGACAAACGAGACATGAAATAACATCAACAGATCAAGACGAAGCGAATGGAAGTACCCCCGGAGTCATAGCATGTGTAAATCGAGACGAAAGATCTCTCTCTCCCCCGCCTGCTTGCGAGGGGGAGGGGCAGTTTACACACACACGCAGCTGCTGCATGCAGCAACGCACACACAGGGAGGAGATGGCAGAGAGAACGCACTCCCCTGAAAACTCCCCTTGAATTCCTCCAGACTCAGAAAATGTAAAAGTTCACTTTTTGGAGATCCATACAAAAAGGGTGAAAATGAAAGAAAGTATGCCACAGCATGGATTCGAACACGCGACCAACCGCATCCAGGGGCGAGCGTTAACGCAGTGAGCCACTGGACCTGAGTACTCTAACATGCCTGCTTGTGCAGCTTAGACACTCTGAATTCACTAAATGTACAACTTTTTCTCCATCAAAATGAACAAATGAGACATGAAATAACATCTACAGATCAAGACGAAGCGAATAGAAGCGGTCCCAGCCTCGTAGCTGTGAACAGCTGTGATCGCAGGAAAATGCTGTTACAAAGATTTCTCAGTATATCTCCGGGACATTTCCCTGGCTTTACCACCGTCACAATGGACAAACGAGACATGAAATAACATCAACAGATCAAGACGAAGCGAATGGAAGTACCCCCGGAGTCATAGCATGTGTAAATCGAGACGAAAGATCTCTCTCTCCCCCGCCTGCTTGCGAGGGGGAGGGGCAGTTTACACACACACGCAGCTGTTGCATGCAGCAACGCACACACAGGGAGGAGATGGCAGAGAGAACGCACTCCCCTGAAAACTCCCCTTGAATTCCTCCAGACTCAGAAAATGTAAAAGTTCACTTTTTGGAGATCCATAGAAAAAGGGTGAAAATGAAAAAAAGTATGCCACAGCATGGATTCGAACACGCGACCAACCGCATCCAGGGGCGAGCGTTAACGCAGTGAGCCACTGGACCTGAGTACTCAAACATGCCTGCTTGTGCAGCTTAGACACTCTGAATTCACTAAATGTACAACTTTTTCTCCATCAAAATGAACAAATGAGACATGAAATAACATCTACAGATCAAGACAAAGCGAATAGAAGCAGTCCCAGCCTCGTAGCTGTGAACAGCTGTGATCGCAGGAAAATGCTGTTACAAAGATTTCTCAGTATATCTCCGGGACTTTTCCCTGGCTTTACCACCGTCACAATGGACAAACGAGACATGAAATAACATCTACAGATCAAGACGAAGCGGTCCCAGCCTCGTAGCTGTGAACAGCTGTGATTGCAGGAAAATGCTGTTACAAAGATTTCTCAGTATATCTCCGGGACTTTTCCCTGGCTTTACCACCGTCACAATGGACAAACGAGACATGAAATAACATCAACAGATCAAGACGAAGCGAATGGAAGTACCCCCGGAGTCATAGCATGTGTAAATCGAGACGAAATATCTCTCTCTCCCCCGCCTGCTTGCGAGGGGGATGGGCAGTTTACACACACACGCAGCTGCTGCATGCAGCAACGCACACACAGGGAGGAGATGGCAGAGAGAACGCACTCCCCTGAAAACTCCTCTTGAATTCCTCCAGACTCAGAAAATGTAAAAGTTCACTTTTTGGAGATCCATAGAAAAAGGGTGAACATGAATTTTGTTTTGCCACAGCATGGATTCGAACACGCGACCAACCGCATCCAGGGGCGAGCGTTAACGCAGTGAGCCACTGGACCTGAGTACTCAAACATGCCTGCTTGTGCAGCTTAGACACTCTGAATTCACTAAATGTACAACTTTTTCTCCATCAAAATGAACAAATGAGACATGAAATAACATCTACAGATCAAGACGAAGCGAATAGAAGCGGTCCCAGCCTCGTAGCTGTGAACAGCTGTGATCGCAGGAAAATGCTGTTATAAAGATTTATCAGTATATCTCCGGGATATTTCCCTGGCTTTACCACCGTCCAAATGGACAAACGAGACATGAAATAACATCAACAGATCAAGACGAAGCGAATGGAAGTACCCCCGGAGTCATAGCATGTGTAAATTGAGACGAAAGATCTCTCTCTCCCCCGCCTGCTTGCGAGGGGGAGGGGCAGTTTACACACACACGCAGCTGCTGCATGCAGCAACGCACACACAGGGAGGAGATGGCAGAGAGAACGCACTCCCCTGAAAACTCCCCTTGAATTCTTCCAGACTCAGAAAATGTAAAAGTTCACTTTTTGGAGATCCATAGAAAAAGGGTGAAAATGAAAAAAAGTATGCCACAGCATGGATTCGAACACGCGACCAACCGCATCCAGGGGCGAGCGTTAACGCAGTGAGCCACTGGACCTGAGTACTCTAACATGCCTGCTTGTGCATCTTAGACACTCTGAATTCACTAAATGTACAACTTTTTCTCCATCAAAATGAACAAATGAGACATGAAATAACATCTACAGATCAAGACGAAGCGAATAGAAGCGGTCCCAGCCTCGTAGCTGTGAACAGCTGTGATCGCAGGAAAATGCTGTTATAAAGATTTATCAGTATATCTCCGGGATATTTCCCTGGCTTTACCACCGTCCAAATGGACAAACGAGACATGAAATAACATCAACAGATCAAGACGAAGCGAATGGAAGTACCCCCGGAGTCATAGCATGTGTAAATCGAGACGAAAGATCTCTCTCTCCCCCGCCTGCTTGCGAGGGGGAGGGGCAGTTTACACACACACGCAGCTGCTGCATGCAGCAACGCACACACAGGGAGGAGATGGCAGAGAGAACGCACTCCCCTGAAAACTCCCCTTGAATTCCTCCAGACTCAGAAAATGTAAAAGTTCACTTTTTGGAGATCCATACAAAAAGGGTGAAAATGAAAGAAAGTATGCCACAGCATGGATTCGAACACGCGACCAACCGCATCCAGGGGCGAGCGTTAACGCAGTGAGCCACTGGACCTGAGTACTCTAACATGCCTGCTTGTGCAGCTTAGACACTCTGAATTCACTAAATGTACAACTTTTTCTCCATCAAAATGAACAAATGAGACATGAAATAACATCTACAGATCAAGACGAAGCGAATAGAAGCGGTCCCAGCCTCGTAGCTGTGAACAGCTGTGATCGCAGGAAAATGCTGTTACAAAGATTTCTCAGTATATCTCCGGGACATTTCCCTGGCTTTACCACCGTCACAATGGACAAACGAGACATGAAATAACATCAACAGATCAAGACGAAGCGAATGGAAGTACCCCCGGAGTCATAGCATGTGTAAATCGAGACGAAAGATCTCTCTCTCCCCCGCCTGCTTGCGAGGGGGAGGGGCAGTTTACACACACACGCAGCTGCTGCATGCAGCAACGCACACACAGGGAGGAGATGGCAGAGAGAACGCACTCCCCTGAAAACTCCCCTTGAATTCCTCCAGACTCAGAAAATGTAAAAGTTCACTTTTTGGAGATCCATAGAAAAAGGGTGAAAATGAAAAAAAGTATGCCACAGCATGGATTCGAACACGCGACCAACCGCATCCAGGGGCGAGCGTTAACGCAGTGAGCCACTGGACCTGAGTACTCAAACATGCCTGCTTGTGCAGCTTAGACACTCTGAATTCACTAAATGTACAACTTTTTCTCCATCAAAATGAACAAATGAGACATGAAATAACATCTACAGATCAAGACAAAGCGAATAGAAGCAGTCCCAGCCTCGTAGCTGTGAACAGCTGTGATCGCAGGAAAATGCTGTTACAAAGATTTCTCAGTATATCTCCGGGACTTTTCCCTGGCTTTACCACCGTCACAATGGACAAACGAGACATGAAATAACATCTACAGATCAAGACGAAGCGGTCCCAGCCTCGTAGCTGTGAACAGCTGTGATTGCAGGAAAATGCTGTTACAAAGATTTCTCAGTATATCTCCGGGACTTTTCCCTGGCTTTACCACCGTCACAATGGACAAACGAGACATGAAATAACATCAACAGATCAAGACGAAGCGAATGGAAGTACCCCCGGAGTCATAGCATGTGTAAATCGAGACGAAATATCTCTCTCTCCCCCGCCTGCTTGCGAGGGGGATGGGCAGTTTACACACACACGCAGCTGCTGCATGCAGCAACGCACACACAGGGAGGAGATGGCAGAGAGAACGCACTCCCCTGAAAACTCCTCTTGAATTCCTCCAGACTCAGAAAATGTAAAAGTTCACTTTTTGGAGATCCATAGAAAAAGGGTGAACATGAATTTTGTTTTGCCACAGCATGGATTCGAACACGCGACCAACCGCATCCAGGGGCGAGCGTTAACGCAGTGAGCCACTGGACCTGAGTACTCAAACATGCCTGCTTGTGCAGCTTAGACACTCTGAATTCACTAAATGTACAACTTTTTCTCCATCAAAATGAACAAATGAGACATGAAATAACATCTACAGATCAAGACAAAGCGAATGGAAGCGGTCCCAGCCTCGTAGCTGTGAACAGCTGTGATCGCAGGAAAATGCTGTTCCAAAGATTTCTCAGTTTATCTCCGGGACTTTTCCCTGACTTTACCACCGTCACAATGGACAAACGAGACATGAAATAACATCAACAGATCAAGACGAAGCGAATGGAAGTACCCCCGGAGTCATAGCATGTTTAAATCGAGACGAAAGATCTCTCTCTCCCCCGCCTGCTTGCGAGGGGGAGGGGCAGTTTACACACACACGCAGCTGCTGCATGCAGCAACGCACACACAGGGAGGAGATGGCAGAGAGAACGCACTCCCCTGAAAACTCCCCTTGAATTCCTCCAGACTCAGAAAATGTAAAAGTTTACTTTTTGGAGATCCATAGAAAAAGGGTGAACATGAATTTTGTTTTGCCACAGCATGGATTCGAACACGCGACCAACCGCATCCAGGGGCGAGCGTTAACGCAGTGAGCCACTGGACCTGAGTACTCAAACATGCCTGCTTGTGCAGCTTAGACACTCTGAATTCACTAAATGTACAACTTTTTCTCCATCAAAATGAACAAATGAGACATGAAATAACATCTACAGATCAAGACAAAGCGAATGGAAGCGGTCCCAGCCTCGTAGCTGTGAACAGCTGTGATCGCAGGAAAATGCTGTTCCAAAGATTTCTCAGTTTATCTCCGGGACTTTTCCCTGGCTTTACCACCGTCACAATGGACAAACGAGACATGAAATAACATCAACAGATCAAGACGAAGCGAATGGAAGTACCCCCGGAGTCATAGCATGTGTAAATCGAGACGAAAGATCTCTCTCTCCCCCGCCTGCTTGCGAGGGGGAGGGGCAGTTTACACACACACGCAGCTGCTGCATGCAGCAACGCACACACAGGGAGGAGATGGCAGAGAGAACGCACTCCCCTGAAAACTCCCCTTGAATTCCTCAAGACTCAGAAAATGTAAAAGTTCACTTTTTGGAGATCCATAGAAAAAGGGTGAAAATGAAAAAAAGTATGCCACAGCATGGATTCAAACACGCGACCAACCGCATCCAGGGGCGAGCGTTAAAGCAGTGAGCCACTGGACCTGAGTACTCAAACATGCCTGCTTGTGCAGCTTAGACACTCTGAATTCACTAAATGTACAACTTTTTCTCCATCAAAATGAACAAATGAGACATGAAATAACATCTACAGATCAAGACGAAGCGAATAGAAGCAGTCCCAGCCTCGTAGCTGTGAACAGCTGTGATCGCAGGAAAATGCTGTTACAAAGATTTCTCAGTATATCTCCGGGACATTTCCCTGGCTTTACCACCGTCACAATGGACAAACGAGACATGAAATAACATCAACAGATCAAGACGAAGCGAATGGAAGTACCCCCGGAGTCATAGCATGTGTACATCGAGACGAAAGATCTCTCTCTCCCCCGTCTGCTTGCGAGGGGGAGGGGCAGTTTACACACACACGCAGCTGCTGCATGCAGCAACGCACACACAGGGAGGAGATGGCAGAGAGAACGCACTCCCCTGAAAACTCCCCTTGAATTCCTCCAGACTCAGAAAATGTAAAAGTTCACTTTTTGGAGATCCATAGAAAAAGGGTGAACATGAATTTTGTTTTGCCACAGCATGGATTCGAACACGCGACCAACCGCATCCAGGGGCGAGCGTTAACGCAGTGAGCCACTGGACCTGAGTACTCAAACATGCCTGCTTGTGCAGCTTAGACACTCTGAATTCACTAAATGTACAACTTTTTCTCCATCAAAATGAACAAATGAGACATGAAATAACATCTACAGATCAAGACAAAGCGAATGGAAGCGGTCCCAGCCTCGTAGCTGTGAACAGCTGTGATCGCAGGAAAATGTTGTTCCAAAGATTTCTCAGTATATCTCCGGGACTTTTCCCTGGCTTTACCACCGTCACAATGGACAAACGAGACATGAAATAACATCAACAGATCAAGACGAAGCAAATGGAAGTACCCCCGGAGTCATAGCATGTGTAAATCGAGACGACAGATCTCTCTCTCCCCCGCCTGCTTGCGAGGGGGAGGGGCAGTTTACACACACACGCAGCTGCTGCATGCAGCAACGCACACACAGGGAGGGGATGGCAGAGAGAACGCACTCCCCTGAAAACTCCCCTTGAATTCCTCCAGACTCAGAAAATGTAAAAGTTTACTTTTTGGAGATCCATAGAAAAAGGGTGAACATGAATTTTGTTTTGCCACAGCATGGATTCGAACACGCGACCAACCGCATCCAGGGGCGAGCGTTAACGCAGTGAGCCACTGGACCTGAGTACTCAAACATGCCTGCTTGTGCAGCTTAGACACTCTGAATTCACTAAATGTACAACTTTTTCTCCATCAAAATGAACAAATGAGACATGAAATAACATCTACAGATCAAGACGAAGCGAATGGAAGCGGTCCCAGCCTCGTAGCTGTGAACAGCTGTGATCGCAGGAAAATGCTGTTCCAAAGATTTCTCAGTATATCTCCGGGACTTTTCCATGGCTTTACCACCGTCACAATGGACAAACGAGACATGAAATAACATCAACAGATCAAGACGAAGCGAATGGAAGTACCCCCGGAGTCATAGCATGTATAAATCGAGACGACAGATCTCTCTCTCCCCCGCCTGCTTGCGAGGGGGAGGGGCAGTTTACACACACAAGCAGCTGCTGCATGCAGCAACGCACACACAGGGAGGAGATGGCAGAGAGAACGCACTCCCCTGAAAACTCCCCTTGAATTCCTCAAGACTCAGAAAATGTAAAAGTTCACTTTTTGGAGATCCATAGAAAAAGGGTGAAAATGAAAAAAAGTATGCCACAGCATGGATTCAAACACGCGACCAACCGCATCCAGGGGCGAGCGTTAACGCAGTGAGCCACTGGACCTGAGTACTCAAACATGCCTGCTTGTGCAGCTTAGACACTCTGAATTCACTAAATGTACAACTTTTTCTCCATCAAAATGAACAAATGAGACATGAAATAACATCTACAGATCAAGACAAAGCGAATGGAAGCGGTCCCAGCCTCGTAGCTGTGAACAGCTGTGATCGCAGGAAAATGTTGTTCCAAAGATTTCTCAGTATATCTCCGGGACTTTTCCCTGGCTTTACCACCGTCACAATGGACAAACGAGACATGAAATAACATCAACAGATCAAGACGAAGCAAATGGAAGTACCCCCGGAGTCATAGCATGTGTAAATCGAGACGACAGATCTCTCTCTCCCCCGCCTGCTTGCGAGGGGGAGGGGCAGTTTACACACACACGCAGCTGCTGCATGCAGCAACGCACACACAGGGAGGGGATGGCAGAGAGAACGCACTCCCCTGAAAACTCCCCTTGAATTCCTCCAGACTCAGAAAATGTAAAAGTTTACTTTTTGGAGATCCATAGAAAAAGGGTGAACATGAATTTTGTTTTGCCACAGCATGGATTCGAACACGCGACCAACCGCATCCAGGGGCGAGCGTTAACGCAGTGAGCCACTGGACCTGAGTACTCAAACATGCCTGCTTGTGCAGCTTAGACACTCTGAATTCACTAAATGTACAACTTTTTCTCCATCAAAATGAACAAATGAGACATGAAATAACATCTACAGATCAAGACGAAGCGAATGGAAGCGGTCCCAGCCTCGTAGCTGTGAACAGCTGTGATCGCAGGAAAATGCTGTTCCAAAGATTTCTCAGTATATCTCCGGGACTTTTCCATGGCTTTACCACCGTCACAATGGACAAACGAGACATGAAATAACATCAACAGATCAAGACGAAGCGAATGGAAGTACCCCCGGAGTCATAGCATGTATAAATCGAGACGACAGATCTCTCTCTCCCCCGCCTGCTTGCGAGGGGGAGGGGCAGTTTACACACACAAGCAGCTGCTGCATGCAGCAACGCACACACAGGGAGGAGATGGCAGAGAGAACGCACTCCCCTGAAAACTCCCCTTGAATTCCTCAAGACTCAGAAAATGTAAAAGTTCACTTTTTGGAGATCCATAGAAAAAGGGTGAAAATGAAAAAAAGTATGCCACAGCATGGATTCAAACACGCGACCAACCGCATCCAGGGGCGAGCGTTAACGCAGTGAGCCACTGGACCTGAGTACTCAAACATGCCTGCTTGTGCAGCTTAGACACTCTGAATTCACTAAATGTACAACTTTTTCTCCATCAAAATGAACAAATGAGACATGAAATAACATCTACAGATCAAGACAAAGCGAATGGAAGCGGTCCCAGCCTCGTAGCTGTGAACAGCTGTGATCGCAGGAAAATGTTGTTCCAAAGATTTCTCAGTATATCTCCGGGACTTTTCCCTGGCTTTACCACCGTCACAATGGACAAACGAGACATGAAATAACATCAACAGATCAAGACGAAGCAAATGGAAGTACCCCCGGAGTCATAGCATGTGTAAATCGAGACGACAGATCTCTCTCTCCCCCGCCTGCTTGCGAGGGGGAGGGGCAGTTTACACACACACGCAGCTGCTGCATGCAGCAACGCACACACAGGGAGGAGATGGCAGAGAGAACGCACTCCCCTGAAAACTCCCCTTGAATTCCTCCAGACTCAGAAAATGTAAAAGTTCACTTTTTGGAGATCCATAGAAAAAGGGTGAAAATGAAAAAAAGTATGCCACAGCATGGATTCGAACACGCGACCAACCGCATCCAGGGGCGAGCGTTAACGCAGTGAGCCACTGGACCTGAGTACTCTAACATGCCTGCTTGTGCAGCTTAGACACTCTGAATTCACTAAATGTACAACTTTTTCTCCATCAAAATGAACAAATGAGACATGAAATAACATCTACAGATCAAGACGAAGCGAATAGAAGCGGTCCCAGCCTCGTAGCTGTGAACAGCTGTGATCGCAGGAAAATGCTGTTATAAAGATTTATCAGTATATCTCCGGGATATTTCCCTGGCTTTACCACCGTCCAAATGGACAAACGAGACATGAAATAACATCAACAGATCAAGACGAAGCGAATGGAAGTACCCCCGGAGTCATAGCATGTGTAAATCGAGACGAAAGATCTCTCTCTCCCCCGCCTGCTTGCGAGGGGGAGGGGCAGTTTACACACACACGCAGCTGCTGCATGCAGCAACGCACACACAGGGAGGAGATGGCAGAGAGAACGCACTCCCCTGAAAACTCCCCTTGAATTCCTCCAGACTCAGAAAATGTAAAAGTTCACTTTTTGGAGATCCATAGAAAAAGAGTGAAAATGAAAAAAAGTATGCCACAGCATGGATTCGAACACGCGACCAACCGCATCCAGGGGCGAGCGTTAACGCAGTGAGCCACTGGACCTGAGTACTCTAACATGCCTGCTTGTGCAGCTTAGACACTCTGAATTCACTAAATGTACAACTTTTTCTCAATCAAAATGAACAAATGAGACATGAAATAACATCTACAGATCAAGACGAAGCGAATGGAAGCGGTCCCAGCCTCGTAGCTGTGAACAGCTGTGATTGCAGGAAAATGCTGTTACAAAGATTTCTCAGTATATCTCCGGGACGTTTCCCTGGCTTTACCACCGTCACAATGGACAAACGAGACATGAAATAACATCAACAGATCAAGACGAAGCGAATGGAAGTACCCCCGGAGTCATAGCATGTGTAAATCGAGACGAAAGATCTCTCTCTCCCCTGCCTGCTTGCGAGGGGGAGGGGCAGTTTACACACACACGCAGCTGCTGCATGCAGCAACGCACACACAGGGAGGAGATGGCAGAGAGAACGCACTCCCCTGAAAACTCCCCTTGAATTCCTCCAGACTCAGAAAATGTAAAAGTTCACTTTTTGGAGATCCATAGAAAAAGGGTGAAAATGAAAAAAAGTATGCCTCAGCATGGATTCGAACACGAGACCAACCGCATCCAGGGGCGAGCGTTAACGCAGTGAGCCACTGGACCTGAGTACTCAAACATGCCTGCTTGTGCATCTTAGACACTCTGAATTCACTAAATGTACAACTTTTTCTCAATCAAAATGAACAAATGAGACATGAAATAACATCTACAGATCAAGACGAAGCGAATGGAAGCGGTCCCAGCCTCGTAGCTGTGAACAGCTGTGATTGCGGGAAAATGCTGTTACAAAGATTTCTCAGTATATCTGCGGGACTTTTCACTGGCTTTACCACCGTCACAATGGACAAACGAGACATGGAATAACATCAACAGATCAAGACGAAGCGAATGGAAGTACCCCCGGAGTCATAGCATGTGTAAATCGAGACGACAGATCTCTCTCTCCCCCGCCTGCTTGCGAGGGGGAGGGGCAGTTTACACACACACGCAGCTGCTGCATGCAGCAACGCACACACAGGGAGGAGATGGCAGAGAGAACGCACTCCCCTGAAAACTCCCCTTGAATTCCTCCAGACTCAGAAAATGTAAAAGTTCACTTTTTGGAGATCCATACAAAAAGGGTGAAAATGAAAAAAAGTATGCCACAGCATGGATTCGAACACGCGACCAACCGCATCCAGGGGCGAGCGTTAACGCAGTGAGCCACTGGACCTGAGTACTCTAACATGCCTGCTTGTGCAGCTTAGACACTCTGAATTCACTAAATGTACAACTTTTTCTCCATCAAAATGAACAAATGAGACATGAAATAACATCTACAGATCAAGACGAAGCGAATGGAAGCGGTCCCAGCCTCGTAGCTGTGAACAGCTGTGATTGCGGGAAAATGCTGTTACAAAGATTTCTCAGTATATCTGCGGGACTTTTCACTGGCTTTACCACCGTCACAATGGAAAAACGAGACATGAAATAACATCAACAGATCAAGACGAAGCGAATGGAAGTACCCCCGGAGTCATAGCATGTGTAAATCGAGACGACAGATCTCTCTCTCCCCCGCCTGCTTGCGAGGGGGAGGGGCAGTTTACACACACACGCAGCTGCTGCATGCAGCAACACACACACAGGGAGGAGATGGCAGAGAGAACGCACTCCCCTGAAAACTCCCCTTGAATTCCTCCAGACTCAGAAAATGTAAAAGTTCACTTTTTGGAGATCCATAGAAAAAGGGTGAAAATGAAAAAAAGTATGCCACAGCATGGATTTGAATACGCGACCAACCGCATCCAGGGGCGAGCGTTAACGCAGTGAACCACTGTACCTGAGTACTCAAACATGCCTACTTGTGCAGCTTAGACACTCTGAATTCACTAAATGTACAACTTTTTCTCCATCAAAATGAACAAATTATACATGAAATAACATCTACAGATCAAGACGAAGCGAATGGAAGCGGTCCCAGCCTCGTAGCTGTGAACAGCTGTGATCGCAGGAAAATGCTGTTTCAAAGATTTCTCAGTATATCTCCGGGACATTTCCCTGGCTTTACCACCGTCACAATGGACAAACGAGACATAAAATAACATCAACAGATCAAGACGAAGCGAATGGAAGTACCCCCGGAGTCATAGCATGTGTAAATCGAGACGAAAGATCTCTCTCTCCCCCGCCTGCTTGCGAGGGGGAGGGGCAGTTTACACACACACGCAGCTGCTGCATGCAGCAACGCACACACAGGGAGGAGATGGCAGAGAGAACGCACTCCCCTGAAAACTCCCCTTGAATTCCTCCAGACTCAGAAAATGTAAAAGTTCACTTTTTGGAGATCCATAGAAAAAGGGTGAAAATGAAAAAAAGTATGCCACAGCATGGATTCGAACACGCGACCAACCGCATCCAGGGGCGAGCGTTAACGCAGTGAGCCACTGGACCTGAGTACTCAAACATGCCTACTTGTGCAGCTTAGACACTCTGAATTCACTAAATGTACAACTTTTTCTCCATCAAAATGAACAAATTATACATGAAATAACATCTACAGATCAAGACGAAGCGAATGGAAGCGGTCCCAGCCTCGTAGCTGTGAACAGCTGTGATTGCAGGAAAATGCTGTTACAAAGATTTCTCAGTATATCTCCGGGACTTTTCCCTGGCTTTACCACCGTCACAATGGACAAACGAGACATGAAATAACATCAACAGATCAAGACGAAGCGAATGGAAGTACCCCCGGAGTCATAGCATGTGTAAATCGAGACGAAAGATCTCTCTCTCCCCCGCCTGCTTGCGAGGGGGAGGGGCAGTTTACACACACACGCAGCTGCTGCATGCAGCAACGCACACACAGGGAGGAGATGGCAGAGAGAACGCACTCCCCTGAAAACTCCCCTTGAATTCCTCCAGACTCAGAAAATGTAAAAGTTCACTTTTTGGAGATCCATAGAAAAAAGGGTGAAAATGAAAAAAAGTATGCCACAGCATGGATTTGAACACGCGACCAACCGCATCCAGGGGCGAGCGTTAACGCAGTGAGCCACTGGACCTGAGTACTCAAACATGCCTACTTGTGCAGCTTAGACACTCTGAATTCACTAAATGTACAACTTTTTCTCCATCAAAATGAACAAATTATACATGAAATAACATCTACAGATCAAGACGAAGCGAATGAAAGCGGTCCCAGCCTCGTAGCTGTGAACAGCTGTGATCGCAGGAAAATGCTGTTTCAAAGATTTCTCAGTATATCTCCGGGACATTTCCCTGGCTTTACCACAGTCACAATGGACAAACGAGACATGAAATAACATCAACAGATCAAGACGAAGCGAATGGAAGTACCCCCGGAGTCATAGCATGTGTAAATCGAGACGAAAGATCTCTCTCTCCCCCGCCTGCTTGCGAGGGGGAGGGGCAGTTTACACACACACGCAGCTGCTGCATGCAGCAACGCACACACAGGGAGGAGATGGCAGAGAGAACGCACTCCCCTGAAAACTCCCCTTGAATTCCTCCAGACTCAGAAAATGTAAAAGTTCACTTTTTGGAGATCCATAGAAAAAGGGTGAAAATGAAAAAAAGTATGCCACAGCATGGATTTGAACACGCGACCAACCGCATCCAGGGGCGAGCGTTAACGCAGTGAGCCACTGGACCTGAGTACTCAAACATGCCTGCTTGTGCATCTTAGACACTCTGAATTCACTAAATGTACAACTTTTTCTCAATCAAAATGAACAAATGAGACATGAAATAACATCTACAGATCAAGACGAAGCGAATGGAAGCGGTCCCAGCCTCGTAGCTGTGAACAGCTGTGATTGCGGGAAAATGCTGTTACAAAGATTTCTCAGTATATCTGCGGGACTTTTCACTGGCTTTACCACCGTCACAATGGACAAACGAGACATGAAATAACATCAACAGATCAAGACGAAGCGAATGGAAGTACCCCCGGAGTCATAGCATGTGTAAATCGAGACGACAGATCTCTCTCTCCCCCGCCTGCTTGCGAGGGGGAGGGGCAGTTTACACACACACGCAGCTGCTGCATGCAGCAACACACACACAGGGAGGAGATGGCAGAGAGAACGCACTCCCCTGAAAACTCCCCTTGAATTCCTCCAGACTCAGAAAATGTAAAAGTTCACTTTTTGGAGATCCATAGAAAAAGGGTGAAAATGAAAAAAAGTATGCCACAGCATGGATTTGAATACGCGACCAACCGCATCCAGGGGCGAGCGTTAACGCAGTGAACCACTGTACCTGAGTACTCAAACATGCCTACTTGTGCAGCTTAGACACTCTGAATTCACTAAATGTACAACTTTTTCTCCATCAAAATGAACAAATTATACATGAAATAACATCTACAGATCAAGACGAAGCGAATGGAAGCGGTCCCAGCCTCGTAGCTGTGAACAGCTGTGATCGCAGGAAAATGCTGTTTCAAAGATTTCTCAGTATATCTCCGGGACATTTCCCTGGCTTTACCACCGTCACAATGGACAAACGAGACATAAAATAACATCAACAGATCAAGACGAAGCGAATGGAAGTACCCCCGGAGTCATAGCATGTTTAAATCGAGACGAAAGATCTCTCTCTCCCCCGCCTGCTTGCGAGGGGGAGGGGCAGTTTACACACACACGCAGCTGCTGCATGCAGCAACGCACACACAGGGAGGAGATGGCAGAGAGAACGCACTCCCCTGAAAACTCCCCTTGAATTCCTCCAGACTCAGAAAATGTAAAAGTTCACTTTTTGGAGATCCATAGAAAAAGGGTGAAAATGAAAAAAAGTATGCCACAGCATGGATTCGAACACGCGACCAACCGCATCCAGGGGCGAGCGTTAACGCAGTGAGCCACTGGACCTGAGTACTCAAACATGCCTGCTTGTGCATCTTAGACACTCTGAATTCACTAAATGTACAACTTTTTTTACATCAAAATGAACAAATGAGACATGAAATAACATCTACAGATCAAGACGAAGCGAATGGAAGTGGTCCCAGCCTCGTAGCTGTGAACAACTGTGATCGCAGGAAAATGCTGTTACAAAGATTTCTCAGTATATCTCCGGGACATTTCCCTGGCTTTACCACCGTCACAATGGACAAACGAGACATGAAATAACATCAACAGATCAAGACGAAGCGAATGGAAGTACCCCCGGAGTCATAGCATGTGTAAATCGAGACGAAAGATCTCTCTCTCCCCCGCCTGCTTGCGAGGGGGAGGGGCAGTTTACACACACACGCAGCTGCTGCATGCAGCAACGCACACACAGGGAGGAGATGGCAGAGAGAACGCACTCCCCTGAAAACTCCCCTTGAATTTCTCCAGACTCAGAAAATGTAAAAGTTCACTTTTTGGAGATCCATAGAAAAAGGGTGAAAATGAAAAAAAGAATGCCACAGCATGGATTCGAACACGCGACCAACCGCATCCAGGGGCGAGCGTTAACGCAGTGAGCCACTGGACCTGAGTACTCAAAAATGCCTGCTTGTGCATCTTAGACACTCTGAATTCACTAAATGTACAACTTTTTTTACATCAAAATGAACAAATGAGACATGAAATAACATCTACAGATCAAGACGAAGCGAATGGAAGCGGTCCCAGCCTCGTAGCTGTGAACAGCTGTGATCGCAGGAAAATGCTGTTTCAAAGATTTCTCAGTATATCTCCGGGACATTTCCCTGGCTTTACCACCGTCACAATGGACAAACGAGACATAAAATAACATCAACAGATCAAGACGAAGCGAATGGAAGTACCCCCGGAGTCATAGCATGTGTAAATCGAGACGAAGGATCTCTCTCTCCCCCGCCTGCTTGCGAGGGGGAGGGGCAGTTTACACACACACGCAGCTGCTGCATGCAGCAACGCACACACAGGGAGGAGATGGCAGAGAGAACGCACTCCCCTGAAAACTCCCCTTGAATTCCTCCAGACTCAGAAAATGTAAAACTTCACTTTTTGGAGATCAATAGAAAAAGGGTGAAAATGATTTTTTTTTTGCCACAGCATGGATTCGAACACATGACCATCCGCATCAAGGGGAGAGCGTTAACGCAGTGAGCCACTGGACCTGAGTACTCAAACATGCCTACTTGTGCAGCTTAGACACTCTGAATTCACTAAATGTACAACTTTTTCTCCATCAAAATGAACAAATTATACATGAAATAACATCTACAGATCAAGACGAAGCGAATGGAAGCGGTCCCAGCCTCGTAGCTGTGAACAGCTGTGATCGCAGGAAAATGCTGTTACAAAGATTTCTCAGTATATCTCCGGGACATTTCCCTGGCTTTACCACCGTCACAATGGACAAACGAGACATGAAATAACATCAACAGATCAAGACGAAGCGAATGGAAGTACCCCCGGAGTCATAGCATGTGTAAATCGAGACGAAAGATCTCTCTCTCCCCCGCCTGCTTGCGAGGGGGAGGGGCAGTTTACACATACACGCAGCTGCTGCATGCAGCAACGCACACACAGGGAGGAGATGGCAGAGAGAACGCACTCCCCTGAAAACTCCCCTTGAATTCCTCCAGACTCAGAAAATGTAAAAGTTCACTTTTTGGAGATCCATAGAAAAAGGGTGAACATGAATTTTGTTTTGCCACAGCATGGATTCGAACACACGACCAACCGCATCCAGGGGCGAGCGTTAACGCAGTGAGCCACTGGACCTGAGTACTCAAACATGCCTGCTTGTGCAGCTTAGACACTCTGAATTCACTAAATGTACAACTTTTTCTCCATCAAAATGAACAAATGAGACATGAAATAACATCTACAGATCAAGACGAAGCGAATGGAGGCGGTCCCAGCCTCGTAGCTGTGAACAGCTGTGATCGCAGGAAAATGCTGTTCCAAAGATTTCTCAGTATATCTCCGGGACTTTTCCCTGGCTTTACCACCGTTACAATGGACAAACGAGACATGAAATAACATCAACAGATCAAGACGAAGCGAATGGAAGTACCCCCGGAGTCATAGCATGTGTAAATCGAGACGACAGATCTCTCTCTCCCCCGCCTGCTTGCGAGGGGGAGGGGCAGTTTACACACACACGCAGCTGCTGCATGCAGCAACGCACACACAGGGAGGAGATGGCAGAGAGAACGCACTCCCCTGAAAACTCCCCTTGAATTCCTCCAGACTCAGAAAATGTAAAAGTTCACTTTTTGGAGATCCATAGAAAAAGGGTGAACATGAATTTTGTTTTGCCACAGCATGGATTCGAACACGCGACCAAAAGCATCCAGGGGCGAGCGTTAACGCAGTGAGCCACTGGACCTGAGTACTCAAACATGCCTGCTTGTGCAGCTTAGACACTCTGAATTCACTAAATGTACAACTTTTTCTCAATCAAAATGAACAAATGAGACATGAAATAACATCTACAGATCAAGACGAAGCGAATGGAAGCGGTCCCAGCCTCGTAGCTGTGAACAGCTGTGATCGCAGGAAAATGCTGTTCCAAAGATTTCTCAGTATATCTCCGGGACTTTTCCCTGGCTTTACCACCGTCACAATGGACAAACAAGACATGAAATAACATCAACAGATCGAGACGAAGCGAATGGAAGTACCCCCGGAGTCATAGCATGTGTAAATCGAGACGACAGATCTCTCTCTCCCCCGCCTGCTTGCGAGGGGGAGGGGCAGTTTACACACACACGCAGCTGCTGCATGCAGCAACGCACACACAGGGAGGAGATGGCAGAGAGAAAGCACTCCCCTGAAAACTCCCCTTGAATTCCTCCAGACTCAGAAAATGTAAAAGTTCACTATTTGGAGATCCAAAGGGTGAAAATGAAAAAAAGTATGCCACAGCATGGATTCGAACACGCGACCAACCGCATCCAGGGGCGAGCGTTAACGCAGTGAGCCACTGGACCTGAGTACTCAAACATGCCTGCTTGTGCATCTCAGACACTCTGAATTCACTAAATGTACAACTTTTTCTCCATCAAAATGAACAAATGAGACATGAAATAACATCTACAGATCAAGACGAAGTGAATGGAAGCGGTCCCAGCCTCCTAGCTGTGAACAGCTGTGATCGCAGGAAAATGCTGTTACAAAGATTTCTCAGTATATCTCCGGGACATTTCCCTGGCTTTACCACCGTCACAATGGACAAACGAGACATGAAATAACATCAACAGATCAAGACGAAGCGAATGGAAGTACCCCCGGAGTCATAGCATGTGTAAATCGAGACGAAAGATTTCTCTCTCCCCCGCCTGCTTGCGAGGGGGAGGGGCAGTTTACACACACACGCAGCTGCTGCATGCAGCAACGCACACACAGGGAGGAGATGGCAGAGAGAACGCACTCCCCTGAAAACTCCCCTTGAATTCCTCCAGACTCAGAAAATGTAAAAGTTCACTTTTTGGAGATCCATAGAAAAAGGGTGAAAATGAAAAAAAGTATGCCACAGCATGGATTCGAACACGCGACCAACCGCATCCAGGGGCGAGCGTTAACGCAGTGAGCCACTGGACCTGAGTACTCAAACATGCCTGCTTGTGCACGATAGACACTATGAATTCACTAAATGTACAACTTTTTCTCCATCAAAATGAACAAATGAGACATGAAATAACATCTACAGATCAAGACGAAGCGAATGGAAGTGGTCCCAGCCTCGTAGCTGTGAACAGCTGTGATCGCAGGAAAATGCTGTTTCAAAGATTTCTCAGTAGCCTATATCTCCGGGACATTTCCCTGACTTTACCACCGTCACAATGGACAAACGAGACATGAAATAACATCAACAGATCAAGACGAAGCGAATGGAAGCGGTCCCAGCCTCGTAGCTGTGAACAGCTGTGATCGCAGGAAAATGCTGTTCCAAAGATTTCTCAGTATATCTCCGGGACTTTTCCCTGGCTTTACCACCGTCGCAATGGACAAACGAGACATGAAATAACGTAAACAGATCAAGACGAAGCGAATGGAAGTACCCCCGGAGTCATAGCATGTGTAAATCGAGACGAAAGATCTCTCTCTCCCCGCCTGCTTGCGAGGGGGAGGGGCAGTTTACACACACACGCAGCTGCTGCATGCAGCAACGCACACACAGGGAGGAGATGGCAGAGAGAACGCACTCCCCTGAAAACTCCCCTTGAATTCCTCCAGACTCAGAAAATGTAAAAGTTCACTTTTTGGAGATCCATAGAAAAAGGGTGAAAATGATTTTTTTTTTGCCACAGCATGGATTCTAACACGCGACCAACCGCATCCAGGGGCGAGCGTTAACGCAGTGAGCCACTGGACCTGAGTACTCAAACATGCCTGCTTGTGCAGCTTAGACACTCTGAATTCACTAAATGTACAACTTTTTCTCCATCAAAAAGAACAAATGAGACATGAAATAACATCTACAGATCAAGACGAAGTGAATGGAAGCGGTCCCAGCCTCGTAGCTGTGAACAGCTGTGATCGCAGGAAAATGCTGTTCCAAAGATTTCTCAGTATATCTCCGGGACTTTTCCCTGGCTTTACCACCGTCACAATGGACAAACGAGACATGAAATAACATCAACAGATCAAGACGAAGCGAATGGAAGTACCCCCGGAGTCATAGCATGTGTAAATCGAGACGAAAGATCTCTCTCTCCCCCGCCTGCTTGCGAGGGGGAGGGGCAGTTTACACACACACGCAGCTGCTGCATGCAGCAACGCACACACAGGGAGGAGATGGCAGAGAGAACGCACTCCCCTGAAAACTCCCCTTGAATTCCTCCAGACTCAGAAAATGTAAAAGTTCACTTTTTGGAGATCCATAGAAAAAGGGTGAAAATGAAAAAAAGTATGCCACAGCATGGATTCGAACACGCGACCAGGGGCGAGCGTTAACGCAGTGAGCCACTGGACCTGAGTACTCAAACATGCCTGCTTGTGCAGCTTAGACACTCTGAATTCACTAAATGTACAACTTTTTCTCCATCAAAAAGAACAAATGAGACATGAAATAACATCTACAGATCAAGACGAAGTGAATGGAAGCGGTCCCAGCCTCGTAGCTGTGAACAGCTGTGATCGCAGGAAAATGCTGTTCCAAAGATTTCTCAGTATATCTCCGGGACTTTTCCCTGGCTTTACCACCGTCACAATGGACAAACGAGACATGAAATAACATCAACAGATCAAGACGAAGCGAATGGAAGTACCCCCGGAGTCATAGCATGTGTAAATCGAGACGAAAGATCTCTCTCTCCCCCGCCTGCTCGCGAGGGGGAGGGGCAGTTTACACACACACGCAGCTGCTGCATGCAGCAACGCACACACAGGGAGGAGATGGCAGAGAGAACGCACTCCCCTGAAAACTCCCCTTGAATTCATCCAGACTCAGAAAATGTAAAAGTTCACTTTTTGGAGATCCATAGAAAAAGGGTGAAAATGAAAAAAAGTATGCCACAGCATGGATTCGAACACGAGACCAACCGCATCCAGGGGCGAGCGTTAACGCAGTGAGCCACTGGACCTGAGTACTCAAACATGCCTGCTTGTGCAGCTTAGACACTCTGAATTCACTAAATGTACAACTTTTTCTCCATCAAAATGAACAAATGAGACATGAAATAACATCTACAGATCAAGACGAAGCGAATGGAAGCGGTCCCAGCCTCGTAGCTGTGAACAGCTGTGATCGCAGGAAAATGCTGTTCCAAAGATTTCTCAGTATATCTCCGGGACATTTCCCTGGCTTTACCACCGTCACAATGGACAAACGAGACATGAAATAACATCAACAGATCAAGACGAAGCGAATGGAACTACCCCCGGAGTCATAGCATGTGTAAATCGAGACGAAAGATCTCTCTCTCCCCCGCCTGCTTGCGAGGGGGAGGGGCAGTTTACACACACACGCAGCTGCTGCATGCAGCAACGCACACACAGGGAGGAGATGGCAGAGAGAACGCACTCCCCTGAAAACTCCCCTTGAATTCCTCCAGACTCAGAAAATGTAAAAGTTCACTTTTTGGAGATCCATAGAAAAAGGGTGAAAATGAAAAAAAGTATGCCACAGCATGGATTCGAACACGGGACCAACCGCATCCAGGGGCGAGCGTTAATCCAGTGAGCCACTGGACCTGAGTACTCAAACATGCCTGCTTGTGCAGCTTAGACACTCTGAATTCACTAAATGTACAACTTTTTCTCCATCAAAATGAACAAATGAGACATGAAATAACATCTACAGATCAAGACGAAGCGAACGGAAGCGGTCCCAGCCTCGTAGCTGTGAACAGCTGTGATCGCAGGAAAATGCTGTTACAAAGATTTATCAGTATATCTCCGGGATATTTCCCTGGCTTTACCACCGTCACAATGGACAAACGAGACATGAAATAACATAAACAGATCAAGACAAAGCGAATGGAAGTACCCCCGGAGTCATAGCATGTGTAAATCGAGACGACAGATCTCTCTCTCCCCCGCCTGCTTGTGAGGGGGAGGGGCCGTTTACACACACGCAGCTGCTGCATGCAGCAACGCACACACAGGGAGGAGATGGCAGAGAGAACGCACTCCCCTGAAAACTCCCCTTGAATTCCTCCAGACTCAGAAAATGTAAAAGTTCACTTTTTGGAGATCCATAGAAAAAGGGTGAACATGAATTTTGTTTTGCCACAGCATGGATTCGAACACGCGACCAACCGCATCCAGGCGCGAGCGTTAACGCAGTGAGCCACTGGACCTGAGTACTCAAACATGCCTGCTTGTGCATCTTAGACACTCTGAATTCACTAAATGTACAACTTTTTCTCAATCAAAATGAACAAATGAGACATGAAATAACATCTACAGATCAAGACGAAGCGAATAGAAGCAGTCCCAGCCTCGTAGCTGTGAACAGCTGTGATCGCAGGAAAATGCTGTTACAAAGATTTCTCAGTATATCTCCGGGACATTTCCCTGGCTTTACCACCGTCACAATGGACAAACGAGACATGAAATAACATCAACAGATCAAGACGAAGCGAATGGAAGTACCCCCGGAGTCATAGCATGTGTAAATCGAGACGAAAGATCTCTCTCTCCCCCGCTTGCTTGCGAGGGGGAGGGGCAGTTTACACACACACGCAGCTGCTGCTTGCAGCAACGCACACACAGGGAGGAGATGGCAGAGAGAACGCACTCCCCTGAAAACTCCCCTTGAATTCCTCCAGACTCAGAAAATGTAAAAGTTCACTTTTTGGAGATCCATAGAAAAAGGGTGAAAATGAAAAAAAGTATGCCACAGCATGGATTCGAACACGCGACCAACCGCATCCAGGGGCGAGCGTTAACGCAGTGAGCCACTGGACCTGAGTACTCAAACATGCCTGCTTGTGCATCTTAGACACTCTGAATTCACTAAATGTACAACTTTTTCTCAATCAAAATGAACAAATGAGACATGAAATAACATCTACAGATCAAGACGAAGCGGTCCCAGCCTCGTAGCTGTGAACAGCTGTGATTGCAGGAAAATGCTGTTACAAAGATTTCTCAGTATATCTCCGGGACTTTTCCCTGGCTTTACCACCGTCGCAATGGACAAACGAGACATGAAATAACATCTACAGATCAAGACGAAGCGAATGGAAGCGGTCCCAGCCTCGTAGCTGTGAACAGCTGTGATCGCAGGAAAATGCTGTTATAAAGATTTATCAGTATATCTCCGGGATATTTCCCTGGCTTTACCACCGTCCAAATGGACAAACGAGACATGACATAACATCAACAGATCAAGACGAAGCGAATGGAAGTACCCCCGGAGTCATAGCATGTGTAAATCGAGACGAAAGATCTCTCTCTCCCCCGCCTGCTTGCGAGGGGGAGGGGCAGTTTACACACACACGCAGCTGCTGCATGCAGCAACGCACACACAGGGAGGAGATGGCAGAGAGAACGCACTCCCCTGAAAACTCCCCTTGAATTCCTCCAGACTCAGAAAATGTAAAAGTTCACTTTTTGGAGATCCATAGAAAAAGGGTGAAAATGATTTTTTTTTTTTTGCCACAGCATCGATTCGAACACGAGACCAACCGCATCCAGGGGAGAGCGTTAACGCAGTGAGCCACTGGACCTGAGTACTCAAACATGCCTACTTGTGCAGCTTAGACACTCTGAATTCACTAAATGTACAACTTTTTCTCCATCAAAATGAACAAATGAGACATGAAATAACATCTACAGATCAAGACGAAGCGAATAGAAGTGGTCCCAGCCTCGTAGCTGTGAACAGCTGTGATCGCAGGAAAATGCTGTTCCAAAAATTTCTCAGTATATCTCCGGGACATTTCCCTGGCTTAACCACCGTCACAATGGACAAACGAGACATGAAATAACATCAACAGATCAAGACGAAGCGAATGGAAGTACCCCCGGAGTCATAGCATGTGTAAATCGAGACGAAAGATCTCTCTCTCCCCCGCCTGCTTGCGAGGGGGAGGGGCAGTTTACACACACACGCAGCTGCTGCATGCAGCAACGCACACACAGGGAGGAGATGGCAGAGAGAACGCACTCCCCTGAAAACTCCCCTTGAATTCCTCCAGACTCAGAAAATGTAAAAGTTCACTTTTTGGAGATCCATAGAAAAAGGGTGAAAATGAATTTTGTTTTGCCACAGCATGGATTCGAACACGCGACCAACCGCATCCAGGGGAGAGCGTTAACGCAGTGAGCCACTGGACCTGAGTACTCAAACATGCCTACTTGTGTAGCTTAGACACTCTGAATTCACTAAATGTACAACTTTTTCTCCATCAAAATGAACAAATGAGACATGAAATAACATCTACAGATCAAGACGAAGCGAATGGAAGTGGTCCCAGCCTCATAGCTGTGAACAGCTGTGATCGCAGGAAAATTCTGTTTCAAAGATTTCTCAGTAGCCTATATCTCCGGGACATTTCCCTGACTTTACCACCGTCACAATGGACAAACGAGACATGAAATAACATCAACAGATCAAGACGAAGCGAATGGAAGTACCCCCGGAGTCATAGCATGTGTAAATCGAGACGAAAGATCTCTCTCTCCCCCGCCTGCTTGCGAGGGGGAGGGGCAGTTTACACACACACGCAGCTGCTGCATGCAGCAACGCACACACAGGGAGGAGATGGCAGAGAGAACGCACTCCCCTGAAAACTCCCCTTGAATTCCTCCAGACTCAGAAAATGTAAAAGTTCACTTTTTGGAGATCCATAGAAAAAGGGTGAAAATGATTTTTTTTTTGCCACAGCATGGATTCGAACACGCGACCAACCGCATCCAGGGGCGAGCGTTAACGCAGTGAGCCACTGGACCTGAGTACTCAAACACGCCTGCTTGTGCAGCTTAGACACTCTGAATTCACTAAATGTACAACTTTTTCTCCATCAAAATGAACAAATGAGACATGAAATAACATCTACAGATCAAGACGAAGCGAATGGAAGCGGTCCCAGCCTCGTAGCTGTGAACAACTGTGATCGCAGGAAAATGCTGTTACAAAGATTTATCAGTATATCTCCGGGATATTTCCCTGGCTTTACCACCGTCACAATGGACAAACGAGACATGAAATAACATAAACAGATCAAGACGAAGCGAATGGAAGTACCCCCGGAGTCATAGCATGTGTAAATCGAGACGAAAGATCTCTCTCTCCCCCGCCTGCTTGCGAGGGGGAGGGGCAGTTTACACACACACGCAGCTGCTGCATGCAGCAACGCACACACAGGGAGGAGATGGCAGAGAGAACGCACTCCCCTGAAAACTCCCCTTGAATTCCTCCAGACTCAGAAAATGTAAAAGTTCACTTTTTGGAGATCCATAGAAAAAGGGTGAAAATGATTTTTTTTTTGCCACAGCATGGATTCGAACACGCGACCAACCGCATCCAGGGGCGAGCGTTAACGCAGTGAGCCACTGGACCTGAGTACTCAAACATGCCTGCTTGTGCAGCTTAGACACTCTGAATTCACTAAATGTACAACTTTTTCTCCATCAAAATGAACAAATGAGACATGAAATAACATCTACAGATCAAGACGAAGCGAATGGAAGCGGTCCCAGCCTCGTAGCTGTGAACAGCTGTGATCGCAGGAAAATGCTGTTATAAAGATGTATCAGTATATCTCCGGGATATTTCCCTGGCTTTACCACCATCCAAATGGACAAACGAGACATGAAATAAGATCAACAGATCAAGACGAAGCGAATGGTAGTACCCCCGGAGTCATAGCATGTGTAAATCGAGACGAAAGATCTCTCTCTCCCCCGCCTGCTTGCGAGGGGGAGGGGCAGTTTACACACACACGCAGCTGCTCCATGCAGCAACGCACACACAGGGAGGAGATGGCAGAGAGAACGCACTCCCCTGAAAACTCCCCTTGAATTCCTCCAGACTCAGAAAATGTAAAAGTTCACTTTTTGGAGATCCATAGAAAAAGGGTGAACATTAATTTTCTTTTGCCACAGCATGGATTCGAACACACGACCAACCGCATACAGGGGCGAGCGTTAACGCAGTGAGCCACTGGACCTGAGTACTCAAACATGCCTGCTTGTGCAGCTTAGACACTCTGAATTCACTAAATGTACAACTTTTTCTCAATCAAAATGAACAAATGAGACATGAAATAACATCTACAGATCCAGACGAAGCGAATGGAAGCGGTCCCAGCCTCGTAGCTGTGAACAGCTGTGATTGCAGGAAAATGCTGTTATAAAGATTTATCAGTATATCTCCGGGATATTTCCCTGGCTTTACCACCGTCCAAATGGACAAACGAGACATGAAATAACATCAACAGATCAAGACGAAGCGAATGGAAGCGGTCCCAGCCTCGTAGCTGTGAACAGCTGTGATTGCAGGAAAATGCTGTTACAAAGATTTCTCAGTATATCTCCGGGACTTTTCCCTGGCTTTACCACCGTCACAATGGACAAACGAGACATGAAATAACATCAACAGATCAAGACGAAGCGAATGGAAGTACCCCCGGAGTCATAGCATGTGTAAATCGAGACGACAGATCTCTCTCTCCCCCGCCTGCTTGCGAGGGGGAGGGGCAGTTTACACACACACGCAGCTGCTGCATGCAGCAACGCACACACAGGGAGGAGATGGCAGAGAGAACGCACTCCCCTGAAAACTCCCCTTGAATTCCTCCAGACTCAGCAAATGTAAAAGTTCACTTTTTGGAGATCCATAGAAAAAGGGTGAAAATGATTTTTTTTTTGCCACAGCATGGATTCGAACACGCGACCAACCGCATCCAGGGGCGAGCGTTAACGCAGTGAGCCACTGGACCTGAGTACTCAAACATGCCTGCTTGTGCAGCTTAGACACTCTGAATTCACTAAATGTACAACTTTTTCTCCATCAAAATGAACAAATGAGACATGAAATAACATCTACAGATCAAGACGAAGCGAATGGAAGCGGTCCCAGCCTCGTAGCTGTGAACAGCTGTGATCGCAGGAAAATGCTGTTATAAAGATTTATCAGTATATCTCCGGGATATTTCCCTGGCTTTACCACCGTCCAAATGGACAAACGAGACATGAAATAACATCAACAGATCAAGACGAAGCGAATGGAAGTACCCCCGGAGTCATAGCATGTGTAAATTGAGACGAAAGATCTCTCTCTCCCCCGCCTGCTTGCGAGGGGGAGGGGCAGTTTACACACACACGCAGCTGCTGCATGCAGCAACGCACACACAGGGAGGAGATGGCAGAGAGAACTTACTCCCCTGAAAACTCCCCTTGAATTCCTCCAGACTCAGAAAATGTAAAAGTTCACTTTTTGGAGATCAATAGAAAAAGGGTGAAAAGGATTTTTTTTTTGCCACAGCATGGATTCGAACACGCGACCATCCGCATCAAGGGGAGAGCGTTAACGCAGTGAGCCACTGGACCTGAGTACTCAAACATGCCTACTTGTGCAGCTTAGACACTCTGAATTCACTAAATGTACAACTTTTTCTCCATCAAAATGAACAAATGAGACATGAAATAACATCTACAGATCAAGACGAAGCGAATGGAAGCGGTCCCAGCCTCGTAGCTGTGAACAGCTGTGATCGCAGGAAAATGCTGTTCCAAAGATTTCTCAGTATATCTCCGGGACATTTCCCTGGCTTTACCACTGTCACAATGGACAAACGAGACATTAAATAACATCAACAGATCACGACGAAGCGAATGGAAGTACCCCCGGAGTCATAGCATGTGTAAATCGAGACGAAAGATCTCTCTCTCCCCCGCCTGCTTGCGAGGGGGAGGGGCAGTTTACACACACACGCAGCTGCTGCATGCAGCAACGCACACACAGGGAGGAGATGGCAGAGAGAACGCACTCCCCTGAAAACTCCCCTTGAATTCCTCCAGACTCAGAAAATGTAAAAGTTCACTTTTTGGAGATCCATAGAAAAAGGGTGAAAATGAAAAAAAGTATGCTACAGCATGGATTCGAACACGAGACCAACCGCATCCAGGGGCGAGCGTTAACGCAGTGAGCCACTGGACCTGAGTACTCAAACATGCCTGCTTGTGCATCTTAGACACTCTGAATTCACTAAATGTACAACTTTTTCTCCATCAAAATGAACAAATTATACATGAAATAACATCTACAGATCAAGACGAAGCGAATGGAAGCGGTCCCAGCCTCGTAGCTGTGAACAGCTGTGATCGCAGGAAAATGCTGTTCCAAAGATTTCTCAGTATATCTCCGGGACATTTCCCTGGCTTTACCACCGTCACAATGGACAAACGAGACATGAAATAACATCAACAGATCAAAACGAAGCGAATGGAAGTACCCCCGGAGTCATAGCATGTGTAAATCGAGACGACAGATCTCTCTCTCCCCCGCCTGCTTGCGAGGGGGAGGGGCAGTTTACACACACACGCAGCTGCTGCATGCAGCAACGCACACACAGTGAGGAGATGGCAGAGAGAACGCACTCCCCTGAAAACTCCCCTTGAATTCCTCCAGACTCAGAAAATGTAAAAGTTCACTTTTTGGAGATCCATAGAAAAAGGGTGAAAATGAAAAAAAGTATGCCACAGCATGGATTCGAACACATGACCAACCGCATCCAGGGGCGAGCGTTAACGCAGTGAGCCACTGGACCTGAATACTCTAACATGCCTGCTTGTGCAGCTTAGACACTCTGAATTCACTAAATGTACAACTTTTTCTCCATCAAAATGAACAAATGAGACATGAAATAACATCTACAGATCAAGACGAAGCGAATGAAAGTGGTCCCAGCCTCGTAGCTGTGAACAGCTGTGATCGCAGGAAAATGCTGTTCCAAAGATTTCTCAGTATATCTCCGGGACTTTTCCCTGGCTTTACCACCGTCACAATGGACAAACGAGACATGAAATAACATCAACAGATCAAGACGAAGCGAATGGAAGTACCCCCGGAGTCATAGCATGTGTAAATCGAGACGAAAGATCTCTCTCTCCCCCGCCTGCTTGCGAGGGGGAGGGGCAGTTTACACACACACGCAGCTGCTGCATGCAGCAACGCACACACAGGGAGGAGATGGCAGAGAGAACGCACTCCCCTGAAAACTCCCCTTGAATTCCTCCAGACTCAGAAAATGTAAAAGTTCACTTTTTGGAGATCCATAGAAAAAGGGTGAAAATGATTTTTTTTTTGCCACAGCATGGATTCGAACACGCGACCAACCGCATCCAGGGGCGAGCGTTAACGCAGTGAGCCACTGGACCTGAATACTCAAACATGCCTGCTTGTGCAGCTTAGACACTCTGAATTCACTAAATGTACAACTTTTTCTCCATCAAAATGAACAAATGAGACATGAAATAACATCTACAGATCAAGACAAAGCGAATGGAAGCGGTCCCAGCCTCGTAGCTGTGAACAGCTGTGATCGCAGGAAAATGCTGTTACAAAGATTTCTCAGTATATCTCCGGGACATTTCCCTGGCTTTACCACCGTCACAATGGACAAACGAGACATGAAATAACATCAACAGATCAAGACGAAGCGAATGGAAGTACCCCCGGAGTCATAGCATGTGTAAATCGAGATGAAAGATCTCTCTCTCCCCCGCCTGCTTGTGAGGGGGAGGGGCAGTTTACACACACACGCAGCTGCTGCATGCAGCAACGCACACACAGGGAGGAGATGGCAGAGAGAACGCACTCCCCTGAAAACTCACCTTGAATTCCTCCAGTCTCAGAAAATGTAAAAGTTCACTTTTTGGAGATCCATAGAAAAAGGGTGAAAATGAAAAAAAAGTATGCCACAGCATGGATTCGAACACGCGACCAACCGCATCCAGGGGCGAGCGTTAACGCAGTGAGCCACTGGACCTGAGTACTCTAACATGCCTGCTTGTGCAGCTTAGACACTCTGAATTCACTAAATGTACAACTTTTTCTCCATCAAAATGAACAAATGAGACATGAAATAACATCTACAGATCAAGACGAAGCGAATAGAAGCGGTCCCAGCCTCGTAGCTGTGAACAGCTGTGATCGCAGGAAAATGCTGTTCCAAAGATTTCTCAGTATATCTCCGGGACTTTTCCATGGCTTTACCACCGTCACAATGGACAAACGAGACATGAAATAACATCAACAGATCAAGACGAAGCGAATGGAAGTACCCCCGGAGTCATAGCATGTATAAATCGAGACGAAAGATCTCTCTCTCCCCCGCCTGCTTGCGAGGGGGAGGGGCAGTTTACACACACACGCAGCTGCTGCATGCAGCAACGCACACACAGGGAGGAGATGGCAGAGAGAACGCACTCCCCTGAAAACTCCCCTTGAATTCCTCCAGACTCAGAAAATGTAAAAGTTCACTTTTTGGAGATCCATAGAAAAAGGGTGAAAATGATTTTTTTTTTGCCACAGCATGGATTCGAACACGCGACCATCCGCATCAAGGGGAGAGCGTTAACGCAGTGAGCCACTGGACCTGAGTACTCAAACATGCCTACTTGTGCAGCTTAGAAACTCTGAATTCACTAAATGTACAACTTTTTTTCCATCAAAATGAACAAATGAGACATGAAATAACATCTACAGATCAAGACGAAGCGAATGGAAGCGGTCCCAGCCTCGTAGCTGTGAACAGCTGTGATCGCAGGAAAATGCTGTTACAAAGATTTCTCAGTATATCTCCGGGACATTTCCCTGGCTTTACCACCGTCACAATGGACAAACGAGACATGAAATAACATAAACAGATCAAGACGAAGCAAATGGAAGTACCCCCGGAGTCATAGCATGTGTAAATCGATACGACAGATCTCTCTCTCCCCCGCCTGCTTGCGAGGGGGAGGGGCAGTTTACACACACACGCAGCTGCTGCATGCAGCAACGCACACACAGGGAGGAGATGGCAGAGAGAACCCACTGCCCTGAAAACTCCCCTTGAATTCCTCCAGAATCAGAAAATGTAAAAGTTCACTTTTTGGAGATCCATAGAAAAAGGGTGAAAATGAAAAAAAGTATGCCACAGCATGGATTTGAACACGCGACCAACCGCATCTAGGGGCGAGCGTTAACGCAGTGAGCCACTGGACCTGAGTACTCAAACATGCCTACTTGTGCAGCTTAGACACTCTGAATTCACTAAATGTACAACTTTTTCTCCATCAAAATGAACAAATTATACATGAAATAACATCTACAGATCAAGACGAAGCAAATGGAAGCGGTCCCAGCCTCGTAGCTGTGAACAGCTGTGATCGCAGGAAAATGCTGTTTCAAAGATTTCTCAGCATATCTCCGGGACTTTTCCCTGGCTTTACCACCGTCACAATGGACAAACGAGACATGAAATAACATCAACAGATCAAGACGAAGCGAATGGAAGTACCCCCGGAGTCATAGCATGTGTAAATCGAGACGACAGATCTCTCTCTCCCCCGCCTGCTTGCGAGGGGGAGGGGCAGTTTACACACACACGCAGCTGCTGCATGCAGCAACGCACACACAGGGAGGAGATGGCAGAGAGAACGCACTCCCCTGAAAACTCCCCTTGAATTCCTCCAGACTCAGAAAATGTAAAAGTTCACTTTTTGGAGATCCATAGAAAAAGGGTGAAAAAGAAAAAAAGTATGCCACAGCATGGATTTGAACACGCGACCAACCGCATCCAGGGGCGAGCGTTAACGCAGTGAGCCACTGGACATGAGTACTCAAACATGCCTGCTTGTGCATCTTAGACACTCTGAATTCACTAAATGTACAACTTTTTCTCCATCAAAATGAACAAATTATACATGAAATAACATCTACAGATCAAGACGAAGCGAATAGAAGCGGTCCCAGCCTCGTAGCTGTGAACAGCTGTGATCGCAGGAAAATGCTGTTTCAAAGATTTCTCAGTATATCTCCGGGACCTTTCCCTGGCTTTACCACCATCACAATGGACAAACGAGACATGAAATAACATCAACAGATCAAGACGAAGCGAATGGAAGTACCCCCGGAGTCATAGCATGTGTAAATCGAGACGAAAGATCTCTCTCTCCCCCGCCTGCTTGCGAGGGGGAGGGGCAGTTTAAACACACACGCAGCTGCTGCATGCAGCAACGCACATACAGGGAGGAGATGGCAGAGAGAACGCACTCCCCTGAAAACTCCCCTTGAATTCCTCCAGACTCAGAAAATGTAAAAGTTCACTTTTTGGAGATCCATAGAAAAAGGGTGAACATTTTTTTTTTTTTGCCACAGCATGGATTCGAACACGCGACCAACCGCATCCAGGGGCGAGCGTTAACGCAGTGAGCCACGTGACCTGAGTACTCAAACATGCCTGCTTGTGCAGCTTAGACACTCTGAATTCACTAAATGTACAACTTTTTCTCCATCAAAATGAACAAATGAGACATGAAATAACATCTACAGATCAAGACGAAGCGAATGGAAGCAGTCCCAGCCTCGTAGCTGTGAACAGCTGTGATCGCAGGAAAATGCTGTTATAAAGATTTATCAGTATATCTCCGGGATATTTCCCTGGCTTTACCACCGTCCAAATGGACAAACGAGACATGAAATAACATCAACAGATCAAGACGAAGCGAATGGAAGTACCCCCGGAGTCATAGCATGTGTAAATCGAGACGAAAGATCTCTCTCTCCCCCGCCTGCTTGCGAGGGGGAGGGGCAGTTTACACACACACGCAGCTGCTGCATGCAGCAACGCACACACAGGGAGGAGATGGCAGAGAGAACGCACTCCCCTGAAAACTCCCCTTGAATTCCTCCAGACTCAGAAAATGTAAAAGTTCACTTTTTGGAGATCCATAGAAAAAGGGTGAAAATGAAAAAAAGTATGCCACAGCATGGATTTGAACACGCGACCAACCGCATCCAAGGGCGAGCGTTAACGCAGTGAGCCACTGGACCTGAGTACTCAAACATGCCTGCTTGTGCAGCTTAGACACTCTGAATTCACTAAATGTACAACTTTTTCTCCATCAAAAAGAACAAATGAGACATGAAATAACATCTACAGATCAAGACGAAGTGAATGGAAGCGGTCCCAGCCTCGTAGCTGTGAACAGCTGTGATCGCAGGAAAATGCTGTTCCAAAGATTTCTCAGTATATCTCCGGGACATTTCCCTGGCTTTACCACCGTCACAATGGACAAACGAGACATGAAATAACATCAACAGATCAAAACGAAGCGAATGGAAGTACCCCCGGAGTCATAGCATGTGTAAATCGAGACGACAGATCTCTCTCTCCCCCGCCTGCTTGCGAGGGGGAGGGGCAGTTTACACACACACGCAGCTGCTGCATGCAGCAACGCACACACAGTGAGGAGATGGCAGAGAGAACGCACTCCCCTGAAAACTCCCCTTGAATTCCTCCAGACTCAGAAAATGTAAAAGTTCACTTTTTGGAGATCCATAGAAAAAGGGTGAAAATGAAAAAAAGTATGCCACAGCATGGATTCGAACACATGACCAACCGCATCCAGGGGCGAGCGTTAACGCAGTGAGCCACTGGACCTGAATACTCTAACATGCCTGCTTGTGCAGCTTAGACACTCTGAATTCACTAAATGTACAACTTTTTCTCCATCAAAATGAACAAATGAGACATGAAATAACATCTACAGATCAAGACGAAGCGAATGGAAGCGGTCCCAGCCTCGTAGCTGTGAACAGCTGTGATCGCAGGAAAATGCTGTTCCAAAGATTTCTCAGTATATCTCCGGGACTTTTCCCTGGCTTTACCACCGTCACAATGGACACACGAGACATGAAATAACATCAACAGATCAAGACGAAGCGAATGGAAGTACCCCCGGAGTCATAGCATGTGTAAATCGAGACGAAAGATCTCTCTCTCCCCCGCCTGCTTGCGAGGGGGAGGGGCAGTTTACACACACACGCAGCTGCTGCATGCAGCAACGCACACACAGGGAGGAGATGGCAGAGAGAACGCACTCCCCTGAAAACTCCCCTTGAATTCCTCCAGACTCAGAAAATGTAAAAGTTCACTTTTTGGAGATCCATAGAAAAAGGGTGAAAATGATTTTTTTTTGCCACAGCATGGATTCGAACACGCGACCAACCGCATCCAGGGAAGAGCGTTAACGCAGTGAGCCACTGGACCTGAGTACTCAAACATGCCTGCTTGTGCAGCTTAGACACTCTGAATTCACTAAATGTACAACTTTTTCTCCATCAAAATGAACAAATGAGACATGAAATAACATCTAAAGATCAAGACGAAGCGAATGGAAGCGGTCCCAGCCTCGTAGCTGTGAACAGCTGTGATCGCAGGAAAATGCTGTTATAAAGATTTATCAGTATATCTCCGGGATATTTCCCTGGCTTTACCACCATCCAAATGGACAAACGAGACATGAAATAACATCAACAGATCAAGACGAAGCGAATGGAAGCGGTCCCAGCCTCGTAGCTGTGAACAGCTGTGATTGCAGGAAAATGCTGTTACAAAGATTTCTCAGTATATCTCCGGGACATTTCCCTGGCTTTACCACCGTCACAATGGACAAACGAGACATGAAATAACATCAACAGATCAAGACGAAGCGAATGGAAGTACCCCCGGAGTCATAGCATGTGTACATCGAGACGAAAGATCTCTCTCTCCCCCGCCTGCTTGCGAGGGGGAGGGGCAGTTTACACACACACGCAGCTGCTGCATGCAGCAACGCACACACAGGGAGGAGATGGCAGAGAGAACCCACTCCCCTGAAAACTCCCCTTGAATTCCTCCAGACTCAGAAAAGGTAAAAGTTCACTTTTTGGAGATCCATAGAAAAAGGGTGAAAATGAAAAAAAGTATGCCACAGCATCGATTCGAACACGCGACCAACCGCATCCAGGGGCGAGGGTTAACGCAGTGAGCCACTGGACCTGAGTACTCAAACATGCCTACTTGTGCAGCTTAGACACTCTGAATTCACTAAATGTACAACTTTTTCTCCATCAAAATGAACAAATTATACATGAAATAACATCTACAGATCCAGACGAAGCGAATGGAAGCGGTCCCAGCCTCGTAGCTGTGAACAGCTGTGATTGCAGGAAAATGCTGTTACAAAGATTTCTCAGTATATCTCCGGGACTTTTCCCTGGCTTTACCACCGTCACAATGGACAAACGAGACATGAAATAACATCAACAGATCAAGACGAAGCGAATTGAAGTACCCCCGGAGTCATAGCATGTGTAAATCGAGACGACAGATCTCTCTCTCCCCCGCCTGCTTGCGAGGGGGAGGGGCAGTTTACACACACACGCAGCTGCTGCATGCAGCAACGCACACACAGGGAGGAGATGGCAGAGAGAACGCACTCCCCTGAAAACTCCCCTTGAATTCCTCCAGACTCAGAAAATGTAAAAGTTCACTTTTTGGAGATCCATAGAAAAAGGGTGAACATTTTTTTTTTTTTTGCCACAGCATGGATTCGAACACGTGACCAACTGCATCCAGGGGCGAGCGTTAACGCAGTGAGCCACTGGACCTGAGTACTCAAACATGCCTGCTTGTGCATCTTAGACACTCTGAATTCACTAAATGTACAACTTTTTCTCAATCAAAATGAACAAATGAGACATGAAATAACATCTACAGATCCAGACGAAGCGAATGGAAGCGGTCCCAGCCTCGTAGCTGTGAACAGCTGTGATTGCAGGAAAATGCTGTTCCAAAGATTTCTCAGTATATCTCCGGGACTTTTCCCTGGCTTTACCACCGTCCAAATGGACAAACGAGACATGAAATAACATCAACAGATCAAGACGAAGCGAATGGAAGTACCCCCGGAGTCAAAGCATGTGTAAATCGAGACGAAAGATCTCTCTCTCCCCCGCCTGCTTGCGAGGGGGAGGGGCAGTTTACACACACACGGAGCTGCTGCATGCAGCAACGCACACACAGGGAGGAGATGGCAGAGAGAACGCACTCCCCTGAAAACTCCCCTTGAATTCCTCCAGACTCAGAACATGTAAAAGTTCACTTTTTGGAGATCCATAGAAAAAGGGTCAAAATGAAAAAAAGTATGCCACAGCATGGATTCGAACACGCGACCAACCGCATACAGGGGCGAGCGTTAACGCACTGGACCTGAGTACTCAAACATGCCTGCTTGTGCAGCTTAGACACTCTGAATTCACTAAATGTACAACTTTTTCTCCATCAAAAAGAACAAATGAGACATGAAATAACATCTACAGATCAAGACGAAGTGAATGGAAGCGGTCCCAGCCTCGTAGCTGTGAACAGCTGTGATCGCAGGAAAATGCTGTTCCAAAGATTTCTCAGTATATCTCCGGGACTTTTCCCTGGCTTTACCGCCGTCACAATGGACAAACGAGACATGAAATAACATCAACAGATCAAGACGAAGCGAATGGAAGTACCCCGGAGTCATAGCATGTGTAAATCGAGACGAAAGATCTCTCTCTCCCCCGCCTGCTTGCGAGGGGGAGGGGCAGTTTACACACACACGCAGCTGCTGCATGCAGCAACGCACACACAGGGAGGAGATGGCAGAGAGAACGCACTCCCCTGAAAACTCCCCTTGAATTCCTCCAGACTCAGAAAAGGTAAAAGTTCACTTTTTGGAGATCCATAGAAAAAGGGTGAACATGAATTTTGTTTTGCCACAGCATGGATTCGAACACGCGACCAACCGCATCCAGGGGCGAGCGTTAACGCAGTGAGCCACTGGACCTGAGTACTCAAACATGCCTGCTTGTGCAGCTTAGACACTCTGAATTCACTAAATGTACAACTTTTTCTCCATCAAAATGAACAAATGAGACATGAAATAACATCTACAGATCAAGACGAAGCGAATGGAAGCGGTCCCAGCCTCGTAGCTAAGAACAGCTGTGATCGCAGGAAAATGCTGTTCCAAAGATTTCTCAGTATATCTCCGGGACATTTCCCTGGCTTTACCACCGTCACAATGGACAAACGAGACATGAAATAACATCAACAGATCAAGACGAAGCGAATGGAAGTACCCCCGGAGTCATAGCATGTGTAAATCGAGACGAAAGATCTCTCTCTCCCCCGCCTGCTTGCGAGGGGGAGGGGCAGTTTACACACACACGCAGCTGCTGCATGCAGCAACGCACACACAGGGAGGAGATGGCAGAGAGAACGCACTCCCCTGAAAACTCCCCTTGAATTCCTCCAGACTCAGAAAATGTAAAAGTTCACTTTTTGGAGATCCATAGAAAAAGGGTGAAAATGAAAAAAAGTATGCCACAGCATCGATTCGAACACGCGACCAACCGCATCCAGGGGCGAGGGTTAACGCAGTGAGCCACTGGACCTGAGTACTCAAACATGCCTACTTGTGCAGCTTAGACACTCTGAATTCACTAAATGTACAACTTTTTCTCCATCAAAATGAACAAATTATACATGAAATAACATCTACAGATCAAGACGAAGCGAATGGAAGCGGTCCCAGCCTCGTAGCTGTGAACAGCTGTGATAGCAGGAAAATGCTGTTTCAAAGATTTCTCAGTATATCTCCGGGACATTTCCCTGGCTTTACCACCGTTACAATGGACAAACGAGACATGAAATAACATCAACAGATCAAGACGAAGCGAATGGAAGTACCCCCGGAGTCATAGCATGTGTACATCGAGACGAAAGATCTCTCTCTCCCCCGCCTGCTTGCGAGGGAGAGGGGCAGTTTACACACACACGCAGCTGCTGCATGCAGCAACGCACACACAGGGAGGAGATGGCAGAGAGAACGCACTCCCCTGAAAACTCCCCTTGAATTCCTCCAGACTCAGAAAAGGTAAAAGTTCACTTTTTGGAGATCCATAGAAAAAGGGTGAACATGAATTTTGTTTTGCCACAGCATGGATTCGAACACGCGACCAACCGCATCCAGGGGCGAGCGTTAACGCAGTGAGCCACTGGACCTGAGTACTCAAACATGCCTGCTTGTGCATCTTAGACACTCTGAATTCACTAAATGTACAACTTTTTCTCAATCAAAATGAACAAATGAGACATGAAATAACATCTACAGATCCAGACGAAGCGAATGGAAGCGGTCCCAGCCTCGTAGCTGTGAACAGCTGTGATTGCAGGAAAATGCTGTTACAAAGATTTCTCAGTATATCTCCGGGACTTTTCCCTGGCTTTACCACCGTCACAATGGACAAACGAGACATGAAATAACATCAACAGATCAAGACGAAGCGAATTGAAGTACCCCCGGAGTCATAGCATGTGTAAATCGAGACGACAGATCTCTCTCTCCCCCGCCTGCTTGCGAGGGGGAGGGGCAGTTTACACACACACGCAGCTGCTGCATGCAGCAACGCACACACAGGGAGGAGATGGCAGAGAGAACGCACTCCCCTGAAAACTCCCCTTGAATTCCTCCAGACTCAGAAAATGTAAAAGTTCACTTTTTGGAGATCCATAGAAAAAGGGTGAAAATGATTTTTTTTTTGACACAGCATGGATTCGAACACGCGACCAACCGCATCCAGGGGCGAGCGTTAACGCAGTGAGCCACTGGACCTGAGTACTCAAACATGCCTGCTTGTGCAGCTTAGACACTCTGAATTCACTAAATGTACAACTTTTTCTCCATCAAAATGAACAAATGAGACATGAAATAACATCTACAGATCAAGACGAAGCGAATGGAAGCGGTCCCAGCCTCGTAGCTAAGAACAGCTGTGATCGCAGGAAAATGATGTTCCAAAGATTTCTCAGTATATCTCCGGGACATTTCCCTGGCTTTACCACCGTCACAATGGACAAACGAGACATGAAATAACATCAACAGATCAAGACGAAGCGAATGGAAGTACCCCCGGAGTCATAGCATGTGTAAATCGAGACGAAAGATCTCTCTCTCCCCCGCCTGCTTGCGAGGGGGAGGGGCAGTTTACACACACACGCAGCTGCTGCATGCAGCAACGCACACACAGGGAGGAGATGGCAGAGAGAACCCACTCCCCTGAAAACTCCCCTTGAATTCCTCCAGACTCAGAAAATGTAAAAGTTCACTTTTTGGAGATCCATAGAAAAAGGGTGAACATGAATTTTGTTTTGCCACAGCATGGATTCGAACACGCGACCAACCGCATCCAGGGGCGAGCGTTAACGCAGTGAGCCACTGGACCTGAGTACTCAAACATGCCTGCTTGTGCATCTTAGACACTCTGAATTCACTAAATGTACAACTTTTTCTCAATCAAAATGAACAAATGAGACATGAAATAACATCTACAGATCCAGACGAAGCGAATGGAAGCGGTCCCAGCCTCGTAGCTGTGAACAGCTGTGATTGCAGGAAAATGCTGTTACAAAGATTTCTCAGTATATCTCCGGGACGTTTCCCTGGCTTTACCACCGTCCAAATGGACAAACGAGACATGAAATAACATCAACAGATCAAGTCGAAGCGAATGGAAGTACCCCCGGAGTCATAGCATGTATAAATCGAGACGACAGATCTCTCTCTCCCCCGCCTGCTTGCGAGGGGGAGGGGCAGTTTACACACACAAGCAGCTGCTGCATGCAGCAACGCACACACAGGGAGGAGATGGCAGAGAGAACGCACTCCCCTGAAAACTCCCCTTGAATTCCTCCAGACTCAGAAAATGTAAAAGTTCACTTTTTGGAGATCCATAGAAAAAGGGTGAAAATGAAAAAAAGTATGCCTCAGCATGGATTCGAACACGAGACCAACCACATCCAGGGGCGAGCGTTAACGCAGTGAGCCACTGGACCTGAGTACTCAAACATGCCTGCTTGTGCATCTTAGACACTCTGAATTCACTAAATGTACAACTTTTTCTCAATCAAAATGAACAAATGAGACATGAAATAACATCTACAGATCAAGACGAAGCGAATGGAAGCGGTCCCAGCCTCGTAGCTGTGAACAGCTGTGATTGCGGGAAAATGCTGTTACAAAGATTTCTCAGTATATCTCCGGGACTTTTCACTGGCTTTACCACCGTCACAATGGACAAACGAGACATGAAATAACATCAACAGATCAAGACGAAGCGAATGGAAGTACCCCCGGAGTCATAGCATGTGTAAATCGAGACGACAGATCTCTCTCTCCCCCGCCTGTTTGCGAGGGGGAGGGGCAGTTTACACACACACGCAGCTGCTGCATGCAGCAACGCACACACAGGGAGGAGATGGCAGAGAGAACGCACTCCCCTGAAAACTCCCCTTGAATTCCTCCAGACTCAGAAAATGTAAAAGTTCACTTTTTGGAGATCCATAGAAAAAGGGTGAAAATGATTTTTTTTTTGCCACAGCATGGATTCGAACACGAGACCAACCGCATCCAGGGGCGAGCGTTAACGCAGTGAGCCACTGGACCTGAGTACTCAAACATGCCTGCTTGTGCAGCTTAGACACTCTGAATTCACTAAATGTACAACTTTTTCTCCATCAAAATGAACAAATGAGACATGAAATAACATCTACAGATCAAGACGAAGCGAATGGAAGCGGTCCCAGCCTCGTAGCTGTGAACAGCTGTGATCGCAGGAAAATGCTGTTATAAAGATTTATCAGTATATCTCCGGGATATTTCCCTGGCTTTACCACCGTCCAAATGGACAAACGAGACATGAAATAACATCAACAGATCAAGACGAAGCGAATGGAAGTACCCCCGGAGTCATAGCATGTGTAAATCGAGACGAAAGATCTCTCTCTCCCCCGCCTGCTTGCGAGGGGGAGGGGCAGTTTACACACACACGCAGCTGCTGCATGCAGCAACGCACACACAGGGAGGAGATGGCAGAGAGAACGCACTCCCCTGAAAACTCCCCTTGAATTCCTCCAGACTCAGAAAATGTAAAAGTTCACTTTTTGGAGATCCATAGAAAAAGGGTGAAAATGAAAAAAAGTATGCCACAGCATGGATTCGAACACGCGACCAACCGCATCCAGGGGCGAGCGTTAACGCAGTGAGCCACTGGACCTGAGTACTCTAACATGCCTGCTTGTGCAGCTTAGACACTCTGAATTCACTAAATGTACAACTTTTTCTCCATCAAAATGAACAAATGAGACATGAAATAACATCTACAGATCAAGACGAAGCGAATAGAAGCGGTCCCAGCCTCGTAGCTGTGAACAGCTGTGATCGCAGGAAAATGCTGTTATAAAGATTTATCAGTATATCTCCGGGATATTTCCCTGGCTTTACCACCGTCCAAATGGACAAACGAGACATGAAATAACATCAACAGATCAAGACGAAGCGAATGGAAGTACCCCCGGAGTCATAGCATGTGTAAATCGAGACGAAAGATCTCTCTCTCCCCCGCCTGCTTGCGAGGGGGAGGGGCAGTTTACACACACACGCAGCTGCTGCATGCAGCAACGCACACACAGGGAGGAGATGGCAGAGAGAACGCACTCCCCTGAAAACTCCCCTTGAATTCCTCCAGACTCAGAAAATGTAAAAGTTCACTTTTTGGAGATCCATAGAAAAAGGGTGAAAATGAAAAAAAGTATGCCACAGCATGGATTCGAACACGCGACCAACCGCATCCAGGGGCGAGCGTTAACGCAGTGAGCCACTGGACCTGAGTACTCTAACATGCCTGCTTGTGCAGCTTAGACACTCTGAATTCACTAAATGTACAACTTTTTCTCCATCAAAATGAACAAATGAGACATGAAATAACATCTACAGATCAAGACGAAGCGAATAGAAGCGGTCCCAGCCTCGTAGCTGTGAACAGCTGTGATCGCAGGAAAATGCTGTTATAAAGATTTATCAGTATATCTCCGGGATATTTCCCTGGCTTTACCACCGTCCAAATGGACAAACGAGACATGAAATAACATCAACAGATCAAGACGAAGCGAATGGAAGTACCCCCGGAGTCATAGCATGTGTAAATCGAGACGAAAGATCTCTCTCTCCCCCGCCTGCTTGCGAGGGGGAGGGGCAGTTTACACACACACGCAGCTGCTGCATGCAGCAACGCACACACAGGGAGGAGATGGCAGAGAGAACGCACTCCCCTGAAAACTCCCCTTGAATTCCTCCAGACTCAGAAAATGTAAAAGTTCACTTTTTGGAGATCCATACAAAAAGGGTGAAAATGAAAAAAAGTATGCCACAGCATGGATTCGAACACGCGACCAACCGCATCCAGGGGCGAGCGTTAACGCAGTGAGCCACTGGACCTGAGTACTCTAACATGCCTGCTTGTGCAGCTTAGACACTCTGAATTCACTAAATGTACAACTTTTTCTCCATCAAAATGAACAAATGAGACATGAAATAACATCTACAGATCAAGACGAAGCGAATGGAAGCGGTCCCAGCCTCGTAGCTGTGAACAGCTGTGATCGCAGGAAAATGTTGTTCCAAAGATTTCTCAGTATATCTCCGGGACTTTTCCCTGGCTTTACCACCGTCACAATGGACAAACGAGACATGAAATAACATCAACAGATCAAGACGAAGCAAATGGAAGTACCCCCGGAGTCATAGCATGTGTAAATCGAGACGACAGATCTCTCTCTCCCCCGCCTGCTTGCGAGGGGGAGGGGCAGTTTACACACACACGCAGCTGCGGCATGCAGCAACGCACACACAGGGAGGAGATGGCAGAGAGAACGCACTCCCCTGAAAACTCCCCTTGAATTCCTCCAGACTCAGAAAATGTAAAAGTTCACTTTTTGGAGATCCATAGAAAAAGGGTGAACATGAATTTTGTTTTGCCACAGGATGGATTCGAACACGCGACCAACCGCATCCAGGGGCGAGCGTTAACGCAGTGAGCCACTGGACCTGGGTACTCAAACATGCCTGCTTGTGCAGCTTAGACACTCTGAATTCACTAAATGTACAACTTTTTCTCCATCAAAATGAACAAATGAGACATGAAATAACATCTACAGATCAAGACGAAGCGAATGGAAGCGGTCCCAGCCTCGTAGCTGTGAACAGCTGTGATCGCAGGAAAATGCTGTTATAAAGATTTATCAGTATATCTCCGGGATATTTCCCTGGCTTTACCACCGTCCAAATGGACAAACGAGACATGAAATAACATCAACAGATCAAGACGAAGCGAATGGAAGTACCCCCGGAGTCATAGCATGTGTAAATCGAGACGAAAGATCTCTCTCTCCCCCGCCTGCTTGCGAGGGGGAGGGGCAGTTTACACACACACGCAGCTGCTGCATGCAGCAACGCACACACAGGGAGGAGATGGCAGAGAGAACGCACTCCCCTGAAAACTCCCCTTGAATTCCTCCAGACTCAGAAAATGTAAAAGTTCACTTTTTGGAGATCCATAGAAAAAGGGTGAAAATGAAAAAAAGTATGCCACAGCATGGATTCGAACACGCGACCAACCGCATCCAGGGGCGAGCGTTAACGCAGTGAGCCACTGGACCTGAGTACTCTAACATGCCTGCTTGTGCAGCTTAGACACTCTGAATTCACTAAATGTACAACTTTTTCTCCATCAAAATGAACAAATGAGACATGAAATAACATCTACAGATCAAGACGAAGCGAATAGAAGCGGTCCCAGCCTCGTAGCTGTGAACAGCTGTGATCGCAGGAAAATGCTGTTATAAAGATTTATCAGTATATCTCCGGGATATTTCCCTGGCTTTACCACCGTCCAAATGGACAAACGAGACATGAAATAACATCAACAGATCAAGACGAAGCGAATGGAAGTACCCCCGGAGTCATAGCATGTGTAAATCGAGACGAAAGATCTCTCTCTCCCCCGCCTGCTTGCGAGGGGGAGGGGCAGTTTACACACACACGCAGCTGCTGCATGCAGCAACGCACACACAGGGAGGAGATGGCAGAGAGAACGCACTCCCCTGAAAACTCCCCTTGAATTCCTCCAGACTCAGAAAATGTAAAAGTTCACTTTTTGGAGATCCATAGAAAAAGGGTGAACATGAATTTTGTTTTGCCACAGGATGGATTCGAACACGCGACCAACCGCATCCAGGGGCGAGCGTTAACGCAGTGAGCCACTGGACCTGAGTACTCAAACATGCCTGCTTGTGCAGCTTAGACACTCTGAATTCACTAAATGTACAACTTTTTCTCCATCAAAATGAACAAATGAGACATGAAATAACATCTACAGATCAAGACGAAGCGAATGGAAGCGGTCCCAGCCTCGTAGCTGTGAACAGCTGTGATCGCAGGAAAATGCTGTTATAAAGATTTATCAGTATATCTCCGGGATATTTCCCTGGCTTTACCACCGTCCAAATGGACAAACGAGACATGAAATAACATCAACAGATCAAGACGAAGCGAATGGAAGTACCCCCGGAGTCATAGCATGTGTAAATCGAGACGAAAGATCTCTCTCTCCCCCGCCTGCTTGCGAGGGGGAGGGGCAGTTTACACACACACGCAGCTGCTGCATGCAGCAACGCACACACAGGGAGGAGATGGCAGAGAGAACGCACTCCCCTGAAAACTCCCCTTGAATTCCTCCAGACTCAGAAAATGTAAAAGTTCACTTTTTGGAGATCCATAGAAAAAGGGTGAAAATGAAAAAAAGTATGCCACAGCATGGATTCGAACACGCGACCAACCGCATCCAGGGGCGAGCGTTAACGCAGTGAGCCACTGGACCTGAGTACTCTAACATGCCTGCTTGTGCAGCTTAGACACTCTGAATTCACTAAATGTACAACTTTTTCTCCATCAAAATGAACAAATGAGACATGAAATAACATCTACAGATCAAGACGAAGCGAATAGAAGCGGTCCCAGCCTCGTAGCTGTGAACAGCTGTGATCGCAGGAAAATGCTGTTATAAAGATTTATCAGTATATCTCCGGGATATTTCCCTGGCTTTACCACCGTCCAAATGGACAAACGAGACATGAAATAACATCAACAGATCAAGACGAAGCGAATGGAAGTACCCCCGGAGTCATAGCATGTGTAAATCGAGACGAAAGATCTCTCTCTCCCCCGCCTGCTTGCGAGGGGGAGGGGCAGTTTACACACACACGCAGCTGCTGCATGCAGCAACGCACACACAGGGAGGAGATGGCAGAGAGAACGCACTCCCCTGAAAACTCCCCTTGAATTCCTCCAGACTCAGAAAATGTAAAAGTTCACTTTTTGGAGATCCATAGAAAAAGGGTGAAAATGAAAAAAAGTATGCCACAGCATGGATTCGAACACGCGACCAACCGCATCCAGGGGCGAGCGTTAACGCAGTGAGCCACTGGACCTGAGTACTCTAACATGCCTGCTTGTGCAGCTTAGACACTCTGAATTCACTAAATGTACAACTTTTTCTCCATCAAAATGAACAAATGAGACATGAAATAACATCTACAGATCAAGACGAAGCGAATAGAATCGGTCCCAGCCTCGTAGCTGTGAACAGCTGTGATCGCAGGAAAATGCTGTTATAAAGATTTATCAGTATATCTCCGGGATATTTCCCTGGCTTTACCACCGTCCAAATGGACAAACGAGACATGAAATAACATCAACAGATCAAGACGAAGCGAATGGAAGTACCCCCGGAGTCATAGCATGTGTAAATCGAGACGAAAGATCTCTCTCTCCCCCGCCTGCTTGCGAGGGGGAGGGGCAGTTTACACACACACGCAGCTGCTGCATGCAGCAACGCACACACAGGGAGGAGATGGCAGAGAGAACGCACTCCCCTGAAAACTCCCCTTGAATTCCTCCAGACTCAGAAAATGTAAAAGTTCACTTTTTGGAGATCCATACAAAAAGGGTGAAAATGAAAAAAAGTATGCCACAGCATGGATTCGAACACGCGACCAACCGCATCCAGGGGCGAGCGTTAACGCAGTGAGCCACTGGACCTGAGTACTCTAACATGCCTGCTTGTGCAGCTTAGACACTCTGAATTCACTAAATGTACAACTTTTTCTCCATCAAAATGAACAAATGAGACATGAAATAACATCTACAGATCAAGACGAAGCGAATGGAAGCGGTCCCAGCCTCGTAGCTGTGAACAGCTGTGATCGCAGGAAAATGTTGTTCCAAAGATTTCTCAGTATATCTCCGGGACTTTTCCCTGGCTTTACCACCGTCACAATGGACAAACGAGACATGAAATAACATCAACAGATCAAGACGAAGCAAATGGAAGTACCCCCGGAGTCATAGCATGTGTAAATCGAGACGACAGATCTCTCTCTCCCCCGCCTGCTTGCGAGGGGGAGGGGCAGTTTACACACACACGCAGCTGCTGCATGCAGCAACGCACACACAGGGAGGAGATGGCAGAGAGAACGCACTCCCCTGAAAACTCCCCTTGAATTCCTCCAGACTCAGAAAATGTAAAAGTTCACTTTTTGGAGATCCATAGAAAAAGGGTGAACATGAATTTTGTTTTGCCACAGGATGGATTCGAACACGCGACCAACCGCATCCAGGGGCGAGCGTTAACGCAGTGAGCCACTGGACCTGAGTACTCAAACATGCCTGCTTGTGCAGCTTAGACACTCTGAATTCACTAAATGTACAACTTTTTCTCCATCAAAATGAACAAATGAGACATGAAATAACATCTACAGATCAAGACGAAGCGAATGGAAGCGGTCCCAGCCTCGTAGCTGTGAACAGCTGTGATCGCAGGAAAATGCTGTTCCAAAGATTTCTCAGTATATCTCCGGGACTTTTCCATGGCTTTACCACCGTCACAATGGACAAACGAGACATGAAATAACATCAACAGATCAAGACGAAGCGAATGGAAGTACCCCCGGAGTCATAGCATGTATACATCGAGACGACAGATCTCTCTCTCCCCCGCCTGCTTGCGAGGGGGAGGGGCAGTTTACACACACACGCAGCTGCTGCATGCAGCAACGCACACACAGGGAGGAGATGGCAGAGAGAACGCACTCCCCTGAAAACTCCCCTTGAATTCCTCCAGACTCAGAAAATGTAAAAGTTCACTTTTTGGAGATCCATAGAAAAAAGGGTGAAAATGAAAAAAAGTATGCCTCAGCATGGATTCGAACACGAGACCAACCACATCCAGGGGCGAGCGTTAACGCAGTGAGCCACTGGACCTGAGTACTCAAACATGCCTGCTTGTGCATCTTAGACACTCTGAATTCACTAAATGTACAACTTTTTCTCAATCAAAATGAACAAATGAGACATGAAATAACATCTACAGATCAAGACGAAGCGAATGGAAGCGGTCCCAGCCTCGTAGCTGTGAACAGCTGTGATTGCGGGAAAATGCTGTTACAAAGATTTCTCAGTATATCTCCGGGACTTTTCACTGGCTTTACCACCGTCACAATGGACAAACGAGACATGAAATAACATCAACAGATCAAGACGAAGCGAATGGAAGTACCCCCGGAGTCATAGCATGTGTAAATCGAGACGACAGATCTCTCTCTCCCCCGCCTGCTTGCGAGGGGGAGGGGCAGTTTACACACACACGCAGCTGCTGCATGCAGCAACGCACACACAGGGAGGAGATGGCAGAGAGAACGCACTCCCCTGAAAACTCCCCTTGAATTCCTCCAGACTCAGAAAATGTAAAAGTTCACTTTTTGGAGATCCATAGAAAAAGGGTGAAAATGATTTTTTTTTTGCCACAGCATGGATTCGAACACGAGACCAACCGCATCCAGGGGCGAGCGTTAACGCAGTGAGCCACTGGACCTGAGTACTCAAACATGCCTGCTTGTGCAGCTTAGACACTCTGAATTCACTAAATGTACAACTTTTTCTCCATCAAAATGAACAAATGAGACATGAAATAACATCTACAGATCAAGACGAAGCGAATGGAAGCGGTCCCAGCCTCGTAGCTGTGAACAGCTGTGATCGCAGGAAAATGCTGTTATAAAGATTTATCAGTATATCTCCGGGATATTTCCCTGGCTTTACCACCGTCCAAATGGACAAACGAGACATGAAATAACATCAACAGATCAAGACGAAGCGAATGGAAGTACCCCCGGAGTCATAGCATGTGTAAATCGAGACGAAAGATCTCTCTCTCCCCCGCCTGCTTGCGAGGGGGAGGGGCAGTTTACACACACACGCAGCTGCTGCATGCAGCAACGCACACACAGGGAGGAGATGGCAGAGAGAACGCACTCCCCTGAAAACTCCCCTTGAATTCCTCCAGACTCAGAAAATGTAAAAGTTCACTTTTTGGAGATCCATAGAAAAAGGGTGAAAATGAAAAAAAGTATGCCACAGCATGGATTCGAACACGCGACCAACCGCATCCAGGGGCGAGCGTTAACGCAGTGAGCCACTGGACCTGAGTACTCTAACATGCCTGCTTGTGCAGCTTAGACACTCTGAATTCACTAAATGTACAACTTTTTCTCCATCAAAATGAACAAATGAGACATGAAATAACATCTACAGATCAAGACGAAGCGAATAGAAGCGGTCCCAGCCTCGTAGCTGTGAACAGCTGTGATCGCAGGAAAATGCTGTTATAAAGATTTATCAGTATATCTCCGGGATATTTCCCTGGCTTTACCACCGTCCAAATGGACAAACGAGACATGAAATAACATCAACAGATCAAGACGAAGCGAATGGAAGTACCCCCGGAGTCATAGCATGTGTAAATCGAGACGAAAGATCTCTCTCTCCCCCGCCTGCTTGCGAGGGGGAGGGGCAGTTTACACACACACGCAGCTGCTGCATGCAGCAACGCACACACAGGGAGGAGATGGCAGAGAGAACGCACTCCCCTGAAAACTCCCCTTGAATTCCTCCAGACTCAGAAAATGTAAAAGTTCACTTTTTGGAGATCCATAGAAAAAGGGTGAAAATGAAAAAAAGTATGCCACAGCATGGATTCGAACACGCGACCAACCGCATCCAGGGGCGAGCGTTAACGCAGTGAGCCACTGGACCTGAGTACTCTAACATGCCTGCTTGTGCAGCTTAGACACTCTGAATTCACTAAATGTACAACTTTTTCTCCATCAAAATGAACAAATGAGACATGAAATAACATCTACAGATCAAGACGAAGCGAATAGAAGCGGTCCCAGCCTCGTAGCTGTGAACAGCTGTGATCGCAGGAAAATGCTGTTATAAAGATTTATCAGTATATCTCCGGGATATTTCCCTGGCTTTACCACCGTCCAAATGGACAAACGAGACATGAAATAACATCAACAGATCAAGACGAAGCGAATGGAAGTACCCCCGGAGTCATAGCATGTGTAAATCGAGACGAAAGATCTCTCTCTCCCCCGCCTGCTTGCGAGGGGGAGGGGCAGTTTACACACACACGCAGCTGCTGCATGCAGCAACGCACACACAGGGAGGAGATGGCAGAGAGAACGCACTCCCCTGAAAACTCCCCTTGAATTCCTCCAGACTCAGAAAATGTAAAAGTTCACTTTTTGGAGATCCATACAAAAAGGGTGAAAATGAAAAAAAGTATGCCACAGCATGGATTCGAACACGCGACCAACCGCATCCAGGGGCGAGCGTTAACGCAGTGAGCCACTGGACCTGAGTACTCTAACATGCCTGCTTGTGCAGCTTAGACACTCTGAATTCACTAAATGTACAACTTTTTCTCCATCAAAATGAACAAATGAGACATGAAATAACATCTACAGATCAAGACGAAGCGAATGGAAGCGGTCCCAGCCTCGTAGCTGTGAACAGCTGTGATCGCAGGAAAATGTTGTTCCAAAGATTTCTCAGTATATCTCCGGGACTTTTCCCTGGCTTTACCACCGTCACAATGGACAAACGAGACATGAAATAACATCAACAGATCAAGACGAAGCAAATGGAAGTACCCCCGGAGTCATAGCATGTGTAAATCGAGACGACAGATCTCTCTCTCCCCCGCCTGCTTGCGAGGGGGAGGGGCAGTTTACACACACACGCAGCTGCTGCATGCAGCAACGCACACACAGGGAGGAGATGGCAGAGAGAACGCACTCCCCTGAAAACTCCCCTTGAATTCCTCCAGACTCAGAAAATGTAAAAGTTCACTTTTTGGAGATCCATAGAAAAAGGGTGAAAATGAAAAAAAGTATGCCTCAGCATGGATTCGAACACGAGACCAACCACATCCAGGGGCGAGCGTTAACGCAGTGAGCCACTGGACCTGAGTACTCAAACATGCCTGCTTGTGCATCTTAGACACTCTGAATTCACTAAATGTACAACTTTTTCTCAATCAAAATGAACAAATGAGACATGAAATAACATCTACAGATCAAGACGAAGCGAATGGAAGCGGTCCCAGCCTCGTAGCTGTGAACAGCTGTGATTGCGGGAAAATGCTGTTACAAAGATTTCTCAGTATATCTCCGGGACTTTTCACTGGCTTTACCACCGTCACAATGGACAAACGAGACATGAAATAACATCAACAGATCAAGACGAAGCGAATGGAAGTACCCCCGGAGTCATAGCATGTGTAAATCGAGACGACAGATCTCTCTCTCCCCCGCCTGCTTGCGAGGGGGAGGGGCAGTTTACACACACACGCAGCTGCTGCATGCAGCAACGCACACACAGGGAGGAGATGGCAGAGAGAACGCACTCCCCTGAAAACTCCCCTTGAATTCCTCCAGACTCAGAAAATGTAAAAGTTCACTTTTTGGAGATCCATAGAAAAAGGGTGAAAATGATTTTTTTTTTGCCACAGCATGGATTCGAACACGAGACCAACCGCATCCAGGGGCGAGCGTTAACGCAGTGAGCCACTGGACCTGAGTACTCAAACATGCCTGCTTGTGCAGCTTAGACACTCTGAATTCACTAAATGTACAACTTTTTCTCCATCAAAATGAACAAATGAGACATGAAATAACATCTACAGATCAAGACGAAGCGAATGGAAGCGGTCCCAGCCTCGTAGCTGTGAACAGCTGTGATCGCAGGAAAATGCTGTTATAAAGATTTATCAGTATATCTCCGGGATATTTCCCTGGCTTTACCACCGTCCAAATGGACAAACGAGACATGAAATAACATCAACAGATCAAGACGAAGCGAATGGAAGTACCCCCGGAGTCATAGCATGTGTAAATCGAGACGAAAGATCTCTCTCTCCCCCGCCTGCTTGCGAGGGGGAGGGGCAGTTTACACACACACGCAGCTGCTGCATGCAGCAACGCACACACAGGGAGGAGATGGCAGAGAGAACGCACTCCCCTGAAAACTCCCCTTGAATTCCTCCAGACTCAGAAAATGTAAAAGTTCACTTTTTGGAGATCCATAGAAAAAGGGTGAAAATGAAAAAAAGTATGCCACAGCATGGATTCGAACACGTGACCAACCGCATCCAGGGGCGAGCGTTAACGCAGTGAGCCACTGGACCTGAGTACTCTAACATGCCTGCTTGTGCAGCTTAGACACTCTGAATTCACTAAATGTACAACTTTTTCTCCATCAAAATGAACAAATGAGACATGAAATAACATCTACAGATCAAGACGAAGCGAATAGAAGCGGTCCCAGCCTCGTAGCTGTGAACAGCTGTGATCGCAGGAAAATGCTGTTATAAAGATTTATCAGTATATCTCCGGGATATTTCCCTGGCTTTACCACCGTCCAAATGGACAAACGAGACATGAAATAACATCAACAGATCAAGACGAAGCGAATGGAAGTACCCCCGGAGTCATAGCATGTGTAAATCGAGACGAAAGATCTCTCTCTCCCCCGCCTGCTTGCGAGGGGGAGGGGCAGTTTACACACACACGCAGCTGCTGCATGCAGCAACGCACACACAGGGAGGAGATGGCAGAGAGAACGCACTCCCCTGAAAACTCCCCTTGAATTCCTCCAGACTCAGAAAATGTAAAAGTTCACTTTTTGGAGATCCATAGAAAAAGGGTGAAAATGAAAAAAAGTATGCCACAGCATGGATTCGAACACGCGACCAACCGCATCCAGGGGCGAGCGTTAACGCAGTGAGCCACTGGACCTGAGTACTCTAACATGCCTGATTGTGCAGCTTAGACACTCTGAATTCACTAAATGTACAACTTTTTCTCCATCAAAATGAACAAATGAGACATGAAATAACATCTACAGATCAAGACGAAGCGAATGGAAGCGGTCCCAGCCTCGTAGCTGTGAACAGCTGTGATCGCAGGAAAATGTTGTTCCAAAGATTTCTCAGTATATCTCCGGGACTTTTCCCTGGCTTTACCACCGTCACAATGGACAAACGAGACATGAAATAACATCAACAGATCAAGACGAAGCAAATGGAAGTACCCCCGGAGTCATAGCATGTGTAAATCGAGACGACAGATCTCTCTCTCCCCCGCCTGCTTGCGAGGGGGAGGGGCAGTTTACACACACACGCAGCTGCTGCATGCAGCAACGCACACACAGGGAGGAGATGGCAGAGAGAACGCACTCCCCTGAAAACTCCCCTTGAATTCCTCCAGACTCAGAAAATGTAAAAGTTCACTTTTTGGAGATCCATAGAAAAAGGGTGAACATGAATTTTGTTTTGCCACAGGATGGATTCGAACACGCGACCAACCGCATCCAGGGGCGAGCGTTAACGCAGTGAGCCACTGGACCTGAGTACTCAAACATGCCTGCTTGTGCAGCTTAGACACTCTGAATTCACTAAATGTACAACTTTTTCTCCATCAAAATTTACAAATGAGACATGAAATAACATCTACAGATCAAGACGAAGCGAATGGAAGCGGTCCCAGCCTCGTAGCTGTGAACAGCTGTGATCGCAGGAAAATGCTGTTCCAAAGATTTCTCAGTATATCTCCGGGACTTTTCCATGGCTTTACCACCGTCACAATGGACAAACGAGACATGAAATAACATCAACAGATCAAGACGAAGCGAATGGAAGTACCCCCGGAGTCATAGCATGTATACATCGAGACGACAGATCTCTCTCTCCCCCGCCTGCTTGCGAGGGGGAGGGGCAGTTTACACACACACGCAGCTGCTGCATGCAGCAACGCACACACAGGGAGGAGATGGCAGAGAGAATGCACTCCCCTGAAAACTCCCCTTGAATTCCTCCAGACTCAGAAAATGTAAAAGTTCACTTTTTGGAGATCCATAGAAAAAAGGGTGAAAATGAAAAAAAGTATGCCTCAGCATGGATTCGAACACGAGACCAACCACATCCAGGGGCGAGCGTTAACGCAGTGAGCCACTGGACCTGAGTACTCAAACATGCCTGCTTGTGCATCTTAGACACTCTGAATTCACTAAATGTACAACTTTTTCTCAATCAAAATGAACAAATGAGACATGAAATAACATCTACAGATCAAGACGAAGCGAATGGAAGCGGTCCCAGCCTCGTAGCTGTGAACAGCTGTGATTGCGGGAAAATGCTGTTACAAAGATTTCTCAGTATATCTCCGGGACTTTTCACTGGCTTTACCACCGTCACAATGGACAAACGAGACATGAAATAACATCAACAGATCAAGACGAAGCGAATGGAAGTACCCCCGGAGTCATAGCATGTGTAAATCGAGACGACAGATCTCTCTCTCCCCCGCCTGCTTGCGAGGGGGAGGGGCAGTTTACACACACACGCAGCTGCTGCATGCAGCAACGCACACACAGGGAGGAGATGGCAGAGAGAACGCACTCCCCTGAAAACTCCCCTTGAATTCCTCCAGACTCAGAAAATGTAAAAGTTCACTTTTTGGAGATCCATAGAAAAAGGGTGAAAATGATTTTTTTTTTGCCACAGCATGGATTCGAACACGAGACCAACCGCATCCAGGGGCGAGCGTTAACGCAGTGAGCCACTGGACCTGAGTACTCAAACATGCCTGCTTGTGCAGCTTAGACACTCTGAATTCACTAAATGTACAACTTTTTCTCCATCAAAATGAACAAATGAGACATGAAATAACATCTACAGATCAAGACGAAGCGAATGGAAGCGGTCCCAGCCTCGTAGCTGTGAACAGCTGTGATCGCAGGAAAATGCTGTTATAAAGATTTATCAGTATATCTCCGGGATATTTCCCTGGCTTTACCACCGTCCAAATGGACAAACGAGACATGAAATAACATCAACAGATCAAGACGAAGCGAATGGAAGTACCCCCGGAGTCATAGCATGTGTAAATCGAGACGAAAGATCTCTCTCTCCCCCGCCTGCTTGCGAGGGGGAGGGGCAGTTTACACACACACGCAGCTGCTGCATGCAGCAACGCACACACAGGGAGGAGATGGCAGAGAGAACGCACTCCCCTGAAAACTCCCCTTGAATTCCTCCAGACTCAGAAAATGTAAAAGTTCACTTTTTGGAGATCCATAGAAAAAGGGTGAAAATGAAAAAAAGTATGCCACAGCATGGATTCGAACACGCGACCAACCGCATCCAGGGGCGAGCGTTAACGCAGTGAGCCACTGGACCTGAGTACTCTAACATGCCTGATTGTGCAGCTTAGACACTCTGAATTCACTAAATGTACAACTTTTTCTCCATCAAAATGAACAAATGAGACATGAAATAACATCTACAGATCAAGACGAAGCGAATGGAAGCGGTCCCAGCCTCGTAGCTGTGAACAGCTGTGATCGCAGGAAAATGTTGTTCCAAAGATTTCTCAGTATATCTCCGGGACTTTTCCCTGGCTTTACCACCGTCACAATGGACAAACGAGACATGAAATAACATCAACAGATCAAGACGAAGCAAATGGAAGTACCCCCGGAGTCATAGCATGTGTAAATCGAGACGACAGATCTCTCTCTCCCCCGCCTGCTTGCGAGGGGGAGGGGCAGTTTACACACACACGCAGCTGCTGCATGCAGCAACGCACACACAGGGAGGAGATGGCAGAGAGAACGCACTCCCCTGAAAACTCCCCTTGAATTCCTCCAGACTCAGAAAATGTAAAAGTTCACTTTTTGGAGATCCATAGAAAAAGGGTGAACATGAATTTTGTTTTGCCACAGGATGGATTCGAACACGCGACCAACCGCATCCAGGGGCGAGCGTTAACGCAGTGAGCCACTGGACCTGAGTACTCAAACATGCCTGCTTGTGCAGCTTAGACACTCTGAATTCACTAAATGTACAACTTTTTCTCCATCAAAATTTACAAATGAGACATGAAATAACATCTACAGATCAAGACGAAGCGAATGGAAGCGGTCCCAGCCTCGTAGCTGTGAACAGCTGTGATCGCAGGAAAATGCTGTTCCAAAGATTTCTCAGTATATCTCCGGGACTTTTCCATGGCTTTACCACCGTCACAATGGACAAACGAGACATGAAATAACATCAACAGATCAAGACGAAGCGAATGGAAGTACCCCCGGAGTCATAGCATGTATACATCGAGACGACAGATCTCTCTCTCCCCCGCCTGCTTGCGAGGGGGAGGGGCAGTTTACACACACACGCAGCTGCTGCATGCAGCAACGCACACACAGGGAGGAGATGGCAGAGAGAATGCACTCCCCTGAAAACTCCCCTTGAATTCCTCCAGACTCAGAAAATGTAAAAGTTCACTTTTTGGAGATCCATAGAAAAAAGGGTGAAAATGAAAAAAAGTATGCCTCAGCATGGATTCGAACACGAGACCAACCACATCCAGGGGCGAGCGTTAACGCAGTGAGCCACTGGACCTGACTACTCAAACATGCCTGCTTGTGCATCTTAGACACTCTGAATTCACTAAATGTACAACTTTTTCTCAATCAAAATGAACAAATGAGACATGAAATAACATCTACAGATCAAGACGAAGCGAATGGAAGCGGTCCCAGCCTCGTAGCTGTGAACAGCTGTGATTGCGGGAAAATGCTGTTACAAAGATTTCTCAGTATATCTCCGGGACTTTTCACTGGCTTTACCACCGTCACAATGGACAAACGAGACATGAAATAACATCAACAGATCAAGACGAAGCGAATGGAAGTACCCCCGGAGTCATAGCATGTGTAAATCGAGACGACAGATCTCTCTCTCCCCCGCCTGCTTGCGAGGGGGAGGGGCAGTTTACACACACACGCAGCTGCTGCATGCAGCAACGCACACACAGGGAGGAGATGGCAGAGAGAACGCACTCCCCTGAAAACTCCCCTTGAATTCCTCCAGACTCAGAAAATGTAAAAGTTCACTTTTTGGAGATCCATAGAAAAAGGGTGAAAATGATTTTTTTTTTGCCACAGCATGGATTCGAACACGAGACCAACCGCATCCAGGGGCGAGCGTTAACGCAGTGAGCCACTGGACCTGAGTACTCAAACATGCCTGCTTGTGCAGCTTAGACACTCTGAATTCACTAAATGTACAACTTTTTCTCCATCAAAATGAACAAATGAGACATGAAATAACATCTACAGATCAAGACGAAGCGAATGGAAGCGGTCCCAGCCTCGTAGCTGTGAACAGCTGTGATCGCAGGAAAATGCTGTTATAAAGATTTATCAGTATATCTCCGGGATATTTCCCTGGCTTTACCACCGTCCAAATGGACAAACGAGACATGAAATAACATCAACAGATCAAGACGAAGCGAATGGAAGTACCCCCGGAGTCATAGCATGTGTAAATCGAGACGAAAGATCTCTCTCTCCCCCGCCTGCTTGCGAGGGGGAGGGGCAGTTTACACACACACGCAGCTGCTGCATGCAGCAACGCACACACAGGGAGGAGATGGCAGAGAGAACGCACTCCCCTGAAAACTCCCCTTGAATTCCTCCAGACTCAGAAAATGTAAAAGTTCACTTTTTGGAGATCCATAGAAAAAGGGTGAAAATGAAAAAAAGTATGCCACAGCATGGATTCGAACACGCGACCAACCGCATCCAGGGGCGAGCGTTAACGCAGTGAGCCACTGGACCTGAGTACTCTAACATGCCTGCTTGTGCAGCTTAGACACTCTGAATTCACTAAATGTACAACTTTTTCTCCATCAAAATGAACAAATGAGACATGAAATAACATCTACAGATCAAGACGAAGCGAATAGAAGCGGTCCCAGCCTCGTAGCTGTGAACAGCTGTGATCGCAGGAAAATGCTGTTATAAAGATTTATCAGTATATCTCCGGGATATTTCCCTGGCTTTACCACCGTCCAAATGGACAAACGAGACATGAAATAACATCAACAGATCAAGACGAAGTGAATGGAAGTACCCCCGGAGTCATAGCATGTGTAAATCGAGACGAAAGATCTCTCTCTCCCCCGCCTGCTTGCGAGGGGGAGGGGCAGTTTACACACACACGCAGCTGCTGCATGCAGCAACGCACACACAGGGAGGAGATGGCAGAGAGAACGCACTCCCCTGAAAACTCCCCTTGAATTCCTCCAGACTCAGAAAATGTAAAAGTTCACTTTTTGGAGATCCATACAAAAAGGGTGAAAATGAAAAAAAGTATGCCACAGCATGGATTCGAACACGCGACCAACCGCATCCAGGGGCGAGCGTTAACGCAGTGAGCCACTGGACCTGAGTACTCTAACATGCCTGCTTGTGCAGCTTAGACACTCTGAATTCACTAAATGTACAACTTTTTCTCCATCAAAATGAACAAATGAGACATGAAATAACATCTACAGATCAAGACGAAGCGAATAGAAGCGGTCCCAGCCTCGTAGCTGTGAACAGCTGTGATCGCAGGAAAATGCTGTTATAAAGATTTATCAGTATATCTCCGGGATATTTCCCTGGCTTTACCACCGTCCAAATGGACAAACGAGACATGAAATAACATCAACAGATCAAGACGAAGCGAATGGAAGTACCCCCGGAGTCATAGCATGTGTAAATCGAGACGAAAGATCTCTCTCTCCCCCGCCTGCTTGCGAGGGGGAGGGGCAGTTTACACACACACGCAGCTGCTGCATGCAGCAACGCACACACAGGGAGGAGATGGCAGAGAGAACGCACTCCCCTGAAAACTCCCCTTGAATTCCTCCAGACTCAGAAAATGTAAAAGTTCACTTTTTGGAGATCCATACAAAAAGGGTGAAAATGAAAAAAAGTATGCCACAGCATGGATTCGAACACGCGACCAACCGCATCCAGGGGCGAGCGTTAACGCAGTGAGCCACTGGACCTGAGTACTCTAACATGCCTGCTTGTGCAGCTTAGACACTCTGAATTCACTAAATGTACAACTTTTTCTCCATCAAAATGAACAAATGAGACATGAAATAACATCTACAGATCAAGACGAAGCGAATAGAAGCGGTCCCAGCCTAGTAGCTGTGAACAGCTGTGATCGCAGGAAAATGCTGTTACAAAGATTTCTCAGTATATCTCCGGGACATTTCCCTGGCTTTACCACCGTCACAATGGACAAACGAGACATGAAATAACATCAACAGATCAAGACGAAGCGAATGGAAGTACCCCCGGAGTCATAGCATGTGTAAATCGAGACGAAAGATCTCTCTCTCCCCGCCTGCTTGCGAGAGGGAGGGGCAGTTTACACACACACGCAGCTGCTGCATGCAGCAACGCACACACAGGGAGGAGATGGCAGAGAGAACGCACTCCCCTGAAAACTCCCCTTGAATTCCTCCAGACTCAGAAAATGTATAAGTTCACTTTTTGGAGATCCATAGAAAAAGGGTGAAAATGATTTTTTTTTTGCCACAGCATGGATTCGAAAACGAGACCAACCGCATCCAGGGGCGAGCGTTAACGCAGTGAGCCACTGGACCTGAGTACTCAAACATGCCTGCTTGTGCAGCTTAGACACTCTGAATTCACTAAATGTACAACTTTTTCTCCATCAAAATGAACAAATGAGACATGAAATAACATCTACAGATCAAGACGAAGCGAATGGAAGCGGTCCCAGCCTCGTAGCTGTGAACAGCTGTGATCGCAGGAAAATGCTGTTACAAAGATTTCTCAGTATATCTCCGGGACATTTCCCTGGCTTTACCACCGTCACAATGGACAAACGAGACATGAAATAACATCAACAGATCAAGACGAAGCGAATGGAAGTACCCCCGGAGTCATAGCATGTGTAAATCGAGACGAAAGATCTCTCTCTCCCCGCCTGCTTGCGAGAGGGAGGGGCAGTTTACACACACACGCAGCTGCTGCATGCAGCAACGCACACACAGGGAGGAGATGGCAGAGAGAACGCACTCCCCTGAAAACTCCCCTTGAATTCCTCCAGACTCAGAAAATGTAAAACTTCACTTTTTGGAGATCAATAGAAAAAGGGTGAAAATGATTTTTTTTTTGCCACAGCATGGATTCGAACACACGACCATCCGCATCAAGGGGAGAGCGTTAACGCAGTGAGCCACTGGACCTGAGTACTCAAACATGCCTACTTGTGCAGCTTAGACACTCTGAATTCACTAAATGTACAACTTTTTCTCCATCAAAATGAACAAATTATACATGAAATAACATCTACAGATCAAGACGAAGCGAATGGAAGCGGTCCCAGCCTCGTAGCTGTGAACAGCTGTGATTGCAGGAAAATGCTGTTACAAAGATTTCTCAGTATATCTCCGGGACTTTTCCCTGGCTTTACCACCGTCACAATGGACAAACGAGACATGGAATAACATCAACAGATCAAGACGAAGCGAATGGAAGTACCCCCGGAGTCATAGCATGTGTAAATCGAGACGAAAGATCTCTCTCTCCCCCGCCTGCTTGCGAGGGGGAGGGGCAGTTTACACACACACGCAGCTGCTGCATGCAGCAACGCACACACAGGGAGGAGATGGCAGAGAGAACGCACTCCCCTGAAAACTCCCCTTGAATTCCTCCAGACTCAGAAAATGTAAAAGTTCACTATTTGGAGATCCATAGAAAAAGGGTGAAAATGAAAAAAAGTATGCCACAGCGTGGATTTGAACACGCGACCAACCGCATCCAGGGGCGAGCGTTAACGCAGTGAGCCACTGGACCTGAGTACTCAAACATGCCTACTTGTGCAGCTTAGACACTCTGAATTCACTAAATGTACAACTTATTCTCCATCAAAATGAACAAATTATACATGAAATAACATCTACAGATCAAGACGAAGCGAATGGAAGCGGTCCCAGCCTCGTAGCTGTGAACAGCTGTGATCGCAGGAAAATGCTGTTTCAAAGATTTCTCAGTATATCTCCGGGACATTTCCCTGGCTTTACCACCGTCACAATGGACAAACGAGACATGAAATAACATCAACAGATCAAGACGAAGCGAATGGAAGTACCCCCGGAGTCATAGCATGTGTAAATCGAGACGAAAGATCTCTCTCTCCCCCGCCTGCTTGCGAGGGGGAGGGGCAGTTTACACACACACGCAGCTGCTGCATGCAGCAACGCACACACAGGGAGGAGATGGCAGAGAGAACGCACTCCCCTGAAAACTCCCCTTGAATTCCTCCAGACTCAGAAAATGTAAAACTTCACATTTTGGAGATCAATAGAAAAAGGGTGAAAATGATTTTTCTTTTGCCACAGCATGGATTCGAACACACGACCATCCGCATCAAGGGGAGAGCGTTAACGCAGTGAGCCACTGGACCTGAGAATTCAAACATGCCTACTTGTGCAGCTTAGAAACTCTGAATTCACTAAATGTACAACTTATTTTCCATCAAAATGAACAAATGAGACATGAAATAACATCTACAGATCAAGACGAAGCGAATGGAAGTGGTCCCAGCCTCGTAGCTGTGAACAGCTGTGATCGCAGGAAAATTCTGTTACAAAGATTTCTCAGTATATCTCCGGGACATTTCCCTGGCTTTACCACCGTCACAATGGACAAACGAGACATGAAATAACATAAACAGATCAAGACGAAGCGAATGGAAGTACCCCCGGAGTCATAGCATGTGTAAATTGAGACGAAAGATCTCTCTCTCCCCCGCCTGCTTGCGAGGGGGAGGGGCAGTTTACACACACACACAGCTGCTGCATGCAGCAACGCACACACAGGGAGGAGATGGCAGAGAGAACGCACTCCCCTGAAAACTCCCCTTGAATTCCTCCAGACTCAGAAAATGTAAAAGTTCACTTTTTGGAGATCCATAGAAAAAGGGTGAAAATGAAAAAAAGTATGCCACAGCATGGATTCGAACACGCGACCAACGGCATCCAGGGGCGAGCGTTAACGCAGTGAGCCACTGGACCTGAGTACTCAAACATGCCTACTTGTGCAGCTTAGACACTCTGAATTCACTAAATGTACAACTTTCTCTCCATCAAAATGAACAAATGAGACATGAAATAACATCTACAGATCAAGACGAAGTGAATGGAAGCGGTCCCAGCCTCGTAGCTGTGAACAGCTGTGATCGCAGGAAAATGCTGTTCCAAAGATTTCTCAGTATATCTCCGGGACTTTTCCCTGGCTTTACCACCGTCACAATGGACAAACGAGACATGAAATAACATCAACAGATCAAGACGAAGCGAATGGAAGTACCCCCGGAGTCATAGCATGTGTAAATCGAGACGACAGATCTCTCTCTCCCCCGCCTGCTTGCGAGGGGGAGGGGCAGTTTACACACACACGCAGCTGCTGCATGCAGCAACGCACACACAGTGAGGAGATGGCAGAGAGAACGCACTCCCCTGAAAACTCCCCTTGAATTCCTCCAGACTCAGAAAATGTAAAAGTTCACTTTTTGGAGATCCATAGAAAAAGGGTGAAAATGAAAAAAAGTATGCCACAGCATGGATTCGAACACGCGACCAACGGCATCCAGGGGCGAGCGTTAACGCAGTGAGCCACTGGACCTGAGTACTCAAACATGCCTACTTGTGCAGCTTAGACACTCTGAATTCACTAAATGTACAACTTTCTCTCCATCAAAATGAACAAATGAGACATGAAATAACATCTACAGATCAAGACGAAGTGAATGGAAGCGGTCCCAGCCTCGTAGCTGTGAACAGCTGTGATCGCAGGAAAATGCTGTTCCAAAGATTTCTCAGTATATCTCCGGGACTTTTCCCTGGCTTTACCACCGTCACAATGGACAAACGAGACATGAAATAACATCAACAGATCAAGACGAAGCGAATGGAAGTACCCCCGGAGTCATAGCATGTGTAAATCGAGACGACAGATCTCTCTCTCCCCCGCCTGCTTGCGAGGGGGAGGGGCAGTTTACACACACACGCAGCTGCTGCATGCAGCAACGCACACACAGTGAGGAGATGGCAGAGAGAACGCACTCCCCTGAAAACTCCCCTTGAATTCCTCCAGACTCAGAAAATGTAAAAGTTCACTTTTTGGAGATCCATAGAAAAAGGGTGGAAATGAAAAGAAGTATGCCACAGCATGGACTCGAACACTTGACCAACCGCATCCAGGGGCGAGCGTTAACGCAGTGAGCCACTGGACCTGAGTACTCTAACAAGCCTGCTTGTGCAGCTTAGACACTCTGAATTCACTAAATGTACAACTTTTTCTCCAACAAAATGAACAAATGAGACATGAAATAACATCTACAGATCAAGACGAAGCGAATAGAAGCGGTCCCAGCCTCGTAGCTGTGAACAGCTGTGATCGCAGGAAAATGCTGTTACAAAGATTTCTCAGTATATCTCCGGGACATTTCCCTGGCTTTACCACCGTCACAATGGACAAACGAGACATGAAATAACATCAACAGATCAAGACGAAGCGAATGGAAGTACCCCCGGAGTCATAGCATGTGTAAATCGAGACGAAAGATCTCTCTCTCCCCCGCCTGCTTGCGAGGGGGAGGGGCAGTTTACACACACACGCAGCTGCTGCATGCAGCAACGCACACACAGGGAGGAGATGGCAGAGAGAACGCACTCCCCTGAAAACTCCCCTTGAATTCCTCCAGACTCAGAAAATGTAAAAGTTCACTTTTTGGAGATCCATAGAAAAAGGGTGAAAATGAAAAAAAGTATGCCACAGCATGGATTTGAACACGCGACCAACCGCATCCAGGGGCGAGCGTTAACGCAGTGAGCCACTGGACCTGAGTACTCAAACATGCCTACTTGTGCAGCTTAGACACTCTGAATTCACTAAATGTACAACTTTTTCTCCATCAAAATGAACAAATTATACATGAAATAACATCTACAGATCAAGACGAAGCGAATGGAAGTGGTACCAGCCTCGTAGCTGTGAACAGCTGTGATCGCAGGAAAATGCTGTTTCAAAGATTTCTCAGTATATCTCCGGGACATTTCCCTGGCTTTACCACCGTCACAATGGACAAACGAGACATGAAATAACATCAACAGATCAAGACGAAGTGAATGGAAGTACCCCCGGAGTCATAGCATGTGTAAATCGAGACGAAAGATCTCTCTCTCCCCCGCCTGCTTGCGAGGGGGAGGGGCAGTTTACACACACACGCAGCTGCTGCATGCAGCAACGCACACACAGGGAGGAGATGGCAGAGAGAACGCACTCCCCTGAAAACTCCCCTTGAATTCCTCCAGACTCAGAAAATGTAAAAGTTCACTTTTTGGAGATCCATAGAAAAAGGGTGAAAATGAAAAAAAGTATGCCACAGCATGGATTCGAACACGCGACCAACCGCATCCAGGGGCGAGCGTTAACGCAGTGAGCCACTGGACCTGAGTACTCTAACATGCCTGCTTGTGCAGCTTAGACACTCTGAATTCACTAAATGTACAACTTTTTCTCCATCAAAATGAACAAATGAGACATGAAATAACATCTACAGATCAAGACGAAGCGAATAGAAGCGGTCCCAGTCTCGTAGCTGTGAACAGCTGTGATCGCAGGAAAATACTGTTACAAAGATTTCTCAGTATATCTCCGGGACATTTCCCTGGCTTTACCACCGTCACAATGGACAAACGAGACATGAAATAACATCAACAGATCAAGACGAAGCGAATGGAAGTACCCCCGGAGTCATAGCATGTGTAAATCGAGACGAAAGATCTCTCTCTCCCCCGCCTGCTTGCGAGGGGGAGGGGCAGTTTACACACACACGCAGCTGCTGCATGCAGCAACGCACACACAGGGAGGAGATGGCAGAGAGAACGCACTCCCCTGAAAACTCCCCTTGAATTCCTCCAGACTCAGAAAATGTAAAAGTTCACTTTTTGGAGATCCATAGAAAAAGGGTGGAAATGAAAAGAAGTATGCCACAGCATGGATTCGAACACGAGACCAACCGCATCCAGGGGCGAGCGTTAACGCAGTGAGCCACTGGACCTGAGTACTCTAACATGCCTGCTTGTGCAGCTTAGACACTCTGAATTCACTAAATGTACAACTTTTTCTCCATCAAAATGAACAAATGAGACATGAAATAACATCTACAGATCAAGACGAAGCGAATAGAAGCGGTCCCAGCCTCGTAGCTGTGAACAGCTGTGATTGCAGGAAAATGCTGTTACAAAGATTTCTCAGTATATCTCCGGGACGTTTCCCTGGCTTTACCACCGTCACAATGGACAAACGAGACATGAAATAACATCAACAGATCAAGACGAAGCGAATGGAAGTACCCCCGGAGTCATAGCATGTGTAAATCGAGACGAAAGATCTCTCTCTCTCCCCTGCCTGCTTGCGAGGGGGAGGGGCAGTTTACACACACACGCAGCTGCTGCATGCAGCAACGCACACACAGGGAGGAGATGGCAGAGAGAACGCACTCCCCTGAAAACTCCCCTTGAATTCCTCCAGACTCAGAAAATGTAAAAGTTCACTTTTTGGAGATCCATAGAAAAAGGTGAAAATGAAAAAAAGTATGCCTCAGCATGGATTCGAACACGAGACCAACCGCATCCAGGGGCGAGCGTTAACGCAGTGAGCCACTGGACCTGAGTAGGGGAGACCCGGTACAGTTGAAACACGGGTTGGTTGTAACACCCTCAATATCTCCAATCATAAACAAGCTAGAGTGATGACACTCACTCTGCACATGCGCAGTTAGATGGTAAGATCGCCAAAATAAAAAGGAGCCACGTTTGAATATCTCACGTAAGTTATCAGCAAAAGTGTGTTTCTGAGGTCAAATATTAACTAAAATGATATGAGGTATTTTTTGGATACTGTCTTGAGTTCAAAATGTCTAGGAATCCAAACTAGTATTATTAGAATAACTGTTTTGTAAGCTACAAATATAGCTAGCTAAATATGGGTCAAGCTAGCAATCAGGCAGGTTCACAGGGGGTGAAGCAAGACTGGTGGTTCTGGGACGGTTGTAACGGGACGGTTGTAACATGGCACATTTACAATGATGGCTCATTTGCTTGAATGATCAATTGTTCATTCAAGCATTGATTGGTGTGCATTGTCCCTGTAAAAATAAACAGAATTAAATACTGTACAGTAGGCATAAAGTGTGTGTGTGTGTTTACAGTATGCCAAGTATCAGACAGAGGAAGACCGACAGGGGAGTGCCACTTGCTCTGCTGCAGGTGGCCTCAGGTGAAGTTCAGGAGGGCAAATCATTCAGGGAAGTGGCAAAGTCCCTGGATATATGCCATGTCACCATGTACCGGTTCCATAAGAAGAGGCTGAGGTTGGAGAGTCAGGGATCACACACACCCCCAAGAGTAGGCTACTGGACTCCAAAGAAGGTGTTCTCAACAGAGCAGGAGATGCTATTGAGAGACTACCTGATGGAGGCAGCTGATCTATATTATGGTCTCAGCTCAAAGGAGGTAGGTCATAATTAAGGTAGAATAGGCTATCTATAGGCTACTGAACAAAATAAAAGTAAGTGATCAAATATATTGAGGCCTATAGTGAACAGACAAGTGAAATATTTTCCAATGTATATTCATTTTAGGTGCGGAAGTTTGCCTATGAATTGGCAAAGAACTACAACTGCAACTTCCCTCAAACCTGGGCAGAGAAAGAGATGGCCGGAGCTGACTGGCTCACATCGTTTTTGAAGCGGCACCCTACCCTCTCCATACGCAGACCTCAGGCTACCAGTCTCTCACGGGCTACAAGCTTCAACCGAACAAATGTGAAAAAGTTTTTTGACAACCTGTCTGCAGTCCTGACGAAGCATGAGTTTGTCACACAGGAAATTTGGAACATGGACGAAACCGGAGTCACAACTGTCCAAAACCCTGGGAAGATTGTTGCCAGAAAAGGGACGAAACAAGTCGGCAGTGTGACATCTGCAGAGCGGGGCACTCTCGTCACACTTGCATGTGCTGTAAATGCATTGGGGAATTCCATCCCCCCAATGATGATATTCCCCCGGAAGAAGTTTCATCTCTTCTTCACCAGCAATGGCCCTCCTGGCTGTATTGGCAGAGCAAATGGGTCTGGGTGGATGCAAGAGGAAGACTTTTTGGTCTTCCTCAAGCACTTCCAGAGCCATACCAAGAGCTCACAGGAGTCAAAGGTGCTGCTGATTCTGGACAATCACTCCTCCCACCTTTCTGTGGAGGGGATTAATTTTTGCAGGAGCCATGGGATCATCCTCCTCTCTTTTCCTCCCCACTGTTCTCACAAACTACAGCCCTTAGATCGCACTGTATATGGGCCACTGAAGAGGCACATCAACAGCCGCTGTGACAATTGGATGAAGACTCATCCAGGAACCACAATGACCATTTACGATCTGCCGGGCATTGTGAAAAGTGCCCTTCCTCTGGCTGCAACGCCATCAAATATCCAGGCAGGGTTCGCGTGCACTGGAATTTGGCCTTTTAATAGAGACATTTTCAATGATATCGACTTTGCTCCATCCCAAGTCACAGACCGCCCACCACCAGAACCTTCTACCAGTGCAGCTCCAACACCAACTGTGGCATCCTCTCCTCCACTCGCAGCCTCCTCTCTTACACTCGCAGCCTCCTCTCCTCCACTCGCAGCCTCCTCTCCTCCACTCGCAGCCTCCTCTCCTCCACTCACAGCCTCCTCTCCTCTACTCGCAGCCTCCTCCCCTGTCAGGCCATGTGTGGAGCCTGGGACATCATCCTCTGCAACGCCTTTCTCACCCTTGTCCATCCGTCCACATCCAAAAGCTGGACCAAGGAAGCAGACCACAAAGGGGAGAAAAAGAAGAGAAACCGCTGTCCTCACAGACACTCCGATGAAAGATCAACTCAAGGCTGAGAAAAAAAGATCTAACGCAAAGAAGTCTAAAGCGAAGACAAAAATCAATTTCGGCCAAAAAACCATACCCAACAAGAAGCAGAAGATGCAGGCCTCATCTGATGAAGATGAGGCCCAATACTGCATTGTGTGCCTGGAGAGCTACTCCAGGTCCAAGGAGATGTGGCTGCAGTGTTGCTCCTGTAAAGCCTGGGCACACAAGGACTGCACAGATGGAAGTGCCTTTTACACCTGCCACAACTGTGAATCTGATTAATTCTGGTGTTCTGTTTTAAGTTCTGTTCAAGTTCTGTTCATTTTTCATTGTTTGTTGGAGGATGTGTGAAATCCCATTAAAATCTTGTTGCCTTAGAATTTGACAGCTTTCCCTATTTTTTTGTCATATAGTGTGAAGAAGGGTAACCGTTATTAAGATGTTACAACTGTGCCTGCATGGGTTACAACTGTCCCTGTACACAAGGACGGTTGTAACAGTTGAGTTTTTTTAAAAAAATACATTTTCCAACCTGTACTTATTCCATAAAAACATCTTAAAGACATTGTTTCAGTAGCTGACATATTGATAATGCATAATATAGCAAAATGGCTATCCAATTGTAAATGGTTTTTTACTTATTGGGGAAAAGCCCCAAAAGTGTTGCAACTATCCCTGGTCTCCCCTACTCAAACATGCCTGCTTGTGCATCTTAGACACTCTGAATTCACTAAATGTACAACTTTTTCTCAATCAAAATGAACAAATGAGACATGAAATAACATCTACAGATCAAGACGAAGCGAATGGAAGCGGTCCCAGCCTCGTAGCTGTGAACAGCTGTGATTGCGGGAAAATGCTGTTACAAAGATTTCTCAGTATATCTGCGGGACTTTTCACTGGCTTTACCACCGTCACAATGGACAAACGAGACATGAAATAACATCAACAGATCAAGACGAAGCGAATGGAAGTACCCCCGGAGTCATAGCATGTGTAAATCGAGACGACAGATCTCTCTCTCCCCCGCCTGCTTGCGAGGGGGAGGGGCAGTTTACACACACACGCAGCTGCTGCATGCAGCAACACACACACAGGGAGGAGATGGCAGAGAGAACGCACTCCCCTGAAAACTCCCCTTGAATTCCTCCAGACTCAGAAAATGTAAAAGTTCACTTTTTGGAGATCCATAGAAAAAGGGTGAAAATGAAAAAAAGTATGCCACAGCATGGATTTGAATACGCGACCAACCGCATCCAGGGGCGAGCGTTAACGCAGTGAACCACTGTACCTGAGTACTCAAACATGCCTACTTGTGCAGCTTAGACACTCTGAATTCACTAAATGTACAACTTTTTCTCCATCAAAATGAACAAATTATACATGAAATAACATCTACAGATCAAGACGAAGCGAATGGAAGCGGTCCCAGCCTCGTAGCTGTGAACAGCTGTGATCGCAGGAAAATGCTGTTTCAAAGATTTCTCAGTATATCTCCGGGACATTTCCCTGGCTTTACCACCGTCACAATGGACAAACGAGACATAAAATAACATCAACAGATCAAGACGAAGCGAATGGAAGTACCCCCGGAGTCATAGCATGTGTAAATCGAGACGAAAGATCTCTCTCTCCCCCGCCTGCTTGCGAGGGGGAGGGGCAGTTTACACACACACGCAGCTGCTGCATGCAGCAACGCACACACAGGGAGGAGATGGCAGAGAGAACGCACTCCCCTGAAAACTCCCCTTGAATTCCTCCAGACTCAGAAAATGTAAAAGTTCACTTTTTGGAGATCCATAGAAAAAGGGTGAAAATGAAAAAAAGTATGCCACAGCATGGATTCGAACACGCGACCAACCGCATCCAGGGGCGAGCGTTAACGCAGTGAGCCACTGGACCTGAGTACTCAAACATGCCTGCTTGTGCAGCTTAGACACTCTGAATTCACTAAATGTACAACTTTTTCTCCATCAAAATGAACAAATGAGACATGAAATAACATCTACAGATCAAGACGAAGCGAATGGAAGCAGTCCCAGCCTCGTAGCTGTGAACAGCTGTGATCGCAGGAAAATGCTGTTCCAAAGATTTCTCAGTATATCTCCGGGACATTTCTCTGGCTTTACCACCGTCACAATGGACAAACGAGACATGAAATAACATCAACAGATCAAGACGAAGCGAATGGAAGTACCCCCGGAGTCATAGCATGTGTAAATCGTTAGCCTCGGTTAGCTCATTGGTTAGCCTCAGTTAGCTCATTGGTTAGCCTGGGTTAGCTCATTGGTTAGCTTCAGTTAGCTCATTGGTTAGCCTCGGTTAGCTCATTGGTTAGCCCTGGTTAGCTTCAGTTAGCTCATTGGTTAGCCTCGGTAAGCTCATTGGTTAGCATCAGTTAGCTCATTGGTTAGCCTCAGTTAGCTCATTGGTTAGCCTCGGTTAGCTCATTGGTTAGCTTCAGTTAGCTCATTGGTTAGCCTGGGCTAGCTCATTGGTTAGCCTGGGTTAGCTCATTGGTTAGCATCAGTTAGCTCATTGGTTAGCTTCAGTTAGCTCATTGGTTAGCTTCAGTTAGCTCATTGGTTAGCCTCGGTTAGCTCATTGGTTAGCCTGGGTTAGCTCATTCCTCGGTTAGCTCATTGGTTAGCCTGGGTTAGCTTCAGTTAGCTCATTGGTTAGCCTCAGTTAGCTCATTGGTTAGCATCAGTTAGCTCATTGATTAGCCTCAGTTAGCTCATTGGTTAGCCTCGGTTAGCTCATTGGTTAGATTCAGTTAGCTCATTGGTTAGCCTGGGCTAGCTCATTGGTTAGCCTGGGTTAGCTCATTGGTTAGCCTGGGTTAGCTCATTGGTTAGCTTCATTTAGCTCATTGGTTAGCCTCGGTTAGCTCATTGGTTAGCCTGGGTTAGCTCATTGGTTAGCATCAGTTAGCTCATTGGTTAGCCTCAGTTAGCTCATTGGTTAGCCTCGGTTAGCTCATTGGTTTGCCTGGGTTAGCTTGTTACTCGGTTAGCTCATTGGTTAGCCTTGGTTAGCTCATTGGTTAGCTTCAGTTAGTTCATTGATTAGCCTGGGCTAGCTCATTGGTTAGCTTCAGTTAGTTCATTGATTAGCCTGGATTAGCTCATTGGTTAGCTTCAGTTAGCTCATTGGTTAGCCTCGGTTAGCTCATTGGTTAGCATCAGTTAGCTCATTGTTTAGCTTCAGTTAGCTCATTGGTTAGCTTCAGTTAGCTCATTGGTTAGCCTCGGTTAGCTCATTGGTTAGCCTGGGTTAGCTCATTGGTTAGCATCAGTTAGCTCATTGGTTAGCCTCACTTAGCTCATTGGTTAGCATCAGTTAGCTCATTGGTTAGCCTCGGTTAGCTCATTGGTTAGCTTCAGTTAGCTCATTGGTTAGCTCCAGTTAGCTCATTGGTTAGCCTTGGTTAGCTCATTGGTTAGCCTGTGTTAGCTCATTCCTCGGTTAGCTCATTGGTTAGCCTGGGTTAGCTCATTGGTTAGCCTGGATTAGCTCATTGGTTAGCCTCAGTTAGCTCATTGGTTAGCCTGGGTTAGCTCATTGGTTAGCTTCAGTTAGCTCATTGGTTAGCCTTGGTTAGCTCAATGGTTAGCCTGCGTTAGCTCATTGGTTAGCTTCAGTTAGCTCATTGGTTAGCCTGGGTTAGCTCATTGGTTAGCCTGGGTTAGCTCATTGGTTAGCCTGGGTTAGCTCATTGGTTAGCTTCAGTTAGCTCATTGGTTAGCCTCGGTTAGCTCATTGGTTAGCCTGGGTTAGCTCATTGGTTAGCTTCAGTTAGCTCATTGGTTAGCCTCGGTTAGCTCATTGGTTAGCCTGGGTTAGCTCATTCCTCGGTTAGCTCATTGTTTAGCCCTGGTTAGATTCAGTTAGCTCATTGGTTAGCCTCGGTTAGCTCATTGGTTAGCATCAGTTAGCTCATTGGTTAGCCTCAGTTAGCTCATTGGTTAGCCTCGGTTAGCTCATTGGTTAGCTTCAGTTAGCTCATTGGTTAGCCTGGGCTAGCTCATTGGTTAGCCTGGGTTAGCTCATTGGTTAGCATCAGTTAGCTCATTGGTTAGCTTCAGTTAGCTCATTGGTTAGTTTCAGTTAGCTCATTGGTTAGAGAGAACGCACTCCCCTGAAAACTCCCCTTGAATTCCTCCAGACTCAGAACATGTAAAAGTTCACTTTTTGGAGATCCATAGAAAAAGGGTGAAAATGATTTTTTTTTTCCCACAGCATGGATTCGAACACGCGACCAACCGCATCCAGGGGAGAGCGTTAACGCAGTGAGCCACTGGACCTGAGTACTCAAACATGCCTACTTGTGCAGCTTAGACACTCTGAATTCACTAAATGTACAACTTTCTCTCCATCAAAATGAACAAATGAGACATGAAATAACATCTACAGATCAAGACGAAGTGAATGGAAGCGGTCCCAGCCTCGTAGCTGTGAACAGCTGTGATCGCAGGAAAATGCTGTTCCAAAGATTTCTCAGTATATCTCCGGGACTTTTCCCTGGCTTTACCACCGTCACAATGGACAAACGAGACATGAAATAACATCAACAGATCAAGACGAAGCGAATGGAAGTACCCCCGGAGTCATAGCATGTGTAAATCGAGACGACAGATCTCTCTCTCCCCCGCCTGCTTGCGAGGGGGAGGGGCAGTTTACACACACACGCAGCTGCTGCATGCAGCAACGCACACACAGTGAGGAGATGGCAGAGAGAACGCACTCCCCTGAAAACTCCCCTTGAATTCCTCCAGACTCAGAAAATGTAAAAGTTCACTTTTTGGAGATCCATAGAAAAAGGGTGGAAATGAAAAGAAGTATGCCACAGCATGGACTCGAACACTTGACCAACCGCATCCAGGGGCGAGCGTTAACGCAGTGAGCCACTGGACCTGAGTACTCTAACATGCCTGCTTGTGCATCTTAGACACTCTGAATTCACTAAATGTACAACTTTTTCTCAATCAAAATGAACAAATGAGACATGAAATAACATCTACAGATCAAGACGAAGCGAATGGAAGCGGTCCCAGCCTCGTAGCTGTGAACAGCTGTGATTGCGGGAAAATGCTGTTACAAAGATTTCTCAGTATATCTGCGGGACTTTTCACTGGCTTTACCACCGTCACAATGGACAAACGAGACATGAAATAACATCAACAGATCAAGACGAAGCGAATGGAAGTACCCCCGGAGTCATAGCATGTGTAAATCGAGACGACAGATCTCTCTCTCCCCCGCCTGCTTGCGAGGGGGAGGGGCAGTTTACACACACACGCAGCTGCTGCATGCAGCAACGCACACACAGGGAGGAGATGGCAGAGAGAACGCACTCCCCTGAAAACTCCCCTTGAATTCCTCCAGACTCAGAAAATGTAAAAGTTCACTTTTTGGAGATCCATAGAAAAAGGGTGAAAATGAAAAAAAGTATGCCACAGCATGGATTCGAACACGCGACCAACCGCATCCAGGGGCGAGCGTTAACGCAGTGAGCCACTGGACCTGAGTACTCAAACATGCCTGCTTGTGCATCTTAGACACTCTGAATTCACTAAATGTACAACTTTTTTTACATCAAAATGAACAAATGAGACATGAAATAACATCTACAGATCAAGACGAAGCGAATGGAAGTGGTCCCAGCCTCGTAGCTGTGAACAACTGTGATCGCAGGAAAATGCTGTTACAAAGATTTCTCAGTATATCTCCGGGACATTTCCCTGGCTTTACCACCGTCACAATGGACAAACGAGACATGAAATAACATCAACAGATCAAGACGAAGCGAATGGAAGTACCCCCGGAGTCATAGCATGTGTAAATCGAGACGACAGATCTCTCTCTCCCCCGCCTGCTTGCGAGGGGGAGGGGCAGTTTACACACACACGCAGCTGCTGCATGCAGCAACGCACACACAGGGAGGAGATGGCAGAGAGAACGCACTCCCCTGAAAACTCCCCTTGAATTCCTCCAGACTCAGAAAATGTAAAAGTTCACTTTTTGGAGATCCAAAGGGTGAAAATGAAAAAAAGTATGCCACAGCATGGATTCGAACACGCGACCAACCGCATCCAGGGGCGAGCGTTAACGCAGTGAGCCACTGGACCTGAGTACTCAAACATGCCTGCTTGTGCAGCTTAGACACTCTGAATTCACTAAATGTACAACTTTTTCTCCATCAAAATGAACAAATGAGACATGAAATAACATCTACAGATCAAGACGAAGCGAATGGAAGCAGTCCCAGCCTCGTAGCTGTGAACAGCTGTGATCGCAGGAAAATGCTGTTCCAAAGATTTCTCAGTATATCTCCGGGACATTTCTCTGGCTTTACCACCGTCACAATGGACAAACGAGACATGAAATAACATCAACAGATCAAGACGAAGCGAATGGAAGTACCCCCGGAGTCATAGCATGTGTAAATCGTTAGCCTCGGTTAGCTCATTGGTTAGCCTCAGTTAGCTCATTGGTTAGCCTGGGTTAGCTCATTGGTTAGCTTCAGTTAGCTCATTGGTTAGCCTCGGTTAGCTCATTGGTTAGCCCTGGTTAGCTTCAGTTAGCTCATTGGTTAGCCTCGGTAAGCTCATTGGTTAGCATCAGTTAGCTCATTGGTTAGCCTCAGTTAGCTCATTGGTTAGCCTCGGTTAGCTCATTGGTTAGCTTCAGTTAGCTCATTGGTTAGCCTGGGCTAGCTCATTGGTTAGCCTGGGTTAGCTCATTGGTTAGCATCAGTTAGCTCATTGGTTAGCTTCAGTTAGCTCATTGGTTAGCTTCAGTTAGCTCATTGGTTAGCCTCGGTTAGCTCATTGGTTAGCCTGGGTTAGCTCATTCCTCGGTTAGCTCATTGGTTAGCCTGGGTTAGCTTCAGTTAGCTCATTGGTTAGCCTCAGTTAGCTCATTGGTTAGCATCAGTTAGCTCATTGATTAGCCTCAGTTAGCTCATTGGTTAGCCTCGGTTAGCTCATTGGTTAGATTCAGTTAGCTCATTGGTTAGCCTGGGCTAGCTCATTGGTTAGCCTGGGTTAGCTCATTGGTTAGCCTGGGTTAGCTCATTGGTTAGCTTCATTTAGCTCATTGGTTAGCCTCGGTTAGCTCTGTGGTTAGCCTGGGTTAGCTCATTGGTTAGCATCAGTTAGCTCATTGGTTAGCCTCAGTTAGCTCATTGGTTAGCCTCGGTTAGCTCATTGGTTTGCCTGGGTTAGCTCGTTACTCGGTTAGCTCATTGGTTAGCCTTGGTTAGCTCATTGGTTAGCTTCAGTTAGTTCATTGATTAGCCTGGGCTAGCTCATTGGTTAGCTTCAGTTAGTTCATTGATTAGCCTGGATTAGCTCATTGGTTAGCTTCAGTTAGCTCATTGGTTAGCCTCGGTTAGCTCATTGGTTAGCATCAGTTAGCTCATTGTTTAGCTTCAGTTAGCTCATTGGTTAGCTTCAGTTAGCTCATTGGTTAGCCTCGGTTAGCTCATTGGTTAGCCTGGGTTAGCTCATTGGTTAGCATCAGTTAGCTCATTGGTTAGCCTCACTTAGCTCATTGGTTAGCATCAGTTAGCTCATTGGTTAGCCTCGGTTAGCTCATTGGTTAGCTTCAGTTAGCTCATTGGTTAGCTCCAGTTAGCTCATTGGTTAGCCTTGGCTAGCTCATTGGTTAGCCTGTGTTAGCTCATTCCTCGGTTAGCTCATTGGTTAGCCTGGGTTAGCTCATTGGTTAGCCTGGATTAGCTCATTGGTTAGCATCAGTTAGCTCATCGGTTAGCCTCAGTTAGCTCATTGGTTAGCATCAGTTAGCTCATTGGTTAGCCTTGGTTAGCTCATTGGTTAGCTTCAGTTAGCTCATTGGTTAGCTTCAGTTAGCTCATTGGTTAGCCTCGGTTAGCTCATTGGTTAGCCTGGGTTAGCTCATTCCTCGGTTAGCCTGGGTTAGCTCATTGGTTAGCTTCAGTTAGCTCATTGGTTAGCCTCGGTTAGCACATTGGTTATTATCAGTTAGCTCATTGGTTAGCCTCAGTTAGCTCATTGTTAGCTTCAGTTAGCTCATTGGTTAGCCTGGGTTAGCCTGGGTTAGCTTCAGTTAGCTCATTGGTTAGCATCAGTTAGCTCATTGTTTAGCCCCAGTTAGCTCATTGGTTAGCCTGTGTTAGCTCATTGGTTAGCCTGGGTTAGCTCATTGGTTAGCTTTGGTTGGCTCATTGGTTAGCCTTGGTTAGCTCATTGGTTAGCATCAGTTAGCTCTCTGGTTAGCATCAGTTAGCTCTTTGGTTAGCCTCAGTTAGCTCATTGGTTAGCCTGGGTTAGCTCATTCCTCAGTTAGCTCATTGGTTAGCCTTGGTTAGCTCAATGGTTAGCCTGCGTTAGCTCATTGGTTAGCTTCAGTTAGCTCATTGGTTAGCCTGGGTTAGCTCATTGGTTAGCCTGGGTTAGCTCATTGGTTAGCCTGGGTTAGCTCATTGGTTAGCTTCAGTTAGCTCATTGGTTAGCCTCGGTTAGCTCATTGGTTAGCCTGGGTTAGCTCATTGGTTAGCTTCAGTTAGCTCATTGGTTAGCCTCGGTTAGCTCATTGGTTAGCCTGGGTTAGCTCATTCCTCGGTTAGCTCATTGTTTAGCCCTGGTTAGATTCAGTTAGCTCATTGGTTAGCCTCGGTTAGCTCATTGGTTAGCATCAGTTAGCTCATTGGTTAGCCTCAGTTAGCTCATTGGTTAGCCTCGGTTAGCTCATTGGTTAGCTTCAGTTAGCTCATTGGTTAGCCTGGGCTAGCTCATTGGTTAGCCTGGGTTAGCTCATTGGTTAGCATCAGTTAGCTCATTGGTTAGCTTCAGTTAGCTCATTGGTTAGTTTCAGTTAGCTCATTGGTTAGAGAGAACGCACTCCCCTGAAAACTCCCCTTGAATTCCTCCAGACTCAGAACATGTAAAAGTTCACTTTTTGGAGATCCATAGAAAAAGGGTGAAATTTTTTTTTTTTTTCCCACAGCATGGATTCGAACACGCGACCAACCGCATCCAGGGGAGAGCGTTAACGCAGTGAGCCACTGGACCTGAGTACTCAAACATGCCTACTTGTGCAGCTTAGACACTCTGAATTCACTAAATGTACAACTTTCTCTCCATCAAAATGAACAAATGAGACATGAAATAACATCTACAGATCAAGACGAAGTGAATGGAAGCGGTCCCAGTCTCGTAGCTGTGAACAGCTGTGATTGCAGGAAAATGCTGTTACAAAGATTTCTCAGTATATCTCCGGGACGTTTCCCTGGCTTTACCACCGTCACAATGGACAAACGAGACATGAAATAACATCAACAGATCAAGACGAAGCGAATGGAAGTACCCCCGGAGTCATAGCATGTGTAAATCGAGACGAAAGATCTCTCTCTCCCCTGCCTGCTTGCGAGGGGGAGGGGCAGTTTACACACACACGCAGCTGCTGCATGCAGCAACGCACACACAGGGAGGAGATGGCAGAGAGAACGCACTCCCCTGAAAACTCCCCTTGAATTCCTCCAGACTCAGAAAATGTAAAAGTTCACTTTTTGGAGATCCATAGAAAAAGGGTGAAAATGATTTTTTTTTTGCCACAGCATTGATTCGAACACGAGACAAACCGCATCCAGGGGCGAGCGTTAACGCAGTGAGCCACTGGACCTGAGTACTCAAACATGCCTGCTTGTGCATCTTAGACACTCTGAATTCACTAAATGTACAACTTTTTCTCAATCAAAATGAACAAATGAGACATGAAATAACATCTACAGATCAAGACGAAGCGAATGGAAGCGGTCCCAGCCTCGTAGCTAAGAACAGCTGTGATCGCAGGAAAATGCTGTTCCAAAGATTTCTCAGTATATCTCCGGGACATTTCCCTGGCTTTACCACCGTCACAATGGACAAACGAGACATGAAATAACATCAACAGATCAAGACGAAGCGAATGGAAGTACCCCCGGAGTCATAGCATGTGTAAATCGAGACGAAAGATCTCTCTCTCCCCCGCCTGCTTGCGAGGGGGAGGGGCAGTTTACACACACACGCAGCTGCTGCAAGCAGCAACGCACACACAGGGAGGAGATGGCAGAGAGAACCCACTCCCCTGAAAACTCCCCTTGAATTCCTCCAGACTCAGAAAATGTAAAAGTTCACTTTTTGGAGATCCATAGAAAAAGGGTGAACATTAATTTTGTTTTGCCACAGCATGGATTCGAACACACGACCAACCGCATCCAGGGGCGAGCGTTAACGCAGTGAGCCACTGGACCTGAGTACTCAAACATGGCTGCTTGTGCATCTTAGACACTCTGAATTCACTAAATGTACAACTTTTTCTCAATCAAAATGAACAAATGAGACATGAAATAACATCTACAGATCCAGACGAAGCGAATGGAAGCGGTCCCAGCCTCGTAGCTGGGAACAGCTGTGATTGCAGGAAAATGCTGTTACAAAGATTTCTCAGTATATCTCCGGGACTTTTCCCTGGCTTTACCACCGTCACAATGGACAAACGAGACATGAAATAACATCAACAGATCAAGACGAAGCGAATGGAAGTACCCCCGGAGTCATATCATGTGTAAATCGAGACGACAGATCTCTCTCTCCCCCGCCTGCTTGCGAGGGGGAGGGGCAGTTTACACACACACGCAGCTGCTGCATGCAGCAACGCACACACAGGGAGAAGATGGCAGAGAGAACGCACTCCCCTGAAACTCCCCTTGAATTCCTCCAGACTCAGAAAATGTAAAAGTTCACTTTTTGGAGATCCATAGAAAAAAGGGTGAAAATGAAAAAAAGTATGCCACAGCATGGATTTGAACACGCGACCAACCGCATCCAGGGGCGAGCGTTAACGCAGTGAGCCACTGGACCTGAGTACTCAAACATGCCTACTTGTGCAGCTTAGACACTCTGAATTCACTAAATGTACAACTTTTTCTCCATCAAAATGAACAAATTATACATGAAATAACATCTACAGATCAAGACGAAGCGAATGAAAGCGGTCCCAGCCTCGTAGCTGTGAACAGCTGTGATCGCAGGAAAATGCTGTTTCAAAGATTTCTCAGTATATCTCCGGGACATTTCCCTGGCTTTACCACAGTCACAATGGACAAACGAGACATGAAATAACATCAACAGATCAAGACGAAGCGAATGGAAGTACCCCCGGAGTCATAGCATGTGTAAATCGAGACGACAGATCTCTCTCTCCCCCGCCTGCTTGCGAGGGGGAGGGGCAGTTTACACACACACGCAGCTGCTGCATGCAGCAACACACACACAGGGAGGAGATGGCAGAGAGAACGCACTCCCCTGAAAACTCCCCTTGAATTCCTCCAGACTCAGAAAATGTAAAAGTTCACTTTTTGGAGATCCATAGAAAAAGGGTGAAAATGAAAAAAAGTATGCCACAGCATGGATTTGAATACGCGACCAACCGCATCCAGGGGCGAGCGTTAACGCAGTGAACCACTGTACCTGAGTACTCAAACATGCCTACTTGTGCAGCTTAGACACTCTGAATTCACTAAATGTACAACTTTTTCTCCATCAAAATGAACAAATTATACATGAAATAACATCTACAGATCAAGACGAAGCGAATGGAAGCGGTCCCAGCCTCGTAGCTGTGAACAGCTGTGATCGCAGGAAAATGCTGTTTCAAAGATTTCTCAGTATATCTCCGGGACATTTCCCTGGCTTTACCACCGTCACAATGGACAAACGAGACATAAAATAACATCAACAGATCAAGACGAAGCGAATGGAAGTACCCCCGGAGTCATAGCATGTGTAAATCGAGACGAAAGATCTCTCTCTCCCCCGCCTGCTTGCGAGGGGGAGGGGCAGTTTACACACACACGCAGCTGCTGCATGCAGCAACGCACACACAGGGAGGAGATGGCAGAGAGAACGCACTCCCTTGAAAACTCCCCTTGAATTCCTCCAGACTCAGAAAATGTAAAAGTTCACTTTTTGGAGATCCATAGAAAAAGGGTGAAAATGAAAAAAAGTATGCCACAGCATGGATTCGAACACGCGACCAACCGCATCCAGGGGCGAGCGTTAACGCAGTGAGCCACTGGACCTGAGTACTCAAACATGCCTGCTTGTGCATCTTAGACACTCTGAATTCACTAAATGTACAACTTTTTTTACATCAAAATGAACAAATGAGACATGAAATAACATCTACAGATCAAGACGAAGCGAATGGAAGTGGTCCCAGCCTCGTAGCTGTGAACAACTGTGATCGCAGGAAAATGCTGTTACAAAGATTTCTCAGTATATCTCCGGGACATTTCCCTGGCTTTACCACCGTCACAATGGACAAACGAGACATGAAATAACATCAACAGATCAAGACGAAGCGAATGGAAGTACCCCCGGAGTCATAGCATGTGTAAATCGAGACGACAGATCTCTCTCTCCCCCGCCTGCTTGCGAGGGGGAGGGGCAGTTTACACACACACGCAGCTGCTGCATGCAGCAACGCACACACAGGGAGGAGATGGCAGAGAGAACGCACTCCCCTGAAAACTCCCCTTGAATTCCTCCAGACTCAGAAAATGTAAAAGTTCACTTTTTGGAGATCCAAAGGGTGAAAATGAAAAAAAGTATGCCACAGCATGGATTCGAACACGCGACCAACCGCATCCAGGGGCGAGCGTTAACGCAGTGAGCCACTGGACCTGAGTACTCAAACATGCCTGCTTGTGCAGCTTAGACACTCTGAATTCACTAAATGTACAACTTTTTCTCCATCAAAATGAACAAATGAGACATGAAATAACATCTACAGATCAAGACGAAGCGAATGGAAGCAGTCCCAGCCTCGTAACTGTGAACAGCTGTGATCGCAGGAAAATGCTGTTCCAAAGATTTCTCAGTATATCTCCGGGACATTTCTCTGGCTTTACCACCGTCACAATGGACAAACGAGACATGAAATAACATCAACAGATCAAGACGAAGCGAATGGAAGTACCCCCGGAGTCATAGCATGTGTAAATCGTTAGCCTCGGTTAGCTCATTGGTTAGCCTCAGTTAGCTCATTGGTTAGACTGGGTTAGCTCATTGGTTAGCTTCAGTTAGCTCATTGGTTAGCCTCGGTTAGCTCATTGGTTAGCCCTGGTTAGCTTCAGTTAGCTCATTGGTTAGCCTCGGTAAGCTCATTGGTTAGCATCAGTTAGCTCATTGGTTAGCCTCAGTTAGCTCATTGGTTAGCCTCGGTTAGCTCATTGGTTAGCTTCAGTTAGCTCATTGGTTAGCCTGGGCTAGCTCATTGGTTAGCCTGGGTTAGCTCATTGGTTAGCATCAGTTAGCTCATTGGTTAGCTTCAGTTAGCTCATTGGTTAGCTTCAGTTAGCTCATTGGTTAGCCTCGGTTAGCTCATTGGTTAGCCTGGGTTCGCTCATTCCTCGGTTAGCTCATTGGTTAGCCTGGGTTAGCTTCAGTTAGCTCATTGGTTAGCCTCAGTTAGCTCATTGGTTAGCATCAGTTAGCTCATTGATTAGCCTCAGTTAGCTCATTGGTTAGCCTCGGTTAGCTCATTGGTTAGATTCAGTTAGCTCATTGGTTAGCCTGGGCTAGCTCATTGGTTAGCCTGGGTTAGCTCATTGGTTAGCCTGGGTTAGCTCATTGGTTAGCTTCATTTAGCTCATTGGTTAGCCTCGGTTAGCTCATTGGTTAGCCTGGGTTAGCTCATTGGTTAGCATCAGTTAGCTCATTGGTTAGCCTCATTTAGCTCATTGGTTAGCCTCGGTTAGCTCATTGGTTTGCCTGGGTTAGCTCGTTACTCGGTTAGCTCATTGGTTAGCCTTGGTTAGCTCATTGGTTAGCTTCAGTTAGTTCATTGATTAGCCTGGGCTAGCTCATTGGTTAGCTTCAGTTAGTTCATTGATTAGCCTGGATTAGCTCATTGGTTAGCTTCAGTTAGCTCATTGGTTAGCCTCGGTTAGCTCATTGGTTAGCATCAGTTAGCTCATTGTTTAGCTTCAGTTAGCTCATTGGTTAGCTTCAGTTAGCTCATTGGTTAGCCTCGGTTAGCTCATTGGTTAGCCTGGGTTAGCTCATTGGTTAGCATCAGTTAGCTCATTGGTTAGCCTCACTTAGCTCATTGGTTAGCATCAGTTAGCTCATTGGTTAGCCTCGGTTAGCTCATTGGTTAGCTTCAGTTAGCTCATTGGTTAGCTCCAGTTAGCTCATTGGTTAGCCTTGGTTAGCTCATTGGTTAGCCTGTGTTAGCTCATTCCTCGGTTAGCTCATTGGTTAGCCTGGGTTAGCTCATTGGTTAGCCTGGATTAGCTCATTGGTTAGCATCAGTTAGCTCATCGGTTAGCCTCAGTTAGCTCATTGGTTAGCATCAGTTAGCTCATTGGTTAGCCTTGGTTAGCTCATTGGTTAGCTTCAGTTAGCTCATTGGTTAGCTTCAGTTAGCTCATTGGTTAGCCTCGGTTAGCTCATTGGTTAGCCTGGGTTAGCTCATTCCTCGGTTAGCCTGGGTTAGCTCATTGGTTAGCTTCAGTTAGCTCATTGGTTAGCCTCGGTTAGCACATTGGTTATTATCAGTTAGCTCATTGGTTAGCCTCAGTTAGCTCATTGTTAGCTTCAGTTAGTTCATTGGTTAGCCTGGGTTAGCCTGGGTTAGCTTCAGTTAGCTCATTGGTTAGCATCAGTTAGCTCATTGTTTAGCCCCAGTTAGCTCATTGGTTAGCCTGGGTTAGCTCATTGGTTAGCCTGGGTTAGCTCATTGGTTAGCTTTGGTTGGCTCATTGGTTAGCCTTGGTTAGCTCATTGGTTAGCATCAGTTAGCTCTCTGGTTAGCATCAGTTAGCTCTTTGGTTAGCCTCAGTTAGCTCATTGGTTAGCCTGGGTTAGCTCATTCCTCAGTTAGCTCATTGGTTAGCTTCAGTTAGCTCATTGGTTAGCCTGGGTTAGCTCATTGGTTAGCCTCAGTTAGCTCATTGGTTAGCCTGGGTTAGCTCATTGGTTAGCTTCAGTTAGCTCATTGGTTAGCCTCGGTTAGCTCAATGGTTAGCCTGCGTTAGCTCATTGGTTAGCTTCAGTTAGCTCATTGGTTAGCCTGGGTTAGCTCATTGGTTAGCCTCGGTTAGCTCATTGGTTAGCCTGGGTTAGCTCATTGGTTAGCCTCAGTTAGCTCATTGGTTAGCCTCGGTTAGCTCATTGGTTAGCCTGGGTTAGCTCATTGGTTAGCCTGGGTTAGCTCATTGGTTTGCTTCAATTAGCTCATTGGTTAGCCTCGGTTAGCTCATTGGTTAGCCTGGGTTAGCTTCAGTTAGCTCATTGGTTAGCCTCGGTTAGCTCATTGGTTAGCATCAGTTAGCTCATTGGTTAGCCTCAGTTAGCTCATTGGTTAGCCTCGGTTAGCTCATTGGTTAGATGCAGTTAGCTCATTGGTTAGCCTGGGCTAGCTCATTGGTTAGCCTGGGTTAGCTCATTGGTTAGCCTGGGTAAGCTCATTGGTTAGCTTCAGTTAGCTCATTGGTTAGCCTCGGTTAGCTCATTGGTTAGCCTCGGTTAGCTCATTGGTTAGCATCAGTTAGCTCATTGGTTAGCCTCAGTTAGCTCATTTGTTAGCCTCGGTTAGCTCATTGGTTAGCCATGGTTAGCTCATTGGTTAGCCTGGGTTAGCTCATTGGTTAGCTTCAGTTAGCTCATTGGTTAGCCTCGGTTAGCTCATTGGTTAGCCTGGGTTAGCTCATTCCTCGGTTAGCTTATTGGTTAGCCTGGGTTAGCTTCAGTTAGCTCATTGGTTAGCCTCAGTTAGCTCATTGGTTAGCATCAGTTAGCTCATTGATTAGCCTCAGTTAGCTCATTGGTTAGCCTCGGTTAGCTCATTGGTTAGATTCAGTTAGCTCATTGGTTAGCCTGGGCTAGCTCATTGGTTAGCCTGGGTTAGCTCATTGGTTAGCATCAGTTAGCTCATTGGTTAGCTTCAGTTAGCTCATTGGTTAGTTTCAGTTAGCTCATTGGTTAGAGAGAACGCACTCCCCTGAAAACTCCCCTTGAATTCCTCCAGACTCAGAACATGTAAAAGTTCACTTTTTGGAGATCCATAGAAAAAGGGTGAAAATGATTTTTTTTTTCCCACAGCATGGATTCGAACACGCGACCAACCGCATCCAGGGGAGAGCGTTAACGCAGTGAGCCACTGGACCTGAGTACTCAAACATGCCTACTTGTGCAGCTTAGACACTCTGAATTCACTAAATGTACAACTTTTTCTCCATCAAAATGAACAAATGAGACATGAAATAACATCTACAGATCAAGACGAAGCGAATAGAAGCGGTCCCAGCCTCGTAGCTGTGAACAGCTGTGATCGCAGGAAAATGCTGTTACAAAGATTTCTCAGTATATCTCCGGGACATTTCCCTGGCTTTACCACCGTCACAATGGACAAACGAGACATGAAATAACATCAACAGATCAAGACGAAGCGAATGGAAGTACCCCCGGAGTCATAGCATGTGTAAATCGAGACGAAAGATCTCTCTCTCCCCCGCCTGCTTGCGAGGGGGAGGGGCAGTTTACACACACACGCAGCTGCTGCATGCAGCAACGCACACACAGGGAGGAGATGGCAGAGAGAACGCACTCCCCTGAAAACTCCCCTTGAATTCCTCCAGACTCAGAAAATGTAAAAGTTCACTTTTTGGAGATCCATAGAAAAAGGGTGAAAATGAAAAAAAGTATGCCACAGCATGGATTTGAACACGCGACCAACCGCATCCAGGGGCGAGCGTTAACGCAGTGAGCCACTGGACCTGAGTACTCAAACATGCCTGCTTGTGCATCTTAGACACTCTGAATTCACTAAATGTACAACTTTTTCTCAATCAAAATGAACAAATGAGACATGAAATAACATCTACAGATCAAGACGAAGCGAATGGAAGCGGTCCCAGCCTCGTAGCTGTGAACAGCTGTGATTGCAGGAAAATGCTGTTACAAAGATTTCTCAGTATATCTCCGGGACGTTTCCCTGGCTTTACCACCGTCACAATGGACAAACGAGACATGAAATAACATCAACAGATCAAGACGAAGCGAATGGAAGTACCCCCGGAGTCATAACATGTGTAAATCGAGACGAAAGATCTCTCTCTCCCCTGCCTGCTTGCGAGGGGGAGGGGCAGTTTACACACACACGCAGCTGCTGCATGCAGCAACGCACACACAGGGAGGAGATGGCAGAGAGAACGCACTCCCCTGAAAACTCCCCTTGAATTCCTCCAGACTCAGAAAATGTAAAAGTTCACTTTTTGGAGATCCATAGAAAAAGGGTGAAAATGAAAAAAAGTATGCCTCAGCATGGATTCGAACACGAGACCAACCGCATCCAGGGGCGAGCGTTAACGCAGTGAGCCACTGGACCTGAGTACTCAAACATGCCTGCTTGTGCATCTTAGACACTCTGAATTCACTAAATGTACAACTTTTTCTCCATCAAAATGAACAAATTATACATGAAATAACATCTACAGATCAAGACGAAGCGAATGGAAGCGGTCCCAGCCTCGTAGCTGTGAACAGCTGTGATCGCAGGAAAATGCTGTTTCAAAGATTTCTCAGTATATCTCCGGGACATTTCCCTGGCTTTACCACCGTCACAATGGACAAACGAGACATGAAATAACATCAACAGATCAAGACGAAGCGAATGGAAGTACCCCCGGAGTCATAGCATGTGCAAATCGAGACGAAAGATCTCTCTCTCCCCCGCCTGCTTGCGAGGGGGAGGGGCAGTTTACACACACACGCAGCTGCTGCATGCAGCAACGCACACACAGGGAGGAGATGGCAGAGAGAACGCACTCCCCTGAAAACTCCCCTTGAATTCCTCCAGACTCAGAAAATGTAAAAGTTCACTTTTTGGAGATCCATAGAAAAAGGGTGAAAATGAAAAAAAGTATGCCTCAGCATGGATTCGAACACGAGACCAACCGCATCCAGGGGCGAGCGTTAACGCAGTGAGCCACTGGACCTGAGTACTCAAACATGCCTGCTTGTGCATCTTAGACACTCTGAATTCACTAAATGTACAACTTTTTCTCCATCAAAATGAACAAATTATACATGAAATAACATCTACAGATCAAGACGAAGCGAATGGAAGCGGTCCCAGCCTCGTAGCTGTGAACAGCTGTGATCGCAGGAAAATGCTGTTTCAAAGATTTCTCAGTATATCTCCGGGACATTTCCCTGGCTTTACCACCGTCACAATGGACAAACGAGACATGAAATAACATCAACAGATCAAGACGAAGCGAATGGAAGTACCCCCGGAGTCATAGCATGTGCAAATCGAGACGAAAGATCTCTCTCTCCCCCGCCTGCTTGCGAGGGGGAGGGGCAGTTTACACACACACGCAGCTGCTGCATGCAGCAACGCACACACAGGGAGGAGATGGCAGAGAGAACGCACTCCCCTGAAAACTCCCCTTGAATTCCTCCAGACTCAGAAAATGTAAAAGTTCACTTTTTGGAGATCCATAGAAAAAGGGTGAAAATGATTTTTTTTTTGCCACAGCATGGATTCGAACACGAGACCAACCGCATCCAGGGGCGAGCGTTAACGCAGTGAGCCACTGGACCTGAGTACTCAAACATGCCTGCTTGTGCATCTTAGACACTCTGAATTCACTAAATGTACAACTTTTTCTCAATCAAAATGAACAAATGAGACATGAAATAACATCTACAGATCAAGACGAAGCGAATGGAAGCGGTCCCAGCCTCGTAGCTAAGAACAGCTGTGATCGCAGGAAAATGCTGTTCCAAAGATTTCTCAGTATATCTCCGGGACATTTCCCTGGCTTTACCACCGTCACAATGGACAAACGAGACATGAAATAACATCAACAGATCAAGACGAAGCGAATGGAAGTACCCCCGGAGTCATAGCATGTGTAAATCGAGACGAAAGATCTCTCTCTCCCCCGCCTGCTTGCGAGGGGGAGGGGCAGTTTACACACACACGCAGCTGCTGCAAGCAGCAACGCACACACAGGGAGGAGATGGCAGAGAGAACCCACTCCCCTGAAAACTCCCCTTGAATTCCTCCAGACTCAGAAAATGTAAAAGTTCACTTTTTGGAGATCCATAGAAAAAGGGTGAACATTAATTTTGTTTTGCCACAGCATGGATTCGAACACACGACCAACCGCATCCAGGGGCGAGCGTTAACGCAGTGAGCCACTGGACCTGAGTACTCAAACATGGCTGCTTGTGCATCTTAGACACTCTGAATTCACTAAATGTACAACTTTTTCTCAATCAAAATGAACAAATGAGACATGAAATAACATCTACAGATCCAGACGAAGCGAATGGAAGCGGTCCCAGCCTCGTAGCTGTGAACAGCTGTGATTGCAGGAAAATGCTGTTACAAAGATTTCTCAGTATATCTCCGGGACTTTTCCCTGGCTTTACCACCGTCACAATGGACAAACGAGACATGAAATAACATCAACAGATCAAGATGAAGCGAATGGAAGTACCCCCGGAGTCATATCATGTGTAAATCGAGACGACAGATCTCTCTCTCCCCCGCCTGCTTGCGAGGGGGAGGGGCAGTTTACACACACACGCAGCTGCTGCATGCAGCAACGCACACACAGGGAGGAGATGGCAGAGAGAACGCACTCCCCTGAAACTCCCCTTGAATTCCTCCAGACTCAGAAAATGTAAAAGTTCACTTTTTGGAGATCCATAGAAAAAAGGGTGAAAATGAAAAAAAGTATGCCACAGCATGGATTTGAACACGCGACCAACCGCATCCAGGGGCGAGCGTTAACGCAGTGAGCCACTGGACCTGAGTACTCAAACATGCCTACTTGTGCAGCTTAGACACTCTGAATTCACTAAATGTACAACTTTTTCTCCATCAAAATGAACAAATTATACATGAAATAACATCTACAGATCAAGACGAAGCGAATGAAAGCGGTCCCAGCCTCGTAGCTGTGAACAGCTGTGATCGCAGGAAAATGCTGTTTCAAAGATTTCTCAGTATATCTCCGGGACATTTCCCTGGCTTTACCACAGTCACAATGGACAAACGAGACATGAAATAACATCAACAGATCAAGACGAAGCGAATGGAAGTACCCCCGGAGTCATAGCATGTGTAAATCGAGACGAAAGATCTCTCTCTCCCCCGCCTGCTTGCGAGGGGGAGGGGCAGTTTACACACACACGCAGCTGCTGCATGCAGCAACGCACACACAGGGAGGAGATGGCAGAGAGAACGCACTCCCCTGAAAACTCCCCTTGAATTCCTCCAGACTCAGAAAATGTAAAAGTTCACTTTTTGGAGATCCATAGAAAAATGGTGAAAATGATATTTTTGTTGCCACAGCATGGATTCGAACACGCGACCAACCGCATCCAGGGGCGAATGTTAACGCAGTGAGCCACTGGACCTGAGTACTCAAACATGCCTACTTGTGCAGCTTAGAAACTCTGAATTCACTAAATGTACAACTTTTTTTCCATCAAAATGAACAAATGAGACATGAAATAACATCTACAGATCAAGACGAAGCGAATGAAAGCGGTCCCAGCCTCGTAGCTGTGAACAGCTGTGATCGCAGGAAAATGCTGTTCCAAAGATTTCTCAGTATATCTCCGGGACATTTCCCTGGCTTTACCACCGTCACAATGGACAAACGAGACATGAAATAACATCAACAGATCAAGACGAAGCGAATGGAAGTACCCCCGGAGTCATAGCATGTGTAAATCGAGACGAAATATCTCTCTCTCCCCCGCCTGCTTGCGAGAGGGAGGGGCAGTTTACACACACACACACGCAGCTGCTGCATGCAGCAACGCACACACAGGGAGGAGATGGCAGAGAGAACCCACTCCCCTGAAAACTCCCCTTGAATTCCTCCAGACTCAGAAAAGGTAAAAGTTCACTTTTTGGAGATCCATAGAAAAAGGGTGAAAATGATTTTTTTTTTGCCACAGCATGGATTCGAACACACGACCAACCGCATCCAGGGGCGAGCGTTAACGCAGTGAGCCACTGGACCTGAGTACTCAAACATGCCTGCTTGTGCAGCTTAGACACTCTGAATTCACTAAATGTACAACTTTTTCTCCATCAAAATGAACAAATGAGACATGAAATAACATCTACAGATCAAGACGAAGCGAATGGAAGCGGTCCCAGCCTCGTAGCTGTGAACAGCTGTGATCGCAGGAAAATGCTGTGATAAAGATTTATCAGTATATCTCCGGGATATTTCCCTGGCTTTACCACCGTCCAAATGGACAAACGAGACATGAAATAACATCAACAGATCAAGACGAAGCGAATGGAAGTACCCCCGGAGTCATAGCATGTGTAAATCGAGACGAAAGATCTCTCTCTCCCCCGCCTGCTTGCGAGGGGGAGGGGCAGTTTACACACACACGCAGCTGCTGCATGCAGCAACGCACACACAGGGAGGAGATGGCAGAGAGAACGCACTCCCCTGAAAACTCCCCTTGAATTCCTCCAGACTCAGAAAATGTAAAAGTTCACTTTTTGGAGATCCATAGAAAAAGGGTGAAAATGAAAATAAGTATGCCACAGCATGGATTCGAACACGCGACCAACCGCATCCAGGGGCGAGCGTTAACGCAGTGAGCCACTGGACCTGAGTACTCTAACATGCCTGCTTGTGCAGCTTAGACACTCTGAATTCACTAAATGTACAACTTTTTCTCCATCAAAATGAACAAATGAGACATGAAATAACATCTACAGATCAAGACGAAGCGAATAGAAGCGGTCCCAGCCTCGTAGCTGTGAACAGCTGTGATCGCAGGAAAATGCTGTTACAAAGATTTCTCAGTATATCTCCGGGACATTTCCCTGGCTTTACCACCGTCACAATGGACAAACGAGACATGAAATAACATCAACAGATCAAGACGAAGCGAATGGAAGTACCCCCGGAGTCATAGCATGTGTAAATCGAGACGAAAGATCTCTCTCTCCCCGCCTGCTTGCGAGGGGGAGGGGCAGTTTACACACACACGCAGCTGCTGCATGCAGCAACGCACACACAGGGAGGAGATGGCAGAGAGAACGCACTCCCCTGAAAACTCCCCTTGAATTCCTCCAGACTCAGAAAATGTAAAAGTTCACTTTTTGGAGATCCATAGAAAAAGGGTGAAAATGAAAAAAAGTATGCCACAGCATGGATTTGAACACGCGACCAACCGCATCCAGGGGCGAGCGTTAACGCAGTGAGCCACTGGACCTGAGTACTCAAACATGCCTGCTTGTGCATCTTAGACACTCTGAATTCACTAAATGTACAACTTTTTCTCAATCAAAATGAACAAATGAGACATGAAATAACATCTACAGATCAAGACGAAGCGAATGGAAGCGGTCCCAGCCTCGTAGCTGTGAACAGCTGTGATCGCAGGAAAATGCTGTTCCAAAGATTTCTCAGTATATCTCCGGGACATTTCCCTGGCTTTACCACCGTCACAATGGACAAACGAGACATGAAATAACATCAACAGATCAAGACGAAGCGAATGGAACTACCCCCGGAGTCATAGCATGTGTAAATCGAGACGAAAGATCTCTCTCTCCCCCGCCTGCTTGCGAGGGGGAGGGGCAGTTTACACACACACGCAGCTGCTGCATGCAGCAACGCACACACAGGGAGGAGATGGCAGAGAGAACGCACTCCCCTGAAAACTCCCCTTGAATTCCTCCAGACTCAGAAAATGTAAAAGTTCACTTTTTGGAGATCCATAGAAAAAGGGTGAAAATGAAAAAAAGTATGCCACAGCATGGATTCGAACACGGGACCAACCGCATCCAGGGGCGAGCGTTAATCCAGTGAGCCACTGGACCTGAGTACTCAAACATGCCTGCTTGTGCAGCTTAGACACTCTGAATTCACTAAATGTACAACTTTTTCTCCATCAAAATGAACAAATGAGACATGAAATAACATCTACAGATCAAGACGAAGCGAATGGAAGCGGTCCCAGCCTCGTAGCTGTGAACAGCTGTGATCGCAGGAAAATGCTGTTACAAAGATTTCTCAGTATATCTCCGGGACTTTTCCCTGGCTTTACCACCGTCACAATGGACAAACGAGACATGAAATAACATCAACAGATCAAGACGAAGCGAATGGAAGTACCCCCGGAGTCATAGCATGTGTAAATCGAGACGACAGATCTCTCTCTCCCCCGCCTGCTTGCGAGGGGGAGGGGCAGTTTACACACACACGCAGCTGCTGCATGCAGCAACGCACACACAGGGAGGAGATGGCAGAGAGAACGCACTCCCCTGAAAACTCCCCTTGAATTCCTCCAGACTCAGAAAATGTAAAAGTTCACTTTTTGGAGATCCATAGAAAAAGGGTGAAAATGAAAAAAAGTATGCCACAGCATGGATTCGAACACGCGACCAACCGCATCCAGGGGCGAGCGTTAACGCAGTGAGCCACTGGACCTGAGTACTCAAACATGCCTGCTTGTGCAGCTTAGACACTCTGAATTCACTAAATGTACAACTTTTTCTCCATCAAAATGAACAAATGAGACATGAAATAACATCTACAGATCAAGACGAAGCGAATAGAAGCGGTCCCAGCCTCGTAGCTGTGAACAGCTGTGATCGCAGGAAAATGCTGTTACAAAGATTTCTCAGTATATCTCCGGGACATTTCCCTGGCTTTACCACCGTCACAATGGACAAACGAGACATGAAATAACATCAACAGATCAAGACGAAGCGAATGGAAGTACCCCCGGAGTCATAGCATGTGTAAATCGAGACGAAAGATCTCTCTCTCCCCCGCCTGCTTGCGAGGGGGAGGGGCAGTTTACACACACACGCAGCTGCTGCATGCAGCAACGCACACACAGGGAGGAGATGGCAGAGAGAACGCACTCCCCTGAAAACTCCCCTTGAATTCCTCCAGACTCAGAAAATGTAAAAGTTCACTTTTTGGAGATCCATAGAAAAAGGGTGAAAATGAATTTTGTTTTGCCACAGCATGGATTCGAACACGCGACCAACCGCATCCAGGGGAGAGCGTTAACGCAGTGAGCCACTGGACCTGAGTACTCAAACATGCCTGCTTGTGCATCTTAGACACTCTGAATTCACTAAATGTACAACTTTTTCTCCATCAAAATGAACAAATGAGACATGAAATAACATCTACAGATCAAGACGAAGCGAATGGAAGCGGTCCCAGCCTCGTAGCTGTGAACAGCTGTGATCGCAGGAAAATGCTGTTCCAAAGATTTCTCAGTATATCTCCGGGACATTTCCCTGGCTTTACCACCGTCACAATGGACAAACGAGACATGAAATAACATCAACAGATCAAGACGAAGCGAATGGAACTACCCCCGGAGTCATAGCATGTGTAAATCGAGACGAAAGATCTCTCTCTCCCCCGCCTGCTTGCGAGGGGGAGGGGCAGTTTACACACACACGCAGCTGCTGCATGCAGCAACGCACACACAGGGAGGAGATGGCAGAGAGAACGCACTCCCCTGAAAACTCCCCTTGAATTCCTCCAGACTCAGAAAATGTAAAAGTTCACTTTTTGGAGATCCATAGAAAAAGGGTGAAAATGAAAAAAAGTATGCCACAGCATGGATTCGAACACGGGACCAACCGCATCCAGGGGCGAGCGTTAATCCAGTGAGCCACTGGACCTGAGTACTCAAACATGCCTGCTTGTGCAGCTTAGACACTCTGAATTCACTAAATGTACAACTTTTTCTCCATCAAAATGAACAAATGAGACATGAAATAACATCTACAGATCAAGACGAAGCGAATGGAAGCGGTCCCAGCCTCGTAGCTGTGAACAGCTGTGATCGCAGGAAAATGCTGTTACAAAGATTTCTCAGTATATCTCCGGGACTTTTCCCTGGCTTTACCACCGTCACAATGGACAAACGAGACATGAAATAACATCAACAGATCAAGACGAAGCGAATGGAAGTACCCCCGGAGTCATAGCATGTGTAAATCGAGACGACAGATCTCTCTCTCCCCCGCCTGCTTGCGAGGGGGAGGGGCAGTTTACACACACACACGCAGCTGCTGCATGCAGCAACGCACACACAGGGAGGAGATGGCAGAGAGAACGCACTCCCCTGAAAACTCCCCTTGAATTCCTCCAGACTCAGAAAATGTAAAAGTTCACTTTTTGGAGATCCATAGAAAAAGGGTGAAAATGAAAAAAAGTATGCCACAGCATGGATTCGAACACGCGACCAACCGCATCCAGGGGCGAGCGTTAACGCAGTGAGCCACTGGACCTGAGTACTCAAACATGCCTGCTTGTGCAGCTTAGACACTCTGAATTCACTAAATGTACAACTTTTTCTGCATCAAAATGAACAAATGAGACATGAAATAACATCTACAGATCAAGACGAAGCGAATAGAAGCAGTCCCAGCCTCGTAGCTGTGAACAGCTGTGATCGCAGGAAAATGCTGTTACAAAGATTTCTCAGTATATCTCCGGGACATTTCCCTGGCTTTACCACCGTCACAATGGACAAACGAGACATGAAATAACATCAACAGATCAAGACGAAGCGAATGGAAGTACCCCCGGAGTCATAGCATGTGTAAATCGAGACGAAAGATCTCTCTCTCCCCCGCCTGCTTGCGAGGGGGAGGGGCAGTTTACACACACACGCAGCTGCTGCATGCAGCAACGCACACACAGGGAGGAGATGGCAGAGAGAACGCACTCCCCTGAAAACTCCCCTTGAATTCCTCCAGACTCAGAAAATGTAAAAGTTCACTTTTTGGAGATCCATAGAAAAAGGGTGAAAATGAAAAAAAGTATGCCACAGCATGGATTCGAACACGCGACCAACCGCATCCAGGGGCGAGCGTTAACGCAGTGAGCCACTGGACCTGAGTACTCAAACATGCCTGCTTGTGCATCTTAGACACTCTGAATTCACTAAATGTACAACTTTTTCTCAATCAAAATGAACAAATGAGACACGAAATAACATCGACAGATCAAGACGAAGCGAATGGAAGCGGTCCCAGCCTCGTAGCTGTGAACAGCTGTGATCGCAGGAAAATGCTGTTATAAAGATTTATCAGTATATCTCCGGGATATTTCCCTGGCTTTACCACTGTCCAAATGGACAAACGAGACATTAAATAACATCAACAGATCAAGACGAAGCGAATGGAAGTACCCCCGGAGTCATAGCATGTGTAAATCGAGACGACAGATCTCTCTCTCCCCCGCCTGCTTGCGAGGGGGAGGGGCAGTTTACACACACACGCAGCTGCTGCATGCAGCAACGCACACACAGGGAGGAGATGGCAGAGAGAACGCACTCCCCTGAAAACTCCCCTTGAATTCCTCCAGACTCAGAAAATGTAAAAGTTCACTTTTTGGAGATCCAAAGGGTGAAAATGAAAAAAAGTATGCCACAGCATGGATTCGAACACGCGACCAACCGCATCCAGGGGCGAGCGTTAACGCAGTGAGCCACTGGACCTGAGTACTCAAACATGCCTGCTTGTGCAGCTTAGACACTCTGAATTCACTAAATGTACAACTTTTTCTCCATCAAAATGAACAAATGAGACATGAAATAACATCTACAGATCAAGACGAAGCGAATAGAAGCGGTCCCAGCCTCGTAGCTGTGAACAGCTGTGATCGCAGGAAAATGCTGTTACAAAGATTTCTCAGTATATCTCCGGGACATTTCCCTGGCTTTACCACCGTCACAATGGACAAACGAGACATGAAATAACATCAACAGATCAAGACGAAGCGAATGGAAGTACCCCCGGAGTCATAGCATGTGTAAATCGAGACGAAAGATCTCTCTCTCCCCCGCCTGCTTGCGAGGGGGAGGGGCAGTTTACACACACACGCAGCTGCTGCATGCAGCAACGCACACACAGGGAGGAGATGGCAGAGAGAACGCACTCCCCTGAAAACTCCCCTTGAATTCCTCCAGACTCAGAAAATGTAAAAGTTCACTTTTTGGAGATCCATAGAAAAAGGGTGAAAATGAATTTTGTTTTGCCACAGCATGGATTCGAACACGCGACCAACCGCATCCAGGGGAGAGCGTTAACGCAGTGAGCCACTGGACCTGAGTACTCAAACATGCCTGCTTGTGCATCTTAGACACTCTGAATTCACTAAATGTACAACTTTTTCTCCATCAAAATGAACAAATGAGACATGAAATAACATCTACAGATCAAGACGAAGCGAATGGAAGCGGTCCCAGCCTCGTAGCTGTGAACAGCTGTGATCGCAGGAAAATGCTGTTCCAAAGATTTCTCAGTATATCTCCGGGACATTTCCCTGGCTTTACCACCGTCACAATGGACAAACGAGACATGAAATAACATCAACAGATCAAGACGAAGCGAATGGAACTACCCCCGGAGTCATAGCATGTGTAAATCGAGACGAAAGATCTCTCTCTCCCCCGCCTGCTTGCGAGGGGGAGGGGCAGTTTACACACACACGCAGCTGCTGCATGCAGCAACGCACACACAGGGAGGAGATGGCAGAGAGAACGCACTCCCCTGAAAACTCCCCTTGAATTCCTCCAGACTCAGAAAATGTAAAAGTTCACTTTTTGGAGATCCATAGAAAAAGGGTGAAAATGAAAAAAAGTATGCCACAGCATGGATTCGAACACGGGACCAACCGCATCCAGGGGCGAGCGTTAATCCAGTGAGCCACTGGACCTGAGTACTCAAACATGCCTGCTTGTGCAGCTTAGACACTCTGAATTCACTAAATGTACAACTTTTTCTCCATCAAAATGAACAAATGAGACATGAAATAACATCTACAGATCAAGACGAAGCGAATGGAAGCGGTCCCAGCCTCGTAGCTGTGAACAGCTGTGATCGCAGGAAAATGCTGTTACAAAGATTTCTCAGTATATCTCCGGGACTTTTCCCTGGCTTTACCACCGTCACAATGGACAAACGAGACATGAAATAACATCAACAGATCAAGACGAAGCGAATGGAAGTACCCCCGGAGTCATAGCATGTGTAAATCGAGACGACAGATCTCTCTCTCCCCCGCCTGCTTGCGAGGGGGAGGGGCAGTTTACACACACACACGCAGCTGCTGCATGCAGCAACGCACACACAGGGAGGAGATGGCAGAGAGAACGCACTCCCCTGAAAACTCCCCTTGAATTCCTCCAGACTCAGAAAATGTAAAAGTTCACTTTTTGGAGATCCATAGAAAAAGGGTGAAAATGAAAAAAAGTATGCCACAGCATGGATTCGAACACGCGACCAACCGCATCCAGGGGCGAGCGTTAACGCAGTGAGCCACTGGACCTGAGTACTCAAACATGCCTGCTTGTGCAGCTTAGACACTCTGAATTCACTAAATGTACAACTTTTTCTGCATCAAAATGAACAAATGAGACATGAAATAACATCTACAGATCAAGACGAAGCGAATAGAAGCAGTCCCAGCCTCGTAGCTGTGAACAGCTGTGATCGCAGGAAAATGCTGTTACAAAGATTTCTCAGTATATCTCCGGGACATTTCCCTGGCTTTACCACCGTCACAATGGACAAACGAGACATTAAATAACATCAACAGATCAAGACGAAGCGAATGGAAGTACCCCCGGAGTCATAGCATGTGTAAATCGAGACGAAAGATCTCTCTCTCCCCCGCCTGCTTGCGAGGGGGAGGGGCAGTTTACACACACACGCAGCTGCTGCATGCAGCAACGCACACACAGGGAGGAGATGGCAGAGAGAACGCACTCCCCTGAAAACTCCCCTTGAATTCCTCCAGACTCAGAAAATGTAAAAGTTCACTTTTTGGAGATCCATAGAAAAAGGGTGAAAATGAAAAAAAGTATGCCACAGCATGGATTCGAACACGCGACCAACCGCATCCAGGGGCGAGCGTTAACGCAGTGAGCCACTGGACCTGAGTACTCAAACATGCCTGCTTGTGCATCTTAGACACTCTGAATTCACTAAATGTACAACTTTTTCTCAATCAAAATGAACAAATGAGACATGAAATAACATCAACAGATCAAGACGAAGCGAATGGAAGTACCCCCGGAGTCATAGCATGTGTAAATCGAGACGAAAGATCTCTCTCTCCCCCGCCTGCTTGCGATGGGGAGGGGCAGTTTACACACACACGCAGCTGCTGCATGCAGCAACGCACACACAGGGAGGAGATGGCAGAGAGAACGCACTCCCCTGAAAACTCCCCTTGAATTCATCCAGACTCAGAAAATGTAAAAGTTCACTTTTTGGAGATCCATAGAAAAAGGGTGAAAATGATTTTTTTTTGCCACAGCATGGATTTGAACACGCGACCAACCGCATCCAGGGGCGAGCGTTAACGCAGTGAGCCACTGGACCTGAGTACTCAAACATGCCTGCTTGTGCAGCTTAGACACTCTGAATTCACTAAATGTACAACTTTTTCTCCATCAAAATGAACAAATGAGACATGAAATAACATCTACAGATCAAGACGAAGCGAATGGAAGCGGTCCCAGCCTCGTAGCTGTGAACAGCTGTGATCGCAGGAAAATGCTGTTATAAAGATTTATCAGTATATCTCCGGGATATTTCCCTGGCTTTACCACTGTCCAAATGGACAAACGAGACATTAAATAACATCAACAGATCAAGACGAAGCGAATGGAAGTACCCCCGGAGTCATAGCATGTGTAAATCGAGACGACAGATCTCTCTCTCCCCCGCCTGCTTGCGAGGGGGAGGGGCAGTTTACACACACACGCAGCTGCTGCATGCAGCAACGCACACACAGGGAGGAGATGGCAGAGAGAACGCACTCCCCTGAAAACTCCCCTTGAATTCCTCCAGACTCAGAAAATGTAAAAGTTCACTTTTTGGAGATCCAAAGGGTGAAAATGAAAAAAAGTATGCCACAGCATGGATTCGAACACGCGACCAACCACATCCAGGGGCGAGCGTTAACGCAGTGAGCCACTGGACCTGAGTACTCAAACATGCCTGCTTGTGCATCTTAGACACTCTGAATTCACTAAATGTACAACTTTTTCTCAATCAAAATGAACAAATGAGACATGAAATAACATCAACAGATCAAGACGAAGTGAATGGAAGTACCCCCGGAGTCATAGCATGTGTAAATCGAGACGAAAGATCTCTCTCTCCCCCGCCTGCTTGCGAGGGGGAGGGGCAGTTTACACACACACGCAGCTGCTGCATGCAGCAACGCACACACAGGGAGGAGATGGCAGAGAGAACGCACTCCCCTGAAAACTCCCCTTGAATTCATCCAGACTCAGAAAATGTAAAAGTTCACTTTTTGGAGATCCATAGAAAAAGGGTGAAAATGATTTTTTTTTGCCACAGCATGGATTTGAACACGCGACCAACCGCATCCAGGGGCGAGCGTTAACGCAGTGAGCCACTGGACCTGAGTACTCAAACATGCCTGCTTGTGCAGCTTAGACACTCTGAATTCACTAAATGTACAACTTTTTCTCCATCAAAATGAACAAATGAGACATGAAATAACATCGACAGATCAAGACGAAGCGAATGGAAGCGGTCCCAGCCTCGTAGCTGTGAACAGCTGTGATCGCAGGAAAATGCTGTTATAAAGATTTATCAGTATATCTCCGGGATATTTCCCTGGCTTTACCACTGTCCAAATGGACAAACGAGACATTAAATAACATCAACAGATCAAGACGAAGCGAATGGAAGTACCCCCGGAGTCATAGCATGTGTAAATCGAGACGACAGATCTCTCTCTCCCCCGCCTGCTTGCGAGGGGGAGGGGCAGTTTACACACACACGCAGCTGCTGCATGCAGCAACGCACACACAGGGAGGAGATGGCAGAGAGAACGCACTCCCCTGAAAACTCCCCTTGAATTCCTCCAGACTCAGAACATGTAAAAGTTCACTTTTTGGAGATCCAAAGGGTGAAAATGAAAAAAAGTATGCCACAGCATGGATTCGAACACGCGACCAACCGCATCCAGGGGCGAGCGTTAACGCAGTGAGCCACTGGACCTGAGTACTCAAACATGCCTGCTTGTGCAGCTTAGACACTCTGAATTCACTAAATGTACAACTTTTTCTCCATCAAAATGAACAAATGAGACATGAAATAACATCTACAGATCAAGACGAAGCGAATAGAAGCGGTCCCAGCCTCGTAGCTGTGAACAGCTGTGATCGCAGGAAAATGCTGTTACAAAGATTTCTCAGTATATCTCCGGGACATTTCCCTGGCTTTACCACCGTCACAATGGACAAACGAGACATGAAATAACATCAACAGATCAAGACGAAGCGAATGGAAGTACCCCCGGAGTCATAGCATGTGTAAATCGAGACGAAAGATCTCTCTCTCCCCCGCCTGCTTGCGAGGGGGAGGGGCAGTTTACACACACACGCAGCTGCTGCATGCAGCAACGCACACACAGGGAGGAGATGGCAGAGAGAACGCACTCCCTTGAAAATTCCCCTTGAATTCCTCCAGACTCAGAAAATGTAAAAGTTCACTTTTTGGAGATCCATAGAAAAAGGGTGAAAATGAATTTTGTTTTGCCACAGCATGGATTCGAACACGCGACCAACCGCATCCAGGGGAGAGCGTTAACGCAGTGAGCCACTGGACCTGAGTACTCAAACATGCCTACTTGTGTAGCTTAGACACTCTGAATTCACTAAATGTACAACTTTTTCTCCATCAAAATGAACAAATGAGACATGAAATAACATCTACAGATCAAGACGAAGCGAATGGAAGTGGTCACAGCCTCGTAGCTGTGAACAGCTGTGATCGCAGGAAAATTCTGTTTCAAAGATTTCTCAGTAGCCTATATCTCCGGGACATTTCCCTGACTTTACCACCGTCACAATGGACAAACGAGACATGAAATAACATCAACAGATCAAGACGAAGCGAATGGAAGTACCCCCGGAGTCATAGCATGTGTAAATCGAGACGAAAGATCTCTCTCTCCCCCGCCTGCTTGCGAGGGGGAGGGGCAGTTTACACACACACGCAGCTGCTGCATGCAGCAACGCACACACAGGGAGGAGATGGCAGAGAGAACGCACTCCCCTGAAAACTCCCCTTGAATTCCTCCAGACTCAGAAAATGTAAAAGTTCACTTTTTGGAGATCCATAGAAAAAGGGTGAAAATGAAAAAAAGTATGCCACAGCATGGATTCGAACACGAGACCAACCGCATCCAGGGGCGAGCGTTAACGCAGTGAGCCACTGGACCTGAGTACTCAAACATGCCTGCTTGTGCAGCTTAGACACTCTGAATTCACTAAATGTACAACTTTTTCTCCATCAAAATGAACAAATGAGACATGAAATAACATCTACAGATCACGACGAAGCGAATGGAAGCGGTCCCAGCCTCGTAGCTGTGAACAGCTGTGATCGCAGGAAAATGCTGTTATAAAGATTTATCAGTATATCTCCGGGATATTTCCCTGGCTTTACCACCGTCCAAATGGACAAACGAGACATGAAATAACATCAACAGATCAAGACGAAGCGAATGGAAGTACCCCCGGAGTCATAGCATGTGTAAATCGAGACGAAAGATCTCTCTCTCCCCCGCCTGCTTGCGAGGGGGAGGGGCAGTTTACACACACACGCAGCTGCTGCATGCAGCAACGCACACACAGGGAGGAGATGGCAGAGAGAACGCACTCCCCTGAAAACTCCCCTTGAATTCCTCCAGACTCAGAAAATGTAAAAGTTCACTTTTTGGAGATCCATAGAAAAAGGGTGAAAATGAAAAAAAGTATGCCACAGCATGGATTCGAACACGCGACCAACCGCATCCAGGGGCGAGCGTTAACGCAGTGAGCCACTGGACCTGAGTACTCAAACATGCCTGCTTGTGCATCTTAGACACTCTGAATTCACTAAATGTACAACTTTTTCTCAATCAAAATGAACAAATGAGACATGAAATAACATCTACAGATCAAGACGAAGCGGTCCCAGCCTCGTAGCTGTGAACAGCTGTGATTGCAGGAAAATGCTGTTACAAAGATTTCTCAGTATATCTCCGGGACTTTTCACTGGCTTTACCACCGTCGCAATGGACAAACGAGACATGAAATAACATCAACAGATCAAGACAAAGCGAATGGAAGTACCCCCGGAGTCATAGCATGTGTAAATCGAGACGACAGATCTCTCTCTCCCCCGCCTGCTTGCGAGGGGGAGGGGCCGTTTACACACACACGCAGCTGCTGCATGCAGCAACGCACACACAGGGAGGAGATGGCAGAGAGAATGCACTCCCCTGAAAACTCCCCTTGAATTCCTCCAGACTCAGAAAATGTAAAAGTTCACTTTTTGGAGATCCATAGAAAAAGGGTGAAAATGAATTTTGTTTTGCCACAGCATGGATTCGAACACGCGACCAACCGCATCCAGGGGAGAGCGTTAACGCAGTGAGCCACTGGACCTGAGTACTCAAACATGCCTACTTGTGTAGCTTAGACACTCTGAATTCACTAAATGTACAACTTTTTCTCCATCAAAATGAACAAATGAGACATGAAATAACATCTACAGATCAAGACGAAGCGAATGGAAGTGGTCACAGCCTCGTAGCTGTGAACAGCTGTGATCGCAGGAAAATTCTGTTTCAAAGATTTCTCAGTAGCCTATATCTCCGGGACATTTCCCTGACTTTACCACCGTCACAATGGAGAAACGAGACATGAAATAACATCAACAGATCAAGACGAAGCGAATGGAAGTACCCACGGAGTCATAGCATGTGTAAATCGAGACGAAAGATCTCTCTCTCCCCCGCCTGCTTGCGAGGGGGAGGGGCAGTTTACACACACACGCAGCTGCTGCATGCAGCAACGCACACACAGGGAGGAGATGGCAGAGAGAACGCACTCCCCTGAAAACTCCCCTTGAATTCCTCCAGACTCAGAAAATGTAAAAGTTCACTTTTTGGAGATCCATAGAAAAAGGGTGAAAATGAAAAAAAGTATGCCACAGCATGGATTCGAACACGAGACCAACCGCATCCAAGGGCGAGCGTTAACGCAGTGAGCCACTGGACCTGAGTACTCAAACATGCCTGCTTGTGCAGCTTAGACACTCTGAATTCACTAAATGTACAACTTTTTCTCCTTCAAAATGAACAAATGAGACATGAAATAACATCTACAGATCAAGACGAAGCGAATGGAAGCGGTCCCAGCCTCTTAGCTGTGAACAGCTGTGATCGCAGGAAAATGCTGTTATAAAGATTTATCAGTATATCTCCGGGATATTTCCCTGGCTTTACCACCGTCCAAATGGACAAACGAGACATGAAATAACATCAACAGATCAAGACGAAGCGAATGGAAATACCCCCGGAGTCATAGCATGTGTAAATCGAGACGAAAGATCTCTCTCTCCCCCGCCTGCTTGCGAGGGGGAGGGGCAGTTTACACACACACGCAGCTGCTGCATGCAGCAACGCACACACAGGGAGGAGATGGCAGAGAGAACGCACTCCCCTGAAAACTCCCCTTGAATTCCTCCAGACTCAGAAAATGTAAAAGTTCACTTTTTGGAGATCCATAGAAAAAGGGTGAAAATGAATTTTGTTTTGCCACAGCATGGATTAGAACACGCGACCAACCGCATCCAGGGGAGAGCGTTAACGCAGTGAGCCACTGGACCTGAGTACTCAAACATGCCTACTTGTGTAGCTTAGACACTCTGAATTCACTAAATGTACAACTTTTTCTCCATCAAAATGAACAAATGAGACATGAAATAACATCTACAGATCAAGACGAAGCGAATGGAAGTGGTCCCAGCCTCGTAGCTGTGAACAGCTGTGATCGCAGGAAAATTCTGTTTCAAAGATTTCTCAGTAGCCTATATCTCCGGGACATTTCCCTGACTTTACCACCGTCACAATGGACAAACGAGACATTAAATAACATCTACAGATCAAGACGAAGCGAATGGAAGTGGTCCCAGCCTCGTAGCTGTGAACAGCTGTGATCGCAGGAAAATGCTGTTACAAAGATGTATCAGTATATCTCCGGGATATTTCCTTGGCTTTACCACCGTCACAATGGACAAACGAGACATGAAATAACATAAACAGATCAAGACGAAGCGAATGGAAGTACCCCCGGAGTCATAGCATGTGTAAATCGAGACAAAAGATCTCTCTCTCCCCCGCCTGCTTGTGAGGGGGAGGGGCAGTTTACACACACACGCAGCTGCTGCATGCAGCAACGCACACACAGGGAGGAGATGGCAGAGAGAACGCACTCCCCTGAAAACTCCCCTTGAATTCCTCCAGACTCAGAAAATGTAAAAGTTCACTTTTTGGAGATCCATAGAAAAAGGGTGAAAATTAAAAAAAGTATGCCACAGCATGGATTCGAACACGCGACCAACCGCATCCAGGGACGAGCGTTAACGCAGTGAGCCACTGGACCTGAGTACTCAAACATGCCTGCTTGTGCAGCTTAGACACTCTGAATTCACTAAATGTACAACTTTTTCTCCATCAAAATGAACAAATGAGACATGAAATAACATCTACAGATCAAGACGAAGCGAATAGAAGCGGTCCCAGCCTCGTAGCTGTGAACAGCTGTGATCGCAGGAAAATGCTGTTCCAAAGATTTCTCAGTATATCTCCGGGACATTTCCCTGGCTTTACCACCGTCACAATGGACAAACGAGACATGAAATAACATCAACAGATCAAGACGAAGCGAATGGAAGTACCCCCGGAGTCATAGCATGTGTAAATCGAGACGACAGATCTCTCTCTCCCCCGCCTGCTTGCGAGGGGGAGGGGCAGTTTACACACACACGCAGCTGCTGCATGCAGCAACGCACACACAGGGAGGAGATGGCAGAGAGAACGCACTCCCCTGAAAACTCCCCTTGAATTCCTCCAGACTCAGAAAATGTAAAAGTTCACTTTTTGGAGATCCATAGAAAAAGGGTGAAAATGAATTTTGTTTTGCCACAGCATGGATTCGAACACGCGACCAACCGCATCCAGGGGAGAGCGTTAACGCAGTGAGCCACTGGACCTGAGTACTCAAACATGCCTACTTGTGTAGCTTAGACACTCTGAATTCACTAAATGTACAACTTTTTCTCCATCAAAATGAACAAATGAGACATGAAATAACATCTACAGATCAAGACGAAGCGAATGGAAGTGGTCCCAGCCTCGTAGCTGTGAACAGCTGTGATCGCAGGAAAATTCTGTTTCAAAGATTTCTCAGTAGCCTATATCTCCGGGACATTTCCCTGACTTTACCACCGTCACAATGGACAAACGAGACATGAAATAACATCAACAGATCAAGACGAAGCGAATGGAAGTACCCCCGGAGTCATAGCATGTGTAAATCGAGACGAAAGATCTCTCTCTCCCCCGCCTGCTTGCGAGGGGGAGGGGCAGTTTACACAGACACGCAGCTGCTGCATGCAGCAACGCACACACAGGGAGGAGATGGCAGAGAGAACGCACTCCCCTGAAAACTCCCCTTGAATTCCTCCAGACTCAGAAAATGTAAAAGTTCACTTTTTGGAGATCCATAGAAAAAGGGTGAAAATGAATTTTTGTTTGCCACAGCATGGATTCGAACACGCGACCAACCGTATCCAGGGGCGAGCGTTAACGCAGTGAGCCACTGGACCTGAGTACTCAAACATGCCTGCTTGTGCAGCTTAGACACTCTGAATTCACTAAATGTACAACTTTTTCTCCATCAAAATGAACAAATGAGACATGAAATAACATCTACAGATCAAGACGAAGCTAATGGAAGTGGTCCCAGCCTCGTAGCTGTGAACAGCTGTGATCGCAGGAAAATTCTGTTTCAAAGATTTCTCAGTAGCCTATATCTCCGGGACATTTCCCTGACTTTACCACCGTCACAATGGACAAACGAGACATGAAATAACATCAACAGATCAAGACGAAGCGAATGGAAGTACCCCCGGAGTCATAGCATGTGTAAATCGAGACGAAAGATCTCTCTCTCCCCCGCCTGCTTGCGAGGGGGAGGGGCAGTTTACACACACACGCAGCTGCTGCATGCAGCAACGCACACACAGGGAGGAGATGGCAGAGAGAACGCACTCCCCTGAAAACTCCCCTTGAATTCCTCCAGACTCAGAAAATGTAAAAGTTCACTTTTTGGAGATCCATAGAAAAAGGGTGAAAATGATTTTTTTTTTGCCACAGCATGGATTCGAACACGCGACCAACCGCATCCAGGGGCGAGCGTTAACGCAGTGAGCCACTGGACCTGAGTACTCAAACATGCCTGCTTGTGCAGCTTAGACACTCTGAATTCACTAAATGTACAACTTTTTCTCCATCAAAATGAACAAATGAGACATGAAATAACATCTACAGATCAAGACGAAGCGAATGGAAGCGGTCCCAGCCTCGTAGCTGTGAACAGCTGTGATCGCAGGAAAATGCTGTTATAAAGATTTATCAGTATATCTCCGGGATATTTCCCTGGCTTTACCACCGTCCAAATGGACAAACGAGACATGAAATAACATCAACAGATCAAGACGAAGCGAATGGAAATACCCCCGGAGTCATAGCATATGTACATCGAGACGAAAGATCTCTCTCTCCCCCGCCTGCTTGCGAGGGGGAGGGGCAGTTTACACACACACGCAGCTGCTGCATGCAGCAACGCACACACAGGGAGGAGATGGCAGAGAGAACGCACTCCCCTGAAAACTCCCCTTGAATTCCTCCAGACTCAGAAAATGTAAAAGTTCACTTTTTGGAGATCCATAGAAAAAGGGTGAAAATGATTTTTTTTTTGCCACAGCATGGATTCGAACACGCGACCAACCGCATCCAGGGGCGAGCGTTAACGCAGTGAGCCACTGGACCTGAGTACTCAAACATGCCTGCTTGTGCAGCTTAGACACTCTGAATTCACTAAATGTACAACTTTTTCTCCATCAAAATGAACAAATGAGACATGAAATAACATCTACAGATCAAGACGAAGCGAATGGAAGTGTTCCCAGCCTCGTAGCTGTGAACAGCTGTGATCGCAGGAAAATTATGTTTCAAAGATTTCTCAGTAGCCTATATCTCCGGGACATTTCCCTGACTTTACCACCGTCACAATGGACAAACGAGACATGAAATAACATCAACAGATCAAGACGAAGCGAATGGAAGTACCCCCGGAGTCATAGCATGTGTAAATCGAGACGAAAGATCTCTCTCTCCCCCGCCTGCTTGCGAGGGGGAGGGGCAGTTTACACACACACGCAGCTGCTGCATGCAGCAACGCACACACAGGGAGGAGATGGCAGAGAGAACGCACTCCCCTGAAAACTCCCCTTGAATTCCTCCAGACTCAGAAAATGTAAAAGTTCACTTTTTGGAGATCCATAGAAAAAGGGTGAAAATGAAAAAAAGTATGCCACAGCATGGATTCGAACACGCGACCAACCGCATCCAGGGACGAGCGTTAACGCAGTGAGCCACTGGACCTGAGTACTCAAACATGCCTGCTTGTGCAGCTTAGACACTCTGAATTCACTAAATGTACAACTTTTTCTCCATCAAAATGAACAAATGAGACATGAAATAACATCTACAGATCAAGACGAAGCGAATAGAAGCGGTCCCAGCCTCGTAGCTGTGAACAGCTGTGATCGCAGGAAAATGCTGTTCCAAAGATTTCTCAGTATATCTCCGGGACATTTCCCTGGCTTTACCACCGTCACAATGGACAAACGAGACATGAAATAACATCAACAGATCAAGACGAAGCGAATGGAAGTACCCTCGGAGTCATAGCATGTGTAAATCGAGACGACAGATCTCTCTCTCCCCCGCCTGCTTGCGAGGGGGAGGGGCAGTTTACACACACACGCAGCTGCTGCATGCAGCAACGCACACACAGGGAGGAGATGGCAGAGAGAACGCACTCCCCTGAAAACTCCCCTTGAATTCCTCCAGACTCAGAAAATGTAAAAGTTCACTTTTTGGAGATCCATAGAAAAAGGGTGAAAATGAATTTTGTTTTGCCACAGCATGGATTCGAACACGCGACCAACCGCATCCAGGGGAGAGCGTTAACGCAGTGAGCCACTGGACCTGAGTACTCAAACATGCCTGCTTGTGCAGCTTAGACACTCTGAATTCACTAAATGTACAACTTTTTCTCCATCAAAATGAACAAATGAGACATGAAATAACATCTACAGATCAAGACGAAGCGAATGGAAGTGGTCCCAGCCTCGTAGCTGTGAACAGCTGTGATCGCAGGAAAATTCTGTTTCAAAGATTTCTCAGTATATCTCCGGGACTTTTCCCTGACTTTACCACCGTCACAATGGACAAACGAGACATGAAATAACATCAACAGATCAAGACGAAGCGAATGGAAGTACCCCCGGAGTCATAGCATGTGTAAATCGAGACGAAAGATCTCTCTCTCCCCCGCCTGCTTGCGAGGGGGAGGGGCAGTTTACACACACACGCAGCTGCTGCATGCAGCAACGCACACACAGGGAGGAGATGGCAGAGAGAACGCACTCCCCTGAAAACTCCCCTTGAATTCCTCCAGACTCAGAAAATGTAAAAGTTCACTTTTTGGAGATCCATAGAAAAAGGGTGAAAATGATTTTTTTTTTGCCACAGCATGGATTCGAACACGCGACCAACCGCATCCAGGGGCGAGCGTTAACGCAGTGAGCCACTGGACCTGAGTACTCAAACATGCCTGCTTGTGCAGCTTAGACACTCTGAATTCACTAAATGTACAACTTTTTCTCCATCAAAATGAACAAATGAGACATGAAATAACATCTACAGATCAAGACGAAGCGAATGGAAGCGGTCCCAGCCTCGTAGCTGTGAACAGCTGTGATCGCAGGAAAATGCTGTTATAAAGATTTATCAGTATATCTCCGGGATATTTCCCTGGCTTTACCACCGTCCAAATGGACAAACGAGACATGAAATAACATCAACAGATCAAGACGAAGCGAATGGAAATACCCCCGGAGTCATAGCATATGTAAATCGAGACGAAATATCTCTCTCTCCCCCGCCTGCTTGCGAGGGGGAGGGGCAGTTTACACACACACGCAGCTGCTGCATGCAGCAACGCACACACAGGGAGGAGATGGCAGAGAGAACGCACTCCCCTGAAAACTCCCCTTGAATTCCTCCAGACTCAGAAAATGTAAAAGTTCACTTTTTGGAGATCCATAGAAAAAGGGTGAAAATGATTTTTTTTTTGCCACAGCATGGATTCGAACACGCGACCAACCGCATCCAGGGGCGAGCGTTAACGCAGTGAGCCACTGGACCTGAGTACTCAAACATGCCTGCTTGTGCAGCTTAGACACTCTGAATTCACTAAATGTACAACTTTTTCTCCATCAAAATGAACAAATGAGACATGAAATAACATCTACAGATCAAGACGAAGCGAATAGAAGCGGTCCCAGCCTCGTAGCTGTGAACAGCTGTGATCGCAGGAAAATGCTGTTCCAAAGATTTCTCAGTATATCTCCGGGACATTTCCCTGGCTTTACCACCGTCACAATGGACAAACGAGACATGAAATAACATCAACAGATCAAGACGAAGCGAATGGAACTACCCCCGGAGTCATAGCATGTGTAAATCGAGACGAAAGATCTCTCTCTCCCCCGCCTGCTTGCGAGGGGGAGGGGCAGTTTACACACACACGCAGCTGCTGCATGCAGCAACGCACACACAGGGAGGAGATGGCAGAGAGAACGCACTCCCCTGAAAACTCCCCTTGAATTCCTCCAGACTCAGAAAATGTAAAAGTTCACTTTTTGGAGATCCATAGAAAAAGGGTGAAAATGAAAAAAAGTATGCCACAGCATGGATTCGAACACGGGACCAACCGCATCCAGGGGCGAGCGTTAATCCAGTGAGCCACTGGACCTGAGTACTCAAACATGCCTGCTTGTGCAGCTTAGACACTCTGAATTCACTAAATGTACAACTTTTTCTCCATCAAAATGAACAAATGAGACATGAAATAACATCTACAGATCAAGACGAAGCGAATGGAAGCGGTCCCAGCCTCGTAGCTGTGAACAGCTGTGATCGCAGGAAAATGCTGTTACAAAGATTTCTCAGTATATCTCCGGGACTTTTCCCTGGCTTTACCACCGTCACAATGGACAAACGAGACATGAAATAACATCAACAGATCAAGACGAAGCGAATGGAAGTACCCCCGGAGTCATAGCATGTGTAAATCGAGACGACAGATCTCTCTCTCCCCCGCCTGCTTGCGAGGGGGAGGGGCAGTTTACACACACACACGCAGCTGCTGCATGCAGCAACGCACACACAGGGAGGAGATGGCAGAGAGAACGCACTCCCCTGAAAACTCCCCTTGAATTCCTCCAGACTCAGAAAATGTAAAAGTTCACTTTTTGGAGATCCATAGAAAAAGGGTGAAAATGAAAAAAAGTATGCCACAGCATGGATTCGAACACGAGACCAACCGCATCCAGGGGAGAGCGTTAACGCAGTGAGCCACTGGACCTGAGTACTCAAACATGCCTGCTTGTGCAGCTTAGACACTCTGAATTCACTAAATGTACAACTTTTTCTGCATCAAAATGAACAAATGAGACATGAAATAACATCTACAGATCAAGACGAAGCGAATAGAAGCAGTCCCAGCCTCGTAGCTGTGAACAGCTGTGATCGCAGGAAAATGCTGTTACAAAGATTTCTCAGTATATCTCCGGGACATTTCCCTGGCTTTACCACCGTCACAATGGACAAACGAGACATGAAATAACATCAACAGATCAAGACGAAGCGAATGGAAGTACCCCCGGAGTCATAGCATGTGTAAATCGAGACGAAAGATCTCTCTCTCCCCCGCCTGCTTGCGAGGGGGAGGGGCAGTTTACACACACACGCAGCTGCTGCATGCAGCAACGCACACACAGGGAGGAGATGGCAGAGAGAACGCACTCCCCTGAAAACTCCCCTTGAATTCCTCCAGACTCAGAAAATGTAAAAGTTCACTTTTTGGAGATCCATAGAAAAAGGGTGAAAATGAAAAAAAGTATGCCACAGCATGGATTCGAACACGCGACCAACCGCATCCAGGGGCGAGCGTTAACGCAGTGAGCCACTGGACCTGAGTACTCAAACATGCCTGCTTGTGCATCTTAGACACTCTGAATTCACTAAATGTACAACTTTTTCTCAATCAAAATGAACAAATGAGACACGAAATAACATCGACAGATCAAGACGAAGCGAATGGAAGCGGTCCCAGCCTCGTAGCTGTGAACAGCTGTGATCGCAGGAAAATGCTGTTATAAAGATTTATCAGTATATCTCCGGGATATTTCCCTGGCTTTACCACTGTCCAAATGGACAAACGAGACATTAAATAACATCAACAGATCAAGACGAAGCGAATGGAAGTACCCCCGGAGTCATAGCATGTGTAAATCGAGACGACAGATCTCTCTCTCCCCCGCCTGCTTGCGAGGGGGAGGGGCAGTTTACACACACACGCAGCTGCTGCATGCAGCAACGCACACACAGGGAGGAGATGGCAGAGAGAACGCACTCCCCTGAAAACTCCCCTTGAATTCCTCCAGACTCAGAAAATGTAAAAGTTCACTTTTTGGAGATCCAAAGGGTGAAAATGAAAAAAAGTATGCCACAGCATGGATTCGAACACGCGACCAACCGCATCCAGGGGCGAGCGTTAACGCAGTGAGCCACTGGACCTGAGTACTCAAACATGCCTGCTTGTGCAGCTTAGACACTCTGAATTCACTAAATGTACAACTTTTTCTCCATCAAAATGAACAAATGAGACATGAAATAACATCTACAGATCAAGACGAAGCGAATAGAAGCGGTCCCAGCCTCGTAGCTGTGAACAGCTGTGATCGCAGGAAAATGCTGTTACAAAGATTTCTCAGTATATCTCCGGGACATTTCCCTGGCTTTACCACCGTCACAATGGACAAACGAGACATGAAATAACATCAACAGATCAAGACGAAGCGAATGGAAGTACCCCCGGAGTCATAGCATGTGTAAATCGAGACGAAAGATCTCTCTCTCCCCCGCCTGCTTGCGAGGGGGAGGGGCAGTTTACACACACACGCAGCTGCTGCATGCAGCAACGCACACACAGGGAGGAGATGGCAGAGAGAACGCACTCCCCTGAAAACTCCCCTTGAATTCCTCCAGACTCAGAAAATGTAAAAGTTCACTTTTTGGAGATCCATAGAAAAAGGGTGAAAATGAATTTTGTTTTGCCACAGCATGGATTCGAACACGCGACCAACCGCATCCAGGGGAGAGCGTTAACGCAGTGAGCCACTGGACCTGAGTACTCAAACATGCCTGCTTGTGCATCTTAGACACTCTGAATTCACTAAATGTACAACTTTTTCTCCATCAAAATGAACAAATGAGACATGAAATAACATCTACAGATCAAGACGAAGCGAATGGAAGCGGTCCCAGCCTCGTAGCTGTGAACAGCTGTGATCGCAGGAAAATGCTGTTCCAAAGATTTCTCAGTATATCTCCGGGACATTTCCCTGGCTTTACCACCGTCACAATGGACAAACGAGACATGAAATAACATCAACAGATCAAGACGAAGCGAATGGAACTACCCCCGGAGTCATAGCATGTGTAAATCGAGACGAAAGATCTCTCTCTCCCCCGCCTGCTTGCGAGGGGGAGGGGCAGTTTACACACACACGCAGCTGCTGCATGCAGCAACGCACACACAGGGAGGAGATGGCAGAGAGAACGCACTCCCCTGAAAACTCCCCTTGAATTCCTCCAGACTCAGAAAATGTAAAAGTTCACTTTTTGGAGATCCATAGAAAAAGGGTGAAAATGATTTTTTTTTTGCCAGAGCATGGATTCGAACACGCGACCAACCGCATCCAGGGGCGAGCGTTAACACAGTGAGCCACTGGACCTGAGTACTCAAACATGCCTGCTTGTGCAGCTTAGACACTCTGAATTCACTAAATGTACAACTTTTTCTCCATCAAAATGAACAAATGAGACATGAAATAACATCTACAGATCACGACGAAGCGAATGGAAGCGGTCCCAGCCTCGTAGCTGTGAACAGCTGTGATCGCAGGAAAATATTGTTACAAAGATTTATCAGTATATCTCCGGGATATTTCCCTGGCTTTCCCACCGTCACAATGGACAAACGAGACATGAAATAACATCAACAGATCAAGACGAAGCGAATGGAGGTACCCCCGGAGTCATAGCATGTGTAAATCGAGACGAAACATCTCTCTCTCCCCCGCCTGCTTGCGAGGGGGAGGGGCAGTTTACACACACACGCAGCTGCTGCATGCAGCAACACACACACAGGGAGGAGATGGCAGAGAGAACGCACTCCCCTGAAAACTCCCCTTGAATTCCTCCAGACTCAGAAAATGTAAAAGTTCACTTTTTGGAGATCCATAGAAAAAGGGTGAAAATGGAAAAAAGTATTCGAAAATAGTGCCTCATAAGGCGGGTGGAGTCCCTTGAAAACTCCCCTTGAATTCCTCCAGACTCAGAAAAAGTCAAAGTTGACTTTTTGGAGATCCATAGAAAAAGGGTGAAAATGAAAAAAAGTATGCCACAGTATGGATTCGAACACGCGACCAACCGCATCCAGGGGCGAGCGTTAACACAGTGAGCCACTGGACCTGAGTACTCAAACATGCCAACTTTTGCATCTTAGACACTCTGAATTCACTAAATGTACAACTTTTTCTCCATCAAAATGAACAAATGAGACATGAAATAACATCTACAGATCAAGACGAAGCGAATGGAAGCGGTCCTTGCCTCGTAGCTGTGAACAGCTGTGATCGCAGGAAAATGCTGTTACAAAGATTTCTCAGTATATCTCCGGGACATTTCCCTTGCTTTCCCACCGTCACAATGGAAAAACGAGACATGAAATAACATCAACAGATCAAGACGAAGCGAATGGAAGTACCCCCGGAGTCATAGCATGTGTAAATCGAGACGAAACATCTCTCTCTCCCCTGCCTGCTTGCGAAGGGGAGGGGCAGTTTACACACACACACACGCAGCTGCTGCATGCAGCAACGCACACAGAGGGAGGAGATGGCAGAGAGAATGCACTCCCCTGAAAACTCCCCTTGAATTCCTCCAGACTCAGAAAATGTAAAAGTTCACTTTTTGGAGATCCATAGAAAAAGGTTGAAAATGAAAAAAAGAATGCCACAGCATGGATTCGAACACGCGACCAACCGCATCCAGGGGCGAGCGTTAACACAGTGAGCCACTGGACCTGAGTACTCAAAGATGCCTACTTTTGCATCTTAGACACTCTGAATTCACTAAATGTACAACTTTTTCTCCATCAAAATGAACAAATGAGACATGAAATAACATCTACAGATCAAGACGAAGCGAATGGAAGTTGTCCCAGCCTCGTAGCTGTGAACAGCTGTGATCGCAGGAAAATGCTGTTACAAAGATTTCTCAGTATATCTCCGGGACATTTCCCTGGCTTTCCCACCGTCACAATGGACAAACAAGACATGAAATAACATCAACAGATCAAGACGAAGCGAATGGAAGTACCCCCGGAGTCATAGCATGTGTAAATCGAGACGAAACATCTCTCTCTCCCCCGCCTGCTTGCGAAGGGGAGGGGCAGTTTACACACACACACGCAGCTGCTGCATGCAGCAACGCACACAGAGGGAGGAGATGGCAGAGAGAATGCACTCCCCTGAAAACTCCCCTTGAATTCCTCCAGACTCAGAAAATGTAAAAGTTCACTTTTTGGAGATCCATAGAAAAAGGGTGAAAATGGAAAAAAGTATTCGAAAATAGTGCCTCATAAGGCGGGTAGAGTCCCTTGAAAACTCCCCTTGAATTCCTCCAGACTCAGAAAAAGTCAAAGTTTACTTTTTGGAGATCCATAGAAAAAGGGTGAAAATGGAAAAAAGTATTCGAAAATAGTGCCTCATAAGGCGGGTAGAGTCCCTTGAAAACTCCCCTTGAATTCCTCCAGACTCAGAAAATGTAAAAGATCACTTTTTGGAGATCCATAGAAAAAGGGTGAAAATTAAAAAAGAATGCCAGAGCATGGATTCGAACACGCGACCAACCGCATCCAAGGGCGAGCATTAACGCAGTGAACCACTGGACATGAGTACTCAAACATGCCTACTTTTGCATCTTAGAAACTCTGAATTCACTAAATGTACAACTTGTTCTCCATCAAAATGAACAAATGAGACATTAAATAACATCTACAGATCAAGACGAAGCGAATGGAAGCGGTCCCAGCCTCGTAGCTGTGAACAGCTGTGATCGCAGGAAAATGCTGTTACAAAGATTTCTCAGTATATCTCCGGGACATTTCCCTGGCTTTCCCACCGTCACAATGGACAAACGAGACATGAAATAACATCAACAGATCAAGACGAAGCAAATGGAACTACCCCCGGAGTCATAGCATGTGTAAATCGAGACGAAACATCTCTCTCTCCCCCGCCTGCTTGCGAAGGGGAGGGGCAGTTTACACACACACACGCAGCTGCTATATGCAGCAACGCACACACAGGGAGGAGATGGCAGAGAGAATGCACTCCCCTGAAAACTCCCCTTGAATTCCTCCAGACTCAGAAAATGTAAAAGTTCACTTTTTGGAGATCCATAGAAAAAGGGTGAAAATGGAAAAAAGTATTCGAAAATAGTGCCTCATAAGGCGGGTAGTGTCCCTTGAAAACTCCCCTTGAATTCCTCCAGACTCAGAAAATGTAAAAGTTGACTTTTTGGAGATCCATATAAAAAAGGGTGAAAATGAAAAAAAGAATGCCACAGCATGGATTCGAACACGCGACCAACCGCATCCAGGGGCGAGCGTTAACACAGTGAGCCACTGGACCTGAGAACTCAAACATGCCAACTTTTGCATCTTAGACACTCTGAATTCACTAAATGTACAACTTTTTCTCCATCAAAATGAACAAATGAGACATGAAATAACATCAACAGATCAAGACGAAGCGAATGGAAGCGGTCCCAGCCTCGTAGCTGTGAACAGCTGTGATCGCAGGAAAATGCTGTTACAAAGATTTCTCAGTATATCTCCGGGACATTTCCCTGGCTTTCCCACCGTCACAATGGACAAACGAGACATGAAATAACATCAACAGATCAAGACGAAGCGAATGGAGGTACCCCCGGAGTCATAGCATGTGTAAATCGAGACGAAACATCTCTCTCTCCCCCGCCTGCTTGCGAGGGGGAGGGGCAGTTTACACACACACGCAGCTGCTGCATGCAGCAACGCAAACACAGGGAGGAGATGGCAGAGAGAACGCACTCCCCTGAAAACTCCCCTTGAATTCCTCCAGACTCAGAAAATGTAAAAGTTCACTTTTTGGAGATCCATAGAAAAATTGTGAAAATGGAAAAAAGTATTCGAAAATAGTGTCTCATAAGGCGGGTAGAGTCCCTTGAAAACTCCCCTTGAATTCCTTCAGACTCAGAAAAAGTCAAAGTTGACTTTTTGGAGATCCATAGAAAAAGGGTGAAAATGAAAAAAGTATGCCACAGCATGGATTCGAACACGCGACCAACCGCATCCAGGGGCGAGCGTTAACGCAGTGAGCCACTGGACATGAGTACTCAAACATGCCTACTTTTGCATCTTAGACACTCTGAATTCACTAAATGTACAACTTTTTCTCCATCAAAATGAACAAATGAGACATGAAATAACATCTACAGATCAAGACGAAGCGAATGGAAGCGGTCCCAGCCTCGTAGCTGTGAACAGCTGTGATCGCAGGAAAATGCTGTTACAAAGATTTCTCAGTATATCTCCGGGACATTTCCCTGGCTTTCCCACCGTCACAATGGACAAACGAGACATGAAATAACATCAACAGATCAAGACGAAGCAAATGGAACTACCCCCGGAGTCATAGCATGTGTAAATCGAGACGAAACATCTCTCTCTCCCCCGCCTGCTTGCGAAGGGGAGGGGCAGTTTACACACACACACGCAGCTGCTATATGCAGCAACGCACACACAGGGAGGAGATGGCAGAGAGAATGCACTCCCCTGAAAACTCCCCTTGAATTCCTCCAGACTCAGAAAATGTAAAAGTTCACTTTTTGGAGATCCATAGAAAAAGGGTGAAAATGGAAAAAAGTATTCGAAAATAGTGCCTCATAAGGCGGGTAGAGTCCCTTGAAAACTCCCCTTGAATTCCTCCAGACTCAGAAAAAGTCAAAGTTGACTTTTTGGAGATCCATAGAAAAAGGGTGAAAATGAAAAAAAGTATGCCACGGCATGGATTCGAACACGGGACCAACCACATCCAGGGGCGAGCGTTAACGCAGTGAGCCACTGGACATGAGTACTCAAACATGCCTACTTTTGCATCTTAGACACTCTGAATTCACTAAATGTACAACTTTTTCTCCATCAAAATGAACAAATGAGACATGAAATAACATCTACAGATCAAGACGAAGCGAATGGAAGCGGTCCCAGCCTCGTAGCTGTGAACAGCTGTGATCGCAGGAAAATGCTGTTACAAAGATTTCTCAGTATATCTCCGGGACATTTCCCTGGCTTTGCCACCGTCACAATGGACAAACGAGACATGAAATAACATCAACAGATCAAGACGAAGCGAATGGAAGTACCCCCGGAGTCATAGCATGTGTAAATCGAGACGAAACATCTCTCTCTCCCCCGCCTGCTTGCGAAGGGGAGGGGCAGTTTACACACACACACGCAGCTGCTGCATGCAGCAACGCACACAGAGGGAGGAGATGGCAGAGAGAATGCACTCCCCTGAAAACTCCCCATGAATACCTCCAGACTCAGAAAATGTAAAAGTTCACTTTTTGGAGATCCATAGAAAAAGGGTGAAAATGGAAAAAAGTATTCGAAAATAGTGCCTCATAAGGCGGGTAGAGTCCCTTGAAAACTCCCCTTGAATTCCTCCAGACTCAGAAAAAGTCAAAGTTTACTTTTTGGAGATCCATAGAAAAAGGGTGAAAATGGAAAAAAGTATTCGAAAATAGTGCCTCATAAGGCGGGTAGAGTCCCTTGAAAACTCCCCTTGAATTCCTCCAGACTCAGAAAAAGTCAAAGTTGACTTTTTGGAGATACATAGAAAAAGGGTGAAAATGAAAAAAAGTATGCCACAGCATGGATTCGAACACGCGACCAACCGCATCCAGGGGCGAGCGATAACGCAGTGAGCCACTGGACCTGAGTACTCAAACATGCCTACTTGTGCATCTTAGAAACTCTGAATTCACTAAATGTACAACTTTTTCTCCATCAAAATGAACAAATGAGACAATAAATAACATCTACAGATCAAGACGAAGCGAATGGAAGCGGTCCCAGCCTCGTAGCTGTGAACAGCTGTGATCGCAGGAAACTACTGTTACAAAGATTTCTCAGTATATCTCCGGGACATTTCCCTGGCTTTCCCACCGTCACAATGGACAAACGAGACATGAAATAACATCAACAGATCAAGACGAAGCGAATGGAAGTACCCCCGGAGTCATAGCATGTGTAAATCGAGACGAAACATCTCTCTCTCCCCCGCCTGCTTGCGAGGGGGAGGGGCAGTTTACACACACACGCAGCTGCTGCATGCAGCAACACACACACACAGGGAGGAGATGGCAGAGAGAACGCACTCCCCTGAAAACTCCCCTTGAATTCCTCCAGACTCAGAAAATGTAAAAGATCACTTTTTGGAGATCCATAGAAAAAGGGTGAAAATGAAAAAAAGTATGCCACAGCATGGATTCGAACACGCGACCAACCGCATCCAGGGGCGAGCGTTAACGCAGTGAGCCACTGGACATGAGTACTCAAACATGCCTACTTTTGCATCTTAGACACTCTGAATTCACTAAATGTACAACTTTTTCTCCATCAAAATGAACAAATGAGACATTAAATAACATCTACAGATCAAGACGAAGCGAATGGAAGCGGTCCCAGCCTCGTAGCTGTGAACAGCTGTGATCGCAGGAAAATGCTGTTACAAAGATTTCTCAGTATATCTCCGGGACATTTCCCTGGCTTTCCCACCGTCACAATGGACAAACGAGACATGAAATAACATCAATAGTTCAAGACGAAGCGAATGGAACTACCCACGGAGTCATAGCATGTGTAAATCGAGACGAAACATCTCTCTCTCCCCTGCCTGCTTGCGAAGGGGAGGGGCAGTTTACACACACACACACGCAGCTGCTGCATGCAGTAACGCACACAGAGGGAGGAGATGGCAGAGAGAATGCACTCCCCTGAAAACTCCCCTTGAATTCCTCCAGACTCAGAAAATGTAAAAGTTCACTTTTTGGAGATCCATAGAAAAAGGGTGAAAATGGAAAAAAGTATTCGAAAATAGTGCCTCATAAGGCGGGTAGAGTCCCTTGAAAACTCCCCTTGAATTCCTCCAGACTCAGAAAAAGTCAAAGTTGACTTTTTGGAGATCCATAGAAAAAGGGTGAAAATGGAAAAAAGTATTCGAAAATAGTGCCTCATAAAGCGGGTAGAGTCCCTTGAAAACTCCCCTTGAATTCCTCCAGACTCAGAAAAAGTCAAAGTTGACTTTTTGGAGATACATAGAAAAAGGGTGAAAATGAAAAAAAGTATGCCACAGCATGGATTCGAACACGCGACCAACCGCATCCAGGGGCGAGCGTTAACGCAGTGAGCCACTGGACCTGAGTACTCAAACATGCCTACTTGTGCATCTTAGAAACTCTGAATTCACTAAATGTACAACTTTTTCTCAATCAAAATGAACAAATGAGACAATAAATAACATCTAAAGATCAAGACGAAGCGAATGGAAGCGGTCCCAGCCTCGTAGCTGTGAACAGCTGTGATCGCAGGAAACTACTGTTACAAAGATTTCTCAGTATATCTCCGGGACATTTCCCTGGCTTTCCCACCGTCACAATGGACAAACGAGACATGAAATAACATCAACAGATCAAGACGAAGCGAATGGAGGTACCCCCGGAGTCATAGCATGTGTAAATCGAGACGAAACATCTCTCTCTCCCCCGCCTGCTTGCGAGGGGGAGGGGCAGTTTACACACACACGCAGCTGCTGCATGCAGCAACACAAACACAGGGAGGAGATGGCAGAGAGAACGCACTCCCCTGAAAACTCCCCTTGAATTCCTCCAGACTCAGAAAAATGTAAAAGATCACTTTTTGGAGATCCATAGAAAAATTGTGAAAATGGAAAAAAGTATTCGAAAATAGTGTCTCATAAGGCGGGTAGAGTCCCTTGAAAACTCCCCTTGAATTCCTCCAGACTCAGAAAAAGTCAAAGTTGACTTTTTGGAGATCCATAGAAAAAGGGTGAAAATGAAAAAAAGTATGCCACGGCATGGATTCGAACACGCGACCAACCGCATCCAGGGGCGAGCGTTAACGCAGTGAGCCACTGGACATGAGTACTCAAACATGCCTACTTTTGCATCTTAGACACTCTGAATTCACTAAATGTACAACTTTTTCTCCATCAAAATGAACAAATGAGACATGAAATAACATCTACAGATCAAGACGAAGCGAATGGAAGCGGTCCCAGCCTCGTAGCTGTGAACAGCTGTGATCGCAGGAAAATGCTGTTACAAAGATTTCTCAGTATATCTCCGGGACATTTCCCTGGCTTTGCCACCGTCACAATGGACAAACGAGACATGAAATAACATCAACAGATCAAGACGAAGCGAATGGAAGTTCCCCCGGAGTCATAGCATGTGTAAATCGAGACGAAACATCTCTCTCTCCCCCGCCTGCTTGCGAAGGGGAGGAGCAGTTTACACACACACACGCAGCTGCTGCATGCAGCAACGCACACAGAGGGAGGAGATGGCAGAGAGAATGCACTCCCCTGAAAACTCCCCTTGAATTCCTCCAGACTCAGAAAATGTAAAAGTTCACTTTTTGGAGATCCATAGAAAAAGGGTGAAAATGGAAAAAAGTATTCGAAAATAGTGCCTCATAAGGCGGGTGGAGTCCCTTGAAAACTCCCCTTGAATTCCTCCAGACTCAGAAAAAGTCAAAGTTGACTTTTTGGAGATCCATAGAAAAAGGGTGAAAATGAAAAAAAGTATGCCACAGTATGGATTCGAACACGCGACCAACCGCATCCAGGGGCGAGCATTAACGCAGTGAGCCACTGGACCTGAGTACTCAAACATGCCTACTTTTGCATCTTAGAAACTCTGAATTCACTAAATGTACAACTTTTTCTCCATCAAAATGAACAAATGAGACATTAAATAACATCTACAGATCAAGACGAAGCGAATGGAAGCGGTCCCAGCCTCGTAGCTGTGAACAGCTGTGATCGCAGGAAAATGCTGTTACAAAGATTTCTCAGTATATCTCCGGGACATTTCCCTGGCTTTCCCACCGTCACAATGGACAAACGAGACATGAAATAACATCAACAGATCAAGACGAAGCGAATGGAGGTACCCCCGGAGTCATAGCATGTGTAAATCGAGACGAAACATCTCTCTCTCCCCCGCCTGCTTGCGAAGGGGAGGGGCAGTTTACACACACACACGCAGCTGCTGCATGCAGCAACGCACACAGAGGGAGGAGATGGCAGAGAGAATGCACTCCCCTGAAAACTCCCCTTGAATTCCTCCAGACTCAGAAAATGTAAAAGTTCACTTTTTGGAGATCCATAGAAAAAGGGTGAAAATGGAAAAAAGTATTCGAAAATAGTGCCTCATAAGGCTGGTAGAGTCCCTTGAAAACTCCCCTTGAATTCCTCCAGACTCAGAAAAAGTCAAAGTTGACTTTTTGGAGATCCATAGAAAAAGGGTGAAAATGGAAAAAAGTATTCGAAAATAGTGCCTCATAAGGCGGGTAGAGTCCCTTGAAAACTCCCCTTGAATTCCTCCAGACTCAGAAAAAGTCAAAGTTTACTTTTTGGAGATCCATAGAAAAAGGGTGAAAATGGAAAAAAGTATTCGAAAATAGTGCCTCATAAGGCGGGTAGAGTCCCTTGAAAACTCCCCTTGAATTCCTCCAGACTCAGAAAAAGTCAAAGTTTACTTTTTGGAGATCCATAGAAAAAGGGTGAAAATGGAAAAAAGTATTCGAAAATAGTGCCTCATAAGGCGGGTAGAGTCCCTTGAAAACTCCCCTTGAATTCCTCCATACTCAGAAAAAGTCAAAGTTGACTTTTTGGAGATACATAGAAAAAGGGTGAAAATGAAAAAAAGTATGCCACAGCATGGATTCGAACACGCGACCAACCGCATCGAGGGGCGAGCGTTAACGCAGTGAGCCACTGGACCTGAGTACTCAAACATGCCTACTTGTGCATCTTAGAAACTCTGAATTCACTAAATGTACAACTTTTTCTCCATCAAAATGAACAAATGAGACATGAAATAACATCTACAGATCAAGACGAAGCGAATGGAAGCGGTCCCAGCCTCGTAGCTGTGAACAGCTGTGATCGCAGGAAACTACTGTTACAAAGATTTCTCAGTATATCTCCGGGACATTTCCCTGGCTTTCCCACCGTCACAATGGACAAACGAGACATGAAATAACATCAACAGATCAAGACGAAGCGAATGGAAGTACCCCCGGAGTCATAGCATGTGTAAATCGAGACGAAACATCTCTCTCTCCCCCGCCTGCTTGCGAGGGGGAGGGGCAGTTTACACACACACGCAGCTGCTGCATGCAGCAACACACACACAGGGAGGAGATGGCAGAGAGAACGCACTCCCCTGAAAACTCCCCTTGAATTCCTCCAGACTCAGAAAATGTAAAAGATCACTTTTTGGAGATCCATAGAAAAAGGGTGAAAATTAAAAAAAGAATGCCACAGCATGGATTCGAACACGCGACCAACCGCATCCAGGGGCGAGCATTAACGCAGTGAGCCACTGGACCTGAGTACTCAAACATGCCTACTTTTGCATCTTAGAAACTCTGAATTCACTAAATGTACAACTTTTTCTCCATCAAAATGAACAACTGAGACATTAAATAACATCTACAGATCAAGACGAAGCGAATGGAAGCGGTCCCAGCCTCGTAGCTGTGAACAGCTGTGATCGCAGGAAAATACTGTTACAAAGATTTCTCAGTATATCTCCGGGACATTTCCCTGGCTTTCCCACCGTCACAATGGACAAACGAGACATGAAATAACATCAACAGATCACGACGAAGCGAATGGAAGTACCCCCGGAGTCATAGCATGTGCAAATCGAGACGAAACATCTCTCTCTCCCACGCCTGCTTGCGAAGGGGAGGGGCAGTTTACACACACACACGCAGCTGCTGCATGCAGCAACGCACACAGAGGGAGGAGATGGCAGAGAGAATGCACTCCCCTGAAAACTCCCCTTGAATTCCTCCAGACTCAGAAAATGTAAAAGTTCACTTTTTGGAGATCCATAGAAAAAGGGTGAAAATGGAAAAAAGTATTCGAAAATAGTGCCTCATAAGGCGGGTAGAGTCCCTTGAAAACTCCCCTTGAATTCCTCCGGACTCAGAAAAAGTCAAAGTTGACTTTTTGGAGATCCATAGAAAAAGGGTGAAAATGAAAAAAAGTATGCCACAGTGGGGATTCGAACACGCGACCAACCGCATCCAGGGGCGAGCATTAACGCAGTGAGCCACTGGACCTGAGTACTCAAACATGCCTACTTTTGCATCTTAGAAACTCTGAATTCACTAAATGTACAACTTTTTCTCCATCAAAATGAACAACTGAGACATTAAATAACATCTACAGATCAAGACGAAGCGAATGGAAGCGGTCCCAGCCTCGTAGCTGTGAACAGCTGTGATCGCAGGAAAATGCTGTTACAAAGATTTCTCAGTATATCTCCGGGACATTTCCCTGGCTTTGCCACCGTCACAATGGACAAACGAGACATGAAATAACATCAACAGATCAAGACGAAGCGAATGGAAGTACCCCCGGAGTCATAGCATGTGTAAATCGAGACGAAACATCTCTCTCTCCCCCGCCTGCTTGCGAAGGGGAGGGGCAGTTTACACACACACACGCAGCTGCTGCATGCAGCAACGCACACAGAGGGAGGAGATGGCAGAGAGAATGCACTCCCCTGAAAACTCCCCATGAATTCCTCCAGACTCAGAAAATGTAAAAGTTCACTTTTTGGAGATCCATAGAAAAAGGGTGAAAATGGAAAAAAGTATTCGAAAATAGTGCCTCATAAGGCGGCTAGAGTCCCTTGAAAACTCCCCTTGAATTCCTCCAGACTCAGAAAAAGTCAAAGTTGACTTTTTGGAGATCCATAGAAAAAGGGTGAAAATGAAAAAAAGTATGCCACAGCATGGATTCGAACACGCGACCAACCACATCCAGGGGCGAGCATTAACGCAGTGAGCCACTGGACCTGAGTACTCAAACATGCCTACTTGTGCATCTTGGAAACTCTGAATTCACTAAATGTACAACTTTTTCTCCATCAAAATGAACAAATGAGACATTAAATAACATCTACAGATCAAGACGAAGCGAATGGAAGCGGTCCCAGCCTCGTAGCTGTGAACAGCTGTGATCGCAGGAAAATGCTGTTACAAAGATTTCTCAGTATATCTCCGGGACATTTCCCTGGCTTTCCCACCATCACAATGGACAAACGAGACATGAAATAACATCAACAGATCAAGACGAAGCGAATGGAGTTACCCCCGGAGTCATAGCATGTGTAAATTGAGACGAAACATCTTTCTCTCCCCCACCTGCTTGCGAAGGGGAGGGGCAGTTTACACACACACGCAGCTGCTGCATGCAGCAACGCACACACAGGGAGGAGATGGCAGAGAGAACGCACTCCCCTGAAAACTCCCCTTGAATTCCTCCAGACTCAGAAAATGTAAAAGTTCACTTTTTGGAGATCCATAGAAAAAGGGTGAAAATGAAAAAAAGTATGCCACAGCATGGATTCGAACACGCGACCAACCGCATCCAGGGGCGAGCGTTAACGCAGTGAGCCACTGGACATGAGTACTCAAACATGCCTACTTTTGCATCTTAGACACTCTGAATTCACAAAATGTACAACTTTTTCTCCATCAAAATGAACAAATGAGACATTAAATAACATCTACAGATCAAGACGAAGCGAATGGAAGCGGTCCCATCCTCGTAGCTGTGAACAGCTGTGATCGCAGGAAAATGCTGTTACAAAGATTTCTCAGTATATCTCCGGGACATTTCCCTGGCTTTCCCACCGTCACAATGGACAAACGAGACATGAAATAACATCAACAGATCAAGACGAAGCGAATGGAACTACCCCCGGATTCATAGCATGTGTAAATCAAGACGAAACATCTCTCTCTCCCCCGCCAGCTTGCAAAGGGGAGGGGCAGCTTACACACATACACGCAGCTGCTGCATGCAGCAACGCACACACAGGGAAGAAGAGATGGCAGAGAGAACGCACTCCCCTGAAAACTCCCCTTGAATTCCTCCAGACTCAGAAAATGTAAAAGTTCACTTTTTGGAGATCCATAGAAAAAGGGTGAAAATGGAAAAAAGTATTCGAAAATAGTGCCTCATAAGGCGGGTAGAGTCCCTTGAAAACTCCCCTTGAATTCCCCCAGACTCAGAAAAAGTCAAAGTTGACTTTTTGGAGATCCATAGAAAAAAGGGTGAAAATGAAAAAAAGTATGCCACAGCATGGATTCAAACACGCGACCAACCACATCCAGGGGCGAGCATTAACGCAGTGAGCCACTGGACCTGAGTACTCAAACATGCCTACATTTGCATCTTAGAAACTCTGAATTCACTAAATCTACAACTTTTTCTCCATCAAAATGAACAAATGAGACATTAAATAACATCTACAGATCAAGACGAAGCGAATGGAAGCAGTCCCAGCCTCGTAGCTGTGAACAGCTGTGATCGCAGGAAAATGCTGTTACAAAGATTTCTCAGTATATCTCCGGGACAATTCCCTGGCTTTCCCACCGTCACAATGGACAAACGAGACATGAAATAACATCAACGGATCAAGACGAAGCGAATGGAGGTACCCCCGGAGTCATAGCATGTGTAAATCGAGACGAAACATCTCTCTCTACCACGCCTGCTTGCGAAGGGGAGGGGCAGTTTACACACACACACGCAGCTGCTGCATGCAGCAACGCACACAGAGGGAGGAGATGGCAGAGAGAATGCACTCCCCTGAAAACTCCCCTTGAATTCCTCCAGACTCAGAAAATGTAAAAGTTCACTTTTTGGAGATCCATAGAAAAAGGGTGAAAATGGAAAAAAGTATTCGAAAATAGTGCCTCATAAGGCGGGTAGAGTCCCTTGAAAACTCCCCTTGAATTCCTCCGGACTCAGAAAAAGTCAAAGTTGACTTTTTGGAGATCCATAGAAAAAGGGTGAAAATGAAAAAAAGTATGCCACAGCATGGATTCGAACACGCGACCAACCGCATCCAGGGGCGAGCGTTAACGCAGTGAGCCACTGGACATGAGTACTCAAACATGCCTACTTTTGCATCTTAGACACTCTGAATTCACTAAATGTACAACTTTTTCTCCATCAAAATGAACAAATGAGACATTAAATAACATCTACAGATCAAGACGAAGCGAATGGAAGCGGTCCCAGCCTCGTAGCTGTGAACAGCTGTGATCGCAGGAAAATACTGTTACAAAGATTTCTCAGTATATCTCCGGGACATTTCCCTGGCTTTCCCACCGTCACAATGGACAAACGAGACATGAAATAACATCAACAGATCAAGACGAAGCGAATGGAAGTACCCCCGGAGTCATAGCATGTGTACATCGAGACGAAACATCTATCTCTCCCCCGCCTGCTTGCGAAGGGGAGGGGCAGTTTACACACACACACGCAGCTGCTGCATGCAGCAACGCACACAGAGGGAGGAGATGGCAGAGAGAATGCACTCCCCTGAAAACTCCCCTTGAATTCCTCCAGACTCAGAAAATGTAAAAGTTCACTTTTTGGAGATCCATAGAAAAATTGTGAAAATGGAAAAAAGTATTCGAAAATAGTGCCTCATAAGGCGGGTAGAGTCCCTTGAAAACTCCCCTTGAATTCCTCCAGACTCAGAAAAAGTCAAAGTTGACTTTTTGGAGATCCATAGAAAAAGGGTGAAAATGAAAAAAAGAATGCCACAGCATGGATTCGAACACGGGACCAACCGCATCCAGGGGCGAGCGTTAACACAGTGAGCCACTGGACCTGAGTACTCAAAGATGCCTACTTTTGCATCTTAGACACTCTGAATTCACTAAATGTACAACTTTTTCTCCATCAAAATGAACAAATGAGACATGAAATAACATCTACAGATCAAGACGAAGCGAATGGAAGTTGTCCCAGCCTCGTAGCTGTGAACAGCTGTGATCGCAGGAAAATGCTGTTACAAAGATTTCTCAGTATATCTCCGGGACATTTCCCTGGCTTTCCCACCGTCACAATGGACACACAAGACATGAAATAACATCAACAGATCAAGACGAAGCGAATGGAAGTACCCCCGGAGTCATAGCATGTGTAAATCGAGACGAAACATCTCTCTCTCCCCCGCCTGCTTGCGAAGGGGAGGGGCAGTTTACACACACACACGCAGCTGCTGCATGCAGCAACGCACACAGAGGGAGGAGATGGCAGAGAGAATGCACTCCCCTGAAAACTCCCCTTGAATTCCTCCAGACTCAGAAAATGTAAAAGTTCACTTTTTGGAGATCCATAGAAAAAAGGGTGAAAATGGAAAAAAGTATTCGAAAATAGTGCCTCATAAGGCGGGTAGAGTCCCTTGAAAACTCCCCTTGAATTCCTCCAGACTCAGAAAAAGTCAAAGTTTACTTTTTGGAGATCCATAGAAAAAGGGTGAAAATGGAAAAAAGTATTCGAAAATAGTGCCTCATAAGGCGGGTAGAGTCCCTTGAAAACTCCCCTTGAATTCCTCCAGACTCAGAAAAAGTCAAAGTTGACTTTTTGGAGATACATAGAAAAAGGGTGAAAATGAAAAAAAGTATGCCACAGCATGGATTCGAACACGCGACCAACCGCATCCAGGGGCGAGCGTTAACGCAGTGAGCCACTGGACCTGAGTACTCAAACATGCCTACTTGTGCATCTTAGAAACTCTGAATTCACTAAATGTACAACTTTTTCTCCATCAAAATGAACAAATGAGACATTAAATAACATCTACAGATCAAGACGAAGCGAATGGAAGCGGTCCCAGCCTCGTAGCTGTGAACAGCTGTGATCGCAGGAAAATACTGTTACAAAGATTTCTCAGTATATCTCCGGGACATTTCCCTGGCTTTCCCACCGTCACAATGGACAAACGAGACATGAAATAACATCAACAGATCAAGACGAAGCGAATGGAAGTACCCCCGGAGTAATAGCATGTGTAAATCGAGACGAAACATCTCTCTCTCCCACACCTGCTTGCGAAGGGGAGGGGCAGTTTACACACACACACGCAGCTGCTGCATGCAGCAACGCACACACAGGGAGGAGATGGCAGAGAGAATGCGCTCCCCTGAAAACTCCCCTTGAATTCCTCCAGACTCAGAAAATGTAAAAGTTCACTTTTTGGAGATCCATAGAAAAAGGGTGAAAATGAAAAAAAGTATGCCACAGCATGGATTCGAACACGCGACCAACCGCATCCAGGGGCGAGCGTTAACGCAGTGAGCCACTGGACATGAGTACTCAAACATGCCTACTTTTGCATCTTAGACACTCTGAATTCACTAAATGTACAACTTTTTCTTCATCAAAATGAACAAATGAGACATTAAATAACATCTACAGATCAAGACGAAGCGAATGGAAGCGGTCCCAGCCTCGTAGCTGTGAACAGCTGTGATCGCAGGAAAATGCTGTTACAAAGATTTCTCAGTATATCTCCGGGACATTTCCCTGGCTTTCCCACCGTCACAATGGACAAACGAGACATGAAATAACATCAACAGTTCAAGACGAAGCGAATGGAACTACCCACGGAGTCATAGCATGTGTAAATCGAGACGAAACATCTCTCTCTCCCCCGCCTGCTTGCGAAGGGGAGGGGCAGTTTACACACACACACGCAGCTGCTGCATGCAGCAACGCACACACAGGGAGGAGATGGCAGAGAGAATGCACTCCCCTGAAAACTCCCCTTGAATTCCTCCAGACTCAGAAAATGTAAAAGTTCACTTTTTGGAGATCCATAGAAAAAGGGTGAAAATTGAAAAATGTATTCGAAAATAGTGCCTCATAAGGCGGGTAGAGTCCCTTGAAAACTCCCCTTGAATTCCTCCAGACTCAGAAAAAGTCAAAGTTGACTTTTTGGAGATCCATAGAAAAAGGGTGAAAATGGAAAAAAGTATTCGAAAATAGTGCTTCATAAGGCGGGTAGAGTCCCTTGAAAACTCCCCTTGAATTCCTCCAGACTCAGAAAATGTAAAAGTTGACTTTTTGGAGATCCATAGAAAAAAGGGTGAAAATGAAAAAAAGAATGCCACAGCATGGATTCGAACACGCGACCAACCGCATCCAGGGGCGAGCGTTAACACAGTGAGCCACTGGACCTGAGTACTCAAACATGCCAACTTTTGCATCTTAGACACTCTGAATTCACTAAATGTACAACTTTTTCTCCATCAAAATGAACAAATGAGACATGAAATAACATCTACAGATCAAGACGAAGCGAATGGAAGCGGTCCTTGCCTCGTAGCTGTGAACAGCTGTGATCGCAGGAAAATGCTGTTACAAAGATTTCTCAGTATATCTCCGGGACATTTCCCTTGCTTTCCCACCGTCACAATGGAAAAACGAGACATGAAATAACATCAACAGATCAAGACGAAGCGAATGCAAGTACCCCCGGAGTCATAGCATGTGTAAATCGAGACGAAACATCTCTCTCTCCCCTGCCTGCTTGCGAAGGGGAGGGGCAGTTTACACACACACACACGCAGCTGCTGCATGCAGCAACGCACACAGAGGGAGGAGATGGCAGAGAGAATGCACTCCCCTGAAAACTCCCCTTGAATTCCTCCAGACTCAGAAAATGTAAAAGTTCACTTTTTGGAGATCCATAGAAAAAGGTTGAAAATGAAAAAAAGAATGCCACAGCATGGATTCGAACACGCGACCAACCGCATCCAGGGGCGAGCGTTAACACAGTGAGCCACTGGACCTGAGTACTCAAAGATGCCTACTTTTGCATCTTAGACACTCTGAATTCACTAAATGTACAACTTTTTCTCCATCAAAATGAACAAATGAGACATGAAATAACATCTACAGATCAAGACGAAGCGAATGGAAGTTGTCCCAGCCTCGTAGCTGTGAACAGCTGTGATTGCAGGAAAATGCTGTTACAAAGATTTCTCAGTATATCTCCGGGACATTTCCCTGGCTTTCCCACCGTCACAATGGACTAACAAGACATGAAATAACATCAACAGATCAAGACGAAGCGAATGGAAGTACCCCCGGAGTCATAGCATGTGTAAATCGAGACGAAACATCTCTCTCTCCCCCGCCTGCTTGCGAAGGGGAGGGGCAGTTTACACACACACACGCAGCTGCTGCATGCAGCAACGCACACAGAGGGAGGAGATGGCAGAGAGAATGCACTCCCCTGAAAACTCCCCTTGAATTCCTCCAGACTCAGAAAAATGTAAAAGATCACTTTTTGGAGATCCATAGAAAAATTGTGAAAATGGAAAAAAGTATTCGAAAATAGTGCCTCATAAGGCGGCTAGAGTCCCTTGAAAACTCCCCTTGAATTCCTCCAGACTCAGAAAAAGTCAAAGTTGACTTTTTGGAGATCCATAGAAAAAGGGTGAAAATGAAAAAAAGTATGCCACAGCATGGATTCGAACACGCGACCAACCACATCCAGGGGCGAGCATTAACGCAGTGAGCCACTGGACCTGAGTACTCAAACATGCCTACTTGTGCATCTTGGAAACTCTGAATTCACTAAATGTACAACTTTTTCTCCATCAAAATGAACAACTGAGACATTAAATAACATCTACAGATCAAGACGAAGCGAATGGAAGCGGTCCCAGCCTCGTAGCTGTGAACAGCTGTGATCGCAGGAAAATACTGTTACAAAGATTTCTCAGTATATCTCCGGGACATTTCCCTGGCTTTCCCACCGTCACAATGGACAAACGAGACATGAAATAACATCAACAGATCAAGACGAAGTGAATGGAAGTACCCCCGGAGTCATAGCATGTGTACATCGAGACGAAACATCTCTCTCTCCCCCGCCTGCTTGCGAAGGGGAGGGGCAGTTTACACACACACACGCAGCTGCTGCATGCAGCAACGCACACAGAGGGAGGAGATGGCAGAGAGAATGCACTCCCCTGAAAACTCCCCTTGAATTCCTCCAGACTCAGAAAAAGTCAAAGTTGACTTTCTGGAGATCCATAGAAAAAGGGTGAAAATGGAAAAAAGTATTCGAAAATAGTGCCTCATAAAGTGGTTAGAGTCCCTTGAAAACTCCCCTTGAATTCCTCCAGACTCAGAAAAAGTCAAAGTTGACTTTTTGGAGATCCATAGAAAAAGGGTGAAAATGAAAAAAAGTATGCCACAGCATGGATTCGAACACGCGACCAACCGCATCCAGGGGCGAGCGATAACGCAGTGAGCCACTGGACCTGAGTACTCAAACATGCCTACTTGTGCATCTTAGAAACTCTGAATTCACTAAATGTACAACTTTTTCTCCATCAAAATGAACAAATGAGACATGAAATAACATCTACAGATCAAGACGAAGCGAATGGAAGCAGTCCCAGCCTCGTAGCTGTGAACAGCTGTGATCGCAGGAAAATGCTGTTACAAAGATTTCTCAGTATATCTCCGGGACATTTCCCTGGCTTTCCCACCGTCACAATGGACAAACGAGACATGAAATAACATCAACAGATCAAGACGAAGCGAATGGAAGTACCCCCGGAGTCATAGCATGTGTACATCGAGACGAAACATCTCTCTCTCCCCCGCCTGCTTGCGAAGGGGAGGGGCAGTTTACACACACACACGCAGCTGCTGCATGCAGCAACGCACACAGAGGGAGGAGATGGCAGAGAGAATGCACTCCCCTGAAAACTCCCCTTGAATTCCTCCAGACTCAGAAAATGTAAAAGTTCACTTTTTGGAGATCCATAGAAAAAGGGTGAAAATGGAAAAAAGTATTCGAAAATAGTGCCTCATAAGGCGGGTAGAGTCCCTTGAAAACTCCCCTTGAATTCCTCCAGACTCAGAAAAAGTCAAAGATGACTTTTTGGAGATCCATAGAAAAAGGGTGAAAATGGAAAAAAGTATTCGAAAATAGTGCCTCATAAAGCGGGTAGAGTCCCTTGAAAACTCCCCTTGAATTCCTCCAGACTCAGAAAAAGTCAAAGTTGACTTTTTGGAGATCCATAGAAAAAGGGTGAAAATGAAAAAAAGTATGCCACAGCATGGATTCGAACACGCGACCAACCGCATCCAGGGGCGAGCGTTAACGCAGTGAGCCACTGGACCTGAGTACTCAAACATGCCTAATTGTGCATCTTGGAAACTCTGAATTCACTAAATGTACAACTTTTTCTCCATCAAAATGAACAACTGAGACATTAAATAACATCTACAGATCAAGACGAAGCGAATGGAAGCGGTCCCAGCCTCGTAGCTGTGAACAGCTGTGATCGCAGGAAAATACTGTTACAAAGATTTCTCAGTATATCTCCGGGACATTTCCCTGGCTTTCCCACCGTCACAATGGACAAACGAGACATTAAATAACATCAACAGATCAAGACGAAGCGAATGGAACTACCCCCGGAGTCATAGCATGTGTAAATCAAGACGAAACATCTCTCTCTCCCCCGCCAGCTTGCGAAGGGGAGGGGCAGCTTACACACATACACGCAGCTGCTGCATGCAGCAACGCACACACAGGGAAGAAGAGATGGCAGAGAGAACGCACTCCCCTGAAAACTCCCCTTGAATTCCTCCAGACTCAGAAAATGTAAAAGTTCACTTTTTGGAGATCCATAGAAAAAGGGTGAAAATGGAAAAAAGTATTCGAAAATAGTGCCTCATAAGGCGGGTAGAGTCCCTTGAAAACTCCCCTTGAATTCCCCCAGACTCAGAAAAAGTCAAAGTTGACTTTTTGGAGATCCATAGAAAAAAGGGTGAAAATGAAAAAAAGTATGCCACAGCATGGATTCAAACACGCGACCAACCACATCCAGGGGCGAGCATTAACGCAGTGAGCCACTGGACCTGAGTACTCAAACATGCCTACATTTGCATCTTAGAAACTCTGAATTCACTAAATCTACAACTTTTTCTCCATCAAAATGAACAAATGAGACATTAAATAACATCTACAGATCAAGACGAAGCGAATGGAAGCAGTCCCAGCCTCGTAGCTGTGAACAGCTGTGATCGCAGGAAAATGCTGTTACAAAGATTTCTCAGTATATCTCCGGGACAATTCCCTGGCTTTCCCACCGTCACAATGGACAAACGAGACATGAAATAACATCAACGGATCAAGACGAAGCGAATGGAGGTACCCCCGGAGTCATAGCATGTGTAAATCGAGACGAAACATCTCTCTCTCCCACGCCTGCTTGCGAAGGGGAGGGGCAGTTTACACACACACACGCAGCTGCTGCATGCAGCAACGCACACAGAGGGAGGAGATGGCAGAGAGAATGCACTCCCCTGAAAACTCCCCTTGAATTCCTCCAGACTCAGAAAATGTAAAAGTTCACTTTTTGGAGATCCATAGAAAAAGGGTGAAAATGGAAAAAAGTATTCGAAAATAGTGCCTCATAAGGCGGGTAGAGTCCCTTGAAAACTCCCCTTGAATTCCTCCGGACTCAGAAAAAGTCAAAGTTGACTTTTTGGAGATCCATAGAAAAAGGGTGAAAATGGAAAAAAGTATTCGAAAATAGTGCCTCATAAGGCGGCTAGAGTCCCTTGAAAACTCCCCTTGATTTCCTCCAGACTCAGAAAAAGTCAAAGTTGACTTTTTGGAGATCCATAGAAAAAGGGTGAAAATGAAAAAAAGTATGCCACAGCATGGATTCGAACACGCGACCAACCGCATCCAGGGGCGAGCGTTAACGCAGTGAGCCACTGGACATGAGTACTCAAACATGCCTACTTTTGCATCTTAGACACTCTGAATTCACTAAATGTACAACTTTTTCTCCATCAAAATGAACAAATGAGACATGAAATAACATCTACAGATCAAGACGAAGCGAATGGAAGCGGTCCCAGCCTCGTAGCTGTGAACAGCTGTGATCGCAGGAAAATGCTGTTACAAAGATTTCTCAGTATATCTCCGGGACATTTCCCTGGCTTTGCCACCGTCACAATGAACAAACGAGACATGAAATAACATCAACAGATCAAGACGAAGCGAATGGAAGTTCCCCCGGAGTCATAGCATGTGTAAATCGAGACGAAACATCTCTCTCTCCCCCGCCTGCTTGCGAAGGGGAGGAGCAGTTTACACACACACACGCAGCTGCTGCATGCAGCAACGCACACAGAGGGAGGAGATGGCAGAGAGAATGCACTCCCCTGAAAACTCCCCTTGAATTCCTCCAGACTCAGAAAATGTAAAAATTCACTTTTTGGAGATCCATAGAAAAATTGTGAAAATGGAAAAAAGTATTCGAAAATAGTGTCTCATAAGGCGGGTAGAGTCCCTTGAAAACTCCCCTTGAATTCCTCCAGACTCAGAAAAAGTCAAAGTTGACTTTTTGGAGATCCATAGAAAAAGGGTGAAAATGAAAAAAAGTATGCCACAGCATGGATTCGAACACGCGACCAACCGCATCCAGGGGCGAGCGTTAACGCAGTGAGCCACTGGACATGAGTACTCAAACATGCCTACTTTTGCATCTTAGACACTCTGAATTCACTAAATGTACAACTTTTTCTCCATCAAAATGAACAAATGAGACATGAAATAACATCTACAGATCAAGACGAAGCGAATGGAAGCGGTCCCAGCCTCGTAGCTGTGAACAGCTGTGATCGCAGGAAAATGCTGTTACAAAGATTTCTCAGTATATCTCCGGGACATTTCCCTGGCTTTGCCACCGTCACAATGAACAAACGAGACATGAAATAACATCAACAGATCAAGACGAAGCGAATGGTAGTTCCCCCGGAGTCATAGCATGTGTAAATCGAGACGAAACATCTCTCTCTCCCCCGCCTGCTTGCGAAGGGGAGGAGCAGTTTACACACACACACGCAGCTGCTGCATGCAGCAACGCACACAGAGGGAGGAGATGGCAGAGAGAATGCACTCCCCTGAAAACTCCCCTTGAATTCCTCCAGACTCAGAAAAATGTAAAAGATCACTTTTTGGAGATCCATAGAAAAATTGTGAAAATGGAAAAAAGTATTCGAAAATAGTGCCTCATAAAGTGGTTAGAGTCCCTTGAAAACTCCCCTTGAATTCCTCCAGACTCAGAAAAAGTCAAAGTTGACTTTTTGGAGATCCATAGAAAAAGGGTGAAAATGAAAAAAAGTATGCCACAGCATGGATTCGAACACGCGACCAACCGCATCCAGGGTAGAGCGATAACGCAGTGAGCCACTGGACCTGAGTACTCAAACATGCCTACTTGTGCATCTTAGAAACTCTGAATTCACTAAATGTACAACTTTTTCTCCATCAAAATGAACAAATGAGACATGAAATAACATCTACAGATCAAGACGAAGCGAATGGAAGCAGTCCCAGCCTCGTAGCTGTGAACAGCTGTGATCGCAGGAAAATGCTGTTACAAAGATTTCTCAGTATATCTCCGGGACATTTCCCTGGCTTTCCCACCGTCACAATGGACAAACGAGACATGAAATAACATCAACAGATCAAGACGAAGCGAATGGAAGTACCCCCGGAGTCATAGCATGTGTACATCGAGACGAAACATCTCTCTCTCCCCCGCCTGCTTGCGAAGGGGAGGGGCAGTTTACACACACACACGCAGCTGCTGCATGCAGCAACGCACACAGAGGGAGGAGATGGCAGAGAGAATGCACTCCCCTGAAAACTCCCCTTGAATTCCTCCAGACTCAGAAAATGTAAAAGTTCACTTTTTGGAGATCCATAGAAAAAGGGTGAAAATGGAAAAAAGTATTCGAAAATAGTGCCTCATAAGGCGGGTAGAGTCCCTTGAAAACTCCCCTTGAATTCCTCCAGACTCAGAAAAAGTCAAAGTTGACTTTTTGGAGATCCATAGAAAAAGGGTGAAAATGGAAAAAAGTATTCGAAAATAGTGCCTCATAAAGCGGGTAGACTCCCTTGAAAACTCCCCTTGAATTCGTCCAGACTCAGAAAAAGTCAAAGTTGACTTTTTGGAGATCCATAGAAAAAGGGTGAAAATGAAAAAAAGTATGCCACAGCATGGATTCGAACACGCGACCAACCGCATCCAGGGGCGAGCGTTAACGCAGTGAGCCACTGGACCTGAGTAATCAAACATGCCTACTTTTGCATCTTAGAAACTCTGAATTCACTAAATGTACAACTTTTTCTCCATCAAAATGAACAAATGAGACATTAAATAACATCTACAGATCAAGACGAAGCGAATGGAAGCGGTCCCAGCCTCGTAGCTGTGAACAGCTGTGATCGCAGGAAAATACTGTTACAAAGATTTCTCAGTATATCTCCGGGACATTTCCCTGGCTTTCCCACCGTCACAATGGACAAACGAGACATGAAATAACATCAACAGATCAAGACGAAGCGAATGGAAGTACCCCCGGAGTAATAGCATGTGTAAATCGAGACGAAACATCTCTCTCTCCCACACCTGCTTGCGAAGGGGAGGGGCAGTTTACACACACACACGCAGCTGCTGCATGCAGCAACGCACACAGAGGGAGGAGATGGCAGAGAGAATGCACTCCCCTGAAAACTCCACTTGAATTCCTCCAGACTCAGAAAATGTAAAAGTTCACTTTTTGGAGATCCATAGAAAAAGGGTGAAAATTGAAAAATGTATTCGAAAATAGTGCCTCATAAGGCGGGTAGAGTCCCTTGAAAACTCCCCTTGAATTCCTCCAGACTCAGAAAAAGTCAAAGTTGACTTTTTGGAGATCCATAGAAAAAGGGTGAAAATGGAAAAAAGTATTCGAAAATAGTGCTTCATAAGGCGGGTAGAGTCCCTTGAAAACTCCCCTTGAATTCCTCCAGACTCAGAAAATGTAAAAGTTGACTTTTTGGAGATCCATAGAAAAAAGGGTGAAAATGAAAAAAAGAATGCCACAGCATGGATTCAAACACGCGACCAACCGCATCCAGGGGCGAGCGTTAACACAGTGAGCCACTGGACCTGAGTACTCAAACATGCCTACTTGTGCATCTTGGAAACTCTGAATTCACTAAATGTACAACTTTTTCTCCATCAAAATGAACAACTGAGACATTAAATAACATCTACAGATCAAGACGAAGCGAATGGAAGCGGTCCCAGCCTCGTAGCTGTGAACAGCTGTGATCGCAGGAAAATACTGTTCCAAAGATTTCTCAGTATATCTCCGGGACATTTCCCTGGCTTTCCCACCGTCACAATGGACAAACGAGACATTAAATAACATCAACAGATCAAGACGAAGTGAATGGAAGTACCCCCGGAGTCATAGCATGTGTACATCGAGACGAAACATCTCTCTCTCCCCCGCCTGCTTGCGAAGGGGAGGGGCAGTTTACACACACACACGCAGCTGCTGCATGCAGCAACGCACACAGAGGGAGGAGATGGCAGAGAGAATGCACTCCCCTGAAAACTCCCCTTGAATTCCTCCAGACTTAGAAAAAGTCAAAGTTGACTTTTTGGAGATCCATAGAAAAAGGGTGAAAATGAAAAAAAGAATGCCACAGCATGGATTCGAACACGCGACCAACCGCATCCAGGGGCGAGCGTTAACACAGTGAGCCACTGGACCTGAGTACTCAAAGATGCCTACTTTTGCATCTTAGACACTCTGAATTCACTAAATGTACAACTTTTTCTCCATCAAAATGAACAAATGAGACATGAAATAACATCTACAGATCAAGACGAAGCGAATGGAAGTTGTCCCAGCCTCGTAGCTGTGAACAGCTGTGATTGCAGGAAAATGCTGTTACAAAGATTTCTCAGTATATCTCCGGGACATTTCCCTGGCTTTCCCACCGTCACAATGGACAAACAAGACATGAAATAACATCAACAGATCAAGACGAAGCGAATGGAAGTACCCCCGGAGTCATAGCATGTGTAAATCGAGACGAAACATCTCTCTCTCCCCCGCCTGCTTGCGAAGGGGAGGGGCAGTTTACACACACACACGCAGCTGCTGCATGCAGCAACGCACACAGAGGGAGGAGATGGCAGAGAGAATGCACTCCCCTGAAAACTCCCCTTGAATTCCTCCAGACTCAGAAAATGTAAAAGTTCACTTTTTGGAGATCCATAGAAAAAGGGTGAAAATGGAAAAAAGTATTCGAAAATAGTGCCTCATAAGGCGGGTAGAGTCCCTTGAAAACTCCCCTTGAATTCCTCCAGACTCAGAAAAAGTCAAAGTTTACTTTTTGGAGATCCATAGAAAAAGGGTGAAAATGGAAAAAAGTATTCGAAAATAGTGCCTCATAAGGCAGGTAGAGTCCCTTGAAAACTCCCCTTGAATTCCTCCAGACTCAGAAAAAGTCAAAGTTGACTTTTTGGAGATACATAGAAAAAGGGTGAAAATGAAAAAAAGTATGCCACAGCATGGATTCGAACACGCGACCAACCGCATCCAGGGGCGAGCGTTAACGCAGTGAGCCACTGGACCTGAGTACTCAAACATGCCTACTTGTGCATCTTAGAAACTCTGAATTCACTAAATGTACAACTTTTTCTCAATCAAAATGAACAAATGAGACAATAAATAACATCTACAGATCAAGACGAAGCGAATGGAAGCGGTCCCAGCCTCGTAGCTGTGAACAGCTGTGATCGCAGGAAACTACTGTTACAAAGATTTCTCAGTATATCTCCGGGACATTTCCCTGGCTTTCCCACCGTCACAATGGACAAACGAGACATGAAATAACATCAACAGATCAAGACGAAGCGAATGGAGGTACCCCCGGAGTCATAGCATGTGTAAATCGAGACGAAACATCTCTCTCTCCCCCGCCTGCTTGCGAAGGGGAGGGGCAGTTTACACACACACACGCAGCTGATGCATGCAGCAACGCACACAGAGGGAGGAGATGGCAGAGAGAATGCACTCCCCTGAAAACTCCCCTTGAATTCCTCCAGACTCAGAAAATGTAAAAGTTCACTTTTTGGAGATCTATAGAAAAAGGGTGAAAATGGAAAAAAGTATTCGAAAATAGTGCCTCATAAGGCGGCTAGAGTCCCTTGAAAACTCCCCTTGAATTCCTCCAGACTCAGAAAAAGTCAAAGTTGACTTTTTGGAGATCCATAGAAAAAGGGTGAAAATGAAAAAAAGTATGCCACAGCATGGATTCGAACACGCGACCAACCACATCCAGGGGCGAGCATTAACGCAGTGAGCCACTGGACCTGAGTACTCAAACATGCCTACTTGTGCATCTTGGAAACTCTGAATTCACTAAATGTACAACTTTTTCTCCATCAAAATGAACAACTGAGACATTAAATAACATCTACAGATCAAGACGAAGCGAATGGAAGCGGTCCCAGCCTCGTAGCTGTGAACAGCTGTGATCGCAGGAAAATACTGTTACAAAGATTTCTCAGTATATCTCCGGGACATTTCCCTGGCTTTCCCACCGTCACAATGGACAAACGAGACATTAAATAACATCAACAGATCAAGACGAAGTGAATGGAAGTACCCCCGGAGTCATAGCATGTGTACATCGAGACCAAACATCTCTCTCTCCCCCGCCTGCTTGCGAAGGGGAGGGGCAGTTTACACACACACACGCAGCTGCTGCATGCAGCAACGCACACAGAGGGAGGAGATGGCAGAGAGAATGCACTCCCCTGAAAACTCCCCTTGAATTCCTCCAGACTTAGAAAAAGTCAAAGTTGACTTTTTGGAGATCCATAGAAAAAGGGTGAAAATGGAAAAAAGTATTCGAAAATAGTGCCTCATAAAGTGGTTAGAGTCCCTTGAAAACTCCCCTTGAATTCCTCCAGACTCAGAAAAAGTCAAAGTTGACTTTTTGGAGATCCATAGAAAAAGGGTGAAAATGAAAAAAAGTATGCCACAGCATGGATTCGAACACGCGACCAACCGCATCCAGGGGCGAGCGATAACGCAGTGAGCCACTGGACCTGAGTACTCAAACATGCCTACTTGTGCATCTTAGAAACTCTGAATTCACTAAATGTACAACTTTTTCTCCATCAAAATGAACAAATGAGACATGAAATAACATCTACAGATCAAGACGAAGCGAATGGAAGCAGTCCCAGCCTCGTAGCTGTGAACAGCTGTGATCGCAGGAAAATGCTGTTACAAAGATTTCTCAGTATATCTCCGGGAAATTTCCCTGGCTTTCCCACCGTCACAATGGACAAACGAGACATGAAATAACATCAACAGATCAAGACGAAGCGAATGGAAGTACCCCCGGAGTCATAGCATGTGTACATCGAGACGAAACATCTCTCTCTCCCCCGCCTGCTTGCGAAGGGGAGGGGCAGTTTACACACACACACGCAGCTGCTGCATGCAGCAACGCACACAGAGGGAGGAGATGGCAGAGAGAATGCACTCCCCTGAAAACTCCCCTTGAATTCCTCCAGACTCAGAAAATGTAAAAGTTCACTTTTTGGAGATCCATAGAAAAAGGGTGAAAATGGAAAAAAGTATTCGAAAATAGTGCCTCATAAGGCGGGTAGAGTCCCTTGAAAACTCCCCTTGAATTCCTCCAGACTCAGAAAAAGTCAAAGTTGACTTTTTGGAGATCCATAGAAAAAGGGTGAAAATGGAAAAAAGTATTCGAAAATAGTGCCTCATAAAGCGGGTAGAGTCCCTTGAAAACTCCCCTTGAATTCCTCCAGACTCAGAAAAAGTCAAAGTTGACTTTTTGGAGATCCATAGAAAAAGGGTGAAAATGAAAAAAAGTATGCCACAGCATGGATTCGAACACGCGACCAACCGCATCCAGGGGCGAGCGTTAACGCAGTGAGCCACTGGACCTGAGTACTCAAACATGCCTAATTGTGCATCTTGGAAACTCTGAATTCACTAAATGTACAACTTTTTCTCCATCAAAATGAACAAATGAGACATTAAATAACATCTACAGATCAAGACGAAGCGAATGGAAGCGGTCCCAGCCTCGTAGCTGTGAACAGCTGTGATCGCAGGAAAATGCTGTTACAAAGATTTCTCAGTATATCTCCGGGACATTTCCCTGGCTTTCCCACCGTCACAATGGACAAACGAGACATTAAATAACATCAACAGATCAAGACGAAGCGAATGGAGGTACCCCCGGAGTCATAGCATGTGTAAATCGAGACGAAACATCTCTCTCTCCCCCGCCTGCTTGCGAAGGGGAGGGGCAGTTTACACACACACGCAGCTGCTGCATGCAGCAACGCACACACAGGGAGGAGATGGCAGAGAGAACGCACTCCCCTGAAAACTCCCCTTGAATTCCTCCAGACTCAGAAAAGGTAAAAGTTCACTTTTTGGAGATCCATAGAAAAAGGGTGAAAATGGAAAAAAGTATTCGAAAATAGTGCCTCATAAGGCGGCTAGAGTCCCTTGAAAACTCCCCTTGATTTCCTCCAGACTCAGAAAAAGTCAAAGTTGACTTTTTGGAGATCCATAGAAAAAGGGTGAAAATGAAAAAAAGTATGCCACAGCATGGACTCGAACACGCGACCAACCGCATCCAGGGGCGAGAGTTAACGCAGTGAGCCACTGGACCTGAGTAATCAAACATGCCTACTTTTACATCTTAGAAACTCTGAATTCACTAAATGTACAACTTTTTCTCCATCAAAATGAACAAATGAGACATTAAATAACATCTACAGATCAAGACGAAGCGAATGGAAGCGGTCCCAGCCTCGTAGCTGTGAACAGCTGTGATCGCAGGAAAATGCTGTTACAAAGATTTCTCAGTATATCTCCAGGACATTTCCCTGGCTTTCCCGCCGTCACAATAGACAAACGAGACATGAAATAACATCAACAGATCAAGACGAAGCGAATGGAGGTACCCCCGGAGTCATAGCATGTGTAAATCGAGACGAAACATCTCTCTCTCCCCCGCCTGCTTGCGAAGGGGAGGAGCAGTTTACACACACACACGCAGCTGCTGCATGCAGCAACGCACACAGAGGGAGGAGATGGCAGAGAGAATGCACTCCCCTGAAAACTCCCCTTGAATTCCTCCAGACTCAGAAAATGTAAAAGTTCACTTTTTGGAGATCCATAGAAAAAGGGTCAACATGAATTTTGTTTTGCCACAGCATGGATTCGAACACACGACCAACCGCATCCAGGGGCGAGCGTTAACACAGTGAGCCACTGGACCTGAGTACTCAAACATGCCTGCTTGTGCAGCTTAGACACTCTGAATTCACTAAATGTACAACTTTTTCTCCATCAAAATGAACAAATGAGACATGAAATAACATCTACAGATCAAGACGAAGCGAATGGAAGCGGTCCCAGCCTCGTAGCTGTGAACAGCTGGGATCGCAGGAAAATGCTGTTCCAAAGATTTCTCAGTATATCTCCGGGACTTTTCCCTGGCTTTACCACCGTCACAATGGACAAACGAGACATGAAATAACATCAACATATCAAGACGAAGCGAATGGAAGTACCCCCGGAGTCATAGCATGTGTAAATCGAGACGACAGATCTCTCTCTCCCCCGCCTGCTTGCGAGGGGGAGGGGCAGTTTACACACACACGCAGCTGCTGCATGCAGCAACGCACACACAGGGAGGAGATGGCAGAGAGAACGCACTCCCCTGAAAACTCCCCTTGAATTCCTCAAGACTCAGAAAATGTAAAAGTTCACTTTTTGGAGATCCATAGAAAAAGGGTGAAAATGAAAAAAAGTATGCCACAGCATGGATTCGATCACGCGACCAACGGCATCCAGGGGCGAGCGTTAACGCAGTGAGCCACTGGACCTGAGTACTCAAACATGCCTGCTTGTGCAGCTTAGACACTCTGAATTCACTAAATGTACAACTTGTTCTCAATCAAAATGAACAAATGAGACATGAAATAACATCAACAGATCAAGACGAAGCGAATGGAAGTACCCCCGGAGTCATAGCATGTGTACATCGAGACGAAAGATCTCTCTCTCCCCCGCCTGCTTGCGAGGGGGAGGGGCAGTTTACACACACACGCAGCTGCTGCATGCAGCAACGCACACACAGGGAGGAGATGGCAGAGAGAACGCACTCCCCTGAAAACTCCCCTTGAATTCATCCAGACTCAGAAAATGTAAAAGTTCACTTTTTGGAGATCCATAGAAAAAGGGTGAAAATGATTTTTTTTTGCCAGAGCATGGATTCAAACACGCGACCAACCGCATCCAGGGGCGAGCGTTAACGCAGTGAGCCACTGGACCTGAGTACTCAAACATGCCTGCTTGTGCAGCTTAGACACTCTGAATTTACTAAATGTACAACTTTTTCTCCATCAAAATGAACAAATGAGACATGAAATAACATCTACAGATCAAGACGAAGCGAATGGAAGCGGTCCCAGCCTCGTAGCTGTGAACAGCTGTGATCGCAGGAAAATGCTGTTATAAATATTTATCAGTATATCTCCGGGATATTTCCCTGGCTTTACCACCGTCCAAATGGACAAACGAGACATGAAATAACATCAACAGATCAAGACGAAGCGAATGGAAGCGGTCCCAGCCTCGTAGCTGTGAACAGCTGTGATCGCAGGAAAATGCTGTTCCAAAGATTTCTCAGTATATCTCCGGGACTTTTCCCTGGCTTTACCACCGTCACAATGGACAAACGAGACATGAAATAACATCAACAGATCAAGACGAAGCGAATGGAAGTACCCCCGGAGTCATAGCATGTGTAAATCGAGACGACAGATCTCTCTCTCCCCCGCCTGCTTGCGAGGGGGAGGGGCAGTTTACACATACACGCAGCTGCTGCATGCAGCAACGCACACACAGGGAGGAGATGGCAGAGAGAACGCACTCCCCTGAAAACTCCCCTTGAATTCCTCCAGACTCAGAAAATGTAAAAGTTCACTTTTTGGAGATCCATAGAAAAAGGGTGAAAATGAAAAAAAGGATGCCACAGCATGGATTCGAACACGAGACCAACCGCATCCAGGGGCGAGGGTTAACGCAGTGAGCCACTGGACCTGAGTACTCAAACATGCCTGCTTGTGCATCTTAGACACTCTGAATTCACTAAATGTACAACTTTTTCTCAATCAAAATGAACAAATGAGACATGAAATAACATCTACAGATCAAGACGAAGCGAATGGAAGCGGTCCCAGCCTCGTAGCTGTGAACAGCTGTGATTGCAGGAAAATGCTGTTACAAAGATCTCTCAGTATATCTCCGGGACTTTTCCCTGGCTTTACCACCGTCACAATGGACAAACGAGACATGAAATAACATCAACAGATCAAGACGAAGCGAATGGAAGTACCCCCGGAGTCATAGCATGTGTAAATCGAGACGACAGATCTCTCTCTCCCCCGCCTGCTTGCGAGGGGGAGGGGCAGTTTACACACACACGCAGCTGCTGCATGCAGCAACGCACAAACAGGGAGGAGATGGCAGAGAGAACGCACTCCCCTGAAAACTCCCCTTGAATTCCTCCAGACTCAGAAAATGTAAAAGTTCACTTTTTGGAGATCCATAGAAAAAGGGTGAAAATGATTTTTTTTTTGCCACAGCATGGATTCGAACACGCGACCATCCGCATCAAGGGGCGAGCGTTAACGCAGTGAGCCACTGGACCTGAGTACTCAAACATGCCCACTTGTGCAGCTTAGACACTCTGAAATCACTAAATGTACAACTTTTTCTCCATCAAAATGAACAAATTATACATGAAATAACATCTACAGATCAAGACGAAGCGAATGGAAGCGGTCCCAGCCTCGTAGCTGTGAACAGCTGTGATCACAGGAAAATGCTGTTTCAAAGATTTCTCAGTATATCTCCGGGACATTTCCCTGGCTTTACCACCGTCACAATGGACAAACGAGACATGAAATAACATCAACAGATCAAGACGAAGCGAATGGAAGTACCCCCGGAGTCATAGCATGTGTAAATCGAGACGAAAGATCTCTCTCTCCCCCGCCTGCTTGCGAGGGGGAGGGGCAGTTTACACACACACGCAGCTGCTGCATGCAGCAACGCACACACAGGGAGGAGATGGCAGAGAGAACGCACTCCCCTGAAAACTCCCCTTGAATTCCTCCAGACTCAGAAAATGTAAAAGTTCACTTTTTGGAGATCCATAGAAAAAGGGTGAAAATGAAAAAAAGTATGCCACAGCATGGATTCGAACACGAGACCAACCGCATCCAGGGGCGAGCGTTAACGCAGTGAGCCACTGGACCTGAGTACTCAAACATGCCTGCTTGTGCATCTTAGACACTCTGAATTCACTAAATGTACAACTTTTTCTCAATCAAAATGAACAAATGAGACATGAAATAACATCTACAGATCAAGACGAAGCGAATGGAAGCGGTCCCAGCCTCGTAGCTGTGAACAGCTGTGATTGCAGGAAAATGCTGTTACAAAGATTTCTCAGTATATCTCCGGGACTTTTCCCTGGCTTTACCACCGTCACAATGGACAAACGAGACATGAAATAACATCAACAGATCAAGACGAAGCGAATGGAAGTACCCCCGGAGTCATAGCATGTGTAAATCGAGACGACAGATCTCTCTCTCCCCCGCCTGCTTGCGAGGGGGAGGGGCAGTTTACACACACACGCAGCTGCTGCATGCAGCAACGCACAAACAGGGAGGAGATGGCAGAGAGAACGCACTCCCCTGAAAACTCCCCTTGAATTCCTCCAGACTCAGAAAATGTAAAAGTTCACTTTTTGGAGATCCATAGAAAAAGGGTGAAAATGATTTTTTTGTTGCCACAGCATGGATTCGAACACGCGACCATCCGCATCAAGGGGCGAGCGTTAACGCAGTGAGCCACTGGAACTGAGTACTCAAACATGCCTGCTTGTGCAGCTTAGACACTCTGAATTCACTAAATGTACAACTTTTTCTCCATCAAAATGAACAAATGAGACATGAAATAACATCTACAGATCAAGACGAAGCGAATGGAAGCGGTCCCAGCCTCGTAGCTGTGAACAGCTGTGATCGCAGGAAAATGCTGTTCCAAAGATTTCTCAGTATATCTCCGGGACTTTTCCCTGGCTTTACCACCGTCACAATGGACAAACGAGACATGAAATAACATCAACAGATCAAGACGAAGCTAATGGAAGTACCCCCGGAGTCATAGCATGTGTAAATCGAGACGACAGATCTCTCTCTCCCCCGCCTGCTTGCGAGGGGGAGGGGCAGTTTACACACACACGCAGCTGCTGCATGCAGCAACGCACACACAGGGAGGAGATGGCAGAGAGAACGCACTCCCCTGAAAACTCCCCTTGAATTCCTCAAGACTAAGAAAATGTAAAAGTTCACTTTTTGGAGATCCATAGAAAAAGGGTGAAAATGAAAAAAAGTATGCCACAGCATGGATTCGAACACACGACCAACCGCATCCAGGGGCGAGCGTTAATCCAGTGAGCCACTGGACCTGAGTACTCAAACATGCCTGCTTGTGCAGCTTAGACACTCTGAATTCACTAAATGTACAACTTTTTCTCCATCAAAATGAACAAATGAGACATGAAATAACATCTACAGATCAAGACGAAGCGAATGGAAGCGGTCCCAGCCTCGTAGCTGTGAACAGCTGTGATCGCAGGAAAATGCTGTTACAAAGATTTCTCAGTATATCTCCGGGACTTTTTCCTGGCTTTACCACCGTCACAATGGACAAACGAGACATGAAATAACATCAACAGATCAAGACGAAGCGAATGGAAGTACCCCCGGAGTCATAGCATGTGTAAATCGAGACGAAAGATCTCTCTCTCCCCCGCCTGCTTGCGAGGGGGAGGGGCAGTTTACACACACACGCAGCTGCTGCATGCAGCAACGCACACACAGGGAGGAGATGGCAGAGAGAACGCACTCCCCTGAAAACTCCCCTTGAATTCCTCCAGACTCAGAAAATGTAAAAGTTCACTTTTTGGAGATCCATAGAAAAAGGGTGAAAATGAAAAAAAGTATGCCACAGCATGGATTCGAACACGCGACCAACCGCATCCAGGGGCGAGCGTTAACGCAGTGAGCCACTGGACCTGAGTACTCAAACATGCCTGCTTGTGCAGCTTAGACACTCTGAATTCACTAAATGTACAACTTTTTCTCCATCAAAATGAACAAATGAGACATGAAATAACATCTACAGATCAAGACGAAGCGAATAGAAGCAGTCCCAGCCTCGTAGCTGTGAACAGCTGTGATCGCAGGAAAATGCTGTTACAAAGATTTCTCAGTATATCTCCGGGACATTTCCCTGGCTTTACCACCGTCACAATGGACAAACGAGACATGAAATAACATCAACAGATCAAGACGAAGCGAATGGAAGTACCCCCGGAGTCATAGCATGTGTAAATCGAGACGACAGATCTCTCTCTCCCTCGCCTGCTTGCGAGGGGGAGGGGCAGTTTACACACACACGCAGCTGCTGCATGCAGCAACGCACACACAGGGAGGAGATGGCAGAGAGAACGCACTCCCCTGAAAACTCCCCTTGAATTCCTCCAGACTCAGAAAATGTAAAAGTTCACTTTTTGGAGATCCATAGAAAAAGGGTGAAAATGAAAAAAAGTATGCCACAGCATGGACTCGAACACGCGACCAACCGCATCCAGGGGCGAGCGTTAACGCAGTGAGCCACTGGACCTGAGTACTCAAACATGCCTGCTTTTGCAGCTTAGACACTCTGAATTCACTAAATGTACAACTTTTCCTCCATCAAAATGAACAAATGAGACATGAAATAACATCTACAGATCAAGACGAAGCGAATGGAAGCGGTCCCAGCCTCGTAGCTGTGAACAGCTGTGATCGCAGGAAAATGCTGTTATAAAGATTTATCAGTATATCTCCGGGATATTTCCCTGGCTTTACCACCGTCCAAATGGACAAACGAGACATGAAATAACATCAACAGATCATGACGAAGCGAATGGAAGTACCCCCGGAGTCATAGCATGTGTAAATCGAGACGAAAGATCTCTCTCTCCCCCGCCTGCTTGCGAGGGGGAGGGGCAGTTTACACACACACGCAGCTGCTGCATGCAGCAACGCACACACAGGGAGGAGATGGCAGAGAGAACGCACTCCCCTGAAAACTCCCCTTGAATTCCTCCAGACTCAGAAAATGTAAAAGTTCACTTTTTGGAGATCAATAGAAAAAGGGTGAAAATGATTTTTTTTTTGCCACAGCATGGATTCGAACACGCGACCATCCGCATCAAGGGGAGAGCTTTAACGCAGTGAGCCACTGGACCTGAGTACTCAAACATGCCTACTTGTGCAGCTTAGAAACTCTGAATTCACTAAATGTACAACTTTCTTTCCATCAAAATGAACAAATGAGACATGAAATAACATCTACAGATCAAGACGAAGCGAATGGAAGCGGTCCCAGCCTCGTAGCTGTGAACAGCTGTGATCGCAGGAAAATGCTGTTACAAAGATTTATCAGTATATCTCCGGGACATTTCCCTGGCTTTACCACCGTCACAATGGACAAACGAGACATGAAATAACATCAACAGATCAAGACGAAGCTAATGGAAGTACCCCCGGAGTCATAGCATGTGTAAATCGAGACGAAAGATCTCTCTCTCCCCCGCCTGCTTGCGAGGGGGAGGGGCAGTTTACACACACACGCAGCTGCTGCATGCAGCAACGCACACACAGGGAGGAGATGGCAGAGAGAACGCACTTCCCTGAAAACTCCCCTTGAATTCCTCCAGACTCAGAAAATGTAAAAGTTCACTTTTTGGAGATCCATAGAAAAAGGGTGAAAATGAAAAAAAGTATGCAACAGCATGGATTCGAACACGCGACCAACCACATCCAGGGGCGAGCGTTAATCCAGTGAGCCACTGGACCTGAGTACTCAAACATGCCTGCTTGTGCAGCTTAGACACTCTGAATTCACTAAATGTACAACTTTTTCTCCATCAAAATGAACAAATGAGACATGAAATAACATCTACAGATCAAGACGAAGCGAACGGAAGTACCCCCGGAGTCATAGCATGTGTAAATCGAGACGAAAGATCTCTCACTCCCCCGCCTGCTTGCGAGAAGGAGGGGCAGTTTACACACACACGCAGCTGCTGCATGCAGCAACACACACACAGGGAGGAGATGGCAGAGAGAACGCACTCCCCTGAAAACTCCCCTTGAATTCCTCCAGACTCAGAAAATGTAAAAGTTCACTTTTTGGAGATCCATAGAAAAAGGGTGAAAATGAAAAAAAGTATGCCACAGCATGGATTCGAACACGCGACCAACCGCATCCAGGGGCGAGCGTTAACGCAGTGAGCCACTGGACCTGAGTACTCAAACATGCCTGCTTGTGCAGCTTAGACACTCTGAATTCACTAAATGTACAACTTTTCCTCCATCAAAATGAACAAATGAGACATGAAATAACATCTACAGATCAAGACGAAGCGAATGGAAGCGGTCCCAGCCTCGTAGCTGTGAACAGCTGTGATCGCAGGAAAATGCTGTTCCAAAGATTTCTCAGTATATCTCCGGGACTTTTCCCTGGCTTTACCACCGTCACAATGGACAAACGAGACATGAAATAACATCAACAGATCAAGACGAAGCGAATGGAAGTACCCCCGGAGTCATAGCATGTGTAAATCGAGACGACAGATCTCTCTCTCCCCCGCCTGCTTGCGAGGGGGAGGGGCAGTTTACACACACACGCAGCTGCTGCATGCAGCAACGCACACACAGGGAGGAGATGGCAGAGAGAACGCACTCCCCTGAAAACTCCCCTTGAATTCATCCAGACTCAGAAAATGTAAAAGTTCACTGTTTGGAGATCCATAGAAAAAGGGTGAAAATGATTTTTTTTTGCCACAGCATGGATTCAAACACGCGACCAACCGCATCCAGGGGCGAGCGTTAACGCAGTGAGCCACTGGACCTGAGTACTCAAACATTCCTGCTTGTACAGCTTAGACACTCTGAATTCACTAAATGTACAACTTTTTCTCCATCAAAATGAACAAATGAGACATGAAATAACATCTACAGATCAAGACGAAGCGAATAGAAGCAGTCCCAGCCTCGTAGCTGTGAACAGCTGTGATCGCAGGAAAATGCTGTTACAAAGATTTATCAGTATATCTCCGGGACATTTCCCTGGCTTTACCACCGTCACAATGGACAAACGAGACATGAAATAACATCAACAGATCAAGACGAAGCGAATGGAAGTACCCCCGGAGTCATAGCATGTGTAAATCGAGACGAAAGATCTCTTTCTCCCCCGCCTGCTTGCGAGGGGGAGGGGCAGTTTACACACACACGCAGCTGCTGCATGCAGCAACGCACACACAGGGAGGAGATGGCAGAGAGAATGCACTCCCCTGAAAACTCCCCTTGAATTCCTCCAGACTCAGAAAATGTAAAAGTTCACTTTTTGGAGATCCATAGAAAAAGGGTGAAAATGAAAAAAAGTATGCCACAGCATGGATTTGAACACGCGACCAACCGCATCCAGGGGCGAGCGTTAATGCAGTGAGCCACTGGACCTGAGTACTCAAACATGCCTGCTTGTGCATCTTAGACACTCTGAATTCACTAAATGTACAACTTTTTCTCAATCAAAATGAACAAATCAGACATGAAATAACATCTACAGATCAAGACGAAGCGAATAGAAGCAGTCCCAGCCTCGTAGCTGTGAACAGCTGTGATTGCAGGAAAATGCTGTTACAAAGATTTCTCAGTATATCTCCGGGACTTTTCCCTGGCTTTACCACCGTCACAATGGACAAACGAGACATGAAATAACATCAACAGATCAAGACGAAGCGAATGGAAGTACCCCCGGAGTCATAGCATGTTTAAATCGAGACGAAAGATCTCTCTCTCCCCCGCCTGCTTGCGAGGGGGAGGGGCAGTTTACACACACACGCAGCTGCTGCATGCAGCAACGCACACACAGGGAGGAGATGGCAGAGAGAACGCACTCCCCTGAAAACTCCCCTTGAATTCCTCCAGACTCAGAAAATGTAAAAGTTCACTTTTTGGAGATCCATAGAAAAAGGGTGAACATGAATTTTGTTTTACCACAGCATGGATTCAAACACGCGACCAACCGCATCCAGGGGCGAGCGTTAACGCAGTGAGCCACTGGACCTGAGTACTCAAACATGCCTGCTTGTGCAGCTTAGACACTCTGAATTCACTAAATGTACAACTTTTTCTCCATCAAAATGAACAAATGAGACATGAAATAACATCTACAGATCAAGACAAAGCGAATGGAAGCGGTCCCAGCCTCGTAGCTGTGAACAGCTGTGATCGCAGGAAAATGCTGTTCCAAAGATTTCTCAGTATATCTCCGGGACTTTTCCCTGGCTTTACCACCGTCACAATGGACAAACGAGACATGAAATAACATCAACAGATCAAGACGAAGCGAATGGAAGTACCTTCGGAGTCATAGCATGTGTAAATCGAGACGAAAGATCTCTCTCTCCCCCGCCTGCTTGCGAGGGGGAGGGGCAGTTTACACACACACGCAGCTGTTGCATGCAGCAACGCACACACAGGGAGGAGATGGCAGAGAGAACGCACTCCCCTGAAAACTCCCCTTGAATTCCTCCAGACTCAGAAAATGTAAAAGTTCACTTTTTGGAGATCCATAGAAAAAGGGTGAAAATGAAAAAAAGTATGCCACAGCATGGATTCGAACACGCGACCAACCGCATCCAGGGGCGAGCGTTAACGCAGTGAGCCACTGGACCTGAGTACTCAAACATGCCTGCTTGTACAGCTTAGACACTCTGAATTCACTAAATGTACAACTTTTTCTCCATCAAAATGAACAAATGAGACATGAAATAACATCTACAGATCAAGACGAAGCGGTCCCAGCCTCGTAGCTGTGAACAGCTGTGATTGCAGGAAAATGCTGTTACAAAGATTTCTCAGTATATCTCCGGGACTTTTCCCTGGCTTTACCACCGTCACAATGGACAAACGAGACATGAAATAACATCAACAGATCAAGACGAAGCGAATGGAAGTACCCCCGGAGTCATAGCATGTTTAAATCGAGACGAAAGATCTCTCTCTCCCCCGCCTGCTTGCGAGGGGGAGGGGCAGTTTACACACACACGCAGCTGCTGCATGCAGCAACGCACACACAGGGAGGAGATGGCAGAGAGAACGCACTCCCCTGAAAACTCCCCTTGAATTCCTCCAGACTCAGAAAATGTAAAAGTTCACTTTTTGGAGATCCATAGAAAAAGGGTGAACATGAATTTTGTTTTACCACAGCATGGATTCAAACACGCGACCAACCGCATCCAGGGGCGAGCGTTAACGCAGTGAGCCACTGGACCTGAGTACTCAAACATGCCTGCTTGTGCAGCTTAGACACTCTGAATTCACTAAATGTACAACTTTTTCTCCATCAAAATGAACAAATGAGACATGAAATAACATCTACAGATCAAGACAAAGCGAATGGAAGCGGTCCCAGCCTCGTAGCTGTGAACAGCTGTGATCGCAGGAAAATGCTGTTCCAAAGATTTCTCAGTATATCTCCGGGACTTTTCCCTGGCTTTACCACCGTCACAATGGACAAACGAGACATGAAATAACATCTATAGATTAAGACGAAGCGGTCCTAGCCTCGTAGCTGTGAACAGCTGTGATTGCAGGAAAATGCTGTTACAAAGATTTCTCAGTATATCTCCGGGACTTTTCCCTGGCTTTACCACCGTCACAATGGACAAACGAGACATGAAATAACATCAACAGATCAAGACGAAGCGAATGGAAGTACCCCCGGAGTCATAGCATGTGTAAATCGAGACGAAAGATCTCTCTCTCCCCCGCCTGCTTGCGAGGGGGAGGGGCAGTTTACACACACACGCAGCTGCTGCATGCAGCAACGCACACACAGGGAGGAGATGGCAGAGAGAACGCACTCCCCTGAAAACTCCCCTTGAATTCCTCCAGACTCAGAAAAAGTCAAAGTTGACTTTTTGGAGATCCATAGGAAAAGGGTGAAAATGAAAAAAAGTATGCCACAGCATGGATTCGAACACGCAACCAACCGCATCCAGTGGCGAGCGTTAACGCAGTGAACCACTGGACCTGAGTACTCAAACATGCCTACTTTTGCATCTTAGAAACTCTGAATTCACTAAATGTACAACTTTTTCTCCATCAAAATGAACAAATGAGACTTTAAATAACATCTACAGATCAAGACGAAGCGAATGGAAGCGGTCCCAGCCTCGTAGCTGTGAACAGCTGTGATCGCAGGAAAATGCTGTTATAAAGATTTATCAGTATATCTCCGGGATATTTCCCTGGCTTTACCACCGTCACAATGGACAAACGAGACATGAAATAACATCAACAGATCAAGACGAAGCGAATGGAAGTACCCCCGGAGTCATAGCATGTGTAAATCGAGACGAAAGATCTCTCTCTCCCCCGCCTGCTTGCGAGGGGGAGGGGCAGTTTACACACACACGCAGCTGCTGCATGCAGCAACGCACACACAGGGAGGAGATGGCAGAGAGAACGCACTCCCCTGAAAACTCCCCTTGAATTCCTCCAGACTCAGAAAATGTAAAAGTTCACTTTTTGGAGATCCATATAAAAAGGGTGAAAATGAATTTTTTTTTGCCACAGCATGGATTCGAACACGCGACCAACCGCATCCAGGGGCGAGCGTTAACGCAGTGAGCCACTGGACCTGAGTACTCAAACATGCCTGCTTGTACAGCTTAGACACTCTGAATTCACTAAATGTACAACTTTTTCTCCATCAAAATGAACAAATGAGACATGAAATAACATCTACAGATCAAGACAAAGCGAATGGAAGCGGTCCCAGCCTCGTAGCTGTGAACAGCTGTGATCGCAGGAAAATGCTGTTCCAAAGATTTCTCAGTATATCTCCGGGACTTTTCCCTGGCTTTACCACCGTCACAATGGACAAACGAGACATGAAATAACATCTATAGATTAAGACGAAGCGGTCCTAGCCTCGTAGCTGTGAACAGCTGTGATTGCAGGAAAATGCTGTTACAAAGATTTCTCAGTATATCTCCGGGACTTTTCCCTGGCTTTACCACCGTCACAATGGACAAACGAGACATGAAATAACATCAACAGATCAAGACGAAGCGAATGGAAGTACCCCCGGAGTCATAGCATGTGTAAATCGAGACGAAAGATCTCTCTCTCCCCCGCCTGCTTGCGAGGGGGAGGGGCAGTTTACACACACACGCAGCTGCTGCATGCAGCAACGCACACACAGGGAGGAGATGGCAGAGAGAACGCACTCCCCTGAAAACTCCCCTTGAATTCCTCCAGACTCAGAAAAAGTCAAAGTTGACTTTTTGGAGATCCATAGGAAAAGGGTGAAAATGAAAAAAAGTATGCCACAGCATGGATTCGAACACGCAACCAACCGCATCCAGTGGCGAGCGTTAACGCAGTGAACCACTGGACCTGAGTACTCAAACATGCCTACTTTTGCATCTTAGAAACTCTGAATTCACTAAATGTACAACTTTTTCTCCATCAAAATGAACAAATGAGACTTTAAATAACATCTACAGATCAAGACGAAGCGAATGGAAGCGGTCCCAGCCTCGTAGCTGTGAACAGCTGTGATCGCAGGAAAATGCTGTTATAAAGATTTATCAGTATATCTCCGGGATATTTCCCTGGCTTTACCACCGTCACAATGGACAAACGAGACATGAAATAACATCAACAGATCAAGACGAAGCGAATGGAAGTACCCCCGGAGTCATAGCATGTGTAAATCGAGACGAAAGATCTCTTTCTCCCCCGCCTGCTTGCGAGGGGGAGGGGCAGTTTACACACAAACGCAGCTGCTGCATGCAGCAACGCACACACAGGGAGGAGATGGCAGAGAGAACGCACTCCCCTGAAAACTCCCCTTGAATTCCTCCAGACTCAGAAAATGTAAAAGTTCACTTTTTGGAGATCCATAGAAAAAGGGTGAAAATGAAAAAAAGTATGCCACAGCATGGATTCGAACACGCAACCAACCGCATCCAGGGGCGAGCTTTAACGCAGTGAGCCACTGGACCTGAGTACTCAAACATGCCTGCTTGTGCATCTTAGACACTCTGAATTCACTAAATGTACAACTTTTTCTCAATCAAAATGAACAAATGAGACATGAAATAACATCTACAGATCAAGACGAAGCGGTCCCGGCCTCGTAGCTGTGAACAGCTGTGATTGCAGGAAAATGCTGTTACAAAGATTTCTCAGTATATCTCCGGGACTTTTCCCTGGCTTTACCACCGTCACAATGGACAAACGAGACATGAAATAACATCAACAGATCAAGACGAAGCGAATGGAAGTACCCCCGGAGTCATAGCATGTTTAAATCGAGACGAAAGATCTCTCTCTCCCCCGCCTGCTTGCGAGGGGGAGGGGCAGTTTACACACACACGCAGCTGCTGCATGCAGCAACGCACACACAGGGAGGAGATGGCAGAGAGAACGCACTCCCCTGAAAACTCCCCTTGAATTCCTCCAGACTCAGAAAATGTAAAAGTTCACTTTTTGGAGATCCATAGAAAAAGGGTGAACATGAATTTTGTTTTGACACAGCATGGATTCGAACACGCGACCAACCGCATCCAGGGGCGAGCGTTAACGCAGTGAGCCACTGGACCTGAGTACTCAAACATGCCTGCTTGTGCAGCTTAGACACTCTGAATTCACTAAATGTACAACTTTTTCTCCATCAAAATGAACAAATGAGACATGAAATAACATCTACAGATCAAGACAAAGTGAATGGAAGCGGTCCCAGCCTCGTAGCTGTGAACAGCTGTGATTGCAGGAAAATGCTGTTACAAAGATTTCTCAGTATATCTCCGGGACTTTTCCCTGGCTTTACCACCGTCACAATGGACAAACGAGACATGAAATAACATCAACAGATCAAGACGAAGCGAATGGAAGTACCCCCGGAGTCATAGCATGTGTAAATCGAGACGAAAGATCTCTCTCTCCCCCGCCTGCTTGCGAGGGGGAGGGGCAGTTTACACACACACGCAGCTGCTGCATGCAGCAACGCACACACAGGGAGGAGATGGCAGAGATAACGCACTCCCCTGAAAACTCCCCTTGAATTCCTCCAGACTCAGAAAATGTAAAAGTTCACTTTTTGGAGATCCATAGAAAAAGGGTGAACATGAATTTTGTTTTGCCACAGCATGGATTCGAACACGCGACCAACCGCATCCAGGGGCGAGCGTTAACGCAGTGAGCCACTGGACCTGAGTACTCAAACATGCCTACTTGTGCAGCTTAGACACTCTGAATTCACTAAATGTACAACTTTTTCTCCATCAAAATGAACAAATTATACATGAAATAACATCTACAGATCAAGACGAAGCGAATGGAAGCGGTCCCAGCCTCGTAGCTGTGAACAGCTGTGATCGCAGGAAAATGCTGTTTCAAAGATTTCTCAGTATATCTCCGGGACATTTCCCTGGCTTTACCACCGTCACAATGGACAAACGAGACATGAAATAACATCAACAGATCAAGACGAAGCGAATGTAAGTACCCCCGGAGTCATAGCATGTGTAAATCGAGACGAAAGATCTCTCTCTCCCCCGCCTGCTTGCGAGGGGGAGGGGCAGTTTACACACACACGCAGCTGCTGCATGCAGCAACGCACAGACAGGGAGGAGATGGCAGAGAGAACGCACTCCCCTGAAAACTCCCCTTGAATTCATCCAGACTCAGAAAATGTAAAAGTTCACTGTTTGGAGATCCATAGAAAAAGGGTGAAAATGATTTTTTTTTTGCCACAGCATGGATTCGAACACGAGACCAACCGCATCCAGGGGAGAGCGTTAACGCAGTGAGCCACTGGACCTGAGTACTCAAACATGCCTACTTGTGCAGCTTAGACACTCTGAATTCACTAAATGTACAACTTTTTCTCCATCAAAATGAACAAATGAGACATGAAATAACATCTACAGATCAAGACGAAGCGAATGGAAGCGGTCCCAGCCTCGTAGCTGTGAACAGCTGTGATCGCAGGAAAATGCTGTTATAAAGATTTCTCAGTATATCTCCGGGACTTTTCCCTGGCTTTACCACCGTTACAATGGACAAACGAGACATGAAATAACATCAACAGATCAAGACGAAGCGAATGGAAGTACCCCCGGAGTCATAGCATGTGTAAATCGAGACGAAAGATCTCTCTCTCCCCCGCCTGCTTGCGAGGGGGAGGGGCAGTTTACACACACACGCAGCTGCTGCATGCAGCAACGCACACACAGGGAGGAGATGGCAGAGAGAACGCACTCCCCTGAAAACTCCCCTTGAATTCCTCCAGACTCAGAAAATGTAAAAGTTCACTTTTTGGAGATCCATAGAAAAAGGGTAAAAATGAAAAAAAGTATGCCACAGCATGGATTCGAACACGCGACCAACTGCATCCAGGGGCGAGCGTTAACGCAGTGAGCCACTGGACCTGAGTACTCAAACATGCCTGCTTGTGCAGCTTAGACACTCTGAATTCACTAAATGTACAACTTTTTCTCCATCAAAATGAACAAATGAGACATGAAATAACATCTACAGATCCAGACGAAGCGAATGGAAGCGGTCCCAGCCTCGTAGCTGTGAACAGCTGTGATTGCAGGAAAATGCTGTTACAAAGATTTCTCAGTATATCTCCGGGACTTTTCCCTGGCTTTACCACCGTCACAATGGACAAACGAGACATGAAATAACATCAACAGATCAAGACGAAGCGAATGGAAGTACCCCCGGAGTCATAGCATGTGTAAATCGAGACGAAAGATCTCTCTCTCCCCCGCCTGCTTGCGAGGGGGAGGGGCAGTTTACACACACACGCAGCTGCTGCATGCAGCAACGCACACACAGGGAGGAGATGGCAGAGAGAACGCACTGCCCTGAAAACTCCCCTTGAATTCCTCCAGACTCAGAAAATGTAAAAGTTCACTTTTTGGAGATCCATAGAAAAAGGGTGAAAATGATTTTTTTTTTGCCACAGCATGGATTCGAACACGCGACCAACCGCATCCAGGGGCGAGCGTTAGCGCAGTGAGCCACTGGACCTGAGTACTCAAACATGCCTGCTTGTGCAGCTTAGACACTCTGAATTCACTAAATGTACAACTTTTTCTCCATCAAAATGAACAAATGAGACATGAAATAACATCTACAGATCAAGACGAAGCGAATGGAAGCGGTCCCAGCCTCGTAGCTGTGAACAGCTGTGATTGCAGGAAAATGCTGTTCCAAAGATTTCTCAGTATATCTCCGGGACTTTTCCCTGGCTTTACCACCGTCACAATGGACAAACGAGACATGAAATAACATCAACAGATCAAGACGAAGCGAATGGTAGTACCCCCGGAGTCATAGCATGTGTAAATCGAGACGAAAGATCTCTCTCTCCCCCGCCTGCTTGCGAGGGGGAGGGGCAGTTTACACACACACGCAGCTGCTGCATGCAGCAACGCACACACAGGGAGGAGATGGCAGAGAGAACGCACTCCCCTGAAAACTCCCCTTGAATTCCTCCAGACTCAGAAAATGTAAAAGTTCACTTTTTGGAGATCCATAGAAAAAGGGTGAACATTAATTTTGTTTTGCCACAGCATGGATTCGAACACACGACCAACCGCATACAGGGGCGAGCGTTAACGCAGTGAGCCACTGGACCTGAGTACTCAAACATGCCTGCTTGTGCATCTTAGACACTCTGAATTCACTAAATGTACAACTTTTTCTCAATCAAAATGAACAAATGAGAAATGAAATAACATCTACAGATCCAGACGAAGCGAATGGAAGCGGTCCCAGCCTCGTAGCTGTGAACAGCTGTGATTGCAGGAAAATGCTGTTACAAAGATTTCTCAGTATATCTCCGGGACTTTTCCCTGGCTTTACCACCGTCACAATGGACAAACGAGACATGAAATAACATCAACAGATCAAGACGAAGCGAATGGAAGTACCCCCGGAGTCATAGCATGTGTAAATCGAGACGAAAGATCTCTCTCTCCCCCGCCTGCTTGCGAGGGGGAGGGGCAGTTTACACACACACGCAGCTGCTGCATGCAGCAACGCACACACAGGGAGGAGATGGCAGAGAGAACGCACTCCCCTGAAAACTCCCCTTGAATTCCTCCAGACTCAGAAAATGTAAAAGTTCACTTTTTGGAGATCCATAGAAAAAGGGTGAAAATGAAAAAAACTATGCCACAGCATGGATTCGAACACGCGACCAACCGCATCCAGGGGCGAGCGTTAACGCAGTGAGCCACTGGACCTGAGTACTCAAACATGCCTGCTTGTGCATCTTAGACACTCTGAATTCACTAAATGTACAACTTGTTCTCAATCAAAATGAACAAATGAGACATGAAATAACATCAACAGATCAAGACGAAGCGAATGGAAGTACCCCCGGAGTCATAGCATGTGTAAATCGAGACGAAAGATCTCTCTCTCCCCCGCCTGCTTGCGAGGGGGAGGGGCAGTTTACACACACACGCAGCTGCTGCATGCAGCAACGCACACACAGGGAGGAGATGGCAGAGAGAACGCACTCCCCTGAAAACTCCCCTTGAATTCATCCAGACTCAGAAAATGTAAAAGTTCACTTTTTGGAGATCCATAGAAAAAGGGTGAAAATGATTTTTTTTTGCCACAGCATGGATTTGAACACGCGACCAACCGCATCCAGGGGCGAGCGTTAACGCAGTGAGCCACTGGACCTGAGTACTCAAACATGCCTGCTTGTGCAGCTTAGACACTCTGAATTCACTAAATGTACAACTTTTTCTCCATCAAAATGAACAAATGAGACATGAAATAACATCGACAGATCAAGACGAAGCGAATGGAAGCGGTCCCAGCCTCGTAGCTGTGAACAGCTGTGATTGCAGGAAAATGCTGTTACAAAGATTTCTCAGTATATCTCCGGGACTTTTCCCTGGCTTTACCACCGTCACAATGGACAAACGAGACATGAAGTAACATCAACAGATCAAGACGAAGCGAATGGAAGTACCCCCGGAGTCATAGCATGTGTAAATCGAGACGACATATCTCTCTCTCCCCCGCCTGCTTGCGAGGGGGAGGGGCAGTTTACACACACACGCAGCTGCTGCATGCAGCAACGCACACACAGGGAGGAGATGGCAGAGAGAACGCACTCCCCTGAAAACTCCCCTTGAATTCCTCCAGACTCAGAAAATGTAAAAGTTCACTTTTTGGAGATCCATAGAAAAAGGGTGAAAATGAAAAAAAGTATGCCACAGCATGGATTCGAACACGAGACCAACCGCATCCAGGGGCGAGCGTTAACGCAGTGAGCCACTGGACCTGAGTACTCAAACATGCCTGCTTGTGCAGCTTAGACACTCTGAATTCACTAAATGTACAACTTTTTCTCCATCAAAATGAACAAATGAGACATGAAATAACATCTACAGATCCAGACGAAGCGAATGGAAGCGGTCCCAGCCTCGTAGCTGTGAACAGCTGTGATTGCAGGAAAATGCTGTTACAAAGATTTCTCAGTATATCTCCGGGACTTTTCCCTGGCTTTACCACCGTCACAATGGACAAACGAGACATGAAATAACATCAACAGATCAAGACGAAGCGAATGGAAGTACCCCCGGAGTCATAGCATGTGTAAATCGAGACGAAAGATCTCTCTCTCCCCCGCCTGCTTGCGAGGGGGAGGGGCAGTTTACACACACACGCAGCTGCTGCATGCAGCAACGCACACACAGGGAGGAGATGGCAGAGAGAACGCACTGCCCTGAAAACTCCCCTTGAATTCCTCCAGACTCAGAAAATGTAAAAGTTCACTTTTTGGAGATCCATAGAAAAAGGGTGAAAATGATTTTTTTTTTGCCACAGCATGGATTCGAACACGCGACCAACCGCATCCAGGGGCGAGCGTTAGCGCAGTGAGCCACTGGACCTGAGTACTCAAACATGCCTGCTTGTGCAGCTTAGACACTCTGAATTCACTAAATGTACAACTTTTTCTCAATCAAAATGAACAAATGAGAAATTAAATAACATCTACAGATCCAGACGAAGCGAATGGAAGCGGTCCCAGCCTCGTAGCTGTGAACAGCTGTGATTGCAGGAAAATGCTGTTACAAAGATTTCTCAGTATATCTCCGGGACTTTTCCCTGGCTTTACCACCGTCACAATGGACAAACGAGACATGAAATAACATCAACAGATCAAGACGAAGCGAATGGAAGTACCCCCGGAGTCATAGCATGTGTAAATTGAGACGAAAGATCTCTCTCTCCCCCGCCTGCTTGCGAGGGGGGGGGGGGCAGTTTACACACACACGCAGCTGCTGCATGCAGCAACGCACACACATGGAGGAGATGGCAGAGAGAACGCACTCCCCTGAAAACTCCCCTTGAATTCCTCCAGACTCAGAAAATGTAAAAGTTCACTTTTTGGAGATCCATAGAAAAAGGGTGAAAATTATTTTTTTTTTGCCACAGCATGGATTCGAACACGCGACCAACCGCATCCAGGGGCGAGCGTTAGCGCAGTGAGCCACTGGACCTGAGTACTCAAACATGCCTGCTTGTGCATCTTAGACACTCTGAATTCACTAAATGTACAACTTTTTCTCCATCAAAATGAACAAATGAGACATGAAATAACATCTACAGATCAAGACGAAGCGAATGGAAGCGGTCCCAGCCTCGTAGCTGTGAACAGCTGTGATCGCAGGAAAATGCTGTTATAAAGATTTCTCAGTATATCTCCGGGACTTTTCCCTGGCTTTACCACCGTTACAATGGACAAACGAGACATGAAATAACATCAACAGATCAAGACGAAGCGAATGGAAGTACCCCCGGAGTCATAGCATGTGTAAATCGAGACGAAATATCTCTCTCTCCCCCGCCTGCTTGCGAGGGGGAGGGGCAGTTTACACACACACGCAGCTGCTGCATGCAGCAACGCACACACAGGGAGGAGATGGCAGAGAGAACGCACTCCCCTGAAAACTCCCCTTGAATTCCTCCAGACTCAGAAAATGTAAAAGTTCACTTTTTGGAGATCCATAGAAAAAGGGTAAAAATGAAAAAAAGTATGCCACAGCATGGATTCGAACACACGACCAACTGCATCAAGGGGCGAGCGTTAACGCAGTGAGCCACTGGACCTGAGTACTCAAACATGCCTGCTTGTGCAGCTTAGACACTCTGAATTCACTAAATGTACAACTTTTTCTCCATCAAAATGAACAAATGAGACATGAAATAACATCTACAGATCAAGACGAAGCGAATGGAAGCGGTCCCAGCCTCGTAGCTGTGAACAGCTGTGATTGCAGGAAAATCCTGTTACAAAGATTTCTCAGTATATCTCCGGGACTTTTCCCTGGCTTTACCACCGTCACAATGGACAAACGAGACATGAAATAACATCAACAGATCAAGACGAAGCGAATGGAAGTACCCCCGGAGTCATAGCATGTGTAAATCGAGACGACAGATCTCTCTCTCCCCCGCCTGCTTGCGAGGGGGAGGGGCAGTTTACACACACACGCAGCTGCTGCATGCAGCAACGCACACACAGGGAGGAGATGGCAGAGAGAACGCACTCCCCTGAAAACTCCCCTTGAATTCCTCCAGACACAGAAAATGTAAAAGTTCACTTTTTGGAGATCCATAGAAAAAGGGTGAACATGAATTTTGTTTTGCCACAGCATGGATTCGAACACGCGACCAACCGCATCCAGGGGCGAGCGTTAACGCAGTGAGCCACTGGACCTGAGTACTCAAACATGCCTGCTTGTGCAGCTTAGACACTCTGAATTCACTAAATGTACAACTTTTTCTCCATCAAAATGAACAAATGAGACATGAAATAACATCTACAGATCAAGACGAAGCGAATGGAAGCGGTCCCAGCCTCGTAGCTGTGAACAGCTGTGATCGCAGGACAATGCTGTTCCAAAGATTTCTCAGTATATCTCCGGGACTTTTCCCTGGCTTTACCACCGTCACAATGGACAAACGAGACATGAAATAACATCAACAGATCAAGACGAAGCGAATGGAAGTACCCCCGGAGTCATAGCATGTGTAAATCGAGACGAAAGATCTCTCTCTCCCCCGCCTGCTTGCGAGGGGGAGGGGCAGTTTACACACACACGCAGCTGCTGCATGCAGCAACGCACACACAGGGAGGAGATGGCAGAGAGAACGCACTCCCCTGAAAACTCCCCTTGAATTCCTCCAGACTCAGAAAATGTAAAAGTTCACTTTTTGGAGATCCATAGAAAAAGGGTGAAAATGAAAAAAACTATGCCACAGCATGGATTCGAACACGCGACCAACCGCATCCAGGGGCGAGCGTTAACGCAGTGAGCCACTGGACCTGAGTACTCAAACATGCCTGCTTGTGCATCTTAGACACTCTGAATTCACTAAATGTACAACTTGTTCTCAATCAAAATGAACAAATGAGACATGAAATAACATCAACAGATCAAGACGAAGCGAATGGAAGTACCCCCGGAGTCATAGCATGTGTAAATCGAGACGAAAGATCTCTCTCTCCCCCGCCTGCTTGCGAGGGGGAGGGGCAGTTTACACACACACGCAGCTGCTGCATGCAGCAACGCACACACAGGGAGGAGATGGCAGAGAGAACGCACTCCCCTGAAAACTCCCCTTGAATTCATCCAGACTCAGAAAATGTAAAAGTTCACTTTTTGGAGATCCATAGAAAAAGGGTGAAAATGATTTTTTTTTGCCAAAGCATGGATTTGAACACGCGACCAACCGCATCCAGGGGCGAGCGTTAACGCAGTGAGCCACTGGACCTGAGTACTCAAACATGCCTGCTTGTGCAGCTTAGACACTCTGAATTCACTAAATGTACAACTTTTTCTCCATCAAAATGAACAAATGAGACATGAAATAACATCGCCAGATCAAGACGAAGCGAATGGAAGCGGTCCCAGCCTCGTAGCTGTGAACAGCTGTGATTGCAGGAAAATGCTGTTACAAAGATTTCTCAGTATATCTCCGGGACTTTTCCCTGGCTTTACCACCGTCACAATGGACAAACGAGACATGAAGTAACATCAACAGATCAAGACGAAGCGAATGGAAGTACCCCCGGAGTCATAGCATGTGTAAATCGAGACGAAAGATCTCTCTCTCCCCCGCCTGCTTGCGAGGGGGAGGGGCAGATTACACACACACGCAGCTGCTACATGCAGCAACGCACACACAGGGAGGAGATGGCAGAGAGAACGCACTCCCCTGAAAAGTCCCCTTGAATTCCTCCAGACTCAGAAAATGTAAAAGTTAACTTTTTGGAGATCCATAGAAAAAGGGTGAAAATGAAAAAAAGTATGCCACAGCATGGATTCGAACACACGACCAACCGCATCCAGGGGCGAGCGTTAATCCAGTGAGCCACTGGACCTGAGTACTCAAACATGCCTGCTTGTGCAGCTTAGACACTCTGAATTCACTAAATGTACAACTTTTTCTCCATCAAAATGAACAAATGAGACATGAAATAACATCTACAGATCAAGACGAAGCGAATGGAAGCGGTCCCAGCCTCGTAGCTGTGAACAGCTGTGATCGCAGGAAAATGCTGTTACAAAGATTTCTCAGTATATCTCCGGGACTTTTCCCTGGCTTTACCACCGTCACAATGGACAAACGAGACATGAAATAACATCAACAGATCAAGACGAAGCGAATGGAAGTACCCCCGGAGTCATAGCATGTGTAAATCGAGACGACAGATCTCTCTCTCCCCCGCCTGCTTGCGAGGGGGAGGGGCAGTTTACACACACACGCAGCTGCTGCATGCAGCAACGCACACACAGGGAGGAGATGGCAGAGAGAACGCACTCCCCTGAAAACTCCCCTTGAATTCCTCCAGACTCAGAAAATGTAAAAGTTCACTTTTTGGAGATCCATAGAAAAAGGGTGAAAATGAAAAAAAGTATGCCACAGCATGGATTCGAACACGCGACCAACCGCATCCAGGGGCGAGCGTTAACGCAGTGAGCCACTGGACCTGAGTACTCAAACATGCCTGCTTGTGCAGCTTAGACACTCTGAATTCACTAAATGTACAACTTTTTCTGCATCAAAATGAACAAATGAGACATGAAATAACATCAACAGATCAAGACGAAGCGAATGGAAGTACCCCCGGAGTCATAGCATGTGTAAATCGAGACGAAAGATCTCTCTCTCCCCCGCCTGCTTGCGAGGGGGAGGGGCAGTTTACACACACACGCAGCTGTTGCATGCAGCAACGCACACACAGGGAGGAGATGGCAGAGAGAACGCACTCCCCTGAAAACTCCCCTTGAATTCCTCCAGACTCAGAAAATGTAAAAGTTCACTTTTTGGAGATCAATAGAAAAAGGGTGAAAATGATTTTTTTTTTGCCACAGCATGGATTCGAACACGCGACCATCCGCATCAAGGGGAGAGCTTGAACGCAGTGAGCCACTGGACCTGAGTACTCAAACATGCCTACTTGTGCAGCTTAGAAACTCTGAATTCACTAAATGTACAACTTTTTCTCCATCAAAATGAACAAATGAGACATGAAATAACATCTACAGATCAAGACGAAGCGAATAGAAGCGGTCCCAGCCTCGTAGCTGTGAACAGCTGTGATCGCAGGAAAATGCTGTTACAAAGATTTCTCAGTATATCTCCGGGACATTTCCCTGGCTTTACCACCGTCACAATGGACAAACGAGACATGAAATAACATCAACAGATCAAGACGAAGCGAATGGAAGTACCCCCGGAGTCATAGCATGTGTAAATCGAGACGAAAGATCTCTCTCTCCCCCGCCTGCTTGCGAGGGGGAGGGGCAGTTTACACACACACGCAGCTGTTGCATGCAGCAACGCACACACAGGGAGGAGATGGCAGAGAGAACGCACTCCCCTGAAAACTCCCCTTGAATTCCTCCAGACTCAGAAAATGTAAAAGTTCACTTTTTGGAGATCCATAGAAAAAGGGTGAAAATGAAAAAAAGTATGCCACAGCATGGATTCGAACACGCGACCAACCGCATCCAGGGGCGAGCGTTAACGCAGTGAGCCACTGGACCTGAGTACACACAGGGAGGAGATGGCAGAGAGAACGCACTCCCCTGAAAACTCCCCTTGAATTCCTCCAGACTCAGAAAATGTAAAAGTTCACTTTTTGGAGATCCATAGAAAAAGGGTGAAAATGAAAAAAAGTATGCGACAGCATGGATTCGAACACGCGACCAACCGCATCCAGGGGCGAGCGTTAACGCAGTGAGCCACTGGACCTGATTACTCAAACATGCCTGCTTGTGCAGCTTAGACACTCTGAATTCACTAAATGTACAACTTTTTCTCCATCAAAATGAACAAATGAGACATGAAATAACATCTACAGATCAAGACGAAGCGAATAGAAGCAGTCCCAGCCTCGTAGCTGTGAACAGCTGTGATCGCAGGAAAATGCTGTTACAAAGATTTCTCAGTATATCTCCGGGACATTTCCCTGGCTTTACCACCGTCACAATGGACAAACGAGACATGAAATAACATCAACAGATCAAGACGAAGCGAATGGAAGTACCGCTGGAGTCATAGCATGTGTAAATCGAGACGAAATATCTCTCTCTCCCCCGCCTGCTTGCGAGGGGGAGGGGCAGTTTACACACATACGCAGCTGCTGCATGCAGCAACGCACACCCAGGGAGGAGATGGCAGAGAGAACTCACTCCCCTGAAAACTCCCCTTGAATTCCTCCAGACTCAGAAAATGTAAAAGTTCACTTTTTGGAGATCCATAGAAAAAGGGTGAACATGAATTTTGTTTTGCCACAGCATGGATTCGAACACGCGCCCAACCGCATCCAGGGGCGAGCGTTAACGCAGTGAGCCACTGGACCTGAGTACTCAAACATGCCTGCTTGTGCAGCTTAGACACTCTGAATTCACTAAATGTACAACTTTTTCTCCATCAAAATGAACAAATGAGACATGAAATAACATCTACAGATCAAGACGAAGCGAATGGAAGCGGTCCCAGCCTCGTAGCTGTGAACAGCTGTGATCGCAGGAAAATGCTGTTCCAAAGATTTCTCAGTATATCTCCGGGACTTTTCCCTGGCTTTACCACCGTCACAATGGACAAACGAGACATGAAATAACATCAACAGATCAAGACGAAGCGAATGGAAGTACCCCCGGAGTCATAGCATGTATAAATCGAGACGACAGATCTCTCTCTCCCCCGCCTGCTTGCGAGGGGGCGGGGCAGTTTACACACACAAGCAGCTGCCGCATGCAGCAACGCACACACAGGGAGGAGATGGCAGAGAGTACGCACTCCCCTGAAAACTCCCCTTGAATTCCTCAAGACTCAGAAAATGTAAAAGTTCACTTTTTGGAGATCCATAGAAAAAGGGTGAAAATGAAAAAAAGTATGCCACAGCATGGATTCGAACACGCGACCAACCGCATCCAGGGGCGAGCGTTAACGCAGTGAGCCACTGGACCTGAGTACTCAAACATGCCTGCTTGTGCAGCTTAGACACTCTGAATTCACTAAATGTACAACTTTTTCTCCATCAAAATGAACAAATGAGACATGAAATAACATCTACAGATCAAGACGAAGCGAATGGAAGCGGTCCCAGCCTCGTAGCTGTGAACAGCTGTGATCGCAGGAAAATGCTGTTACAAAGATTTCTCAGTATATCTCCGGGACTTTTCCCTGGCTTTACCACCGTCACAATGGACAAACGAGACATGAAATAACATCAACAGATCAAGACGAAGCGAATGGAAGTACCCCCGGAGTCATAGCATGTGTAAATCGAGACGAAAGATCTCTCTCTCCCCCGCCTGCTTGCGAGTGGGAGGGGCAGTTTACACACACACGCAGCTGCTGCATGCAGCAACGCACACACAGGGAGGAGATGGCAGAGAGAACGCACTCCCCTGAAAACTCCCCTTGAATTCATCCAGACTCAGAAAATGTAAAAGTTCACTGTTTGGAGATCCATAGAAAAAGGGTGAAAATGATTTTTTTTTGCCACAGCATGGATTCAAACACGCGACCAACCGCATCCAGGGGCGAGCGTTAACGCAGTGAGCCACTGGACCTGAGTACTCAAACATGCCTGCTTGTGCAGCTTACACACTCAATTCACTAAATGTACAACTTTTTCTCCATCAAAATGAACAAATGAGACATGAAATAACATCTACAGATCAAGACGAAGCGAATAGAAGCGGTCCCAGCCTCGTAGCTGTGAACAGCTGTGATCGCAGGAAAATGCTGTTCCAAAGATTTCTCAGTATATCTCCGGGACATTTCCCTGGCTTTACCACCGTCACAATGGACAAACGAGACATGAAATAACATCAACAGATCAAGACGAAGCGAATGGAAGTACCCCCGGAGTCATAGCATGTGTAAATCGAGACGAAAGATCTCTCTCTCCCCCGCCTGCTTGCGAGGGGGAGGGGCAGTTTACACACACACGCAGCTGCTGCATGCAGCAACGCACACACAGGGAGGAGATGGCAGAGAGAACGCACTCCCCTGAAACTCCCCTTGATTTCCTCCAGACTCAGAAAATGTAAAAGTTCACTTTTTGGAGATCCATAGAAAAAGGGTGAAAATGAAAAAAAGTATGCCACAGCATGGATTCGAACACGGGACCAACCGCATCCAGGGGCGAGCGTTAACGCAGTGAGCCACTGGACCTGAGTACTCAAACATGCCTGCTTGTGCATCTTAGACACTCTGAATTCACTAAATGTACAACTTTTTCTCAATCAAAATGAACAAATGAGACATGAAATAACATCTACAGATCAAGACGAAGCGGTCCCAGCCTCGTAGCTGTGAACAGCTGTGATTGCAGGAAAATGCTGTTACAAAGATTTCTCAGTATATCTCCGGGACTTTTCCCTGGCTTTACCACCGTCACAATGGACAAACGAGACATGAAATAACATCAACAGATCAAGACGAAGCGAATGGAAGTACCCCCGGATTCATAGCATGTGTAAATCGAGACGAAAGATCTCTCTCTCCCCCGCCTGCTTGCGAGTGGGAGGGGCAGTTTACACACACACGCAGCTGCTGCATGCAGCAACGAACACACAGGGAGGAGATGGCAGAGAGAACGCACTCCCCTGAAAACTCCCCTTGAATTCATCCAGACTCAGAAAATGTAAAAGTTCACTGTTTGGAGATCCATAGAAAAAGGGTGAAAATGATTTTTTTTTGCCACAGCATGGATTCAAACACGCGACCAACCGCATCCAGGGGCGAGCGTTAACGCAGTGAGCCACTGGACCTGAGTACTCAAACATGCCTGCTTGTGCAGCTTACACACTCAATTCACTAAATGTACAACTTTTTCTCCATCAAAATGAACAAATGAGACATGAAATAACATCTACAGATCAAGACGAAGCGAATAGAAGCGGTCCCAGCCTCGTCGCTGTGAACAGCTGTGATCGCAGGAAAATGCTGTTCCAAAGATTTCTCAGTATATCTCCGGGACATTTCCCTGGCTTTACCACCGTCACAATGGACAAACGAGACATGAAATAACATCAACAGATCAAGACGAAGCGAATGGAAGTACCCCCGGAGTCATAGCATGTGTAAATCGAGACGAAAGATCTCTCTCTCCCCCGCCTGCTTGCGAGGGGGAGGGGCAGTTTACACACACACGCAGCTGCTGCATGCAGCAACGCACACACAGGGAGGAGATGGCAGAGAGAACGCACTCCCCTGAAACTCCCCTTGATTTCCTCCAGACTCAGAAAATGTAAAAGTTCACTTTTTGGAGATCCATAGAAAAAGGGTGAAAATGAAAAAAAGTATGCCACAGCATGGATTCGAACACGCGACCAACCGCATCCAGGGGCGAGCGTTAACGCAGTGAGCCACTGGACCTGAGTACTCAAACATGCCTGCTTGTGCAGCTTAGACACTCTGAATTCACTAAATGTACAACTTTTTCTCAATCAAAATGAACAAATGAGACATGAAATAACATCTACAGATCAAGACGAAGCGGTCCCAGCCTCGTAGCTGTGAACAGCTGTGATTGCAGGAAAATGCTGTTACAAAGATTTCTCAGTATATCTCCGGGACTTTTCCCTGGCTTTACCACCGTCACAATGGACAAACGAGACATGAAATAACATCAACAGATCAAGACGAAGCGAATGGAAGTACCCCCGGAGTCATAGCATGTGTAAATCGAGACGAAAGATCTCTCTCTCCTCCGCCTGCTTGCGAGGGGGAGGGGCAGTTTACACACACACGCAGCTGCTGCATGCAGTAACGCACACACAGGGAGGAGATGGCAGAGAGAACGCACTCCCCTGAAAACTCCCCTTGAATTCCTCCAGACTCAGAAAATGTAAAAGTTCACTTTTTGGAGATCCATAGAAAAAGGGTGAAAATGAAAAAAAGTATGCCACAGCATGGATTCGAACACGCGACCAACCGCATCCAGGGGCGAGCGTTAACGCAGTGAGCCACTGGACCTGAGTACTCAAACATGCCTGCTTGTGCATCTTAGACACTCTGAATTCACTAAATGTACAACTTTTTCTCAATCAAAATGAACAAATGAGACATGAAATAACATCTACAGATCAAGACGAAGCGGTCCCAGCCTCGTAGCTGTGAACAGCTGTGATTGCAGGAAAATGCTGTTACAAAGATTTCTCAGTATATCTCCGGGACTTTTCCCTGGCTTTACCACCGTCACAATGGACAAACGAGACATGAAATAACATCAACAGATCAAGACGAAGCGAATGGAAGTACCCCCGGAGTCATAGCATGTGTAAATCGAGACGAAAGATCTCTCTCTCCCCCGCCTGCTTGCGAGTGGGAGGGGCAGTTTACACACACACGCAGCTGCTGCATGCAGCAACGCACACACAGGGAGGAGATGGCAGAGAGAACGCACTCCCCTGAAAACTCCCCTTGAATTCCTCCAGACTGAGAAAATGTAAAAGTTCACTGTTTGGAGATCCATAGAAAAAGGGTGAAAATGATTTTTTTTTGCCACAGCATGGATTCAAACACGCGACCAACCGCATCCAGGGGCGAGCGTTAACGCAGTGAGCCACTGGACCTGAGTACTCAAACATGCCTGCTTGTGCAGCTTACACACTCAATTCACTAAATGTACAACTTTTTCTCCATCAAAATGAACAAATGAGACATGAAATAACATCTACAGATCAAGACGAAGCGAATGGAAGCGGTCCCAGCCTCGTAGCTGTGAACAGCTGTGATCGCAGGAAAATGCTGTTACAAAGATTTCTCAGTATATCTCCGGGACTTTTCCCTGGCTTTACCACCGTCACAATGGACAAACGAGACATGAAATAACATCAACAGATCAAGACGAAGCGAATGGAAGTACCCCCGGAGTCATAGCATGTGTAAATCGAGACGACAGATCTCTCTCTCCCCCGCCTGCTTGCGAGGGGGAGGGGCAGTTTACACACACACGCAGCTGCTGCATGCAGCAACGCACACACAGGGAGGAGATGGCAGAGAGAACGCACTCCCCTGAAAACTCCCCTTGAATTCCTCCAGACTCAGAAAATGTAAAAGTTCACTTTTTGGAGATCCATAGAAAAAGGGTGAAAATGAAAAAAAGTATGCCACAGCATGGATTCGAACACGCGACCAACCGCATCCAGGGGCGAGCGTTAACGCAGTGAGCCACTGGACCTGAGTACTCAAACATGCCTGCTTGTGCAGCTTAGACACTCTGAATTCACTAAATGTACAACTTTTTCTGCATCAAAATGAACAAATGAGACATTAAATAACATCAACAGATCAAGACGAAGCGAATGGAAGTACCCCCGGAGTCATAGCATGTGTAAATCGAGACGAAAGATCTCTCTCTCCCCCGCCTGCTTGCGAGGGGGAGGGGCAGTTTACACACACACGCAGCTGTTGCATGCAGCAACGCACACACAGGGAGGAGATGGCAGAGAGAACGCACTCCCCTGAAAACTCCCCTTGAATTCCTCCAGACTCAGAAAATGTAAAAGTTCACTTTTTGGAGATCAATAGAAAAAGGGTGAAAATGATTTTTTTTTTGCCACAGCATGGATTCGAACACGCGACCATCCGCATCAAGGGGAGAGCTTGAACGCAGTGAGCCACTGGACCTGAGTACTCAAACATGCCTACTTGTGCAGCTTAGAAACTCTGAATTCACTAAATGTACAACTTTTTCTCCATCAAAATGAACAAATGAGACATGAAATAACATCTACAGATCAAGACGAAGCGAATAGAAGCGGTCCCAGCCTCGTAGCTGTGAACAGCTGTGATCGCAGGAAAATGCTGTTACAAAGATTTCTCAGTATATCTCCGGGACATTTCCCTGGCTTTACCACCGTCACAATGGACAAACGAGACATGAAATAACATCAACAGATCAAGACGAAGCGAATGGAAGTACCCCCGGAGTCATAGCATGTGTAAATCGAGACGAAAGATCTCTCTCTCCCCCGCCTGCTTGCGAGGGGGAGGGGCAGTTTACACACACACGCAGCTGTTGCATGCAGCAACGCACACACAGGGAGGAGATGGCAGAGAGAACGCACTCCCCTGAAAACTCCCCTTGAATTCCTCCAGACTCAGAAAATGTAAAAGTTCACTTTTTGGAGATCCATAGAAAAAGGGTGAAAATGAAAAAAAGTATGCCACAGCATGGATTCGAACACGCGACCAACCGCATCCAGGGGCGAGCGTTAACGCAGTGAGCCACTGGACCTGAGTACACACAGGGAGGAGATGGCAGAGAGAACGCACTCCCCTGAAAACTCCCCTTGAATTCCTCCAGACTCAGAAAATGTAAAAGTTCACTTTTTGGAGATCCATAGAAAAAGGGTGAAAATGAAAAAAAGTATGCGACAGCATGGATTCAAACACGCGACCAACCGCATCCAGGGGCGAGCGTTAACGCAGTGAGCCACTGGACCTGATTACTCAAACATGCCTGCTTGTGCAGCTTAGACACTCTGAATTCACTAAATGTACAACTTTTTCTCCATCAAAATGAACAAATGAGACATGAAATAACATCTACAGATCAAGACGAAGCGAATAGAAGCAGTCCCAGCCTCGTAGCTGTGAACAGCTGTGATCGCAGGAAAATGCTGTTACAAAGATTTCTCAGTATATCTCCGGGACATTTCCCTGGCTTTACCACCGTCACAATGGACAAACGAGACATGAAATAACATCAACAGATCAAGACGAAGCGAATGGAAGTACCGCTGGAGTCATAGCATGTGTAAATCGAGACGAAATATATCTCTCTCCCCCGCCTGCTTGCGAGGGGGAGGGGCAGTTTACACACATACGCAGCTGCTGCATGCAGCAACGCACACCCAGGGAGGAGATGGCAGAGAGAACTCACTCCCCTGAAAACTCCCCTTGAATTCCTCCAGACTCAGAAAATGTAAAAGTTCACTTTTTGGAGATCCATAGAAAAAGGGTGAACATGAATTTTGTTTTGCCACAGCATGGATTCGAACACGCGCCCAACCGCATCCAGGGGCGAGCGTTAACGCAGTGAGCCACTGGACCTGAGTACTCAAACATGCCTGCTTGTGCAGCTTAGACACTCTGAATTCACTAAATGTACAACTTTTTCTCCATCAAAATGAACAAATGAGACATGAAATAACATCTACAGATCAAGACGAAGCGAATGGAAGCGGTCCCAGCCTCGTAGCTGTGAACAGCTGTGATCGCAGGAAAATGCTGTTCCAAAGATTTCTCAGTATATCTCCGGGACTTTTCCCTGGCTTTACCACCGTCACAATGGACAAACGAGACATGAAATAACATCAACAGATCAAGACGAAGCGAATGGAAGTACCCCCGGAGTCATAGCATGTATAAATCGAGACGACAGATCTCTCTCTCCCCCGCCTGCTTGCGAGGGGGCGGGGCAGTTTACACACACAAGCAGCTGCCGCATGCAGCAACGCACACACAGGGAGGAGATGGCAGAGAGTACGCACTCCCCTGAAAACTCCCCTTGAATTCCTCAAGACTCAGAAAATGTAAAAGTTCACTTTTTGGAGATCCATAGAAAAAGGGTGAAAATGAAAAAAAGTATGCCACAGCATGGATTCGAACACGCGACCAACCGCATCCAGGGGCGAGCGTTAACGCAGTGAGCCACTGGACCTGAGTACTCAAACATGCCTGCTTGTGCAGCTTAGACACTCTGAATTCACTAAATGTACAACTTTTTCTCCATCAAAATGAACAAATGAGACATGAAATAACATCTACAGATCAAGACGAAGCGAATGGAAGCGGTCCCAGCCTCGTAACTGTGAACAGCTGTGATCGCAGGAAAATGCTGTTTTAAAGATTTATCAGTATATCTCCGGGATATTTCCCTGGCTTTACCACCGTCCAAATGGACAAACGAGACATGAAATAACATCAACAGATCAAGACGAAGCGAATGGAAGTACCCCCGGAGTCATAGCATGTGTAAATCGAGACGACAGATCTCTCTCTCCCCCGCCTGCTTGCGAGGGGGAGGGGCAGTTTACACACACACGCAGCTGCTGCATGCAGCAACGCACACACAGGGAGGAGATGGCAGAGAGAACGCACTCCCCTGAAAACTCCCCTTGAATTCCTCCAGACTCAGAAAATGTAAAAGTTCACTTTTTGGAGATCCATAGAAAAAGGGTGAAAATGAAAAAAAGTATGCCACAGCATGGATTCGAACACGCGACCAACCGCATCCAGGGGCGAGCGTTAACGCAGTGAGCCACTGGACCTGAGTACTCAAACATGCCTGCTTGTGCATCTTAGACACTCTGAATTCACTAAATGTACAACTTTTTCTCAATCAAAATGAACAAATGAGACATGAAATAACATCTACAGATCAAGACGAAGCGAATAGAAGCAGTCCCAGCCTCGTAGCTGTGAACAGCTGTGATCGCAGGAAAATGCTGTTACAAAGATTTCTCAGTATATCTCCGGGACATTTCCCTGGCTTTACCACCGTCACAATGGACAAACGAGACATGAAATAACATCAACAGATCAAGACGAAGCGAATGGAAGTACCCCCGGAGTCATAGCATGTGTAAATCGAGACGAAAGATCTCACTCTCCCACGCCTGCTTGCGAGGGGGAGGGGCAGTTTACACACACACGCAGCTGCTGCTTGCAGCAACGCACACACAGGGAGGAGATGGCAGAGAGAACGAACTCCCCTGAAAACTCCCCTTGAATTCCTCCAGACTCAGAAAATGTAAAAGTTCACTTTTTGGAGATCCATAGAAAAAGGGTGAAAATGAAAAAAAGTATGCCACAGCATGGATTCGAACACGCGACCAACCGCATCCAGGGGCGAGCGTTAACGCAGTGAGCCACTGGACCTGAGTACTCAAACATGCCTGCTTGTGCATCTTAGACACTCTGAATTCACTAAATGTACAACTTTTTCTCAATCAAAATGAACAAATGAGACATGAAATAACATCTACAGATCAAGACGAAGCGGTCCCAGCCTCGTAGCTGTGAACAGCTGTGATTGCAGGAAAATGCTGTTACAAAGATTTCTCAGTATATCTCCGGGACTTTTCCCTGGCTTTACCACCGTCACAATGCACAAACGAGACATGAAATAACATCAACAGATCAAGACGAAGCGAATGGAAGTACCCCCGGAGTCATAGCATGTGTAAATCGAGACGAAAGATCTCTCTCTCCCCCGCCTGCTTGCGAGGGGGAGGGGCAGTTTACACACACACGCAGCTGCTGCATGCAGCAACGCACACACAGGGAGGAGATGGCAGAGAGAACGCACTCCCCTGAAAACTCCCCTTGAATTCATCCAGACTCAGAAAATGTAAAAGTTCACTGTTTGGAGATCCATAGAAAAAGGGTGAAAATGATTTTTTTTTGCCACAGCATGGATTCAAACACGCGACCAACCGCATCCAGGGGCGAGCGTTAACGCAGTGAGCCACTGGACCTGAGTACTCAAACATGCCGGCTTGTGCAGCTTACACACTCAATTCACTAAATGTACAACTTTTTCTCCATCAAAATGAACAAATGAGACATGAAATAACATCTACAGATCAAGACGAAGCGAATGGAAGCGGTTCCAGCCTCGTAGCTGTGAACAGCTGTGATCGCAGGAAAATGCTGTTATAAAGATTTCTCAGTATATCTCCGGGATATTTCCCTGGCTTTACCACCGTCCAAATGGACAAACGAGACATGAAATAACATCAACAGATCAAGACGAAGCGAATGGAAGTACCCCCGGAGTCATAGCATGTGTAAATCGAGACGAAAGATCTCTCTCTCCCCCGCTTGCTTGCGAGGGGGAGGGGCAGTTTACACACACACGCAGCTGCTGCATGCAGCAACGCACACACAGGGAGGAGATGGCAGAGAGAACGCACTCCCCTGAAAACTCCCCTTGAATTCCTCCAGACTCAGAAAATGTAAAAGTTCACTTTTTGGAGATCCATAGAAAAAGGGTGAAAATGAAAAAAAGTATGCCACAGCATGGATTCGAACACGCGACCAACCGCATCCAGGGGCGAGCGTTAACGCAGTGAGCCACTGGACCTGAGTACTCAAACATGCCTGCTTGTGCATCTTAGACACTCTGAATTCACTAAATGTACAACTTTTTCTCAATCAAAATGAACAAATGAGACATGAAATAACATCTACAGATCAAGACGAAGCGAATAGAAGCAGTCCCAGCCTCGTAGCTGTGAACAGCTGTGATCGCAGGAAAATGCTGTTACAAAGATTTCTCAGTATATCTCCGGGACATTTCCCTGGCTTTACCACCGTCACAATGGACAAACGAGACATGAAATAACATCAACAGATCAAGACGAAGCGAATGGAATTACCCCCGGAGTCATAGCATGTGTACATCGAGACGAAAGATCTCTCTCTCCCCCGCCTGCTTGCGAGGGGGAGGGGCAGTTTACACACACACGCAGCTGCTGCTTGCAGCAACGCACACACAGGGAGGAGATGGCAGAGAGAACGCACTCCCCTGAAAACTCCCCTTGAATTCCTCCAGACTCAGAAAATGTAAAAGTTCACTTTTTGGAGATCCATAGAAAAAGGGTGAAAATGAAAAAAAGTATGCCACAGCATGGATTCGAACACGCGACCAACCGCATCCAGCGGCGAGCGTTAACGCAGTGAGCCACTGGACCTGAGTACTCAAACATGCCTGCTTGTGCATCTTAGACACTCTGAATTCACTAAATGTACAACTTTTTCTCAATCAAAATGAACAAATGAGACATGAAATAACATCTACAGATCAAGACGAAGCGAATAGAAGCAGTCCCAGCCTCGTAGCTGTGAACAGCTGTGATCGCAGGAAAATGCTGTTACAAAGATTTCTCAGTATATCTCCGGGACATTTCCCTGGCTTTACCACCGTCACAATGGACAAACGAGACATGAAATAACATCAACAGATCAAGACGAAGCGAATGGAAGTACCCCCGGAGTCATAGCATGTGTAAATCGAGACGAAAGATCTCTCTCTCCCCCGCCTGCTTGCGAGGGGGAGGGGCAGTTTACACACACACGCAGCTGCTGCTTGCAGCAACGCACACACAGGGAGGAGATGGCAGAGAGAACGCACTCCCCTGAAATCTCCCCTTGAATTCCTCCAGACTCAGAAAATGTAAAAGTTCACTTTTTGGAGATCCATAGAAAAAGGGTGAAAATGAAAAAAAGTATGCCACAGCATGGATTCGAACACGCGACCAACCGCATCCAGGGGCGAGCGTTAACGCAGTGAGCCACTGGACCTGAGTACTCAAACATGCCTGCTTGTGCAGCTTAGACACTCTGAATTCACTAAATGTACAACTTTTTCTCCATCAAAATGAACAAATTATACATGAAATAACATCTACAGATCAAGACGAAGCGAGTGGAAGCGGTCCCAGCCTCGTAGCTGTGAACAGCTGTGATCGCAGGAAAATGCTGTTTCAAAGATTTCTCAGTATATCTCCGGGACATTTCCCTGGCTTTACCACCGTCACAATGGACAAACGAGACATGAAATAACATCAACAGATCAAGACGAAGCGAATGGAAGTACCCCCGGAGTCATAGCATGTGTAAATCGAGACGAAAGATCTCTCTCTCCCCCGCCTGCTTGCGAGGGGGAGGGGCAGTTTACACACACACGCAGCTGCTGCATGCAGCAACGCACACACAGGGAGGAGATGGCAGAGAGAAAGCACTCCCCTGAAAACTCCCCTTGAATTCATCCAGACTCAGAAAATATAAAAGTTCACTGTTTGGAGATCCATAGAAAAAGGGTGAAAATGTTTTTTTTTGCAACAGCATGGATTCAAACACGCGACCAACCGCATCCAGGGGCGAGCGTTAACGCAGTGAGCCACTGGACCTGAGTACTCAAACATGCATACTTGTGCAGCTTAGACACTCTGAATTCACTAAATGTACAATTTTTTCTCCATCAAAATGAACAAATGAGACATGAAATAACATCTACAGATCAAGACGAAGCGAATGGAAGTGGTCCCAGCCTCGTAGCTGTGAACAGCTGTGATCGCAGGAAAATGCTGTTATAAAGATTTCTCAGTATATCTCCGGGATATTTCCCTGGCTTTACCACCGTCCAAATGGACAAACGAGACATGAAATAACATCAACAGATCAAGACAAAGCGAATGGAAGTACCCCCGGAGTCATAGCATGTGTAAATCGAGACGACAGATCTCTCTCTCCCCCGCCTGCTTGCGAGGGGGAGGGGCAGTTTACACACACACGCAGCTGCTGCATGCAGCAACGCACACACAGGGAGGAGATGGCAGAGAGAACGCACTCCCCTGAAAACTCCCCTTGAATTCCTCCAGACTCAGAAAATGTAAAAGTTCACTTTTTGGAGATCCATAGAAAAAGGGTGAAAATGAAAAAAAGTATGCCACAGCATGGATTCGAACACGCGACCAACGGCATCCAGGGGCGAGCGTTAACGCAGTGAGCCACTGGACCTGAGTACTCAAACATGCCTGCTTGTGCATCTTAGACACTCTGAATTCACTAAATGTACAACTTTTTCTCAATCAAAATGAACAAATGAGACATGAAATAACATCTACAGATCAAGACGAAGCGAATGGAAGCGGTCCCAGCCTCGTAGCTGTGAACAGCTGTGATTGCAGGAAAATGCTGTTACAAAGATTTCTCAGTATATCTCCGGGACGTTTCCCTGGCTTTACCACCGTCACAATGGACAAACGAGACATGAAATAACATCAACAGATCAAGACGAAGCGAATGGAAGTACCCCCGGAGTCATAGCATGTGTAAATCGAGACGAAAGATCTCTCTCTCCCCTGCCTGCTTGCGAGGGGGAGGGGCAGTTTACACACACACGCAGCTGCTGCATGCAGCAACGCACACACAGGGAGGAGATGGCAGAGAGAACGCACTCCCCTGAAAACTCCCCTTGAATTCCTCCAGACTCAGAAAATGTAAAAGTTCACTTTTTGGAGATCCATAGAAAAAGGGTGAAAATGAAAAAAAGTATGCCTCAGCATGGATTCGAACACGAGACCAACCACATCCAGGGTCGAGCGTTAACGCAGTGAGCCACTGGACCTGAGTACTCAAACATGCCTGCTTGTGCATCTTAGACACTCTGAATTCACTAAATGTACAACTTTTTCTCAATCAAAATGAACAAATGAGACATGAAATAACATCTACAGATCAAGACGAAGCGAATGGAAGCGGTCCCAGCCTCGTAGCTGTGAACAGCTGTGATTGCGGGAAAATGCTGTTACAAAGATTTCTCAGTATATCTCCGGGACTTTTCACTGGCTTTACCACCGTCACAATGGACAAACGAGACATGAAATAACATCAACAGATCAAGACGAAGCGAATGGAAGTACCCCCGGAGTCATAGCATGTGTAAATCGAGACGACAGATCTCTCTCTCCCCCGCCTGCTTGCGAGGGGGAGGGGCAGTTTACACACACACGCAGCTGCTGCATGCAGCAACGCACACACAGGGAGGAGATGGCAGAGAGAACGCACTCCCCTGAAAACTCCCCTTGAATTCCTCCAGACTCAGAAAATGTAAAAGTTCACTTTTTGGAGATCCATAGAAAAAGGGTGAAAATGATTTTTTTTTTGCCACAGCATGGATTCGAACACGAGACCAACCGCATCCAGCGGCGAGCGTTAACGCAGTGAGCCACTGGACCTGAGTACTCAAACATGCCTGCTTGTGCATCTTAGACACTCTGAATTCACTAAATGTACAACTTTTTCTCAATCAAAATGAACAAATGAGACATGAAATAACATCTACAGATCAAGACGAAGCGAATAGAAGCAGTCCCAGCCTCGTAGCTGTGAACAGCTGTGATCGCAGGAAAATGCTGTTATAAAGATTTATCAGTATATCTCCGGGATATTTCCCTGGCTTTACCACCGTCCAAATGGACAAACGAGACATGAAATAACATCAACAGATCAAGACGAAGCGAATGGAAGTACCCCCGGAGTCATAGCATGTGTAAATCGAGACGAAAGATCTCTCTCTCCCCCGCCTGCTTGCGAGGGGGAGGGGCAGTTTACACACACACGCAGCTGCTGCATGCAGCAACGCACACACATGGAGGAGATGGCAGAGAGAACGCACTCCCCTGAAAACTCCCCTTGAATTCCTCCAGACTCAGAAAATGTAAAAGTTCACTTTTTGGAGATCCATAGAAAAAGGGTGAAAATGAAAAAAAGTATGCCACAGCATGGATTCGAACACGCGACCAACCGCATCCAGGGGCGAGCGTTAACGCAGTGAGCCACTGGACCTGAGTACACACAGGGAGGAGATGGCAGAGAGAACGCACTCCCCTGAAAACTCCCCTTGAATTCCTCCAGACTCAGAAAATGTAAAAGTTCACTTTTTGGAGATCCATAGAAAAAGGGTGAAAATGATTTTTTTTTTGCCACAGCATGGATTCGAACACACGACCAACCGCATCCAGGGGCGAGCGTTAACGCAGTGAGCCACTGGACCTGAGTACTCAAACATGCCTGCTCGTGCAGCTTAGACACTCTGAATTCACTAAATGTACAACTTTTTCTCCATCAAAATGAACAAATGAGACATGGAATAACATCTACAGATCAAGACGAAGCGAATGGAAGCGGTCCCAGCCTCGTAGCTGTGAACAGCTGTGATCGCAGGAAAATGCTGTTATAAAGATTTATCAGTATATCTCCGGGATATTTCCCTGGCTTTACCACCGTCCAAATGGACAAACGAGACATGAAATAACATCAACAGATCAAGACAAAGCGAATGGAAGTACCCCCGGAGTCATAGCATGTTTAAATCGAGACGAAATATCTCTCTCTCCCCCGCCTGCTTGCGAGGGGGAGGGGCAGTTTACACACACACGCAGCTGCTGCATGCAGCAACGCACACACAGGGAGGAGATGGCAGAGAGAACGCACTCCCCTGAAAACTCCCCTTGAATTCCTCCAGACTCAGAAAATGTAAAAGTTCACTTTTTGGAGATCCATAGAAAAAGGGTGAAAATGAAAAAAGGTATGCCACAGCATGGATTCGAACACGCGACCAACGGCATCCAGGGGCGAGTGTTAACGCAGTGAGCCACTGGACCTGAGTACTCAAACATGCCTACTTGTGCAGCTTAGACACTCTGAATTCACTAAATGTACAACTTTCTCTCCATCAAAATGAACAAATGAGACATGAAATAACATCTACAGATCAAGACGAAGCGAATGGAAGCGGTCCCAGCCTCGTAGCTGTGAACAGCTGTGATCGCAGGAAAATGCTGTTTCAAAGATTTCTCAATATATCTCCGGGACATTTCCCTGGCTTTACCACCGTCACAATGGACAAACGAGACATGAAATAACATCAACAGATCAAGACGAAGCGATTGGAAGTAGCCCCGGAGTCATAGCATGTGTAAATCGAGACGAAAGATCTCTCTCTCCCCCGCCTGCTTGCGAGGGGGAGGGGCAGTTTACACACACACGCAGCTGCTGCATGCAGCAACGCACACACAGGGAGGAGATGGCAGAGAGAACGCACTCCCCTGAAAACTCCCCTTGAATTCCTCCAGACTCAGAAAATGTAAAAGTTCACTTTTTGGAGATCCATAGAAAAAGGGTGAACATGAATTTTGTTTTGCCACAGCATGGATTCGAACACGCGACCAACCGCATCCAGGGGCGAGCGTTAACGCAGTGAGCCACTGGACCTGAGTACTCAAACATTCCTACTTGTGCAGCTTAGACACTCTGAATTCACTAAATGTACAACTTTTTCTCCATCAAAATGAACAAATGAGACATGAAATAACATCTACAGATCAAGACGAAGCGAATGGAAGCGGTCCCAGCCTCGTAGCTAAGAACAGCTGTGATCGCAGGAAAATGCTGTTACAAAGATTTCTCAGTATATCTCCGGGACATTTCCCTGGCTTTACCACCGTCACAATGGACAAACGAGACATGAAATAACATCAACAGATCAAGACGAAGCGAATGGAAGTACCCCCGGAGTCATAGCATGTGTAAATCGAGACGAAATATCTCTCTCTCCCCCGCCTGCTTGCGAGGGGGAGGGGCAGTTTACACACACACGCAGCTGCTGCATGCAGCAACGCACACACAGGGAGGAGATGGCAGAGAGAACGCACTCCCCTGAAAACTCCCCTTGAATTCCTCCAGACTCAGAAAATGTAAAAGTTCACTTTTTGGAGATCCATAGAAAAAGGGTGAAAATGATTTTTTTTTTGCCACAGCATGGATTCGAACACACGACCAACCGCATCCAGGGGCGAGCGTTAACGCAGTGAGCCACTGGACCTGAGTACTCAAACATGCCTGCTCGTGCAGCTTAGACACTCTGAATTCACTAAATGTACAACTTTTTCTCCATCAAAATGAACAAATGAGACATGAAATAACATCTACAGATCAAGACGAAGCGAATGGAAGCGGTCCCAGCCTCGTAGCTGTGAACAGCTGTGATCGCAGGAAAATGCTGTTATAAAGATTTATCAGTATATCTCCGGGATATTTCCCTGGCTTTACCACCGTCCAAATGGACAAACAAGACATGAAATAACATCAACAGATCAAGACAAAGCGAATGGAAGTACCCCCGGAGTCATAGCATGTTTAAATCGAGACGAAATATCTCTCTCTCCCCCGCCTGCTTGCGAGGGGGAGGGGCAGTTTACACACACACGCAGCTGCTGCATGCAGCAACGCACACACAGGGAGGAGATGGCAGAGAGAACGCACTCCCCTGAAAACTCCCCTTGAATTCCTCCAGACTCAGAAAATGTAAAAGTTCACTTTTTGGAGATCCATAGAAAAAGGGTGAAAATGAAAAAAAGTATGCCACAGCATGGATTCGAACACGCGACCAACCGCATCCAGGGGTGAGCGTTAACGCAGTGAGCCACTGGACCTGAGTACTCTAACATGCCTGCTTGTGCAGCTTAGACACTCTGAATTCACTAAATGTACAACTTTTTCTCCATCAAAATGAACAAATGAGACATGAAATAACATCTACAGATCAAGACGAAGCGAATGGAAGCGGTCCCAGCCTCGTAGCTGTGAACAGCTGTGATCGCAGGAAAATGCTGTTTCAAAGATTTCTCAGTATATCTCCGGGACATTTCCCTGGCTTTACCACCGTCACAATGGACAAACGAGACATAAAATAACATCAACAGATCAAGACGAAGCGAATGGAAGTACCCCCGGAGTCATAGCATGTGTAAATCGAGACGAAAGATCTCTCTCTCCCCCGCCTGCTTGCGAGGGGGAGGGGCAGTTTACACACACACGCAGCTGCTGCATGCAGCAACGCACACACAGGGAGGAGATGGCAGAGAGAACGCACTCCCCTGAAAACTCCCCTTGAATTCCTCCAGACTCAGAAAATGTAAAAGTTCACTTTTTGGAGATCCATAGAAAAAGGGTGAAAATGAAAAAAAGTATGCCACAGCATGGATTCGAACACGCGACCAACCGCATCCAGGGGTGAGCGTTAACGCAGTGAGCCACTGGACCTGAGTACTCTAACATGCCTGCTTGTGCAGCTTAGACACTCTGAATTCACTAAATGTACAACTTTTTCTCCATCAAAATGAACAAATGAGACATGAAATAACATCTACAGATCAAGACGAAGCGAATAGAAGCGGTCCCAGCCTCGTAGCTGTGAACAGCTGTGATCGCAGGAAAATGCTGTTATAAAAATGTATCAGTATATCTCCGGGATATTTCCCTGGCTTTACCACCGTCCAAATGGACAAACGAGACATGAAATAACATCAACAGATCAAGACGAAGCGAATGGAAGTACCCCCGGAGTCATAGCATGTGTAAATCGAGACGAAAGATCTCTCTCTCCCCCGCCTGCTTGCGAGGGGGAGGGGCAGTTTACACACACACGCAGCTGCTGCATGCAGCAACGCACACACAGGGAGGAGATGGCAGAGAGAACGCACTCCCCTGAAAACTCCCCTTGAATTCCTCCAGACTCAGAAAATGTAAAAGTTCACTTTTTGGAGATCCATAGAAAAAGGGTGAAAATGAAAAAAAGTATGCCACAGCATGGATTCGAACACGCGACCAACCGCATCCAGGGGCGAGCGTTAACGCAGTGAGCCACTGGACCTGAGTACTCTAACATGCCTGCTTGTGCAGCTTAGACACTCTGAATTCACTAAATGTACAACTTTTTCTCCATCAAAATGAACAAATGAGACATGAAATAACATCTACAGATCAAGACGAAGCGAATAGAAGCGGTCCCAGCCTCGTAGCTGTGAACAGCTGTGATCGCAGGAAAATGCTGTTGCAAAGATTTCTCAGTATATCTCCGGGACATTTCCCTGGCTTTACCACCGTCACAATGGACAAACGAGACATGAAATAACATCAACAGATCAAGACGAAGCGAATGGAAGTACCCCCGGAGTCATAGCATGTGTAAATCGAGACGAAAGATCTCTCTCTCCCCGCCTGCTTGCGAGGGGGAGGGGCAGTTTACACACACACGCAGCTGCTGCATGCAGCAACGCACACACAGGGAGGAGATGGCAGAGAGAACGCACTCCCCTGAAAACTCCCCTTGAATTCCTCCAGACTCAGAAAATGTAAAAGTTCACTTTTTGGAGATCCATAGAAAAAGGGTGAAAATGAAAAAAAGTATGCCTCAGCATGGATTCGAACACGAGACCAACCGCATCCAGGGGCGAGCGTTAACGCAGTGAGCCACTGGACCTGAGTACTCAAACATGCCTGCTTGTGCATCTTAGACACTCTGAATTCACTAAATGTACAACTTTTTCTCAATCAAAATGAACAAATGAGACATGAAATAACATCTACAGATCAAGACGAAGCGAATGGAAGCGGTCCCAGCCTCGTAGCTGTGAACAGCTGTGATTGCGGGAAAATGCTGTTACAAAGATTTCTCAGTATATCTCCGGGACTTTTCACTGGCTTTACCACCGTCACAATGGACAAACGAGACATGAAATAACATCAACAGATCAAGACGAAGCGAATGGATTTACCCCCGGAGTCATAGCATGTGTAAATCGAGACGAAGGATCTCTCTCTCCCCCGCCTGCTTGCGAGGGGGAGGGGCAGTTTACACACACACGCAGCTGCTGCATGCAGCAACCCACACACAGGGAGGAGATGGCAGAGAGAACGCACTCCCCTGAAAACTCCCCTTGAATTCCTCCAGACTCAGAAAATGTAAAAGTTCACTTTTTGGAGATCCATAGAAAAAGGGTGAAAATGAAAAAAAGGATGCCACAGCATGGATTCGAACACGCGACCAACGGCATCCAGGGGCGAGTGTTAACGCAGTGAGCCACTGGACCTGAGTACTCAAACATGCCTACTTGTGCAGCTTAGACACTCTGAATTCACTAAATGTACAACTTTCTCTCCATCAAAATGAACAAATGAGACATGAAATAACATCTACAGATCAAGACGAAGTGAATGGAAGCGGTCCCAGCCTCGTAGCTGTGAACAGCTGTGATCGCAGGAAAATGCTGTTCCAAAGATTTCTCAGTATATCTCCGGGACTTTTCCCTGGCTTTACCACCGTCACAATGGACAAACGAGACATGAAATAACATCAACAGATCAAGACGAAGCGAATGGAAGTACCCCCGGAGTCATATCATGTGTAAATCGAGACGACAGATCTCTCTCTCCCCCGCCTGCTTGCGAGGGGGAGGGGCAGTTTACACACACACGCAGCTGCTGCATGCAGCAACGCACACACAGGGAGGAGATGGCAGAGAGAACGCACTCCCCTGAAAACTCCCCTTGAATTCCTCCAGACTCAGAAAATGTAAAAGTTCACTTTTTGGAGATCCATAGAAAAAAGGGTGAAAATGAAAAAAAGTATGCCACAGCATGGATTTGAACACGCGACCAACCGCATCCAGGGGCGAGCGTTAACGCAGTGAGCCACTGGACCTGAGTACTCAAACATGCCTACTTGTGCAGCTTAGACACTCTGAATTCACTAAATGTACAACTTTTTCTCCATCAAAATGAACAAATTATACATGAAATAACATCTACAGATCAAGACGAAGCGAATGGAAGCGGTCCCAGCCTCGTAGCTGTGAACAGCTGTGATCGCAGGAAAATGCTGTTTCAAAGATTTCTCAATATATCTCCGGGACATTTCCCTGGCTTTACCACCGTCACAATGGACAAACGAGACATGAAATAACATCAACAGATCAAGACGAAGCGATTGGAAGTAGCCCCGGAGTCATAGCATGTGTAAATCGAGACGAAAGATCTCTCTCTCCCCCGCCTGCTTGCGAGGGGGAGGGGCAGTTTACACACACACGCAGCTGCTGCATGCAGCAACGCACACACAGGGAGGAGATGGCAGAGAGAACGCACTCCCCTGAAAACTCCCCTTGAATTCCTCCAGACTCAGAAAATGTAAAAGTTCACTTTTTGGAGATCCATTGAAAAAGGGTGAAAATGATTTTTTTGCCACAGCATGGATTTGAACACGCGACCAACCGCATCCAGGGGCGAGCGTTAACGCAGTGAGCCACTGGACCTGAGTACTCAAACATGCCTGCTTGTGCAGCTTAGACACTCTGAATTCACTAAATGTACAACTTTTTCTCCATCAAAATGAACAAATGAGACATGAAATAAAATCTACAGATCAAGACGAAGCGAATGGAAGCGGTCCCAGCCTCGTAGCTGTGAACAGCTGTGATCGCAGGAAAATGCTGTTATAAAGATTTCTCAGTATATCTCCGGGATATTTCCCTGGCTTTACCACCGTCACAATGGACAAACGAGACATGAAATAACATAAACAGATCAAGACGAAGCGAATGGAAGTACCCCCGGAGTCATAGCATGTGTAAATCGAGACGACAGATCTCTCTCTCCCCCGTCTGTTTGCGAGGGGAGGGGCAGTTTACACACACACGCAGCTGCTGCATGCAGCAACGCACACACAGGGAGGAGATGGCAGAGAGAACGCACTCCCCTGAAAACTCCCCTTGAATTCCTCCAGACTCAGAAAATGTAAAAGTTCACTTTTTGGAGATCCATAGAAAAAGGGTGAACATGAATTTTGTTTTGCCACAGCATGGATTCGAACACACGACCAACCGCATCCAGGGGCGAGCGTTAACGCAGTGAGCCACTGGACCTGAGTACTCAAACATTCCTACTTGTGCAGCTTAGACACTCTGAATTCACTAAATGTACAACTTTTTCTCCATCAAAATGAACAAATGAGACATGAAATAACATCTACAGATCAAGACGAAGCGAATGGAAGCGGTCCCAGCCTCGTAGCTAAGAACAGCTGTGATCGCAGGAAAATGCTGTTACAAAGATTTCTCAGTATATCTCCGGGACATTTCCCTGGCTTTACCACCGTCACAATGGACAAACGAGACATGAAATAACATCAACAGATCAAGACGAAGCGAATGGAAGTACCCCCGGAGTCATAGCATGTGTAAATCGAGACGAAATATCTCTCTCTCCCCCGCCTGCTTGCGAGGGGGAGGGGCAGTTTACACACACACGCAGCTGCTGCATGCAGCAACGCACACACAGGGAGGAGATGGCAGAGAGAACGCACTCCCCTGAAAACTCCCCTTGAATTCCTCCAGACTCAGAAAATGTAAAAGTTCACTTTTTGGAGATCCATAGAAAAAGGGTGAAAATGATTTTTTTTTTGCCACAGCATGGATTCGAACACACGACCAACCGCATCCAGGGGCGAGCGTTAACGCAGTGAGCCACTGGACCTGAGTACTCTAACATGCCTGCTTGTGCAGCTTAGACACTCTGAATTCACTAAATGTACAACTTTTTCTCCATCAAAATGAACAAATGAGACATGAAATAACATCTACAGATCAAGACGAAGCGAATGGAAGCGGTCCCAGCCTCGTAGCTGTGAACAGCTGTGATCGCAGGAAAATGCTGTTTCAAAGATTTCTCAGTATATCTCCGGGACATTTCCCTGGCTTTACCACCGTCACAATGGACAAACGAGACATAAAATAACATCAACAGATCAAGACGAAGCGAATGGAAGTACCCCCGGAGTCATAGCATGTGTAAATCGAGACGAAAGATCTCTCTCTCCCCCGCCTGCTTGCGAGGGGGAGGGGCAGTTTACACACACACGCAGCTGCTGCATGCAGCAACGCACACACAGGGAGGAGATGGCAGAGAGAACGCACTCCCCTGAAAACTCCCCTTGAATTCCTCCAGACTCAGAAAATGTAAAAGTTCACTTTTTGGAGATCCATAGAAAAAGGGTGAAAATGAAAAAAAGTATGCCACAGCATGGATTCGAACACGCGACCAACCGCATCCAGGGGTGAGCGTTAACGCAGTGAGCCACTGGACCTGAGTACTCTAACATGCCTGCTTGTGCAGCTTAGACACTCTGAATTCACTAAATGTACAACTTTTTCTCCATCAAAATGAACAAATGAGACATGAAATAACATCTACAGATCAAGACGAAGCGAATAGAAGCGGTCCCAGCCTCGTAGCTGTGAACAGCTGTGATCGCAGGAAAATGCTGTTATAAAAATGTATCAGTATATCTCCGGGATATTTCCCTGGCTTTACCACCGTCCAAATGGACAAACGAGACATGAAATAACATCAACAGATCAAGACGAAGCGAATGGAAGTACCCCCGGAGTCATAGCATGTGTAAATCGAGACGAAAGATCTCTCTCTCCCCCGCCTGCTTGCGAGGGGGAGGGGCAGTTTACACACACACGCAGCTGCTGCATGCAGCAACGCACACACAGGGAGGAGATGGCAGAGAGAACGCACTCCCCTGAAAACTCCCCTTGAATTCCTCCAGACTCAGAAAATGTAAAAGTTCACTTTTTGGAGATCCATAGAAAAAGGGTGAAAATGAAAAAAAGTATGCCACAGCATGGATTCGAACACGCGACCAACCGCATCCAGGGGCGAGCGTTAACGCAGTGAGCCACTGGACCTGAGTACTCTAACATGCCTGCTTGTGCAGCTTAGACACTCTGAATTCACTAAATGTACAACTTTTTCTCCATCAAAATGAACAAATGAGACATGAAATAACATCTACAGATCAAGACGAAGCGAATAGAAGCGGTCCCAGCCTCGTAGCTGTGAACAGCTGTGATCGCAGGAAAATGCTGTTGCAAAGATTTCTCAGTATATCTCCGGGACATTTCCCTGGCTTTACCACCGTCACAATGGACAAACGAGACATGAAATAACATCAACAGATCAAGACGAAGCGAATGGAAGTACCCCCGGAGTCATAGCATGTGTAAATCGAGACGAAAGATCTCTCTCTCCCCGCCTGCTTGCGAGGGGGAGGGGCAGTTTACACACACACGCAGCTGCTGCATGCAGCAACGCACACACAGGGAGGAGATGGCAGAGAGAACGCACTCCCCTGAAAACTCCCCTTGAATTCCTCCAGACTCAGAAAATGTAAAAGTTCACTTTTTGGAGATCCATAGAAAAAGGGTGAAAATGAAAAAAAGTATGCCTCAGCATGGATTCGAACACGAGACCAACCGCATCCAGGGGCGAGCGTTAACGCAGTGAGCCACTGGACCTGAGTACTCAAACATGCCTGCTTGTGCATCTTAGACACTCTGAATTCACTAAATGTACAACTTTTTCTCAATCAAAATGAACAAATGAGACATGAAATAACATCTACAGATCAAGACGAAGCGAATGGAAGCGGTCCCAGCCTCGTAGCTGTGAACAGCTGTGATTGCGGGAAAATGCTGTTACAAAGATTTCTCAGTATATCTCCGGGACTTTTCACTGGCTTTACCACCGTCACAATGGACAAACGAGACATGAAATAACATCAACAGATCAAGACGAAGCGAATGGATTTACCCCCGGAGTCATAGCATGTGTAAATCGAGACGAAGGATCTCTCTCTCCCCCGCCTGCTTGCGAGGGGGAGGGGCAGTTTACACACACACGCAGCTGCTGCATGCAGCAACCCACACACAGGGAGGAGATGGCAGAGAGAACGCACTCCCCTGAAAACTCCCCTTGAATTCCTCCAGACTCAGAAAATGTAAAAGTTCACTTTTTGGAGATCCATAGAAAAAGGGTGAAAATGAAAAAAAGGATGCCACAGCATGGATTCGAACACGCGACCAACGGCATCCAGGGGCGAGTGTTAACGCAGTGAGCCACTGGACCTGAGTACTCAAACATGCCTACTTGTGCAGCTTAGACACTCTGAATTCACTAAATGTACAACTTTCTCTCCATCAAAATGAACAAATGAGACATGAAATAACATCTACAGATCAAGACGAAGTGAATGGAAGCGGTCCCAGCCTCGTAGCTGTGAACAGCTGTGATCGCAGGAAAATGCTGTTCCAAAGATTTCTCAGTATATCTCCGGGACTTTTCCCTGGCTTTACCACCGTCACAATGGACAAACGAGACATGAAATAACATCAACAGATCAAGACGAAGCGAATGGAAGTACCCCCGGAGTCATATCATGTGTAAATCGAGACGACAGATCTCTCTCTCCCCCGCCTGCTTGCGAGGGGGAGGGGCAGTTTACACACACACGCAGCTGCTGCATGCAGCAACGCACACACAGGGAGGAGATGGCAGAGAGAACGCACTCCCCTGAAAACTCCCCTTGAATTCCTCCAGACTCAGAAAATGTAAAAGTTCACTTTTTGGAGATCCATAGAAAAAAGGGTGAAAATGAAAAAAAGTATGCCACAGCATGGATTTGAACACGCGACCAACCGCATCCAGGGGCGAGCGTTAACGCAGTGAGCCACTGGACCTGAGTACTCAAACATGCCTACTTGTGCAGCTTAGACACTCTGAATTCACTAAATGTACAACTTTTTCTCCATCAAAATGAACAAATTATACATGAAATAACATCTACAGATCAAGACGAAGCGAATGGAAGCGGTCCCAGCCTCGTAGCTGTGAACAGCTGTGATCGCAGGAAAATGCTGTTTCAAAGATTTCTCAATATATCTCCGGGACATTTCCCTGGCTTTACCACCGTCACAATGGACAAACGAGACATGAAATAACATCAACAGATCAAGACGAAGCGATTGGAAGTAGCCCCGGAGTCATAGCATGTGTAAATCGAGACGAAAGATCTCTCTCTCCCCCGCCTGCTTGCGAGGGGGAGGGGCAGTTTACACACACACGCAGCTGCTGCATGCAGCAACGCACACACAGGGAGGAGATGGCAGAGAGAACGCACTCCCCTGAAAACTCCCCTTGAATTCCTCCAGACTCAGAAAATGTAAAAGTTCACTTTTTGGAGATCCATTGAAAAAGGGTGAAAATGATTTTTTTGCCACAGCATGGATTTGAACACGCGACCAACCGCATCCAGGGGCGAGCGTTAACGCAGTGAGCCACTGGACCTGAGTACTCAAACATGCCTGCTTGTGCAGCTTAGACACTCTGAATTCACTAAATGTACAACTTTTTCTCCATCAAAATGAACAAATGAGACATGAAATAAAATCTACAGATCAAGACGAAGCGAATGGAAGCGGTCCCAGCCTCGTAGCTGTGAACAGCTGTGATCGCAGGAAAATGCTGTTATAAAGATTTCTCAGTATATCTCCGGGATATTTCCCTGGCTTTACCACCGTCACAATGGACAAACGAGACATGAAATAACATAAACAGATCAAGACGAAGCGAATGGAAGTACCCCCGGAGTCATAGCATGTGTAAATCGAGACGACAGATCTCTCTCTCCCCCGTCTGTTTGCGAGGGGAGGGGCAGTTTACACACACACGCAGCTGCTGCATGCAGCAACGCACACACAGGGAGGAGATGGCAGAGAGAACGCACTCCCCTGAAAACTCCCCTTGAATTCCTCCAGACTCAGAAAATGTAAAAGTTCACTTTTTGGAGATCCATAGAAAAAGGGTGAAAATGATTTTTTTTTTGCCACAGCATGGATTCGAACACACGACCAACCGCATCCAGGGGCGAGCGTTAACGCAGTGAGCCACTGGACCTGAGTACTCTAACATGCCTGCTTGTGCAGCTTAGACACTCTGAATTCACTAAATGTACAACTTTTTCTCCATCAAAATGAACAAATGAGACATGAAATAACATCTACAGATCAAGACGAAGCGAATGGAAGCGGTCCCAGCCTCGTAGCTGTGAACAGCTGTGATCGCAGGAAAATGCTGTTTCAAAGATTTCTCAGTATATCTCCGGGACATTTCCCTGGCTTTACCACCGTCACAATGGACAAACGAGACATAAAATAACATCAACAGATCAAGACGAAGCGAATGGAAGTACCCCCGGAGTCATAGCATGTGTAAATCGAGACGAAAGATCTCTCTCTCCCCCGCCTGCTTGCGAGGGGGAGGGGCAGTTTACACACACACGCAGCTGCTGCATGCAGCAACGCACACACAGGGAGGAGATGGCAGAGAGAACGCACTCCCCTGAAAACTCCCCTTGAATTCCTCCAGACTCAGAAAATGTAAAAGTTCACTTTTTGGAGATCCATAGAAAAAGGGTGAAAATGAAAAAAAGTATGCCACAGCATGGATTCGAACACGCGACCAACCGCATCCAGGGGTGAGCGTTAACGCAGTGAGCCACTGGACCTGAGTACTCTAACATGCCTGCTTGTGCAGCTTAGACACTCTGAATTCACTAAATGTACAACTTTTTCTCCATCAAAATGAACAAATGAGACATGAAATAACATCTACAGATCAAGACGAAGCGAATAGAAGCGGTCCCAGCCTCGTAGCTGTGAACAGCTGTGATCGCAGGAAAATGCTGTTACAAAGATTTCTCAGTATATCTCCGGGACATTTCCCTGGCTTTACCACCGTCACAATGGACAAACGAGACATGAAATAACATCAACAGATCAAGACGAAGCGAATGGAAGTACCCCCGGAGTCATAGCATGTGTAAATCGAGACGAAAGATCTCTCTCTCCCCCGCCTGCTTGCGAGGGGGAGGGGCAGTTTACACACACACGCAGCTGCTGCATGCAGCAACGCACACACAGGGAGGAGATGGCAGAGAGAACGCACTCCCCTGAAAACTCCCCTTGAATTCCTCCAGACTCAGAAAATGTAAAAGTTCACTTTTTGGAGATCCATAGAAAAAGGGTGAAAATGAAAAAAAGTATGCCACAGCATGGATTCGAACACGCGACCAACCGCATCCAGGGGCGAGCGTTAACGCAGTGAGCCACTGGACCTGAGTACTCTAACATGCCTGCTTGTGCAGCTTAGACACTCTGAATTCACTAAATGTACAACTTTTTCTCCATCAAAATGAACAAATGAGACATGAAATAACATCTACAGATCAAGACGAAGCGAATAGAAGCGGTCCCAGCCTCGTAGCTGTGAACAGCTGTGATCGCAGGAAAATGCTGTTGCAAAGATTTCTCAGTATATCTCCGGGACATTTCCCTGGCTTTACCACCGTCACAATGGACAAACGAGACATGAAATAACATCAACAGATCAAGACGAAGCGAATGGAAGTACCCCCGGAGTCATAGCATGTGTAAATCGAGACGAAAGATCTCTCTCTCCCCGCCTGCTTGCGAGGGGGAGGGGCAGTTTACACACACACGCAGCTGCTGCATGCAGCAACGCACACACAGGGAGGAGATGGCAGAGAGAACGCACTCCCCTGAAAACTCCCCTTGAATTCCTCCAGACTCAGAAAATGTAAAAGTTCACTTTTTGGAGATCCATAGAAAAAGGGTGAAAATGAAAAAAAGTATGCCTCAGCATGGATTCGAACACGAGACCAACCGCATCCAGGGGCGAGCGTTAACGCAGTGAGCCACTGGACCTGAGTACTCAAACATGCCTGCTTGTGCATCTTAGACACTCTGAATTCACTAAATGTACAACTTTTTCTCAATCAAAATGAACAAATGAGACATGAAATAACATCTACAGATCAAGACGAAGCGAATGGAAGCGGTCCCAGCCTCGTAGCTGTGAACAGCTGTGATTGCGGGAAAATGCTGTTACAAAGATTTCTCAGTATATCTCCGGGACTTTTCACTGGCTTTACCACCGTCACAATGGACAAACGAGACATGAAATAACATCAACAGATCAAGACGAAGCGAATGGATTTACCCCCGGAGTCATAGCATGTGTAAATCGAGACGAAGGATCTCTCTCTCCCCCGCCTGCTTGCGAGGGGGAGGGGCAGTTTACACACACACGCAGCTGCTGCATGCAGCAACCCACACACAGGGAGGAGATGGCAGAGAGAACGCACTCCCCTGAAAACTCCCCTTGAATTCCTCCAGACTCAGAAAATGTAAAAGTTCACTTTTTGGAGATCCATAGAAAAAGGGTGAAAATGAAAAAAAGGATGCCACAGCATGGATTCGAACACGCGACCAACGGCATCCAGGGGCGAGTGTTAACGCAGTGAGCCACTGGACCTGAGTACTCAAACATGCCTACTTGTGCAGCTTAGACACTCTGAATTCACTAAATGTACAACTTTCTCTCCATCAAAATGAACAAATGAGACATGAAATAACATCTACAGATCAAGACGAAGTGAATGGAAGCGGTCCCAGCCTCGTAGCTGTGAACAGCTGTGATCGCAGGAAAATGCTGTTCCAAAGATTTCTCAGTATATCTCCGGGACTTTTCCCTGGCTTTACCACCGTCACAATGGACAAACGAGACATGAAATAACATCAACAGATCAAGACGAAGCGAATGGAAGTACCCCCGGAGTCATATCATGTGTAAATCGAGACGACAGATCTCTCTCTCCCCCGCCTGCTTGCGAGGGGGAGGGGCAGTTTACACACACACGCAGCTGCTGCATGCAGCAACGCACACACAGGGAGGAGATGGCAGAGAGAACGCACTCCCCTGAAAACTCCCCTTGAATTCCTCCAGACTCAGAAAATGTAAAAGTTCACTTTTTGGAGATCCATAGAAAAAAGGGTGAAAATGAAAAAAAGTATGCCACAGCATGGATTTGAACACGCGACCAACCGCATCCAGGGGCGAGCGTTAACGCAGTGAGCCACTGGACCTGAGTACTCAAACATGCCTACTTGTGCAGCTTAGACACTCTGAATTCACTAAATGTACAACTTTTTCTCCATCAAAATGAACAAATTATACATGAAATAACATCTACAGATCAAGACGAAGCGAATGGAAGCGGTCCCAGCCTCGTAGCTGTGAACAGCTGTGATCGCAGGAAAATGCTGTTTCAAAGATTTCTCAATATATCTCCGGGACATTTCCCTGGCTTTACCACCGTCACAATGGACAAACGAGACATGAAATAACATCAACAGATCAAGACGAAGCGATTGGAAGTAGCCCCGGAGTCATAGCATGTGTAAATCGAGACGAAAGATCTCTCTCTCCCCCGCCTGCTTGCGAGGGGGAGGGGCAGTTTACACACACACGCAGCTGCTGCATGCAGCAACGCACACACAGGGAGGAGATGGCAGAGAGAACGCACTCCCCTGAAAACTCCCCTTGAATTCCTCCAGACTCAGAAAATGTAAAAGTTCACTTTTTGGAGATCCATTGAAAAAGGGTGAAAATTATTTTTTTTTTGCCACAGCATGGATTCGAACACACGACCAACCGCATCCAGGGGCGAGCGTTAACGCAGTGAGCCACTGGACCTGAGTACTCAAACATTCCTACTTGTGCAGCTTAGACACTCTGAATTCACTAAATGTACAACTTTTTCTCCATCAAAATGAACAAATGAGACATGAAATAACATCTACAGATCAAGACGAAGCGAATGGAAGCGGTCCCAGCCTCGTAGCTAAGAACAGCTGTGATCGCAGGAAAATGCTGTTACAAAGATTTCTCAGTATATCTCCGGGACATTTCCCTGGCTTTACCACCGTCACAATGGACAAACGAGACATGAAATAACATCAACAGATCAAGACGAAGCGAATGGAAGTACCCCCGGAGTCATAGCATGTGTAAATCGAGACGAAATATCTCTCTCTCCCCCGCCTGCTTGCGAGGGGGAGGGGCAGTTTACACACACACGCAGCTGCTGCATGCAGCAACGCACACACAGGGAGGAGATGGCAGAGAGAACGCACTCCCCTGAAAACTCCCCTTGAATTCCTCCAGACTCAGAAAATGTAAAAGTTCACTTTTTGGAGATCCATAGAAAAAGGGTGAAAATGATTTTTTTTTTGCCACAGCATGGATTCGAACACACGACCAACCGCATCCAGGGGCGAGCGTTAACGCAGTGAGCCACTGGACCTGAGTACTCTAACATGCCTGCTTGTGCAGCTTAGACACTCTGAATTCACTAAATGTACAACTTTTTCTCCATCAAAATGAACAAATGAGACATGAAATAACATCTACAGATCAAGACGAAGCGAATGGAAGCGGTCCCAGCCTCGTAGCTGTGAACAGCTGTGATCGCAGGAAAATGCTGTTTCAAAGATTTCTCAGTATATCTCCGGGACATTTCCCTGGCTTTACCACCGTCACAATGGACAAACGAGACATAAAATAACATCAACAGATCAAGACGAAGCGAATGGAAGTACCCCCGGAGTCATAGCATGTGTAAATCGAGACGAAAGATCTCTCTCTCCCCCGCCTGCTTGCGAGGGGGAGGGGCAGTTTACACACACACGCAGCTGCTGCATGCAGCAACGCACACACAGGGAGGAGATGGCAGAGAGAACGCACTCCCCTGAAAACTCCCCTTGAATTCCTCCAGACTCAGAAAATGTAAAAGTTCACTTTTTGGAGATCCATAGAAAAAGGGTGAAAATGAAAAAAAGTATGCCACAGCATGGATTCGAACACGCGACCAACCGCATCCAGGGGTGAGCGTTAACGCAGTGAGCCACTGGACCTGAGTACTCTAACATGCCTGCTTGTGCAGCTTAGACACTCTGAATTCACTAAATGTACAACTTTTTCTCCATCAAAATGAACAAATGAGACATGAAATAACATCTACAGATCAAGACGAAGCGAATAGAAGCGGTCCCAGCCTCGTAGCTGTGAACAGCTGTGATCGCAGGAAAATGCTGTTACAAAGATTTCTCAGTATATCTCCGGGACATTTCCCTGGCTTTACCACCGTCACAATGGACAAACGAGACATGAAATAACATCAACAGATCAAGACGAAGCGAATGGAAGTACCCCCGGAGTCATAGCATGTGTAAATCGAGACGAAAGATCTCTCTCTCCCCCGCCTGCTTGCGAGGGGGAGGGGCAGTTTACACACACACGCAGCTGCTGCATGCAGCAACGCACACACAGGGAGGAGATGGCAGAGAGAACGCACTCCCCTGAAAACTCCCCTTGAATTCCTCCAGACTCAGAAAATGTAAAAGTTCACTTTTTGGAGATCCATAGAAAAAGGGTGAAAATGAAAAAAAGTATGCCACAGCATGGATTCGAACACGCGACCAACCGCATCCAGGGGCGAGCGTTAACGCAGTGAGCCACTGGACCTGAGTACTCTAACATGCCTGCTTGTGCAGCTTAGACACTCTGAATTCACTAAATGTACAACTTTTTCTCCATCAAAATGAACAAATGAGACATGAAATAACATCTACAGATCAAGACGAAGCGAATAGAAGCGGTCCCAGCCTCGTAGCTGTGAACAGCTGTGATCGCAGGAAAATGCTGTTATAAAGATTTATCAGTATATCTCCGGGATATTTCCCTGGCTTTACCACCGTCCAAATGGACAAACGAGACATGAAATAACATCAACAGATCAAGACGAAGCGAATGGAAGTACCCCCGGAGTCATAGCATGTGTAAATCGAGACGAAAGATCTCTCTCTCCCCCGCCTGCTTGCGAGGGGGAGGGGCAGTTTACACACACACGCAGCTGCTGCATGCAGCAACGCACACACAGGGAGGAGATGGCAGAGAGAACGCACTCCCCTGAAAACTCCCCTTGAATTCCTCCAGACTCAGAAAATGTAAAAGTTCACTTTTTGGAGATCCATAGAAAAAGGGTGAAAATGAAAAAAAGTATGCCACAGCATGGATTTGAACACGCGACCAACCGCATCCAGGGGCGAGCGTTAACGCAGTGAGCCACTGGACCTGAGTACTCAAACATGCCTGCTTGTGCATCTTAGACACTCTGAATTCACTAAATGTACAACTTTTTCTCAATCAAAATGAACAAATGAGACATGAAATAACATCTACAGATCAAGACGAAGCGAATGGAAGCGGTCCCAGCCTCGTAGCTGTGAACAGCTGTGATTGCAGGAAAATGCTGTTACAAAGATTTCTCAGTATATCTCCGGGACGTTTCCCTGGCTTTACCACCGTCACAATGGACAAACGAGACATGAAATAACATCAACAGATCAAGACGAAGCGAATGGAAGTACCCCCGGAGTCATAGCATGTGTAAATCGAGACGAAAGATCTCTCTCTCCCCTGCCTGCTTGCGAGGGGGAGGGGCAGTTTACACACACACGCAGCTGCTGCATGCAGCAACGCACACACAGGGAGGAGATGGCAGAGAGAACGCACTCCCCTGAAAACTCCCCTTGAATTCCTCCAGACTCAGAAAATGTAAAAGTTCACTTTTTGGAGATCCATAGAAAAAGGGTGAAAATGATTTTTTTTTTGCCACAGCATGGATTCGAACACACGACTAACCGCATCCAGGGGCGAGCGTTAACGCAGTGAGCCACTGGACCTGAGTACTCTAACATGCCTGCTTGTGCAGCTTAGACACTCTGAATTCACTAAATGTACAACTTTTTCTCCATCAAAATGAACAAATGAGACATGAAATAACATCTACAGATCAAGACGAAGCGAATAGAAGCGGTCCCAGCCTCGTAGCTGTGAACAGCTGTGATCGCAGGAAAATGCTGTTACAAAGAATTCTCAGTATATCTCCGGGACATTTCCCTGGCTTTACCACCGTCACAATGGACAAACGAGACATGAAATAACATCAACAGATCAAGACGAAGCGAATGGAAGTACCCCCGGAGTCATAGCATGTGTAAATCGAGACGAAAGATCTCTCTCTCCCCGCCTGCTTGCGAGAGGGAGGGGCAGTTTACACACACACGCAGCTGCTGCATGCAGCAACGCACACACAGGGAGGAGATGGCAGAGAGAACGCACTCCCCTGAAAACTCCCCTTGAATTCCTCCAGACTCAGAAAATGTAAAAGTTCACTTTTTGGAGATCCATAGAAAAAGGGTGAAAATGAAAAAAAGTATGCCACAGCATGGATTTGAACACGCGACCAACCGCATCCAGGGGCGAGCGTTAACGCAGTGAGCCACTGGACCTGAGTACTCAAACATGCCTGCTTGTGCATCTTAGACACTCTGAATTCACTAAATGTACAACTTTTTCTCAATCAAAATGAACAAATGAGACATGAAATAACATCTACAGATCAAGACGAAGCGAATGGAAGCGGTCCCAGCCTCGTAGCTGTGAACAGCTGTGATTGCAGGAAAATGCTGTTACAAAGATTTCTCAGTATATCTCCGGGACGTTTCCCTGGCTTTACCACCGTCACAATGGACAAACGAGACATGAAATAACATCAACAGATCAAGACGAAGCGAATGGAAGTACCCCCGGAGTCATAGCATGTGTAAATCGAGACGAAAGATCTCTCTCTCCCCTGCCTGCTTGCGAGGGGGAGGGGCAGTTTACACACACACGCAGCTGCTGCATGCAGCAACGCACACACAGGGAGGAGATGGCAGAGAGAACGCACTCCCCTGAAAACTCCCCTTGAATTCCTCCAGACTCAGAAAATGTAAAAGTTCACTTTTTGGAGATCCATAGAAAAAGGGTGAAAATGATTTTTTTTTTGCCACAGCATGGATTCGAACACACGACTAACCGCATCCAGGGGCGAGCGTTAACGCAGTGAGCCACTGGACCTGAGTACTCTAACATGCCTGCTTGTGCAGCTTAGACACTCTGAATTCACTAAATGTACAACTTTTTCTCCATCAAAATGAACAAATGAGACATGAAATAACATCTACAGATCAAGACGAAGCGAATAGAAGCGGTCCCAGCCTCGTAGCTGTGAACAGCTGTGATCGCAGGAAAATGCTGTTACAAAGAATTCTCAGTATATCTCCGGGACATTTCCCTGGCTTTACCACCGTCACAATGGACAAACGAGACATGAAATAACATCAACAGATCAAGACGAAGCGAATGGAAGTACCCCCGGAGTCATAGCATGTGTAAATCGAGACGAAAGATCTCTCTCTCCCCGCCTGCTTGCGAGAGGGAGGGGCAGTTTACACACACACGCAGCTGCTGCATGCAGCAACGCACACACAGGGAGGAGATGGCAGAGAGAACGCACTCCCCTGAAAACTCCCCTTGAATTCCTCCAGACTCAGAAAATGTAAAAGTTCACTTTTTGGAGATCCATAGAAAAAGGGTGAAAATGAAAAAAAGTATGCCACAGCATGGATTCGAACACGCGACCAACCGCATCCAGGGGCGAGCGTTAACGCAGTGAGCCACTGGACCTGAGTACTCAAACATGCCTGCTTGTGCATCTTAGACACTCTGAATTCACTAAATGTACAACTTGTTTTACATCAAAATGAACAAATGAGACATGAAATAACATCTACAGATCAAGACGAAGCGAATGGAAGTGGTCCCAGCCTCGTAGCTGTGAACAACTGTGATCGCAGGAAAATGCTGTTACAAAGATTTCTCAGTATATCTCCGGGACATTTCCCTGGCTTTACCACCGTCACAATGGACAAACGAGACATGAAATAACATCAACAGATCAAGACGAAGCGAATGGAAGTACCCCCGGAGTCATAGCATGTGTAAATCGAGACGAAAGATCTCTCTCTCCCCCGCCTGCTTGCGAGGGGGAGGGGCAGTTTACACACACACGCAGCTGCTGCATGCAGCAACGCACACACAGGGAGGAGATGGCAGAGAGAACGCACTCCCCTGAAAACTCCCCTTGAATTCCTCCAGACTCAGAAAATGTAAAAGTTCACTTTTTGGAGATCCATAGAAAAAGGGTGAAAATGAAAAAAAGAATGCCACAGCATGGATTCGAACACGCGACCAACCGCATCCAGGGGCGAGCGTTAACGCAGTGAGCCACTGGACCTGAATACTCAAACATGCCTGCTTGTGCATCTTAGACACTCTGAATTCACTAAATGTACAACTTTTTTTACATCAAAATGAACAAATGAGACATGAAATAACATCTACAGATCAAGACGAAGCGAATGGAAGCGGTCCCAGTCTCGTAGCTGTGAACAGCTGTGATCGCAGGAAAATGCTGTTTCAAAGATTTCTCAGTATATCTCCGGGACATTTCCCTGGCTTTACCACCGTCACAATGGACAAACGAGACATAAAATAACATCAACAGATCAAGACGAAGCGAATGGAAGTACCCCCGGAGTCATAGCATGTGTAAATCGAGACGAAAGATCTCTCTCTCCCCCGCCTGCTTGCGAGTGGGAGGGGCAGTTTACACACACACGCAGCTGCTGCATGCAGCAACGCACACACAGGGAGGAGATGGCAGAGAGAACGCACTCCCCTGAAAACTCCCCTTGAATTCCTCCAGACTCAGAAAATGTAAAACTTCACTTTTTGGAGATCAATAGAAAAAGGGTGAAAATGATTTTTTTTTTGCCACAGCATGGATTCGAACACATGACCATCCGCATCAAGGGGAGAGCGTTTTTTTTTTTTTTTTTTTTTTTTTTTATTATTCATTATCAAAATGTTTTCACACAGATTAAACAAACACTCACATTGCATAACAAATCCCCCAAAAAGAAGAGGACCCCAATGCATTTAATACAAAGTATACATCACAGTCCTATCTTGTCTTTCACTTCCCCGACATCCCTAATCCACCATTCTTTTACATTTATTCCCCTTTCACAGGTCATCATTCCTTATTTTTCAAAATTATACTTAAGCTTTCCATCATTCACTTCTATCAGTGTACAACCATCAACATGTTCTTTCATGAACATCTCCTTATCTTTGTACACATATAACATTCCAACAACCCTCATTATATTCCTCTTCATAATTCCCCACACTCCATCCACTCTCCCCTCATAGTGTGCTACATTCCTTCTTATTTTCACCGCATATCTTGCCTGGCTTAAACATAGATTTAACATATCAACATTGCACCCATCCCTTCTCCCACTCAACCCAAACAACCACAATTCTTTCCACTCTAGACATTTTAACACCCCTTCATCCCAGCACCTGCATATCAATTCTTTTATTTTCCCAAAGAACCCCCTTAATTCCCCACACTCAAAAAACTCATGCATACAATTCTCCACTCCCACCTTACACACATCACATTCTCTCTTAACCTCTTTGTCAAACATACTTATTATTAAATTGTTGAACACCCTGTTGTGCCTTAAACAGAAATCAAAGTGCTCACCCTCCACACTATTCCCTTTCACTCTCAGATTCACCCACATCTTTTTCACATCCATTCCCCCCATCACCTTTTCCCAAACCTTTTCTGATGCTGGTCTCCTTGCATCCCCCTTCCCAAGGGTTTTGTATATCCTTTTCGTGCTAAGGTCTCCCAGCTTCACCCCTTCACCCACATATAGCGCTACCTCACTTTCGCCCCCTCCCACCTTCTTGCTCTCCACCATCCTCCTCCATTCCACCGGCATCCCCTCTTTGATGCTCTCCATCATGCCTTCTGCTGTCCTTCCCCCCATTAACAGATTATTTTCCCTTGTCCCATCAACAATAACTTGAGTCCTCATGAACCCCGGAACATACTCATAGACTAGGTCTCTTATTACCCTAAATCCAGCCCTCCACATTGGTAAATTAAATAATACTTCGCCCTCTTTCATTATCCTATAGTTTTGGAATATGGGTTGTTTCCATACCTGCTGCGCATTCTCACATTCATACTTCACATTCCCCAAGAACTCTCCCCACGCATTCATCACCTCCCTTTGAAAATCATTCATTCCATTCATCCACCCTTTCTTAAAGCGCATAAATATCCCACTGTCCCCACACCCCCCTCCTTTATTTATACTGTCTCTCAAAAATTCTTTCCACACATGCTTATTTCCCTTATTTAGATATTTTATCATCGTTTTGACCCTCATTGCTTTCATCTTCCTTTCCACATTTATTAGTTTTAGCCCCCCATCTTTATAGTCATTCTCTAGAACCTCCCTAGCTATCCTCACTCCCTTCCCCTCCCACATGAACTCACTCACTATTTTATTTACCTCTTTTATTACTCTGTCTGGCACCTCCATTACACTCATTACATAAACTAGCTTGCTCATGATGAGACCATTTACTACTATAACTTTCCCCCTCAGTTTTAATCTCCTCAGTTTCCAGAAGCTTAGGGTCTTTTTCAAACTACCCACCACTCCCTCATATTGCACATCCCTCCCCTCTCTGTCCTTCAAACCCACATTAATACCCAGTACCCTAATATATTCCTTATTCTCTTTTAAACCTAACTCCTCTCTCCCTACATCACCATTTCCCAGCACCATGTACTCTGACTTTTCCATATTAATTTTAGCCCCTGAAGCTCTTCCATATATCTCCACACTCTCTAAGACCCCTCTTACACTTTCCATGTCTCTTACGGTGATTGTATTATCATCCGCATATTGGAATACTACACTTATCCCTCCCCCCGGCACCATCACCCCCTTTACCCTCCCATTCTGTTGTAGCAAAGCCGCAAGGGGCTCCGCTGATAATGCATAGAGCATCGCCGATAGAGGGCATCCCTGCCGGACGGATCTCCCTAACTTAAATACATTTGTGATGATCCCATTAACCTTAACGCAACTCATGGCTTTCCTATATATTCTCCTTATCCACCCAACAAACCCCCTCCCAAACCCTGCTTTTACCAAAACCCTGAATAAATAAACGTGATTAACCCTATCGAACGCCTTGTTCAGATCTAAGCTTACCAACACCCCTCCTTCTCCACCCTTCATATGATTTACCGTGTCCCTAATACTACAAACTGTGTCACATATATCCCTTCCAGGAATACTATATGCCTGGGTGCTCCCCACCACCGCACCAATAACCCTCTTCATTCTATTGGATAACACCCGTGCCATAATCTTATAATCCCCATTCAACATACTTAACGGCCTATAGTTCCCTAATTTATCCCTACTACCCTTTTTGTACAATATGCTAATCACCCCTGTTGACAATCCGTCCGGCAGTTCATCCTTCTCTTCGAAGCTCTTAAACAACTCCTTCAACATTGGGACTAGCACAGCCTTTTACATTACATTGCATTTAGCTGACGCTTTTATCCAAAGCGACTTACAATAAGTGCATTCGACCAGGAAGATACAACCTTTAAGAAAACAGAAGTACAACAGGTTTCATAAATTTCATAAATCCTTAAATTCCATGTAGAACTCTGCAGTTAGGCCATCTAGTCCCGGGCTTTTATTTTTGCCCATGCCATCTATTGCTGCCTCTATTTCCTCTTTTCCCATCTCCCCTTCGCACAACTCTCTTCCTTCTTCTGTCAACACCGCCCTCATGCTCCCCAGAGTCTTTTCCAGGCTCTCTTTTTCATTAACTTCCTCCTGGAAGAGCTCTCTATAAAACTCTTCCACCCTCTTAACTATCCCTACTAAGTCTTTAATAATCTCACCCCCCTTACCCTCTATCTGCCTAATCTGATTGTTCCCCTGCTTCCTATTCTCCATCCCTAAGAAAAAACCTGTACATTTTTCCCCTTCAACTAAATATCTTGCCCTACTCCTGACGATTGCCCCCATACACCTCTCTCTTTCCACTATCCCTAACTCATCCCTAAGACTATTGTAGACCCCTAAATCTCTCCCTACCTCTCCCTCTATCTTCTCTGCTTCTTTATTTAGTTCCTCTTTTAACCTCTCCTCCCTCTCTCTCCCTCTTTTATTTCTTCCACAACTGAACTTTATGCTCATTTTTTTTATTTCTCTTTTTAGGCCCTCCCACCATTCTCCTTCATCCTCACCATCCATTTTCTCTTGCTTCCTTAACCATTCATTCATCATATTTTTGTATTTCTCATCCTTAAGCAGAGCAGCGTTTAGGCACCACACCCCTCCCCCTCTTCCCTTACATCCATCATCCAGCTTAAAGCCAAGGATAACATGATCACTCAAGCTAGTCGTTGTATGTTTAAAAGTCCCCACCTTCCCACCTATCCTTCCCTTGCACAGCACCAAGTCTATCCTACTCTGCTTCAACACACCCCCCACCACCTGTTTTCTAGTATATACCCTCTCATCCAAATTCCTTTCTCTCCACACATCTCTTAAGCCGTTCTCCCTCATCAGTTTCTCCAATGCACCTCGTGAGGAGTCATTTCTATAACTCATCCCACCCGCCACATCAATCCTTCCACACCTCACATTGAAATCACCCACCACCACACAATTTCCCCCACACTTCCCATCCAGACCCTCAAAAAAACTCTTTCTTTCTTTCTCCACATTAGGCGCATGAATATTCATCAGTCTATACATTTCCCCCATATAACCAAACTCTGCAATAATCATCCTTCCTTTTCCATCATCCTCCACCTTTTTCACACTTTCCACTTTTCCCATTCTAAACAATATTGCCACCCCTCTTGCATTCAAACCACCATTATTGAAAAATACCCTCCCCATCCATCCCATTATCACATCACCCACACTTTCATTGTCCCAGTGTGTCTCCTGTAGGCATATGACATCAGCTGTACATAGCAGTAAAGCCCTGTCCCTTCTGTCCTTTGTTTTTAGCCCCCGGCCATTAAATGTACATATCGTCACCATTGCATGTAAAGTTTGAAGAAAAATTTCTGTTCCCACTTGTCCTTCTTTTCCAGGCCACAGCCGTTGAAAGAAACAATCTTCACCATTGTCATTTAAAGGGGATTAGCGTTGGAGTATTCCAAAAGTTCTCCTTCAGCTCACCTTTCGCTGTCCAGATCATCTCCACCGACTCCTTTCACATTCTTCTCCACTTGTGAACGTGTATTCACTTTCCCTCTCACGGTTATTCCTGATGGTTTTGAGTCACCTCCTCCGACCCTCGATCCCTCTCTCCCAGGCGTCATCGGACTCCTACTCCGTCCCCTGGTCCTCGGAACCTCGACCCGCTCCTCGATCTCCTGCTCTCCCACCGTCACCTCTATGATTTCGTCATCGTCCTTCAAGAGCAACGTAATTTCATCTTCCACTCTCTGCTCCCCCACCTTCTCCGCTTCTTCTCTCTCCTCCGCCACCATCACCGATTCTCCTCTCTCCTCCACCGCCGTCACCTCCTCCTTCTTCTCCACACCTTCGCCGTTCGGACTTTTCTTTCTCTCAGTCTTTGTTTTCTTCTTTTTCACCTTCCCTTTCCCCACTGTCTGTGTCCCCTCATTTCCCTCCTCCGCTACCCCCTCATGTTGTCTTTTCTTCCCTCCTTCCTTCTGTTCCCCCCCTATTTCTTTCTGCCCCACCGCCACCACCACTACCTTCTCTCCCTCTATCACTTCCTCAGCCTCCTCATCCTCCCCCCCCCCCTCTTCTTTATCCACCTCTTCCACCTCCTGCTCCGCTTCCTCCTCCACATTGTACCTCTCCCTCCCCCCCTCCTTTTCAGGCCTGGCCTGTTCTCTCCTTCTCACCCTCTCTTCCCCAGCACAATCCCTCGCAAAATGCCCAACACCCCCACACCTGTAACATTTTATCTCCGGACACTCCCTAAAAATGTGCCCCGCCCTTAGACAGTTTCTGCACACCGCCACCTGTCTGTCATGTATGACCCTTACGTATTCTGCCCCCCCCTCCACTCTAAATTGTGTCGAGTACGGCAGTGATGTTACCTTCTCATTAAGAGAAACTTTGAGGAAGCGTGTCCCGTCCGCTATCCTCATCCCCTCCCTGGTGTTCTTTACATAACGTCTTTTGATGGGCGAAACCGCCTTAACCCCCCACTCAAACAGCCTCCTCAGGATCTGGTCATCCTCGATATATATCGGCATGTACATAAAGGACACCATCACCTCCATCGCAGTTAACTCCTCTGCCTTTATAACCACCCCCTTCACCCTCAGCCCCTCCAGCAATCTCTTCTTTCCCTCCACATATCTCATTGTCACCTCATACCTTTCCCCCTTCAGCCTGCATCCCAGCACCTCCCCACACTCATCCTGTATTTCACACAGCATGTCCAACATTGTAATCTTTCCCAAGCCCCCCTCCACCGTCACCGCCAGTGTCAGATCCGCCCGGTAACTAATGTCCTCATTCCCTTCTCCCACCCTTCCCCCCCTCTCTTTTACTTGGCTACTGCCCTGTTTCAAACTGTTTCTCTCTTTTTCTCCGTCCGTTTTCTTTCTTTGTCCAGGACCCTCCTCTTTCCTCCCGTCGTCTCCATTCACGAACTTTTGTCCTTCTCCCGTGTTCTCCCGGCTTTCCTCCTCTTCTGTTCTTCTCTGCGCACTCTCCTGTGCATTTTCTGACCCTCCGCTTGTCTTTAGAGCCTCGCCGCTCTTCCCTGCGCGTTCCTTAATGCCTCCGCTGCTATTCCTCGCGCCCTCTTCCGGGTTCTGTTCCGCTCCGCAATGTCCTCCTCCCAGTCTCTCTGAAGCCGTTGTTGTGCTTGTTCCGGATTGAAATGCACCCATCTCCTCTTCTCTCTCCATAATTCCCTTCTTTCCAGCCTTTCCTTTCATTAGTCCGGATTTTTCCGCCTCTCTTTCCTCCCGGCTCCTCTCATCCAGCTTCCTCTCCAGCAGCAGCTTCGCTTTCTCCTCTTCATTCCTTATATTTCCCATCATGCAGGCCGCCTCTCTTACATCCTTTCCTTGTGTAGAGCCCTCAGTATCCGTCTGCATTGTCGGTTTTCCTCCCGTTTCTCCAGCATGCTCCGCTGCATTCAGCTCGGCTTCTCCCGCTTTCTTCGCCGCCCCCCGCATTCCAGACATTCCAGACATTCCAGGATTCACGTCCTTATTCTCCGTTCTTTTCTCCATTTTCTCCACAATGCACCTTCAATGTTTGTCCCCCAAGACAGCTGAGCTGTTTGGGGGGGGTTTTGCCGGAAAAGATCGCGATTAAAACGCTTGTGTTAATCACTTTGTCCCGTTTCCTCAGCAAACAATTGACCTGCTTCCTCCAGCACTCTCGCTGCGTTCGCGCTGTTGCTCCTCGTTTTTTCTCCTCTGATGTTCACAAAACACGGTTTGAAAGTATCCCCCCCGACAGCAGAGCTGTTTGGGGGGCTGTTTGTCCAAAAATAAAGTGCAATAACCGTCTTATTTGCTCCACTTTGTCCAAATTCGTCCCAACCTTTTGCGTCCACACATACACTGCTCACTCTCAATGCGCTCCTAGCGGGCGTGATCAGAGCGTTAACGCAGTGAGCCACTGGACCTGAGTACTCAAACATGCCTGCTTGTGCATCTTAGACACTCTGAATTCACTAAATGTACAACTTTTTCTCCATCAAAATGAACAAATTATACATGAAATAACATCTACAGATCAAGACGAAGCGAATGGAAGCGGTCCCAGCCTCGTAGCTGTGAACAGCTGTGATCGCAGGAAAATGCTGTTTCAAAGATTTCTCAGTATATCTCCGGGACATTTCCCTGGCTTTACCACCGTCACAATGGACAAACGAGACATAAAATAACATCAACAGATCAAGACGAAGCGAATGGAAGTACCCCCGGAGTCATAGCATGTGTAAATCGAGACGAAAGATCTCTCTCTCCCCCGCCTGCTTGCGAGGGGGAGGGGCAGTTTACACACACACGCAGCTGCTGCATGCAGCAACGCACACACAGGGAGGAGATGGCAGAGAGAACGCACTCCCCTGAAAACTCCCCTTGAATTCCTCCAGACTCAGAAAATGTAAAAGTTCACTTTTTGGAGATCCATAGAAAAAGGGTGAAAATGATTTTTTTTTTGCCACAGCATGGATTCGAACACACGACCAACCGCATCCAGGGGCGAGCGTTAACGCAGTGAGCCACTGGACCTGAGTACTCAAACATGCCTGCTTGTGCAGCTTAGACACTCTGAATTCACTAAATGTACAACTTTTTCTCCATCAAAATGAACAAATGAGACATGAAATAACATCTACAGATCAAGACGAAGCGAATGGAAGCGGTCCCAGCCTCGTAGCTGTGAACAGCTGTGATCGCAGGAAAATGCTGTTATAAAGATTTATCAGTATATCTCCGGGATATTTCCCTGGCTTTACCACCGTCCAAATGGACAAACGAGACATGAAATAACATCAACAGATCAAGACGAAGCGAATGGAAGTACCCCCGGAGTCATAGCATGTGTAAATCGAGACGAAAGATCTCTCTCTCCCCCGCCTGCTTGCGAGGGGGAGGGGCAGTTTACACACACACGCAGCTGCTGCATGCAGCAACGCACACACAGGGAGGAGATGGCAGAGAGAACGCACTCCCCTGAAAACTCCCCTCCAGACTCAGAAAATGTAAAAGTTCACTTTTTGGAGATCCATAGAAAAAGGGTGAAAATGAAAATAAGTATGCCACAGCATGGATTCGAACACGCGACCAACCGCATTCAGGGGCGAGCGTTAACGCAGTGAGCCACTGGACCTGAGTACTCTAACATGCCTGCTTGTGCAGCTTAGACACTCTGAATTCACTAAATGTACAACTTTTTCTCCATCAAAATGAACAAATGAGACATGAAATAACATCTACAGATCAAGACGAAGCGAATAGAAGCGGTCCCAGCCTCGTAGCTGTGAACAGCTGTGATCGCAGGAAAATGCTGTTACAAAGATTTCTCAGTATATCTCCGGGACATTTCCCTGGCTTTACCACCGTCACAATGGACAAACGAGACATGAAATAAAATCAACAGATCAAGACGAAGCGAATGGAAGTACCCCCGGAGTCATAGCATGTGTAAATCGAGACGAAAGATCTCTCTCTCCCCGCCTGCTTGCGAGGGGGAGGGGCAGTTTACACACACACGCAGCTGCTGCATGCAGCAACGCACACACAGGGAGGAGATGGCAGAGAGAACGCACTCCCCTGAAAACTCCCCTTGAATTCCTCCAGACTCAGAAAATGTAAAAGTTCACTTTTTGGAGATCCATAGAAAAAGGGTGAAAATGAAAAAAAGTATGCCACAGCATGGATTTGAACACGCGACCAACCGCATCCAGGGGCGAGCGTTAACGCAGTGAGCCACTGGACATGAGTACTCAAACATGCCTGCTTGTGCATCTTAGACACTCTGAATTCACTAAATGTACAACTTTTTCTCAATCAAAATGAACAAATGAGACATGAAATAACATCTACAGATCAAGACGAAGCGAATGGAAGCGGTCCCAGCCTCGGAGCTGTGAACAGCTGTGATTGCGGGAAAATGCTGTTACAAAGATTTCTCAGTATATCTGCGGGACTTTTCACTGGCTTTACCACCGTCACAATGGACAAACGAGACATGAAATAACATCAACAGATCAAGACGAAGCGAATGGAAGTACCCCCGGAGTCATAGCATGTGTAAATCGAGACGACAGATCTCTCTCTCCCCCGCCTGCTTGCGAGGGGGAGGGGCAGTTTACACACACACGCAGCTGCTGCATGCAGCAACACACACACAGGGAGGAGATGGCAGAGAGAACGCACTCCCCTGAAAACTCCCCTTGAATTCCTCCAGACTCAGAAAATGTAAAAGTTCACTTTTTGGAGATCCATAGAAAAAGGGTGAAAATGAAAAAAAGTATGCCACAGCATGGATTTGAATACGCGACCAACCGCATCCAGGGGCGAGCGTTAACGCAGTGAACCACTGGACCTGAGTACTCAAACATGCCTGCTTGTGCAGCTTAGACACTCTGAATTCACTAAATGTACAACTTTTTCTCCATCAAAATGAACAAATTATACATGAAATAACATCTACAGATCAAGACGAAGCGAATGGAAGCGGTCCCAGCCTCGTAGCTGTGAACAGCTGTGATCGCAGGAAAATGCTGTTTCAAAGATTTCTCAGTATATCTCCGGGACATTTCCCTGGCTTTACCACCGTCACAATGGACAAACAAGACATAAAATAACATCAACAGATCAAGACGAAGCGAATGGAAGTACCCCCGGAGTCATAGCATGTGTAAATCGAGACGACAGATCTCTCTCTCCCCCGCCTGCTTGCGAGGGGGAGAGGCAGTTTACACACACACGCAGCTGCTGCATGCAGCAACGCACACACAGTGAGGAGATGGCAGAGAGAACGCACTCCCCTGAAAACTCCCCTTGAATTCCTCCAGACTCAGAAAATGTAAAAGTTCACTTTTTGGAGATCCATAGAAAAAGGGTGAAAATGAAAAAAAGTATGCCACAGCATGGATTCGAACACGCGACCAACCGCATCCAGGGGCGAGCGTTAACGCAGTGAGCCACTGGACCTGAGTACTCAAACATGCCTGCTTGTGCATCTTAGACACTCTGAATTCACTAAATGTACAACTTGTTTTACATCAAAATGAACAAATGAGACATGAAATAACATATACAGATCAAGACGAAGCGAATGGAAGTGGTCCCAGCCTCGTAGCTGTGAACAACTGTGATCGCAGGAAAATGCTGTTACAAAGATTTCTCAGTATATCTCCGGGACATTTCCCTGGCTTTACCACCGTCACAATGGACAAACGAGACATGAAATAACATCAACAGATCAAGACGAAGCGAATGGAAGTACCCCCGGAGTCATAGCATGTGTAAATCGAGACGAAAGATCTCTCTCTCCCCCGCCTGCTTGCGAGGGGGAGGGGCAGTTTACACACACACGCAGCTGCTGCATGCAGCAACGCACACACAGGGAGGAGATGGCAGAGAGAACGCACTCCCCTGAAAACTCCCCTTGAATTCCTCCAGACTCAGAAAATGTAAAAGTTCACTTTTTGGAGATCCATAGAAAAAGGGTGAAAATGAAAAAAAGTATGCCACAGCATGGATTCGAACACGCGACCAACCGCATCCAGGGGCGAGCGTTAACGCAGTGAGCCACTGGACCTGAGTACTCAAACATGCCTGCTTGTGCATCTTAGACACTCTGAATTCACTAAATGTACAACTTGTTTTACATCAAAATGAACAAATGAGACATGAAATAACATCTACAGATCAAGACGAAGCGAATGGAAGTGGTCCCAGCCTCGTAGCTGTGAACAACTGTGATCGCAGGAAAATGCTGTTACAAAGATTTCTCAGTATATCTCCGGGACATTTCCCTGGCTTTACCACCGTCACAATGGACAAACGAGACATGAAATAACATCAACAGATCAAGACGAAGCGAATGGAAGTACCCCCGGAGTCATAGCATGTGTAAATCGAGACGAAAGATCTCTCTCTCCCCCGCCTGCTTGCGAGGGGGAGGGGCAGTTTACACACACACGCAGCTGCTGCATGCAGCAACGCACACACAGGGAGGAGATGGCAGAGAGAACGCACTCCCCTGAAAACTCCCCTTGAATTCCTCCAGACTCAGAAAATGTAAAAGTTCACTTTTTGGAGATCCATAGAAAAAGGGTGAAAATGAAAAAAAGAATGCCACAGCATGGATTCGAACACGCGACCAACCGCATCCAGGGGCGAGCGTTAACGCAGTGAGCCACTGGACCTGAATACTCAAACATGCCTGCTTGTGCATCTTAGACACTCTGAATTCACTAAATGTACAACTTTTTTTACATCAAAATGAACAAATGAGACATGAAATAACATCTACAGATCAAGACGAAGCGAATGGAAGCGGTCCCAGTCTCGTAGCTGTGAACAGCTGTGATCGCAGGAAAATGCTGTTTCAAAGATTTCTCAGTATATCTCCGGGACATTTCCCTGGCTTTACCACCGTCACAATGGACAAACGAGACATAAAATAACATCAACAGATCAAGACGAAGCGAATGGAAGTACCCCCGGAGTCATAGCATGTGTAAATCGAGACGAAAGATCTCTCTCTCCCCCGCCTGCTTGCGAGTGGGAGGGGCAGTTTACACACACACGCAGCTGCTGCATGCAGCAACGCACACACAGGGAGGAGATGGCAGAGAGAACGCACTCCCCTGAAAACTCCCCTTGAATTCCTCCAGACTCAGAAAATGTAAAACTTCACTTTTTGGAGATCAATAGAAAAAGGGTGAAAATGATTTTTTTTTGCCACAGCATGGATTCGAACACATGACCATCCGCATCAAGGGGAGAGCGTTAACGCAGTGAGCCACTGGACCTGAGTACTCAAACATGCCTGCTTGTGCATCTTAGACACTCTGAATTCACTAAATGTACAACTTTTTCTCCATCAAAATGAACAAATTATACATGAAATAACATCTACAGATCAAGACGAAGCGAATGGAAGCGGTCCCAGCCTCGTAGCTGTGAACAGCTGTGATCGCAGGAAAATGCTGTTTCAAAGATTTCTCAGTATATCTCCGGGACATTTCCCTGGCTTTACCACCGTCACAATGGACAAACGAGACATAAAATAACATCAACAGATCAAGACGAAGCGAATGGAAGTACCCCCGGAGTCATAGCATGTGTAAATCGAGACGAAAGATCTCTCTCTCCCCCGCCTGCTTGCGAGGGGGAGGGGCAGTTTACACACACACGCAGCTGCTGCATGCAGCAACGCACACACAGGGAGGAGATGGCAGAGAGAACGCACTCCCCTGAAAACTCCCCTTGAATTCCTCCAGACTCAGAAAATGTAAAAGTTCACTTTTTGGAGATCCATAGAAAAAGGGTGAAAATGATTTTTTTTTAGCCACAGCATGGATTCGAACACACGACCAACCGCATCCAGGGGCGAGCGTTAACGCAGTGAGCCACTGGACCTGAGTACTCAAACATGCCTGCTTGTGCAGCTTAGACACTCTGAATTCACTAAATGTACAACTTTTTCTCCATCAAAATGAACAAATGAGACATGAAATAACATCTACAGATCAAGACGAAGCGAATGGAAGCGGTCCCAGCCTCGTAGCTGTGAACAGCTGTGATCGCAGGAAAATGCTGTTATAAAGATTTATCAGTATATCTCCGGGATATTTCCCTGGCTTTACCACCGTCCAAATGGACAAACGAGACATGAAATAACATCAACAGATCAAGACGAAGCGAATGGAAGTACCCCCGGAGTCATAGCATGTGTAAATCGAGACGAAAGATCTCTCTCTCCCCCGCCTGCTTGCGAGGGGGAGGGGCAGTTTACACACACACGCAGCTGCTGCATGCAGCAACGCACACACAGGGAGGAGATGGCAGAGAGAACGCACTCCCCTGAAAACTCCCCTCCAGACTCAGAAAATGTAAAAGTTCACTTTTTGGAGATCCATAGAAAAAGGGTGAAAATGAAAATAAGTATGCCACAGCATGGATTCGAACACGCGACCAACCGCATTCAGGGGCGAGCGTTAACGCAGTGAGCCACTGGACCTGAGTACTCTAACATGCCTGCTTGTGCAGCTTAGACACTCTGAATTCACTAAATGTACAACTTTTTCTCCATCAAAATGAACAAATGAGACATGAAATAACATCTACAGATCAAGACGAAGCGAATAGAAGCGGTCCCAGCCTCGTAGCTGTGAACAGCTGTGATCGCAGGAAAATGCTGTTACAAAGATTTCTCAGTATATCTCCGGGACATTTCCCTGGCTTTACCACCGTCACAATGGACAAACGAGACATGAAATAAAATCAACAGATCAAGACGAAGCGAATGGAAGTACCCCCGGAGTCATAGCATGTGTAAATCGAGACGAAAGATCTCTCTCTCCCCGCCTGCTTGCGAGGGGGAGGGGCAGTTTACACACACACGCAGCTGCTGCATGCAGCAACGCACACACAGGGAGGAGATGGCAGAGAGAACGCACTCCCCTGAAAACTCCCCTTGAATTCCTCCAGACTCAGAAAATGTAAAAGTTCACTTTTTGGAGATCCATAGAAAAAGGGTGAAAATGAAAAAAAGTATGCCACAGCATGGATTTGAACACGCGACCAACCGCATCCAGGGGCGAGCGTTAACGCAGTGAGCCACTGGACATGAGTACTCAAACATGCCTGCTTGTGCATCTTAGACACTCTGAATTCACTAAATGTACAACTTTTTCTCAATCAAAATGAACAAATGAGACATGAAATAACATCTACAGATCAAGACGAAGCGAATGGAAGCGGTCCCAGCCTCGGAGCTGTGAACAGCTGTGATTGCGGGAAAATGCTGTTACAAAGATTTCTCAGTATATCTGCGGGACTTTTCACTGGCTTTACCACCGTCACAATGGACAAACGAGACATGAAATAACATCAACAGATCAAGACGAAGCGAATGGAAGTACCCCCGGAGTCATAGCATGTGTAAATCGAGACGACAGATCTCTCTCTCCCCCGCCTGCTTGCGAGGGGGAGGGGCAGTTTACACACACACGCAGCTGCTGCATGCAGCAACACACACACAGGGAGGAGATGGCAGAGAGAACGCACTCCCCTGAAAACTCCCCTTGAATTCCTCCAGACTCAGAAAATGTAAAACTTCACTTTTTGGAGATCAATAGAAAAAGGGTGAAAATGATTTTTTTTTTGCCACAGCATGGATTCGAACACATGACCATCCGCATCAAGGGGAGAGCGTTAACGCAGTGAGCCACTGGACCTGAGTACTCAAACATGCCTGCTTGTGCATCTTAGACACTCTGAATTCACTAAATGTACAACTTTTTCTCCATCAAAATGAACAAATTATACATGAAATAACATCTACAGATCAAGACGAAGCGAATGGAAGCGGTCCCAGCCTCGTAGCTGTGAACAGCTGTGATCGCAGGAAAATGCTGTTTCAAAGATTTCTCAGTATATCTCCGGGACATTTCCCTGGCTTTACCACCGTCACAATGGACAAACGAGACATAAAATAACATCAACAGATCAAGACGAAGCGAATGGAAGTACCCCCGGAGTCATAGCATGTGTAAATCGAGACGAAAGATCTCTCTCTCCCCCGCCTGCTTGCGAGGGGGAGGGGCAGTTTACACACACACGCAGCTGCTGCATGCAGCAACGCACACACAGGGAGGAGATGGCAGAGAGAACGCACTCCCCTGAAAACTCCCCTTGAATTCCTCCAGACTCAGAAAATGTAAAAGTTCACTTTTTGGAGATCCATAGAAAAAGGGTGAAAATGATTTTTTTTTTGCCACAGCATGGATTCGAACACACGACCAACCGCATCCAGGGGCGAGCGTTAACGCAGTGAGCCACTGGACCTGAGTACTCAAACATGCCTGCTTGTGCAGCTTAGACACTCTGAATTCACTAAATGTACAACTTTTTCTCCATCAAAATGAACAAATGAGACATGAAATAACATCTACAGATCAAGACGAAGCGAATGGAAGCGGTCCCAGCCTCGTAGCTGTGAACAGCTGTGATCGCAGGAAAATGCTGTTATAAAGATTTATCAGTATATCTCCGGGATATTTCCCTGGCTTTACCACCGTCCAAATGGACAAACGAGACATGAAATAACATCAACAGATCAAGACGAAGCGAATGGAAGTACCCCCGGAGTCATAGCATGTGTAAATCGAGACGAAAGATCTCTCTCTCCCCCGCCTGCTTGCGAGGGGGAGGGGCAGTTTACACACACACGCAGCTGCTGCATGCAGCAACGCACACACAGGGAGGAGATGGCAGAGAGAACGCACTCCCCTGAAAACTCCCCTTGAATTCCTCCAGACTCAGAAAATGTAAAAGTTCACTTTTTGGAGATCCATAGAAAAAGGGTGAAAATGAAAAAAAGTATGCCACAGCATGGATTCGAACACGCGACCAACCGCATCCAGGGGCGAGCGTTAACGCAGTGAGCCACTGGACCTGAGTACTCTAACATGCCTGCTTGTGCAGCTTAGACACTCTGAATTCACTAAATGTACAACTTTTTCTCCATCAAAATGAACAAATGAGACATGAAATAACATCTACAGATCAAGACGAAGCGAATAGAAGCGGTCCCAGCCTCGTAGCTGTGAACAGCTGTGATCGCAGGAAAATGCTGTTGCAAAGATTTCTCAGTATATCTCCGGGACATTTCCCTGGCTTTACCACCGTCACAATGGACAAACGAGACATGAAATAACATCAACAGATCAAGACGAAGCGAATGGAAGTACCCCCGGAGTCATAGCATGTGTAAATCGAGACGAAAGATCTCTCTCTCCCCGCCTGCTTGCGAGGGGGAGGGGCAGTTTACACACACACGCAGCTGCTGCATGCAGCAACGCACACACAGGGAGGAGATGGCAGAGAGAACGCACTCCCCTGAAAACTCCCCTTGAATTCCTCCAGACTCAGAAAATGTAAAAGTTCACTTTTTGGAGATCCATAGAAAAAGGGTGAAAATGAAAAAAAGTATGCCTCAGCATGGATTCGAACACGAGACCAACCGCATCCAGGGGCGAGCGTTAACGCAGTGAGCCACTGGACCTGAGTACTCAAACATGCCTGCTTGTGCATCTTAGACACTCTGAATTCACTAAATGTACAACTTTTTCTCAATCAAAATGAACAAATGAGACATGAAATAACATCTACAGATCAAGACGAAGCGAATGGAAGCGGTCCCAGCCTCGTAGCTGTGAACAGCTGTGATTGCGGGAAAATGCTGTTACAAAGATTTCTCAGTATATCTCCGGGACTTTTCACTGGCTTTACCACCGTCACAATGGACAAACGAGACATGAAATAACATCAACAGATCAAGACGAAGCGAATGGATTTACCCCCGGAGTCATAGCATGTGTAAATCGAGACGAAGGATCTCTCTCTCCCCCGCCTGCTTGCGAGGGGGAGGGGCAGTTTACACACACACGCAGCTGCTGCATGCAGCAACCCACACACAGGGAGGAGATGGCAGAGAGAACGCACTCCCCTGAAAACTCCCCTTGAATTCCTCCAGACTCAGAAAATGTAAAAGTTCACTTTTTGGAGATCCATAGAAAAAGGGTGAAAATGAAAAAAAGGATGCCACAGCATGGATTCGAACACGCGACCAACGGCATCCAGGGGCGAGTGTTAACGCAGTGAGCCACTGGACCTGAGTACTCAAACATGCCTACTTGTGCAGCTTAGACACTCTGAATTCACTAAATGTACAACTTTCTCTCCATCAAAATGAACAAATGAGACATGAAATAACATCTACAGATCAAGACGAAGTGAATGGAAGCGGTCCCAGCCTCGTAGCTGTGAACAGCTGTGATCGCAGGAAAATGCTGTTCCAAAGATTTCTCAGTATATCTCCGGGACTTTTCCCTGGCTTTACCACCGTCACAATGGACAAACGAGACATGAAATAACATCAACAGATCAAGACGAAGCGAATGGAAGTACCCCCGGAGTCATATCATGTGTAAATCGAGACGACAGATCTCTCTCTCCCCCGCCTGCTTGCGAGGGGGAGGGGCAGTTTACACACACACGCAGCTGCTGCATGCAGCAACGCACACACAGGGAGGAGATGGCAGAGAGAACGCACTCCCCTGAAAACTCCCCTTGAATTCCTCCAGACTCAGAAAATGTAAAAGTTCACTTTTTGGAGATCCATAGAAAAAAGGGTGAAAATGAAAAAAAGTATGCCACAGCATGGATTTGAACACGCGACCAACCGCATCCAGGGGCGAGCGTTAACGCAGTGAGCCACTGGACCTGAGTACTCAAACATGCCTACTTGTGCAGCTTAGACACTCTGAATTCACTAAATGTACAACTTTTTCTCCATCAAAATGAACAAATTATACATGAAATAACATCTACAGATCAAGACGAAGCGAATGGAAGCGGTCCCAGCCTCGTAGCTGTGAACAGCTGTGATCGCAGGAAAATGCTGTTTCAAAGATTTCTCAATATATCTCCGGGACATTTCCCTGGCTTTACCACCGTCACAATGGACAAACGAGACATGAAATAACATCAACAGATCAAGACGAAGCGATTGGAAGTAGCCCCGGAGTCATAGCATGTGTAAATCGAGACGAAAGATCTCTCTCTCCCCCGCCTGCTTGCGAGGGGGAGGGGCAGTTTACACACACACGCAGCTGCTGCATGCAGCAACGCACACACAGGGAGGAGATGGCAGAGAGAACGCACTCCCCTGAAAACTCCCCTTGAATTCCTCCAGACTCAGAAAATGTAAAAGTTCACTTTTTGGAGATCCATTGAAAAAGGGTGAAAATGATTTTTTTGCCACAGCATGGATTTGAACACGCGACCAACCGCATCCAGGGGCGAGCGTTAACGCAGTGAGCCACTGGACCTGAGTACTCAAACATGCCTGCTTGTGCAGCTTAGACACTCTGAATTCACTAAATGTACAACTTTTTCTCCATCAAAATGAACAAATGAGACATGAAATAAAATCTACAGATCAAGACGAAGCGAATGGAAGCGGTCCCAGCCTCGTAGCTGTGAACAGCTGTGATCGCAGGAAAATGCTGTTATAAAGATTTCTCAGTATATCTCCGGGATATTTCCCTGGCTTTACCACCGTCACAATGGACAAACGAGACATGAAATAACATAAACAGATCAAGACGAAGCGAATGGAAGTACCCCCGGAGTCATAGCATGTGTAAATCGAGACGACAGATCTCTCTCTCCCCCGTCTGTTTGCGAGGGGAGGGGCAGTTTACACACACACGCAGCTGCTGCATGCAGCAACGCACACACAGGGAGGAGATGGCAGAGAGAACGCACTCCCCTGAAAACTCCCCTTGAATTCCTCCAGACTCAGAAAATGTAAAAGTTCACTTTTTGGAGATCCATAGAAAAAGGGTGAACATGAATTTTGTTTTGCCACAGCATGGATTCGAACACACGACCAACCGCATCCAGGGGCGAGCGTTAACGCAGTGAGCCACTGGACCTGAGTACTCAAACATTCCTACTTGTGCAGCTTAGACACTCTGAATTCACTAAATGTACAACTTTTTCTCCATCAAAATGAACAAATGAGACATGAAATAACATCTACAGATCAAGACGAAGCGAATGGAAGCGGTCCCAGCCTCGTAGCTAAGAACAGCTGTGATCGCAGGAAAATGCTGTTACAAAGATTTCTCAGTATATCTCCGGGACATTTCCCTGGCTTTACCACCGTCACAATGGACAAACGAGACATGAAATAACATCAACAGATCAAGACGAAGCGAATGGAAGTACCCCCGGAGTCATAGCATGTGTAAATCGAGACGAAATATCTCTCTCTCCCCCGCCTGCTTGCGAGGGGGAGGGGCAGTTTACACACACACGCAGCTGCTGCATGCAGCAACGCACACACAGGGAGGAGATGGCAGAGAGAACGCACTCCCCTGAAAACTCCCCTTGAATTCCTCCAGACTCAGAAAATGTAAAAGTTCACTTTTTGGAGATCCATAGAAAAAGGGTGAAAATGATTTTTTTTTTGCCACAGCATGGATTCGAACACACGACCAACCGCATCCAGGGGCGAGCGTTAACGCAGTGAGCCACTGGACCTGAGTACTCTAACATGCCTGCTTGTGCAGCTTAGACACTCTGAATTCACTAAATGTACAACTTTTTCTCCATCAAAATGAACAAATGAGACATGAAATAACATCTACAGATCAAGACGAAGCGAATGGAAGCGGTCCCAGCCTCGTAGCTGTGAACAGCTGTGATCGCAGGAAAATGCTGTTTCAAAGATTTCTCAGTATATCTCCGGGACATTTCCCTGGCTTTACCACCGTCACAATGGACAAACGAGACATAAAATAACATCAACAGATCAAGACGAAGCGAATGGAAGTACCCCCGGAGTCATAGCATGTGTAAATCGAGACGAAAGATCTCTCTCTCCCCCGCCTGCTTGCGAGGGGGAGGGGCAGTTTACACACACACGCAGCTGCTGCATGCAGCAACGCACACACAGGGAGGAGATGGCAGAGAGAACGCACTCCCCTGAAAACTCCCCTTGAATTCCTCCAGACTCAGAAAATGTAAAAGTTCACTTTTTGGAGATCCATAGAAAAAGGGTGAAAATGAAAAAAAGTATGCCACAGCATGGATTCGAACACGCGACCAACCGCATCCAGGGGTGAGCGTTAACGCAGTGAGCCACTGGACCTGAGTACTCTAACATGCCTGCTTGTGCAGCTTAGACACTCTGAATTCACTAAATGTACAACTTTTTCTCCATCAAAATGAACAAATGAGACATGAAATAACATCTACAGATCAAGACGAAGCGAATAGAAGCGGTCCCAGCCTCGTAGCTGTGAACAGCTGTGATCGCAGGAAAATGCTGTTATAAAAATGTATCAGTATATCTCCGGGATATTTCCCTGGCTTTACCACCGTCCAAATGGACAAACGAGACATGAAATAACATCAACAGATCAAGACGAAGCGAATGGAAGTACCCCCGGAGTCATAGCATGTGTAAATCGAGACGAAAGATCTCTCTCTCCCCCGCCTGCTTGCGAGGGGGAGGGGCAGTTTACACACACACGCAGCTGCTGCATGCAGCAACGCACACACAGGGAGGAGATGGCAGAGAGAACGCACTCCCCTGAAAACTCCCCTTGAATTCCTCCAGACTCAGAAAATGTAAAAGTTCACTTTTTGGAGATCCATAGAAAAAGGGTGAAAATGAAAAAAAGTATGCCACAGCATGGATTCGAACACGCGACCAACCGCATCCAGGGGCGAGCGTTAACGCAGTGAGCCACTGGACCTGAGTACTCTAACATGCCTGCTTGTGCAGCTTAGACACTCTGAATTCACTAAATGTACAACTTTTTCTCCATCAAAATGAACAAATGAGACATGAAATAACATCTACAGATCAAGACGAAGCGAATAGAAGCGGTCCCAGCCTCGTAGCTGTGAACAGCTGTGATCGCAGGAAAATGCTGTTGCAAAGATTTCTCAGTATATCTCCGGGACATTTCCCTGGCTTTACCACCGTCACAATGGACAAACGAGACATGAAATAACATCAACAGATCAAGACGAAGCGAATGGAAGTACCCCCGGAGTCATAGCATGTGTAAATCGAGACGAAAGATCTCTCTCTCCCCGCCTGCTTGCGAGGGGGAGGGGCAGTTTACACACACACGCAGCTGCTGCATGCAGCAACGCACACACAGGGAGGAGATGGCAGAGAGAACGCACTCCCCTGAAAACTCCCCTTGAATTCCTCCAGACTCAGAAAATGTAAAAGTTCACTTTTTGGAGATCCATAGAAAAAGGGTGAAAATGAAAAAAAGTATGCCTCAGCATGGATTCGAACACGAGACCAACCGCATCCAGGGGCGAGCGTTAACGCAGTGAGCCACTGGACCTGAGTACTCAAACATGCCTGCTTGTGCATCTTAGACACTCTGAATTCACTAAATGTACAACTTTTTCTCAATCAAAATGAACAAATGAGACATGAAATAACATCTACAGATCAAGACGAAGCGAATGGAAGCGGTCCCAGCCTCGTAGCTGTGAACAGCTGTGATTGCGGGAAAATGCTGTTACAAAGATTTCTCAGTATATCTCCGGGACTTTTCACTGGCTTTACCACCGTCACAATGGACAAACGAGACATGAAATAACATCAACAGATCAAGACGAAGCGAATGGATTTACCCCCGGAGTCATAGCATGTGTAAATCGAGACGAAGGATCTCTCTCTCCCCCGCCTGCTTGCGAGGGGGAGGGGCAGTTTACACACACACGCAGCTGCTGCATGCAGCAACCCACACACAGGGAGGAGATGGCAGAGAGAACGCACTCCCCTGAAAACTCCCCTTGAATTCCTCCAGACTCAGAAAATGTAAAAGTTCACTTTTTGGAGATCCATAGAAAAAGGGTGAAAATGAAAAAAAGGATGCCACAGCATGGATTCGAACACGCGACCAACGGCATCCAGGGGCGAGTGTTAACGCAGTGAGCCACTGGACCTGAGTACTCAAACATGCCTACTTGTGCAGCTTAGACACTCTGAATTCACTAAATGTACAACTTTCTCTCCATCAAAATGAACAAATGAGACATGAAATAACATCTACAGATCAAGACGAAGTGAATGGAAGCGGTCCCAGCCTCGTAGCTGTGAACAGCTGTGATCGCAGGAAAATGCTGTTCCAAAGATTTCTCAGTATATCTCCGGGACTTTTCCCTGGCTTTACCACCGTCACAATGGACAAACGAGACATGAAATAACATCAACAGATCAAGACGAAGCGAATGGAAGTACCCCCGGAGTCATATCATGTGTAAATCGAGACGACAGATCTCTCTCTCCCCCGCCTGCTTGCGAGGGGGAGGGGCAGTTTACACACACACGCAGCTGCTGCATGCAGCAACGCACACACAGGGAGGAGATGGCAGAGAGAACGCACTCCCCTGAAAACTCCCCTTGAATTCCTCCAGACTCAGAAAATGTAAAAGTTCACTTTTTGGAGATCCATAGAAAAAAGGGTGAAAATGAAAAAAAGTATGCCACAGCATGGATTTGAACACGCGACCAACCGCATCCAGGGGCGAGCGTTAACGCAGTGAGCCACTGGACCTGAGTACTCAAACATGCCTACTTGTGCAGCTTAGACACTCTGAATTCACTAAATGTACAACTTTTTCTCCATCAAAATGAACAAATTATACATGAAATAACATCTACAGATCAAGACGAAGCGAATGGAAGCGGTCCCAGCCTCGTAGCTGTGAACAGCTGTGATCGCAGGAAAATGCTGTTTCAAAGATTTCTCAATATATCTCCGGGACATTTCCCTGGCTTTACCACCGTCACAATGGACAAACGAGACATGAAATAACATCAACAGATCAAGACGAAGCGATTGGAAGTAGCCCCGGAGTCATAGCATGTGTAAATCGAGACGAAAGATCTCTCTCTCCCCCGCCTGCTTGCGAGGGGGAGGGGCAGTTTACACACACACGCAGCTGCTGCATGCAGCAACGCACACACAGGGAGGAGATGGCAGAGAGAACGCACTCCCCTGAAAACTCCCCTTGAATTCCTCCAGACTCAGAAAATGTAAAAGTTCACTTTTTGGAGATCCATTGAAAAAGGGTGAAAATGATTTTTTTGCCACAGCATGGATTTGAACACGCGACCAACCGCATCCAGGGGCGAGCGTTAACGCAGTGAGCCACTGGACCTGAGTACTCAAACATGCCTGCTTGTGCAGCTTAGACACTCTGAATTCACTAAATGTACAACTTTTTCTCCATCAAAATGAACAAATGAGACATGAAATAAAATCTACAGATCAAGACGAAGCGAATGGAAGCGGTCCCAGCCTCGTAGCTGTGAACAGCTGTGATCGCAGGAAAATGCTGTTATAAAGATTTCTCAGTATATCTCCGGGATATTTCCCTGGCTTTACCACCGTCACAATGGACAAACGAGACATGAAATAACATAAACAGATCAAGACGAAGCGAATGGAAGTACCCCCGGAGTCATAGCATGTGTAAATCGAGACGACAGATCTCTCTCTCCCCCGTCTGTTTGCGAGGGGAGGGGCAGTTTACACACACACGCAGCTGCTGCATGCAGCAACGCACACACAGGGAGGAGATGGCAGAGAGAACGCACTCCCCTGAAAACTCCCCTTGAATTCCTCCAGACTCAGAAAATGTAAAAGTTCACTTTTTGGAGATCCATAGAAAAAGGGTGAAAATGATTTTTTTTTTGCCACAGCATGGATTCGAACACACGACCAACCGCATCCAGGGGCGAGCGTTAACGCAGTGAGCCACTGGACCTGAGTACTCTAACATGCCTGCTTGTGCAGCTTAGACACTCTGAATTCACTAAATGTACAACTTTTTCTCCATCAAAATGAACAAATGAGACATGAAATAACATCTACAGATCAAGACGAAGCGAATGGAAGCGGTCCCAGCCTCGTAGCTGTGAACAGCTGTGATCGCAGGAAAATGCTGTTTCAAAGATTTCTCAGTATATCTCCGGGACATTTCCCTGGCTTTACCACCGTCACAATGGACAAACGAGACATAAAATAACATCAACAGATCAAGACGAAGCGAATGGAAGTACCCCCGGAGTCATAGCATGTGTAAATCGAGACGAAAGATCTCTCTCTCCCCCGCCTGCTTGCGAGGGGGAGGGGCAGTTTACACACACACGCAGCTGCTGCATGCAGCAACGCACACACAGGGAGGAGATGGCAGAGAGAACGCACTCCCCTGAAAACTCCCCTTGAATTCCTCCAGACTCAGAAAATGTAAAAGTTCACTTTTTGGAGATCCATAGAAAAAGGGTGAAAATGAAAAAAAGTATGCCACAGCATGGATTCGAACACGCGACCAACCGCATCCAGGGGTGAGCGTTAACGCAGTGAGCCACTGGACCTGAGTACTCTAACATGCCTGCTTGTGCAGCTTAGACACTCTGAATTCACTAAATGTACAACTTTTTCTCCATCAAAATGAACAAATGAGACATGAAATAACATCTACAGATCAAGACGAAGCGAATAGAAGCGGTCCCAGCCTCGTAGCTGTGAACAGCTGTGATCGCAGGAAAATGCTGTTACAAAGATTTCTCAGTATATCTCCGGGACATTTCCCTGGCTTTACCACCGTCACAATGGACAAACGAGACATGAAATAACATCAACAGATCAAGACGAAGCGAATGGAAGTACCCCCGGAGTCATAGCATGTGTAAATCGAGACGAAAGATCTCTCTCTCCCCCGCCTGCTTGCGAGGGGGAGGGGCAGTTTACACACACACGCAGCTGCTGCATGCAGCAACGCACACACAGGGAGGAGATGGCAGAGAGAACGCACTCCCCTGAAAACTCCCCTTGAATTCCTCCAGACTCAGAAAATGTAAAAGTTCACTTTTTGGAGATCCATAGAAAAAGGGTGAAAATGAAAAAAAGTATGCCACAGCATGGATTCGAACACGCGACCAACCGCATCCAGGGGCGAGCGTTAACGCAGTGAGCCACTGGACCTGAGTACTCTAACATGCCTGCTTGTGCAGCTTAGACACTCTGAATTCACTAAATGTACAACTTTTTCTCCATCAAAATGAACAAATGAGACATGAAATAACATCTACAGATCAAGACGAAGCGAATAGAAGCGGTCCCAGCCTCGTAGCTGTGAACAGCTGTGATCGCAGGAAAATGCTGTTGCAAAGATTTCTCAGTATATCTCCGGGACATTTCCCTGGCTTTACCACCGTCACAATGGACAAACGAGACATGAAATAACATCAACAGATCAAGACGAAGCGAATGGAAGTACCCCCGGAGTCATAGCATGTGTAAATCGAGACGAAAGATCTCTCTCTCCCCGCCTGCTTGCGAGGGGGAGGGGCAGTTTACACACACACGCAGCTGCTGCATGCAGCAACGCACACACAGGGAGGAGATGGCAGAGAGAACGCACTCCCCTGAAAACTCCCCTTGAATTCCTCCAGACTCAGAAAATGTAAAAGTTCACTTTTTGGAGATCCATAGAAAAAGGGTGAAAATGAAAAAAAGTATGCCTCAGCATGGATTCGAACACGAGACCAACCGCATCCAGGGGCGAGCGTTAACGCAGTGAGCCACTGGACCTGAGTACTCAAACATGCCTGCTTGTGCATCTTAGACACTCTGAATTCACTAAATGTACAACTTTTTCTCAATCAAAATGAACAAATGAGACATGAAATAACATCTACAGATCAAGACGAAGCGAATGGAAGCGGTCCCAGCCTCGTAGCTGTGAACAGCTGTGATTGCGGGAAAATGCTGTTACAAAGATTTCTCAGTATATCTCCGGGACTTTTCACTGGCTTTACCACCGTCACAATGGACAAACGAGACATGAAATAACATCAACAGATCAAGACGAAGCGAATGGATTTACCCCCGGAGTCATAGCATGTGTAAATCGAGACGAAGGATCTCTCTCTCCCCCGCCTGCTTGCGAGGGGGAGGGGCAGTTTACACACACACGCAGCTGCTGCATGCAGCAACCCACACACAGGGAGGAGATGGCAGAGAGAACGCACTCCCCTGAAAACTCCCCTTGAATTCCTCCAGACTCAGAAAATGTAAAAGTTCACTTTTTGGAGATCCATAGAAAAAGGGTGAAAATGAAAAAAAGGATGCCACAGCATGGATTCGAACACGCGACCAACGGCATCCAGGGGCGAGTGTTAACGCAGTGAGCCACTGGACCTGAGTACTCAAACATGCCTACTTGTGCAGCTTAGACACTCTGAATTCACTAAATGTACAACTTTCTCTCCATCAAAATGAACAAATGAGACATGAAATAACATCTACAGATCAAGACGAAGTGAATGGAAGCGGTCCCAGCCTCGTAGCTGTGAACAGCTGTGATCGCAGGAAAATGCTGTTCCAAAGATTTCTCAGTATATCTCCGGGACTTTTCCCTGGCTTTACCACCGTCACAATGGACAAACGAGACATGAAATAACATCAACAGATCAAGACGAAGCGAATGGAAGTACCCCCGGAGTCATATCATGTGTAAATCGAGACGACAGATCTCTCTCTCCCCCGCCTGCTTGCGAGGGGGAGGGGCAGTTTACACACACACGCAGCTGCTGCATGCAGCAACGCACACACAGGGAGGAGATGGCAGAGAGAACGCACTCCCCTGAAAACTCCCCTTGAATTCCTCCAGACTCAGAAAATGTAAAAGTTCACTTTTTGGAGATCCATAGAAAAAAGGGTGAAAATGAAAAAAAGTATGCCACAGCATGGATTTGAACACGCGACCAACCGCATCCAGGGGCGAGCGTTAACGCAGTGAGCCACTGGACCTGAGTACTCAAACATGCCTACTTGTGCAGCTTAGACACTCTGAATTCACTAAATGTACAACTTTTTCTCCATCAAAATGAACAAATTATACATGAAATAACATCTACAGATCAAGACGAAGCGAATGGAAGCGGTCCCAGCCTCGTAGCTGTGAACAGCTGTGATCGCAGGAAAATGCTGTTTCAAAGATTTCTCAATATATCTCCGGGACATTTCCCTGGCTTTACCACCGTCACAATGGACAAACGAGACATGAAATAACATCAACAGATCAAGACGAAGCGATTGGAAGTAGCCCCGGAGTCATAGCATGTGTAAATCGAGACGAAAGATCTCTCTCTCCCCCGCCTGCTTGCGAGGGGGAGGGGCAGTTTACACACACACGCAGCTGCTGCATGCAGCAACGCACACACAGGGAGGAGATGGCAGAGAGAACGCACTCCCCTGAAAACTCCCCTTGAATTCCTCCAGACTCAGAAAATGTAAAAGTTCACTTTTTGGAGATCCATTGAAAAAGGGTGAAAATTATTTTTTTTTTGCCACAGCATGGATTCGAACACACGACCAACCGCATCCAGGGGCGAGCGTTAACGCAGTGAGCCACTGGACCTGAGTACTCAAACATTCCTACTTGTGCAGCTTAGACACTCTGAATTCACTAAATGTACAACTTTTTCTCCATCAAAATGAACAAATGAGACATGAAATAACATCTACAGATCAAGACGAAGCGAATGGAAGCGGTCCCAGCCTCGTAGCTAAGAACAGCTGTGATCGCAGGAAAATGCTGTTACAAAGATTTCTCAGTATATCTCCGGGACATTTCCCTGGCTTTACCACCGTCACAATGGACAAACGAGACATGAAATAACATCAACAGATCAAGACGAAGCGAATGGAAGTACCCCCGGAGTCATAGCATGTGTAAATCGAGACGAAATATCTCTCTCTCCCCCGCCTGCTTGCGAGGGGGAGGGGCAGTTTACACACACACGCAGCTGCTGCATGCAGCAACGCACACACAGGGAGGAGATGGCAGAGAGAACGCACTCCCCTGAAAACTCCCCTTGAATTCCTCCAGACTCAGAAAATGTAAAAGTTCACTTTTTGGAGATCCATAGAAAAAGGGTGAAAATGATTTTTTTTTTGCCACAGCATGGATTCGAACACACGACCAACCGCATCCAGGGGCGAGCGTTAACGCAGTGAGCCACTGGACCTGAGTACTCTAACATGCCTGCTTGTGCAGCTTAGACACTCTGAATTCACTAAATGTACAACTTTTTCTCCATCAAAATGAACAAATGAGACATGAAATAACATCTACAGATCAAGACGAAGCGAATGGAAGCGGTCCCAGCCTCGTAGCTGTGAACAGCTGTGATCGCAGGAAAATGCTGTTTCAAAGATTTCTCAGTATATCTCCGGGACATTTCCCTGGCTTTACCACCGTCACAATGGACAAACGAGACATAAAATAACATCAACAGATCAAGACGAAGCGAATGGAAGTACCCCCGGAGTCATAGCATGTGTAAATCGAGACGAAAGATCTCTCTCTCCCCCGCCTGCTTGCGAGGGGGAGGGGCAGTTTACACACACACGCAGCTGCTGCATGCAGCAACGCACACACAGGGAGGAGATGGCAGAGAGAACGCACTCCCCTGAAAACTCCCCTTGAATTCCTCCAGACTCAGAAAATGTAAAAGTTCACTTTTTGGAGATCCATAGAAAAAGGGTGAAAATGAAAAAAAGTATGCCACAGCATGGATTCGAACACGCGACCAACCGCATCCAGGGGTGAGCGTTAACGCAGTGAGCCACTGGACCTGAGTACTCTAACATGCCTGCTTGTGCAGCTTAGACACTCTGAATTCACTAAATGTACAACTTTTTCTCCATCAAAATGAACAAATGAGACATGAAATAACATCTACAGATCAAGACGAAGCGAATAGAAGCGGTCCCAGCCTCGTAGCTGTGAACAGCTGTGATCGCAGGAAAATGCTGTTACAAAGATTTCTCAGTATATCTCCGGGACATTTCCCTGGCTTTACCACCGTCACAATGGACAAACGAGACATGAAATAACATCAACAGATCAAGACGAAGCGAATGGAAGTACCCCCGGAGTCATAGCATGTGTAAATCGAGACGAAAGATCTCTCTCTCCCCCGCCTGCTTGCGAGGGGGAGGGGCAGTTTACACACACACGCAGCTGCTGCATGCAGCAACGCACACACAGGGAGGAGATGGCAGAGAGAACGCACTCCCCTGAAAACTCCCCTTGAATTCCTCCAGACTCAGAAAATGTAAAAGTTCACTTTTTGGAGATCCATAGAAAAAGGGTGAAAATGAAAAAAAGTATGCCACAGCATGGATTCGAACACGCGACCAACCGCATCCAGGGGCGAGCGTTAACGCAGTGAGCCACTGGACCTGAGTACTCTAACATGCCTGCTTGTGCAGCTTAGACACTCTGAATTCACTAAATGTACAACTTTTTCTCCATCAAAATGAACAAATGAGACATGAAATAACATCTACAGATCAAGACGAAGCGAATAGAAGCGGTCCCAGCCTCGTAGCTGTGAACAGCTGTGATCGCAGGAAAATGCTGTTATAAAGATTTATCAGTATATCTCCGGGATATTTCCCTGGCTTTACCACCGTCCAAATGGACAAACGAGACATGAAATAACATCAACAGATCAAGACGAAGCGAATGGAAGTACCCCCGGAGTCATAGCATGTGTAAATCGAGACGAAAGATCTCTCTCTCCCCCGCCTGCTTGCGAGGGGGAGGGGCAGTTTACACACACACGCAGCTGCTGCATGCAGCAACGCACACACAGGGAGGAGATGGCAGAGAGAACGCACTCCCCTGAAAACTCCCCTTGAATTCCTCCAGACTCAGAAAATGTAAAAGTTCACTTTTTGGAGATCCATAGAAAAAGGGTGAAAATGAAAAAAAGTATGCCACAGCATGGATTTGAACACGCGACCAACCGCATCCAGGGGCGAGCGTTAACGCAGTGAGCCACTGGACCTGAGTACTCAAACATGCCTGCTTGTGCATCTTAGACACTCTGAATTCACTAAATGTACAACTTTTTCTCAATCAAAATGAACAAATGAGACATGAAATAACATCTACAGATCAAGACGAAGCGAATGGAAGCGGTCCCAGCCTCGTAGCTGTGAACAGCTGTGATTGCAGGAAAATGCTGTTACAAAGATTTCTCAGTATATCTCCGGGACGTTTCCCTGGCTTTACCACCGTCACAATGGACAAACGAGACATGAAATAACATCAACAGATCAAGACGAAGCGAATGGAAGTACCCCCGGAGTCATAGCATGTGTAAATCGAGACGAAAGATCTCTCTCTCCCCTGCCTGCTTGCGAGGGGGAGGGGCAGTTTACACACACACGCAGCTGCTGCATGCAGCAACGCACACACAGGGAGGAGATGGCAGAGAGAACGCACTCCCCTGAAAACTCCCCTTGAATTCCTCCAGACTCAGAAAATGTAAAAGTTCACTTTTTGGAGATCCATAGAAAAAGGGTGAAAATGATTTTTTTTTTGCCACAGCATGGATTCGAACACACGACTAACCGCATCCAGGGGCGAGCGTTAACGCAGTGAGCCACTGGACCTGAGTACTCTAACATGCCTGCTTGTGCAGCTTAGACACTCTGAATTCACTAAATGTACAACTTTTTCTCCATCAAAATGAACAAATGAGACATGAAATAACATCTACAGATCAAGACGAAGCGAATAGAAGCGGTCCCAGCCTCGTAGCTGTGAACAGCTGTGATCGCAGGAAAATGCTGTTACAAAGAATTCTCAGTATATCTCCGGGACATTTCCCTGGCTTTACCACCGTCACAATGGACAAACGAGACATGAAATAACATCAACAGATCAAGACGAAGCGAATGGAAGTACCCCCGGAGTCATAGCATGTGTAAATCGAGACGAAAGATCTCTCTCTCCCCGCCTGCTTGCGAGAGGGAGGGGCAGTTTACACACACACGCAGCTGCTGCATGCAGCAACGCACACACAGGGAGGAGATGGCAGAGAGAACGCACTCCCCTGAAAACTCCCCTTGAATTCCTCCAGACTCAGAAAATGTAAAAGTTCACTTTTTGGAGATCCATAGAAAAAGGGTGAAAATGAAAAAAAGTATGCCACAGCATGGATTTGAACACGCGACCAACCGCATCCAGGGGCGAGCGTTAACGCAGTGAGCCACTGGACCTGAGTACTCAAACATGCCTGCTTGTGCATCTTAGACACTCTGAATTCACTAAATGTACAACTTTTTCTCAATCAAAATGAACAAATGAGACATGAAATAACATCTACAGATCAAGACGAAGCGAATGGAAGCGGTCCCAGCCTCGTAGCTGTGAACAGCTGTGATTGCAGGAAAATGCTGTTACAAAGATTTCTCAGTATATCTCCGGGACGTTTCCCTGGCTTTACCACCGTCACAATGGACAAACGAGACATGAAATAACATCAACAGATCAAGACGAAGCGAATGGAAGTACCCCCGGAGTCATAGCATGTGTAAATCGAGACGAAAGATCTCTCTCTCCCCTGCCTGCTTGCGAGGGGGAGGGGCAGTTTACACACACACGCAGCTGCTGCATGCAGCAACGCACACACAGGGAGGAGATGGCAGAGAGAACGCACTCCCCTGAAAACTCCCCTTGAATTCCTCCAGACTCAGAAAATGTAAAAGTTCACTTTTTGGAGATCCATAGAAAAAGGGTGAAAATGATTTTTTTTTTGCCACAGCATGGATTCGAACACACGACTAACCGCATCCAGGGGCGAGCGTTAACGCAGTGAGCCACTGGACCTGAGTACTCTAACATGCCTGCTTGTGCAGCTTAGACACTCTGAATTCACTAAATGTACAACTTTTTCTCCATCAAAATGAACAAATGAGACATGAAATAACATCTACAGATCAAGACGAAGCGAATAGAAGCGGTCCCAGCCTCGTAGCTGTGAACAGCTGTGATCGCAGGAAAATGCTGTTACAAAGAATTCTCAGTATATCTCCGGGACATTTCCCTGGCTTTACCACCGTCACAATGGACAAACGAGACATGAAATAACATCAACAGATCAAGACGAAGCGAATGGAAGTACCCCCGGAGTCATAGCATGTGTAAATCGAGACGAAAGATCTCTCTCTCCCCGCCTGCTTGCGAGAGGGAGGGGCAGTTTACACACACACGCAGCTGCTGCATGCAGCAACGCACACACAGGGAGGAGATGGCAGAGAGAACGCACTCCCCTGAAAACTCCCCTTGAATTCCTCCAGACTCAGAAAATGTAAAAGTTCACTTTTTGGAGATCCATAGAAAAAGGGTGAAAATGAAAAAAAGTATGCCACAGCATGGATTCGAACACGCGACCAACCGCATCCAGGGGCGAGCGTTAACGCAGTGAGCCACTGGACCTGAGTACTCAAACATGCCTGCTTGTGCATCTTAGACACTCTGAATTCACTAAATGTACAACTTGTTTTACATCAAAATGAACAAATGAGACATGAAATAACATCTACAGATCAAGACGAAGCGAATGGAAGTGGTCCCAGCCTCGTAGCTGTGAACAACTGTGATCGCAGGAAAATGCTGTTACAAAGATTTCTCAGTATATCTCCGGGACATTTCCCTGGCTTTACCACCGTCACAATGGACAAACGAGACATGAAATAACATCAACAGATCAAGACGAAGCGAATGGAAGTACCCCCGGAGTCATAGCATGTGTAAATCGAGACGAAAGATCTCTCTCTCCCCCGCCTGCTTGCGAGGGGGAGGGGCAGTTTACACACACACGCAGCTGCTGCATGCAGCAACGCACACACAGGGAGGAGATGGCAGAGAGAACGCACTCCCCTGAAAACTCCCCTTGAATTCCTCCAGACTCAGAAAATGTAAAAGTTCACTTTTTGGAGATCCATAGAAAAAGGGTGAAAATGAAAAAAAGAATGCCACAGCATGGATTCGAACACGCGACCAACCGCATCCAGGGGCGAGCGTTAACGCAGTGAGCCACTGGACCTGAATACTCAAACATGCCTGCTTGTGCATCTTAGACACTCTGAATTCACTAAATGTACAACTTTTTTTACATCAAAATGAACAAATGAGACATGAAATAACATCTACAGATCAAGACGAAGCGAATGGAAGCGGTCCCAGTCTCGTAGCTGTGAACAGCTGTGATCGCAGGAAAATGCTGTTTCAAAGATTTCTCAGTATATCTCCGGGACATTTCCCTGGCTTTACCACCGTCACAATGGACAAACGAGACATAAAATAACATCAACAGATCAAGACGAAGCGAATGGAAGTACCCCCGGAGTCATAGCATGTGTAAATCGAGACGAAAGATCTCTCTCTCCCCCGCCTGCTTGCGAGTGGGAGGGGCAGTTTACACACACACGCAGCTGCTGCATGCAGCAACGCACACACAGGGAGGAGATGGCAGAGAGAACGCACTCCCCTGAAAACTCCCCTTGAATTCCTCCAGACTCAGAAAATGTAAAACTTCACTTTTTGGAGATCAATAGAAAAAGGGTGAAAATGATTTTTTTTTTGCCACAGCATGGATTCGAACACATGACCATCCGCATCAAGGGGAGAGCGTTTTTTTTTTTTTTTTTTTTTTTTTTTATTATTCATTATCAAAATGTTTTCACACAGATTAAACAAACACTCACATTGCATAACAAATCCCCCAAAAAGAAGAGGACCCCAATGCATTTAATACAAAGTATACATCACAGTCCTATCTTGTCTTTCACTTCCCCGACATCCCTAATCCACCATTCTTTTACATTTATTCCCCTTTCACAGTTCATCATTCCTTATTTTTCAAAATTATACTTAAGCTTTCCATCATTCACTTCTATCAGTGTACAACCATCAACATGTTCTTTCATGAACATCTCCTTATCTTTGTACACATATAACATTCCAACAACCCTCATTATATTCCTCTTCATAATTCCCCACACTCCATCCACTCTCCCCTCATAGTGTGCTACATTCCTTCTTATTTTCACCGCATATCTTGCCTGGCTTAAACATAGATTTAACATATCAACATTGCACCCATCCCTTCTCCCACTCAACCCAAACAACCACAATTCTTTCCACTCTAGACATTTTAACACCCCTTCATCCCAGCACCTGCATATCAATTCTTTTATTTTCCCAAAGAACCCCCTTAATTCCCCACACTCAAAAAACTCATGCATACAATTCTCCACTCCCACCTTACACACATCACATTCTCTCTTAACCTCTTTGTCAAACATACTTATTATTAAATTGTTGAACACCCTGTTGTGCCTTAAACAGAAATCAAAGTGCTCACCCTCCACACTATTCCCTTTCACTCTCAGATTCACCCACATCTTTTTCACATCCATTCCCCCCATCACCTTTTCCCAAACCTTTTCTGATGCTGGTCTCCTTGCATCCCCCTTCCCAAGGGTTTTGTATATCCTTTTCGTGCTAAGGTCTCCCAGCTTCACCCCTTCACCCACATATAGCGCTACCTCACTTTCGCCCCCTCCCACCTTCTTGCTCTCCACCATCCTCCTCCATTCCACCGGCATCCCCTCTTTGATGCTCTCCATCATGCCTTCTGCTGTCCTTCCCCCCATTAACAGATTATTTTCCCTTGTCCCATCAACAATAACTTGAGTCCTCATGAACCCCGGAACATACTCATAGACTAGGTCTCTTATTACCCTAAATCCAGCCCTCCACATTGGTAAATTAAATAATACTTCGCCCTCTTTCATTATCCTATAGTTTTGGAATATGGGTTGTTTCCATACCTGCTGCGCATTCTCACATTCATACTTCACATTCCCCAAGAACTCTCCCCACGCATTCATCACCTCCCTTTGAAAATCATTCATTCCATTCATCCACCCTTTCTTAAAGCGCATAAATATCCCACTGTCCCCACACCCCCCTCCTTTATTTATACTGTCTCTCAAAAATTCTTTCCACACATGCTTATTTCCCTTATTTAGATATTTTATCATCGTTTTGACCCTCATTGCTTTCATCTTCCTTTCCACATTTATTAGTTTTAGCCCCCCATCTTTATAGTCATTCTCTAGAACCTCCCTAGCTATCCTCACTCCCTTCCCCTCCCACATGAACTCACTCACTATTTTATTTACCTCTTTTATTACTCTGTCTGGCACCTCCATTACACTCATTACATAAACTAGCTTGCTCATGATGAGACCATTTACTACTATAACTTTCCCCCTCAGTTTTAATCTCCTCAGTTTCCAGAAGCTTAGGGTCTTTTTCAAACTACCCACCACTCCCTCATATTGCACATCCCTCCCCTCTCTGTCCTTCAAACCCACATTAATACCCAGTACCCTAATATATTCCTTATTCTCTTTTAAACCTAACTCCTCTCTCCCTACATCACCATTTCCCAGCACCATGTACTCTGACTTTTCCATATTAATTTTAGCCCCTGAAGCTCTTCCATATATCTCCACACTCTCTAAGACCCCTCTTACACTTTCCATGTCTCTTACGGTGATTGTATTATCATCCGCATATTGGAATACTACACTTATCCCTCCCCCCGGCACCATCACCCCCTTTACCCTCCCATTCTGTTGTAGCAAAGCCGCAAGGGGCTCCGCTGATAATGCATAGAGCATCGCCGATAGAGGGCATCCCTGCCGGACGGATCTCCCTAACTTAAATACATTTGTGATGATCCCATTAACCTTAACGCAACTCATGGCTTTCCTATATATTCTCCTTATCCACCCAACAAACCCCCTCCCAAACCCTGCTTTTACCAAAACCCTGAATAAATAAACGTGATTAACCCTATCGAACGCCTTGTTCAGATCTAAGCTTACCAACACCCCTCCTTCTCCACCCTTCATATGATTTACCGTGTCCCTAATACTACAAACTGTGTCACATATATCCCTTCCAGGAATACTATATGCCTGGGTGCTCCCCACCACCGCACCAATAACCCTCTTCATTCTATTGGATAACACCCGTGCCATAATCTTATAATCCCCATTCAACATACTTAACGGCCTATAGTTCCCTAATTTATCCCTACTACCCTTTTTGTACAATATGCTAATCACCCCTGTTGACAATCCGTCCGGCAGTTCATCCTTCTCTTCGAAGCTCTTAAACAACTCCTTCAACATTGGGACTAGCACAGCCTTTTACATTACATTGCATTTAGCTGACGCTTTTATCCAAAGCGACTTACAATAAGTGCATTCGACCAGGAAGATACAACCTTTAAGAAAACAGAAGTACAACAGGTTTCATAAATTTCATAAATCCTTAAATTCCATGTAGAACTCTGCAGTTAGGCCATCTAGTCCCGGGCTTTTATTTTTGCCCATGCCATCTATTGCTGCCTCTATTTCCTCTTTTCCCATCTCCCCTTCGCACAACTCTCTTCCTTCTTCTGTCAACACCGCCCTCATGCTCCCCAGAGTCTTTTCCAGGCTCTCTTTTTCATTAACTTCCTCCTGGAAGAGCTCTCTATAAAACTCTTCCACCCTCTTAACTATCCCTACTAAGTCTTTAATAATCTCACCCCCCTTACCCTCTATCTGCCTAATCTGATTGTTCCCCTGCTTCCTATTCTCCATCCCTAAGAAAAAACCTGTACATTTTTCCCCTTCAACTAAATATCTTGCCCTACTCCTGACGATTGCCCCCATACACCTCTCTCTTTCCACTATCCCTAACTCATCCCTAAGACTATTGTAGACCCCTAAATCTCTCCCTACCTCTCCCTCTATCTTCTCTGCTTCTTTATTTAGTTCCTCTTTTAACCTCTCCTCCCTCTCTCTCCCTCTTTTATTTCTTCCACAACTGAACTTTATGCTCATTTTTTTTATTTCTCTTTTTAGGCCCTCCCACCATTCTCCTTCATCCTCACCATCCATTTTCTCTTGCTTCCTTAACCATTCATTCATCATATTTTTGTATTTCTCATCCTTAAGCAGAGCAGCGTTTAGGCACCACACCCCTCCCCCTCTTCCCTTACATCCATCATCCAGCTTAAAGCCAAGGATAACATGATCACTCAAGCTAGTCGTTGTATGTTTAAAAGTCCCCACCTTCCCACCTATCCTTCCCTTGCACAGCACCAAGTCTATCCTACTCTGCTTCAACACACCCCCCACCACCTGTTTTCTAGTATATACCCTCTCATCCAAATTCCTTTCTCTCCACACATCTCTTAAGCCGTTCTCCCTCATCAGTTTCTCCAATGCACCTCGTGAGGAGTCATTTCTATAACTCATCCCACCCGCCACATCAATCCTTCCACACCTCACATTGAAATCACCCACCACCACACAATTTCCCCCACACTTCCCATCCAGACCCTCAAAAAAACTCTTTCTTTCTTTCTCCACATTAGGCGCATGAATATTCATCAGTCTATACATTTCCCCCATATAACCAAACTCTGCAATAATCATCCTTCCTTTTCCATCATCCTCCACCTTTTTCACACTTTCCACTTTTCCCATTCTAAACAATATTGCCACCCCTCTTGCATTCAAACCACCATTATTGAAAAATACCCTCCCCATCCATCCCATTATCACATCACCCACACTTTCATTGTCCCAGTGTGTCTCCTGTAGGCATATGACATCAGCTGTACATAGCAGTAAAGCCCTGTCCCTTCTGTCCTTTGTTTTTAGCCCCCGGCCATTAAATGTACATATCGTCACCATTGCATGTAAAGTTTGAAGAAAAATTTCTGTTCCCACTTGTCCTTCTTTTCCAGGCCACAGCCGTTGAAAGAAACAATCTTCACCATTGTCATTTAAAGGGGATTAGCGTTGGAGTATTCCAAAAGTTCTCCTTCAGCTCACCTTTCGCTGTCCAGATCATCTCCACCGACTCCTTTCACATTCTTCTCCACTTGTGAACGTGTATTCACTTTCCCTCTCACGGTTATTCCTGATGGTTTTGAGTCACCTCCTCCGACCCTCGATCCCTCTCTCCCAGGCGTCATCGGACTCCTACTCCGTCCCCTGGTCCTCGGAACCTCGACCCGCTCCTCGATCTCCTGCTCTCCCACCGTCACCTCTATGATTTCGTCATCGTCCTTCAAGAGCAACGTAATTTCATCTTCCACTCTCTGCTCCCCCACCTTCTCCGCTTCTTCTCTCTCCTCCGCCACCATCACCGATTCTCCTCTCTCCTCCACCGCCGTCACCTCCTCCTTCTTCTCCACACCTTCGCCGTTCGGACTTTTCTTTCTCTCAGTCTTTGTTTTCTTCTTTTTCACCTTCCCTTTCCCCACTGTCTGTGTCCCCTCATTTCCCTCCTCCGCTACCCCCTCATGTTGTCTTTTCTTCCCTCCTTCCTTCTGTTCCCCCCCTATTTCTTTCTGCCCCACCGCCACCACCACTACCTTCTCTCCCTCTATCACTTCCTCAGCCTCCTCATCCTCCCCCCCCCCCTCTTCTTTATCCACCTCTTCCACCTCCTGCTCCGCTTCCTCCTCCACATTGTACCTCTCCCTCCCCCCCTCCTTTTCAGGCCTGGCCTGTTCTCTCCTTCTCACCCTCTCTTCCCCAGCACAATCCCTCGCAAAATGCCCAACACCCCCACACCTGTAACATTTTATCTCCGGACACTCCCTAAAAATGTGCCCCGCCCTTAGACAGTTTCTGCACACCGCCACCTGTCTGTCATGTATGACCCTTACGTATTCTGCCCCCCCCTCCACTCTAAATTGTGTCGAGTACGGCAGTGATGTTACCTTCTCATTAAGAGAAACTTTGAGGAAGCGTGTCCCGTCCGCTATCCTCATCCCCTCCCTGGTGTTCTTTACATAACGTCTTTTGATGGGCGAAACCGCCTTAACCCCCCACTCAAACAGCCTCCTCAGGATCTGGTCATCCTCGATATATATCGGCATGTACATAAAGGACACCATCACCTCCATCGCAGTTAACTCCTCTGCCTTTATAACCACCCCCTTCACCCTCAGCCCCTCCAGCAATCTCTTCTTTCCCTCCACATATCTCATTGTCACCTCATACCTTTCCCCCTTCAGCCTGCATCCCAGCACCTCCCCACACTCATCCTGTATTTCACACAGCATGTCCAACATTGTAATCTTTCCCAAGCCCCCCTCCACCGTCACCGCCAGTGTCAGATCCGCCCGGTAACTAATGTCCTCATTCCCTTCTCCCACCCTTCCCCCCCTCTCTTTTACTTGGCTACTGCCCTGTTTCAAACTGTTTCTCTCTTTTTCTCCGTCCGTTTTCTTTCTTTGTCCAGGACCCTCCTCTTTCCTCCCGTCGTCTCCATTCACGAACTTTTGTCCTTCTCCCGTGTTCTCCCGGCTTTCCTCCTCTTCTGTTCTTCTCTGCGCACTCTCCTGTGCATTTTCTGACCCTCCGCTTGTCTTTAGAGCCTCGCCGCTCTTCCCTGCGCGTTCCTTAATGCCTCCGCTGCTATTCCTCGCGCCCTCTTCCGGGTTCTGTTCCGCTCCGCAATGTCCTCCTCCCAGTCTCTCTGAAGCCGTTGTTGTGCTTGTTCCGGATTGAAATGCACCCATCTCCTCTTCTCTCTCCATAATTCCCTTCTTTCCAGCCTTTCCTTTCATTAGTCCGGATTTTTCCGCCTCTCTTTCCTCCCGGCTCCTCTCATCCAGCTTCCTCTCCAGCAGCAGCTTCGCTTTCTCCTCTTCATTCCTTATATTTCCCATCATGCAGGCCGCCTCTCTTACATCCTTTCCTTGTGTAGAGCCCTCAGTATCCGTCTGCATTGTCGGTTTTCCTCCCGTTTCTCCAGCATGCTCCGCTGCATTCAGCTCGGCTTCTCCCGCTTTCTTCGCCGCCCCCCGCATTCCAGACATTCCAGACATTCCAGGATTCACGTCCTTATTCTCCGTTCTTTTCTCCATTTTCTCCACAATGCACCTTCAATGTTTGTCCCCCAAGACAGCTGAGCTGTTTGGGGGGGGTTTTGCCGGAAAAGATCGCGATTAAAACGCTTGTGTTAATCACTTTGTCCCGTTTCCTCAGCAAACAATTGACCTGCTTCCTCCAGCACTCTCGCTGCGTTCGCGCTGTTGCTCCTCGTTTTTTCTCCTCTGATGTTCACAAAACACGGTTTGAAAGTATCCCCCCCGACAGCAGAGCTGTTTGGGGGGCTGTTTGTCCAAAAATAAAGTGCAATAACCGTCTTATTTGCTCCACTTTGTCCAAATTCGTCCCAACCTTTTGCGTCCACACATACACTGCTCACTCTCAATGCGCTCCTAGCGGGCGTGATCAGAGCGTTAACGCAGTGAGCCACTGGACCTGAGTACTCAAACATGCCTGCTTGTGCATCTTAGACACTCTGAATTCACTAAATGTACAACTTTTTCTCCATCAAAATGAACAAATTATACATGAAATAACATCTACAGATCAAGACGAAGCGAATGGAAGCGGTCCCAGCCTCGTAGCTGTGAACAGCTGTGATCGCAGGAAAATGCTGTTTCAAAGATTTCTCAGTATATCTCCGGGACATTTCCCTGGCTTTACCACCGTCACAATGGACAAACGAGACATAAAATAACATCAACAGATCAAGACGAAGCGAATGGAAGTACCCCCGGAGTCATAGCATGTGTAAATCGAGACGAAAGATCTCTCTCTCCCCCGCCTGCTTGCGAGGGGGAGGGGCAGTTTACACACACACGCAGCTGCTGCATGCAGCAACGCACACACAGGGAGGAGATGGCAGAGAGAACGCACTCCCCTGAAAACTCCCCTTGAATTCCTCCAGACTCAGAAAATGTAAAAGTTCACTTTTTGGAGATCCATAGAAAAAGGGTGAAAATGATTTTTTTTTTGCCACAGCATGGATTCGAACACACGACCAACCGCATCCAGGGGCGAGCGTTAACGCAGTGAGCCACTGGACCTGAGTACTCAAACATGCCTGCTTGTGCAGCTTAGACACTCTGAATTCACTAAATGTACAACTTTTTCTCCATCAAAATGAACAAATGAGACATGAAATAACATCTACAGATCAAGACGAAGCGAATGGAAGCGGTCCCAGCCTCGTAGCTGTGAACAGCTGTGATCGCAGGAAAATGCTGTTATAAAGATTTATCAGTATATCTCCGGGATATTTCCCTGGCTTTACCACCGTCCAAATGGACAAACGAGACATGAAATAACATCAACAGATCAAGACGAAGCGAATGGAAGTACCCCCGGAGTCATAGCATGTGTAAATCGAGACGAAAGATCTCTCTCTCCCCCGCCTGCTTGCGAGGGGGAGGGGCAGTTTACACACACACGCAGCTGCTGCATGCAGCAACGCACACACAGGGAGGAGATGGCAGAGAGAACGCACTCCCCTGAAAACTCCCCTCCAGACTCAGAAAATGTAAAAGTTCACTTTTTGGAGATCCATAGAAAAAGGGTGAAAATGAAAATAAGTATGCCACAGCATGGATTCGAACACGCGACCAACCGCATTCAGGGGCGAGCGTTAACGCAGTGAGCCACTGGACCTGAGTACTCTAACATGCCTGCTTGTGCAGCTTAGACACTCTGAATTCACTAAATGTACAACTTTTTCTCCATCAAAATGAACAAATGAGACATGAAATAACATCTACAGATCAAGACGAAGCGAATAGAAGCGGTCCCAGCCTCGTAGCTGTGAACAGCTGTGATCGCAGGAAAATGCTGTTACAAAGATTTCTCAGTATATCTCCGGGACATTTCCCTGGCTTTACCACCGTCACAATGGACAAACGAGACATGAAATAAAATCAACAGATCAAGACGAAGCGAATGGAAGTACCCCCGGAGTCATAGCATGTGTAAATCGAGACGAAAGATCTCTCTCTCCCCGCCTGCTTGCGAGGGGGAGGGGCAGTTTACACACACACGCAGCTGCTGCATGCAGCAACGCACACACAGGGAGGAGATGGCAGAGAGAACGCACTCCCCTGAAAACTCCCCTTGAATTCCTCCAGACTCAGAAAATGTAAAAGTTCACTTTTTGGAGATCCATAGAAAAAGGGTGAAAATGAAAAAAAGTATGCCACAGCATGGATTTGAACACGCGACCAACCGCATCCAGGGGCGAGCGTTAACGCAGTGAGCCACTGGACATGAGTACTCAAACATGCCTGCTTGTGCATCTTAGACACTCTGAATTCACTAAATGTACAACTTTTTCTCAATCAAAATGAACAAATGAGACATGAAATAACATCTACAGATCAAGACGAAGCGAATGGAAGCGGTCCCAGCCTCGGAGCTGTGAACAGCTGTGATTGCGGGAAAATGCTGTTACAAAGATTTCTCAGTATATCTGCGGGACTTTTCACTGGCTTTACCACCGTCACAATGGACAAACGAGACATGAAATAACATCAACAGATCAAGACGAAGCGAATGGAAGTACCCCCGGAGTCATAGCATGTGTAAATCGAGACGACAGATCTCTCTCTCCCCCGCCTGCTTGCGAGGGGGAGGGGCAGTTTACACACACACGCAGCTGCTGCATGCAGCAACACACACACAGGGAGGAGATGGCAGAGAGAACGCACTCCCCTGAAAACTCCCCTTGAATTCCTCCAGACTCAGAAAATGTAAAAGTTCACTTTTTGGAGATCCATAGAAAAAGGGTGAAAATGAAAAAAAGTATGCCACAGCATGGATTTGAATACGCGACCAACCGCATCCAGGGGCGAGCGTTAACGCAGTGAACCACTGGACCTGAGTACTCAAACATGCCTGCTTGTGCAGCTTAGACACTCTGAATTCACTAAATGTACAACTTTTTCTCCATCAAAATGAACAAATTATACATGAAATAACATCTACAGATCAAGACGAAGCGAATGGAAGCGGTCCCAGCCTCGTAGCTGTGAACAGCTGTGATCGCAGGAAAATGCTGTTTCAAAGATTTCTCAGTATATCTCCGGGACATTTCCCTGGCTTTACCACCGTCACAATGGACAAACAAGACATAAAATAACATCAACAGATCAAGACGAAGCGAATGGAAGTACCCCCGGAGTCATAGCATGTGTAAATCGAGACGACAGATCTCTCTCTCCCCCGCCTGCTTGCGAGGGGGAGAGGCAGTTTACACACACACGCAGCTGCTGCATGCAGCAACGCACACACAGTGAGGAGATGGCAGAGAGAACGCACTCCCCTGAAAACTCCCCTTGAATTCCTCCAGACTCAGAAAATGTAAAAGTTCACTTTTTGGAGATCCATAGAAAAAGGGTGAAAATGAAAAAAAGTATGCCACAGCATGGATTCGAACACGCGACCAACCGCATCCAGGGGCGAGCGTTAACGCAGTGAGCCACTGGACCTGAGTACTCAAACATGCCTGCTTGTGCATCTTAGACACTCTGAATTCACTAAATGTACAACTTGTTTTACATCAAAATGAACAAATGAGACATGAAATAACATATACAGATCAAGACGAAGCGAATGGAAGTGGTCCCAGCCTCGTAGCTGTGAACAACTGTGATCGCAGGAAAATGCTGTTACAAAGATTTCTCAGTATATCTCCGGGACATTTCCCTGGCTTTACCACCGTCACAATGGACAAACGAGACATGAAATAACATCAACAGATCAAGACGAAGCGAATGGAAGTACCCCCGGAGTCATAGCATGTGTAAATCGAGACGAAAGATCTCTCTCTCCCCCGCCTGCTTGCGAGGGGGAGGGGCAGTTTACACACACACGCAGCTGCTGCATGCAGCAACGCACACACAGGGAGGAGATGGCAGAGAGAACGCACTCCCCTGAAAACTCCCCTTGAATTCCTCCAGACTCAGAAAATGTAAAAGTTCACTTTTTGGAGATCCATAGAAAAAGGGTGAAAATGAAAAAAAGTATGCCACAGCATGGATTCGAACACGCGACCAACCGCATCCAGGGGCGAGCGTTAACGCAGTGAGCCACTGGACCTGAGTACTCAAACATGCCTGCTTGTGCATCTTAGACACTCTGAATTCACTAAATGTACAACTTGTTTTACATCAAAATGAACAAATGAGACATGAAATAACATCTACAGATCAAGACGAAGCGAATGGAAGTGGTCCCAGCCTCGTAGCTGTGAACAACTGTGATCGCAGGAAAATGCTGTTACAAAGATTTCTCAGTATATCTCCGGGACATTTCCCTGGCTTTACCACCGTCACAATGGACAAACGAGACATGAAATAACATCAACAGATCAAGACGAAGCGAATGGAAGTACCCCCGGAGTCATAGCATGTGTAAATCGAGACGAAAGATCTCTCTCTCCCCCGCCTGCTTGCGAGGGGGAGGGGCAGTTTACACACACACGCAGCTGCTGCATGCAGCAACGCACACACAGGGAGGAGATGGCAGAGAGAACGCACTCCCCTGAAAACTCCCCTTGAATTCCTCCAGACTCAGAAAATGTAAAAGTTCACTTTTTGGAGATCCATAGAAAAAGGGTGAAAATGAAAAAAAGAATGCCACAGCATGGATTCGAACACGCGACCAACCGCATCCAGGGGCGAGCGTTAACGCAGTGAGCCACTGGACCTGAATACTCAAACATGCCTGCTTGTGCATCTTAGACACTCTGAATTCACTAAATGTACAACTTTTTTTACATCAAAATGAACAAATGAGACATGAAATAACATCTACAGATCAAGACGAAGCGAATGGAAGCGGTCCCAGTCTCGTAGCTGTGAACAGCTGTGATCGCAGGAAAATGCTGTTTCAAAGATTTCTCAGTATATCTCCGGGACATTTCCCTGGCTTTACCACCGTCACAATGGACAAACGAGACATAAAATAACATCAACAGATCAAGACGAAGCGAATGGAAGTACCCCCGGAGTCATAGCATGTGTAAATCGAGACGAAAGATCTCTCTCTCCCCCGCCTGCTTGCGAGTGGGAGGGGCAGTTTACACACACACGCAGCTGCTGCATGCAGCAACGCACACACAGGGAGGAGATGGCAGAGAGAACGCACTCCCCTGAAAACTCCCCTTGAATTCCTCCAGACTCAGAAAATGTAAAACTTCACTTTTTGGAGATCAATAGAAAAAGGGTGAAAATGATTTTTTTTTGCCACAGCATGGATTCGAACACATGACCATCCGCATCAAGGGGAGAGCGTTAACGCAGTGAGCCACTGGACCTGAGTACTCAAACATGCCTGCTTGTGCATCTTAGACACTCTGAATTCACTAAATGTACAACTTTTTCTCCATCAAAATGAACAAATTATACATGAAATAACATCTACAGATCAAGACGAAGCGAATGGAAGCGGTCCCAGCCTCGTAGCTGTGAACAGCTGTGATCGCAGGAAAATGCTGTTTCAAAGATTTCTCAGTATATCTCCGGGACATTTCCCTGGCTTTACCACCGTCACAATGGACAAACGAGACATAAAATAACATCAACAGATCAAGACGAAGCGAATGGAAGTACCCCCGGAGTCATAGCATGTGTAAATCGAGACGAAAGATCTCTCTCTCCCCCGCCTGCTTGCGAGGGGGAGGGGCAGTTTACACACACACGCAGCTGCTGCATGCAGCAACGCACACACAGGGAGGAGATGGCAGAGAGAACGCACTCCCCTGAAAACTCCCCTTGAATTCCTCCAGACTCAGAAAATGTAAAAGTTCACTTTTTGGAGATCCATAGAAAAAGGGTGAAAATGATTTTTTTTTAGCCACAGCATGGATTCGAACACACGACCAACCGCATCCAGGGGCGAGCGTTAACGCAGTGAGCCACTGGACCTGAGTACTCAAACATGCCTGCTTGTGCAGCTTAGACACTCTGAATTCACTAAATGTACAACTTTTTCTCCATCAAAATGAACAAATGAGACATGAAATAACATCTACAGATCAAGACGAAGCGAATGGAAGCGGTCCCAGCCTCGTAGCTGTGAACAGCTGTGATCGCAGGAAAATGCTGTTATAAAGATTTATCAGTATATCTCCGGGATATTTCCCTGGCTTTACCACCGTCCAAATGGACAAACGAGACATGAAATAACATCAACAGATCAAGACGAAGCGAATGGAAGTACCCCCGGAGTCATAGCATGTGTAAATCGAGACGAAAGATCTCTCTCTCCCCCGCCTGCTTGCGAGGGGGAGGGGCAGTTTACACACACACGCAGCTGCTGCATGCAGCAACGCACACACAGGGAGGAGATGGCAGAGAGAACGCACTCCCCTGAAAACTCCCCTCCAGACTCAGAAAATGTAAAAGTTCACTTTTTGGAGATCCATAGAAAAAGGGTGAAAATGAAAATAAGTATGCCACAGCATGGATTCGAACACGCGACCAACCGCATTCAGGGGCGAGCGTTAACGCAGTGAGCCACTGGACCTGAGTACTCTAACATGCCTGCTTGTGCAGCTTAGACACTCTGAATTCACTAAATGTACAACTTTTTCTCCATCAAAATGAACAAATGAGACATGAAATAACATCTACAGATCAAGACGAAGCGAATAGAAGCGGTCCCAGCCTCGTAGCTGTGAACAGCTGTGATCGCAGGAAAATGCTGTTACAAAGATTTCTCAGTATATCTCCGGGACATTTCCCTGGCTTTACCACCGTCACAATGGACAAACGAGACATGAAATAAAATCAACAGATCAAGACGAAGCGAATGGAAGTACCCCCGGAGTCATAGCATGTGTAAATCGAGACGAAAGATCTCTCTCTCCCCGCCTGCTTGCGAGGGGGAGGGGCAGTTTACACACACACGCAGCTGCTGCATGCAGCAACGCACACACAGGGAGGAGATGGCAGAGAGAACGCACTCCCCTGAAAACTCCCCTTGAATTCCTCCAGACTCAGAAAATGTAAAAGTTCACTTTTTGGAGATCCATAGAAAAAGGGTGAAAATGAAAAAAAGTATGCCACAGCATGGATTTGAACACGCGACCAACCGCATCCAGGGGCGAGCGTTAACGCAGTGAGCCACTGGACATGAGTACTCAAACATGCCTGCTTGTGCATCTTAGACACTCTGAATTCACTAAATGTACAACTTTTTCTCAATCAAAATGAACAAATGAGACATGAAATAACATCTACAGATCAAGACGAAGCGAATGGAAGCGGTCCCAGCCTCGGAGCTGTGAACAGCTGTGATTGCGGGAAAATGCTGTTACAAAGATTTCTCAGTATATCTGCGGGACTTTTCACTGGCTTTACCACCGTCACAATGGACAAACGAGACATGAAATAACATCAACAGATCAAGACGAAGCGAATGGAAGTACCCCCGGAGTCATAGCATGTGTAAATCGAGACGACAGATCTCTCTCTCCCCCGCCTGCTTGCGAGGGGGAGGGGCAGTTTACACACACACGCAGCTGCTGCATGCAGCAACACACACACAGGGAGGAGATGGCAGAGAGAACGCACTCCCCTGAAAACTCCCCTTGAATTCCTCCAGACTCAGAAAATGTAAAACTTCACTTTTTGGAGATCAATAGAAAAAGGGTGAAAATGATTTTTTTTTTGCCACAGCATGGATTCGAACACATGACCATCCGCATCAAGGGGAGAGCGTTAACGCAGTGAGCCACTGGACCTGAGTACTCAAACATGCCTGCTTGTGCATCTTAGACACTCTGAATTCACTAAATGTACAACTTTTTCTCCATCAAAATGAACAAATTATACATGAAATAACATCTACAGATCAAGACGAAGCGAATGGAAGCGGTCCCAGCCTCGTAGCTGTGAACAGCTGTGATCGCAGGAAAATGCTGTTTCAAAGATTTCTCAGTATATCTCCGGGACATTTCCCTGGCTTTACCACCGTCACAATGGACAAACGAGACATAAAATAACATCAACAGATCAAGACGAAGCGAATGGAAGTACCCCCGGAGTCATAGCATGTGTAAATCGAGACGAAAGATCTCTCTCTCCCCCGCCTGCTTGCGAGGGGGAGGGGCAGTTTACACACACACGCAGCTGCTGCATGCAGCAACGCACACACAGGGAGGAGATGGCAGAGAGAACGCACTCCCCTGAAAACTCCCCTTGAATTCCTCCAGACTCAGAAAATGTAAAAGTTCACTTTTTGGAGATCCATAGAAAAAGGGTGAAAATGATTTTTTTTTTGCCACAGCATGGATTCGAACACACGACCAACCGCATCCAGGGGCGAGCGTTAACGCAGTGAGCCACTGGACCTGAGTACTCAAACATGCCTGCTTGTGCAGCTTAGACACTCTGAATTCACTAAATGTACAACTTTTTCTCCATCAAAATGAACAAATGAGACATGAAATAACATCTACAGATCAAGACGAAGCGAATGGAAGCGGTCCCAGCCTCGTAGCTGTGAACAGCTGTGATCGCAGGAAAATGCTGTTATAAAGATTTATCAGTATATCTCCGGGATATTTCCCTGGCTTTACCACCGTCCAAATGGACAAACGAGACATGAAATAACATCAACAGATCAAGACGAAGCGAATGGAAGTACCCCCGGAGTCATAGCATGTGTAAATCGAGACGAAAGATCTCTCTCTCCCCCGCCTGCTTGCGAGGGGGAGGGGCAGTTTACACACACACGCAGCTGCTGCATGCAGCAACGCACACACAGGGAGGAGATGGCAGAGAGAACGCACTCCCCTGAAAACTCCCCTCCAGACTCAGAAAATGTAAAAGTTCACTTTTTGGAGATCCATAGAAAAAGGGTGAAAATGAAAATAAGTATGCCACAGCATGGATTCGAACACGCGACCAACCGCATTCAGGGGCGAGCGTTAACGCAGTGAGCCACTGGACCTGAGTACTCTAACATGCCTGCTTGTGCAGCTTAGACACTCTGAATTCACTAAATGTACAACTTTTTCTCCATCAAAATGAACAAATGAGACATGAAATAACATCTACAGATCAAGACGAAGCGAATAGAAGCGGTCCCAGCCTCGTAGCTGTGAACAGCTGTGATCGCAGGAAAATGCTGTTACAAAGATTTCTCAGTATATCTCCGGGACATTTCCCTGGCTTTACCACCGTCACAATGGACAAACGAGACATGAAATAAAATCAACAGATCAAGACGAAGCGAATGGAAGTACCCCCGGAGTCATAGCATGTGTAAATCGAGACGAAAGATCTCTCTCTCCCCGCCTGCTTGCGAGGGGGAGGGGCAGTTTACACACACACGCAGCTGCTGCATGCAGCAACGCACACACAGGGAGGAGATGGCAGAGAGAACGCACTCCCCTGAAAACTCCCCTTGAATTCCTCCAGACTCAGAAAATGTAAAAGTTCACTTTTTGGAGATCCATAGAAAAAGGGTGAAAATGAAAAAAAGTATGCCACAGCATGGATTTGAACACGCGACCAACCGCATCCAGGGGCGAGCGTTAACGCAGTGAGCCACTGGACATGAGTACTCAAACATGCCTGCTTGTGCATCTTAGACACTCTGAATTCACTAAATGTACAACTTTTTCTCAATCAAAATGAACAAATGAGACATGAAATAACATCTACAGATCAAGACGAAGCGAATGGAAGCGGTCCCAGCCTCGGAGCTGTGAACAGCTGTGATTGCGGGAAAATGCTGTTACAAAGATTTCTCAGTATATCTGCGGGACTTTTCACTGGCTTTACCACCGTCACAATGGACAAACGAGACATGAAATAACATCAACAGATCAAGACGAAGCGAATGGAAGTACCCCCGGAGTCATAGCATGTGTAAATCGAGACGACAGATCTCTCTCTCCCCCGCCTGCTTGCGAGGGGGAGGGGCAGTTTACACACACACGCAGCTGCTGCATGCAGCAACACACACACAGGGAGGAGATGGCAGAGAGAACGCACTCCCCTGAAAACTCCCCTTGAATTCCTCCAGACTCAGAAAATGTAAAAGTTCACTTTTTGGAGATCCATAGAAAAAGGGTGAAAATGAAAAAAAGTATGCCACAGCATGGATTTGAATACGCGACCAACCGCATCCAGGGGCGAGCGTTAACGCAGTGAACCACTGGACCTGAGTACTCAAACATGCCTGCTTGTGCAGCTTAGACACTCTGAATTCACTAAATGTACAACTTTTTCTCCATCAAAATGAACAAATTATACATGAAATAACATCTACAGATCAAGACGAAGCGAATGGAAGCGGTCCCAGCCTCGTAGCTGTGAACAGCTGTGATCGCAGGAAAATGCTGTTTCAAAGATTTCTCAGTATATCTCCGGGACATTTCCCTGGCTTTACCACCGTCACAATGGACAAACAAGACATAAAATAACATCAACAGATCAAGACGAAGCGAATGGAAGTACCCCCGGAGTCATAGCATGTGTAAATCGAGACGACAGATCTCTCTCTCCCCCGCCTGCTTGCGAGGGGGAGAGGCAGTTTACACACACACGCAGCTGCTGCATGCAGCAACGCACACACAGTGAGGAGATGGCAGAGAGAACGCACTCCCCTGAAAACTCCCCTTGAATTCCTCCAGACTCAGAAAATGTAAAAGTTCACTTTTTGGAGATCCATAGAAAAAGGGTGAAAATGAAAAAAAGTATGCCACAGCATGGATTCGAACACGCGACCAACCGCATCCAGGGGCGAGCGTTAACGCAGTGAGCCACTGGACCTGAGTACTCAAACATGCCTGCTTGTGCATCTTAGACACTCTGAATTCACTAAATGTACAACTTGTTTTACATCAAAATGAACAAATGAGACATGAAATAACATATACAGATCAAGACGAAGCGAATGGAAGTGGTCCCAGCCTCGTAGCTGTGAACAACTGTGATCGCAGGAAAATGCTGTTACAAAGATTTCTCAGTATATCTCCGGGACATTTCCCTGGCTTTACCACCGTCACAATGGACAAACGAGACATGAAATAACATCAACAGATCAAGACGAAGCGAATGGAAGTACCCCCGGAGTCATAGCATGTGTAAATCGAGACGAAAGATCTCTCTCTCCCCCGCCTGCTTGCGAGGGGGAGGGGCAGTTTACACACACACGCAGCTGCTGCATGCAGCAACGCACACACAGGGAGGAGATGGCAGAGAGAACGCACTCCCCTGAAAACTCCCCTTGAATTCCTCCAGACTCAGAAAATGTAAAAGTTCACTTTTTGGAGATCCATAGAAAAAGGGTGAAAATGAAAAAAAGTATGCCACAGCATGGATTCGAACACGCGACCAACCGCATCCAGGGGCGAGCGTTAACGCAGTGAGCCACTGGACCTGAGTACTCAAACATGCCTGCTTGTGCATCTTAGACACTCTGAATTCACTAAATGTACAACTTGTTTTACATCAAAATGAACAAATGAGACATGAAATAACATCTACAGATCAAGACGAAGCGAATGGAAGTGGTCCCAGCCTCGTAGCTGTGAACAACTGTGATCGCAGGAAAATGCTGTTACAAAGATTTCTCAGTATATCTCCGGGACATTTCCCTGGCTTTACCACCGTCACAATGGACAAACGAGACATGAAATAACATCAACAGATCAAGACGAAGCGAATGGAAGTACCCCCGGAGTCATAGCATGTGTAAATCGAGACGAAAGATCTCTCTCTCCCCCGCCTGCTTGCGAGGGGGAGGGGCAGTTTACACACACACGCAGCTGCTGCATGCAGCAACGCACACACAGGGAGGAGATGGCAGAGAGAACGCACTCCCCTGAAAACTCCCCTTGAATTCCTCCAGACTCAGAAAATGTAAAAGTTCACTTTTTGGAGATCCATAGAAAAAGGGTGAAAATGAAAAAAAGAATGCCACAGCATGGATTCGAACACGCGACCAACCGCATCCAGGGGCGAGCGTTAACGCAGTGAGCCACTGGACCTGAATACTCAAACATGCCTGCTTGTGCATCTTAGACACTCTGAATTCACTAAATGTACAACTTTTTTTACATCAAAATGAACAAATGAGACATGAAATAACATCTACAGATCAAGACGAAGCGAATGGAAGCGGTCCCAGTCTCGTAGCTGTGAACAGCTGTGATCGCAGGAAAATGCTGTTTCAAAGATTTCTCAGTATATCTCCGGGACATTTCCCTGGCTTTACCACCGTCACAATGGACAAACGAGACATAAAATAACATCAACAGATCAAGACGAAGCGAATGGAAGTACCCCCGGAGTCATAGCATGTGTAAATCGAGACGAAAGATCTCTCTCTCCCCCGCCTGCTTGCGAGTGGGAGGGGCAGTTTACACACACACGCAGCTGCTGCATGCAGCAACGCACACACAGGGAGGAGATGGCAGAGAGAACGCACTCCCCTGAAAACTCCCCTTGAATTCCTCCAGACTCAGAAAATGTAAAACTTCACTTTTTGGAGATCAATAGAAAAAGGGTGAAAATGATTTTTTTTTGCCACAGCATGGATTCGAACACATGACCATCCGCATCAAGGGGAGAGCGTTAACGCAGTGAGCCACTGGACCTGAGTACTCAAACACGCCTGCTTGTGCATCTTAGACACTCTGAATTCACTAAATGTACAACTTTTTCTCCATCAAAATGAACAAATTATACATGAAATAACATCTACAGATCAAGACGAAGCGAATGGAAGCGGTCCCAGCCTCGTAGCTGTGAACAGCTGTGATCGCAGGAAAATGCTGTTTCAAAGATTTCTCAGTATATCTCCGGGACATTTCCCTGGCTTTACCACCGTCACAATGGACAAACGAGACATAAAATAACATCAACAGATCAAGACGAAGCGAATGGAAGTACCCCCGGAGTCATAGCATGTGTAAATCGAGACGAAAGATCTCTCTCTCCCCCGCCTGCTTGCGAGGGGGAGGGGCAGTTTACACACACACGCAGCTGCTGCATGCAGCAACGCACACACAGGGAGGAGATGGCAGAGAGAACGCACTCCCCTGAAAACTCCCCTTGAATTCCTCCAGACTCAGAAAATGTAAAAGTTCACTTTTTGGAGATCCATAGAAAAAGGGTGAAAATGATTTTTTTTTAGCCACAGCATGGATTCGAACACACGACCAACCGCATCCAGGGGCGAGCGTTAACGCAGTGAGCCACTGGACCTGAGTACTCAAACATGCCTGCTTGTGCAGCTTAGACACTCTGAATTCACTAAATGTACAACTTTTTCTCCATCAAAATGAACAAATGAGACATGAAATAACATCTACAGATCAAGACGAAGCGAATGGAAGCGGTCCCAGCCTCGTAGCTGTGAACAGCTGTGATCGCAGGAAAATGCTGTTATAAAGATTTATCAGTATATCTCCGGGATATTTCCCTGGCTTTACCACCGTCCAAATGGACAAACGAGACATGAAATAACATCAACAGATCAAGACGAAGCGAATGGAAGTACCCCCGGAGTCATAGCATGTGTAAATCGAGACGAAAGATCTCTCTCTCCCCCGCCTGCTTGCGAGGGGGAGGGGCAGTTTACACACACACGCAGCTGCTGCATGCAGCAACGCACACACAGGGAGGAGATGGCAGAGAGAACGCACTCCCCTGAAAACTCCCCTCCAGACTCAGAAAATGTAAAAGTTCACTTTTTGGAGATCCATAGAAAAAGGGTGAAAATGAAAATAAGTATGCCACAGCATGGATTCGAACACGCGACCAACCGCATTCAGGGGCGAGCGTTAACGCAGTGAGCCACTGGACCTGAGTACTCTAACATGCCTGCTTGTGCAGCTTAGACACTCTGAATTCACTAAATGTACAACTTTTTCTCCATCAAAATGAACAAATGAGACATGAAATAACATCTACAGATCAAGACGAAGCGAATAGAAGCGGTCCCAGCCTCGTAGCTGTGAACAGCTGTGATCGCAGGAAAATGCTGTTACAAAGATTTCTCAGTATATCTCCGGGACATTTCCCTGGCTTTACCACCGTCACAATGGACAAACGAGACATGAAATAAAATCAACAGATCAAGACGAAGCGAATGGAAGTACCCCCGGAGTCATAGCATGTGTAAATCGAGACGAAAGATCTCTCTCTCCCCGCCTGCTTGCGAGGGGGAGGGGCAGTTTACACACACACGCAGCTGCTGCATGCAGCAACGCACACACAGGGAGGAGATGGCAGAGAGAACGCACTCCCCTGAAAACTCCCCTTGAATTCCTCCAGACTCAGAAAATGTAAAAGTTCACTTTTTGGAGATCCATAGAAAAAGGGTGAAAATGAAAAAAAGTATGCCACAGCATGGATTTGAACACGCGACCAACCGCATCCAGGGGCGAGCGTTAACGCAGTGAGCCACTGGACATGAGTACTCAAACATGCCTGCTTGTGCATCTTAGACACTCTGAATTCACTAAATGTACAACTTTTTCTCAATCAAAATGAACAAATGAGACATGAAATAACATCTACAGATCAAGACGAAGCGAATGGAAGCGGTCCCAGCCTCGGAGCTGTGAACAGCTGTGATTGCGGGAAAATGCTGTTACAAAGATTTCTCAGTATATCTGCGGGACTTTTCACTGGCTTTACCACCGTCACAATGGACAAACGAGACATGAAATAACATCAACAGATCAAGACGAAGCGAATGGAAGTACCCCCGGAGTCATAGCATGTGTAAATCGAGACGACAGATCTCTCTCTCCCCCGCCTGCTTGCGAGGGGGAGGGGCAGTTTACACACACACGCAGCTGCTGCATGCAGCAACACACACACAGGGAGGAGATGGCAGAGAGAACGCACTCCCCTGAAAACTCCCCTTGAATTCCTCCAGACTCAGAAAATGTAAAAGTTCACTTTTTGGAGATCCATAGAAAAAGGGTGAAAATGAAAAAAAGTATGCCACAGCATGGATTTGAATACGCGACCAACCGCATCCAGGGGCGAGCGTTAACGCAGTGAACCACTGGACCTGAGTACTCAAACATGCCTGCTTGTGCAGCTTAGACACTCTGAATTCACTAAATGTACAACTTTTTCTCCATCAAAATGAACAAATTATACATGAAATAACATCTACAGATCAAGACGAAGCGAATGGAAGTGGTCCCAGCCTCGTAGCTGTGAACAGCTGTGATCGCAGGAAAATGCTGTTTCAAAGATTTCTCAGTATATCTCCGGGACATTTCCCTGGCTTTACCACCGTCACAATGGACAAACAAGACATAAAATAACATCAACAGATCAAGACGAAGCGAATGGAAGTACCCCCGGAGTCATAGCATGTGTAAATCGAGACGACAGATCTCTCTCTCCCCCGCCTGCTTGCGAGGGGGAGAGGCAGTTTACACACACACGCAGCTGCTGCATGCAGCAACGCACACACAGTGAGGAGATGGCAGAGAGAACGCACTCCCCTGAAAACTCCCCTTGAATTCCTCCAGACTCAGAAAATGTAAAAGTTCACTTTTTGGAGATCCATAGAAAAAGGGTGAAAATGAAAAAAAGTATGCCACAGCATGGATTCGAACACGCGACCAACCGCATCCAGGGGCGAGCGTTAACGCAGTGAGCCACTGGACCTGAGTACTAAAACATGCCTGCTTGTGCATCTTAGACACTCTGAATTCACTAAATGTACAACTTGTTTTACATCAAAATGAACAAATGAGACATGAAATAACATATACAGATCAAGACGAAGCGAATGGAAGTGGTCCCAGCCTCGTAGCTGTGAACAACTGTGATCGCAGGAAAATGCTGTTACAAAGATTTCTCAGTATATCTCCGGGACATTTCCCTGGCTTTACCACCGTCACAATGGACAAACGAGACATGAAATAACATCAACAGATCAAGACGAAGCGAATGGAAGTACCCCCGGAGTCATAGCATGTGTAAATCGAGACGAAAGATCTCTCTCTCCCCCGCCTGCTTGCGAGGGGGAGGGGCAGTTTACACACACACGCAGCTGCTGCATGCAGCAACGCACACACAGGGAGGAGATGGCAGAGAGAACGCACTCCCCTGAAAACTCCCCTTGAATTCCTCCAGACTCAGAAAATGTAAAAGTTCACTTTTTGGAGATCCATAGAAAAAGGGTGAAAATGAAAAAAAGAATGCCACAGCATGGATTCGAACACGCGACCAACCGCATCCAGGGGCGAGCGTTAACGCAGTGAGCCACTGGACCTGAATACTCAAACATGCCTGCTTGTGCATCTTAGACACTCTGAATTCACTAAATGTACAACTTTTTTTACATCAAAATGAACAAATGAGACATGAAATAACATCTACAGATCAAGACGAAGCGAATGGAAGCGGTCCCAGTCTCGTAGCTGTGAACAGCTGTGATCGCAGGAAAATGCTGTTTCAAAGATTTCTCAGTATATCTCCGGGACATTTCCCTGGCTTTACCACCGTCACAATGGACAAACGAGACATAAAATAACATCAACAGATCAAGACGAAGCGAATGGAAGTACCCCCGGAGTCATAGCATGTGTAAATCGAGACGAAAGATCTCTCTCTCCCCCGCCTGCTTGCGAGTGGGAGGGGCAGTTTACACACACACGCAGCTGCTGCATGCAGCAACGCACACACAGGGAGGAGATGGCAGAGAGAACGCACTCCCCTGAAAACTCCCCTTGAATTCCTCCAGACTCAGAAAATGTAAAACTTCACTTTTTGGAGATCAATAGAAAAAGGGTGAAAATGATTTTTTTTTTGCCACAGCATGGATTCGAACACATGACCATCCGCATCAAGGGGAGAGCGTTAACGCAGTGAGCCACTGGACCTGAGTACTCAAACATGCCTGCTTGTGCATCTTAGACACTCTGAATTCACTAAATGTACAACTTTTTCTCCATCAAAATGAACAAATTATACATGAAATAACATCTACAGATCAAGACGAAGCGAATGGAAGCGGTCCCAGCCTCGTAGCTGTGAACAGCTGTGATCGCAGGAAAATGCTGTTTCAAAGATTTCTCAGTATATCTCCGGGACATTTCCCTGGCTTTACCACCGTCACAATGGACAAACGAGACATAAAATAACATCAACAGATCAAGACGAAGCGAATGGAAGTACCCCCGGAGTCATAGCATGTGTAAATCGAGACGAAAGATCTCTCTCTCCCCCGCCTGCTTGCGAGGGGGAGGGGCAGTTTACACACACACGCAGCTGCTGCATGCAGCAACGCACACACAGGGAGGAGATGGCAGAGAGAACGCACTCCCCTGAAAACTCCCCTTGAATTCCTCCAGACTCAGAAAATGTAAAAGTTCACTTTTTGGAGATCCATAGAAAAAGGGTGAAAATGATTTTTTTTTTGCCACAGCATGGATTCGAACACACGACCAACCGCATCCAGGGGCGAGCGTTAACGCAGTGAGCCACTGGACCTGAGTACTCAAACATGCCTGCTTGTGCAGCTTAGACACTCTGAATTCACTAAATGTACAACTTTTTCTCCATCAAAATGAACAAATGAGACATGAAATAACATCTACAGATCAAGACGAAGCGAATGGAAGCGGTCCCAGCCTCGTAGCTGTGAACAGCTGTGATCGCAGGAAAATGCTGTTATAAAGATTTATCAGTATATCTCCGGGATATTTCCCTGGCTTTACCACCGTCCAAATGGACAAACGAGACATGAAATAACATCAACAGATCAAGACGAAGCGAATGGAAGTACCCCCGGAGTCATAGCATGTGTAAATCGAGACGAAAGATCTCTCTCTCCCCCGCCTGCTTGCGAGGGGGAGGGGCAGTTTACACACACACGCAGCTGCTGCATGCAGCAACGCACACACAGGGAGGAGATGGCAGAGAGAACGCACTCCCCTGAAAACTCCCCTCCAGACTCAGAAAATGTAAAAGTTCACTTTTTGGAGATCCATAGAAAAAGGGTGAAAATGAAAATAAGTATGCCACAGCATGGATTCGAACACGCGACCAACCGCATCCAGGGGCGAGCGTTAACGCAGTGAGCCACTGGACATGAGTACTCAAACATGCCTGCTTGTGCATCTTAGACACTCTGAATTCACTAAATGTACAACTTTTTCTCAATCAAAATGAACAAATGAGACATGAAATAACATCTACAGATCAAGACGAAGCGAATGGAAGCGGTCCCAGCCTCGTAGCTGTGAACAGCTGTGATCGCAGGAAAATGCTGTTTCAAAGATTTCTCAGTATATCTCCGGGACATTTCCCTGGCTTTACCACCGTCACAATGGACAAACGAGACATAAAATAACATCAACAGATCAAGACGAAGCGAATGGAAGTACCCCCGGAGTCATAGCATGTGTAAATCGAGACGACAGATCTCTCTCTCCCCCGCCTGCTTGCGAGGGGGAGAGGCAGTTTACACACACACGCAGCTGCTGCATGCAGCAACGCACACACAGTGAGGAGATGGCAGAGAGAACGCACTCCCCTGAAAACTCCCCTTGAATTCCTCCAGACTCAGAAAATGTAAAAGTTCACTTTTTGGAGATCCATAGAAAAAGGGTGAAAATGAAAAAAAGTATGCCACAGCATGGATTCGAACACGCGACCAACCGCATCCAGGGGCGAGCGTTAACGCAGTGAGCCACTGGACCTGAGTACTCAAACATGCCTGCTTGTGCATCTTAGACACTCTGAATTCACTAAATGTACAACTTTTTTTACATCAAAATGAACAAATGAGACATGAAATAACATCTACAGATCAAGACGAAGCGAATGGAAGCGGTCCCAGTCTCGTAGCTGTGAACAGCTGTGATCGCAGGAAAATGCTGTTTCAAAGATTTCTCAGTATATCTCCGGGACATTTCCCTGGCTTTACCACCGTCACAATGGACAAACGAGACATAAAATAACATCAACAGATCAAGACGAAGCGAATGGAAGTACCCCCGGAGTCATAGCATGTGTAAATCGAGACGAAAGATCTCTCTCTCCCCCGCCTGCTTGCGAGTGGGAGGGGCAGTTTACACACACACGCAGCTGCTGCATGCAGCAACGCACACACAGGGAGGAGATGGCAGAGAGAACGCACTCCCCTGAAAACTCCCCTTGAATTCCTCCAGACTCAGAAAATGTAAAACTTCACTTTTTGGAGATCAATAGAAAAAGGGTGAAAATGATTTTTTTTTTGCCACAGCATGGATTCGAACACATGACCATCCGCATCAAGGGGAGAGCGTTAACGCAGTGAGCCACTGGACCTGAGTACTCAAACATGCCTACTTGTGCAGCTTAGACACTCTGAATTCACTAAATGTACAACTTTTTCTCCATCAAAATGAACAAATGAGACATGAAATAACATCTACAGATCAAGACGAAGCGAATAGAAGCGGTCCCAGCCTCGTAGCTGTGAACAGCTGTGATCGCAGGAAAATGCATTACAAAGATTTCTCAGTATATCTCCGGGACATTTCCCTGGCTTTACCACCGTCACAATGGACAAACGAGACATGAAATAACATCAACAGATCAAGACGAAGCGAATGGAAGTACCCCCGGAGTCATAGCATGTGTAAATCGAGACGAAAGATCTCTCTCTCCCCCGCCTGCTTGCGAGGGGGAGGGGCAGTTTACACACACACGCAGCTGCTGCATGCAGCAACGCACACACAGGGAGGAGATGGCAGAGAGAACGCACTCCCCTGAAAACTCCCCTTGAATTCCTCATGACTCAGAAAATGTAAAAGTTCACTTTTTGGAGATCCATAGAAAAAGGGTGAAAATGAAAAAAAGTATGCCACAGCATGGATTTGAACACGCAACCAACCGCATCCAGGGGCGAGCGTTAACGCAGTGAGCCACTGGACCTGAGTACTCAAACATGCCTGCTTGTGCATCTTAGACACTCTGAATTCACTAAATGTACAACTTTTTCTCAATCAAAATGAACAAATGAGACATGAAATAACATCTACAGATCAAGACGAAGCGAATGGAAGCGGTCCCAGCCTCGTAGCTGTGAACAGCTGTGATTGCAGGAAAATGTTGTTACAAAGATTTCTCAGTATATCTCCGGGACTTTTCCCTGGCTTTACCACCGTCACAATGGACAAACGAGACATGAAATAACATCAACAGATCAAGACGAAGCGAATGGAAGTACCCCCGGAGTCATAGCATGTGTAAATCGAGACGACAGATCTCTCTCTCCCCCGCCTGCTTGCGAGGGGGAGGGGCAGTTTACACACACACGCAGCTGCTGCATGCATGGTCTTATCGTTCTCCAGGGTCCCCGACACAATGAAACTAGTCTGGAGCTCGCTGGTGTCCCGCAAATGCTTTAATCAGGCGTTTTAACACTTTTCCCCACGAAAACGATTTTTAATAATTTTTTGGGGGCTATATAAATCAAATTCCGGTTAATGCCGAGCACAATCGTACCTTTTACTATTTTAATGTATTTGCATGATATATCTTTGGGCTATAAAAGCGACATGTTTGGATGACTTTGTCAGTTTATGGAGCTTATCCCACAAATCCCGGATGATCCGGGCCAAATTTGGGAGCTCATAGGCAGCCTGCCATAGGCCCCCACCCGTGGAATGAAAACAAAATGAAAGAAAACGGTCAATTATATGTTAAAATAATAAAAAAATGAACTTTTAAAATTACATGGGAGAGGGGATCTGAAAAATTGGAGAAGGGGAAAAGTGTTCGGGGCTTCGGGACGAAGCCCCGAACACTTTTCCCCTCCCCCGTTGCAAGGTACAACGGAGAGGGGAATCCAGACTTCCCCTCCTCCGTTGTAAAAAACCGTTCATGTTTTACAAGCTACCTTCTGCACGAAATCGGAAACCCGGTTTTTGAGAGGACTCAGAAAAAAAACGGCTGTGTAACTTCATGGAGGAATTCATCCGCTGTATGTGCACTTTGGCTCGGATACATTTTGTTGCCTGGAGACCCCCCAGCATGGTTCTTACCAAACTTAAAGTTTTTGAACTGGGCTCTGGAGGAAGGTGAGGGGAGTTGACAGGGGACTTTATCCGCCTTATGGGGCACTATTCTCGGATACATTTCAACACTTTTAGCCCTTTTTGATGGTTCTCCAAAAAATAACTCTGACTTTTTCAGAGTGTGGAGGAAGGTAAGGGGAGTTGACAGGGGACTCAATCCGCCTTATGGGGCACTATTCTCGGATACATTTCAACACTTTTAGCCATTTTTGATGGTTCTCCAAAAAATAACTCTGACTTTTTCAGAGTGTGGAGGAAGGTGAGGGGAGTTGACAGGGGACTTTACCCGCCTTATGGGGCACTATTCTCGGATACATTTTTTCATTTTCACCCATTTTTGATGGTTCTCCAAAAAATAACTCTGACTTTTTCAGAGTGTGGAGGAAGGTGAGGGGAGTTGACAGGGGACTTTACCCGCCTTATGGGGCACTATTCTCGGATACATTTTTTCATTTTCACCCATTTTTGATGGTTCTCCAAAAAATAACTCTGACTTTTTCAGAGTGTGGAGGAAGGTGAGGGGAGTTGACAGGGGACTTTACCCGCCTTATGGGGCACTATTCTCGGATACATTTTTTAATTTTCACCCATTTTTGATGGTTCTCCAAAAAATAACTCTGACTTTTTCAGAGTGTGGAGGAAGGTGAGGGGAGTTGACAGGGGACTTTACCCGCCTTATGGGGCACTATTCTCGGATACATTTTTTCATTTTCACCCATTTTTGATGGTTCTCCAAAAAATAACTCTGACTTTTTCAGAGTGTGGAGGAAGGTGAGGGGCGTTGACAGGGGACTTTACCCGCCTTATGTGGCACTATTCTCGGATACATTTTTTCATTTTCACCCATTTTTGATGGTTCTCCAAAAAATAACTCTGACTTTTTCAGAGTGTGGAGGAAGGTGAGGGGAGTTGACAGGGGACTTTACCCGCCTTATGGGGCACTATTCTCGGATACATTTTTTCATTTTCACCCATTTTTGATGGTTCTCCAAAAAATAACTCTGACTTTTTCAGAGTGTGGAGGAAGGTGAGGGGAGTTGACAGGGGACTTTACCCGCCTTATGGGGCACTATTCTCGGATACATTTTTTCATTTTCACCCATTTTTGATGGTTCTCCAAAAAATAACTCTGACTTTTTCAGAGTGTGGAGGAAGGTGAGGGGAGTTGACAGGGGACTTTACCCGCCTTATGGGGCACTATTCTCGGATACATTTTTTCATTTTCACCCATTTTTGATGGTTCTCCAAAAAGACAAGTTAGTATTTTTTCTTCCCCCTTCCTCTTCTGATTTCTCACTGATCGAATGGCAAACGCGACCCGCCATCGGAGGGCCTCCGCCGGCCCGGCCTCGTGCCGGTGCTCTGGCGGTCGGTTCCTCCGAACTGTGGGTTCGACTCTGATGGCCGGGAGGGACGAGGGAAACGTCGGGGGGGTCTGCTGGAGGCTCCTGCTGGAGTCTTGCGTTCACTGGGACCTGGCTCGAAAAACTCGAAACCCTGACTCCAGTGCGGTGTTGCGGCCATGCGCCTCCGGGTACCAGACTCCCCTGCCTCCTCCGTGTTGCGTGGGCTGCGTGGGGGTAACCCTGCGTGTCCGTTACCCTGCGTGTCTCTTACCTCCCAGGCCGACCGATATGAAGCGTTTCCAAGACGAACCGTCTGACTCAGGGGTCCCACCACAGGTTCCGTAGCGGGGTGGAAGTTCCACCTCCCCTCTTTGCCGCGGAATGCAAAACAAACACCTGTTTCTCTCATCCTCCACTGTGGCATAGCGGCCTTAGTCGGCTGCGGCATTCAGCAATTGGCCTTGCTCCGGGCACAGGACCCTACTTCATCAAACTACCTATTTGATCCTGCGTAACAACCACATATATGCTTGTCTGCAAAGACATTGATCGAATGGCAAACGTGACCCGCCATCGGAAGGCCTCCGCCGGCCCGGCTTCGTGCCGGTGCTCTGGCGGTCGGTTCTTCCAAACTGCGGGTTTGACTCTGCTCCTGGGAGCACATATGCTTGTCTGCAAAGAGGGACATGCCTGGTCCCGCCCAGGTGTTCTTCTACAGCTAGTGTCCAGCCAGCTGCGGTATCATCAACTTTGACCCGCCATCGGAGGGCCTCCTCCCCGGGTCCAGCTTCCGGTGCTTGGCGGTCGGTTCCTCCAAACTGTGGGATTGACTCTGCTCCTGGGAGCACATATGCTTGTCTGCAAAGAGGGACATGCCTGGTCCCGCCCAGGTGTTCTTCTACGGCTAGTGTCCAGCCAGCTGCGGTATCATCAACTTTGACCCGCCATCGGAGGGCCTCCTCCCCGGGTCCAGCTTCCGGTGCTTGGCGGTCGGTTCCTCCAAACTGTGGGATTGACTCTGCTCCTGGGAGCACATATGCTTGTCTGCAAAGAGGGACATGCCTGGTCCCGCCCAGGTGTTCTTCTACGGCTAGTGTCCAGCCAGCTGCGGTATCATCAACTTTGACCCGCCATCGGAGGGCCTCCTCCCCGGGTCCAGCTTCCGGTGCTTGGCGGTCGGTTCCTCCAAACTGTGGGATTGACTCTGCTCCTGGGAGCACATATGCTTGTCTGCAAAGAGGGACATGCCTGGTCCCGCCCAGGTGTTCTTCTACGGCTAGTGTCCAGCCAGCTGCGGTATCATCAAATTTGACCCGCCATCGGAGGGCCTCCTCCCCGGGTCCAGCTTCCGGTGCTTGGCGGTCGGTTCCTCCAAACTGTGGGATTGACTCTGCTCCTGGGAGCACATATGCTTGTCTGCAAAGAGGGACATGCCTGGTCCCGCCCAGGTGTTCTTCTACGGCTAGTGTCCAGCCAGCTGCGGTATCATCAAATTTGACCCGCCATCGGAGGGCCTCCTCCCCGGGTCCAGCTTCCGGTGCTTGGCGGTCGGTTCCTCCAAACTGTGGGATTGACTCTGCTCCTGGGAGCACATATGCTTGTCTGCAAAGAGGGACATCGCCAGTCGCGTTGGTGCGGAGGTGGGACCATTTTAACCAGGTGGTAACCCAAGTCCTCCCCTTGGTCCGTGTTCCCTGCATTGAAGCATCGGACCCATGGTTGCAATCAGCAGTTGGCTAACGCATATAAACGGAGAAACAGAAAACCATTTAAATAGAATTCATTGTGTGTGTTTTTGGAAGGATGTTGACCGAATGCCCGGTGTGCAGCCTCCGCTATCTGGCTTTGAATAAGCACCTTAAGCACAAACATGCAGTGCGGAACCTGGATGAAAGAGGCATCATTCTTAAAATGGCCAGTGGTAGAATAAATGTTCGGACCAAACCCTGTCCCATCACAGGGTGTTCGTATGCTGGGAGGAAACTACACCGTCATGTAACTCGTGACCACCCTGAGTTCTCCCGAGATGAGGCACATCAGGTCATGGCAAGGCTGAAGCATAGTGTGGCCCTGCAGTTGCTCCATGACCTCCGAGAGACTAATCCCATCATTGGAATGGCTACATCATTGGATATAGACAATGAGGAGGAATACCCGGTGCACCCTCCACTCTTCTCCCCACATACCGAGTGTGACGAAGAGGACTGCATGCAGGTGAGGCTGGACAATGTGGCATTGAGGGCTCAGAAGGATGCCCTCATTGATGAGGTGAAGACCCTGCGCTCCAGGCTAAAACAGGGTCTAAAACCCAGGAAGCAGAATGCCACTGCTGCTCTGCTTGAGGAAGACGAAGAATGTATACGATTTAAGGGCGTAGCAATCCCAAGTACCCCCGACATGAACTCAGTAGCCTCCGGCAGCAATACCCCTCTCAAGACCCCGGTGAAGACTGTCATGCGGTCCATAGAAGCCTCTGCGAGTGAGACCCCCCTCAAGTCTGTGATGCGGTCCCCAGAAGCCTCCGGAAGCAAGACCCCGGTGAAGACTGTCATGCGGTCCGACAAAGCCTCCGGAAGCAAGACCCCGGTGAAGACTGTCATGCGGTCCGACAAAGCCTCCGGAAGCAAGACCCCGGTGAAGACTGTCATGCGGTCCGACAAAGCCTCCGGTAGTGAGACCCCTCTCAAGTCTGTGATGCGGTCCCCAGAAGCCTCCGGAAGCAAGACCCCAGTGAAGACTGTCATGTGGTCCCCAGAAGCCTCCGGTAGTGAGACCCCAGTGAAGACTGTCATGCGGTCCATAGAAGCCTCTGCGAGTGAGATCCCTCTCAAGTCTGTGATGCGTTCCCCAGAAGCCTCCGGAAGCAAGACCCCAGTGAAGACTGTCATGTGGTCCCCAGAAGCCTCCTGTAGTGAGACCCCTGTATGCCAGAAGACCCGTGCGTCTGTCTCCAATAAGCTGAAAGCTAATCTGGCTAAGGACTGGCCCTCTTCCCAAAATCAATGGTGCACTGGGAAGGGACTGCGGAATACCATGCGTGAAATCACGTTGCCTAAAAGCATGGAGACGTACATTCAGACATACAGAGGTCATTGTGAGGGTCTTGCACCGACAGTAAAACGGAAAGAGAATTGTATGTCCAATGTCAGCCGGATAAAGAACTTCATAGTATTCATGGCCCATGGTTTTGACCGGCTGTCAGACTGGCTGTTTCTAAAAGACACAAAGAGGGTCCGTGGCTGGAGCAAGTATATTTCAGAGTCGGGCCGGACAGTCACAACATCGCTGTTGTTCCTGAAGACTGTGAACCATTTCCTGAGGTACTTGTCTGCATCAAAGCTCCGGGGGTGCAGGCTCACCCAGTCTGATATGACCAACATCATCAGAGAGGTGAAAGCCAACATTAACGATTTGAAAAAGTCTGTCACTCTCCACCAGTTTAAGGTGAAGAGGGACAAGCTGGATCGTCTGCCGAGCCAGGCGGAGCTTCTCGCCGCCATGGCGGCCGCTGAGAAGCGCATCCCTGATCTCCTTGACCTGATGGCTAGCAATCCGACCTCAATCACCCAGTACCTGCTATATGGCTATCTAACCCTCCATTGGAGCCTCCTGTATGGCCACCGTCCGGGTGTGTATGCAAACATGACCAACACGGAGGTCTTTGAGGCGGACAGAAGGGGCACTGCTGAGGGCTACATCATCCACGTGCAGGATCACAAGACTGCCAAGACATTTGGTGAAGCACAGCTGGTGCTTACAATAAAGGAGTTTAGCTGGGTCATGCGGTGGATGGGGATAAAAGAGGGCTTGTCGGGTCCTCAGAATGAATTCTTCCTTTTCACATCGGGGAAGCAGGCTTCCAAGAACCTGAACGCTCACTTGAAGAGGGCTTGGGCTGATGCTGGGCTAGAAACAGCCGTCACCTTCACCATCTTGCGCACTGCCCTGGCTGACAATATCAAGCATCACCAAGATCCAGAAAGCAGGTCGATTCTGGCTAGGTTTATGTGCCACGACGTAAGCACTGCAGACCGGTTCTACGCGAATACGCCTGGAATAAAGGAGGCATTGAAGATCCGCTCCATGTTCAGGGCGGCGGCAGCAGCTGCAGCAGCATCATCATCAGAAGGAGGTCTACCACCGTCAGCTACCTCCGAAGAGGATTCAGGGGCGGAGAGCAGCGATACCTCTTCTTCAGGACCGATTGGTACTCCTGATAAGGGGAAAGGGGCCGTGGACTCAACCTTTTTTCCCCGGTGCACTGTACAAGTTAGATGGCTAATATGGCCCCCAGGCCCCTGTTAATCATGTTGTTATTATGTTTATTTTGTATACTGTTTTTGTAAAAGTGGTGTGATAATTAAATAAAAAAAAAAAAAAAAACATTAGTATAACCTTGAAGGTTCCCAGGGGCAAATACAGTGCCTGTCATTTTGCAGGATATAATTTAACATGTAACCTCTCCTGGAAATGGACATACTCTGTGCATTTCCAGGAGAGGTTCCATGTTAAATTATATCCTGCAATATCCTCCAAAGAAGGGGTGGTAGTGTCATGAATAAGGCCGAATATGTATGCCGATGTGCGGACGGTAAAGCACCGCAAAATCCACCCCTTTAGGGTAACCAGGGGCATGAAGTTCTGTAGGGTGTGAACATCTGGGTTTAGTCCGAGTGAGGAGTGCTCGAGCGTGGGAGGATGTGTAATGCAGAGGAGGGGAACAAAAGGTGTGTGCAGGAGCAGGGAGAAAAGAGAAAATAAAAAGACTCAAAGTGTTCCACCTTCCAGCAGCAGCAGCAGCGGGCCCGCTCTGTCCGTGGTGCTGAACACCTGCCTGTCTATGTGGAGTACAAAAACAAACAAAGACAAACACCTTTAAGGTCACCAGGGGCGTGAGGTTCTGGTTCTGGCGGTGTGCATGGAGGGGTTTAGTCCGAGTGAGGAGTGCTCGAGCGTGGGAGGATGTGTAAGGCAGAGGAGGGGAACAAAAAAAAACGAATACAAATAAGTTAAAGTGTGAACCTCCAGCAGGGCAGGTGCTGCTGCTGCTGCTGCTGCTGCTGTTGCTGCTGCTGCTGCTGCTGCTGCTGTGAAGGAGGACGAATATTGATGCTTGTGTTCGGACGGTAAAGCACCGCAAAATCCACCCCCCCTTAAAGGTGACCAGGGGCATGAGATTCTGCAGGGTGTGAACATCTGGGTTTAGTCCGTGGGGGAGTGCTTAAGTCCGGGGGCCCGGGGTCTCACGGTGCACGAGGTTATGGAAGTGCCACTGTTGCCGGAGGTCCTTAGTCCGTCCTTTGGGGCTCTGTCAGGGGCTACAGAGAGGTGGTGCTCCCGGTCCCTCTCCTGGAGGTATGAAATAACCTGAGCTCCATGTGAGGGAGCCGTGCTGGAGCTGCTTAGTCCGTCCTTTGGTGGTCTTTGAGGGGCTAATGAGAGGTGTTTTCCCCGGTCTATTTGATGGAAGTCTGACACGAGCAGAGTGTGCATGCTTTGAAACTAATCCACCCACACTTAGCATGCTATTTTAGGGTATAAATCGTACCTTGTCACCATGCACTGTGCTCCCTGGGACGACGCGCCCTCCTGTGGGGACACATGAGAACTGCACTCAAATCACTTTGTGCTTTTTAAACAGTTTAACATATTTTTTTCCACATTTAAAAAACGCTTTCTGCCCTGGAAATCATTTCTAATCATTATTACCGTTATGGAGGGGCTGCAGGAACACTTTCCCCGCCTTGCAAACATTTATTCCTGGTTCAAATAATCAATTTGTTCCGCCTGCTTTGCGTCAGCACCTCTGCGGCTGTCGGATTAACACAGATGAATGCACTTTTAACACTCACGCAGCCAGAATTCCTGCTCTTTTCCTGGGTTACAAAGTGAGGTGACGCAGCCTGTCCTCTGAGTCTCCCCGCCTCTCATAGACTTATTTCTGGGTAAAAAAAGCCATGTGCTCCGCCCCCTGGATCTCTGCATGTGTGTGTGTGCCTGTGAGTCTGTGGCTACTGTCCACATGCCCGCATTAGGAGGCACTATTTTCGGATACATTTTCTCATTTTCACCACTTTTCATGTTTTTATTATGTATATTGTTATATTATTATTATTATTATTATTATTATTGTATATATGTATACTGTGTATACTGTTTTTGTAAAAATCATGTGATTATTAAATAAATAATAAAACATGAATATAACCTTGAAGTTTCCCAGGGGCAAATACAGTGCCAGGTGTCAGACTATTTAAACAATGTTTACCCAGGATTCCGACACCTTCCCTGGCTTGTAAAATGCGGTGATGCGCCCTGGAGGTATCAGACTATTTTAAACAACTTTTCCCCGCCTTTCAAACACTTGTTCCTGGCTTATAGCCTGTCATTTTGCAGGATATAATTTAACATGGAACCTCTCCCAGGGGCAAATACAGTGCCAGGTGTCAGACTATTTAAACAATGTTTACCCAGGATTCCGACACCTTCCCTGGCTTGTAAAATGCGGTGATGCGCCCTGGAGGTATCAGACTATTTTAAACAACTTTTCCCCGCCTTTCAAACACTTGTTCCTGGCTTATAGCCTGTCATTTTGGAGGATATAATTTAACATGGAACCTCTCCCAGGGGCAAATACAGTGCCAGGTGTCAGACTATTTAAACAATGTTTACCCAGGATTCCGACACCTTCCCTGGCTTGTAAAATGCGGTGATGCGCCCTGGAGGTATCAGACTATTTTAAACAACTTTTCCCCGCCTTTCAAACACTTGTTCCTGGCTTATAGCCTGTCATTTTGCAGGATATAATTTAACATGGAACCTCTCCCAGGGGCAAATACAGTGCCAGGTGTCAGACTATTTAAACAATGTTTACCCAGGATTCCGACACCTTCCCTGGCTTGTAAAATGCGGTGATGCGCCCTGGAGGTATCAGACTATTTTAAACAACTTTTCCCCGCCTTTCAAACACTTGTTCCTGGCTTATAGCCTGTCATTTTGCAGGATATAATTTAACATGGAACCTCTCCCAGGGGCAAATACAGTGCCAGGTGTCAGACTATTTAAACAATGTTTACCCAGGATTCCGACACCTTCCCTGGCTTGTAAAATGCGGTGATGCGCCCTGGAGGTATCAGACTATTTTAAACAACTTTTCCCCGCCTTTCAAACACTTGTTCCTGGCTTATAGCCTGTCATTTTGCAGGATATAATTTAACATGGAACCTCTCCCAGGGGCAAATACAGTGCCAGGTGTCAGACTATTTAAACAATGTTTACCCAGGATTCCGACACCTTCCCTGGCTTGTAAAATGCGGTGATGCGCCCTGGAGGTATCAGACTATTTTAAACAACTTTTCCCCGCCTTTCAAACACTTGTTCCTGGCTTATAGCCTGTCATTTTGGAGGATATAATTTAACATGGAACCTCTCCCAGGGGCAAATACAGTGCCAGGTGTCAGACTATTTAAACAATGTTTACCCAGGATTCCGACACCTTCCCTGGCTTGTAAAATGCGGTGATGCGCCCTGGAGGTATCAGACTATTTTAAACAACTTTTCCCCGCCTTTCAAACACTTGTTCCTGGCTTATAGCCTGTCATTTTGCAGGATATAATTTAACATGGAACCTCTCCCAGGGGCAAATACAGTGCCAGGTGTCAGACTATTTAAACAATGTTTACCCAGGATTCCGACACCTTCCCTGGCTTGTAAAATGCGGTGATGCGCCCTGGAGGTATCAGACTATTTTAAACAACTTTTCCCCGCCTTTCAAACACTTGTTCCTGGCTTATAGCCTGTCATTTTGCAGGATATAATTTAACATGGAACCTCTCCCAGGGGCAAATACAGTGCCAGGTGTCAGACTATTTAAACAATGTTTACCCAGGATTCCGACACCTTCCCTGGCTTGTAAAATGCGGTGATGCGCCCTGGAGGTATCAGACTATTTTAAACAACTTTTCCCCGCCTTTCAAACACTTGTTCCTGGCTTATAGCCTGTCATTTTGCAGGATATAATTTAACATGGAACCTCTCCCAGGGGCAAATACAGTGCCAGGTGTCAGACTATTTAAACAATGTTTACCCAGGATTCCGACACCTTCCCTGGCTTGTAAAATGCGGTGATGCGCCCTGGAGGTATCAGACTATTTTAAACAACTTTTCCCCGCCTTTCAAACACTTGTTCCTGGCTTATAGCCTGTCATTTTGGAGGATATAATTTAACATGGAACCTCTCCCAGGGGCAAATACAGTGCCAGGTGTCAGACTATTTAAACAATGTTTACCCAGGATTCCGACACCTTCCCTGGCTTGTAAAATGCGGTGATGCGCCCTGGAGGTATCAGACTATTTTAAACAACTTTTCCCCGCCTTTCAAACACTTGTTCCTGGCTTATAGCCTGTCATTTTGCAGGATATAATTTAACATGGAACCTCTCCCAGGGGCAAATACAGTGCCAGGTGTCAGACTATTTAAACAATGTTTACCCAGGATTCCGACACCTTCCCTGGCTTGTAAAATGCGGTGATGCGCCCTGGAGGTATCAGACTATTTTAAACAACTTTTCCCCGCCTTTCAAACACTTGTTCCTGGCTTATAGCCTGTCATTTTGCAGGATATAATTTAACATGGAACCTCTCCCAGGGGCAAATACAGTGCCAGGTGTCAGACTATTTAAACAATGTTTACCCAGGATTCCGACACCTTCCCTGGCTTGTAAAATGCGGTGATGCGCCCTGGAGGTATCAGACTATTTTAAACAACTTTTCCCCGCCTTTCAAACACTTGTTCCTGGCTTATAGCCTGTCATTTTGCAGGATATAATTTAACATGGAACCTCTCCCAGGGGCAAATACAGTGCCAGGTGTCAGACTATTTAAACAATGTTTACCCAGGATTCCGACACCTTCCCTGGCTTGTAAAATGCGGTGATGCGCCCTGGAGGTATCAGACTATTTTAAACAACTTTTCCCCGCCTTTCAAACACTTGTTCCTGGCTTATAGCCTGTCATTTTGCAGGATATAATTTAACATGGAACCTCTCCCAGGGGCAAATACAGTGCCAGGTGTCAGACTATTTAAACAATGTTTACCCAGGATTCCGACACCTTCCCTGGCTTGTAAAATGCGGTGATGCGCCCTGGAGGTATCAGACTATTTTAAACAACTTTTCCCCGCCTTTCAAACACTTGTTCCTGGCTTATAGCCTGTCATTTTGCAGGATATAATTTAACATGGAACCTCTCCCAGGGGCAAATACAGTGCCAGGTGTCAGACTATTTAAACAATGTTTACCCAGGATTCCGACACCTTCCCTGGCTTGTAAAATGCGGTGATGCGCCCTGGAGGTATCAGACTATTTTAAACAACTTTTCCCCGCCTTTCAAACACTTGTTCCTGGCTTATAGCCTGTCATTTTGCAGGATATAATTTAACATGGAACCTCTCCCAGGGGCAAATACAGTGCCAGGTGTCAGACTATTTAAACAATGTTTACCCAGGATTCCGACACCTTCCCTGGCGTGTAAAATGCGGTGATGCGCCCTGGAGGTATCAGACTATTTTAAACAACTTTTCCCCGCCTTTCAAACACTTGTTCCTGGCTTATAGCCTGTCATTTTGCAGGATATAATTTAACATGGAACCTCTCCCAGGGGCAAATACAGTGCCAGGTGTCAGACTATTTAAACAATGTTTACCCAGGATTCCGACACCTTCCCTGGCTTGTAAAATGCGGTGATGCGCCCTGGAGGTATCAGACTATTTTAAACAACTTTTCCCCGCCTTTCAAACACTTGTTCCTGGCTTATAGCCTGTCATTTTGCAGGATATAATTTAACATGGAACCTCTCCCAGGGGCAAATACAGTGCCAGGTGTCAGACTATTTAAACAATGTTTACCCAGGATTCCGACACCTTCCCTGGCTTGTAAAATGCGGTGATGCGCCCTGGAGGTATCAGACTATTTTAAACAACTTTTCCCCGCCTTTCAAACACTTGTTCCTGGCTTATAGCCTGTCATTTTGCAGGATATAATTTAACATGGAACCTCTCCCAGGGGCAAATACAGTGCCAGGTGTCAGACTATTTAAACAATGTTTACCCAGGATTCCGACACCTTCCCTGGCTTGTAAAATGCGGTGATGCGCCCTGGAGGTATCAGACTATTTTAAACAACTTTTCCCCGCCTTTCAAACACTTGTTCCTGGCTTATAGCCTGTCATTTTGCAGGATATAATTTAACATGGAACCTCTCCCAGGGGCAAATACAGTGCCAGGTGTCAGACTATTTAAACAATGTTTACCCAGGATTCCGACACCTTCCCTGGCTTGTAAAATGCGGTGATGCGCCCTGGAGGTATCAGACTATTTTAAACAACTTTTCCCCGCCTTTCAAACACTTGTTCCTGGCTTATAGCCTGTCATTTTGCAGGATATAATTTAACATGGAACCTCTCCCAGGGGCAAATACAGTGCCAGGTGTCAGACTATTTAAACAATGTTTACCCAGGATTCCGACACCTTCCCTGGCTTGTAAAATGCGGTGATGCGCCCTGGAGGTATCAGACTATTTTAAACAACTTTTCCCCGCCTTTCAAACACTTGTTCCTGGCTTATAGCCTGTCATTTTGCAGGATATAATTTAACATGGAACCTCTCCTGGAAATGGACATACTCTGCGCATTTCCAGGAGAGGTTCCATGTTAAATTATATCCTGCAAAATGACAGGCAACAACTCTCTTCCAGACGTTTAAAAACACTTTTCCGACTATTTTAAACAACTTTTCCCCGCCTTTCAAACACTTGTTCCTGGCTTATAGCCTGTCATTTTGCAGGATATAATTTAACATGGAACCTTTCCTGGAAATGGACATACTCTGCGCATTTCCAGGAGAGGTTCCATGTTAAATTATATCCTGCAAAATGACAGGCAACAACTCTCTTCCAGACGTTTAAAAACACTTTTCCGACTATTTTAAACAACTTTTCCCCGCCTTTCAAACACTTGTTCCTGGCTTATAGCCTGTCATTTTGCAGGATATAATTTAACATGGAACCTCTCCTGGAAATGGACATACTCTGCGCATTTCCAGGAGAGGTTCCATGTTAAATTATATCCTGCAAAATGACAGGCAACAACTCTCTTCCAGACGTTTAAAAACACTTTTCCGACTATTTTAAACAACTTTTCCCCGCCTTTCAAACACTTGTTCCTGGCTTATAGCCTGTCATTTTGCAGGATATAATTTAACATGGAACCTCTCCTGGAAATGGACATATTCTGTGCATTTCCAGGAGAGGTTACATGTTAAATGATATCCTGCAAAATGACAGGCTACAACTCTCTTCCAGACGTTTAAAAACACTTTCCCCGACCATTTAAACATTATTTATGGCTTGTAAAGTGCGGTGATGAGCCCTGACAGTATCAGACTATTTAAAGGGTTACCAGGAGCATGAGAATATCCTCCACAGAAGGGGTGGTGGTGCCGTGAATAAGGCCGAATATGGATACCGATGTGCCGACGGTAAAGCACCGCAAAATCCACCCCCTTTAGGTTAACCAGGGGCATGGAGTTCTGTAGGGTGTGAACATCTGGGTTTAGTCCGTGGGGGAGTGCTTAAGTCCGGGAGTCCGGGGACTCACGGTGTGCAAGGTTATGGAGGTGCCCATGTCAGGGACACATGCTGGAGGTCTGTGGTCCGTCCTTTGGGGGTCTTGGAGGGGCCACAGAGAGGAGATTTCCCCGGTCTCTGTCCTGGATGAGTGAAATAAACAGAGTCTCCATGTCAGGGACACATGCTGGAGGTCTCTCTCCCGAGAGTGGACGTCCATTGCCTGTAAATTGGTCTAACATTAGGTCTGTCACTTTGGCTAACCGCACCACTGTCTGTCGTCTCCCGCAAGTGGACATCCATTGTCACTTTGGCTAACCGCACCACTGTCTGTCGTCTCCCGCAAGTGGACATCCATTGCCCCTAAATCGGGTCAGGGTTGACGGTTCGGGACGTCTGACACTGCGCAACCGGCGGTTCCTCCGTGCCTACACGCCGGCCACACCCTGCGCCCGCGAGCAGTCGGCTGCGCCGTCGCCGCCGCCCGCTGCCCTGGGTCATCAGCCCCCACCTATCCACCCGGGCTGGGCGACGCCCCAGGGGATTGCTCAGCGGCCGGCTGTCGGGCCCCGCGACTCGGCTATTGGCGCTTCCCCACCGACGCCTGCTGATGGGGCGTCCTCTGACCTCGCTGTTCCTACGGGTGCCTTCCTGGGTGCACCGCTCCCGGTGCCGCAGTCGCCGCCGACGCTGCCCCAGCCGACTCGGCCCGGCCGCTTGAGGAGGCCGCCTGCACGTTACGAGCCCGAGTCTGGCAGCTGGATACGGGATGTAGACCGTTAACCTATTCCGGCCCATAGCTTTCCGGTCTGGGGGGGATGAAGAGTTTATCGCCGGCCACTAGAGGGCAGTGTCACTGCTGTCGCTGCCTGGTTATGCCGTGCTCTGACCCGGAAGTGCCGAGCGGCCATTTTAGTTCAAACATTGTTCATGCACTCCGCCTCGAGTTGAGACGTTCGTCCACTCATTCATGTAAGACTGTTTCCACTATTATATTATACCATATATTATACTATATATATATTATACTATTATACTACTATACTCTGTTTCGTGGTATATATTTGTGTTGATTGAATTGCATGGATGTAATACTTTGTCAGCTTATCTTGCTGCATTATTCTGTTTTAGGGTGTCGTCATCCTTGTCAATAAATCACCGAAACTGACATTGAGGAGTGTGTTTCTTCACATGCCTACTTGTGTAGCTTAGACACTCTGAATTCACTAAATGTACAACTTTTTCTCCATCAAAATGAACAAATGAGACATGAAATAACATCTACAGATCAAGACGAAGCGAATGGAAGTGGTCACAGCCTCGTAGCTGTGAACAGCTGTGATCGCAGGAAAATTCTGTTTCAAAGATTTCTCAGTAGCCTATATCTCCGTGACATTTCCCTGACTTTACCACCGTCACAATGGACAAACGAGACACAAAATAACATCAACAGATCAAGACGAAGCGAATGGAAGTACCCCCGGAGTCATAGCATGTGTAAATCGAGACGAAAGATCTCTCTCTCCCCCGCCTGCTTGCGAGGGGGAGGGGCAGTTTACACACACACGCAGCTGCTGCATGCAGCAACGCACACACAGGGAGGAGATGGCAGAGAGAACGCACTCCCCTGAAAACTCCCCTTGAATTCCTCCAGACTCAGAAAATGTAAAAGTTCACTTTTTGGAGATCCATAGAAAAAGGGTGAAAATGAAAAAAAGTATGCCACAGCATGGATTCGAACACGAGACCAACCGCATCCAGGGGCGAGCGTTAACGCAGTGAGCCACTGGACCTGAGTACTCAAACATGCCTGCTTGTGCGGCTTAGACACTCTGAATTCACTAAATGTACAACTTTTTCTCCATCAAAATCAACAAATGAGACATGAAATAACATCTACAGATCAAGACGAAGCGAATGGAAGCGGTCCCAGCCTCGTAGCTGTGAACAGCTGTGATCGCAGGAAAATGCTGTTATAAAGATTTATCAGTATATCTCCGGGATATTTCCCTGGCTTTACCACCGTCCAAATGGACAAACGAGACATGAAATAACATCAACAGATCAAGACGAAGCGAATGGAAGTACCCCCGGAGTCATAGCATGTGTAAATCGAGACGAAAGATCTCTCTCTCCCCCGCCTGCTTGCGAGGGGGAGGGGCAGTTTACACACACACGCAGCTGCTGCATGCAGCAACGCACACACAGGGAGGAGATGGCAGAGAGAATGCACTCCCCTGAAAACTCCCCTTGAATTCCTCCAGACTCAGAAAATGTAAAAGTTCACTTTTTGGAGATCCATAGAAAAAGGGTGAAAATGAATTTTGTTTTGCCACAGCATGGATTCGAACACGCGACCAACCGCATCCAGGGGAGAGCGTTAACGCAGTGAGCCACTGGACCTGAGTACTCAAACATGCCTACTTGTGTAGCTTAGACACTCTGAATTCACTCAATGTACAACTTTTTCTCCATCAAAATGAACAAATGAGACATGAAATAACATCTACAGATCAAGACGAAGCGAATGGAAGCGGTCCCAGCCTCGTAGCTGTGAACAGCTGTGATCGCAGGAAAATGCTGTTACAAAGATTTATCAGTATATCTCCGGGATATTTCCCTGGCTTTACCACCGTCACAATGGACAAACGAGACATGAAATAACATAAACAGATCAAGACGAAGCGAATGGAAGTACCCCCGGAGTCATAGCATGTGTAAATCGAGACGAAAGATCTCTCTCTCCCCCGCCTGCTTGCGAGGGGTAGGGGCAGTTTACACACACACGCAGCTGCTGCATGCAGCAACGCACACACAGGGAGGAGATGGCAGAGAGAACGCACTGCCCTGAAAACTCCCCTTGAATTCCTCCAGACTCAGAAAATGTAAAAGTTCACTTTTTGGAGATCCATAGAAAAAGGGTGAACATTAATTTTGTTTTGCCACAGCATGGATTCGAACACACGACCAACCGCATACAGGGGCGAGCGTTAACGCAGTGAGCCACTGGACCTGAGTACTCAAACATGCCTGCTTGTGCATCTTAGACACTCTGAATTCACTAAATGTACAACTTTTTCTCAATCAAAATGAACAAATGAGACATGAAATAACATCTACAGATCCAGACGAAGCGAATGGAAGCGGTCCCAGCCTCGTAGCTGTGAACAGCTGTGATTGCAGGAAAATGCTGTTACAAAGATTTCTCAGTATATCTCCGGGACTTTTCCCTGGCTTTACCACCGTCACAATGGACAAACGAGACATGAAATAACATCAACAGATCAAGACGAAGCGAATGGAAGTACCCCCGGAGTCATAGCATGTGTAAATCGAGACGAAAGATCTCTCTCTCCCCCGCCTGCTTGCGAGGGGTAGGGGCAGTTTACACACACACGCAGCTGCTGCATGCAGCAACGCACACACAGGGAGGAGATGGCAGAGAGAACGCACTCCCCTGAAAACTCCCCTTGAATTCCTCCAGACTCAGAAAATGTAAAAGTTCACTTTTTGGAGATCCATAGAAAAAGGGTAAAAATGAAAAAAAGTATGCCACAGCATGGATTCGAACACGAGACCAACCGCATCCAGGGGCGAGCGTTAACGCAGTGAGCCACTGGACCTGAGTACACACAGGGAGGAGATGGCAGAGAGAACGCACTCCCCTGAAAACTCCCCTTGAATTCCTCCAGACTCAGAAAATGTAAAAGTTCACTTTTTGGAGATCCATAGAAAAAGGGTGAACATGAATTTTGTTTTGCCACAGCATGGATTCGAACACGCGCCCAACCGCATCCAGGGGCGAGCGTTAACGCAGTGAGCCACTGGACCTGAGTACTCAAACATGCCTGCTTGTGCAGCTTAGACACTCTGAATTCACTAAATGTACAACTTTTTCTCCATCAAAATGAACAAATGAGACATGAAATAACATCTACAGATCAAGACGAAGCGAATGGAAGCGGTCCCAGCCTCGTAGCTGTGAACAGCTGTGATCGCAGGAAAATGCTGTTCCAAAGATTTCTCAGTATATCTCCGGGACTTTTCCCTGGCTTTACCACCGTCACAATGGACAAACGAGACATGAAATAACATCAACAGATCAAGACGAAGCGAATGGAAGTACCCCCGGAGTCATAGCATGTATAAATCGAGACGACAGATCTCTCTCTCCCCCGCCTGCTTGCGAGGGGGAGGGGCAGTTTACACACACAAGCAGCTGCCGCATGCAGCAACGCACACACAGGGAGGAGATGGCAGAGAGTACGCACTCCCCTGAAAACTCCCCTTGAATTCCTCAAGACTCAGAAAATGTAAAAGTTCACTTTTTGGAGATCCATAGAAAAAGGGTGAAAATGAAAAAAAGTATGCCACAGCATGGATTCGAACACGCGACCAACCGCATCCAGGGGCGAGCGTTAACGCAGTGAACCACTGGACCTGAGTACTCAAACATGCCTGCTTGTGCAGCTTAGACACTCTGAATTCACTAAATGTACAACTTTTTCTCCATCAAAATGAACAAATGAGACATGAAATAACATCTACAGATCAAGACGAAGCGAATAGAAGCAGTCCCAGCCTCGTAGCTGTGAACAGCTGTGATTGCAGGAAAATGCTTTTACAAAGATTTCTCAGTATATCTCCGGGACTTTTCCCTGGCTTTACCACCGTCACAATGGACAAACGAGACATGAAATAACATCAACAGATCAAGACGAAGCGAATGGAAGTACCCCCGGAGTCATAGCATGTTTAAATCGAGACGAAAGATCTCTCTCTCCCCCGCCTGCTTGCGAGGGGGAGGGGCAGTTTACACACACACGCAGCTGCTGCATGCAGCAACGCACACACAGGGAGGAGATGGCAGAGAGAACGCACTCCCCTGAAAACTCCCCTTGAATTCCTCCAGACTCAGAAAATGTAAAAGTTCACTTTTTGGAGATCCATAGAAAAAGGGTGAACATGAATTTTGTTTTGCCACAGCATGGATTCAAACACGCGACCAACCGCATCCAGGTGCGAGCGTTAACGCAGTGAGCCACTGGACCTGAGTACTCAAACATGCCTGCTTGTGCAGCTTAGACACTCTGAATTCACTAAATGTACAACTTTTTCTCAATCAAAATGAACAAATGAGACATGAAATAACATCTACAGATCAAGACGAAGCGGTCCCAGCCTCGTAGCTGTGAACAGCTGTGATTGCAGGAAAATGCTGTTTCAAAGATTTCTCAGTATATCTCCGGGACATTTCCCTGGCTTTACCACCGTCACAATGGACAAACGAGACATGAAATAACATCAACAGATCAAGACGAAGCGAATGGAAGTACCCCCGGAGTCATAGCATGTGTAAATCGAGACGAAAGATCTCTCTCTCCCCCGCCTGCTTGCGAGGGGGAGGGGCAGTTTACACACACACGCAGCTGCTGCATGCAGCAACGCACACACAGGGAGGAGATGGCAGAGATAACGCACTCCCCTGAAAACTCCCCTTGAATTCCTCCAGACTCAGAAAATGTAAAAGTTCACTTTTTGGAGATCCATAGAAAAAGGGTGAACATGAATTTTGTTTTGCCACAGCATGGATTCGAACACGCGACCAACCGCATCCAGGGGCGAGCGTTAACGCAGTGAGCCACTGGACCTGAGTACTCAAACATGCCTGCTTGTGCAGCTTAGACACTCTGAATTCACTAAATGTACAACTTTTTCTCCATCAAAATGAACAAATGAGACATGAAATAACATCTACAGATCAAGACAAAGCGAATGGAAGCGGTCCCAGCCTCGTAGCTGTGAACAGCTGTGATCGCAGGAAAATGCTGTTCCAAAGATTTCTCAGTATATCTCCGGGACTTTTCCCTGGCTTTACCACCGTCACAATGGACAAACGAGACATGAAATAACATCAACAGATCAAGACGAAGCGAATGGAAGTACCCCCGGAGTCATAGCATGTGTAAATCGAGACGACAGATCTCTCTCTCCCCCGCCTGCTTGCGAGGGGGAGGGGCAGTTTACACACACACGCAGCTGCTGCATGCAGCAACGCACACACAGGGAGGAGATGGCAGAGAGAACGCACTCCCCTGAAAACTCCCCTTGAATTCCTCCAGACTCAGAAAATGTAAAAGTTCACTTTTTGGAGATCCATAGAAAAAGGGTGAAAATGAAAAAAAGTATGCCACAGCATGGATTCGAACACGCGACCAACCGCATCCAGGGGTGAGCGTTAACGCAGTGAGCCACTGGACCTGAGTACTCTAACATGCCTGCTTGTGCAGCTTAGACACTCTGAATTCACTAAATGTACAACTTTTTCTCCATCAAAATGAACAAATGAGACATGAAATAACATCTACAGATCAAGACGAAGCGAATAGAAGCGGTCCCAGCCTCGTAGCTGTGAACAGCTGTGATCGCAGGAAAATGCTGTTACAAAGATTTCTCAGTATATCTCCGGGACATTTCCCTGACTTTACCACCGTCACAATGGACAAACGAGACATGAAATAACATCAACAGATCAAGACGAAGCGAATGGAAGTACCCCCAGAGTCATAGCATGTGTAAATCGAGACGAAATATCTCTCTCTCCCCTGCCTGCTTGCGAGGGGGAGGGGCAGTTTACACACACACGCAGCTGCTGCATGCAGCAACGCACACACAGGGAGGAGATGGCAGAGAGAACGCACTCCCCTGAAAACTCCCCTTGAATTCCTCCAGACTCAGAAAATGTAAAAGTTCACTTTTTGGAGATCCATAGAAAAAGGGTGAAAATGAAAAAAAGTATGCCACAGCATGGATTTGAATACGCGACCAACCGCATCCAGGGGCGAGCGTTAACGCAGTGAACCACTGGACCTGAGTACTCAAACATGCCTACTTGTGCAGCTTAGACACTCTGAATTCACTAAATGTACAACTTTTTCTCCATCAAAATGAACAAATTATACATGAAATAACATCTACAGATCAAGACGAAGCGAATGGAAGCGGTCCCAGCCTCGTAGCTGTGAACAGCTGTGATCGCAGGAAAATGCTGTTACAAAGATTTCTCAGTATATCTCCGGGACATTTCCCTGGCTTTACCACCGTCACAATGGACAAACGAGACATGAAATAACATCAACAGATCAAGACGAAGCGAATGGAAGTACCCCCGGAGTCATAGCATGTGTAAATCGAGACGACAGATCTCTCTCTCCCCCGCCTGCTTGCGAGGGGGAGGGGCAGTTTACACACACACGCAGCTGCTGCATGCAGCAACGCACACACAGGGAGGAGATGGCAGAGAGAACGAACTCCCCTGAAAACTCCCCTTGAATTCCTCCAGACTCAGAAAATGTAAAAGTTCACTTTTTGGAGATCCATAGAAAAAGGGTGAACATGAATTTTGTTTTGCCACAGCATGGATTCGAACACGCGACCAACCGCATTCAGGGGCGAGCGTTAACGCAGTGAGCCACTGGACCTGAGTACTCAAACATGCCTGCTTGTGCAGCTTAGACACTCTGAATTCACTAAATGTACAACTTTTTCTCAATCAAAATGAACAAATGAGACATGAAATAACATCTACAGATCAAGACGAAGCGGTCCCAGCCTCGTAGCTGTGAACAGCTGTGATTGCAGGAAAATGCTGTTACAAAGATTTCTCAGTATATCTCCGGGACTTTTCCCTGGCTTTACCACGGTCACAATGGACAAACGAGACATGAAATAACATCAACAGATCAAGACGAAGCGAATGGAAGTACCCCCGGAGTCATAGCATGTGTAAATCGAGACGAAAGATCTCTCTCTCCCCCGCCTGCTTGCGAGGGGGAGGGGCAGTTTACACACACACGCAGCTGCTGCATGCAGCAACGCACACACAGGGAGGAGATGGCAGAGAGAACGCACTCCCCTGAAAACTCCCCTTGAATTCCTCCAGACTCAGAAAATGTAAAAGTTCACTTTTTGGAGATCCATAGGAAAAGGGTGAAAATGATTTTTTTTTTGCCACAGCATGGATTCGAACACGAGACCAACCACATCCAGGGGAGAGCGTTAACGCAGTGAGCCACTGGACCTGAGTACTCAAACATGCCTACTTGTGCAGCTTAGACACTCTGAATTCACTAAATGTACAACTTTTTCTCCATCAAAATGAACAAATGAGACATGAAATAACATCTACAGATCAAGACGAAGCGAATATAAGCGGTCCCAGCCTCGTAGCTGTGAACAGCTGTGATCGCAGGAAAATGCTGTTCCAAAGATTTCTCAGTATATCTCCGGGACATTTGCCTGGCTTTAAGACCGTCACAATGGACAAACGAGACATGAAATAACATCAACAGATCAAGACGAAGCGAATGGAAGTACCCCCGGAGTCATAGCATGTGTAAATCGAGACGAAAGATCTCTCTCTCCCCCGCCTGCTTGCGAGGGGGAGGGGCAGTTTACACACACACACAGCTGCTGCATGCAGCAACGCACACACAGGGAGGAGATGGCAGAGAGAACGCACTCCCCTGAAAACTCCCCTTGAATTCCTCCAGACTCAGAAAATGTAAAAGTTCACTTTTTGGAGATCCATAGAAAAAGGGTGAAAATGAAAAAAAGTATGCCACAGCATGGATTCGAACACGCGACCAACCGCATCCAGGGGCGAGCGTTAACGCAGTGAGCCACTGGACCTGAGTACTCAAACATGCCTGCTTGTGCAGCTTAGACACTCTGAATTCACTAAATGTACAACTTTTTCTCCATCAAAATGAACAAATGAGACATGAAATAACATCTACAGATCAAGACGAAGCGAATGGAAGCGGTCCCAGCCTCGTAGCTGTGAACAGCTGTGATCGCAGGAAAATGCTGTTATAAAGATTTATCAGTATATCTCCGGGATATTTCCCTGGCTTTACCACCGTCCAAATGGACAAACGAGACATGAAATAACATCAACAGATCAAGACGAAGCGAATGGAAGTACCCCCGGAGTCATAGCATGTGTAAATCGAGACGACAGATCTCTCTCTCCCCCGCCTGCTTGCGAGGGGGAGGGGCAGTTTACACACACACGCAGCTGCTGCATGCAGCAAAGCACACACAGGGAGGAGATGGCAGAGAGAACGCACTCCCCTGAAAACTCCCCTTGAATTCAGCCAGACTCAGAAAATGTAAAAGTTCACTTTTTGGAGATCCATAGAAAAAGGGTGAAAATGAAAAAAAGTATGCCACAGCATGGATTCGAACACGCGACCAACCGCATCCAGGGGCGAGCGTTAACGCAGTGAGCCACTGGACCTGAGTACTCAAACATGCCTGCTTGTGCATCTTAGACACTCTGAATTCACTAAATGTACAACTTTTTCTCAATCAAAATGAACAAATGAGACATGAAATAACATCTACAGATCAAGACGAAGCGGTCCCAGCCTCGTAGCTGTGAACAGCTGTGATTGCAGGAAAATGCTGTTACAAAGATTTCTCAGTATATCTCCGGGACTTTTCCCTGGCTTTACCACGGTCACAATGGACAAACGAGACATGAAATAACATCAACAGATCAAGACGAAGCGAATGGAAGTACCCCCGGAGTCATAGCATGTGTAAATCGAGACGAAAGATCTCTCTCTCCCCCGCCTGCTTGCGAGGGGGAGGGGCAGTTTACACACACACGCAGCTGCTGCATGCAGCAACGCACACACAGGGAGGAGATGGCAGAGAGAACGCACTCCCCTGAAAACTCCACTTGAATTCCTCCAGACTCAGAAAATGTAAAAGTTCACTTTTTGGAGATCCATAGAAAAAGGGTGAAAATGATTTTTTTTTTGCCACAGCATGGATTCGAACACGAGACCAACCGCATCCAGGGGAGAGCGTTAACGCAGTGAGCCACTGGACCTGAGTACTCAAACATGCCTACTTGTGCAGCTTAGACACTCTGAATTCACTAAATGTACAACTTTTTCTCCATCAAAATGAACAAATGAGACATGAAATAACATCTACAGATCAAGACGAAGCGAATATAAGCGGTCCCAGCCTCGTAGCTGTGAACAGCTGTGATCGCAGGAAAATGCTGTTCCAAAGATTTCTCAGTATATCTCCGGGACATTTCCCTGGCTTTAAGACCGTCACAATGGACAAACGAGACATGAAATAACATCAACAGATCAAGACGAAGCGAATGGAAGTACCCCCGGAGTCATAGCATGTGTAAATCGAGACGAAAGATCTCTCTCTCCCCCGCCTGCTTGCGAGGGGGAGGGGCAGTTTACACACACACACAGCTGCTGCATGCAGCAACGCACACACAGGGAGGAGATGGCAGAGAGAACGCACTCCCCTGAAAACTCCCCTTGAATTCCTCCAGACTCAGAAAATGTAAAAGTTCACTTTTTGGAGATCCATAGAAAAAGGGTGAAAATGAAAAAAAGTATGCCACAGCATGGATTCGAACACGCGACCAACCGCATCCAGGGGCGAGCGTTAACGCAGTGAGCCACTGGACCTGAGTAATCAAACATGCCTGCTTGTGCAGCTTAGACACTCTGAATTCACTAAATGTACAACTTTTTCTCCATCAAAATGAACAAATTATACATGAAATAACATCTACAGATCAAGACGAAGCGAATGGAAGCGGTCCCAGCCTCGTAGCTGTGAACAGCTGTGATCGCAGGAAAATGCTGTTTCAAAGATTTCTCAGTATATCTCCGGGACATTTCCCTGACTTTACCACCGTCACAATGGACAAACGAGACATGAAATAACATCAACAGATCAAGACGAAGCGAATGGAAGTACCCCCGGAGTCATAGCATGTGTAAATCGAGACGAAAGATCTCTCTCTCCCCCGCCTGCTTGCGAGGGGGAGGGGCAGTTTACACACACACGCAGCTGCTGCATGCAGCAACGCACACACAGGGAGGAGATGGCAGAGAGAACGCACTCCCCTGAAAACTCCCCTTGAATTCCTCCAGACTCAGAAAATGTAAAAGTTCACTTTTTGGAGATCCATAGAAAAAGGGTGAAAATGATTTTTTTTTTGCCACAGCATGGATTCGAACACGAGACCAACCGCATCCAGGGGAGAGCGTTAACGCAGTGAGCCACTGGACCCGAGTACTCAAACATGCCTACTTGTGCAGCTTAGACACTCTGAATTCACTAAATGTACAACTTTTTCTCCATCAAAATGAACAAATGAGACATGAAATAACATCTACAGATCAAGACGAAGCGAATAGAAGCGGTCCCAGCCTCGTAGCTGTGAACAGCTGTGATCGCAGGAAAATGCTGTTCCAAAGATTTCTCAGTATATCTCCGGGACATTTCCCTGGCTTTACCACCGTCACAATGGACAAACGAGACATGAAATAACATCAACAGATCAAGACGAAGCGAATGGAAGTAGCCCCGGAGTCATAGCATGTGTAAATCGAGACGAAAGATCTCTCTCTCCCCCGCCTGCTTGCGAGGGGGAGGGGCAGTTTACACACACACGCAGCTGCTGCATGCAGCAACGCACACACAGGGAGGAGATGGCAGAGAGAACGCACTCCCATGAAAACTCCCCTTGAATTCCTCCAGACTCAGAAAATGTAAAAGTTCACTTTTTGGAGATCCATAGAAAAAGGGTGAAAATGATTTTCTTTTTTGCCACAGCATGGATTCGAACACGAGACCAACCGCATCCAGGGGAGAGCGTTAACGCAGTGAGCCACTGGACCTGAGTACTCAAACATGCCTACTTGTGCAGCTTAGACACTCTGAATTCACTAAATGTACAACTTTTTCTCCATGAAAATGAACAAATGAGACATGAAATAACATCTACAGATCAAGACGAAGCGAATGGAGGCGGTCCCAGCCTCGTAGCTGTGAACAGCTGTGATCGCAGGAAAATGCTGTTACAAAGATTTATCAGTATATCTCCGGGATATTTCCCTGGCTTTACCACCGTCACAATGGACAAACGAGACATGAAATAACATAAACAGATCAAGACGAAGCGAATGGAAGTACCCCCGGAGTCATAGCATGTGTAAATCGAGACGAAAGATCTCTCTCTCCCCCGCCTGCTTGCGAGGGGGAGGGGCAGTTTACACACACACGCAGCTGCTGCATGCAGCAACGCACACACAGGGAGGAGATGGCAGAGAGAACGCACTCCCCTGAAAACTCCCCTTGAATTCCTCCAGACTCAGAAAATGTAAAAGTTCACTGTTTGGAGATCCATAGAAAAAGGGTGAAAATGATTTTTTTTTGCCACAGCATGGATTCAAACACGCGACCAACCGCATCCAGGGGCGAGCGTTAACGCAGTGAGCCACTGGACCTGAGTACTCAAACATGCCTGCTTGTGCAGCTTACACACTCAATTCACTAAATGTACAACTTTTTCTCCATCAAAATGAACAAATGAGACATGAAATAACATCTACAGATCAAGAAGAAGCGAATGGAAGCGGTCCCAGCCTCGTAGCTGTGAACAGCTGTGATCGCAGGAAAATGCTGTTATAAAGATTTATCAGTGTATCTCCGGGATATTTCCCTGGCTTTACCACCGTCCAAATGGACAAACGAGACATGAAATAACATCAACAGATCAAGACGAAGCGAATGGAAGTACCCCCGGAGTCATAGCATGTGTAAATCGAGACGAAAGATCTCTCTCTCCCCCGCCTGCTTGCGAGGGGGAGGGGCAGTTTACACACACACGCAGCTGCTGCATGCAGCAACGCACACACAGGGAGGAGATGGCAGAGAGAACGCACTCCCCTGAAAACTCCCCTTGAATTCCTCCAGACTCAGAAAATGTAAAAGTTCACTTTTTGGAGATCCATAGAAAAAGGGTGAAAATGATTTTTTTTTTGCCACAGCATGGATTCGAACACGAGACCAACCGCATCCAGGGGCGAGCGTTAACGCAGTGAGCCACTGGACCTGAGTACTCAAACATGCCTGCTTGTGCAGCTTAGACACTCTGAATTCACTAAATGTACAACTTTTTCTCCATCAAAATGAACAAATGAGACATGAAATAACATCTACAGATCAAGACGAAGCGAATGGAAGCGGTCCCAGCCTCGTAGCTGTGAACAGCTGTGATCGCAGGAAAATGCTGTTTTGAAGATTTATCAGTATATCTCCGGGATATTTCCCTGGCTTTACCACCGTCCAAATGGACAAACGAGACATGAAATAACATCAACAGATCAAGACGAAGCGAATGGAAGTACCCCCGGAGTCATAGCATGTGTAAATCGAGACGACAGATCTCTCTCTCCCCCGCCTGCTTGCGAGGGGGAGGGGCAGTTTACACACACACGCAGCTGCTGCATGCAGCAACGCACACACAGGGAGGAGATGGCAGAGAGAACGCACTCCCCTGAAAACTCCCCTTGAATTCCTCCAGACTCAGAACATGTAAAAGTTCACTTTTTGGAGATCCATAGAAAAAGGGTGAACATGAATTTTGTTTTGCCACAGCATGGATTCGAACACGCGACCAACCGCATCCAGGGGCGAGCGTTAACGCAGTGAGCCACTGGACCTGAGTAATCAAACATGCCTGCTTGTGCAGCTTAGACACTCTGAATTCACTAAATGTACAACTTTTTCTCCATCAAAATGAACAAATGAGACATGAAATAACATCTACAGATCAAGACAAAGCGAATGGAAGCAGTCCCAGCTTCGTAGCTGTGAACAGCTGTGATCGCAGGAAAATGCTGTTCCAAAGATTTCTCAGTATATCTCCGGGACTTTTCCCTGGCTTTACCACCGTCACAATGGACAAACGAGACATGAAATAACATCAACAGATCAAGACGAAGCGAATGGAAGTACCCCCGGAGTCATAGCATGTGTAAATCGAGACGACAGATCTCTCTCTCCCCCGCCTGCTTGCGAGGGGGAGGGGCAGTTTACACACACACGCAGCTGCTGCATGCAGCAACGCACACACAGGGAGGAGATGGCAGAGAGAACGCACTCCCCTGAAAACTCCCCTTGAATTCCTCCAGACTCAGAAAATGTAAAAGTTCACTTTTTGGAGATCCATAGAAAAAGGGTGAAAATGATTTTTTTTTTGCCACAGCATGGATTCGAACACGAGACCAACCGCATCCAGGGGAGAGCGTTAACGCAGTGAGCCACTGGACCCGAGTACTCAAACATGCCTACTTGTGCAGCTTAGACACTCTGAATTCACTAAATGTACAACTTTTTCTCCATCAAAATGAACAAATGAGACATGAAATAACATCTACAGATCAAGACGAAGCGAATAGAAGCGGTCCCAGCCTCGTAGCTGTGAACAGCTGTGATCGCAGGAAAATGCTGTTCCAAAGATTTCTCAGTATATCTCCGGGACATTTCCCTGGCTTTACCACCGTCACAATGGACAAACGAGACATGAAATAACATCAACAGATCAAGACGAAGCGAATGGAAGTAGCCCCGGAGTCATAGCATGTGTAAATCGAGACGAAAGATCTCTCTCTCCCCCGCCTGCTTGTGAGGGGGAGGGGCAGTTTACACACACACGCAGCTGCTGCATGCAGCAACGCACACACAGGGAGGAGATGGCAGAGAGAACGCACTCCCCTGAAAACTCCCCTTGAATTCATCTAGAATCAGAAAATGTAAAAGTTCACTGTTTGGAGATCCATAGAAAAAGGGTGAAAATGATTTTTTTTTTGCCAGAGCATGGATTCGAACATGCGACCAACCGCATCCAGGGGCGAGCGTTAAAACAGTGAGCCACTGGACCTGAGTACTCAAACATGCCTGCTTGTGCAGCTTAGACACTCTGAATTCACTAAATGTACAACTTTTTCTCCATCAAAATGAACAAATGAGACAAGAAATAACATCTACAGATCAAGACGAAGCGAATGGAAGCGGTCCCAGCCTCGTAGCTGTGAACAGCTGTGATCGCAGGAAAATGCTGTTATAAAGATTTATCAGTATATCTCCGGGATATTTCCCTGGCTTTACCACCGTCCAAATGGACAAACGAGACATGAAATAACATCAACAGATCAAGACGAAGCGAATGGAAGTACCCCCGGAGTCATAGCATGTGTAAATCGAGACGAAAGATCTCTCTCTCCCCCGCCTGCTTGCGAGGGGGAGGGGCAGTTTACACACACACGCAGCTGCTGCATGCAGCAACGCACACACAGGGAGGAGATGGCAGAGAGAACGCACTCCCATGAAAACTCCCCTTGAATTCCTCCAGACTCAGAAAATGTAAAAGTTCACTTTTTGGAGATCCATAGAAAAAGGGTGAAAATGATTTTTTTTTTGCCACAGCATGGATTCGAACACAAGACCAACCGCATCCAGGGGAGAGCGTTAACGCAGTGAGCCACTGGACCTGAGTACTCAAACATGCCTACTTGTGCAGCTTAGACACTCTGAATTCACTAAATGTACAACTTTTTCTCCATGAAAATGAACAAATGAGACATGAAATAACATCTACAGATCAAGACGAAGCGAATAGAAGCGGTCCCAGCCTCGTAGCTGTGAACAGCTGTGATCGCAGGAAAATGCTGTTCCAAAGATTTCTCAGTATATCTCCGGGACATTTCCCTGGCTTTACCACCGTCACAATGGACAAACGAGACATGAAATAACATCAACAGATCAAGACGAAGCGAATGGAAGTACCCCCGGAGTCATAGCATGTGTAAATCGAGACGAAAGATCTCTCTCTCCCCCGCCTGCTTGCGAGGGGGAGGGGCAGTTTACACACACACGCAGCTGCTGCATGCAGCAACGCACACACAGGGAGGAGATGGCAGAGAGAACGCACTCCCCTGAAAACTCCCCTTGAATTCCTCCAGACTCAGAAAATGTAAAAGTTCACTTTTTGGAGATCCATAGAAAAAGAGTGAACATGAATTTTGTTTTGCCACAGCATGGATTCGAACACGCGACCAACCGCATCCAGGGGCGAGCGTTAACGCAGTGAGCCACTGGACCTGAGTACTCAAACATGCCTGCTTGTGCAGCTTAGACACTCTGAATTCACTAAATGTACAACTTTTTCTCCATCAAAATGAACAAATGAGACATGAAATAACATCTACAGATCAAGACAAAGCGAATGGAAGCGGTCCCAGCCTCGTAGCTGTGAACAGCTGTGATCGCAGGAAAATGCTGTTCCAAAGATTTCTCAGTATATCTCCGGGACATTTCCCTGGCTTTACCACCGTCACAATGGACAAACGAGACATGAAATAACATCAACAGATCAAGACGAAGCGAATGGAAGTACCCCCGGAGTCATAGCATGTGTAAATCGAGACGAAAGATCTCTCTCTCCCCCGCCTGCTTGCGAGGGGGAGGGGCAGTTTACACACACACGCAGCTGCTGCATGCAGCAACGCACACACAGGGAGGAGATGGCAGAGAGAACGCACTCCCCTGAAAACTCCCCTTGAATTCCTCCAGACTCAGAAAATGTAAAAGTTCACTTTTTGGAGATCCATAGAAAAAGGGTAAAAATGAAAAAAAGTATGCCACAGCATGGATTCGAACACGCGACCAACCGCATCCAGGGGCGAGCGTTAACGCAGTGAGCCACTGGACCTGAGTACTGAAACATGCCTGCTTGTGCAGCTTAGACACTCTGAATTCACTAAATGTACAACTTTTTCTCGATCAAAATGAACAAATGAGACATGAAATAACATCTACAGATCAAGACGAAGCGAATGGAAGCGGTCCCAGCCTCGTAGCTGTGAACAGCTGTGATCGCAGGAAAATGCTGTTATAAAGATTTATCAGTATATCTCCGGGATATTTCCCTGGCTTTACCACCGTCCAAATGGACAAACAAGACATGAAATAACATCAACAGATCAAGACGAAGCGAATGGAAATACCCCCGGAGTCATAGCATGTGTAAATCGAGACGAAAGATCTCTCTCTCCCCCGCCTGCTTGCGAGGGGGAGGGGCAGTTTACACACACACGCAGCTGCTGCATGCAGCAACGCACACACAGGGAGGAGATGGCAGAGAGAACGCACTCCCCTGAAAACTCCCCTTGAATTCCTCCAGACTTAGAAAATGTAAAAGTTCACTTTTTGGAGATCCATAGAAAAAGGGTGAAAATGAAAAAAAGTATGCCACAGCATGGATTCGAACACGAGACCAACCGCATCCAGGGGCGAGCGTTAACGCAGTGAGCCACTGGACCTGAGTACTGAAACATGCCTGCTTGTGCAGCTTAGACACTCTGAATTCACTAAATGTACAACTTTTTCTCGATCAAAATGAACAAATGAGACATGAAATAACATCTACAGATCAAGACGAAGCGAATGGAAGCGGTCCCAGCCTCGTAGCTGTGAACAGCTGTGATCGCAGGAAAATGCTGTTATAAAGATTTATCAGTATATCTCCGGGACATTTCCCTGACTTTACCACTGTCACAATGGACAAACGAGACATGAAATAACATAAACAGATCAAGACGAAGCGAATGGAAGTACCCCCGGAGTCATAGCATGTGTAAATCGAGACGAAAGATCTCTCTCTCCCCCGCCTGCTTGCGAGGGGGAGGGGCAGTTTACACACACACGCAGCTGCTGCATGCAGCAACGCACACACAGGGAGGAAATGGCAGAGAGAACGCACTCCCCTGAAAACTCCCCTTGAATTCCTCCAGACTCAGAAAATGTAAAAGTTCACTTTTTGGAGATCCATAGAAAAAGGGTGAAAATGAAAAAAAGTATGCCACAGCATGGATTCGAACACGAGACCAACCGCATCCAGGGGCGAGCGTTAACGCAGTGAGCCACTGGACCTGAGTACTCAAACATGCCTGCTTGTGCATCTTAGACACTCTGAATTCACTAAATGTACAACTTTTTCTCAATCAAAATGAACAAATGAGACATGAAATAACATCTACAGATCAAGACGAAGCGAATGGAAGCAGTCCCAGCCTCGTAGCTGTGAACAGCTGTGATTGCAGGAAAATGCTGTTACAAAGATTTCTCAGTATATCTCCGGGACTATTCCCTGGCTTTACCACCGTCACAATGGACAAACGAGACATGAAATAACATCAACAGATCAAGACGAAGCGAATGGAAGTACCCCCGGAGTCATAGCATGTGTAAATCGAGACGACAGATCTCTCTCTCCCCCGCCTGCTTGCGAGGGGGAGGGGCAGTTTACACACACACGCAGCTGCTGCATGCAGCAACGCACACACAGGGAGGAGATGGCAGAGAGAACGCACTCCCCTGAAAACTCCCCTTGAATTCCTCCAGACTCAGAAAATGTAAAAGTTCACTTTTTGGAGATCCATAGAAAAAGGGTGAACATGAATTTTGTTTTGCCACAGCATGGATTCGAACACGCGACCAACCGCATCCAGGGGCGAGCGTTAACGCAGTGAGCCACTGGACCTGAGTACTCGAACATGCCTGCTTGTGCAGCTTAGACACTCTGAATTCACTAAATGTACAACTTTTTCTCCATCAAAATGAACAAATGAGACATGAAATAACATCTACAGATCAAGACAAAGCGAATGGAAGCGGTCCCAGCCTCGTAGCTGTGAACAGCTGTGATCGCAGGAAAATGCTGTTCCAAAGATTTCTCAGTATATCTCCGGGACTTTTCCCTGGCTTTACCACCGTCACAATGGACAAACGAGACATGAAATAACATCAACAGATCAAGACGAAGCAAATGGAAGTACCCCCGGAGTCATAGCATGTGTAAATCGAGACGACAGATCTCTCTCTCCCCCGCCTGCTTGCGAGGGGGAGTGGCAGTTTACACACACAAGCAGCTGCTGCATGCAGCAACGCACACACAGGGAGGAGATGGCAGAGAGAACGCACTCCCCTGAAAACTCCCCTTGAATTCCTCAAGACTCAGAAAATGTAAAAGTTCACTTTTTGGAGATCCATAGAAAAAGGGTGAAAATGAAAAAAAGTATGCCACAGCATGGATTCAAACACGCGACCAACCGCATCCGGGGGCGAGCGTTAACGCAGTGAGCCACTGGACCTGAGTACTCAAACATGCCTGCTTGTGCAGCTTAGACACTCTGAATTCACTAAATGTACAACTTTTTCTCCATCAAAATGAACAAATGAGACATGAAATAACATCTACAGATCAAGACGAAGCGAATAGAAGCAGTCCCAGCCTCGTAGCTGTGAACAGCTGTGATCGCAGGAAAATGCTGTTACAAAGATTTCTCAGTATATCTCCGGGACATTTCCCTGGCTTTACCACCGTCACAATGGACAAACGAGACATGAAATAACATCAACAGATCAAGACGAAGCGAATGGAAGTACCCCCGGAGTCATCGCATGTGTAAATCGAGACGAAAGATCTCTCTCTCCCCCGTCTGCTTGCGAGGGGGAGGGGCAGTTTACACACACACGCAGCTGCTGCATGCAGCAACGCACACACAGGGAGGAGATGGCAGAGAGAACGCACTCCCCTGAAAACTCCCCTTGAATTCCTCCAGACTCAGAAAATGTAAAAGTTCACTTTTTGGAGATCCATAGAAAAAGGGTGAACATGAATTTTGTTTTGCCACAGCATGGATTCGAACACGCGACCAACCGCATCCAGGGGCGAGCGTTAACGCAGTGAGCCACTGGACCTGAGTACTCAAACATGCCTGCTTGTGCAGCTTAGACACTCTGAATTCACTAAATGTACAACTTTTTCTCCATCAAAATGAACAAATGAGACATGAAATAACATCTACAGATCAAGACGAAGCGAATGGAAGCGGTCCCAGCCTCGTAGCTGTGAACAGCTGTGATCGCAGGAAAATGCTGTTCCAAAGATTTCTCAGTATATCTCCGGGACTTTTCCATGGCTTTACCACCGTCACAATGGACAAACGAGACATGAAATAACATCAACAGATCAAGACGAAGCGAATGGAAGTACCCCCGGAGTCATAGCATGTGTAAATCGAGACGAAAGATCTCTCTCTCCCCCGTCTGCTTGCGAGGGGGAGGGGCAGTTTACACACACACGCAGCTGCTGCATGCAGCAACGCACACACAGGGAGGAGATGGCAGAGAGAACGCACTCCCCTGAAAACTCCCCTTGAATTCCTCCAGACTCAGAAAATGTAAAAGTTCACTTTTTGGAGATCCATAGAAAAAGGGTGAACATGAATTTTGTTTTGCCACAGCATGGATTCGAACACGCGACCAACCGCATCCAGGGGCGAGCGTTAACGCAGTGAGCCACTGGACCTGAGTACTCAAACATGCCTGCTTGTGCAGCTTAGACACTCTGAATTCACTAAATGTACAACTTTTTCTCCATCAAAATGAACAAATGAGACATGAAATAACATCTACAGATCAAGACAAAGCGAATGGAAGCGGTCCCAGCCTCGTAGCTGTGAACAGCTGTGATCGCAGGAAAATGCTGTTCCAAAGATTTCTCAGTATATCTCCGGGACTTTTCCCTGGCTTTACCACCGTCACAATGGACAAACGAGACATGAAATAACATCAACAGATCAAGACGAAGCAAATGGAAGTACCCCCGGAGTCATAGCATGTGTAAATCGAGACGACAGATCTCTCTCTCCCCCGCCTGCTTGCGAGGGGGAGGGGCAGTTTACACACACACGCAGCTGCTGCATGCAGCAACGCACACACAGGGAGGAGATGGCAGAGAGAACGCACTCCCCTGAAAACTCCCCTTGAATTCCTCCAGACTCAGAAAATGTAAAAGTTCACTTTTTGGAGATCCATAGAAAAAGGGTGAACATGAATTTTGTTTTGCCACAGCATGGATTCGAACACGCGACCAACCGCATCCAGGGGCGAGCGTTAACGCAGTGAGCCACTGGACCTGAGTACTCAAACATTCCTACTTGTGCAGCTTAGACACTCTGAATTCACTAAATGTACAACTTTTTCTCCATCAAAATGAACAAATGAGACATGAAATAACATCAACAGATCAAGACGAAGCGAATGGAAGCGGTCCCAGCCTCGTAGCTAAGAACAGCTGTGATCGCAGGAAAATGCTGTTACAAAGATTTCTCAGTATATCTCCGGGACATTTCCCTGGCTTTACCACCGTCACAATGGACAAACGAGACATGAAATAACATCAACAGATCAAGACGAAGCGAATGGAAGTACCCCCGGAGTCATAGCATGTGTAAATCGAGACGAAAGATCTCTCTCTCCCCCGCCTGCTTGCGAGGGGGAGGGGCAGTTTACACACACACGCAGCTGCTGCATGCAGCAACGCACACACAGGGAGGAGATGGCAGAGAGAACGCACTCCCCTGAAAACTCCCCTTGAATTCCTCCAGACTCAGAAAATGTAAAAGTTCACTTTTTGGAGATCCATAGAAAAAGGGTGAACATGAATTTTGTTTTGCCACAGCATGGATTCGAACACGCGACCAACCGCATCCAGGGGCGAGCGTTAACGCAGTGAGCCACTGGACCTGAGTACTCAAACATGCCTGCTTGTGCATCTTAGACACTCTGAATTCACTAAATGTACAACTTTTTCTCAATCAAAATGAACAAATGAGACATGAAATAACATCTACAGATCAAGACGAAGCGAATGGAAGTACCCCCGGAGTCATAGCATGTGTAAATCGAGACGACAGATCTCTCTCTCCCCCGCCTGCTTGCGAGGGGGAGGGGCAGTTTACACACACACGCAGCTGCTGCATGCAGCAACGCACACACAGGGAGGAGATGGCAGAGAGAACGCACTCCCCTGAAAACTCCCCTTGAATTCCTCCAGACTCAGAAAATGTAAAAGTTCACTTTTTGGAGATCCATAGAAAAAGGGTGAAAATGATTTTTTTTTTGCCACAGCATGGATTCGAACACGAGACCAACCGCATCCAGGGGCGAGCGTTAACGCAGTGAGCCACTGGACCTGAGTACTCAAACATGCCTGCTTGTGCAGCTTAGACACTCTGAATTCACTAAATGTACAACTTTTTCTCCATCAAAATGAACAAATGAGACATGAAATAACATCTACAGATCAAGACGAAGCGAATGGAAGCGGTCCCAGCCTCGTAGCTAAGAACAGCTGTGATCGCAGGAAAATGCTGTTACAAAGATTTCTCAGTATATCTCCGGGACATTTCCCTGGCTTTACCACCGTCACAATGGACAAACGAGACATGAAATAACATCAACAGATCAAGACGAAGCGAATGGAAGTACCCCCGGAGTCATAGCATGTGTAAATCGAGACGAAATATCTCTCTCTCCCCCGCCTGCTTGCGAGGGGGAGGAGCAGTTTACACACACACGCAGCTGCTGCATGCAGCAACGCACACACAGGGACGAGATGGCAGAGAGAACCCACTCCCCTGAAAACTCCCCTTGAATTCCTCCAGACTCAGAAAATGTAAAAGTTCACTTTTTGGAGATCCATAGAAAAAGGGTGAAAATGATTTTTTTTTTGCCACAGCATGGATTCGAACACACGACCAACCGCATCCAGGGGCGAGCGTTAACGCAGTGAGCCAATGGACCTGAGTACTCAAATATGCCTGCTTGTGCAGCTTAGACACTCTGAATTCACTAAATGTACAACTTTTTCTCCATCAAAATGAACAAATGAGACATGAAATAACATCTACAGATCAAGACGAAGCGAATGGAAGCGGTCCCAGCCTCGTAGCTGTGAACAGCTGTGATCGCAGGAAAATGCTGTTATAAAGATTTATCAGTATATCTCCGGGATATTTCCCTGGCTTTACCACCGTCCAAATGGACAAACGAGACATGAAATAACATCAACAGATCAAGACGAAGCGAATGGAAGTACCCCCGGAGTCATAGCATGTGTAAATCGAGACGAAAGATCTCTCTCTCCCCCGCCTGCTTGCGAGGGGGAGGGGCAGTTTACACACACACGCAGCTGCTGCATGCAGCTGCTGCATGCAGCAACGCACACACAGGGAGGAGATGGCAGAGAGAACGCACTCCCCTGAAAACTCCCCTTGAATTCCTCCAGACTCAGAAAATGTAAAAGTTCACTTTTTGGAGATCCATAGAAAAAGGGTGAAAATGAAAAAAAGTATGCCACAGCATGGATTCGAACACGCGACCAACCGCATCCAGGGGCGAGCGTTAACGCAGTGAGCCACTGGACCTGAGTACTCTAACATGCCTGCTTTTGCAGCTTAGACACTCTGAATTCACTAAATGTACAACTTTTTCTCCATCAAAATGAACAAATGAGACATGAAATAACATCTACAGATCAAGACGAAGCGAATAGAAGCGGTCCCAGCCTCGTAGCTGTGAACAGCTGTGATCGCAGGAAAATGCTGTTATAAAGATTTATCAGTATATCTCCGGGATATTTCCCTGGCTTTACCACCGTCACAATGGACAAACGAGACATGAAATAACATAAACAGATCAAGACGAAGCGAATGGAAGTACCCCCGGAGTCATAGCATGTGTAAATCGAGACGACAGATCTCTCTCTCCCCCGCCTGTTTGCGAGGGGAGGGGCAGTTTACACACACACGCAGCTGCTGCATGCAGCAACGCACACACAGGGAGGAGATGGCAGAGAGAACGCACTCCCCTGAAAACTCCCCTTGAATTCCTCCAGACTCAGAAAATGTAAAAGTTCACTTTTTGGAGATCCATAGAAAAAGGGTGAACATGAATTTTGTTTTGCCACAGCATGGATTCGAACACGCGACCAACCGCATCCAGGGGCGAGCGTTAACGCAGTGAGCCACTGGACCTGAGTACTCAAACATTCCTACTTGTGCAGCTTAGACACTCTGAATTCACTAAATGTACAACTTTTTCTCCATCAAAATGAACAAATGAGACATGAAATAACATCTACAGATCAAGACGAAGCGAATGAAAGCGGTCCCAGCCTCGTAGCTGTGAACAGCTGTGATCGCAGGAAAATGCTGTCACAAAGATTTCTCAGTATATCTCCGGGACATTTCCCTGGCTTTACCACCATCACAATGGACAAACGAGACATGAAATAACATAAACAGATCAAGACGAAGCAAATGGAAGTACCCCCGGAGTCATAGCATGTGTAAATCGAGACGAAAGATCTCTCTCTCCCCCGCCTACTTGCGAGGGGGAGGGGCAGTTTACACACACACGCAGCTGCTGCATGCAGCAACGCACACACAGGGAGGAGATGGCAGAGAGAACGCACTCCCCTGAAAACTCCCCTTGAATTCCTCCAGACTCAGAAAATGTAAAAGTTCACTTTTTGGAGATCCATAGAAAAAGGGTGAAAATGAAAAAAAGTATGCCACAGCATGGATTCGAACACGAGACCAACCGCATCCAGGGGCGAGCGTTAACGCAGTGAGCCACTGGACCTGAGTACTCAAACATGCCTACTTGTGCAGCTTAGACACTCTGAATTCACTAAATGTACAACTTTTTCTCCATCAAAATGAACAAATTATACATGAAATAACATCTACAGATCAAGACGAAGCGAATGGGAGCGGTCCCAGCCTCGTAGCTGTGAACAGCTGTGATCGCAGGAAAATGCTGTTTCAAAGATTTCTCAGTATATCTCCGGGACATTTCCCTGGCTTTACCACCGTCACAATGGACAAACGAGACATGAAATAACATCAACAGATCAAGACGAAGCGATTGGAAGTACCCCCGGAGTCATAGCATGTGTAAATCGAGACGAAAGATCTCTCTCTCCCCCGCCTGCTTGCGAGGGGGAGGGGCAGTTTACACACACATGCAGCTGCTGCATGCAGCAACGCACACACAGGGAGGAGATGGCAGAGAGAACGCACTCCCCTGAAAACTCCCCTTGAATTCCTCCAGACTCAGAAAATGTAAAAGTTCACTTTTTGGAGATCCATAGAAAAAGGGTGAAAATGATTTTTTTGCCACAGCATGGATTCGAACACGCGACCAACCGCATCCAGGGGCGAGCGTTAACGCAGTGAGCCACTGGACCTGAGTACTCAAACATGCCTGCTTGTGCATCTTAGACACTCTGAATTCACTAAATGTACAACTTTTTCTCAATCAAAATGAACAAATGAGACATGAAATAACATCTACAGATCAAGACGAAGCGAATGGAAGCGGTCCCAGCCTCGTAGCTGTGAACAGCTGTGATTGCAGGAAAATGCTGTTACAAAGATTTCTCAGTATATCTCCGGGACTTTTCCCTGGCTTTACCACCGTCACAATGGACAAACGAGACATGAAATAACATCAACAGATCAAGACGAAGCGAATGGAAGTACCCCCGGAGTCATAGCATGTGTAAATCGAGACGAAATATCTCTCTCTCCCCCGCCTGCTTGCGAGGGGGAGGGGCAGTTTACACACACACGCAGCTGCTGCATGCAGCAACGCACACACAGGGAGGAGATGGCAGAGAGAACGCACTCCCCTGAAAACTCCCCTTGAATTCCTCCAGACTCAGAAAATGTAAAAGTTCACTTTTTGGAGATCCATAGAAAAAGGGTGAAAATGATTTTTTTTTTGCCACAGCATGGATTCGAACACACGACCAACCGCATCCAGGGGCGAGCGTTAACGCAGTGAGCCACTGGACCTGAGTACTCAAACATGCCTGCTTGTGCAGCTTAGACACTCTGAATTCACTAAATGTACAACTTTTTCTCCATCAAAATGAACAAATGAGACATGAAATAACATCTACAGATCAAGACGAAGCAAATGGAAGCGGTCCCAGCCTCGTAGCTGTGAACAGCTGTGATCGCAGGAAAATGCTGTTATAAAGATTTATCAGTATATCTCCGGGATATTTCCCTGGCTTTACCACCGTCCAAATGGACAAACGAGACATGAAATAACATCAACAGATCAAGACGAAGCGAATGGAAGTACCCCCGGAGTCATAGCATGTGTAAATCGAGACGAAAGATCTCTCTCTCCCCCGCCTGCTTGCGAGGGGGAGGGGCAGTTTACACACACACGCAGCTGCTGCATGCAGCAACGCACACACAGGGAGGAGATGGCAGAGAGAACGCACTCCCCTGAAAACTCCCCTTGAATTCCTCCAGACTCAGAAAATGTAAAAGTTCACTTTTTGGAGATCCATAGAAAAAGGGTGAAAATGAAAAAAAGTATGCCACAGCATGGATTCGAACACGCGACCAACCGCATCCAGGGGCGAGCGTTAACGCAGTGAGCCACTGGACCTGAGTACTCTAACATGCCTGCTTGTGCAGCTTAGACACTCTGAATTCACTAAATGTACAACTTTTTCTCCATCAAAATGAACAAATGAGACATGAAATAACATCTACAGATCAAGACGAAGCGAATAGAAGCGGTCCCAGCCTCGTAGCTGTGAACAGCTGTTATCGCAGGAAAATGCTGTTACAAAGATTTCTCAGTATATCTCCGGGACATTTCCCTGGCTTTACCACCGTCACAATGGACAAACGAGACATGAAATAACATCAACAGATCAAGACGAAGCGAATGGAAGTACCCCCGGAGTCATAGCATGTGTAAATCGAGACGAAAGATCTCTCTCTCCCCCGCCTGCTTGCGAGGGGGAGGGGCAGTTTACACACACACGCAGCTGCTGCATGCAGCAACGCACACACAGGGAGGAGATGGCAGAGAGAACGCACTCCCCTGAAAACTCCCCTTGAATTCCTCCAGACTCAGAAAATGTAAAAGTTCACTTTTTGGAGATCCATAGAAAAAGGGTGAAAATGAAAAAAAGTATGCCACAGCATGGATTTGAATACGCGACCAACCGCATCCAGGGGCGAGCGTTAACGCAGTGAACCACTGGACCTGAGTACTCAAACATGCCTACTTGTGCAGCTTAGACACTCTGAATTCACTAAATGTACAACTTTTTCTCCATCAAAATGAACAAATTATACATGAAATAACATCTACAGATCAAGACGAAGCGAATGGAAGCGGTCCCAGCCTCGTAGCTGTGAACAGCTGTGATCGCAGGAAAATGCTGTTTCAAAGATTTCTCAGTATATCTCCGGGACATTTCCCTGGCTTTACCACCGTCACAATGGACAAACGAGACATAAAATAACATCAACAGATCAAGACGAAGCGAATGGAAGTACCCCCGGAGTCATAGCATGTGTAAATCGAGACGAAAGATCTCTCTCTCCCCCGCCTGCTTGCGAGGGGGAGGGGCAGTTTACACACACACGCAGCTGCTGCATGCAGCAACGCACACACAGGGAGGAGATGGCAGAGAGAACGCACTCCCCTGAAAACTCCCCTTGAATTCCTCCAGACTCAGAAAATGTAAAAGTTCACTTTTTGGAGATCCATAGAAAAAGGGTGAAAATGAAAAAAAGTATGCCACAGCATGGATTCGAACACGCGACCAACCGCATCCAGGGGCGAGCGTTAACGCAGTGAGCCACTGGACCTGAGTACTCAAACATGCCTGCTTGTGCATCTTAGACACTCTGAATTCACTAAATGTACAACTTTTTCTCAATCAAAATGAACAAATGAGACATGAAATAACATCTACAGATCAAGACGAAGCGAATGGAAGCGGTCCCAGCCTCGTAGCTGTGAACAGCTGTGATTGCAGGAAAATGCTGTTACAAAGATTTCTCAGTATATCTCCGGGACTTTTCCCTGGCTTTACCACCGTCACAATGGACAAACGAGACATGAAATAACATCAACAGATCAAGACGAAGCGAATGGAAGTACCCCCGGAGTCATAGCATGTGTAAATCGAGACGACAGATCTCTCTCTCCCCCGCCTGCTTGCGAGGGGGAGGGGCAGTTTACACACACACGCAGCTGCTGCATGCAGCAACCCACACACAGGGAGGAGATGGCAGAGAGAACGCACTCCCCTGAAAACTCCCCTTGAATTCCTCCAGACTCAGAAAATGTAAAAGTTCACTTTTTGGAGATCCATAGAAAAAGGGTGAAAATGAAAAAAAGTATGCCACAGCATGGATTTGAACACGCGACCAACCGCATCCAGGGGCGAGCGTTAACGCAGTGAGCCACTGGACCTGAGTACTCAAACATGCCTGCTTGTGCATCTTAGACACTCTGAATTCACTAAATGTACAACTTTTTATCAATCAAAATGAACAAATGAGACATGAAATAACATCTACAGATCAAGACGAAGCGAATGGAAGCGGTCCCAGCCTCGTAGCTGTGAACAGCTGTGATTGCAGGAAAATGCTGTTACAAAGATTTCTCAGTATATCTCCGGGACTTTTCCCTGGCTTTACCACCGTCACAATGGACAAACGAGACATGAAATAACATCAACAGATCAAGACGAAGCGAATGGAAGTACCCCCGGAGTCATAGCATGTGTAAATCGAGACGAAAGATCTCTCTCTCCCCCGCCTGCTTGCGAGGGGGAGGGGCAGTTTACACACACACGCAGCTGCTGCATGCAGCAACGCACACACAGGGAGGAGATGGCAGAGAGAACGCACTCCCCTGAAAACTCCCCTTGAATTCCTCCAGACTCAGAAAATGTAAAAGTTCACTTTTTGGAGATCCATAGAAAAAGGGTGAAAATGAAAAAAAGTATGCCACAGCATGGATTCGAACACGCGACCAACGGCATCCAGGGGCGAGCGTTAACGCAGTGAGCCACTGGACCTGAGTACTCAAACATGCCTACTTGTGCAGCTTAGACACTCTGAATTCACTAAATGTACAACTTTCTCTCCATCAAAATGAACAAATGAGACATGAAATAACATCTACAGATCAAGACGAAGTGAATGGAAGCGGTCCCAGCCTCGTAGCTGTGAACAGCTGTGATCGCAGGAAAATGCTGTTCCAAAGATTTCTCAGTATATCTCCGGGACTTTTCCCTGGCTTTACCACCGTCACAATGGACAAACGAGACATGAAATAACATCAACAGATCAAGACGAAGCGAATGGAAGTACCCCCGGAGTCATAGCATGTGTAAATCGAGACGACAGATCTCTCTCTCCCCCGCCTGCTTGCGAGGGGGAGAGGCAGTTTACACACACACGCAGCTGCTGCATGCAGCAACGCACACACAGTGAGGAGATGGCAGAGAGAACGCACTCCCCTGAAAACTCCCCTTGAATTCCTCCAGACTCAGAAAATGTAAAAGTTCACTTTTTGGAGATCAATAGAAAAAGGGTGAAAATGATTTTTTTTTTGCCACAGCATGGATTCGAACACACGACCATCCGCATCAAGGGGAGAGCGTTAACGCAGTGAGCCACTGGACCTGAGTACTCAAACATGCCTACTTGTGCAGCTTAGACACTCTGAATTCACTAAATGTACAACTTTTTCTCCATCAAAATGAACAAATTATACATGAAATAACATCTACAGATCAAGACGAAGCGAATGGAAGCGGTCCCAGCCTCGTAGCTGTGAACAGCTGTGATTGCAGGAAAATGCTGTTACAAAGATTTCTCAGTATATCTCCGGGACTTTTCCCTGGCTTTACCACCGTCACAATGGACAAACGAGACATGAAATTACATCAACAGATCAAGACGAAGCGAATGGAAGTACCCCCGGAGTCATAGCATGTGTAAATCGAGACGAAAGATCTCTCTCTCCCCCGCCTGCTTGCGAGGGGGAGGGGCAGTTTACACACACACGCAGCTGCTGCATGCAGCAACGCACACACAGGGAGGAGATGGCAGAGAGAACGCACTCCCCTGAAAACTCCCCTTGAATTCCTCCAGACTCAGAAAATGTAAAAGTTCACTTTTTGGAGATCCATAGAAAAAGGGTGAAAATGAAAAAAAGTATGCCACAGCATGGATTCGAACACGCGACCAACGGCATCCAGGGGCGAGCGTTAACGCAGTGAGCCACTGGACCTGAGTACTCAAACATGCCTACTTGTGCAGCTTAGACACTCTGAATTCACTAAATGTACAACTTTCTCTCCATCAAAATGAACAAATGAGACATGAAATAACATCTACAGATCAAGACGAAGTGAATGGAAGCGGTCCCAGCCTCGTAGCTGTGAACAGCTGTGATCGCAGGAAAATGCTGTTCCAAAGATTTCTCAGTATATCTCCGGGACTTTTCCCTGGCTTTACCACCGTCACAATGGACAAACGAGACATGAAATAACATCAACAGATCAAGACGAAGCGAATGGAAGTACCCCCGGAGTCATAGCATGTGTAAATCGAGACGACAGATCTCTCTCTCCCCCGCCTGCTTGCGAGGGGGAGAGGCAGTTTACACACACACGCAGCTGCTGCATGCAGCAACGCACACACAGTGAGGAGATGGCAGAGAGAACGCACTCCCCTGAAAACTCCCCTTGAATTCCTCCAGACTCAGAAAATGTAAAAGTTCACTTTTTGGAGATCAATAGAAAAAGGGTGAAAATGATTTTTTTTTTGCCACAGCATGGATTCGAACACACGACCATCCGCATCAAGGGGAGAGCGTTAACGCAGTGAGCCACTGGACCTGAGTACTCAAACATGCCTACTTGTGCAGCTTAGACACTCTGAATTCACTAAATGTACAACTTTTTCTCCATCAAAATGAACAAATTATACATGAAATAACATCTACAGATCAAGACGAAGCGAATGGAAGCGGTCCCAGCCTCGTAGCTGTGAACAGCTGTGATTGCAGGAAAATGCTGTTACAAAGATTTCTCAGTATATCTCCGGGACTTTTCCCTGGCTTTACCACCGTCACAATGGACAAACGAGACATGAAATTACATCAACAGATCAAGACGAAGCGAATGGAAGTACCCCCGGAGTCATAGCATGTGTAAATCGAGACGAAAGATCTCTCTCTCCCCCGCCTGCTTGCGAGGGGGAGGGGCAGTTTACACACACACGCAGCTGCTGCATGCAGCAACGCACACACAGGGAGGAGATGGCAGAGAGAACGCACTCCCCTGAAAACTCCCCTTGAATTCCTCCAGACTCAGAAAATGTAAAAGTTCACTTTTTGGAGATCCATAGAAAAAGGGTGAAAATGAAAAAAAGTATGCCACAGCATGGATTTGAACACGCGACCAACCGCATCCAGGGGCGAGCGTTAACGCAGTGAGCCACTGGACCTGAGTACTCAAACATGCCTACTTGTGCAGCTTAGACACTCTGAATTCACTAAATGTACAACTTTTTCTCCATCAAAATGAACAAATTATACATGAAATAACATCTACAGATCAAGACGAAGCGAATGGAAGCGGTCCCAGCCTCGTAGCTGTGAACAGCTGGGATCGCAGGAAAATGCTGTTTCAAAGATTTCTCAGTATATCTCCGGGACATTTCCCTGGCTTTACCACCGTCACAATGGACAAACGAGACATGAAATAACATCAACAGATCAAGACGAAGCGAATGGAAGTACCCCCGGAGTCATAGCATGTGTAAATCGAGACGAAAGATCTCTCTCTCCCCCGCCTGCTTGCGAGGGGGAGGGGCAGTTTACACACACACGCAGCTGCTGCATGCAGCAACGCACACACAGGGAGGAGATGGCAGAGAGAACGCACTCCCCTGAAAACTCCCCTTGAATTCCTCCAGACTCAGAAAATGTAAAACTTCACTTTTTGGAGATCCATAGAAAAAGGGTGAAAATGATTTTTTTGCCACAGCATGGATTCGAACACACGACCATCCGCATCAAGGGGAGAGCGTTAACGCAGTGAGCCACTGGACCTGAGTACTCAAACATGCCTACTTGTGCAGCTTAGACACTCTGAATTCACTAAATGTACAACTTTTTTTCCATCAAAATGAACAAATGAGACATGAAATAACATCTACAGATCAAGACGAAGCGAATGGAAGTGGTCCCAGCCTCGTAGCTGTGAACAGCTGTGATCGCAGGAAAATGCTGTTACAAAGATTTCTCAGTATATCTCCGGGACATTTCCCTGGCTTTACCACCGTCACAATGGACAAACGAGACATGAAATAACATAAACAGATCAAGACGAAGCGAATGGAAGTACCCCCGGAGTCATAGCATGTGTAAATCGAGACGAAAGATCTCTCTCTCCCCCGCCTGCTTGCGAGGGGGAGGGGCAGTTTACACACACACGCAGCTGCTGCATGCAGCAACGCACACACAGGGAGGAGATGGCAGAGAGAACGCACTCCCCTGAAAACTCCCCTTGAATTCCTCCAGACTCAGAAAATGTAAAAGTTCACTTTTTGGAGATCAATAGAAAAAGGGTGAAAATGAAAAAAAGTATGCCACAGCATGGATTCGAACACTCGACCAACGGCATCCAGGGGCGAGCGTTAACGCAGTGAGCCACTGGACCTGAGTACTCAAACATGCCTACTTGTGCAGCTTAGACACTCTGAATTCACTAAATGTACAACTTTTTCTCCATCAAAATGAACAAATGAGACATGAAATAACATCTACAGATCAAGACGAAGCGAATAGAAGCGGTCCCAGCCTCGTAGCTGTGAACAGCTGTGATCGCAGGAAAATGCATTACAAAGATTTCTCAGTATATCTCCGGGACATTTCCCTGGCTTTACCACCGTCACAATGGACAAACGAGACATGAAATAACATCAACAGATCAAGACGAAGCGAATGGAAGTACCCCCGGAGTCATAGCATGTGTAAATCGAGACGAAAGATCTCTCTCTCCCCCGCCTGCTTGCGAGGGGGAGGGGCAGTTTACACACACACGCAGCTGCTGCATGCAGCAACGCACACACAGGGAGGAGATGGCAGAGAGAACGCACTCCCCTGAAAACTCCCCTTGAATTCCTCCAGACTCAGAAAATGTAAAAGTTCACTTTTTGGAGATCCATAGAAAAAGGGTGAACATGAATTTTGTTTTGCCACAGCATGGATTCGAACACGCGACCAACCGCATCCAGGGGCGAGCGTTAACGCAGTGAGCCACTGGACCTGAGTACTCAAACATTCCTACTTGTGCAGCTTAGACACTCTGAATTCACTAAATGTACAACTTTTTCTCCATCAAAATGAACAAATGAGACATGAAATAACATCTACAGATCAAGACGAAGCGAATGAAAGCGGTCCCAGCCTCGTAGCTGTGAACAGCTGTGATCGCAGGAAAATGCTGTCACAAAGATTTCTCAGTATATCTCCGGGACATTTCCCTGGCTTTACCACCATCACAATGGACAAACGAGACATGAAATAACATAAACAGATCAAGACGAAGCAAATGGAAGTACCCCCGGAGTCATAGCATGTGTAAATCGAGACGAAAGATCTCTCTCTCCCCCGCCTACTTGCGAGGGGGAGGGGCAGTTTACACACACACGCAGCTGCTGCATGCAGCAACGCACACACAGGGAGGAGATGGCAGAGAGAACGCACTCCCCTGAAAACTCCCCTTGAATTCCTCCAGACTCAGAAAATGTAAAAGTTCACTTTTTGGAGATCCATAGAAAAAGGGTGAAAATGAAAAAAAGTATGCCACAGCATGGATTCGAACACGAGACCAACCGCATCCAGGGGCGAGCGTTAACGCAGTGAGCCACTAGACCTGAGTACTCAAACATGCCTACTTGTGCAGCTTAGACACTCTGAATTCACTAAATGTACAACTTTTTCTCCATCAAAATGAACAAATTATACATGAAATAACATCTACAGATCAAGACGAAGCGAATGGGAGCGGTCCCAGCCTCGTAGCTGTGAACAGCTGTGATCGAAGGAAAATGCTGTTTCAAAGATTTCTCAGTATATCTCCGGGACATTTCCCTGGCTTTACCACCGTCACAATGGACAAACGAGACATGAAATAACATCAACAGATCAAGACGAAGCGATTGGAAGTACCCCCGGAGTCATAGCATGTGTAAATCGAGACGAAAGATCTCTCTCTCCCCCGCCTGCTTGCGAGGGGGAGGGGCAGTTTACACACACATGCAGCTGCTGCATGCAGCAACGCACACACAGGGAGGAGATGGCAGAGAGAACGCACTCCCCTGAAAACTCCCCTTGAATTCCTCCAGACTCAGAAAATGTAAAAGTTCACTTTTTGGAGATCCATAGAAAAAGGGTGAAAATGATTTTTTTGCCACAGCATGGATTCGAACACGCGACCAACCGCATCCAGGGGCGAGCGTTAACGCAGTGAGCCACTGGACCTGAGTACTCAAACATGCCTGCTTGTGCATCTTAGACACTCTGAATTCACTAAATGTACAACTTTTTCTCAATCAAAATGAACAAATGAGACATGAAATAACATCTACAGATCAAGACGAAGCGAATGGAAGCGGTCCCAGCCTCGTAGCTGTGAACAGCTGTGATTGCAGGAAAATGCTGTTACAAAGATTTCTCAGTATATCTCCGGGACTTTTCCCTGGCTTTACCACCGTCACAATGGACAAACGAGACATGAAATAACATCAACAGATCAAGACGAAGCGAATGGAAGTACCCCCGGAGTCATAGCATGTGTAAATCGAGACGAAATATCTCTCTCTCCCCCGCCTGCTTGCGAGGGGGAGGGGCAGTTTACACACACACGCAGCTGCTGCATGCAGCAACGCACACACAGGGAGGAGATGGCAGAGAGAACGCACTCCCCTGAAAACTCCCCTTGAATTCCTCCAGACTCAGAAAATGTAAAAGTTCACTTTTTGGAGATCCATAGAAAAAGGGTGAAAATGATTTTTTTTTTGCCACAGCATGGATTCGAACACACGACCAACCGCATCCAGGGGCGAGCGTTAACGCAGTGAGCCACTGGACCTGAGTACTCAAACATGCCTGCTTGTGCAGCTTAGACACTCTGAATTCACTAAATGTACAACTTTTTCTCCATCAAAATGAACAAATGAGACATGAAATAACATCTACAGATCAAGACGAAGCAAATGGAAGCGGTCCCAGCCTCGTAGCTGTGAACAGCTGTGATCGCAGGAAAATGCTGTTATAAAGATTTATCAGTATATCTCCGGGATATTTCCCTGGCTTTACCACCGTCCAAATGGACAAACGAGACATGAAATAACATCAACAGATCAAGACGAAGCGAATGGAAGTACCCCCGGAGTCATAGCATGTGTAAATCGAGACGAAAGATCTCTCTCTCCCCCGCCTGCTTGCGAGGGGGAGGGGCAGTTTACACACACACGCAGCTGCTGCATGCAGCAACGCACACACAGGGAGGAGATGGCAGAGAGAACGCACTCCCCTGAAAACTCCCCTTGAATTCCTCCAGACTCAGAAAATGTAAAAGTTCACTTTTTGGAGATCCATAGAAAAAGGGTGAAAATGAAAAAAAGTATGCCACAGCATGGATTCGAACACGCGACCAACCGCATCCAGGGGCGAGCGTTAACGCAGTGAGCCACTGGACCTGAGTACTCTAACATGCCTGCTTGTGCAGCTTAGACACTCTGAATTCACTAAATGTACAACTTTTTCTCCATCAAAATGAACAAATGAGACATGAAATAACATCTACAGATCAAGACGAAGCGAATAGAAGCGGTCCCAGCCTCGTAGCTGTGAACAGCTGTTATCGCAGGAAAATGCTGTTACAAAGATTTCTCAGTATATCTCCGGGACATTTCCCTGGCTTTACCACCGTCACAATGGACAAACGAGACATGAAATAACATCAACAGATCAAGACGAAGCGAATGGAAGTACCCCCGGAGTCATAGCATGTGTAAATCGAGACGAAAGATCTCTCTCTCCCCCGCCTGCTTGCGAGGGGGAGGGGCAGTTTACACACACACGCAGCTGCTGCATGCAGCAACGCACACACAGGGAGGAGATGGCAGAGAGAACGCACTCCCCTGAAAACTCCCCTTGAATTCCTCCAGACTCAGAAAATGTAAAAGTTCACTTTTTGGAGATCCATAGAAAAAGGGTGAAAATGAAAAAAAGTATGCCACAGCATGGATTTGAATACGCGACCAACCGCATCCAGGGGCGAGCGTTAACGCAGTGAACCACTGGACCTGAGTACTCAAACATGCCTACTTGTGCAGCTTAGACACTCTGAATTCACTAAATGTACAACTTTTTCTCCATCAAAATGAACAAATTATACATGAAATAACATCTACAGATCAAGACGAAGCGAATGGAAGCGGTCCCAGCCTCGTAGCTGTGAACAGCTGTGATCGCAGGAAAATGCTGTTTCAAAGATTTCTCAGTATATCTCCGGGACATTTCCCTGGCTTTACCACCGTCACAATGGACAAACGAGACATAAAATAACATCAACAGATCAAGACGAAGCGAATGGAAGTACCCCCGGAGTCATAGCATGTGTAAATCGAGACGAAAGATCTCTCTCTCCCCCGCCTGCTTGCGAGGGGGAGGGGCAGTTTACACACACACGCAGCTGCTGCATGCAGCAACGCACACACAGGGAGGAGATGGCAGAGAGAACGCACTCCCCTGAAAACTCCCCTTGAATTCCTCCAGACTCAGAAAATGTAAAAGTTCACTTTTTGGAGATCCATAGAAAAAGGGTGAAAATGAAAAAAAGTATGCCACAGCATGGATTCGAACACGCGACCAACCGCATCCAGGGGCGAGCGTTAACGCAGTGAGCCACTGGACCTGAGTACTCAAACATGCCTGCTTGTGCATCTTAGACACTCTGAATTCACTAAATGTACAACTTTTTCTCAATCAAAATGAACAAATGAGACATGAAATAACATCTACAGATCAAGACGAAGCGAATGGAAGCGGTCCCAGCCTCGTAGCTGTGAACAGCTGTGATTGCAGGAAAATGCTGTTACAAAGATTTCTCAGTATATCTCCGGGACTTTTCCCTGGCTTTACCACCGTCACAATGGACAAACGAGACATGAAATAACATCAACAGATCAAGACGAAGCGAATGGAAGTACCCCCGGAGTCATAGCATGTGTAAATCGAGACGACAGATCTCTCTCTCCCCCGCCTGCTTGCGAGGGGGAGGGGCAGTTTACACACACACGCAGCTGCTGCATGCAGCAACCCACACACAGGGAGGAGATGGCAGAGAGAACGCACTCCCCTGAAAACTCCCCTTGAATTCCTCCAGACTCAGAAAATGTAAAAGTTCACTTTTTGGAGATCCATAGAAAAAGGGTGAAAATGAAAAAAAGTATGCCACAGCATGGATTTGAACACGCGACCAACCGCATCCAGGGGCGAGCGTTAACGCAGTGAGCCACTGGACCTGAGTACTCAAACATGCCTGCTTGTGCATCTTAGACACTCTGAATTCACTAAATGTACAACTTTTTATCAATCAAAATGAACAAATGAGACATGAAATAACATCTACAGATCAAGACGAAGCGAATGGAAGCGGTCCCAGCCTCGTAGCTGTGAACAGCTGTGATTGCAGGAAAATGCTGTTACAAAGATTTCTCAGTATATCTCCGGGACTTTTCCCTGGCTTTACCACCGTCACAATGGACAAACGAGACATGAAATAACATCAACAGATCAAGACGAAGCGAATGGAAGTACCCCCGGAGTCATAGCATGTGTAAATCGAGACGAAAGATCTCTCTCTCCCCCGCCTGCTTGCGAGGGGGAGGGGCAGTTTACACACACACGCAGCTGCTGCATGCAGCAACGCACACACAGGGAGGAGATGGCAGAGAGAACGCACTCCCCTGAAAACTCCCCTTGAATTCCTCCAGACTCAGAAAATGTAAAAGTTCACTTTTTGGAGATCCATAGAAAAAGGGTGAAAATGAAAAAAAGTATGCCACAGCATGGATTCGAACACGCGACCAACGGCATCCAGGGGCGAGCGTTAACGCAGTGAGCCACTGGACCTGAGTACTCAAACATGCCTACTTGTGCAGCTTAGACACTCTGAATTCACTAAATGTACAACTTTCTCTCCATCAAAATGAACAAATGAGACATGAAATAACATCTACAGATCAAGACGAAGTGAATGGAAGCGGTCCCAGCCTCGTAGCTGTGAACAGCTGTGATCGCAGGAAAATGCTGTTCCAAAGATTTCTCAGTATATCTCCGGGACTTTTCCCTGGCTTTACCACCGTCACAATGGACAAACGAGACATGAAATAACATCAACAGATCAAGACGAAGCGAATGGAAGTACCCCCGGAGTCATAGCATGTGTAAATCGAGACGACAGATCTCTCTCTCCCCCGCCTGCTTGCGAGGGGGAGAGGCAGTTTACACACACACGCAGCTGCTGCATGCAGCAACGCACACACAGTGAGGAGATGGCAGAGAGAACGCACTCCCCTGAAAACTCCCCTTGAATTCCTCCAGACTCAGAAAATGTAAAAGTTCACTTTTTGGAGATCAATAGAAAAAGGGTGAAAATGATTTTTTTTTTGCCACAGCATGGATTCGAACACACGACCATCCGCATCAAGGGGAGAGCGTTAACGCAGTGAGCCACTGGACCTGAGTACTCAAACATGCCTACTTGTGCAGCTTAGACACTCTGAATTCACTAAATGTACAACTTTTTCTCCATCAAAATGAACAAATTATACATGAAATAACATCTACAGATCAAGACGAAGCGAATGGAAGCGGTCCCAGCCTCGTAGCTGTGAACAGCTGTGATTGCAGGAAAATGCTGTTACAAAGATTTCTCAGTATATCTCCGGGACTTTTCCCTGGCTTTACCACCGTCACAATGGACAAACGAGACATGAAATTACATCAACAGATCAAGACGAAGCGAATGGAAGTACCCCCGGAGTCATAGCATGTGTAAATCGAGACGAAAGATCTCTCTCTCCCCCGCCTGCTTGCGAGGGGGAGGGGCAGTTTACACACACACGCAGCTGCTGCATGCAGCAACGCACACACAGGGAGGAGATGGCAGAGAGAACGCACTCCCCTGAAAACTCCCCTTGAATTCCTCCAGACTCAGAAAATGTAAAAGTTCACTTTTTGGAGATCCATAGAAAAAGGGTGAAAATGAAAAAAAGTATGCCACAGCATGGATTTGAACACGCGACCAACCGCATCCAGGGGCGAGCGTTAACGCAGTGAGCCACTGGACCTGAGTACTCAAACATGCCTACTTGTGCAGCTTAGACACTCTGAATTCACTAAATGTACAACTTTTTCTCCATCAAAATGAACAAATTATACATGAAATAACATCTACAGATCAAGACGAAGCGAATGGAAGCGGTCCCAGCCTCGTAGCTGTGAACAGCTGGGATCGCAGGAAAATGCTGTTTCAAAGATTTCTCAGTATATCTCCGGGACATTTCCCTGGCTTTACCACCGTCACAATGGACAAACGAGACATGAAATAACATCAACAGATCAAGACGAAGCGAATGGAAGTACCCCCGGAGTCATAGCATGTGTAAATCGAGACGAAAGATCTCTCTCTCCCCCGCCTGCTTGCGAGGGGGAGGGGCAGTTTACACACACACGCAGCTGCTGCATGCAGCAACGCACACACAGGGAGGAGATGGCAGAGAGAACGCACTCCCCTGAAAACTCCCCTTGAATTCCTCCAGACTCAGAAAATGTAAAACTTCACTTTTTGGAGATCCATAGAAAAAGGGTGAAAATGATTTTTTTGCCACAGCATGGATTCGAACACACGACCATCCGCATCAAGGGGAGAGCGTTAACGCAGTGAGCCACTGGACCTGAGTACTCAAACATGCCTACTTGTGCAGCTTAGACACTCTGAATTCACTAAATGTACAACTTTTTCTCCATCAAAATGAACAAATGAGACATGAAATAACATCTACAGATCAAGACGAAGCGAATAGAAGCGGTCCCAGCCTCGTAGCTGTGAACAGCTGTGATCGCAGGAAAATGCATTACAAAGATTTCTCAGTATATCTCCGGGACATTTCCCTGGCTTTACCACCGTCACAATGGACAAACGAGACATGAAATAACATCAACAGATCAAGACGAAGCGAATGGAAGTACCCCCGGAGTCATAGCATGTGTAAATCGAGACGAAAGATCTCTCTCTCCCCCGCCTGCTTGCGAGGGGGAGGGGCAGTTTACACACACACGCAGCTGCTGTATGCAGCAACGCACACACAGGGAGGAGATGGCAGAGAGAACGCACTCCCCTGAAAACTCCCCTTGAATTCCTCCAGACTCAGAAAATGTAAAAGTTCACTTTTTGGAGATCCATAGAAAAAGGGTGAAAATGAAAAAAAGTATGCCACAGCATGGATTCGAACACGCGACCAACCGCATCCAGGGGCGAGCGTTAACGCAGTGAGCAACTGGACCTGAGTACTCAAACATGCCTGCTTGTGCAGCTTAGACACTCTGAATTCACTAAATGTACAACTTTTTCTCCATCAAAATGAACAAATGAGACATGAAATAACATCTACAGATCAAGACGAAGCGAATGGAAGCGGTCCCAGCCTCGTAGCTGTGAACAGCTGTGATTGCAGGAAAATGCTGTTACAAAGATTTCTCAGTATATCTCCGGGACTTTTCCCTGGCTTTACCACCGTCACAATGGACAAACGAGACATGACATAACATCAACAGATCAAGACGAAGCGAATGGAAGTACCCCCGGTGTCATAGCATGTGTAAATCGAGACGACAGATCTCTCTCTCCCCCGCCTGCTTGCGAGGGGGAGGGGCAGTTTACACACACACGCAGCTGCTGCATGCAGCAACGCACACACAGGGAGGAGATGGCAGAGAGAACGCACTCCCCTGAAAACTCCCCTTGAATTCCTCCAGACTCAGAAAATGTAAAAGTTCACTTTTTGGAGATCCATAGAAAAAGGGTGAAAATGAAAAAAAGTATGCCACAGCATGGATTTGAACACGCGACCAACCGCATCCAGGGGCGAGCGTTAACGCAGTGAGCCACTGGACATGAGTACTCAAACATGCCTGCTTGTGCATCTTAGACACTCTGAATTCACTAAATGTACAACTTTTCCTCCATCAAAATGAACAAATTATACATGAAATAACATCTACAGATCAAGACGAAGCGAATAGAAGCGGTCCCAGCCTCGTAGCTGTGAACAGCTGTGATCACAGGAAAATGCTGTTTCAAAGATTTCTCAGTATATCTCCGGGACATTTCCCTGGCTTTACCACCGTCACAATGGACAAACGAGACATGAAATAACATCAACAGATCAAGACGAAGCGAATGGAAGTACCCCCGGAGTCATAGCATGTGTAAATCGAGACGAAAGATCTCTCTCTCCCCCGCCTGCTTGCGAGGGGGAGGGGCAGTTTACACACACACGCAGCTGCTGCATGCAGCAACGCACACACAGGGAGGAGATGGCAGAGAGAACGCACTCCCCTGAAAACTCCCCTTGAATTCCTCCAGACTCAGAAAATGTAAAAGTTCACTTTTTGGAGATCCATAGAAAAAGGGTGAAAATGATTTTTTTTTGCCACAGCATGGATTCGAACACGCGACCAACCGCATCCAGGGGCGAGCGTTAACGCAGTGAGCCACTGGACCTGAGTACTCAAACATGCCTGCTTGTGCAGCTTAGACACTCTGAATTCACTAAATGTACAACTTTTTCTCCATCAAAATGAACAAATGAGACATGAAATAACATCTACAGATCAAGACGAAGCGAATGGAAGCGGTCCCAGCCTCGTAGCTGTGAACAGCTGTGATCGCAGGAAAATGCTGTTTCAAAGATTTCTCAGTATATCTCCGGGACCTTTCCCTGGCTTTACCACCATCACAATGGACAAACGAGACATGAAATAACATCAACAGATCAAGACGAAGCGAATGGAAGTACCCCCGGAGTCATAGCATGTGTAAATCGAGACGAAATATCTCTCTCTCCCCCGCCTGCTTGCGAGGGGGAGGGGCAGTTTAAACACACACGCAGCTGCTGCATGCAGCAACGCACACACAGGGAGGAGATGGCAGAGAGAACGCACTCCCCTGAAAACTCCCCTTGAATTCCTCCAGACTCAGAAAATGTAAAAGTTCACTTTTTGGAGATCCATAGAAAAAGGGTGAAAATGAAAAAAAGTATGCCACAGCATGGATTTGAACACGCGACCAACCGCATCCAAGGGCGAGCGTTAACGCAGTGAGCCACTGGACCTGAGTACTCAAACATGCCTACGTGTGCAGCTTAGACACTCTGAATTCACTAAATGTACAACTTTTTCTCCATCAAAATGAACAAATTATACATGAAATAACATCTACAGATCAAGACGAAGCGAATGGAAGCGGTCCCAGCCTCGTAGCTGTGAACAGCTGTGATCACAGGAAAATGCTGTTTCAAAGATTTCTCAGTATATCTCCGGGACATTTCCCTGGCTTTACCACCGTCACAATGGACAAACGAGACATGAAATAACATCAACAGATCAAGACGAAGCGAATGGAAGTACCCCCGGAGTCATAGCATGTGTAAATCGAGACGAAAGATCTCTCTCTCCCCCGCCTGCTTGCGAGGGGGAGGGGCAGTTTACACACACACGCAGCTGCTGCATGCAGCAACGCACACACAGGGAGGAGATGGCAGAGAGAACGCACTCCCCTGAAAACTCCCCTTGAATTCCTCCAGACTCAGAAAATGTAAAAGTTCACTTTTTGGAGATCCATAGAAAAAGGGTGAAAATGATTTTTTTTTGCCACAGCATGGATTCGAACACGCGACCAACCGCATCCAGGGGCGAGCGTTAACGCAGTGAGCCACTGGACCTGAGTACTCAAACATGCCTGCTTGTGCAGCTTAGACACTCTGAATTCACTAAATGTACAACTTTTTCTCCATCAAAATGAACAAATGAGACATGAAATAACATCTACAGATCAAGACGAAGCGAATGGAAGCGGTCCCAGCCTCGTAGCTGTGAACAGCTGTGATCGCAGGAAAATGCTGTTATAAAGATTTATCAGTATATCTCCGGGATATTTCCCTGGCTTTACCACCGTCCAAATGGACAAACGAGACATGAAATAACATCAACAGATCAAGACGAAGCGAATGGAAGTACCCCCGGAGTCATAGCATGTGTAAATCGAGACGAAAGATCTCTCTCTCCCCCGCCTGCTTGCGAGGGGGAGGGGCAGTTTACACACACACGCAGCTGCTGCATGCAGCAACGCACACACAGGGAGGAGATGGCAGAGAGAACGCACTCCCCTGAAAACTCCCCTTGAATTCCTCCAGACTCAGAAAATGTAAAAGTTCACTTTTTGGAGATCCATAGAAAAAGGGTGAAAATGAAAAAAAGTATGCCACAGCATGGATTCGAACACTCGACCAACCGCATACAGGGGCGAGCGTTAACGCAGTGAGCCACTGGACCTGAGTACTCAAACATGCCTGCTTGTGCAGCTTAGACACTCTGAATTCACTAAATGTACAACTTTTTCTCCATCAAAATGAACAAATGAGACATGAAATAACATCTACAGATCAAGACGAAGCGAATGGAAGCGGTCCCAGCCTCGTAGCTGTGAACAGCTGTGATTGCAGGAAAATGCTGTTACAAAGATTTCTCAGTATATCTCCGGAACTTTTCCCTGGCTTTACCACCGTCGCAATGGACAAACGAGACATTAAATAACATCAACAGATCAAGACAAAGCGAATGGAAGTACCCCCGGAGTCATAGCATGTGTAAATCGAGACGAAAGATCTCTCTCTCCCCGCCTGCTTGCGAGGGGGAGGGGCAGTTTACACACACACGCAGCTGCTGCATGCAGCAATGCACACACAGGGAGGAGATTGCAGAGAGAACGCACTCCCCTGAAAACTCCCCTTGAATTCCTCCAGACTCAGAAAATGTAAAAGTTCACTTTTTGGAAATCCATACAAAAAGGGTGAAAATGATTTTTTTTTTCCCACAGCATGGATTCGAACACGCGACCAACCGCATCCAGGGGAGAGCGTTAACGCAGTGAGCCACTGGACCTGAGTCCTCAAACATGCCTGCTTGTGCAGCTTAGAAACTCTGAATTCACTAAATGTACAACTTTTTCTCCATCAAAATGAACAAATGAGACATGAAATAACATCTACAGATCAAGACGAAGCGAATGGAAGCGGTCCCAGCCTCTTAGCTGTGAACAGCTGTGATCGCAGGAAAATGCTGTTTCAAAGATTTCTCAGTATATCTCCGGGACATTTCCCTGGCTTTACCACCGTCACAATGGACAAACGAGACATGAAATAACATCAACAGATCAAGACGAAGTGAATGGAAGTACCCCCGGAGTCATAGCATGTGTAAATCGAGACGAAAGATCTCTCTCTCCCCGCCTGCTTGCGAGGGGGAGGGGCAGTTTACACACACACGCAGCTGCTGCATGCAGCAACGCACACACAGGGAGGAGATGGCAGAGAGAACGCACTCCCCTGAAAACTCCCCTTGAATTCCTCCAGACTCAGAAAATGTAAAAGTTAACTTTTTGGAGATCCATAGAAAAAGGGTGAACAAGAATTTTGTTTTGCCACAGCATGGATTCAAACACGCGACCAACCGCATCCAGGTGCGAGCGTTAACGCAGTGAGCCACTGGACCTGAGTACTCAAACATGCCTACTTGTGCAGCTTAGACACTCTGAATTCACTAAATGTACAACTTTTTCTCCATGAAAATGAACAAATGAGACATGAAATAACATCTACAGATCAAGACGAAGCGAATAGAAGCGGTCCCAGCCTCGTAGCTGTGAACAGCTGTGATCGCAGGAAAATGCTGTTCCAAAGATTTCTCAGTATATCTCCGGGACATTTCCCTGGCTTTACCACCGTCACAATGGACAAACGAGACATGAAATAACATCAACAGATCAAGACGAAGCGAATGGAAGTACCCCCGGAGTCATAGCATGTGTAAATCGAGACGAAAGATCTCTCTCTCCCCCGCCTGCTTGCGAGGGGGAGGGGCAGTTTACACACACACGCAGCTGCTGCATGCAGCAACGCACACACAGGGAGGAGATGGCAGAGAGAACGCACTCCCCTGAAAACTCCCCTTGAATTCCTCCAGACTCAGAAAATGTAAAAGTTCACTTTTTGGAGATCCATAGAAAAAGGGTGAAAATGAATTTTTTTTTGCCACAGCATGGATTCGAACACGCGACCAACCGCATCCAGGGGCGAGCGTTAATGCAGTGAGCCACTGGACCTGAGTACTCAAACATGCCTGCTTGTGCAGCTTAGACACTCTGAATTCACTAAATGTACAACTTTTTCTCCATCAAAATGAACAAATGAGACATGAAATAACATCTACAGATCAAGACGAAGCGAATGGAAGTGGTCCCAGCCTCGTAGCTGTGAACAGCTTTGATCGCAGGAAAATGCTGTTATAAAGATTTATCAGTATATCTCCGGGATATTTCCCTGGCTTTACCACCGTCCAAATGGACAAACGAGACATGAAATAACATCAACAGATCAAGACGAAGCGAATGGAAGTACCCCCGGAGTCATATCATGTGTAAATCGAGACGAAAGATCTCTCTCTCCCCCGCCTGCTTGCGAGGGGGAGGGGCAGTTTACACACACACGCAGCTGCTGCATGCAGCAACGCACACACAGGGAGGAGATGGCAGAGAGAACGCACTCCCCTGAAAACTCCCCTTGAATTCCTCCAGACTCAGAAAATGTAAAAGTTCACTTTTTGGAGATCCATAGAAAAAGGGTGAAAATGAAAAAAAGTATGCCACAGCATGGATTTGAACACGCGACCAACCGCATCCAGGGGCGAGCGTTAACGCAGTGAGCCACTGGACATGAGTACTCAAACATGCCTGCTTGTGCATCTTAGACACTCTGAATTCACTAAATGTACAACTTTTCCTCCATCAAAATGAACAAATTATACATGAAATAACATCTACAGATCAAGACGAAGCGAATAGAAGCGGTCCCAGCCTCGTAGCTGTGAACAGCTGTGATCGCAGGAAAATGCTGTTTCAAAGATTTCTCAGTATATCTCCGGGACCTTTCCCTGGCTTTACCACCATCACAATGGACAAACGAGACATGAAATAACATCAACAGATCAAGACGAAGCGAATGGAAGTACCCCCGGAGTCATAGCATGTGCAAATCGAGACGAAATATCTCTCTCTCCCCCGCCTGCTTGCGAGGGGGAGGGGCAGTTTAAACACACACGCAGCTGCTGCATGCAGCAACGCACACACAGGGAGGAGATGGCAGAGAGAACGCACTCCCCTGAAAACTCCCCTTGAATTCCTCCAGACTCAGAAAATGTAAAAGTTCACTTTTTGGAGATCCATAGAAAAAGGGTGAAAATGATTTTTTTTTTGCCACAGCATGGATTCGAACACATGACCAACCGCATCCAGGGGCGAGCGTTAACGCAGTGAGCCACTGGACCTGAGTACTCAAACATGCCTGCTTGTGCAGCTTAGACACTCTGAATTCACTAAATGTACAACTTTTTCTCCATCAAAATGAACAAATGAGACATGAAATAACATCTACAGATCAAGACGAAGCGAATGGAAGTGGTCCCAGCCTCGTAGCTGTGAACAGCTGTGATCGCAGGAAAATGCTGTTACAAAGATTTCTCAGTATATCTCCGGAACTTTTCCCTGGCTTTACCACCGTCACAATGGACACACGAGACATGAAATAACATCAACAGATCAAGACAAAGCGAATGGAAGTACCCCCGGAGTCATAGCAGGTGTAAATCGAGACGACAGATCTCTCTCTCCCCTGCCTGCTTGCGAGGGGGAGGGGCAGTTTACACACACACGCAGCTGCTGCATGCAGCAACGCACACACAGGGAGGAGATGGCAGAGAGAACGCACTCCCCTGAAAACTCCCCTTGAATTCCTCCAGACTCAGAAAATGTAAAAGTTCACTTTTTGGAGATCCATAGAAAAAGGGTGAAAATGAAAAAAAGTAAGCCACAGCATGGATTCGAACACGCGACCAACCGCATCCAGGGGCGAGCATTAACGCAGTGAGCCACTGGACCTGAGTACTCAAACATGCCTGCTTGTGCAGCTTAAACACTCTGAATTCACTAAATGTACAACTTTTTCTCCATCAAAAAGAACAAATGAGACATGAAATAACATCTACAGATCAAGACGAAGTGAATGGAAGCGGTCCCAGCCTCGTAGCTGTGAACAGCTGTGATCGCAGGAAAATGCTGTTCCAAAGATTTCTCTGGGACTTTTCCCTGGCTTTACCACCGTCACAATGGACAAACGAGACATGAAATAACATCAACAGATCAAGACGAAGCGAATGGAAGTACCCCCGGAGTCATAGCATGTGTAAATCGAGACGACAGATCTCTCTCTCCCCCGCCTGCTTGCGAGGGGGAGGGGCAGTTTACACACACACGCAGCTGCTGCATGCAGCAACGCACACACAGTGAGGAGATGGCAGAGAGAACGCACTCCCCTGAAAACTCCCCTTGAATTCCTCCAGACTCAGAAAATGTAAAAGTTCACTTTTTGGAGATCCATAGAAAAAGGGTGAAAATGAAAAAAAGTATGCCACAGCATGGATTCGAACACATGACCAACCGCATCCAGGGGCGAGCGTTAACGCAGTGAGCCACTGGACCTGAATACTCTAACATGCCTGCTTGTGCAGCTTAGACACTCTGAATTCACTAAATGTACAACTTTTTCTCCATCAAAATGAACAAATGAGACATGAAATAACATCTACAGATCAAGACGAAGCGAATGGAAGCGGTCCCAGCCTCGTAGCTGTGAACAGCTGTAATCGCAGGAAAATGCTGTTACAAAGATTTCTCAGTATATCTCCGGGACATTTCCCTGGCTTTACCACCATCACAATGGACAAACGAGACATGAAATAACATAAACAGATCAAGACGAAGCGAATGGAAGTACCCCCGGTTTCATAGCATGTGTAAATCGAGACGAAAGATCTCTCTCTCCCCCGCCTGCTTGCGAGGGGGAGGGGCAGTTTACACACACACGCAGCTGTTGCATGCAGCAACGCACACACAGGGAGGAGATGGCAGAGAGAACGCAATCCCCTGAAAACTCCCCTTGAATTCCTCCAGACTCAGAAAATGTAAAAGTTCACTTTTTGGAGATCCATAGAAAAAGGGTGAAAATGAAAAAAAGTATGCCACAGCATGGATTCGAACACGCGACCAACCGCATCCAGGGGCGAGCATTAACGCAGTGAGCCACTGGACCTGAGTACTCAAACATGCCTGCTTGTGCAGCTTAGACACTCTGAATTCACTAAATGTACAACTTTTTCTCCATCAAAATGAACAAATGAGACATGAAATAACATCTACAGATCAAGACGAAGCGAATGGAAGCGGTCCCAGCCTCGTAGCTGTGAACAGCTGTGATTGCAGGAAAATGCTGTTACAAAGATTTCTCAGTATATCTCCGGAACTTTTCCCTGGCTTTACCACCGTCGCAATGGACAAACGAGACATTAAATAACATCAACAGATCAAGACAAAGCGAATGGAAGTACCCCCGGAGTCATAGCATGTGTAAATCGAGACGAAAGATCTCTCTCTCCCCGCCTGCTTGCGAGGGGGAGGGGCAGTTTACACACACACGCAGCTGCTGCATGCAGCAACGCACACACAGGGAGGAGATGGCAGAGAGAACGCACTCCCCTGAAAACTCCCCTTGAATTCCTCCAGACTCAGAAAATGTAAAAGTTCACTTTTTGGAAATCCATACAAAAAGGGTGAAAATGATTTTTTTTTTCCCACAGCATGGATTCGAACACGCGACCAACCGCATCCAGGGGAGAGCGTTAACGCAGTGAGCCACTGGACCTGAGTCCTCAAACATGCCTGCTTGTGCAGCTTAGAAACTCTGAATTCACTAAATGTACAACTTTTTCTCCATCAAAATGAACAAATGAGACATGAAATAACATCTACAGATCAAGACGAAGCGAATGGAAGCGGTCCCAGCCTCTTAGCTGTGAACAGCTGTGATAGCAGGAAAATGCTGTTACAAAGATTTCTCAGTATATCTCCGGGACATTTCCCTGGCTTTACCACCGTCACAATGGACAAACGAGACATGAAATAACATCAACAGATCAAGACGAAGTGAAGAGAAGTACCCCCGGAGTCATAGCATGTGTAAATCGAGACGAAAGATCTCTCTCTCCCCGCCTGCTTGCGAGGGGGAGGGGCAGTTTACACACACACGCAGCTGCTGCATGCAGCAACGCACACACAGGGAGGAGATGGCAGAGAGAACGCACTCCCCTGAAAACTCCCCTTGAATTCCTCCAGACTCAGAAAATGTAAAAGTTAACTTTTTGGAGATCCATAGAAAAAGGGTGAACAAGAATTTTGTTTTGCCACAGCATGGATTCAAACACGCAACCAACCGCATCCAGGTGCGAGCGTTAACGCAGTGAGCCACTGGACCTGAGTACTCAAACATGCCTACTTGTGCAGCTTAGACACTCTGAATTCACTAAATGTACAACTTTTTCTCCATCAAAATGAACAAATGAGACATGAAATAACATCTAAAGATCAAGACGAAGCGAATAGAAGCGGTCCCAGCCTCGTAGCTGTGAACAGCTGTGATCGCAGGAAAATGCTGTGACAAAGATTTATCAGTATATCTCTGGGACATTTCCCTGGCTTTACCATCGTCACAATGGACAAACGAGACATGAAATAACATCAACAGATCAAGACGAAGCGAATGGAAGTACCCCCGGAGTCATAGCATGTGTAAATCGAGACGAAAGATCTCTCTCTCCCCCGCCTGCTTGCGAGGGGGAGGGGCAGTTTACACACACACGCAGCTGCTGTATGCAGCAACGCACACACAGGGAGGAGATGGCAGAGAGAACGCACTCCCCTGAAAACTCCCCTTGAATTCCTCCAGACTCAGAAAATGTAAAAGTTCACTTTTTGGAGATCCATAGAAAAAGGGTGAAAATGAAAAAAAGTATGCCACAGCATGGATTCGAACACGCGACCAACCGCATCCAGGGGCGAGCGTTAACGCAGTGAGCCACTGGACCTGAGTACTCAAACATGCCTGCTTGTGCAGCTTAGACACTCTGAATTCACTAAATGTACAACTTTTTCTCCATCAAAATGAACAAATGAGACATGAAATAACATCTACAGATCAAGACGAAGCGAATGGAAGCGGTCCCAGCCTCGTAGCTGTGAACAGCTGTGATTGCAGGAAAATGCTGTTACAAAGATTTCTCAGTATATCTCCGGAACTTTTCCCTGGCTTTACCACCGTCGCAATGGACAAACGAGACATTAAATAACATCAACAGATCAAGACAAAGCGAATGGAAGTACCCCCGGAGTCATAGCATGTGTAAATCGAGACGAAAGATCTCTCTCTCCCCGCCTGCTTGCGAGGGGGAGGGGCAGTTTACACACACACGCAGCTGCTGCATGCAGCAACGCACACACAGGGAGGAGATTGCAGAGAGAACGCACTCCCCTGAAAACTCCCCTTGAATTCCTCCAGACTCAGAAAATGTAAAAGTTCACTTTTTGGAAATCCATACAAAAAGGGTGAAAATGATTTTTTTTTTCCCACAGCATGGATTCGAACACGCGACCAACCGCATCCAGGGGAGAGCGTTAACGCAGTGAGCCACTGGACCTGAGTCCTCAAACATGCCTGCTTGTGCAGCTTAGAAACTCTGAATTCACTAAATGTACAACTTTTTCTCCATCAAAATGAACAAATGAGACATGAAATAACATCTACAGATCAAGACGAAGCGAATGGAAGCGGTCCCAGCCTCTTAGCTGTGAACAGCTGTGATCGCAGGAAAATGCTGTTACAAAGATTTCTCAGTATATCTCCGGGACATTTCCCTGGCTTTACCACCGTCACAATGGACAAACGAGACATGAAATAACACCAACAGATCAAGACGAAGTGAATGGAAGTACCCCCGGAGTCATAGCATGTGTAAATCGAGACGAAAGATCTCTCTCTCCCCGCCTGCTTGCGAGGGGGAGGGGCAGTTTACACACACACGCAGCTGCTGCATGCAGCAACGCACACACAGGGAGGAGATGGCAGAGAGAACGCACTCCCCTGAAAACTCCCCTTGAATTCCTCCAGACTCAGAAAATGTAAAAGTTAACTTTTTGGAGATCCATAGAAAAAGGGTGAACAAGAATTTTGTTTTGCCACAGCATGGATTCAAACACGCGACCAACCGCATCCAGGTGCGAGCGTTAACGCAGTGAGCCACTGGACCTGAGTACTCAAACATGCCTACTTGTGCAGCTTAGACACTCTGAATTCACTAAATGTACAACTTTTTCTCCATGAAAATGAACAAATGAGACATGAAATAACATCTACAGATCAAGACGAAGCGAATAGAAGCGGTCCCAGCCTCGTAGCTGTGAACAGCTGTGATCGCAGGAAAATGCTGTTCCAAAGATTTCTCAGTATATCTCCGGGACATTTCCCTGGCTTTACCACCGTCACAATGGACAAAAGAGACATGAAATAACATCAACAGATCAAGACGAAGCGAATGGAAGTACCCCCGGAGTCATAGCATGTGTAAATCGAGACGAAAGATCTCTCTCTCCCCCGCCTGCTTGCGAGGGGGAGGGGCAGTTTACACACACACGCAGCTGCTGCATGCAGCAACGCACACACAGGGAGGAGATGGCAGAGAGAACGCACTCCCCTGAAAACTCCCCTTGAATTCCTCCAGACTCAGAAAATGTAAAAGTTCACTTTTTGGAGATCCATAGAAAAAGGGTGAAAATGATTTTTTTTTTGCCACAGCATGGATTCGAACACGCGACCAACCGCATCCAGGGGCGAGCGTTAATGCAGTGAGCCACTGGACCTGAGTACTCAAACATGCCTGCTTGTGCAGCTTAGACACTCTGAATTCACTAAATGTACAACTTTTTCTCCATCAAAATGAACAAATGAGACATGAAATAACATCTACAGATCAAGACGAAGCGAATGGAAGTGGTCCCAGCCTCGTAGCTGTGAACAGCTTTGATCGCAGGAAAATGCTGTTATAAAGATTTATCAGTATATCTCCGGGATATTTCCCTGGCTTTACCACCGTCCAAATGGACAAACGAGACATGAAATAACATCAACAGATCAAGACGAAGCGAATGGAAGTACCCCCGGAGTCATATCATGTGTAAATCGAGACGAAAGATCTCTCTCTCCCCCGCCTGCTTGCGAGGGGGAGGGGCAGTTTACACACACACGCAGCTGCTGCATGCAGCAACGCACACACAGGGAGGAGATGGCAGAGAGAACGCACTCCCCTGAAAACTCCCCTTGAATTCCTCCAGACTCAGAAAATGTAAAAGTTCACTTTTTGGAGATCCATAGAAAAAGGGTGAAAATGAAAAAAAGTATGCCACAGCATGGATTTGAACACGCGACCAACCGCATCCAGGGGCGAGCGTTAACGCAGTGAGCCACTGGACATGAGTACTCAAACATGCCTGCTTGTGCATCTTAGACACTCTGAATTCACTAAATGTACAACTTTTCCTCCATCAAAATGAACAAATTATACATGAAATAACATCTACAGATCAAGACGAAGCGAATAGAAGCGGTCCCAGCCTCGTAGCTGTGAACAGCTGTGATCGCAGGAAAATGCTGTTTCAAAGATTTCTCAGTATATCTCCGGGACCTTTCCCTGGCTTTACCACCATCACAATGGACAAACGAGACATGAAATAACATCAACAGATCAAGACGAAGCGAATGGAAGTACCCCCGGAGTCATAGCATGTGCAAATCGAGACGAAATATCTCTCTCTCCCCCGCCTGCTTGCGAGGGGGAGGGGCAGTTTAAACACACACGCAGCTGCTGCATGCAGCAACGCACACACAGGGAGGAGATGGCAGAGAGAACGCACTCCCCTGAAAACTCCCCTTGAATTCCTCCAGACTCAGAAAATGTAAAAGTTCACTTTTTGGAGATCCATAGAAAAAGGGTGAAAATGATTTTTTTTTTGCCACAGCATGGATTCGAACACATGACCAACCGCATCCAGGGGCGAGCGTTAACGCAGTGAGCCACTGGACCTGAGTACTCAAACATGCCTGCTTGTGCAGCTTAGACACTCTGAATTCACTAAATGTACAACTTTTTCTCCATCAAAATGAACAAATGAGACATGAAATAACATCTACAGATCAAGACGAAGCGAATGGAAGTGGTCCCAGCCTCGTAGCTGTGAACAGCTGTGATCGCAGGAAAATGCTGTTACAAAGATTTCTCAGTATATCTCCGGAACTTTTCCCTGGCTTTACCACCGTCACAATGGACACACGAGACATGAAATAACATCAACAGATCAAGACAAAGCGAATGGAAGTACCCCCGGAGTCATAGCAGGTGTAAATCGAGACGACAGATCTCTCTCTCCCCTGCCTGCTTGCGAGGGGGAGGGGCAGTTTACACACACACGCAGCTGCTGCATGCAGCAACGCACACACAGGGAGGAGATGGCAGAGAGAACGCACTCCCCTGAAAACTCCCCTTGAATTCCTCCAGACTCAGAAAATGTAAAAGTTCACTTTTTGGAGATCCATAGAAAAAGGGTGAAAATGAAAAAAAGTATGCCACAGCATGGATTCGAACACGCGACCAACCGCATCCAGGGGCGAGCATTAACGCAGTGAGCCACTGGACCTGAGTACTCAAACATGCCTGCTTGTGCAGCTTAAACACTCTGAATTCACTAAATGTACAACTTTTTCTCCATCAAAAAGAACAAATGAGACATGAAATAACATCTACAGATCAAGACGAAGTGAATGGAAGCGGTCCCAGCCTCGTAGCTGTGAACAGCTGTGATCGCAGGAAAATGCTGTTCCAAAGATTTCTCTGGGACTTTTCCCTGGCTTTACCACCGTCACAATGGACAAACGAGACATGAAATAACATCAACAGATCAAGACGAAGCGAATGGAAGTACCCCCGGAGTCATAGCATGTGTAAATCGAGACGACAGATCTCTCTCTCCCCCGCCTGCTTGCGAGGGGGAGGGGCAGTTTACACACACACGCAGCTGCTGCATGCAGCAACGCACACACAGTGAGGAGATGGCAGAGAGAACGCACTCCCCTGAAAACTCCCCTTGAATTCCTCCAGACTCAGAAAATGTAAAAGTTCACTTTTTGGAGATCCATAGAAAAAGGGTGAAAATGAAAAAAAGTATGCCACAGCATGGATTCGAACACATGACCAACCGCATCCAGGGGCGAGCGTTAACGCAGTGAGCCACTGGACCTGAATACTCTAACATGCCTGCTTGTGCAGCTTAGACACTCTGAATTCACTAAATGTACAACTTTTTCTCCATCAAAATGAACAAATGAGACATGAAATAACATCTACAGATCAAGACGAAGCGAATGGAAGCGGTCCCAGCCTCGTAGCTGTGAACAGCTGTAATCGCAGGAAAATGCTGTTACAAAGATTTCTCAGTATATCTCCGGGACATTTCCCTGGCTTTACCACCATCACAATGGACAAACGAGACATGAAATAACATAAACAGATCAAGACGAAGCGAATGGAAGTACCCCCGGTTTCATAGCATGTGTAAATCGAGACGAAAGATCTCTCTCTCCCCCGCCTGCTTGCGAGGGGGAGGGGCAGTTTACACACACACGCAGCTGTTGCATGCAGCAACGCACACACAGGGAGGAGATGGCAGAGAGAACGCAATCCCCTGAAAACTCCCCTTGAATTCCTCCAGACTCAGAAAATGTAAAAGTTCACTTTTTGGAGATCCATAGAAAAAGGGTGAAAATGAAAAAAAGTATGCCACAGCATGGATTCGAACACGCGACCAACCGCATCCAGGGGCGAGCATTAACGCAGTGAGCCACTGGACCTGAGTACTCAAACATGCCTGCTTGTGCAGCTTAGACACTCTGAATTCACTAAATGTACAACTTTTTCTCCATCAAAATGAACAAATGAGACATGAAATAACATCTACAGATCAAGACGAAGCGAATGGAAGCGGTCCCAGCCTCGTAGCTGTGAACAGCTGTGATTGCAGGAAAATGCTGTTACAAAGATTTCTCAGTATATCTCCGGAACTTTTCCCTGGCTTTACCACCGTCGCAATGGACAAACGAGACATTAAATAACATCAACAGATCAAGACAAAGCGAATGGAAGTACCCCCGGAGTCATAGCATGTGTAAATCGAGACGAAAGATCTCTCTCTCCCCGCCTGCTTGCGAGGGGGAGGGGCAGTTTACACACACACGCAGCTGCTGCATGCAGCAACGCACACACAGGGAGGAGATGGCAGAGAGAACGCACTCCCCTGAAAACTCCCCTTGAATTCCTCCAGACTCAGAAAATGTAAAAGTTCACTTTTTGGAAATCCATACAAAAAGGGTGAAAATGATTTTTTTTTTCCCACAGCATGGATTCGAACACGCGACCAACCGCATCCAGGGGAGAGCGTTAACGCAGTGAGCCACTGGACCTGAGTCCTCAAACATGCCTGCTTGTGCAGCTTAGAAACTCTGAATTCACTAAATGTACAACTTTTTCTCCATCAAAATGAACAAATGAGACATGAAATAACATCTACAGATCAAGACGAAGCGAATGGAAGCGGTCCCAGCCTCTTAGCTGTGAACAGCTGTGATAGCAGGAAAATGCTGTTACAAAGATTTCTCAGTATATCTCCGGGACATTTCCCTGGCTTTACCACCGTCACAATGGACAAACGAGACATGAAATAACATCAACAGATCAAGACGAAGTGAAGAGAAGTACCCCCGGAGTCATAGCATGTGTAAATCGAGACGAAAGATCTCTCTCTCCCCGCCTGCTTGCGAGGGGGAGGGGCAGTTTACACACACACGCAGCTGCTGCATGCAGCAACGCACACACAGGGAGGAGATGGCAGAGAGAACGCACTCCCCTGAAAACTCCCCTTGAATTCCTCCAGACTCAGAAAATGTAAAAGTTAACTTTTTGGAGATCCATAGAAAAAGGGTGAACAAGAATTTTGTTTTGCCACAGCATGGATTCAAACACGCAACCAACCGCATCCAGGTGCGAGCGTTAACGCAGTGAGCCACTGGACCTGAGTACTCAAACATGCCTACTTGTGCAGCTTAGACACTCTGAATTCACTAAATGTACAACTTTTTCTCCATCAAAATGAACAAATGAGACATGAAATAACATCTAAAGATCAAGACGAAGCGAATAGAAGCGGTCCCAGCCTCGTAGCTGTGAACAGCTGTGATCGCAGGAAAATGCTGTGACAAAGATTTATCAGTATATCTCTGGGACATTTCCCTGGCTTTACCATCGTCACAATGGACAAACGAGACATGAAATAACATCAACAGATCAAGACGAAGCGAATGGAAGTACCCCCGGAGTCATAGCATGTGTAAATCGAGACGAAAGATCTCTCTCTCCCCCGCCTGCTTGCGAGGGGGAGGGGCAGTTTACACACACACGCAGCTGCTGTATGCAGCAACGCACACACAGGGAGGAGATGGCAGAGAGAACGCACTCCCCTGAAAACTCCCCTTGAATTCCTCCAGACTCAGAAAATGTAAAAGTTCACTTTTTGGAGATCCATAGAAAAAGGGTGAAAATGAAAAAAAGTATGCCACAGCATGGATTCGAACACGCGACCAACCGCATCCAGGGGCGAGCGTTAACGCAGTGAGCCACTGGACCTGAGTACTCAAACATGCCTGCTTGTGCAGCTTAGACACTCTGAATTCACTAAATGTACAACTTTTTCTCCATCAAAATGAACAAATGAGACATGAAATAACATCTACAGATCAAGACGAAGCGAATGGAAGCGGTCCCAGCCTCGTAGCTGTGAACAGCTGTGATTGCAGGAAAATGCTGTTACAAAGATTTCTCAGTATATCTCCGGGACTTTTCCCTGGCTTTACCACCGTCACAATGGACAAACGAGACATGACATAACATCAACAGATCAAGACGAAGCGAATGGAAGTACCCCCGGTGTCATAGCATGTGTAAATCGAGACGACAGATCTCTCTCTCCCCCGCCTGCTTGCGAGGGGGAGGGGCAGTTTACACACACACGCAGCTGCTGCATGCAGCAACGCACACACAGGGAGGAGATGGCAGAGAGAACGCACTCCCCTGAAAACTCCCCTTGAATTCCTCCAGACTCAGAAAATGTAAAAGTTCACTTTTTGGAGATCCATAGAAAAAGGGTGAAAATGAAAAAAAGTATGCCACAGCATGGATTTGAACACGCGACCAACCGCATCCAGGGGCGAGCGTTAACGCAGTGAGCCACTGGACATGAGTACTCAAACATGCCTGCTTGTGCATCTTAGACACTCTGAATTCACTAAATGTACAACTTTTCCTCCATCAAAATGAACAAATTATACATGAAATAACATCTACAGATCAAGACGAAGCGAATAGAAGCGGTCCCAGCCTCGTAGCTGTGAACAGCTGTGATCGCAGGAAAATGCTGTTTCAAAGATTTCTCAGTATATCTCCGGGACCTTTCCCTGGCTTTACCACCATCACAATGGACAAACGAGACATGAAATAACATCAACAGATCAAGACGAAGCGAATGGAAGTACCCCCGGAGTCATAGCATGTGTAAATCGAGACGAAATATCTCTCTCTCCCCCGCCTGCTTGCGAGGGGGAGGGGCAGTTTAAACACACACGCAGCTGCTGCATGCAGCAACGCACACACAGGGAGGAGATGGCAGAGAGAACGCACTCCCCTGAAAACTCCCCTTGAATTCCTCCAGACTCAGAAAATGTAAAAGTTCACTTTTTGGAGATCCATAGAAAAAGGGTGAAAATGAAAAAAAGTATGCCACAGCATGGATTTGAACACGCGACCAACCGCATCCAAGGGCGAGCGTTAACGCAGTGAGCCACTGGACCTGAGTACTCAAACATGCCTACGTGTGCAGCTTAGACACTCTGAATTCACTAAATGTACAACTTTTTCTCCATCAAAATGAACAAATTATACATGAAATAACATCTACAGATCAAGACGAAGCGAATGGAAGCGGTCCCAGCCTCGTAGCTGTGAACAGCTGTGATCACAGGAAAATGCTGTTTCAAAGATTTCTCAGTATATCTCCGGGACATTTCCCTGGCTTTACCACCGTCACAATGGACAAACGAGACATGAAATAACATCAACAGATCAAGACGAAGCGAATGGAAGTACCCCCGGAGTCATAGCATGTGTAAATCGAGACGAAAGATCTCTCTCTCCCCCGCCTGCTTGCGAGGGGGAGGGGCAGTTTACACACACACGCAGCTGCTGCATGCAGCAACGCACACACAGGGAGGAGATGGCAGAGAGAACGCACTCCCCTGAAAACTCCCCTTGAATTCCTCCAGACTCAGAAAATGTAAAAGTTCACTTTTTGGAGATCCATAGAAAAAGGGTGAAAATGATTTTTTTTTGCCACAGCATGGATTCGAACACGCGACCAACCGCATCCAGGGGCGAGCGTTAACGCAGTGAGCCACTGGACCTGAGTACTCAAACATGCCTGCTTGTGCAGCTTAGACACTCTGAATTCACTAAATGTACAACTTTTTCTCCATCAAAATGAACAAATGAGACATGAAATAACATCTACAGATCAAGACGAAGCGAATGGAAGCGGTCCCAGCCTCGTAGCTGTGAACAGCTGTGATCGCAGGAAAATGCTGTTATAAAGATTTATCAGTATATCTCCGGGATATTTCCCTGGCTTTACCACCGTCCAAATGGACAAACGAGACATGAAATAACATCAACAGATCAAGACGAAGCGAATGGAAGTACCCCCGGAGTCATAGCATGTGTAAATCGAGACGAAAGATCTCTCTCTCCCCCGCCTGCTTGCGAGGGGGAGGGGCAGTTTACACACACACGCAGCTGCTGCATGCAGCAACGCACACACAGGGAGGAGATGGCAGAGAGAACGCACTCCCCTGAAAACTCCCCTTGAATTCCTCCAGACTCAGAAAATGTAAAAGTTCACTTTTTGGAGATCCATAGAAAAAGGGTGAAAATGATTTTTTTTTGCCACAGCATGGATTCGAACACGCGACCAACCGCATCCAGGGGCGAGCGTTAACGCAGTGAGCCACTGGACCTGAGTACTCAAACATGCCTGCTTGTGCAGCTTAGACACTCTGAATTCACTAAATGTACAACTTTTTCTCCATCAAAATGAACAAATGAGACATGAAATAACATCTACAGATCAAGACGAAGCGAATGGAAGCGGTCCCAGCCTCGTAGCTAAGAACAGCTGTGATCGCAGGAAAATGCTGTTCCAAAGATTTCTCAGTATATCTCCGGGACATTTCCCTGGCTTTACCACCGTCACAATGGACAAACGAGACATGAAATAACATCAACAGATCAAGACGAAGCGAATGGAAGTACCCCCGGAGTCATAGCATGTGTAAATCGAGACGAAAGATCTCTCTCTCCCCCGCCTGCTTGCGAGGGGGAGGGGCAGTTTACACACACACGCAGCTGCTGCATGCAGCAACGCACACACAGGGAGGAGATGGCAGAGAGAACCCACTCCCCTGAAAACTCCCCTTGAATTCCTCCAGACTCAGAAAATGTAAAAGGTCACTTTTTGGAGATCCATAGAAAAAGGGTGAACATGAATTTTGTTTTGCCACAGCATGGATTCGAACACGCGACCAACCGCATCCAGGGGCGAGCATTAACGCAGTGAGCCACTGGACCTGAGTACTCAAACATGCCTGCTTGTGCAGCTTAGACACTCTGAATTCACTAAATGTACAACTTTTTCTCCATCAAAATGAACAAATGAGACATGAAATAACATCTACAGATCAAGACAAAGCGAATGGAAGCGGTCCCAGCCTCGTAGCTGTGAACAGCTGTGATCGCAGGAAAATGCTGTTCCAAAGATTTCTCAGTATATCTCCGGGACCTTTCCCTGGCTTTACCACCGTCACAATGGACAAACGAGACATGAAATAACATCAACAGATCAAGACGAAGCGAATGGAAGTACCCCCGGAGTCATAGCATGTGTAAATCGAGACGAAAGATCTCTCTCTCCCCCGCCTGCTTGCGAGGGGGAGGGGCAGTTTACACACACACGCAGCTGCTGCATGCAGCAACGCACACACAGGGAGGAGATGGCAGAGAGAATGCACTCCCCTGAAAACTCCCCTTGAATTCCTCCAGACTCAGAAAATGTAAAAGTTCACTTTTTGGAGATCCATAGAAAAAGGGTGAAAATGAAAAAAAGTATGCCACAGCATGGATTCGAACACGCGACCAACCGCATCCAGGGGCGAGCGTTAACGCAGTGAGCCACTGGACCTGAGTACTCAAACATGCCTGCTTGTGCATCTTAGACACTCTGAATTCACTAAATGTACAACTTTTTCTCAATCAAAATGAACAAATGAGACATGAAATAACATCTACAGATCAAGACGAAGCGGTCCCAGCCTCGTAGCTGTGAACAGCTGTGATTGCAGGAAAATGCTGTTACAAAGATTTCTCAGTATATCTCCGGGACTTTTCCCTGGCTTTACCACCGTCACAATGGACAAACGAGACATGAAATAACATCAACAGATCAAGACGAAGCGAATGGAAGTACCCCCGGAGTCATAGCATGTTTAAATCGAGACGAAAGATCTCTCTCTCCCCCGCCTGCTTGCGAGGGGGAGGGGCAGTTTACACACACACGCAGCTGCTGCATGCAGCAACGCACACACAGGGAGGAGATGGCAGAGAGAACGCACTCCCCTGAAAACTCCCCTTGAATTCCTCCAGACTCAGAAAATGTAAAAGTTCACTTTTTGGAGATCCATAGAAAAAGGGTGAACATGAATTTTGTTTTGCCACAGCATGGATTCGAACACGCGACCAACCGCATCCAGGGGCGAGCGTTAACGCAGTGAGCCACTGGACCTGAGTACTCAAACATGCCTGCTTGTGCAGCTTAGACACTCTGAATTCACTAAATGTACAACTTTTTCTCCATCAAAATGAACAAATGAGACATGAAATAACATCTACAGATCAAGACAAAGCGAATGGAAGCGGTCCCAGCCTCGTAGCTGTGAACAGCTGTGATCGCAGGAAAATGCTGTTCCAAAGATTTCTCAGTATATCTCCGGGACTTTTCCCTGGCTTTACCACCGTCACAATGGACAAACGAGACATGAAATAACATCAACAGATCAAGACGAAGCGAATGGAAGTACCCCCGGAGTCATAGCATGTGTAAATCGAGACGACAGATCTCTCTCTCCCCCGCCTGCTTGCGAGGGGGAGGGGCAGTTTACACACACACGCAGCTGCTGCATGCAGCAACGCACACACAGGGAGGATATGGCAGAGAGAACGCACTCCCCTGAAAACTCCCCTTGAATTCCTCCAGACTCAGAAAATGTAAAAGTTCACTTTTTGGAGATCCATAGAAAAAGGGTGAAAATGAAAAAAAGTATGCCACAGCATGGATTCAAACACGCGACCAACCGCATCCAGGGGCGAGCGTTAACGCAGTGAGCCACTGGACCTGAGTACTCAAACATGCCTGCTTGTGCATCTTAGACACTCTGAATTCACTAAATGTACAACTTTTTCTCAATCAAAATGAACAAATGAGACATGAAATAACATCTACAGATCAAGACGAAGCGGTCCCAGCCTCGTAGCTGTGAACAGCTGTGATTGCAGGAAAATGCTGTTACAAAGATTTCTCAGTATATCTCCGGGACTTTTCCCTGGCTTTACCACCGTCACAATGGACAAACGAGACATGAAATAACATCAACAGATCAAGACGAAGCGAATGGAAGTACCCCCGGAGTCATAGCATGTGTAAATCGAGACGAAAGATCTCTCTCTCCCCCGCCTGCTTGCGAGGGGGAGGGGCAGTTTACACACACACGCAGCTGCTGCATGCAGCAACGCACACACAGGGAGGAGATGGCAGAGAGAACGCACTCCCCTGAAAACTCCCCTTGAATTCCTCCAGACTCAGAAAATGTAAAAGTTCACTTTTTGGAGATCCATAGAAAAAGGGTGAAAATGAAAAAAAGTATGCCACAGCATGGATTTGAACACGCGACCAACCGCATCCAGGGGCGAGCGTTAACGCAGTGAGCCACTGGACCTGAGTACTCAAACATGCCTACTTGTGCAGCTTAGACACTCTGAATTCACTAAATGTACAACTTTTTCTCCATCAAAATGAACAAATGATACATGAAATAACATCTACAGATCAAGACGAAGCGAATGGAAGCGGTCCCAGCCTCGTAGCTGTGAACAGCTGTGATCGCAGGAAAATGCTGTTTCAAAGATTTCTCAGTATATCTCCGGGACATTTCCCTGGCTTTACCACCGTCACAATGGACAAACGAGACATGAAATAACATCAACAGATCAAGACGAAGCGAATGGAAGTACCCCCGGAGTCATAGCATGTGTAAATCGAGACGAAAGATCTCTCTCTCCCCCGCCTGCTTGCGAGGGGGAGGGGCAGTTTACACACACACGCAGCTGCTGCATGCAGCAACGCACACACAGGGAGGAGATGGCAGAGAGAACAAACTCCCCTGAAAACTCCCCTTGAATTCACCCAGACTCAGAAAATGTAAAAGTTCACTGTTTGGAGATCCATAGAAAAAGGGTGAAAATGATTTTTTTTTGCCACAGCATGGATTCAAACACGCGACCAACCGCATCCAGGGGCGAGCGTTAACGCAGTGAGCCACTGGACCTGAGTACTCAAACATGCCTGCTTGTGCAGCTTACACACTCAATTCACTAAATGTACAACTTTTTCTCCATCAAAATGAACAAATGAGACATGAAATAACATCTACAGATCAAGACGAAGCGAATGGAAGCGGTCCCAGCCTCGTAGCTGTGAACAGCTGTGATCGCAGGAAAATGCTGTTATAAAGATTTATCAGTATATCTCCGGGACTTTTCCCTGGCTTTACCACCGTCCAAATGGACAAACGAGACATGAAATAACATCAACAGATCAAGACGAAGCGAATGGAAGTACCCCCGGAGTCATAGCATGTGTAAATCGAGACGAAAGATCTCTCTCTCCCCCGCCTGCTTGCGAGGGGGAGGGGCAGTTTACACACACACGCAGCTGCTGCATGCAGCAACGCACACACAGGGAGGAGATGGCAGAGAGAACGCACTCCCCTGAAAACTCCCCTTGAATTCATCCAGACTCAGAAAATGTAAAAGTTCACTGTTTGGAGATCCATAGAAAAAGGGTGAAAATGATTTTTTTTTGCCACAGCATGGATTCAAACACGCGACCAACCGCATCCAGGGGCGAGCGTTAACGCAGTGAGCCACTGGACCTGAGTACTCAAACATGCCTGCTTGTGCAGCTTACACAATCAATTCACTAAATGTACAACTTTTTCTCCATCAAAATGAACAAATGAGACATGAAATAACATCTACAGATCAAGACGAAGCGAATGGAAGCGGTCCCAGCCTCGTAGCTGTGAACAGCTGTGATCGCAGGAAAATGCTGTTATAAAGATTTCTCAGTATATCTCCGGGATATTTCCCTGGCTTTACCACCGTCCAAATGGACAAACGAGACATGAAATAACATCAACAGATCAAGACGAAGCGAATGGAAGTACCCCCGGAGTCATAGCATGTGTAAATCGAGACGAAAGATCTCTCTCTCCCCCGCCTGCTTGCGAGGGGGAGGGGCAGTTTACACACACACGCAGCTGCTGCATGCAGCAACGCACACACAGGGAGGAGATGGCAGAGAGAACGCACTCCCCTGAAAACTCCCCTTGAATTCCTCCAGACTCAGAAAATGTAAAAGTTCACTTTTTGGAGATCCATAGAAAAAGGGTGAAAATGATTTTTTTTTTGCCACAGCATGGATTCGAACACGAGACCAACCGCATCCAGGGGAGAGCGTTAACGCAGTGAGCCACTGGACCTGAGTACTCAAACATGCCTACTTGTGCAGCTTAGACACTCTGAATTCACTAAATGTACAACTTTTTCTCCATCAAAATGAACAAATGAGACATGAAATAACATCTACAGATCAAGACGAAGCGAATAGAAGCGGTCCCAGCCTCGTAGCTGTGAACAGCTGTGATCGCAGGAAAATGCTGTTCCAAAGATTTCTCAGTATATCTCCGGGACATTTCCCTGGCTTTACCACCGTCACAATGGACAAACGAGACATGAAATAACATCAACAGATCAAGACGAAGCGAATGGAAGTACCCCCGGAGTCATAGCATGTGTAAATCGAGACGAAAGATCTCTCTCTCCCCCGCCTGCTTGCGAGGGGGAGGGACAGTTTACACACACACGCAGCTGCTGCATGCAGCAACGCACACACAGGGAGGAGATGCCAGAGAGAACGCACTCCCCTGAAAACTCCCCTTGAATTCCTCCAGACTCAGAAAATGTAAAAGTTCACTTTTTGGAGATCCATAGAAAAAGGGTGAAAATGAAAAAAAGTATGCCACAGCATGGATTCGAACACGCGACCAACCGCATCCAGGGGCGAGCGTTAACGCAGTGAGCCACTGGACCTGAGTACTCAAACATGCCTGCTTGTGCATCTTAGACACTCTGAATTCACTAAATGTACAACTTTTTCTCAATCAAAATGAACAAATGAGACATGAAATAACATCTACAGATCAAGACGAAGCGAATAGAAGCAGTCCCAGCCTCGTAGCTGTGAACAGCTGTGATCGCAGGAAAATGCTGTTACAAAGATTTCTCAGTATATCTCCGGGACATTTCCCTGGCTTTACCACCGTCACAATGGACAAACGAGACATGAAATAACATCAACAGATCAAGACGAAGCGAATGGAATTACCCCCGGAGTCATAGCATGTGTAAATCGAGACGAAAGATCTCTCTCTCCCCCGCCTGCTTGCGAGGGGGAGGGGCAGTTTACACACACACGCAGCTGCTGCTTGCAGCAACGCACACACAGGGAGGAGATGGCAGAGAGAACGCACTCCCCTGAAAACTCCCCTTGAATTCCTCCAGACTCAGAAAATGTAAAAGTTCACTTTTTGGAGATCCATAGAAAAAGGGTGAAAATGAAAAAAAGTATGCCACAGCATGGATTCGAACACGCGACCAACCGCATCCAGGGGCGAGCGTTAACGCAGTGAGCCACTGGACCTGAGTACTCAAACATGCCTGCTTGTGCATCTTAGACACTCTGAATTCACTAAATGTACAACTTTTTCTCAATCAAAATGAACAAATGAGACATGAAATAACATCTACAGATCAAGACGAAGCGAATAGAAGCAGTCCCAGCCTCGTAGCTGTGAACAGCTGTGATCGCAGGAAAATGCTGTTACAAAGATTTCTCAGTATATCTCCGGGACATTTCCCTGGCTTTACCACCGTCACAATGGACAAACGAGATATGAAATAACATCAACAGATCAAGACGAAGCGAATGGAAGTACCCCCGGAGTCATAGCATGTGTATATCGAGACGAAAGATCTCTCTCTCCCCCGCCTGCTTGCGAGGGGGAGGGGCAGTTTACACACACACGCAGCTGCTGCATGCAGCAACGCACACACAGGGAGGAGATGGCAGAGAGAACGCACTCCCCTGAAAACTCCCCTTGAATTCATCCAGACTCAGAAAATGTAAAAGTTCACTGTTTGGAGATCCATAGAAAAAGGGTGAAAATGATTTTTTTTTGCAACAGCATGGATTCAAACACGCGACCAACCGCATCCAGGGGCGAGCGTTAACGCAGTGAGCCACTGGACCTGAGTACTCAAACATGCCTGCTTGTGCAGCTTACACACTCAATTCACTAAATGTACAACTTTTTCTCCATCAAAATGAACAAATGAGACATGAAATAACATCTACAGATCAAGACGAAGCGAATGGAAGCGGTCCAAGCCTCGTAGCTGTGAACAGCTGTGATCGCAGGAAAATACTGTTATAAAGATTTATCAGTATATCTCCGGGATATTTCCCTGGCTTTACCACCGTCCAAATGGACAAACGAGTCATGAAATAACATCAACAGATCAAGACGAAGCGAATGGAAGTACCCCCGGAGTCATAGCATGTGTAAATCGAGACGAAAGATCTCTCTCTCCCCCGCCTGCTTGCGAGGGGGAGGGGCAGTTTACACACACACGCAGCTGCTGCATGCAGCAACGCACACACAGGGAGGAGATGGCAGAGAGAACGCACTCCCATGAAAACTCCCATTGAATTCCTCCAGACTCAGAAAATGTAAAAGTTCACTTTTTGGAGATCCATAGAAAAAGGGTGAAAATGATTCTTTTTTTGCCACAGCATGGATTCGAACACGAGACCAACCGCATCCAGGGGAGAGCGTTAACGCAGTGAGCCACTGGACCTGAGTACTCAAACATGCCTACTTGTGCAGCTTAGACACTCTGAATTCACTAAATGTACAACTTTTTCTCCATCAAAATGAACAAATTATACATGAAATAACATCTACAGATCAAGACGAAGCGAATGGAAGCGGTCCCAGCCTCGTAGCTGTGAACAGCTGTGATCGCAGGAAAATGCTGTTTCAAAGATTTCTCAGTATATCTCCGGGACATTTCCCTGGCTTTACCACCGTCACAATGGACAAACGAGACATAAAATAACATCAACAGATCAAGACGAAGCGAATGGAAGTACCCCCGGAGTCATAGCATGTGTAAATCGAGACGAAAGATCTCTCTCTCCCCCGCCTGCTTGCGAGGGGGAGGGGCAGTTTACACACACACGCAGCTGCTGCATGCAGCAACGCACACACAGGGAGGAGATGGCAGAGAGAACGCACTCCCCTGAAAACTCCCCTTGAATTCCTCCAGACTCAGAAAATGTAAAAGTTCACTTTTTGGAGATCCATAGAAAAAGGGTGAAAATGAAAAAAAGTATGCCACAGCATGGATTTGAACACGCGACCAACCGCATCCAGGGGCGAGCGTTAACGCAGTGAGCCACTGGACCTGAGTACTCAAACATGCCTGCTTGTGCATCTTAGACACTCTGAATTCACTAAATGTACAACTTTTTCTCAATCAAAATGAACAAATGAGACATGAAATAACATCTACAGATCAAGACGAAGCGAATGGAAGCGGTCCCAGCCTCGTAGCTGTGAACAGCTGTGATTGCAGGAAAATGCTGTTACAAAGATTTCTCAGTATATCTCCGGGACTTTTCCCTGGCTTTACCACCGTCACAATGGACAAACGAGACATGAAATAACATAAACAGATCAAGACGAAGCGAATGGAAGTACCCCCGGAGTCATAGCATGTGTAAATCGAGACGAAAGATCTCTCTCTCCCCCGCCTGCTTGCGAGGGGGAGGGGCAGTTTACACACACACGCAGCTGCTGCATGCAGCAACGCACACACAGGGAGGAGATGGCAGAGAGAACGCACTCCCCTGAAAACTCCCCTTGAATTCCTCCAGACTCAGAAAATGTAAAAGTTCACTTTTTGGAGATCCATAGAAAAAGGGTGAAAAAGAAAAAAAGTATGCCACAGCATGGATTCGAACACGTGACCAACGGCATCCAGGGGCGAGCGTTAACGCAGTGAGCCACTGGACCTGAGTACTCAAACATGCCTACTTGTGCAGCTTAGACACTCTGAATTCACTAAATGTACAACTTACTCTCCATCAAAATGAACAAATGAGACATGAAATAACATCTACAGATCAAGACGAAGTGAATGGAAGCGGTCCCAGCCTCGTAGCTGTGAACAGCTGTGATCGCAGGAAAATGCTGTTCCAAAGATTTCTCAGTATATCTCCGGGACTTTTCCCTGGCTTTACCACCGTCACAATGGACAAACGAGACATGAAATAACATCAACAGATCAAGACGAAGCGAATGGAAGTGGTCCCAGCCTCGTAGCTGTGAACAGCTGTGATTGCAGGAAAATGCTGTTACAAAGATTTCTCAGTATATCTCCGGGACTTTTCCCTGGCTTTACCACCGTCACAATGGACAAACGAGACATGAAATAACATAAACAGATCAAGACGAAGCGAATGGAAGTACCCCCGCAGTCATAGCATGTGTAAATCGAGACGATAGATCTCTCTCTCCCCCGCCTGCTTGCGAGGGGGAGGGGCAGTTTACACACACACGCAGCTGCTGCATGCAGCAACGCACACACAGGGAGGAGATGGCAGAGAGAACGCACTCCCCTGAAAACTCCCCTTGAATTCCTCCAGACTCAGAAAATGTAAAAGTTCACTTTTTGGAGATCCATAGAAAAAGGGTGAAAATTAAAAAAAGTATGCCACAGCATGGATTCGAACACGCGACCAACGGCATCCAGGGGCGAGCGTTAACGCAGTGAGCCACTGGACCTGAGTACTCAAACATGCCTACTTGTGCAGATTAGACACTCTGAATTCACTAAATGTACAACTTTTTCTCAATCAAAATGAACAAATGAGACATGAAATAACATCTACAGATCAAGACGAAGCGAATGGAAGCGGTCCCAGCCTCGTAGCTGTGAACAGCTGTGATTGCAGGAAAATGCTGTTACAAAGATTTCTCAGTATATCTCCGGGACTTTTCCCTGGCTTTACCACCGTCACAATGGACAAACGAGACATGAAATAACATCAACAGATCAAGACGAAGCGAATGGAAGTACCCCCGGAGTCATAGCATGTGTAAATCGAGACGACAGATCTCTCTCTCCCCCGCCTGCTTGCGAGGGGGAGGGGCAGTTTACACACACACGCAGCTGCTGCATGCAGCAACCCACACACAGGGAGGAGATGGCAGAGAGAACGCACTCCCCTGAAAACTCCCCTTGAATTCCTCCAGACTCAGAAAATGTAAAAGTTCACTTTTTGGAGATCCATAGAAAAAGGGTGAAAATGAAAAAAAGTATGCCACAGCATGGATTTGAACACGCGACCAACCGCATCCAGGGGCGAGCGTTAACGCAGTGAGCCACTGGACCTGAGTACTCAAACATGCCTGCTTGTGCATCTTAGACACTCTGAATTCACTAAATGTACAACTTTTTCTCAATCAAAATGAACAAATGAGACATGAAATAACATCTACAGATCAAGACGAAGCGAATGGAAGCGGTCCCAGCCTCGTAGCTGTGAACAGCTGTGATTGCAGGAAAATGCTGTTACAAAGATTTCTCAGTATATCTCCGGGACTTTTCCCTGGCTTTACCACCGTCACAATGGACAAACGAGACATGAAATAACATAAACAGATCAAGACGAAGCGAATGGAAGTACCCCCGGAGTCATAGCATGTGTAAATCGAGACGACAGATCTCTCTCTCCCCCGCCTGCTTGCGAGGGGGAGGGGCAGTTTACACACACACGCAGCTGCTGCATGCAGCAACGCACACACAGGGAGGAGATGGCAGAGAGAACGCACTCCCCTGAAAACTCCCCTTGAATTCCTCCAGACTCAGAAAATGTAAAAGTTCACTTTTTGGAGATCCATAGAAAAAAGGGTGAAAATGAAAAAAAGTATGCCACAGCATGGATTTGAACACGCGACCAACCGCATCCAGGGGCGAGCGTTAACGCAGTGAGCCACTGGACCTGAGTACTCAAACATGCCTACTTGTGCAGCTTAGACACTCTGAATTCACTAAATGTACAACTTTTTCTCTATCAAAATGAACAAATTATACATGAAATAACATCTACAGATCAAGACGAAGCGAATGGAAGCGGTCCCAGCCTCGTAGCTGTGAACAGCTGTGATCGCAGGAAAATGCTGTTTCAAAGATTTCTCAGTATATCTCCGGGACATTTCCCTGGCTTTACCACCGGCACAATGGACAAACGAGACATGAAATAACATCAACAGATCAAGACGAAGCGATTGGAAGTACCCCCGGAGTCATAGCATGTGTAAATCGAGATGAAAGATCTCTCTCTCCCCCGCCTGCTTGCGAGGGGGAGGGGCAGTTTACACACACACGCAGCTGCTGCATGCAGCAACGCACACACAGGGAGGAGATGGCAGAGAGAACGCACTCCCCTGAAAACTCCCCTTGAATTCCTCCAGACTCAGAAAATGTAAAAGTTCACTTTTTGGAGATCCATAGAAAAAGGGTGAAAATGAAAAAAAGTATGCCACAGCATGGATTCGAACACGCGACCAACGGCATCCAGGGGCGAGCGTTAACGCAGTGAGCCACTGGACCTGAGTACTCAAACATGCCTGCTTGTGCAGCTTAGACACTCTGAATTCACTAAATGTACAACTTTTTCTCCATCAAAATGAACAAATGAGACATGAAATAAAATCTACAGATCAAGACGAAGCGAATGGAAGCGGTCCCAGCCTCGTAGCTGTGAACAGCTGTGATCGCAGGAAAATGCTGTTATAAAGATTTCTCAGTATATCTCCGGGATATTTCCCTGGCTTTACCACCGTCACAATGGACAAACGAGACATGAAATAACATGAACAGATCAAGACGAAGCGAATGGAAGTACCCCCGGAGTCATAGCATGTGTAAATCGAGACGACAGATCTCTCTCTCCCCCGCCTGTTTGCGAGGGGAGGGGCAGTTTACACACACACGCAGCTGCTGCATGCAGCAACGCACACACAGGGAGGAGATGGCAGAGAGAACGCACTCCCCTGAAAACTCCCCTTGAATTCCTCCAGACTCAGAAAATGTAAAAGTTCACTTTTTGGAGATCCATAGAAAAAGGGTGAAAATGAAAAAAAGTATGCCACAGCATGGATTCGAACACGAGACCAACCGCATCCAGGGGCGAGCGTTAACGCAGTGAGCCACTGGACCTGAGTACTCAAACATGCCTGCTTGTGCATCTTAGACACTCTGAATTCACTAAATGTACAACTTTTTCTCAATCAAAATGAACAAATGAGACATGAAATAACATCTACAGATCAAGACGAAGCGAATGGAAGCGGTCCCAGCCTCGTAGCTAAGAACAGCTGTGATCGCAGGAAAATGCTGTTATAAAGATTTATCAGTATATCTCCGGGATATTTCCCTGGCTTTACCACCGTCCAAATGGACAAACGAGTCATGAAATAACATCAACAGATCAAGACGAAGCGAATGGAAGTACCCCCGGAGTCATAGCATGTGTAAATCGAGACGAAATATCTCTCTCTCCCCCGCCTGCTTGCGAGGGGGAGGGGCAGTTTACACACACACGCAGCTGCTGCATGCAGCAACGCACACACAGGGAGGAGATGGCAGAGAGAACGCACTCCCATGAAAACTCCCCTTGAATTCCTCCAGACTCAGAAAATGTAAAAGTTCACTTTTTGGAGATCCATAGAAAAAGGGTGAAAATGATTCTTTTTTTGCCACAGCATGGATTCGAACACGAGACCAACCGCATCCAGGGGAGAGCGTTAACGCAGTGAGCCACTGGACCTGAGTACTCAAACATGCCTACTTGTGCAGCTTAGACACTCTGAATTCACTAAAGGTACAACTTTTTCTCCATCAAAATGAACAAATGAGACATGAAATAACATCTACAGATCAAGACGAAGCGAATGGAAGCGGTCCCAGCCTCGTAGCTGTGAACAGCTGTGATTGCGGGAAAATGCTGTTACAAAGATTTCTCAGTATATCTCCGGGACTTTTCACTGGCTTTACCACCGTCACAATGGACAAACGAGACATGAAATAACATCAACAGATCAAGACGAAGCGAATGGAAGTACCCCCGGAGTCATAGCATGTGTAAATCGAGACGACAGATCTCTCTCTCCCCCGCCTGCTTGCGAGGGGGAGGGGCAGTTTACACACACACGCAGCTGCTGCATGCAGCAACGCACACACAGGGAGGAGATGGCAGAGAGAACGCACTCCCCTGAAAACTCCCCTTGAATTCCTCCAGACTCAGAAAATGTAAAAGTTCACTTTTTGGAGATCCATAGAAAAAGGGTGAAAATGAAAAAAAGTATGCCACAGCATGGATTTGAATACGCGACCAACCGCATCCAGGGGCGAGCGTTAACGCAGTGAACCACTGGACCTGAGTACTCAAACATGCCTACTTGTGCAGCTTAGACACTCTGAATTCACTAAATGTACAACTTTTTCTCCATCAAAATGAACAAATTATACATGAAATAACATCTACAGATCAAGACGAAGCGAATGGAAGCGGTCCCAGCCTCGTAGCTGTGAACAGCTGTGATCGCAGGAAAATGCTGTTTCAAAGATTTCTCAGTATATCTCCGGGACATTTCCCTGGCTTTACCACCGTCACAATGGACAAACGAGACATAAAATAACATCAACAGATCAAGACGAAGCGAATGGAAGTACCCCCGGAGTCATAGCATGTGTAAATCGAGACGAAAGATCTCTCTCTCCCCCGCCTGCTTGCGAGGGGGAGGGGCAGTTTACACACACACGCAGCTGCTGCATGCAGCAACGCACACACAGGGAGGAGATGGCAGAGAGAACGCACTCCCCTGAAAACTCCCCTTGAATTCCTCCAGACTCAGAAAATGTAAAAGTTCACTTTTTGGAGATCCATAGAAAAAGGGTGAAAATGAAAAAAAGTATGCCACAGCATGGATTCGAACACACGACCAACCGCATCCAGGGGCGAGCGTTAACGCAGTGAGCCACTGGACCTGAGTACTCAAACATGCCTGCTTGTGCATCTTAGACACTCTGAATTCACTAAATGTACAACTTTTTCTCAATCAAAATGAACAAATGAGACATGAAATAACATCTACAGATCAAGACGAAGCGAATGGAAGCGGTCCCAGCCTCGTAGCTGTGAACAGCTGTGATCGCAGGAAAATGCTGTTCCAAAGATTTCTCAGTATATCTCCGGGACTTTTCCCTGGCTTTACCACCGTCACAATGGACAAACGAGACATGAAATAACATCAACAGATCAAGACGAAGCGAATGGACGCGGTCCCAGCCTCGTAGCTGTGAACAGCTGTGATTGCAGGAAAATGCTGTTACAAAGATTTCTCAGTATATCTCCGGGACTTTTCCCTGGCTTTACCACCGTCACAATGGACAAACGAGACATGAAATAACATAAACAGATCAAGACGAAGCGAATGGAAGTACCCCCGCAGTCATAGCATGTGTAAATCGAGACGAAAGATCTCTCTCTCCCCCGCCTGCTTGCGAGGGGGAGGGGCAGTTTACACACACACGCAGCTGCTGCATGCAGCAACGCACACACAGGGAGGAGATGGCAGAGAGAACGCACTCCCCTGAAAACTCCCCTTGAATTCCTCCAGACTCAGAAAATGTAAAAGTTCACTTTTTGGAGATCCATAGAAAAAGGGTGAAAATGAAAAAAAGTATGCCACAGCATGGATTCGAACACGCGACCAACGGCATCCAGGGGCGAGCGTTAACGCAGTGAGCCACTGGACCTGAGTACTCAAACATGCCTACTTGTGCAGCTTAGACACTCTGAATTCACTAAATGTACAACTTTCTCTCCATCAAAATGAACAAATGAGACATGAAATAACATCTACAGATCAAGACGAAGTGAATGGAAGCGGTCCCAGCCTCGTAGCTGTGAACAGCTGTGATCGCAGGAAAATGCTGTTCCAAAGATTTCTCAGTATATCTCCGGGACTTTTCCCTGGCTTTACCACCGTCACAATGGACAAACGAGACATGAAATAACATCAACAGATCAAGACGAAGCGAATGGAAGTACCCCCGGAGTCATAGCATGTGTAAATCGAGACGAAAGATCTCTCTCTCCCCCGCCTGCTTGCGAGGGGGAGGGGCAGTTTACACACACACGCAGCTGCTGCATGCAGCAACGCACACACAGGGAGGAGATGGCAGAGAGAACGCACTCCCCTGAAAACTCCCCTTGAATTCCTCCAGACTCAGAAAATGTAAAACTTCACTTTTTGGAGATCAATAGAAAAAGGGTGAAAATGATTTTTTTTTTGCCACAGCATGGATTCGAACACACGACCATCCGCATCAAGGGGAGAGCGTTAACGCAGTGAGCCACTGGACCTGAGTACTCAAACATGCCTACTTGTGCAGCTTAGACACTCTGAATTCACTAAATGTACAACTTTTTCTCCATCAAAATGAACGGATTATACATGAAATAACATCTACAGATCAAGACGAAGCGAATGGAAGCGGTCCCAGCCTCGTAGCTGTGAACAGCTGTGATCGCAGGAAAATGCTGTTTCAAAGATTTCTCAGTATATCTCCAGGACATTTCCCTGGCTTTACCACCGTCACAATGGACAAACGAGACATGAAATAACATCAACAGATCAAGACGAAGCGAATGGAAGTACCCCCGGAGTCATAGCATGTGTAAATCGAGACGAAAGATCTCTCTCTCCCCCGCCTGCTTGCGAGGGGGAGGGGCAGTTTACACACACACGCAGCTGCTGCATGCAGCAACGCACACACAGGGAGGAGATGGCAGAGAGAACGCACTCCCCTGAAAACTCCCCTTGAATTCCTCCAGACTCAGAAAATGTAAAAGTTCACTTTTTGGAGATCCATAGAAAAAGGGTGAAAATGAAAAAAAGTATGCCACAGCATGGATTCGAACACGAGACCAACCGCATCCAGGGGCGAGCGTTAACGCAGTGAGCCACTGGACCTGAGTACTCAAACATGCCTACTTGTGCAGCTTAGACACTCTGAATTCACTAAATGTACAACTTTTTCTCCATCAAAATGAACAAATTATACATGAAATAACATCTACAGATCAAGACGAAGCGAATGGAAGCGGTCCCAGCCTCGTAGCTGTGAACAGCTGTGATCGCAGGAAAATGCTGTTTCAAAGATTTCTCAGTATATCTCCGGGACATTTCCCTGGCTTTACCACCGTCACAATGGACAAACGAGACATGAAATAACATCAACAGATCAAGACGAAGCGATTGGAAGTACCCCCGGAGTCATAGCATGTGTAAATCGAGACGAAAGATCTCTCTCTCCCCCGCCTGCTTGCGAGGGGGAGGGGCAGTTTACACACACATGCAGCTGCTGCATGCAGCAACGCACACACAGGGAGGAGATGGCAGAGAGAACGCACTCCCCTGAAAACTCCCCTTGAATTCCTCCAGACTCAGAAAATGTAAAAGTTCACTTTTTGGAGATCCATAGAAAAAGGGTGAAAATGATTTTTTTGCCACAGCATGGATTCGAACACGCGACCAACCGCATCCAGGGGCGAGCGTTAACGCAGTGAGCCACTGGACCTGAGTACTCAAACATGCCTGCTTGTGCAGCTTAGACACTCTGAATTCACTAAATGTACAACTTTTTCTCCATCAAAATGAACAAATGAGACATGAAATAAAATCTACAGATCAAGACGAAGCGAATGGAAGCGGTCCCAGCCTCGTAGCTGTGAACAGCTGTGATCGCAGGAAAATGCTGTTATAAAGATTTCTCAGTATATCTCCGGGATATTTCCCTGGCTTTACCACCGTCACAATGAACAAACGAGACATGAAATAACATAAACAGATCAAGACGAAGCGAATGGAAGTACCCCCGGAGTCATAGCATGTGTAAATCGAGACGACAGATCTCTCTCTCCCCCGCCTGTTTGCGAGGGGAGGGGCAGTTTACACACACACGCAGCTGCTGCATGCAGCAACGCACACACAGGGAGGAGATGGCAGAGAGAACGCACTCCCCTGAAAACTCCCCTTGAATTCCTCCAGACTCAGAAAATGTAAAAGTTCACTTTTTGGAGATCCATAGAAAAAGGGTGAACATGAATTTTGTTTTGCCACAGCATGGATTCGAACACGCGACCAACCGCATCCAGGGGCGAGCGTTAACGCAGTGAGCCACTGGACCTGAGTACTCAAACATTCCTACTTGTGCAGCTTAGACACTCTGAATTCACTAAATGTACAACTTTTTCTCCATCAAAATGAACAAATGAGACATGAAATAACATCTACAGATCAAGACGAAGCGAATGGAAGCGGTCCCAGCCTCGTAGCTGTGAACAGCTGTGATCGCAGGAAAATGCTGTTTCAAAGATTTCTCAGTATATCTCCGGGACATTTCCCTGGCTTTACCACCGTCACAATGGACAAACGAGACATAAAATAACATCAACAGATCAAGACGAAGCGAATGGAAGTACCCCCGGAGTCATAGCATGTGTAAATCGAGACGAAAGATCTCTCTCTCCCCCGCCTGCTTGCGAGGGGGAGGGGCAGTTTACACACACATGCAGCTGCTGCATGCAGCAACGCACACACAGGGAGGAGATGGCAGAGAGAACGCACTCCCCTGAAAACTCCCCTTGAATTCCTCCAGACTCAGAAAATGTAAAAGTTCACTTTTTGGAGATCCATAGAAAAAGGGTGAAAATAATTTTTTTTTTGCCACAGCATGGATTCGAACACGAGACCAACCGCATCCAGGGGCGAGCGTTAACGCAGTGAGCCACTGGACCTGAGTACTCAAACATGCCTGCTTGTGCAGCTTAGACACTCTGAATTCACTAAATGTACAACTTTTTCTCCATCAAAATGAACAAATGAGACATGAAATAAAATCTACAGATCAAGACGAAGCGAATGGAAGCGGTCCCAGCCTCGTAGCTGTGAACAGCTGTGATCGCAGGAAAATGCTGTTATAAAGATTTATCAGTGTATCTCCGGGATATTTCCCTGGCTTTACCACCGTCCAAATGGACAAACGAGACATGAAATAACATCAACAGATCAAGACGAAGCGAATGGAAGTACCCCCGGAGTCATAGCATGTGTAAATCGAGACGAAATATCTCTCTCTCCCCCGCCTGCTTGCGAGGGGGAGGGGCAGTTTACACACACACGCAGCTGCTGCATGCAGCAACGCACACACAGGGAGGAGATGGCAGAGAGAACGCACTCCCCTGAAAACTCCCCTTGAATTCCTCCAGACTCAGAAAATGTAAAAGTTCACTTTTTGGAGATCCATAGAAAAAGGGTGAAAATGAAAAAAAGTATGCCACAGCATGGATTTGAACACGCGACCAACCGCATCCAGGGGCGAGCGTTAACGCAGTGAGCCACTGGACCTGAGTACTCAAACATGCCTACTTGTGCAGCTTAGACACTCTGAATTCACTAAATGTACAACTTTTTCTCCATCAAAATGAACAAATTATACATGAAATAACATCTACAGATCAAGACGAAGCGAATGAAAGCGGTCCCAGCCTCGTAGCTGTGAACAGCTGTGATCGCAGGAAAATGCTGTTTCAAAGATTTCTCAGTATATCTCCGGGACATTTCCCTGGCTGTACCACAGTCACAATGGACAAACGAGACATGAAATAACATCAACAGATCAAGACGAAGCGAATGGAAGTACCCCCGGAGTCATAGCATGTGTAAATCGAGACGAAAGATCTCTCTCTCCCCCGCCTGCTTGCGAGGGGGAGGGGCAGTTTACACACACACGCAGCTGCTGCATGCAGCAACGCACACACAGGGAGGAGATGGCAGAGAGAACGCACTCCCCTGAAAACTCCCCTTGAATTCCTCCAGACTCAGAAAATGTAAAAGTTCACTTTTTGGAGATCCATAGAAAAAGGGTGAAAATGATTTTCTTTTTTTGCCACAGCATGGATTCGAACACGCGACCAACCGCATCCAGGGGCGAGTGTTAACGCAGTCAGCCACTGGACCTGAGTACTCAAACATGCCTACTTGTGCAGCTTAGAAACTCTGAATTCACTAAATGTACAACTTTTTTTCCATCAAAATGAACAAATGAGACATGAAATAACATCTACAGATCAAGACGAAGCGAATGAAAGCGGTCCCAGCCTCGTAGCTGTGAACAGCTGTGATCGCAGGAAAATGCTGTCACAAAGATTTCTCAGTATATCTCCGGGACATTTCCCTGGCTTTACCACCATCACAATGGACACACGAGACATGAAATAACATAAACAGATCAAGACGAAGCAAATGGAAGTACCCCCGGAGTCATAGCATGTGTAAATCGAGACGAAAGATCTCTCTCTCCCCCGCCTGCTTGCGAGGGGGAGGGGCAGTTTACACACACACGCAGCTGCTGCATGCAGCAACGCACACACAGGGAGGAGATGGCAGAGAGAACGCACTCCCCTGAAAACTCCCCTTGAATTCCTCCAGACTCAGAAAATGTAAAAGTTCACTTTTTGGAGATCCATAGAAAAAGGGTGAAAATGAAAATAAGTATGCCACAGCATGGATTCGAACACGCGACCAACCGCATCCAGGGGCGAGCGTTAACGCAGTGAGCCACTGGACCTGAGTACTCTAACATGCCTGCTTGTGCAGCTTAGACACTCTGAATTCACTAAATGTACAACTTTTTCTCCATCAAAATGAACAAATTATACATGAAATAACATCTACAGATCAAGACGAAGCGAATGGAAGCGGTCCCAGCCTCGTAGCTGTGAACAGCTGTGATCGCAGGAAAATGCTGTTTCAAAGATTTCTCAGTATATCTCCGGGACTTTTCCCTGGCTTTACCACCGTCACAATGGACAAACGAGACATAAAATAACATCAACAGATCAAGACGAAGCGAATGGAAGTACCCCCGGAGTCATAGCATGTGTAAATCGAGACGAAAGATCTCTCTCTCCCCCGCCTGCTTGCGAGGGGGAGGGGCAGTTTACACACACACGCAGCTGCTGCATGCAGCAACGCACACACAGGGAGGAGATGGCAGAGAGAACGCACTCCCCTGAAAACTCCCCTTGAATTCCTCCAGACTCAGAAAATGTAAAAGTTCACTTTTTGGAGATCCATAGAAAAAGGGTGAAAATGAAAAAAAGTATGCCACAGCATGGATTTGAACACGCGACCAACCGCATCCAGGGGCGAGCGTTAACGCAGTGAGCCACTGGACCTGAGTACTCAAACATGCCTGCTTGTGCATCTTAGACACTCTGAATTCACTAAATGTACAACTTTTTCTCAATCAAAATGAACAAATGAGACATGAAATAACATCTACAGATCAAGACGAAGCGAATGGAAGCGGTCCCAGCCTCGGAGCTGTGAACAGCTGTGATTGCGGGAAAATGCTGTTACAAAGATTTCTCAGTATATCTGCGGGACTTTTCACTGGCTTTACCACCGTCACAATGGACAAACGAGACATGAAATAACATCAACAGATCAAGAAGAAGCGAATGGAAGTACCCCCGGAGTCATAGCATGTGTAAATCGAGACGACAGATCTCTCTCTCCCCCGCCTGCTTGCGAGGGGGAGGGGCAGTTTACACACACACGCAGCTGCTGCATGCAGCAACACACACACAGGGAGGAGATGGCAGAGAGAACGCACTCCCCTGAAAACTCCCCTTGAATTCCTCCAGACTCAGAAAATGTAAAAGTTCACTTTTTGGAGATCCATAGAAAAAGGGTGAAAATGAAAAAAAGTATGCCACAGCATGGATTCGAACACGCGACCAACGGCATCCAGGGGCGAGCGTTAACGCAGTGAGCCACTGGACCTGAGTACTCAAACATGCCTGCTTGTGCAACTTAGACACTCTGAATTCACTAAATGTACAACTTTTTTTACATCAAAATGAACAAATGAGACATGAAATAACATCTACAGATCAAGACGAAGCGAATGGAAGTGGTCCCAGCCTCGTAGCTGTGAACAACTGTGATCGCAGGAAAATGCTGTTACAAAGATTTCTCAGTATATCTCCGGGACATTTCCCTGGCTTTACCACAGTCACAATGGACAAACGAGACATGAAATAACATCAACAGATCAAGACGAAGCGAATGGAAGTACCCCCGGAGTCATAGCATGTGTAAATCGAGACGAAAGATCTCTCTCTCCCCCGCCTGCTTGCGAGGGGGAGGGGCAGTTTACACACACACGCAGCTGCTGCATGCAGCAACGCACACACAGGGAGGAGATGGCAGAGAGAACGCACTCCCCTGAAAACTCCCCTTGAATTCCTCCAGACTCAGAAAATGTAAAAGTTCACTTTTTGGAGATCCATAGAAAAAGGGTGAAAATGAAAAAAAGAATGCCACAGCATGGATTCGAACACGCGACCAACCGCATCCAGGGGCGAGCGTTAACGCAGTGAGCCACTGGACCTGAGTACTCAAACATGCCTGCTTGTGCATCTTAGACACTCTGAATTCACTAAATGTACAACTTTTTTTACATCAAAATGAACAAATGAGACATGAAATAACATCTACAGATCAAGACGAAGCGAATGGAAGCGGTCCCAGTCTCGTAGCTGTGAACAGCTGTGATCGCAGGAAAATGCTGTTTCAAAGATTTCTCAGTATATCTCCGGGACATTTCCCTGGCTTTACCACCGTCACAATGGACAAACGAGACATAAAATAACATCAACAGATCAAGACGAAGCGAATGGAAGTACCCCCGGAGTCATAGCATGTGTAAATCGAGACGAAAGATCTCTCTCTCACCCGCCTGCATGCGAGGGGGAGGGGCAGTTTACACACACACGCAGCTGCTGCATGCAGCAACGCACACACAGGGAGGAGATGGCAGAGAGAACGCACTCCCCTGAAAACTCCCCTTGAATTCCTCCAGACTCAGAAAATGTAAAACTTCACTTTTTGGAGATCAATAGAAAAAGGGTGAAAATGATTTTTTTTTTGCCACAGCATGGATTCGAACACACGACCATCCGCATCAAGGGGAGAGCGTTAACACAGTGAGCCACTGGACCTGAGTACTCAAACATGCCTACTTGTGCAGCTTAGACACTCTGAATTCACTAAATGTACAACTTTTTCTCCATCAAAATGAACAAATTATACATGAAATAACATCTACAGATCAAGACGAAGCGAATGGAAGCGGTCCCAGCCTCGTAGCTGTGAACAGCTGTGATCGCAGGAAAATGCTGTTTCAAAGATTTCTCAGTATATCTCCGGGACATTTCCCTGGCTTTACCACCGTCACAATGGACAAACGAGACATGAAATAACATCAACAGATCAAGACGAAGCGAATGGAAGTACCCCCGGAGTCATAGCATGTGTAAATCGAGACGAAAGATCTCTCTCTCCCCCGCCTGCTTGCGAGGGGGAGGGGCAGTTTACACACACACGCAGCTGCTGCATGCAGCAACGCACACACAGGGAGGAGATGGCAGAGAGAACGCACTCCCCTGAAAACTCCCCTTGAATTCCTCCAGACTCAGAAAATGTAAAACTTCACTTTTTGGAGATCAATAGAAAAAGGGTGAAAATGATTTTTTTTTTGCCACAGCATGGATTCGAACACACGACCATCCGCATCAAGGGGAGAGCGTTAACGCAGTGAGCCACTGGACCTGAGTACTCAAACATGCCTACTTGTGCAGCTTAGACACTCTGAATTCACTAAATGTACAACTTTTTCTCCATCAAAATGAACAAATTATACATGAAATAACATCTACAGATCAAGACGAAGCGAATGGAAGCGGTCCCAGCCTCGTAGCTGTGAACAGCTGTGATTGCAGGAAAATGCTGTTACAAAGATTTCTCAGTATATCTCCGGGACTTTTCCCTGGCTTTACCACCGTCACAATGGACAAACGAGACATGAAATAACATCAACAGATCAAGACGAAGCGAATGGAAGTACCCCCGGAGTCATAGCATGTGTAAATCAAGACGAAAGATCTCTCTCTCCCCCGCCTGCTTGCGAGGGGTAGGGGCAGTTTACACACACACGCAGCTGCTGCATGCAGCAACGCACACACAGGGAGGAGATGGCAGAGAGAACGCACTCCCCTGAAAACTCCCCTTGAATTCCTCCAGACTCAGAAAATGTAAAAGTTCACTTTTTGGAGATCCATAGAAAAAGGGTGAAAATGAAAAAAAGTATGCCACAGCATGGATTCGAACACGCGACCAACGGCATCCAGGGGCGAGCGTTAACGCAGTGAGCCACTGGACCTGAGTACTCAAACATGCCTACTTGTGCAGCTTAGACACTCTGAATTCACTAAATGTACAACTTTCTCTCCATCAAAATGAACAAATGAGACATGAAATAACATCTACAGATCAAGACGAAGTGAATGGAAGCGGTCCCAGCCTCGTAGCTGTGAACAGCTGTGATCGCAGGAAAATGCTGTTCCAAAGATTTCTCAGTATATCTCCGGGACTTTTCCCTGGCTTTACCACCGTCACAATGGACAAACGAGACATGAAATAACATCAACAGATCAAGACGAAGCGAATGGAAGTACCCCCGGAGTCATAGCATGTGTAAATCGAGACGACAGATCTCTCTCTCCCCCGCCTGCTTGCGAGGGGGAGGGGCAGTTTACACACACACGCAGCTGCTGCATGCAGCAACGCACACACAGGGAGGAGATGGCAGAGAGAACGCACTCCCCTGAAAACTCCCCTTGAATTCCTCCAGACTCAGAAAATGTAAAAGTTCACTTTTTGGAGATCCATAGAAAAAGGGTGGAAATGAAAAGAAGTATGCCACAGCATGGACTCGAACACTTGACCAACCGCATCCAGGGGCGAGCGTTAACGCAGTGAGCCACTGGACCTGAGTACTCAAACATGCCTACTTGTGCAGCTTAGACACTCTGAATTCACTAAATGTACAACTTTTTCTCCATCAAAATGAACAAATTATACATGAAATAACATCTACAGATCAAGACGAAGCGAATGAAAGCGGTCCCAGCCTCGTAGCTGTGAACAGCTGTGATCGCAGGAAAATGCTGTTTCAAAGATTTCTCAGTATATCTCCGGGACATTTCCCTGGCTTTACCACAGTCACAATGGACAAACGAGACATGAAATAACATCAACAGATCAAGACGAAGCGAATGGAAGTACCCCCGGAGTCATAGCATGTGTAAATCGAGACGAAAGATCTCTCTCTCCCCCGCCTGCTTGCGAGGGGGAGGGGCAGTTTACACACACACGCAGCTGCTGCATGCAGCAACGCACACACAGGGAGGAGATGGCAGAGAGAACGCACTCCCCTGAAAACTCCCCTTGAATTCCTCCAGACTCAGAAAATGTAAAAGTTCACTTTTTGGAGATCCATAGAAAAAGGGTGAAAATGATTATTTTTTTGCCACAGCATGGATTCGAACACGCGACCAACCGCATCCAGGGGCGAGCGTTAACGCAGTGAGCCACTGGACCTGAGTACTCAAACATGCCTGCTTGTGTATCTTAGACACTCTGAATTCACTAAATGTACAACTTTTTCTCAATCAAAATGAACAAATGAGACATGAAATAACATCTACAGATCAAGACGAAGCGAATGGAAGCGGTCCCAGCCTCGTAGCTAAGAACAGCTGTGATCGCAGGAAAATGCTGATCCAAAGATTTCTCAGTATATCTCCGGGACATTTCCCTGGCTTTACCACCGTCACAATGGACAAACGAGACATGAAATAACATCAACAGATCAAGACGAAGCGAATGGAAGTACCCCCGGAGTCATAGCATGTGTAAATCGAGACGAAAGATCTCTCTCTCCCCCGCCTGCTTGCGAGGGGGAGGGGCAGTTTACACACACACGCAGCTGCTGCATGCAGCAACGCACACACAGGGAGGAGATGGCAGAGAGAACGCACTCCCCTGAAAACTCCCCTTGAATTCCTCCAGACTCAGAAAATGTAAAAGTTCACTTTTTGGAGATCCATAGAAAAAGGGTGAAAATGAAAAAAAGTATGCCACAGCATGGATTTGAACACGCGACCAACCGCATCCAGGGGCGAGCGTTAACGCAGTGAGCCACTGGACCTGAGTACTCAAACATGCCTGCTTGTGCATCTTAGACACTCTGAATTCACTAAATGTACAACTTTTTCTCAATCAAAATGAACAAATGAGACATGAAATAACATCTACAGATCAAGACGAAGCGAATGGAAGCGGTCCCAGCCTCGTAGCTGTGAACAGCTGTGATTGCAGGAAAATGCTGTTACAAAGATTTCTCAGTATATCTCCGGGACGTTTCCCTGGCTTTACCACCGTCACAATGGACAAACGAGACATGAAATAACATCAACAGATCAAGACGAAGCGAATGGAAGTACCCCCGGAGTCATAGCATGTGTAAATCGAGACGACAGATCTCTCTCTCCCCCGCCTGCTTGCGAGGGGGAGGGGCAGTTTACACACACACGCAGCTGCTGCATGCAGCAACGCACACACAGGGAGGAGATGGCAGAGAGAACGCACTCCCCTGAAAACTCCCCTTGAATTCCTCCAGACTCAGAAAATGTAAAAGTTCACTTTTTGGAGATCCATAGAAAAAGGGTGAAAATGATTTTTTTTTTGCCACAGCATGGATTCGAACACGAGACCAACCGCATCCAGGGGCGAGCGTTAACGCAGTGAGCCACTGGACCTGAGTACTCAAACATGCCTGCTTGTGCAGCTTAGACACTCTGAATTCACTAAATGTACAACTTTTTCTCCATCAAAATGAACAAATGAGACATGAAATAACATCTACAGATCAAGACGAAGCGAATGGAGGCGGTCCCAGCCTCGTAGCTGTGAACAGCTGTGATCGCAGGAAAATGCTGTTCCAAAGATTTCTCAGTATATCTCCGGGACCTTTCCCTGGCTTTACCACCGTTACAATGGACAAACGAGACATGAAATAACATCAACAGATCAAGACGAAGCGACTGGAAGTACCCCCGGAGTCATAGCATGTGTAAATCGAGACGACAGATCTCTCTCTCCCCCGCCTGCTTGCGAGGGGGAGGGGCAGTTTACACACACACGCAGCTGCTGCATGCAGCAACGCACACACAGGGAGGAGATGGCAGAGAGAACCCACTCCCCTGAAAACTCCCCTTGAATTCCTCCAGACTCAGAAAATGTAAAAGTTCACTTTTTGGAGATCCATAGAAAAAGGATGAAAATGAAAAAAAGTATGCCACAGCATGGATTCGAACACGCGACCAACCGCATCCAGGGGCGAGCGTTAATGCAGTGAGCAACTGGACCTGAGTACTCAAACATGCCTACTTGTGCAGCTTAGACACTCTGAATTCACTAAATGTACAACTTTCTCTCCATCAAAATGAACAAATGAGACATGAAATAACATCTACAGATCAAGACGAAGCGAATGGAAGCGGTCCCAGCCTCGTAGCTGTGAACAGCTGTGATCGCAGGAAAATGCTGTTCCAAAGATTTCTCAGTATATCTCCGGGACATTTCCCTGGCTTTACCACCGTCACAATGGACAAACGAGACATGAAATAACATCAACAGATCAAGACGAAGCGAATGGAAGTACCCCCGGAGTCATAGCATGTGTAAATCGAGACGACAGATCTCTCTCTCCCCCGCCTGCTTGCGAGGGGGAGGGGCAGTTTACACACACACGCAGCTGCTGCATGCAGCAACGCACACACAGGGAGGAGATGGCAGAGAGAACGCACTCCCCTGAAAACTCCCCTTGAATTCCTCCAGACTCAGAAAATGTAAAAGTTCACTTTTTGGAGATCCATAGAAAAAGGGTGAAAATGAAAAAAAGTATGCCACAGCATGGATTCGAACACACGACCAACCGCATCCAGGGGCGAGCATTAACGCAGTGAGCCACTGGACCTGAGTACTCAAACATGCCTGCTTGTGCAGCTTAGACACTCTGAATTCACTAAATGTACAACTTTTTCTCCATCAAAATGAACAAATGAGACATGAAATAACATCTACAGATCAAGACGAAGCGAATGGAAGTGGTCCCAGCCTCGTAGCTGTGAACAGCTGTGATCGCAGGAAAATGCTGTTACAAAGATTTCTCAGTATATCTCCGGAACTTTTCCCTGGCTTTACCACCGTCACAATGGACACACGAGACATGAAATAACATCAACAGATCAAGACAAAGCGAATGGAAGTACCCCCGGAGTCATAGCAGGTGTAAATCGAGACGACAGATCTCTCTCTCCCCTGCCTGCTTGCGAGGGGGAGGGGCAGTTTACACACACACGCAGCTGCTGCATGCAGCAACGCACACACAGGGAGGAGATGGCAGAGAGAACGCACTCCCCTGAAAACTCCCCTTGAATTCCTCCAGACTCAGAAAATGTAAAAGTTCACTTTTTGGAGATCCATAGAAAAAGGGTGAAAATGAAAAAAAGTATGCCACAGCATGGATTCGAACACGCGACCAACCGCATCCAGGGGCGAGCATTAACGCAGTGAGCCACTGGACCTGAGTACTCAAACATGCCTGCTTGTGCAGCTTAAACACTCTGAATTCACTAAATGTACAACTTTTTCTCCATCAAAAAGAACAAATGAGACATGAAATAACATATACAGATCAAGACGAAGTGAATGGAAGCGGTCCCAGCCTCGTAGCTGTGAACAGCTGTGATCGCAGGAAAATGCTGTTCCAAAGATTTCTCAGTATATCTCTGGGACTTTTCCCTGGCTTTACCACCGTCACAATGGACAAACGAGACATGAAATAACATCAACAGATCAAGACGAAGCGAATGGAAGTACCCCCGGAGTCATAGCATGTGTAAATCGAGACGACAGATCTCTCTCTCCCCCGCCTGCTTGCGAGGGGGAGGGGCAGTTTACACACACACGCAGCTGCTGCATGCAGCAACGCACACACAGTGAGGAGATGGCAGAGAGAACGCACTCCCCTGAAAACTCCCCTTGAATTCCTCCAGACTCAGAAAATGTAAAAGTTCACTTTTTGGAGATCCATAGAAAAAGGGTGAAAATGAAAAAAAGTATGCCACAGCATGGATTCGAACACATGACCAACCGCATCCAGGGGCGAGCGTTAACGCAGTGAGCCACTGGACCTGAATACTCTAACATGCCTGCTTGTGCAGCTTAGACACTCTGAATTCACTAAATGTACAACTTTTTCTCCATCAAAATGAACAAATGAGACATGAAATAACATCTACAGATCAAGACGAAGCGAATGGAAGCGGTCCCAGCCTCGTAGCTGTGAACAGCTGTGATTGCAGGAAAATGCTGTTACAAAGATTTCTCAGTATATCTCCGGAACTTTTCCCTGGCTTTACCACCGTCGCAATGGACAAACGAGACATTAAATAACATCAACAGATCAAGACAAAGCGAATGGAAGTACCCCCGGAGTCATAGCATGTGTAAATCGAGACGAAAGATCTCTCTCTCCCCGCCTGCTTGCGAGGGGGAGGGGCAGTTTACACACACACGCAGCTGCTGCATGCAGCAACGCACACACAGGGAGGAGATGGCAGAGAGAACGCACTCCCCTGAAAACTCCCCTTGAATTCCTCCAGACTCAGAAAATGTAAAAGTTCACTTTTTGGAAATCCATACAAAAAGGGTGAAAATGATTTTTTTTTTCCCACAGCATGGATTCGAACACGCGACCAACCGCATCCAGGGGAGAGCGTTAACGCAGTGAGCCACTGGACCTGAGTCCTCAAACATGCCTGCTTGTGCAGCTTAGAAACTCTGAATTCACTAAATGTACAACTTTTTCTCCATCAAAATGAACAAATGAGACATGAAATAACATCTACAGATCAAGACGAAGCGAATGGAAGCGGTCCCAGCCTCTTAGCTGTGAACAGCTGTGATAGCAGGAAAATGCTGTTACAAAGATTTCTCAGTATATCTCCGGGACATTTCCCTGGCTTTACCACCGTCACAATGGACAAACGAGACATGAAATAACATCAACAGATCAAGACGAAGTGAATGGAAGTACCCCCGGAGTCATAGCATGTGTAAATCGAGACGAAATATCTCTCTCTCCCCGCCTGCTTGCGAGGGGGAGGGGCAGTTTACACACACACGCAGCTGCTGCATGCAGCAACGCACACACAGGGAGGAGATGGCAGAGAGAACGCACTCCCCTGAAAACTCCCCTTGAATTACTCCAGACTCAGAAAATGTAAAAGTTAACTTTTTGGAGATCCATAGAAAAAGGGTGAACAAGAATTTTGTTTTGCCACAGCATGGATTCAAACACGCAACCAACCGCATCCAGGTGCGAGCGTTAACGCAGTGAGCCACTGGACCTGAGTACTCAAACATGCCTACTTGTGCAGCTTAGACACTCTGAATTCACTAAATGTACAACTTTTTCTCCATCAAAATGAACAAATGAGACATGAAATAACATCTAAAGATCAAGACGAAGCGAATAGAAGCGGTCCCAGCCTCGTAGCTGTGAACAGCTGTGATCGCAGGAAAATGCTGTGACAAAGATTTATCAGTATATCTCTGGGACATTTCCCTGGCTTTACCATCGTCACAATGGACAAACGAGACATGAAATAACATCAACAGATCAAGACGAAGCGAATGGAAGTACCCCCGGAGTCATAGCATGTGTAAATCGAGACGAAAGATCTCTCTCTCCCCCGCCTGCTTGCGAGGGGGAGGGGCAGTTTACACACACACGCAGCTGCTGTATGCAGCAACGCACACACAGGGAGGAGATGGCAGAGAGAACGCACTCCCCTGAAAACTCCCCTTGAATTCCTCCAGACTCAGAAAATGTAAAAGTTCACTTTTTGGAGATCCATAGAAAAAGGGTGAAAATGAAAAAAAGTATGCCACAGCATGGATTCGAACACGCGACCAACCGCATCCAGGGGCGAGCGTTTTTTTTTTTTTTTTTTTTTTTTATTATTCATTATCAAAATGTTTTCACACAGATTAAACAAACACTCACATTGCATAACAAATCCCCCAAAAAGAAGAGGACCCCAATGCATTTAATACAAAGTATACATCACAGTCCTATCTTGTCTTTCACTTCCCCGACATCCCTAATCCACCATTCTTTTACATTTATTCCCCTTTCACAGGTCATCATTCCTTATTTTTCAAAATTATACTTAAGCTTTCCATCATTCACTTCTATCAGTGTACAACCATCAACATGTTCTTTCATGAACATCTCATTATCTTTGTACACATATAACATTCCAACAACCCTCATTATATTCCTCTTCATAATTCCCCACACTCCATCCACTCTCCCCTCATAGTGTGCTACATTCCGTCTTATTTTCACCGCATATCTTGCCTGGCTTAAACATAGATTTAACATATCAACATTGCACCCATCCCTTCTCCCACTCAACCCAAACAACCACAATTCTTTCCACTCTAGACATTTTAACACCCCTTCATCCCAGCACCTGCATATCAATTCTTTTATTTTCCCAAAGAACCCCCTTAATTCCTCACACTCAAAAAACTCATGCATACAATTCTCCACTCCCACCTTACACACATCACATTCTCTCTTAACCTCTTTGTCAAACATACTTATTATTAAATTGTTGAACACCCTGTTGTGCCTTAAACAGAAATCAAAGTGCTCACCCTCCACACTATTCCCTTTCACTCTCAGATTCACCCACATCTTTTTCACATCCATTCCCCCCATCACCTTTTCCCATACCTTTTCTGATGCTGGTCTCCTTGCATCCCCCTTCCCAAGGGTTTTGTATATCCTTTTCGTGCTAAGGTCTCCCAGCTTCACCCCTTCACCCACATATAGCGCTACCTCACTTTCGCCCCCTCCCACCTTCTTGCTCTCCACCATCCTCCTCCATTCCACCGGCATCCCCTCTTTGATGCTCTCCATCATGCCTTCCGCTGTCCTTCCCCCCATTAACAGATTATTTTCCCTTGTCCCATCAACAATAACTTGAGCCCTCATGAACCCCGGAACATACTCATAGACTAGGTCTCTTATTACCCTAAATCCAGCCCTCCACATTGGTAAATTAAATAATACTTTGCCCTCTTTCATTATCCTATAGTTTTGGAATATGGGTTGTTTCCATACCTGCTGCGCATTCTCACATTCATACTTCACATTCCCCAAGAACTCTCCCCACGCATTCATCACCTCCCTTTGAAAATCATTCATTCCATTCATCCACCCTTTCTTAAAGCGCATAAATATCCCACTGTCCCCACACCCCCCTCCTTTATTTATACTGTCTCTCAAAAATTCTTTCCACACATGCTTATTTCCCTTATTTAGATATTTTATCATCGTTTTAACCCTCATTGCTTTCATCTTCCTTTCCACATTTATTAGTTTTAGCCCCCCATCTTTATAGTCATTCTCTAGAACCTCCCTGGCTATCCTCACTCCCTTCCCCTCCCACATGAACTCACTCACTATTTTATTTACCTCTTTTATGACTCTGTCTGGCACCTCCATTACACTCATTACATAAACTAGCTTGCTCATGATGAGACCATTTACTACTATAACTTTCCCCCTCAGTTTTAATCTCCTCAGTTTCCAGAAGCTTAGGGTCTTTTTTAAACTACCCACCACTCCCTCATATTGCACATCCCTCCCCTCTCTGTCCTTCAAACCCACATTAATACCCAGTACCCTAATATATTCCTTATTCTCTTTTAAACCTAACTCCTCTCTCCCTACATCACCATTTCCCAGCACCATGTACTCTGACTTTTCCATATTAATTTTAGCCCCTGAAGCTCTTCCATATATCTCCACACTCTCTAAGACCCCTCTTACACTTTCCATGTCTCTTACAGTGATTGTATTATCATCCGCATATTGGAATACTACACTTATCCCTCCCCCCGGCACCATCACCCCCTTTACCCTCTCATTCTGTTGTAGCAAAGCCGCAAGGGGCTCCGCTGATAATGCATAGAGCATCGCCGATAGAGGGCATCCCTGCCGGACGGATCTCCCTAACTTAAATACATTTGTGATGATCCCATTAACCTTAACGCAACTCATGGCTTTCCTATATATTCTCCTTATCCACCCAACAAACCCCCTCCCAAACCCTGCTTTTACCAAAACCCTGAATAAATAAACGTGATTAACCCTATCGAACGCCTTGTTCAGATCTAAGCTTACCAACACCCCTCCTTCTCCACCCTTCATATGATTTACCGTGTCCCTAATACTACAAACTGTGTCACATATATCCCTTCCAGGAATACTATATGCCTGGGTGCTCCCCACCACCGCACCAATAACCCTCTTCATTCTATTGGATAACACCCGTGCCATAATCTTATAATCCCCATTCAACATACTTAACGGCCTATAGTTCCCTAATTTATCCCTACTACCCTTTTTGTACAATATGCTAATCACCCCTGTTGACAATCCGTCCGGCAGTTCATCCTTCTCTTCGAAGCTCTTAAACAACTCCTTCAACATTGGGACTAGCACAGCCTTAAATTCCATGTAGAACTTTGCAGTTAGGCCATCTAGTCCCGGGCTTTTATTTTTGCCCATGCCATCTATTGCTGCCTCTATTTCCTCTTTTCCCATCTCCCCTTCGCACAACTCTCTTCCTTCTTCTGTCAACACCGCCCTCATGCTCCCCAGAGTCTTTTCCAGGCTCTCATTTTCATTAACTTCCTCCTGGAAGAGCTCTCTATAAAACTCTTCCACCCTCTTAACTATCCCTACTAAGTCTTTAATAATCTCACCCCCCTTACCCTCTATCTGCCTAATCTGATTGTTCCCCTGCTTCCTATTCTCCATCCCTAAGAAAAAACCTGTACATTTTTCCCCTTCAACTAAATATCTTGCCCTACTCCTGATGATTGCCCCCATACACCTCTCTCTTTCCACTATCCCTAACTCATCCCTAAGACTATTGTAGACCCCTAAATCTCTCCCTACCTCTCCCTCTATCTTCTCTGCTTCTTTATTTAGTTCCTCTTTTAACCTCTCCTCCCTCTCTCTCCCTCTTTTATTTCTTCCACAACTGAACTTTATGCTCATTTTTTTTATTTCTCTTTTTAGGCCCTCCCACCATTCTCCTTCATCCTCACCATCCATTTTCTCTTGCTTCCTTAACCATTCATTCATCATTTTTTTGTATTTCTCATCCTTAAGCAGAGCAGCGTTTAGGCACCACACCCCTCCCCCTCTTCCCTTACATCCATCATCCAGCTTAAAGCCAAGGATAACATGATCACTCAAGCTAGTCGTTGTATGTTTAAAAGTCCCCACCTTCCCACCTATCCTTCCCTTGCACAGCACCAAGTCTATCCTACTCTGCTTCAACACACCCCCCACCACCTGTTTTCTAGTATATACCCTCTCATCCAAATTCCTTTCTCTCCACACATCTCTTAAGCCGTTCTCCCTCATCAGTTTCTCCAATGCACCTCGTGAGGAGTCATTTCTATAACTCATCCCACCCGCCACATCAATCCTTCCACACCTCACATTGAAATCACCCACCACCAAACAATTCCCCCCACACTTCCCATCCAGACCCTCAAAAAAACTCTTTCTTTCTTTCTCCACATTAGGCGCATGAATATTCATCAGTCTATACATTTCCCCCATATAACCAAACTCTGCAATAATCATCCTTCCTTTTCCATCATCCTCCACCTTTTTCACACTTTCCACTTTTCCCATTCTAAACAATATTGCCACCCCTCTTGCATTCAAACCACCATTATTGAAAAATACCCTCCCCATCCATCCCATTGTCACATCACCCACACTTTCATTGTCCCAGTGTGTCTCCTGTAGGCATATGACATCAGCTGTACATAGCAGTAAAGCCCTGTCCCTTCTGTCCTTTGTTTTTAGCCCCCGGCCATTAAATGTACATATCGTCACCATTGCATGTAAAGTTTGAAAAAAAATTTCTGTTCCCACTTGTCCTTCTTTTCCAGGCCACAGCCGTTGAAATAAACAATCTTCACCATTGTTATTTAAAGGGGATTAGCGTTGGAGTATTCCAAAAGTTCTCCTTCAGCTCACCCTTCGCTGTCCAGTTCATCGCCACCGACTCCTTTCACATTCTTCTCCACTTGTGAACGTGTTTTCACTTTCCCTCTCACGGTTATACCTGATGGTTTTGAGTCACCTCCTCCGACCCTCGATCCCTCTCTCCCAGGCGTCATCGGACTCCTACTCCGTCCCCTGGTCCTCGGAACCTCGACCCGCTCCTCGATCTCCTGCTCTCCCACCGTCACCTCTATGATTTCGTCATCGTCCTTCAAGAGCAACGTAATCTCATCTTCCACTCTCTGCTCCCCCACCTTCTCCGCTCCTTCTCTCTCCTCCACCACCATCACCGATTCTCCTCTCTCCTCCACCGCCGTCACCTCCTCCTTCTTCTCCACACCTTCGCCGTTCGGACTTTTCTTTCTCTCCGTCTTTGTTTTCTTCATTTTCCCCTTCCCTTTCCCCACTGTCTGTGACCCCTCATTTCCCTCCTCCGCTACCCCCTCATGTTGTCTTTTCTTCCCTCCTTCCTTCTGTTCCCCCCCTATTTCTTTCTGCCCCACCGCCACCACCACTACCTTCTCTCCCTCTATCACTTCCTCAGCCTCCTCATCCTCCCCCCCCCCCTCTTCTTTATCCACCTCTTCCACCTCCTGCTCCGCTTCCTCCTCCACATTGTACCTCTCCCTCTCCCCCTCCTTTTCAGACCTGGCCTGTTCTCTCCTTCTCACCCTCTCTTCCCCAGCACAATCCCTCGCAAAATGCCCAACACCCCCACACCTGTAACATTTTATCTCCGGACACTCCCTAAAAATGTGCCCCGCCCTTAGACAGTTTCTGCACACCGCCACCTGTCTGTCATGTATGACCCTTACGTATTCTGCCCCCCCCTCCACTCTAAATTGTGTTGAGTACGGCAGTGATGTTACCTTCTCATTAAGAGAAACTTTGAGGAAGCGTGTCCCGTCCGCTATCCTCATCCCCTCCCTGGTGTTCTTTACATAACGTCTTTTGATGGGCGAAACCGCCTTAACCCCCCACTCAAACAGCCTCCTCAGGATCTGGTCATCCTCGATATATATCGGCATGTACATAAAGGACACCATCACCTCCATCGCAGTTAACTCCTCTGCCTTTATAACCACCCCCTTCACCCTCAGCCCCTCCAGCAATCTCTTCTTTCCCTCCACATATCTCATTGTCACCTCATACCTTTCCCCCTTCAGCCTGCATCCCAGCACCTCCCCACACTCATCCTGTATTTCACACAGCATGTCCAACATTGTAATCTTTCCCAAGCCCCCCTCCACCGTCACCGCCAGTGTCAGATCCGCCCGGTAACTAATGTCCTCATTCCCTTCTCCCACCCTTCCCCCCCTCTCTTTTACTTGGCTACTGCCCTGTTTCAAACTGTTTCTCTCTTTTTCTCCGTCCGTTTTCTTTCTTTGTCCAGGACCCTCCTCTTTCCTTCCGTCGTCTCCATTCACGAACTTTTGTCCTTCTCCCGTGTTCTCCCGGCTTTCCTCCTCTTCTGTTCTTCTCTGCGCACTCTCCTGTGCATTTTCTGACCCTCCGCTTGTCTTTAGAGCCTCGCCGCTCTTCCCTGCGCGTTCCTTAATGCCTCCGCTGCTATTCCTCGCGCCCTCTTCCGGGTTCTGTTCCGCTCCGCAATGTCCTCCTCCCAGTCTCTTTGAAGCCGTTGTTGTGCTTGTTCCGGATTGAAATGCACCCATCTCCTCTTCTCTCTCCATAATTCCCTTCTTTCCAGCCTTTCCTTTCATTAGTCCGGCTTTTTCCGCCTCTCTTTCCTCCCGGCTCCTCTCATCCAGCTTCCTCTCCAGCAGCAGCTTCGCTTTCTCCTCTTCATTCCTTATATTTCCCATCATGCAGGCCGCCTCTCTTACATCCTTTCCTTGTGTAGAGCCCTCAGTATCCGTCTGCATTGTCGGTTTTCCTCCCGTTTCTCCAGCATGCTCCGCTGCATTCAGCTCGGCTTCTCCCGCTTTCATCGCCGCCCCCCGCATTCCAGACATTCCAGACATTCCAGGATTCACGTCCTTATTCTCCGTTCTGTTCTCCATTTTCTCCACAACGCACCTTCAATGTTTGTCCCCCCAGACAGCTGAGCTGTTTGGGGGGGGGGTTTTGCCGGAAAAGATCGCGATTAAAACGCTTGTTTTAAACACTTTGTCCCGTTTCCTCAGCAAACAATTGACCTGCTTCCTCCAGCACTCTCGCTGCGTTCGCGCTGTTGCTCCTCGTTTTTTCTCCTCTGATGTTCACAAAACACGGTTTGAAAGTATCCCCCCCGACAGCAGAGCTGTTTGGGGGGCTGTTTGTCCAAAAATAAAGTGCAAAAACCGTCTTATTTGCTCCACTTTGTCCAAATTCGTCCCAACCTTTTGCGTCCACACATACACTGCTCACTCTCAATGCGCTCCTAGCGGGCGTGATCAGAGCGTTAACGCAGTGAGCAACTGGACCTGAGTACTCAAACATGCCTGCTTGTGCAGCTTAGACACTCTGAATTCACTAAATGTACAACTTTTTCTCCATCAAAATGAACAAATGAGACATGAAATAACATCTACAGATCAAGACGAAGCGAATGGAAGCGGTCCCAGCCTCGTAGCTGTGAACAGCTGTGATTGCAGGAAAATGCTGTTACAAAGATTTATCAGTATATCTCCGGGACTTTTCCCTGGCTTTACCACCGTCACAATGGACAAACGAGACATGACATAACATCAACAGATCAAGACGAAGCGAATGGAAGTACCCCCGGTGTCATAGCATGTGTAAATCGAGACGACAGATCTCTCTCTCCCCCGCCTGCTTGCGAGGGGAGGGGCAGTTTACACACACACGCAGCTGCTGCATGCAGCAACGCACACACAGGGAGGAGATGGCAGAGAGAACGCACTCCCCTGAAAACTCCCCTTGAATTCCTCCAGACTCAGAAAATGTAAAAGTTCACTTTTTGGAGATCCATAGAAAAAGGGTGAAAATGAAAAAAAGTATGCCACAGCATGGATTTGAACACGCGACCAACCGCATCCAGGGGCGAGCGTTAACGCAGTGAGCCACTGGACATGAGTACTCAAACATGCCTGCTTGTGCATCTTAGACACTCTGAATTCACTAAATGTACAACTTTTCCTCCATCAAAATGAACAAATTATACATGAAATAACATCTACAGATCAAGACGAAGCGAATAGAAGCGGTCCCAGCCTCGTAGCTGTGAACAGCTGTGATCGCAGGAAAATGCTGTTTCAAAGATTTCTCAGTATATCTCCGGGACCTTTCCCTGGCTTTACCACCATCACAATGGACAAACGAGACATGAAATAACATCAACAGATCAAGACAAAGCGAATGGAAGTACCCCCGGAGTCATAGCATGTGTAAATCGAGACGAAATATCTCTCTCTCCCCCGCCTGCTTGCGAGGGGGAGGGGCAGTTTAAACACACACGCAGCTGCTGCATGCAGCAACGCACACACAGGGAGGAGATGGCAGAGAGAACGCACTCCCCTGAAAACTCCCCTTGAATTCCTCCAGACTCAGAAAATGTAAAAGTTCACTTTTTGGAGATCCATAGAAAAAGGGTGAAAATGAAAAAAAGTATGCCACAGCATGGATTTGAACACGCGACCAACCGCATCCAAGGGCGAGCGTTAACGCAGTGAGCCACTGGACCTGAGTACTCAAACATGCCTACGTGTGCAGCTTAGACACTCTGAATTCACTAAATGTACAACTTTTTCTCCATCAAAATGAACAAATTATACATGAAATAACATCTACAGATCAAGACGAAGCGAATGGAAGCGGTCCCAGCGTCGTAGCTGTGAACAGCTGTGATCACAGGAAAATGCTGTTTCAAAGATTTCTCAGTATATCTCCGGGACATTTCCCTGGCTTTACCACCGTCACAATGGACAAACGAGACATGAAATAACATCAACAGATCAAGACGAAGCGAATGGAAGTACCCCCGGAGTCATAGCATGTGTAAATCGAGACGAAAGATCTCTCTCTCCCCCGCCTGCTTGCGAGGGGGAGGGGCAGTTTACACACACACGCAGCTGCTGCATGCAGCAACGCACACACAGGGAGGAGATGGCAGAGAGAACGCACTCCCCTGAAAACTCCCCTTGAATTCCTCCAGACTCAGAAAATGTAAAAGTTCACTTTTTGGAGATCCATAGAAAAAGGGTGAAAATGATTTTTTTTTGCCACAGCATGGATTCGAACACGCGACCAACCGCATCCAGGGGCGAGCGTTAACGCAGTGAGCCACTGGACCTGAGTACTCAAACATGCCTGCTTGTGCAGCTTAGACACTCTGAATTCACTAAATGTACAACTTTTTCTCCATCAAAATGAACAAATGAGACATGAAATAACATCTACAGATCAAGACGAAGCGAATGGAAGCGGTCCCAGCCTCGTAGCTGTGAACAGCTGTGATCGCAGGAAAATGCTGTTTCAAAGATTTCTCAGTATATCTCCGGGACCTTTCCCTGGCTTTACCACCATCACAATGGACAAACGAGACATGAAATAACATCAACAGATCAAGACGAAGCGAATGGAAGTACCCCCGGAGTCATAGCATGTGTAAATCGAGACGAAATATCTCTCTCTCCCCCGCCTGCTTGCGAGGGGGAGGGGCAGTTTAAACACACACGCAGCTGCTGCATGCAGCAACGCACACACAGGGAGGAGATGGCAGAGAGAACGCACTCCCCTGAAAACTCCCCTTGAATTCCTCCAGACTCAGAAAATGTAAAAGTTCACTTTTTGGAGATCCATAGAAAAAGGGTGAAAATGAAAAAAAGTATGCCACAGCATGGATTTGAACACGCGACCAACCGCATCCAAGGGCGAGCGTTAACGCAGTGAGCCACTGGACCTGAGTACTCAAACATGCCTACGTGTGCAGCTTAGACACTCTGAATTCACTAAATGTACAACTTTTTCTCCATCAAAATGAACAAATTATACATGAAATAACATCTACAGATCAAGACGAAGCGAATGGAAGCGGTCCCAGCCTCGTAGCTGTGAACAGCTGTGATCACAGGAAAATGCTGTTTCAAAGATTTCTCAGTATATCTCCGGGACATTTCCCTGGCTTTACCACCGTCACAATGGACAAACGAGACATGAAATAACATCAACAGATCAAGACGAAGCGAATGGAAGTACCCCCGGAGTCATAGCATGTGTAAATCGAGACGAAAGATCTCTCTCTCCCCCGCCTGCTTGCGAGGGGGAGGGGCAGTTTACACACACACGCAGCTGCTGCATGCAGCAACGCACACACAGGGAGGAGATGGCAGAGAGAACGCACTCCCCTGAAAACTCCCCTTGAATTCCTCCAGACTCAGAAAATGTAAAAGTTCACTTTTTGGAGATCCATAGAAAAAGGGTGAAAATGATTTTTTTTTGCCACAGCATGGATTCGAACACGCGACCAACCGCATCCAGGGGCGAGCGTTAACGCAGTGAGCCACTGGACCTGAGTACTCAAACATGCCTGCTTGTGCAGCTTAGACACTCTGAATTCACTAAATGTACAACTTTTTCTCCATCAAAATGAACAAATGAGACATGAAATAACATCTACAGATCAAGACGAAGCGAATGGAAGCGGTCCCAGCCTCGTAGCTGTGAACAGCTGTGATCGCAGGAAAATGCTGTTATAAAGATTTATCAGTATATCTCCGGGATATTTCCCTGGCTTTACCACCGTCCAAATGGACAAACGAGACATGAAATAACATCAACAGATCAAGACGAAGCGAATGGAAGTACCCCCGGAGTCATAGCATGTGTAAATCGAGACGAAAGATCTCTCTCTCCCCCGCCTGCTTGCGAGGGGGAGGGGCAGTTTACACACACACGCAGCTGCTGCATGCAGCAACGCACACACAGGGAGGAGATGGCAGAGAGAACGCACTCCCCTGAAAACTCCCCTTGAATTCCTCCAGACTCAGAAAATGTAAAAGTTCACTTTTTGGAGATCCATAGAAAAAGGGTGAAAATGAAAAAAAGTATGCCACAGCATGGATTCGAACACTCGACCAACCGCATACAGGGGCGAGCGTTAACGCAGTGAGCCACTGGACCTGAGTACTCAAACATGCCTGCTTGTGCAGCTTAGACACTCTGAATTCACTAAATGTACAACTTTTTCTCCATCAAAATGAACAAATGAGACATGAAATAACATCTACAGATCAAGACGAAGCGAATGGAAGCGGTCCCAGCCTCGTAGCTGTGAACAGCTGTGATTGCAGGAAAATGCTGTTACAAAGATTTCTCAGTATATCTCCGGAACTTTTCCCTGGCTTTACCACCGTCGCAATGGACAAACGAGACATTAAATAACATCAACAGATCAAGACAAAGCGAATGGAAGTACCCCCGGAGTCATAGCATGTGTAAATCGAGACGAAAGATCTCTCTCTCCCCGCCTGCTTGCGAGGGGGAGGGGCAGTTTACACACACACGCAGCTGCTGCATGCAGCAACGCACACACAGGGAGGAGATTGCAGAGAGAACGCACTCCCCTGAAAACTCCCCTTGAATTCCTCCAGACTCAGAAAATGTAAAAGTTCACTTTTTGGAAATCCATACAAAAAGGGTGAAAATGATTTTTTTTTTCCCACAGCATGGATTCGAACACGCGACCAACCGCATCCAGGGGAGAGCGTTAACGCAGTGAGCCACTGGACCTGAGTCCTCAAACATGCCTGCTTGTGCAGCTTAGAAACTCTGAATTCACTAAATGTACAACTTTTTCTCCATCAAAATGAACAAATGAGACATGAAATAACATCTACAGATCAAGACGAAGCGAATGGAAGCGGTCCCAGCCTCTTAGCTGTGAACAGCTGTGATCGCAGGAAAATGCTGTTACAAAGATTTCTCAGTATATCTCCGGGACATTTCCCTGGCTTTACCACCGTCACAATGGACAAACGAGACATGAAATAACATCAACAGATCAAGACGAAGTGAATGGAAGTACCCCCGGAGTCATAGCATGTGTAAATCGAGACGAAAGATCTCTCTCTCCCCGCCTGCTTGCGAGGGGGAGGGGCAGTTTACACACACACGCAGCTGCTGCATGCAGCAACGCACACACAGGGAGGAGATGGCAGAGAGAACGCACTCCCCTGAAAACTCCCCTTGAATTCCTCCAGACTCAGAAAATGTAAAAGTTAACTTTTTGGAGATCCATAGAAAAAGGGTGAACAAGAATTTTGTTTTGCCACAGCATGGATTCAAACACGCGACCAACCGCATCCAGGTGCGAGCGTTAACGCAGTGAGCCACTGGACCTGAGTACTCAAACATGCCTACTTGTGCAGCTTAGACACTCTGAATTCACTAAATGTACAACTTTTTCTCCATCAAAATGAACAAATGAGACATGAAATAACATCTAAAGATCAAGACGAAGCGAATAGAAGCGGTCCCAGCCTCGTAGCTGTGAACAGCTGTGATCGCAGGAAAATGCTGTTACAAAGATTTCTCAGTATATCTCTGGGACATTTCCCTGGCTTTACCATCGTCACAATGGACAAACGAGACATGAAATAACATCAACAGATCAAGACGAAGCGAATGGAAGTACCCCCGGAGTCATAGCATGTGTAAATCGAGACGAAAGATCTCTCTCTCCCCCGCCTGCTTGCGAGGGGGAGGGGCAGTTTACACACACACGCAGCTGCTGCATGCAGCAACGCACACACAGGGAGGAGATGGCAGAGAGAACGCACTCCCCTGAAAACTCCCCTTGAATTCCTCCAGACTCAGAAAATGTAAAAGTTCACTTTTTGGAGATCCATAGAAAAAGGGTGAAAATGATTTTTTTTTTGCCACAGCATGGATTCGAACACGCGACCAACCGCATCCAGGGGCGAGCGTTAATGCAGTGAGCCACTGGACCTGAGTACTCAAACATGCCTGCTTGTGCAGCTTAGACACTCTGAATTCACTAAATGTACAACTTTTTCTCCATCAAAATGAACAAATGAGACATGAAATAACATCTACAGATCAAGACGAAGCGAATGGAAGTGGTCCCAGCCTCGTAGCTGTGAACAGCTTTGATCGCAGGAAAATGCTGTTATAAAGATTTATCAGTATATCTCCGGGATATTTCCCTGGCTTTACCACCGTCCAAATGGACAAACGAGACATGAAATAACATCAACAGATCAAGACGAAGCGAATGGAAGTACCCCCGGAGTCATATCATGTGTAAATCGAGACGAAAGATCTCTCTCTCCCCCGCCTGCTTGCGAGGGGGAGGGGCAGTTTACACACACACGCAGCTGCTGCATGCAGCAACGCACACACAGGGAGGAGATGGCAGAGAGAACGCACTCCCCTGAAAACTCCCCTTGAATTCCTCCAGACTCAGAAAATGTAAAAGTTCACTTTTTGGAGATCCATAGAAAAAGGGTGAAAATGAAAAAAAGTATGCCACAGCATGGATTTGAACACGCGACCAACCGCATCCAGGGGCGAGCGTTAACGCAGTGAGCCACTGGACATGAGTACTCAAACATGCCTGCTTGTGCATCTTAGACACTCTGAATTCACTAAATGTACAACTTTTCCTCCATCAAAATGAACAAATTATACATGAAATAACATCTACAGATCAAGACGAAGCGAATAGAAGCGGTCCCAGCCTCGTAGCTGTGAACAGCTGTGATCGCAGGAAAATGCTGTTTCAAAGATTTCTCAGTATATCTCCGGGACCTTTCCCTGGCTTTACCACCATCACAATGGACAAACGAGACATGAAATAACATCAACAGATCAAGACGAAGCGAATGGAAGTACCCCCGGAGTCATAGCATGTGCAAATCGAGACGAAATATCTCTCTCTCCCCCGCCTGCTTGCGAGGGGGAGGGGCAGTTTAAACACACACGCAGCTGCTGCATGCAGCAACGCACACACAGGGAGGAGATGGCAGAGAGAACGCACTCCCCTGAAAACTCCCCTTGAATTCCTCCAGACTCAGAAAATGTAAAAGTTCACTTTTTGGAGATCCATAGAAAAAGGGTGAAAATGAAAAAAAGTATGCCACAGCATGGATTCGAACACGCGACCAACCGCATCCAGGGGCGAGCATTAACGCAGTGAGCCACTGGACCTGAGTACTCAAACATGCCTGCTTGTGCAGCTTAAACACTCTGAATTCACTAAATGTACAACTTTTTCTCCATCAAAAAGAACAAATGAGACATGAAATAACATCTACAGATCAAGACGAAGTGAATGGAAGCGGTCCCAGCCTCGTAGCTGTGAACAGCTGTGATCGCAGGAAAATGCTGTTCCAAAGATTTCTCTGGGACTTTTCCCTGGCTTTACCACCGTCACAATGGACAAACGAGACATGAAATAACATCAACAGATCAAGACGAAGCGAATGGAAGTACCCCCGGAGTCATAGCATGTGTAAATCGAGACGACAGATCTCTCTCTCCCCCGCCTGCTTGCGAGGGGGAGGGGCAGTTTACACACACACGCAGCTGCTGCATGCAGCAACGCACACACAGTGAGGAGATGGCAGAGAGAACGCACTCCCCTGAAAACTCCCCTTGAATTCCTCCAGACTCAGAAAATGTAAAAGTTCACTTTTTGGAGATCCATAGAAAAAGGGTGAAAATGAAAAAAAGTATGCCACAGCATGGATTCGAACACATGACCAACCGCATCCAGGGGCGAGCGTTAACGCAGTGAGCCACTGGACCTGAATACTCTAACATGCCTGCTTGTGCAGCTTAGACACTCTGAATTCACTAAATGTACAACTTTTTCTCCATCAAAATGAACAAATGAGACATGAAATAACATCTACAGATCAAGACGAAGCGAATGGAAGCGGTCCCAGCCTCGTAGCTGTGAACAGCTGTAATCGCAGGAAAATGCTGTTACAAAGATTTCTCAGTATATCTCCGGGACATTTCCCTGGCTTTACCACCATCACAATGGACAAACGAGACATGAAATAACATAAACAGATCAAGACGAAGCGAATGGAAGTACCCCCGGTTTCATAGCATGTGTAAATCGAGACGAAAGATCTCTCTCTCCCCCGCCTGCTTGCGAGGGGGAGGGGCAGTTTACACACACACGCAGCTGTTGCATGCAGCAACGCACACACAGGGAGGAGATGGCAGAGAGAACGCAATCCCCTGAAAACTCCCCTTGAATTCCTCCAGACTCAGAAAATGTAAAAGTTCACTTTTTGGAGATCCATAGAAAAAGGGTGAAAATGAAAAAAAGTATGCCACAGCATGGATTCGAACACGCGACCAACCGCATCCAGGGGCGAGCGTTAACGCAGTGAGCCACTGGACCTGAGTACTCAAACATGCCTGCTTGTGCATCTTAGACACTCTGAATTCACTAAATGTACAACTTTTTCTCAATCAAAATGAACAAATGAGACATGAAATAACATCTACAGATCCAGACGAAGCGAATGGAAGTTGTCCCAGCCTCGTAGCTGTGAACAGCTGTGATTGCAGGAAAATGCTGTTACAAAGATTTCTCAGTATATCTCCGGGACTTTTCCCTGGCTTTACCACCGTCACAGTGGACAAACGAGACATGAAATAACATCAACAGATCAAGACGAAGCGAATGGAAGTACCCCCGGAGTCATAGCATGTGTAAATCGAGACGACAGATCTCTCTCTCCCCCGCCTGCTTGCTAGGGGGAGGGGCAGTTTACACACACACGCAGCTGCTGCATGCAGCAACGCACACACAGGGAGGAGATGGCAGAGAGAACGCACTCCCCTGAAAACTCCCCTTGAATTCCTCCAGACTCAGAAAATGTAAAAGTTCACTTTTTGGAGATCCATAGAAAAAGGGTGAAAATGATTTTTTTTTTGCCACAGCATGGATTCGAACACGCGACCATCCGCATCAAGGGGAGAGCGTTAACGCAGTGAGCCACTGGACCTGAGTACTCAAACATGCCTACTTGTGCAGCTTAGACACTCTGAATTCACTAAATGTACAACTTTTTCTCAATCAAAATGAACAAATGAGACATGAAATAACATCTACAGATCCAGACGAAGCGAATGGAAGCGGTCCCAGCCTCGTAGCTGTGAACAGCTGTGATTGCAGGAAAATGCTGTTACAAAGATTTCTCAGTATATCTCCGGGACTTTTCCCTGGCTTTACCACCGTCACAATGGACAAACGAGACATGAAATAACATCAACAGATCAAGACGAAGCGAATGGAAGTACCCCCGGAGTCATAGCATGTGTAAATCGAGACGACAGATCTCTCTCTCCCCCGCCTGCTTGCGAGGGGGAGGGGCAGTTTACACACACACGCAGCTGCTGCATGCAGCAACGCACACACAGGGAGGAGATGGCAGAGAGAACGCACTCCCCTGAAAACTCCCCTTGAATTCCTCCAGACTCAGAAAATGTAAAAGTTCACTTTTTGGAGATCCATAGAAAAAGGGTGAAAATGATTTTTTTTTTGCAACAGCATGGATTCGAACACGCGACCAACCGCATCCAGGGGCGAGCGTTAACGCAGTGAGCCACTGGACCTGGGTACTCAAACATGCCTGCTTGTGCAGCTTAGACACTCTGAATTCACTAAATGTACAACTTTTTCTCCATCAAAATGAACAAATGAGACATGAAATAACATCTACAGATCAAGACGAAGCGAATGGAAGCGGTCCCAGCCTCGTAGCTAAGAACAGCTGTGATCGCAGGAAAATGCTGTTCCAAAGATTTCTCAGTATATCTCCGGGACATTTCCCTGGCTTTACCACCGTCACAATGGACAAACGAGACATGAAATAACATCAACAGATCAAGACGAAGCGAATGGAAGTACCCCCGGAGTCATAGCATGTGTACATCGAGACGAAAGATCTCTCTCTCCCCCGCCTGCTTGCGAGGGGGAGGGGCAGTTTACACACACACGCAGCTGCTGCATGCAGCAACGCACACACAGGGAGGAGATGGCAGAGAGAACCCACTCCCCTGAAAACTCCCCTTGAATTCCTCCAGACTCAGAAAAGGTAAAAGTTCACTTTTTGGAGATCCATAGAAAAAGGGTGAACATGAATTTTGTTTTGCCACAGCATGGATTCGAACACGCGACCAACCGCATCCAGGGGCGAGCGTTAACGCAGTGAGCCACTGGACCTGAGTACTCAAACATGCCTGCTTGTGCATCTTAGACACTCTGAATTCACTAAATGTACAACTTTTTCTCAATCAAAATGAACAAATGAGACATGAAATAACATCTACAGATCCAGACGAAGCGAATGGAAGCGGTCCCAGCCTCGTAGCTGTGAACAGCTGTGATTGCAGGAAAATGCTGTTACAAAGATTTCTCAGTATATCTCCGGGACTTTTCCCTGGCTTTACCACCGTCACAATGGACAAACGAGACATGAAATAACATCAACAGATCAAGACGAAGCGAATGGAAGTACCCCCGGAGTCATAGCATGTGTAAATCGAGACGAAAGATCTCTCTCTCCCCCGCCTGCTTGCGAGGGAGAGGGGCAGTTTACACACACACGCAGCTGCTGCATGCAGCAACGCACACACAGGGAGGAGATGGCAGAGAGAACGCTCTCCCCTGAAAACTCCCCTTGAATTCCTCCAGACTCAGAAAAGGTAAAAGTTCACTTTTTGGAGATCCATAGAAAAAGGGTGAAAATGAAAAAAAGTATGCCACAGCATGGATTCGAACACGCGACCAACCGCATCTAGGGGCGAGCGTTAACGCAGTGAGCCACTGGACCTGAGTACTCAAACATGCCTGCTTGTGCAGCTTAGACACTCTGAATGCACTAAATGTACAACTTTTTCTCCATCAAAAAGAACAAATGAGACATGAAATAACATCTACAGATCAAGACGAAGTGAATGGAAGCGATCCCAGCCTCGTAGCTGTGAACAGCTGTGATCGCAGGAAAATGCTGTTCCAAAGATTTCTCAGTATATCTCCGGGACTTTTCCCTGGCTTTACCACCGTCACAATGGACAAACGAGACATGAAATAACATCAACAGATCAAGACGAAGCGAATGGAAGTACCCCCGGTGTCATAGCATGTGTAAATCGAGACGACAGATCTCTCTCTCCCCCGCCTGCTTGCGAGGGGGAGGGGCAGTTTACACACACACGCAGCTGCTGCATGCAGCAACGCACACACAGGGAGGAGATGGCAGAGAGAACGCACTCCCCTGAAAACTCCCCTTGAATTCCTCCAGACTCAGAAAATGTAAAAGTTCACTTTTTGGAGATCCATAGAAAAAGGGTGAAAATGATTTTTTTTTTGCCACAGCATGGATTCGAACACGCGACCAACCGCATCCAGGGGCGAGCGTTAACGCAGTGAGCCACTGGACCTGAGTACTCAAACATGCCTACTTGTGCAGCTTAGACACTCTGAATTCACTAAATGTACAACTTTTTCTCCATCAAAATGAACAAATTATACATGAAATAACATCTACAGATCAAGACGAAGCGAATGGAGGCGGTCCCAGCCTCGTAGCTGTGAACAGCTGTGATCGCAGGAAAATGCTGTTTCAAAGATTTCTCAGTATATCTCCGGGACATTTCCCTGGCTTTACCACCGTCACAATGGACAAACGAGACATGAAATAACATCAACAGATCAAGACGAAGCGAATGGAAGTACCCCCGGAGTCATAGCATGTGTAAATCGAGACGAAAGATCTCTCTCTCCCCCGCCTGCTTGCGAGGGAGAGGGGCAGTTTACACACACACGCAGCTGCTGCATGCAGCAACGCACACACAGGGAGGAGATGGCAGAGAGAACGCACTCCCCTGAAAACTCCCCTTGAATTCCTCCAGACTCAGAAAATGTAAAAGTTCACTTTTTGGAGATCCATAGAAAAAGGGTGAAAATGATTTTTTTTTTGCCACAGCATGGATTCGAACACGCGACCAACCGCATCCAGGGGCGAGCGTTAACGCAGTGAGCCACTGGACCTGAGTACTCAAACATGCCTGCTTGTGCAGCTTAGACACTCTGAATTCACTAAATGTACAACTTTTTCTCCATCAAAATGAACAAATGAGACATGAAATAACATCTACAGATCAAGACGAAGCGAATGGAAGCGGTCCCAGCCTCGTAGCTAAGAACAGCTGTGATCGCAGGAAAATGATGTTCCAAAGATTTCTCAGTATATCTCCGGGACATTTCCCTGGCTTTACCACCGTCACAATGGACAAACGAGACATGAAATAACATCAACAGATCAAGACGAAGCGAATGGAAGTACCCCCGGAGTCATAGCATGTGTTAATCGAGACGAAAGATCTCTCTCTCCCCCGCCTGCTTGCGAGGGGGAGGGGCAGTTTACACACACACGCAGCTGCTGCATGCAGCAACGCACACACAGGGAGGAGATGGCAGAGAGAACCCACTCCCCTGAAAACTCCCCTTGAATTCCTCCAGACTCAGAAAATGTAAAAGTTCACTTTTTGGAGATCCATAGAAAAAGGGGGAACATGAATTTTGTTTTTCCACAGCATGGATTCGAACACGCGACCAACCGCATCCAGGGGCGAGTGTTAACGCAGTGAGCCACTGGACCTGAGTACTCAAACATGCCTGCTTGTGCATCTTAGACACTCTGAATTCACTAAATGTACAACTTTTTCTCAATCAAAATGAACAAATGAGACATGAAATAACATCTACAGATCCAGACGAAGCGAATGGAAGCGGTCCCAGCCTCGTAGCTGTGAACAGCTGTGATCGCAGGAAAATGCTGTTCCAAAGATTTCTCAGTATATCTCCGGGACTTTTCCCTGGCTTTACCACCGTCACAATGGACAAACGAGACATGAAATAACATCAACAGATCAAGACGAAGCGAATGGAAGTACCCCCGGAGTCATAGCATGTGTAAATCGAGACGAAAGATCTCTCTCTCCCCCGCCTGCTTGCGAGGGGGAGGGGCAGTTTACACACACACGCAGCTGCTGCATGCAGCAACGCACACACAGGGAGGAGATGGCAGAGAGAACGCACTCCCCTGAAAACTCCCCTTGAATTCATCCAGACTCAGAAAATGTAAAAGTTCACTTTTTGGAGATCCATAGAAAAAGGGTGAAAATGAAAAAAGGTATGCCACAGCATGGATTCGAACACGAGACCAACCGCATCCAGGGAAGAGCGTTAACGCAGTGAGCCACTGGACCTGAGTACTCAAACATGCCTGCTTGTGCATCTTAGACACTCTGAATTCACTAAATGTACAACTTTTTCTCAATCAAAATGAACAAATGAGACATGAAATAACATCTACAGATCAAGACGAAGCGAATGGAAGCGGTCCCAGCCTCGTAGCTGTGAACAGCTGTGATTGCAGGAAAATGCTGTTACAAAGATTTCTCAGTATATCTCCGGGACTTTTCCCTGGCTTTACCACCGTCACAATGGACAAACGAGACATGAAATAACATCAACAGATAAAGACGAAGCGAATGGAAGTACCCCCGGAGTCATAGCATGTGTAAATCGAGACGACAGATATCTCTCTCCCCCGCCTGCTTGCGAGGGGGAGGGGCAGTTTACACACACACGCAGCTGCTGCATGCAGCAACGCACACATAGGGAGGAGATGGCAGAGAGAACGCACTCCCCTGAAAACTCCCCTTGAATTCCTCCAGACTCAGAAAATGTAAAAGTTCACTTTTTGGAGATCCATAGAAAAAGGGTGAAAATGATTTTTTTTTTGCCACAGCATGGATTCGAACACGCGACCAGGGGCGAGCGTTAACGCAGTGAGCCACTGGACCTGAGTACTCAAACATGCCTGCTTGTGCAGCTTAGACACTCTGAATTCACTAAATGTACAACTTTTTTTCCATCAAAAAGAACAAATGAGACATGAAATAACATCTACAGATCAAGACGAAGTGAATGGAAGCGGTCACAGCCTCGTAGCTGTGAACAGCTGTGATCGCAGGAAAATGCTGTTCCAAAGATTTCTCAGTATATCTCCGGGACTTTTCCCTGGCTTTACCACCGTCACAATGGACAAACGAGACATGAAATAACATCAACAGATCAAGACGAAGCGAATGGAAGTACCCTCGGAGTCATAGCATGTGTAAATCGAGACGAAAGATCTCTCTCTCCCCCGCCTGCTTGCGAGGGGGAGGGGCAGTTTACACACACACGCAGCTGTTGCATGCAGCAACGCACACACAGGGAGGAGATGGTAGAGAGAACGCACTCCCCTGAAAACTCCCCTTGAATTCCTCCAGACTCAGAAAATGTAAAAGTTCACTTTTTGGAGATCCATAGAAAAAGGGTGAAAATGAAAAAAAGTATGCCACAGCATGGATTCGAACACGCGACCAACCGCATCCAGGGGCGAGCGTTAACGCAGTGAGCCACTGGACCTGAGTACTCAAACATGCCTGCTTGTGCAGCTTAGACACTCTGAATTCACTAAATGTACAACTTTTTCTCCATCAAAAAGAACAAATGAGACATGAAATAACATCTACAGATCAAGACGAAGTGAATGGAAGCGGTCCCAGCCTCGTAGCTGTGAACAGCTGTGATCGCAGGAAAATGCTGTTCCAAAGATTTCTCAGTATATCTCCGGGACTTTTCCCTGGCTTTACCACCGTCACAATGGACAAACGAGACATGAAATAACATCAACAGATCAAGACGAAGCGAATGGAAGCGGTCCCAGCCTCGTAGCTGTGAACAGCTGTGATTGCAGGAAAATGCTGTTACAAAGATTTCTCAGTATATCTCCGGGACTTTTCCCTGGCTTTACCACCGTCACAATGGACAAACGAGACATGAAATAACATAAACAGATCAAGACGAAGCGAATGGAAGTACCCCCGCAGTCATAGCATGTGTAAATCGAGACGATAGATCTCTCTCTCCCCCGCCTGCTTGCGAGGGGGAGGGGCAGTTTACACACACACGCAGCTGCTGCATGCAGCAACGCACACACAGGGAGGAGATGGCAGAGAGAACGCACTCCCCTGAAAACTCCCCTTGAATTCCTCCAGACTCAGAAAATGTAAAAGTTCACTTTTTGGAGATCCATAGAAAAAGGGTGAAAATGAAAAAAAGTATGCCACAGCATGGATTCGAACACGCGACCAACGGCATCCAGGGGCGAGCGTTAACGCAGTGAGCCACTGGACCTGAGTACTCAAACATGCCTACTTGTGCAGCTTAGACACTCTGAATTCACTAAATGTACAACTTTTTCTCAATCAAAATGAACAAATGAGACATGAAATAACATCTACAGATCAAGACGAAGCGAATGGAAGCGGTCCCAGCCTCGTAGCTGTGAACAGCTGTGATTGCAGGAAAATGCTGTTACAAAGATTTCTCAGTATATCTCCGGGACTTTTCCCTGGCTTTACCACCGTCACAATGGACAAACGAGACATGAAATAACATCAACAGATCAAGACGAAGCGAATGGAAGTACCCCCGGAGTCATAGCATGTGTAAATCGAGACGACAGATCTCTCTCTCCCCCGCCTGCTTGCGAGGGGGAGGGGCAGTTTACACACACACGCAGCTGCTGCATGCAGCAACCCACACACAGGGAGGAGATGGCAGAGAGAACGCACTCCCCTGAAAACTCCCCTTGAATTCCTCCAGACTCAGAAAATGTAAAAGTTCACTTTTTGGAGATCCATAGAAAAAGGGTGAAAATGAAAAAAAGTATGCCACAGCATGGATTTGAACACGCGACCAACCGCATCCAGGGGCGAGCGTTAACGCAGTGAGCCACTGGACCTGAGTACTCAAACATGCCTGCTTGTGCATCTTAGACACTCTGAATTCACTAAATGTACAACTTTTTCTCAATCAAAATGAACAAATGAGACATGAAATAACATCTACAGATCAAGACGAAGCGAATGGAAGCGGTCCCAGCCTCGTAGCTGTGAACAGCTGTGATTGCAGGAAAATGCTGTTACAAAGATTTCTCAGTATATCTCCGGGACTTTTCCCCGGCTTTACCACCGTCACAATGGACAAACGAGACATGAAATAACATAAACAGATCAAGACGAAGCGAATGGAAGTACCCCCGGAGTCATAGCATGTGTAAATCGAGACGAAAGATCTCTCTCTCTCCCCCGCCTGCTTGCGAGGGGGAGGGGCAGTTTACACACACACGCAGCTGCTGCATGCAGCAACGCACACACAGGGAGGAGATGGCAGAGAGAACGCACTCCCCTGAAAACTCCCCTTGAATTCCTCCAGACTCAGAAAATGTAAAAGTTCACTTTTTGGAGATCCATAGAAAAAGGGTGAAAATGAAAAAAAGTATGCCACAGCATGGATTCGAACACGCGACCAACGGCATCCAGGGGCGAGCGTTAACGCAGTGAGCCACTGGACCTGAGTACTCAAACATGCCTACTTGTGCAGCTTAGACACTCTGAATTCACTAAATGTACAACTTTCTCTCCATCAAAATGAACACATGACACATGAAATAACATCTACAGATCAAGACGAAGTGAATGGAAGTACCCCCGGAGTCATAGCATGTGTAAATCGAGACGACAGATCTCTCTCTCCCCCGCCTGCTTGCGAGGGGGAGAGGCAGTTTACACACACACGCAGCTGCTGCATGCAGCAACGCACACACAGTGAGGAGATGGCAGAGAGAACGCACTCCCCTGAAAACTCCCCTTGAATTCCTCCAGACTCAGAAAATGTAAAAGTTCACTTTTTGGAGATCCATAGAAAAAGGGTGAACATGAAAAAAAGTATGCCACAGCATGGATTCGAACACGGGACCAACCGCATCCAGGGGCGAGCGTTAACGCAGTGAGCCACTGGACCTGAGTACTCAAACATGCCTGCTTGTGCATCTTAGACACTCTGAATTCACTAAATGTACAACTTTTTTTTACATCAAAATGAACAAATGAGACATGAAATAACATCTAAAGATCAAGACGAAGCGAATGGAAGTGGTCCCAGCCTCGTAGCTGTGAACAACTGTGATCGCAGGAAAATGCTGTTACAAAGATTTCTCAGTATATCTCCGGGACATTTCCCTGGCTTTACCACCGTCACAATGGACAAACGAGACATGAAATAACATCAACAGATCAAGACGAAGCGAATGGAAGTACCCCCGGAGTCATAGCATGTGTAAATCGAGACGAAAGATCTCTCTCTCCCCCGCCTGCTTGCGAGGGGGAGGGGCAGTTTACACACACACGCAGCTGCTGCATGCAGCAACGCACACACAGGGAGGAGATGGCAGAGAGAACGCACTCCCCTGAAAACTCCCCTTGAATTCCTCCAGACTCAGAAAATGTAAAAGTTCACTTTTTGGAGATCCATAGAAAAAGGGTGAAAATGAAAAAAAGTATGCCACAGCATGGATTTGAACACGCGACCAACCGCATCCAGGGGCGAGCGTTAACGCAGTGAGCCACTGGACCTGAGTACTCAAACATGCCTACTTGTGCAGCTTAGACACTCTGAATTCACTAAATGTACAACTTTTTCTCCATCAAAATGAACAAATGAGACATGAAATAACATCTACAGATCAAGACGAAGCGAATAGAAGCGGTCCCAGCCTCGTAGCTGTGAACAGCTGTGATCGCAGGAAAATGCTGTTTCAAAGATTTCTCCGTATATCTCCGGGACATTTCCCTGGCTTTACCACCGTCACAATGGACAAACGAGACATGAAATAACATCAACAGATCAAGACGAAGCGAATGGAAGTACCCCCGGAGTCATAGCATGTGTAAATCGAGACGAAAGATCTCTCTCTCCCCCGCCTGCTTGCGAGGGGGAGGGGCAGTTTACACACACACGCAGCTGCTGCATGCAGCAACGCACAAACAGGGAGGAGATGGCAGAGAGAACGCACTCCCCTGAAAACTCCCCTTGAATTCCTCCAGACTCAGAAAATGTAAAAGTTCACTTTTTGGAGATCCATAGAAAAAGGGTGAAAATGAAAAAAAGTATGCCACAGCATGGATTTGAACACACGACCAACCGCATCCAGGGGCGAGCGTTAACGCAGTGAGCCACTGGACCTGAGTACTCAAACATGCCTACTTGTGCAGCTTAGACACTCTGAATTCACTAAATGTACAACTTTTTCTCCATCAAAATGAACAAATTATACATGAAATAACATCTACAGATCAAGACGAAGCGAATGAAAGCGGTCCCAGCCTCGTAGCTGTGAACAGCTGTGATCGCAGGAAAATGCTGTTTCAAAGATTTCTCAGTATATCTCCGGGACATTTCCCTGGCTTTACCACAGTCACAATGGACAAACGAGACATGAAATAACATCAACAGATCAAGACGAAGCGAATGGAAGTACCCCCGGAGTCATAGCATGTGTAAATCGAGACGAAAGATCTCTCTCTCCCCCGCCTGCTTGCGAGGGGGAGGGGCAGTTTACACACACACGCAGCTGCTGCATGCAGCAACGCACACACAGGGAGGAGATGGCAGAGAGAACGCACTCCCCTGAAAACTCCCCTTGAATTCCTCCAGACTCAGAAAATGTAAAAGTTCACTTTTTGGAGATCCATAGAAAAAGGGTGAAAATGATTTTTTTTTTGCCACAGCATGGATTCGAACACGCAACCAACCGCATCCAGGGGCGAGTGTTAACGCAGTGAGCCACTGGACCTGAGTACTCAAACATGCCTACTTGTGCAGCTTAGAAACTCTGAATTCACTAAATGTACAACTTTTTTTCCATCAAAATGAACAAATGAGACATGAAATAACATCTACAGATCAAGACGAAGCGAATGAAAGCGGTCCCAGCCTCGTAGCTGTGAACAGCTGTGATCGCAGGAAAATAATGTCACAAAGACTTCTCAGTATATCTCCGGGACATTTCCCTGGCTTTACCACCATCACAATGGACAAACGAGACATGAAATAACATAAACAGATCAAGACGAAGCAAATGGAAGTACCCCCGGAGTCATAGCATGTGTAAATCGAGACGAAACATCTCTCTCTCCCCCGCCTGCTTGCGAGGGGGAGGGGCAGTTTACACACACACGCAGCTGCTGCATGCAGCAACGCACACACAGGGAGGAGATGGCAGAGAGAACCCACTCCCCTGAAAACTCCCCTTGAATTCCTCCAGACTCAGAAAATGTAAAAGTTCACTTTTTGGAGATCCATAGAAAAAGGGGGAACATGAATTTTGTTTTTCCACAGCATGGATTCGAACACGCGACCAACCGCATCCAGGGGCGAGTGTTAACGCAGTGAGCCACTGGACCTGAGTACTCAAACATGCCTGCTTGTGCATCTTAGACACTCTGAATTCACTAAATGTACAACTTTTTCTCAATCAAAATGAACAAATGAGACATGAAATAACATCTACAGATCCAGACGAAGCGAATGGAAGCGGTCCCAGCCTCGTAGCTGTGAACAGCTGTGATCGCAGGAAAATGCTGTTCCAAAGATTTCTCAGTATATCTCCGGGACTTTTCCCTGGCTTTACCACCGTCACAATGGACAAACGAGACATGAAATAACATCAACAGATCAAGACGAAGCGAATGGAAGTACCCCCGGAGTCATAGCATGTGTAAATCGAGACGAAAGATCTCTCTCTCCCCCGCCTGCTTGCGAGGGGGAGGGGCAGTTTACACACACACGCAGCTGCTGCATGCAGCAACGCACACACAGGGAGGAGATGGCAGAGAGAACGCACTCCCCTGAAAACTCCCCTTGAATTCATCCAGACTCAGAAAATGTAAAAGTTCACTTTTTGGAGATCCATAGAAAAAGGGTGAAAATGAAAAAAGGTATGCCACAGCATGGATTCGAACACGAGACCAACCGCATCCAGGGAAGAGCGTTAACGCAGTGAGCCACTGGACCTGAGTACTCAAACATGCCTGCTTGTGCATCTTAGACACTCTGAATTCACTAAATGTACAACTTTTTCTCAATCAAAATGAACAAATGAGACATGAAATAACATCTACAGATCAAGACGAAGCGAATGGAAGCGGTCCCAGCCTCGTAGCTGTGAACAGCTGTGATTGCAGGAAAATGCTGTTACAAAGATTTCTCAGTATATCTCCGGGACTTTTCCCTGGCTTTACCACCGTCACAATGGACAAACGAGACATGAAATAACATCAACAGATAAAGACGAAGCGAATGGAAGTACCCCCGGAGTCATAGCATGTGTAAATCGAGACGACAGATATCTCTCTCCCCCGCCTGCTTGCGAGGGGGAGGGGCAGTTTACACACACACGCAGCTGCTGCATGCAGCAACGCACACATAGGGAGGAGATGGCAGAGAGAACGCACTCCCCTGAAAACTCCCCTTGAATTCCTCCAGACTCAGAAAATGTAAAAGTTCACTTTTTGGAGATCCATAGAAAAAGGGTGAAAATGATTTTTTTTTTGCCACAGCATGGATTCGAACACGCGACCAGGGGCGAGCGTTAACGCAGTGAGCCACTGGACCTGAGTACTCAAACATGCCTGCTTGTGCAGCTTAGACACTCTGAATTCACTAAATGTACAACTTTTTTTCCATCAAAAAGAACAAATGAGACATGAAATAACATCTACAGATCAAGACGAAGTGAATGGAAGCGGTCCCAGCCTCGTAGCTGTGAACAGCTGTGATCGCAGGAAAATGCTGTTCCAAAGATTTCTCAGTATATCTCCGGGACTTTTCCCTGGCTTTACCACCGTCACAATGGACAAACGAGACATGAAATAACATCAACAGATCAAGACGAAGCGAATGGAAGTACCCTCGGAGTCATAGCATGTGTAAATCGAGACGAAAGATCTCTCTCTCCCCCGCCTGCTTGCGAGGGGGAGGGGCAGTTTACACACACACGCAGCTGTTGCATGCAGCAACGCACACACAGGGAGGAGATGGTAGAGAGAACGCACTCCCCTGAAAACTCCCCTTGAATTCCTCCAGACTCAGAAAATGTAAAAGTTCACTTTTTGGAGATCCATAGAAAAAGGGTGAAAATGAAAAAAAGTATGCCACAGCATGGATTCGAACACGCGACCAACCGCATCCAGGGGCGAGCGTTAACGCAGTGAGCCACTGGACCTGAGTACTCAAACATGCCTGCTTGTGCAGCTTAGACACTCTGAATTCACTAAATGTACAACTTTTTCTCCATCAAAAAGAACAAATGAGACATGAAATAACATCTACAGATCAAGACGAAGTGAATGGAAGCGGTCCCAGCCTCGTAGCTGTGAACAGCTGTGATCGCAGGAAAATGCTGTTCCAAAGATTTCTCAGTATATCTCCGGGACTTTTCCCTGGCTTTACCACCGTCACAATGGACAAACGAGACATGAAATAACATCAACAGATCAAGACGAAGCGAATGGAAGCGGTCCCAGCCTCGTAGCTGTGAACAGCTGTGATTGCAGGAAAATGCTGTTACAAAGATTTCTCAGTATATCTCCGGGACTTTTCCCTGGCTTTACCACCGTCACAATGGACAAACGAGACATGAAATAACATAAACAGATCAAGACGAAGCGAATGGAAGTACCCCCGCAGTCATAGCATGTGTAAATCGAGACGATAGATCTCTCTCTCCCCCGCCTGCTTGCGAGGGGGAGGGGCAGTTTACACACACACGCAGCTGCTGCATGCAGCAACGCACACACAGGGAGGAGATGGCAGAGAGAACGCACTCCCCTGAAAACTCCCCTTGAATTCCTCCAGACTCAGAAAATGTAAAAGTTCACTTTTTGGACATCCATAGAAAAAGGGTGAAAATGAAAAAAAGTATGCCACAGCATGGATTCGAACACGCGACCAACGGCATCCAGGGGCGAGCGTTAACGCAGTGAGCCACTGGACCTGAGTACTCAAACATGCCTACTTGTGCAGCTTAGACACTCTGAATTCACTAAATGTACAACTTTTTCTCAATCAAAATGAACAAATGAGACATGAAATAACATCTACAGATCAAGACGAAGCGAATGGAAGCGGTCCCAGCCTCGTAGCTGTGAACAGCTGTGATTGCAGGAAAATGCTGTTACAAAGATTTCTCAGTATATCTCCGGGACTTTTCCCTGGCTTTACCACCGTCACAATGGACAAACGAGACATGAAATAACATCAACAGATCAAGACGAAGCGAATGGAAGTACCCCCGGAGTCATAGCATGTGTAAATCGAGACGACAGATCTCTCTCTCCCCCGCCTGCTTGCGAGGGGGAGGGGCAGTTTACACACACACGCAGCTGCTGCATGCAGCAACCCACACACAGGGAGGAGATGGCAGAGAGAACGCACTCCCCTGAAAACTCCCCTTGAATTCCTCCAGACTCAGAAAATGTAAAAGTTCACTTTTTGGAGATCCATAGAAAAAGGGTGAAAATGAAAAAAAGTATGCCACAGCATGGATTTGAACACGCGACCAACCGCATCCAGGGGCGAGCGTTAACGCAGTGAGCCACTGGACCTGAGTACTCAAACATGCCTGCTTGTGCATCTTAGACACTCTGAATTCACTAAATGTACAACTTTTTCTCAATCAAAATGAACAAATGAGACATGAAATAACATCTACAGATCAAGACGAAGCGAATGGAAGCGGTCCCAGCCTCGTAGCTGTGAACAGCTGTGATTGCAGGAAAATGCTGTTACAAAGATTTCTCAGTATATCTCCGGGACTTTTCCCTGGCTTTACCACCGTCACAATGGACAAACGAGACATGAAATAACATAAACAGATCAAGACGAAGCGAATGGAAGTACCCCCGGAGTCATAGCATGTGTAAATCGAGACGAAAGATCTCTCTCTCTCCCCCGCCTGCTTGCGAGGGGGAGGGGCAGTTTACACACACACGCAGCTGCTGCATGCAGCAACGCACACACAGGGAGGAGATGGCAGAGAGAACGCACTCCCCTGAAAACTCCCCTTGAATTCCTCCAGACTCAGAAAATGTAAAAGTTCACTTTTTGGAGATCCATAGAAAAAGGGTGAAAATGAAAAAAAGTATGCCACAGCATGGATTCGAACACGCGACCAACGGCATCCAGGGGCGAGCGTTAACGCAGTGAGCCACTGGACCTGAGTACTCAAACATGCCTACTTGTGCAGCTTAGACACTCTGAATTCACTAAATGTACAACTTTCTCTCCATCAAAATGAACACATGACACATGAAATAACATCTACAGATCAAGACGAAGTGAATGGAAGTACCCCCGGAGTCATAGCATGTGTAAATCGAGACGACAGATCTCTCTCTCCCCCGCCTGCTTGCGAGGGGGAGAGGCAGTTTACACACACACGCAGCTGCTGCATGCAGCAACGCACACACAGTGAGGAGATGGCAGAGAGAACGCACTCCCCTGAAAACTCCCCTTGAATTCCTCCAGACTCAGAAAATGTAAAAGTTCACTTTTTGGAGATCCATAGAAAAAGGGTGAACATGAAAAAAAGTATGCCACAGCATGGATTCGAACACGGGACCAACCGCATCCAGGGGCGAGCGTTAACGCAGTGAGCCACTGGACCTGAGTACTCAAACATGCCTGCTTGTGCATCTTAGACACTCTGAATTCACTAAATGTACAACTTTTTTTTACATCAAAATGAACAAATGAGACATGAAATAACATCTAAAGATCAAGACGAAGCGAATGGAAGTGGTCCCAGCCTCGTAGCTGTGAACAACTGTGATCGCAGGAAAATGCTGTTACAAAGATTTCTCAGTATATCTCCGGGACATTTCCCTGGCTTTACCACCGTCACAATGGACAAACGAGACATGAAATAACATCAACAGATCAAGACGAAGCGAATGGAAGTACCCCCGGAGTCATAGCATGTGTAAATCGAGACGAAAGATCTCTCTCTCCCCCGCCTGCTTGCGAGGGGGAGGGGCAGTTTACACACACACGCAGCTGCTGCATGCAGCAACGCACACACAGGGAGGAGATGGCAGAGAGAACGCACTCCCCTGAAAACTCCCCTTGAATTCCTCCAGACTCAGAAAATGTAAAAGTTCACTTTTTGGAGATCCATAGAAAAAGGGTGAAAATGAAAAAAAGTATGCCACAGCATGGATTTGAACACGCGACCAACCGCATCCAGGGGCGAGCGTTAACGCAGTGAGCCACTGGACCTGAGTACTCAAACATGCCTACTTGTGCAGCTTAGACACTCTGAATTCACTAAATGTACAACTTTTTCTCCATCAAAATGAACAAATGAGACATGAAATAACATCTACAGATCAAGACGAAGCGAATAGAAGCGGTCCCAGCCTCGTAGCTGTGAACAGCTGTGATCGCAGGAAAATGCTGTTTCAAAGATTTCTCAGTATATCTCCGGGACATTTCCCTGGCTTTACCACCGTCACAATGGACAAACGAGACATGAAATAACATCAACAGATCAAGACGAAGCGAATGGAAGTACCCCCGGAGTCATAGCATGTGTAAATCGAGACGAAAGATCTCTCTCTCCCCCGCCTGCTTGCGAGGGGGAGGGGCAGTTTACACACACACGCAGCTGCTGCATGCAGCAACGCACAAACAGGGAGGAGATGGCAGAGAGAACGCACTCCCCTGAAAACTCCCCTTGAATTCCTCCAGACTCAGAAAATGTAAAAGTTGACTTTTTGGAGATCCATAGAAAAAGGGTGAAAATGAAAAAAAGTATGCCACAGCATGGATTTGAACACACGACCAACCGCATCCAGGGGCGAGCGTTAACGCAGTGAGCCACTGGACCTGAGTACTCAAACATGCCTACTTGTGCAGCTTAGACACTCTGAATTCACTAAATGTACAACTTTTTCTCCATCAAAATGAACAAATTATACATGAAATAACATCTACAGATCAAGACGAAGCGAATGAAAGCGGTCCCAGCCTCGTAGCTGTGAACAGCTGTGATCGCAGGAAAATGCTGTTTCAAAGATTTCTCAGTATATCTCCGGGACATTTCCCTGGCTTTACCACAGTCACAATGGACAAACGAGACATGAAATAACATCAACAGATCAAGACGAAGCGAATGGAAGTACCCCCGGAGTCATAGCATGTGTAAATCGAGACGAAAGATCTCTCTCTCCCCCGCCTGCTTGCGAGGGGGAGGGGCAGTTTACACACACACGCAGCTGCTGCATGCAGCAACGCACACACAGGGAGGAGATGGCAGAGAGAACGCACTCCCCTGAAAACTCCCCTTGAATTCCTCCAGACTCAGAAAATGTAAAAGTTCACTTTTTGGAGATCCATAGAAAAAGGGTGAAAATGATTTTTTTTTTGCCACAGCATGGATTCGAACACGCAACCAACCGCATCCAGGGGCGAGTGTTAACGCAGTGAGCCACTGGACCTGAGTACTCAAACATGCCTACTTGTGCAGCTTAGAAACTCTGAATTCACTAAATGTACAACTTTTTTTCCATCAAAATGAACAAATGAGACATGAAATAACATCTACAGATCAAGACGAAGCGAATGAAAGCGGTCCCAGCCTCGTAGCTGTGAACAGCTGTGATCGCAGGAAAATAATGTCACAAAGACTTCTCAGTATATCTCCGGGACATTTCCCTGGCTTTACCACCATCACAATGGACAAACGAGACATGAAATAACATAAACAGATCAAGACGAAGCAAATGGAAGTACCCCCGGAGTCATAGCATGTGTAAATCGAGACGAAAGATCTCTCTCTCCCCCGCCTGCTTGCGAGGGGGAGGGGCAGTTTACACACACACGCAGCTGCTGCATGCAGCAACGCACACACAGGGAGGAGATGGCAGAGAGAACGCACTCCCCTGAAAACTCCCCTTGAATTCCTCCAGACTCAGAAAATGTAAAAGTTCACTTTTTGGAGATCCATAGAAAAAGGGTGAAAATGAAAAAAAGTATGCCACAGCATGGATTCGAACACGAGACCAACCGCATCCAGGGGCGAGCGTTAACGCAGTGAGCCACTGGACCTGAGTACTCAAACATGCCTGCTTGTGCATCTTAGACACTCTGAATTCACTAAATGTACAACTTTTTCTCAATCAAAATGAACAAATGAGACATGAAATAACATCTACAGATCAAGACGAAGCGAATGGAAGCGGTCCCAGCCTCGTAGCTAAGAACAGCTGTGATCGCAGGAAAATGCTGTTCCAAAGATTTCTCAGTATATCTCCGGGACATTTCCCTGGCTTTACCACCGTCACAATGGACAAACGAGACATGAAATAACATCAACAGATCAAGACGAAGCGAATGGAAGTACCCCCGGAGTCATAGCATGTGTAAATCGAGACGAAAGATCTCTCTCTCCCCCGCCTGCTTGCGAGGGGGAGGGGCAGTTTACACACACACACGCAGCTGCTGCAAGCAGCAACGCACACACAGGGAGGAGATGGCAGAGAGAACCCACTCCCCTGAAAACTCCCCTTGAATTCCTCCAGACTCAGAAAATGTAAAAGTTCACTTTTTGGAGATCCATAGAAAAAGGGTGAACATGAATTTTGTTTTGCCACAGCATGGATTCGAACACACGACCAACCGCATCCAGGGGCGAGCGTTAACGCGGTGAGCCACTGGACCTGAGTACTCAAACATGGCTGCTTGTGCATCTTAGACACTCTGAAGTCACTAAATGTACAACTTTTTCTCAATCAAAATGAACAAATGAGACATGAAATAACATCTACAGATCCAGACGAAGCGAATGGAAGCGGTCCCAGCCTCGTAGCTGTGAACAGCTGTGATTGCAGGAAAATGCTGTTACAAAGATTTCTCAGTATATCTCCGGGACTTTTCCCTGGCTTTACCACCGTCACAATGGACAAACGAGACATGAAATAACATCAACAGATCAAGACGAAGCGAATGGAAGTACCCCCGGAGTCATATCATGTGTAAATCGAGACGACAGATCTCTCTCTCCCCCGCCTGCTTGCGAGGGGGAGGGGCAGTTTACACACACACGCAGCTGCTGCATGCAGCAACGCACACACAGGGAGGAGATGGCAGAGAGAACGCACTCCCCTGAAAACTCCCCTTGAATTCCTCCAGACTCAGAAAATGTAAAAGTTCACTTTTTGGAGATCCATAGAAAAAAGGGTGAAAATGAAAAAAAGTATGCCACAGCATGGATTTGAACACGCGACCAACCGCATCCAGGGGCGAGCGTTAACGCAGTGAGCCACTGGACCTGAGTACTCAAACATGCCTACTTGTGCAGCTTAGACACTCTGAATTCACTAAATGTACAACTTTTTCTCTATCAAAATGAACAAATTATACATGAAATAACATCTACAGATCAAGACGAAGCGAATGGAAGCGGTCCCAGCCTCGTAGCTGTGAACAGCTGTGATCGCAGGAAAATGCTGTTTCAAAGATTTCTCAGTATATCTCCGGGACATTTCCCTGGCTTTACCACCGGCACAATGGACAAACGAGACATGAAATAACATCAACAGATCAAGACGAAGCGATTGGAAGTACCCCCGGAGTCATAGCATGTGTAAATCGAGATGAAAGATCTCTCTCTCCCCCGCCTGCTTGCGAGGGGGAGGGGCAGTTTACACACACACGCAGCTGCTGCATGCAGCAACGCACACACAGGGAGGAGATGGCAGAGAGAACGCACTCCCCTGAAAACTCCCCTTGAATTCCTCCAGACTCAGAAAATGTAAAAGTTCACTTTTTGGAGATCCATAGAAAAAGGGTGAAAATGAAAAAAAGTATGCCACAGCATGGATTCGAACACGCGACCAACGGCATCCAGGGGCGAGCGTTAACGCAGTGAGCCACTGGACCTGAGTACTCAAACATGCCTGCTTGTGCAGCTTAGACACTCTGAATTCACTAAATGTACAACTTTTTCTCCATCAAAATGAACAAATGAGACATGAAATAAAATCTACAGATCAAGACGAAGCGAATGGAAGCTGTCCCAGCCTCGTAGCTGTGAACAGCTGTGATCGCAGGAAAATGCTGTTATAAAGATTTCTCAGTATATCTCCGGGATATTTCCCTGGCTTTACCACCGTCACAATGGACAAACGAGACATGAAATAACATAAACAGATCAAGACGAAGCGAATGGAAGTACCCCCGGAGTCATAGCATGTGTAAATCGAGACGACAGATCTCTCTCTCCCCCGCCTGTTTGCGAGGGGAGGGGCAGTTTACACACACACGCAGCTGCTGCATGCAGCAACGCACACACAGGGAGGAGATGGCAGAGAGAACGCACTCCCCTGAAAACTCCCCTTGAATTCCTCCAGACTCAGAAAATGTAAAAGTTCACTTTTTGGAGATCCATAGAAAAAGGGTGAAAATGAAAAAAAGTATGCCACAGCATGGATTCGAACACGAGACCAACCGCATCCAGGGGCGAGCGTTAACGCAGTGAGCCACTGGACCTGAGTACTCAAACATGCCTGCTTGTGCATCTTAGACACTCTGAATTCACTAAATGTACAACTTTTTCTCAATCAAAATGAACAAATGAGACATGAAATAACATCTACAGATCAAGACGAAGCGAATGGAAGCGGTCCCAGCCTCGTAGCTAAGAACAGCTGTGATCGCAGGAAAATGCTGTTCCAAAGATTTCTCAGTATATCTCCGGGACATTTCCCTGGCTTTACCACCGTCACAATGGACAAACGAGACATGAAATAACATCAACAGATCAAGACGAAGCGAATGGAAGTACCCCCGGAGTCATAGCATGTGTAAATCGAGACGAAAGATCTCTCTCTCCCCCGCCTGCTTGCGAGGGGGAGGGGCAGTTTACACACACACGCAGCTGCTGCAAGCAGCAACGCACACACAGGGAGGAGATGGCAGAGAGAACCCACTCCCCTGAAAACTCCCCTTGAATTCCTCCAGACTCAGAAAATGTAAAAGTTCACTTTTTGGAGATCCATAGAAAAAGGGTGAACATTAATTTTGTTTTGCCACAGCATGGATTCGAACACACGACCAATCGCATCCAGGGGCGAGCGTTAACGCAGTGAGCCACTGGACCTGAGTACTCAAACATGCCTGCTTGTGCAGCTTACACACTCAATTCACTAAATGTACAACTTTTTCTCCATCAAAATGAACAAATGAGACATGAAATAACATCTACAGATCAAGACGAAGCGAATGGAAGCGGTCCCAGCCTCGTAGCTGTGAACAGCTGTGATCGCAGGAAAATGCTGTTATAAAGATTTATCAGTATATCTCCGGGATATTTCCCTGGCTTTACCACCGTCCAAATGGACAAACGAGTCATGAAATAACATCAACAGATCAAGACGAAGCGAATGGAAGTACCCCCGGAGTCATAGCATGTGTAAATCGAGACGAAATATCTCTCTCTCCCCCGCCTGCTTGCGAGGGGGAGGGGCAGTTTACACACACACGCAGCTGCTGCTGCAGCAACGCACACACAGGGAGGAGATGGCAGAGAGAACGCACTCCCATGAAAACTCCCCTTGAATTCCTCCAGACTCAGAAAATGTAAAAGTTCACTTTTTGGAGATCCATAGAAAAAGGGTGAAAATGATTCTTTTTTTGCCACAGCATGGATTCGAACACGAGACCAACCGCATCCAGGGGAGAGCGTTAACGCAGTGAGCCACTGGACCTGAGTACTCAAACATGCCTACTTGTGCAGCTTAGACACTCTGAATTCACTAAATGTACAACTTTCTCTCCATCAAAATGAACAAATGAGACATGAAATAACATCTACAGATCAAGACGAAGTGAATGGAAGCGGTCCCAGCCTCGTAGCTGTGAACAGCTGTGATCGCAGGAAAATGCTGTTCCAAAGATTTCTCAGTATATCTCCGGGACTTTTCCCTGGCTTTACCACCGTCACAATGGACAAACGAGACATGAAATAACATCAACAGATCAAGACGAAGCGAATGGAAGCGGTCCCAGCCTCGTAGCTGTGAACAGCTGTGATTGCAGGAAAATGCTGTTACAAAGATTTCTCAGTATATCTCCGGGACTTTTCCCTGGCTTTACCACCGTCAAAATGGACAAACGAGACATGAAATAACATAAACAGATCAAGACGAAGCGAATGGAAGTACCCCCGCAGTCATAGCATGTGTAAATCGAGACGAAAGATCTCTCTCTCCCCCGCCTGCTTGCGAGGGGGAGGGGCAGTTTACACACACACGCAGCTGCTGCATGCAGCAACGCACACACAGGGAGGAGATGGCAGAGAGAACGCACTCCCCTGAAAACTCCCCTTGAATTCCTCCAGACTCAGAAAATGTAAAAGTTCACTTTTTGGAGATCCATAGAAAAAGGGTGAAAATGAAAAAAAGTATGCCACAGCATGGATTCGAACACGCGACCAACGGCATCCAGGGGCGAGCGTTAACGCAGTGAGCCACTGGACCTGAGTACTCAAACATGCCTACTTGTGCAGCTTAGACACTCTGAATTCACTAAATGTACAACTTTCTCTCCATCAAAATGAACAAATGAGACATGAAATAACATCTACAGATCAAGACGAAGTGAATGGAAGCGGTCCCAGCCTCGTAGCTGTGAACAGCTGTGATCGCAGGAAAATGCTGTTCCAAAGATTTCTCAGTATATCTCCGGGACTTTTCCCTGGCTTTACCACCGTCACAATGGCAAAACGAGACATGAAATAACATCAACAGATCAAGACGAAGCGAATGGAAGTACCCCCGGAGTCATAGCATGTGTACATCGAGACGACAGATCTCTCTCTCCCCCGCCTGCTTGCGAGGGGGAGAGGCAGTTTACACACACACGCAGCTGCTGCATGCAGCAACGCACACACAGTGAGGAGATGGCAGAGAGAACGCACTCCCCTGAAAACTCCCCTTGAATTCCTCCAGACTCAGAAAATGTAAAAGTTCACTTTTTGGAGATCCATAGAAAAAGGGTGAAAATGAAAAAAAGTATGCCACAGCATGGATTCGAACACGCGACCAACCGCATCCAGGGGCGAGCGTTAACGCAGTGAGCCACTGTACCTGAGTACTCAAACATGCCTGCTTGTGCATCTTAGACACTCTGAATTCACTAAATGTACAACTTTTTCTCCATCAAAATGAACAAATGAGACATGAAATAACATCTACAGATCAAGACGAAGCGAATAGAAGCGGTCCCAGCCTCGTAGCTGTGAACAGCTGTGATCGCAGGAAAATGCTGTTTCAAAGATTTCTCAGTATATCTCCGGGACATTTCCCTGGCTTTACCACCGTCACAATGGACAAACGAGACATGAAATAACATCAACAGATCAAGACGAAGCGAATGGAAGTACCCCCGGAGTCATAGCATGTGTAAATCGAGACGAAAGATCTCTCTCTCCCCCGCCTGCTTGCGAGGGGGAGGGGCAGTTTACACACACACGCAGCTGCTGCATGCAGCAACGCACAAACAGGGAGGAGATGGCAGAGAGAACGCACTCCCCTGAAAACTCCCCTTGAATTCCTCCAGACTCAGAAAATGTAAAAGTTCACTTTTTGGAGATCCATAGAAAAAGGGTGAAAATGAAAAAAAGTATGCCACAGCATGGATTTGAACACGCGACCAACCGCATCCAGGGGCGAGCGTTAACGCAGTGAGCCACTGGACCTGAGTACTCAAACATGCCTACTTGTGCAGCTTAGACATTCTGAATTCACTAAATGTACAACTTTTTCTCCATCAAAATGAACAAATTATACATGAAATAACATCTACAGATCAAGACGAAGCGAATGAAAGCGGTCCCAGCCTCGTAGCTGTGAACAGCTGTGATCGCAGGAAAATGCTGTTTCAAAGATTTCTCAGTATATCTCCGGGACATTTCCCTGGCTTTACCACAGTCACAATGGACAAACGAGACATGAAATAACATCAACAGATCAAGACGAAGCGAATGGAAGTACCCCCGGAGTCATAGCATGTGTAAATCGAGACGAAAGATCTCTCTCTCCCCCGCCTGCTTGCGAGGGGGAGGGGCAGTTTACACACACACGCAGCTGCTGCATGCAGCAACGCACACACAGGGAGGAGATGGCAGAGAGAACGCACTCCCCTGAAAACTCCCCTTGAATTCCTCCAGACTCAGAAAATGTAAAAGTTCACTTTTTGGAGATCCATAGAAAAAGGGTGAAAATGATTTTTTTTTTGCCACAGCATGGATTCGAACACGCAACCAACCGCATCCAGGGGCGAGTGTTAACGCAGTGAGCCACTGGACCTGAGTACTCAAACATGCCTACTTGTGCAGCTTAGAAACTCTGAATTCACTAAATGTACAACTTTTTTTCCATCAAAATGAACAAATGAGACATGAAATAACATCTACAGATCAAGACGAAGCGAATGAAAGCGGTCCCAGCCTCGTAGCTGTGAACAGCTGTGATCGCAGGAAAATAATGTCACAAAGACTTCTCAGTATATCTCCGGGACATTTCCCTGGCTTTACCACCATCACAATGGACAAACGAGACATGAAATAACATAAACAGATCAAGACGAAGCAAATGGAAGTACCCCCGGAGTCATAGCATGTGTAAATCGAGACGAAAGATCTCTCTCTCCACCGCCTGCTTGCGAGGGGGAGGGGCAGTTTACACACACACGCAGCTGCTGCATGCAGCAACGCACACACAGGGAGGAGATGGCAGAGAGAACGCACTCCCCTGAAAACTCCCCTTGAATTCCTCCAGACTCAGAAAATGTAAAGGTTCACTTTTTGGAGATCCATAGAAAAAGGGTGAAAATGAAAAAAGGTATGCCACAGCATGGATTCGAACACGAGACCAACCGCATCCAGGGGCGAGCGTTAACGCAGTGAGCCACTGGACCTGAGTACTCAAACATGCCTGCTTGTGCATCTTAGACACTCTGAATTCACTAAATGTACAACTTTTTCTCAATCAAAATGAACAAATGAGACATGAAATAACATCTACAGATCAAGACGAAGCGAATGGAAGCGGTCCCAGCCTCGTAGCTAAGAACATCTGTGATCGCAGGAAAATGCTGTTCCAAAGATTTCTCAGTATATCTCCGGGACATTTCCCTGGCTTTACCACCGTCACAATGGACAAACGAGACATGAAATAACATCAACATATCAAGACGAAGCGAATGGAAGTACCCCCGGAGTCATAGCATGTGTAAATCGAGACGAAAGATCTCTCTCTCCCCCGCCTGCTTGCGAGGGGGAGGGGCAGTTTACACACACACGCAGCTGCTGCAAGCAGCAACGCACACACAGGGAGGAGATGGCAGAGAGAACCCACTCCCCTGAAAACTCCCCTTGAATTCCTCCAGACTCAGAAAATGTAAAAGTTCACTTTTTGGAGATCCATAGAAAAAGGGTGAACATTAATTTTGTTTTGCCACAGCATGGATTCGAACACACGACCAACCGCATCCAGGGGCGAGCGTTAACGCAGTGAGCCACTGGACCTGAGTACTCAAACATGGCTGCTTGTGCATCTTAGACACTCTGAATTCACTAAATGTACAACTTTTTCTCAATCAAAATGAACAAATGAGACATGAAATAACATCTACAGATCCAGACGAAGCGAATGGAAGCGGTCCCAGCCTCGTAGCTGTGAACAGCTGTGATTGCAGGAAAATGCTGTTACAAAGATTTCTCAGTATATCTCCGGGACTTTTCCCTGGCTTTACCACCGTCACAATGGACAAACGAGACATGAAATAACATCAACAGATCAAGATGAAGCGAATGGAAGTACCCCCGGAGTCATATCATGTGTAAATCGAGACGACAGATCTCTCTCTCCCCCGCCTGCTTGCGAGGGGGAGGGGCAGTTTACACACACACGCAGCTGCTGCATGCAGCAACGCACACACAGGGAGGAGATGGCAGAGAGAACGCACTCCCCTGAAAACTCCCCTTGAATTCCTCCAGACTCAGAAAATGTAAAAGTTCACTTTTTGGAGATCCATAGAAAAAAGGGTGAAAATGAAAAAAAGTATGCCACAGCATGGATTTGAACACGCGACCAACCGCATCCAGGGGCGAGCGTTAACGCAGTGAGCCACTGGACCTGAGTACTCAAACATGCCTAATTGTGCAGCTTAGACACTCTGAATTCACTAAATGTACAACTTTTTCTCCATCAAAATGAACAAATTATACATGAAATAACATCTACAGATCAAGACGAAGCGAATGGAAGCGGTCCCAGCCTCGTAGCTGTGAACAGCTGTGATCGCAGGAAAATGCTGTTTCAAAGATTTCTCAGTATATCTCCGGGACATTTCCCTGGCTTTACCACCGTCACAATGGACAAACGAGACATGAAATAACATCAACAGATCAAGACGAAGCGATTGGAAGTACCCCCGGAGTCATAGCATGTGTAAATCGAGACGAAAGATCTCTCTCTCCCCCGCCTGCTTGCGAGGGGGAGGGGCAGTTTACACACACACGCAGCTGCTGCATGCAGCAACGCACACACAGGGAGGAGATGGCAGAGAGAACGCACTCCCCTGAAAACTCCCCTTGAATTCCTCCAGACTCAGAAAATGTAAAAGTTCACTTTTTGGAGATCCATAGAAAAAGGGTGAAAATGAAAAAAAGTATGCCACAGCGTGGATTTGAACACGCGACCAACCGCATCCAGGGGCGAGCGTTAACGCAGTGAGCCACTGGACCTGAGTACTCAAACATGCCTACTTGTGCAGCTTAGACACTCTGAATTCACTAAATGTACAACTTTCTCTCCATCAAAATGAACAAATGAGACATGAAATAACATCTACAGATCAAGACGAAGTGAATGGAAGCGGTCCCAGCCTCGTAGCTGTGAACAGCTGTGATCGCAGGAAAATGCTGTTCCAAAGATTTCTCAGTATATCTCCGGGACTTTTCCCTGGCTTTACCACCGTCACAATGGACAAACGAGACATGAAATAACATCAACAGATCAAGACGAAGCGAATGGAAGTACCCCCGGAGTCATAGCATGTGTAAATCGAGACGACAGATCTCTCTCTCCCCCGCCTGCTTGCGAGGGGGAGGGGCAGTTTACACACACACGCAGCTGCTGCATGCAGCAACGCACACACAGTGAGGAGATGGCAGAGAGAACGCACTCCCCTGAAAACTCCCCTTGAATTCCTCCAGACTCAGAAAATGTAAAAGTTCACTTTTTGGAGATCCATAGAAAAAGGGTGGAAATGAAAAGAAGTATGCCACAGCATGGACTCGAACACTTGACCAACCGCATCCAGGGGCGAGCGTTAACGCAGTGAGCCACTGGACCTGAGTACTCTAACATGCCTGCTTGTGCAGCTTAGACACTCTGAATTCACTAAATGTACAACTTTTTCTCCATCAAAATGAACAAATGAGACATGAAATAACATCTACAGATCAAGACGAAGCGAATAGAAGCGGTCCCAGCCTCGTAGCTGTGAACAGCTGTGATCGCAGGAAAATGCTGTTACAAAGATTTCTCAGTATATCTCCGGGACATTTCCCTGGCTTTACCACCGTCACAATGGACAAACGAGACATGAAATAACATCAACAGATCAAGACGAAGCGAATGGAAGTACCCCCGGAGTCATAGCATGTGTAAATCGAGACGAAAGATCTCTCTCTCCCCCGCCTGCTTGCGAGGGGGAGGGGCAGTTTACACACACACGCAGCTGCTGCATGCAGCAACGCACACACAGGGAGGAGATGGCAGAGAGAACGCACTCCCCTGAAAACTCCCCTTGAATTCCTCCAGACTCAGAAAATGTAAAACTTCACTTTTTGGAGATCAATAGAAAAAGGGTGAAAATGATTTTTTTTTTGCCACAGCATGGATTCGAACACACGACCATCCGCATCAAGGGGAGAGCGTTAACGCAGTGAGCCACTGGACCTGAGTACTCAAACATGCCTACTTGTGCAGCTTAGACACTCTGAATTCACTAAATGTACAACTTTTTCTCCATCAAAATGAACAGATTATACATGAAATAACATCTACAGATCAAGACGAAGCGAATGGAAGCGGTCCCAGCCTCGTAGCTGTGAACAGCTGTGATCGCAGGAAAATGCTGTTTCAAAGATTTCTCAGTATATCTCCAGGACATTTCCCTGGCTTTACCACCGTCACAATGGACAAACGAGACATGAAATAACATCAACAGATCAAGACGAAGCGAATGGAAGTACCCCCGGAGTCATAGCATGTGTAAATCGAGACGAAAGATCTCTCTCTCCCCCGCCTGCTTGCGAGGGGGAGGGGCAGTTTACACACACACGCAGCTGCTGCATGCAGCAACGCACACACAGGGAGGAGATGGCAGAGAGAACGCACTCCCCTGAAAACTCCCCTTGAATTCCTCCAGACTCAGAAAATGTAAAAGTTCACTTTTTGGAGATCCATAGAAAAAGGGTGAACATTAATTTTGTTTTGCCACAGCATGGATTCGAACACACGACCAACCGCATCCAGGGGCGAGCGTTAACGCAGTGAGCCACTGGACCTGAGTACTCAAACATGGCTGCTTGTGCATCTTAGACACTCTGAATTCACTAAATGTACAACTTTTTCTCAATCAAAATGAACAAATGAGACATGAAATAACATCTACAGATCCAGACGAAGCGAATGGAAGCGGTCCCAGCCTCGTAGCTGTGAACAGCTGTGATTGCAGGAAAATGCTGTTACAAAGATTTCTCAGTATATCTCCGGGACTTTTCCCTGGCTTTACCACCGTCACAATGGACAAACGAGACATGAAATAACATCAACAGATCAAGATGAAGCGAATGGAAGTACCCCCGGAGTCATATCATGTGTAAATCGAGACGACAGATCTCTCTCTCCCCCGCCTGCTTGCGAGGGGGAGGGGCAGTTTACACACACACGCAGCTGCTGCATGCAGCAACGCACACACAGGGAGGAGATGGCAGAGAGAACGCACTCCCCTGAAAACTCCCCTTGAATTCCTCCAGACTCAGAAAATGTAAAAGTTCACTTTTTGGAGATCCATAGAAAAAAGGGTGAAAATGAAAAAAAGTATGCCACAGCATGGATTTGAACACGCGACCAACCGCATCCAGGGGCGAGCGTTAACGCAGTGAGCCACTGGACCTGAGTACTCAAACATGCCTAATTGTGCAGCTTAGACACTCTGAATTCACTAAATGTACAACTTTTTCTCCATCAAAATGAACAAATTATACATGAAATAACATCTACAGATCAAGACGAAGCGAATGGAAGCGGTCCCAGCCTCGTAGCTGTGAACAGCTGTGATCGCAGGAAAATGCTGTTTCAAAGATTTCTCAGTATATCTCCGGGACATTTCCCTGGCTTTACCACCGTCACAATGGACAAACGAGACATGAAATAACATCAACAGATCAAGACGAAGCGATTGGAAGTACCCCCGGAGTCATAGCATGTGTAAATCGAGACGAAAGATCTCTCTCTCCCCCGCCTGCTTGCGAGGGGGAGGGGCAGTTTACACACACACGCAGCTGCTGCATGCAGCAACGCACACACAGGGAGGAGATGGCAGAGAGAACGCACTCCCCTGAAAACTCCCCTTGAATTCCTCCAGACTCAGAAAATGTAAAAGTTCACTTTTTGGAGATCCATAGAAAAAGGGTGAAAATGAAAAAAAGTATGCCACAGCGTGGATTTGAACACGCGACCAACCGCATCCAGGGGCGAGCGTTAACGCAGTGAGCCACTGGACCTGAGTACTCAAACATGCCTACTTGTGCAGCTTAGACACTCTGAATTCACTAAATGTACAACTTTCTCTCCATCAAAATGAACAAATGAGACATGAAATAACATCTACAGATCAAGACGAAGTGAATGGAAGCGGTCCCAGCCTCGTAGCTGTGAACAGCTGTGATCGCAGGAAAATGCTGTTCCAAAGATTTCTCAGTATATCTCCGGGACTTTTCCCTGGCTTTACCACCGTCACAATGGACAAACGAGACATGAAATAACATCAACAGATCAAGACGAAGCGAATGGAAGTACCCCCGGAGTCATAGCATGTGTAAATCGAGACGACAGATCTCTCTCTCCCCCGCCTGCTTGCGAGGGGGAGGGGCAGTTTACACACACACGCAGCTGCTGCATGCAGCAACGCACACACAGTGAGGAGATGGCAGAGAGAACGCACTCCCCTGAAAACTCCCCTTGAATTCCTCCAGACTCAGAAAATGTAAAAGTTCACTTTTTGGAGATCCATAGAAAAAGGGTGGAAATGAAAAGAAGTATGCCACAGCATGGACTCGAACACTTGACCAACCGCATCCAGGGGCGAGCGTTAACGCAGTGAGCCACTGGACCTGAGTACTCTAACATGCCTGCTTGTGCAGCTTAGACACTCTGAATTCACTAAATGTACAACTTTTTCTCCATCAAAATGAACAAATGAGACATGAAATAACATCTACAGATCAAGACGAAGCGAATAGAAGCGGTCCCAGCCTCGTAGCTGTGAACAGCTGTGATCGCAGGAAAATGCTGTTACAAAGATTTCTCAGTCTATCTCCGGGACATTTCCCTGGCTTTACCACCGTCACAATGGACAAACGAGACATGAAATAACATCAACAGATCAAGACGAAGCGAATGGAAGTACCCCCGGAGTCATAGCATGTGTAAATCGAGACGAAAGATCTCTCTCTCCCCCGCCTGCTTGCGAGGGGGAGGGGCAGTTTACACACACACGCAGCTGCTGCATGCAGCAACGCACACACAGGGAGGAGATGGCAGAGAGAACGCACTCCCCTGAAAACTCCCCTTGAATTCCTCCAGACTCAGAAAATGTAAAACTTCACTTTTTGGAGATCAATAGAAAAAGGGTGAAAATGATTTTTTTTTTGCCACAGCATGGATTCGAACACACGACCATCCGCATCAAGGGGAGAGCGTTAACGCAGTGAGCCACTGGACCTGAGTACTCAAACATGCCTACTTGTGCAGCTTAGACACTCTGAATTCACTAAATGTACAACTTTTTCTCCATCAAAATGAACAGATTATACATGAAATAACATCTACAGATCAAGACGAAGCGAATGGAAGCGGTCCCAGCCTCGTAGCTGTGAACAGCTGTGATCGCAGGAAAATGCTGTTTCAAAGATTTCTCAGTATATCTCCAGGACATTTCCCTGGCTTTACCACCGTCACAATGGACAAACGAGACATGAAATAACATCAACAGATCAAGACGAAGCGAATGGAAGTACCCCCGGAGTCATAGCATGTGTAAATCGAGACGAAAGATCTCTCTCTCCCCCGCCTGCTTGCGAGGGGGAGGGGCAGTTTACACACACACGCAGCTGCTGCATGCAGCAACGCACACACAGGGAGGAGATGGCAGAGAGAACGCACTCCCCTGAAAACTCCCCTTGAATTCCTCCAGACTCAGAAAATGTAAAAGTTCACTTTTTGGAGATCCATAGAAAAAGGGTGAAAATGAAAAAAAGTATGCCACAGCATGGATTCGAACACGAGACCAACCGCATCCAGGGGCGAGCGTTAACGCAGTGAGCCACTGGACCTGAGTACTCAAACATGCCTACTTGTGCAGCTTAGACACTCTGAATTCACTAAATGTACAACTTTTTCTCCATCAAAATGAACAAATTATACATGAAATAACATCTACAGATCAAGACGAAGCGAATGGAAGCGGTCCCAGCCTCGTAGCTGTGAACAGCTGTGATCGCAGGAAAATGCTGTTTCAAAGATTTCTCAGTATATCTCCGGGACATTTCCCTGGCTTTACCACCGTCACAATGGACAAACGAGACATGAAATAACATCAACAGATCAAGACGAAGCGATTGGAAGTACCCCCGGAGTCATAGCATGTGTAAATCGAGACGAAAGATCTCTCTCTCCCCCGCCTGCTTGCGAGGGGGAGGGGCAGTTTACACACACATGCAGCTGCTGCATGCAGCAACGCACACACAGGGAGGAGATGGCAGAGAGAACGCACTCCCCTGAAAACTCCCCTTGAATTCCTCCAGACTCAGAAAATGTAAAAGTTCACTTTTTGGAGATCCATAGAAAAAGGGTGAAAATGATTTTTTTGCCACAGCATGGATTCGAACACGCGACCAACCGCATCCAGGGGCGAGCGTTAACGCAGTGAGCCACTGGACCTGAGTACTCAAACATGCCTGCTTGTGCAGCTTAGACACTCTGAATTCACTAAATGTACAACTTTTTCTCCATCAAAATGAACAAATGAGACATGAAATAAAATCTACAGATCAAGACGAAGCGAATGGAAGCGGTCCCAGCCTCGTAGCTGTGAACAGCTGTGATCGCAGGAAAATGCTGTTATAAAGATTTCTCAGTATATCTCCGGGATATTTCCCTGGCTTTACCACCGTCACAATGAACAAACGAGACATGAAATAACATAAACAGATCAAGACGAAGCGAATGGAAGTACCCCCGGAGTCATAGCATGTGTAAATCGAGACGACAGATCTCTCTCTCCCCCGCCTGTTTGCGAGGGGAGGGGCAGTTTACACACACACGCAGCTGCTGCATGCAGCAACGCACACACAGGGAGGAGATGGCAGAGAGAACGCACTCCCCTGAAAACTCCCCTTGAATTCCTCCAGACTCAGAAAATGTAAAAGTTCACTTTTTGGAGATCCATAGAAAAAGGGTGAAAATGAAAAAAAGTATGCCACAGCATGGATTTGAACACGCGACCAACCGCATCCAGGGGCGAGCGTTAACGCAGTGAGCCACTGGACCTGAGTACTCAAACATGCCTACTTGTGCAGCTTAGACACTCTGAATTCACTAAATGTACAACTTTTTTTCCATCAAAATGAACAAATGAGACATGAAATAACATCTACAGATCAAGACGAAGCGAATGAAAGCGGTCCCAGCCTCGTAGCTGTGAACAGCTGTGATCGCAGGAAAATGCTGTCACAAAGATTTCTCAGTATATCTCCGGGACATTTCCCTGGCTTTACCACCATCACAATGGACACACGAGACATGAAATAACATAAACAGATCAAGACGAAGCAAATGGAAGTACCCCCGGAGTCATAGCATGTGTAAATCGAGACGAAAGATCTCTCTCTCCCCCGCCTGCTTGCGAGGGGGAGGGGCAGTTTACACACACACGCAGCTGCTGCATGCAGCAACGCACACACAGGGAGGAGATGGCAGAGAGAACGCACTCCCCTGAAAACTCCCCTTGAATTCCTCATGACTCAGAAAATGTAAAAGTTCACTTTTTGGAGATCCATAGAAAAAGGGTGAAAATGAAAAAAAGTATGCCACAGCATGGATTTGAACACGCGACCAACCGCATCCAGGGGCGAGCGTTAACGCAGTGAGCCACTGGACCTGAGTACTCAAACATGCCTGCTTGTGCAGCTTAGACACTCTGAATTCACTAAATGTACAACTTTTTCTCCATCAAAATGAACAAATTATACATGAAATAACATCTACAGATCAAGACGAAGCGAATGGAAGCGGTCCCAGCCTCGTAGCTGTGAACAGCTGTGATCGCAGGAAAATGCTGTTTCAAAGATTTCTCAGTATATCTCCGGGACATTTCCCTGGCTTTACCACCGTCACAATGGACAAACGAGACATAAAATAACATCAACAGATCAAGACGAAGCGAATGGAAGTACCCCCGGAGTCATAGCATGTGTAAATCGAGACGAAAGATCTCTCTCTCCCCCGCCTGCTTGCGAGGGGGAGGGGCAGTTTACACACACACGCAGCTGCTGCATGCAGCAACGCACACACAGGGAGGAGATGGCAGAGAGAACGCACTCCCCTGAAAACTCCCCTTGAATTCCTCCAGACTCAGAAAATGTAAAAGTTCACTTTTTGGAGATCCATAGAAAAAGGGTGAAAATGAAAAAAAGTATGCCACAGCATGGATTTGAACACGCGACCAACCGCATCCAGGGGCGAGCGTTAACGCAGTGAGCCACTGGACCTGAGTACTCAAACATGCCTGCTTGTGCATCTTAGACACTCTGAATTCACTAAATGTACAACTTTTTCTCAATCAAAATGAACAAATGAGACATGAAATAACATCTACAGATCAAGACGAAGCGAATGGAAGCGGTCCCAGCCTCGGAGCTGTGAACAGCTGTGATTGCGGGAAAATGCTGTTACAAAGATTTCTCAGTATATCTGCGGGACTTTTCACTGGCTTTACCACCGTCACAATGGACAAACGAGACATGACATAACATCAACAGATCAAGAAGAAGCGAATGGAAGTACCCCCGGAGTCATAGCATGTGTAAATCGAGACGACAGATCTCTCTCTCCCCCGCCTGCTTGCGAGGGGGAGGGGCAGTTTACACACACACGCAGCTGCTGCATGCAGCAACACACACACAGGGAGGAGATGGCAGAGAGAACGCACTCCCCTGAAAACTCCCCTTGAATTCCTCCAGACTCAGAAAATGTAAAAGTTCACTTTTTGGAGATCCATAGAAAAAGGGTGAAAATGAAAAAAAGTATGCCACAGCATGGATTCGAACACGAGACCAACCGCATCCAGGGGCGAGCGTTAACGCAGTGAGCCACTGGACCTGAGTACTCAAACATGCCTACTTGTGCAGCTTAGACACTCTGAATTCACTAAATGTACAACTTTTTCTCCATCAAAATGAACAAATTATACATGAAATAACATCTACAGATCAAGACGAAGCGAATGGAAGCGGTCCCAGCCTCGTAGCTGTGAACAGCTGTGATCGCAGGAAAATGCTGTTTCAAAGATTTCTCAGTATATCTCCGGGACATTTCCCTGGCTTTACCACCGTCACAATGGACAAACGAGACATGAAATAACATCAACAGATCAAGACGAAGCGATTGGAAGTACCCCCGGAGTCATAGCATGTGTAAATCGAGACGAAAGATCTCTCTCTCCCCCGCCTGCTTGCGAGGGGGAGGGGCAGTTTACACACACATGCAGCTGCTGCATGCAGCAACGCACACACAGGGAGGAGATGGCAGAGAGAACGCACTCCCCTGAAAACTCCCCTTGAATTCCTCCAGACTCAGAAAATGTAAAAGTTCACTTTTTGGAGATCCATAGAAAAAGGGTGAAAATGATTTTTTTGCCACAGCATGGATTCGAACACGCGACCAACCGCATCCAGGGGCGAGCGTTAACGCAGTGAGCCACTGGACCTGAGTACTCAAACATGCCTGCTTGTGCAGCTTAGACACTCTGAATTCACTAAATGTACAACTTTTTCTCCATCAAAATGAACAAATGAGACATGAAATAAAATCTACAGATCAAGACGAAGCGAATGGAAGCGGTCCCAGCCTCGTAGCTGTGAACAGCTGTGATCGCAGGAAAATGCTGTTATAAAGATTTCTCAGTATATCTCCGGGATATTTCCCTGGCTTTACCACCGTCACAATGAACAAACGAGACATGAAATAACATAAACAGATCAAGACGAAGCGAATGGAAGTACCCCCGGAGTCATAGCATGTGTAAATCGAGACGACAGATCTCTCTCTCCCCCGCCTGTTTGCGAGGGGAGGGGCAGTTTACACACACACGCAGCTGCTGCATGCAGCAACGCACACACAGGGAGGAGATGGCAGAGAGAACGCACTCCCCTGAAAACTCCCCTTGAATTCCTCCAGACTCAGAAAATGTAAAAGTTCACTTTTTGGAGATCCATAGAAAAAGGGTGAACATGAATTTTGTTTTGCCACAGCATGGATTCGAACACGCGACCAACCGCATCCAGGGGCGAGCGTTAACGCAGTGAGCCACTGGACCTGAGTACTCAAACATTCCTACTTGTGCAGCTTAGACACTCTGAATTCACTAAATGTACAACTTTTTCTCCATCAAAATGAACAAATGAGACATGAAATAACATCTACAGATCAAGACGAAGCGAATGGAAGCGGTCCCAGCCTCGTAGCTGTGAACAGCTGTGATCGCAGGAAAATGCTGTTATAAAGATTTATCAGTGTATCTCCGGGATATTTCCCTGGCTTTACCACCGTCCAAATGGACAAACGAGACATGAAATAACATCAACAGATCAAGACGAAGCGAATGGAAGTACCCCCGGAGTCATAGCATGTGTAAATCGAGACGAAATATCTCTCTCTCCCCCGCCTGCTTGCGAGGGGGAGGGGCAGTTTACACACACACGCAGCTGCTGCATGCAGCAACGCACACACAGGGAGGAGATGGCAGAGAGAACGCACTCCCCTGAAAACTCCCCTTGAATTCCTCCAGACTCAGAAAATGTAAAAGTTCACTTTTTGGAGATCCATAGAAAAAGGGTGAAAATGAAAAAAAGTATGCCACAGCATGGATTTGAACACGCGACCAACCGCATCCAGGGGCGAGCGTTAACGCAGTGAGCCACTGGACCTGAGTACTCAAACATGCCTACTTGTGCAGCTTAGACACTCTGAATTCACTAAATGTACAACTTTTTTTCCATCAAAATGAACAAATGAGACATGAAATAACATCTACAGATCAAGACGAAGCGAATGAAAGCGGTCCCAGCCTCGTAGCTGTGAACAGCTGTGATCGCAGGAAAATGCTGTCACAAAGATTTCTCAGTATATCTCCGGGACATTTCCCTGGCTTTACCACCATCACAATGGACACACGAGACATGAAATAACATAAACAGATCAAGACGAAGCAAATGGAAGTACCCCCGGAGTCATAGCATGTGTAAATCGAGACGAAAGATCTCTCTCTCCCCCGCCTGCTTGCGAGGGGGAGGGGCAGTTTACACACACACGCAGCTGCTGCATGCAGCAACGCACACACAGGGAGGAGATGGCAGAGAGAACGCACTCCCCTGAAAACTCCCCTTGAATTCCTCCAGACTCAGAAAATGTAAAAGTTCACTTTTTGGAGATCCATAGAAAAAGGGTGAAAATGAAAATAAGTATGCCACAGCATGGATTCGAACACGCGACCAACCGCATCCAGGGGCGAGCGTTAACGCAGTGAGCCACTGGACCTGAGTACTCTAACATGCCTGCTTGTGCAGCTTAGACACTCTGAATTCACTAAATGTACAACTTTTTCTCCATCAAAATGAACAAATGAGACATGAAATAACATCTACAGATCAAGACGAAGCGAATAGAAGCGGTCCCAGCCTCGTAGCTGTGAACAGCTGTGATCGCAGGAAAATGCTGTTACAAAGATTTCTCAGTATATCTCCGGGACATTTCCCTGGCTTTACCACCGTCACAATGGACAAACGAGACATGAAATAACAACAACAGATCAATACGAAGCGAATGGAAGTACCCCCGGAGTCATAGCATGTGTAAATCGAGACGAAAGATCTCTCTCTCCCCCGCCTGCTTGCGAGGGGGAGGGGCAGTTTACACACACACGCAGCTGCTGCATGCAGCAACGCACACACAGGGAGGAGATGGCAGAGAGAACGCACTCCCCTGAAAACTCCCCTTGAATTCCTCATGACTCAGAAAATGTAAAAGTTCACTTTTTGGAGATCCATAGAAAAAGGGTGAAAATGAAAAAAAGTATGCCACAGCATGGATTTGAACACGCGACCAACCGCATCCAGGGGCGAGCGTTAACGCAGTGAGCCACTGGACCTGAGTACTCAAACATGCCTGCTTGTGCAGCTTAGACACTCTGAATTCACTAAATGTACAACTTTTTCTCCATCAAAATGAACAAATTATACATGAAATAACATCTACAGATCAAGACGAAGCGAATGGAAGCGGTCCCAGCCTCGTAGCTGTGAACAGCTGTGATCGCAGGAAAATGCTGTTTCAAAGATTTCTCAGTATATCTCCGGGACATTTCCCTGGCTTTACCACCGTCACAATGGACAAACGAGACATGAAATAACATCAACAGATCAAGAAGAAGCGAATGGAAGTACCCCCGGAGTCATAGCATGTGTAAATCGAGACGACAGATCTCTCTCTCCCCCGCCTGCTTGCGAGGGGGAGGGGCAGTTTACACACACACGCAGCTGCTGCATGCAGCAACACACACACAGGGAGGAGATGGCAGAGAGAACGCACTCCCCTGAAAACTCCCCTTGAATTCCTCCAGACTCAGAAAATGTAAAAGTTCACTTTTTGGAGATCCATAGAAAAAGGGTGAAAATGAAAAAAAGTAGGCTATGCCACAGCATGGATTCGAACACGCGACCAACCGCATCCAGGGGCGAGCGTTAACGCAGTGAGCCACTGGACCTGAGTACTCAAACATGCCTGCTTGTGCAACTTAGACACTCTGAATTCACTAAATGTACAACTTTTTTTACATCAAAATGAACAAATGAGACATGAAATAACATCTACAGATCAAGACGAAGCGAATGGAAGTGGTCCCAGCCTCGTAGCTGTGAACAACTGTGATCGCAGGAAAATGCTGTTACAAAGATTTCTCAGTATATCTCCGGGACATTTCCCTGGCTTTACCACAGTCACAATGGACAAACGAGACATGAAATAACATCAACAGATCAAGACGAAGCGAATGGAAGTACCCCCGGAGTCATAGCATGTGTAAATCGAGACGAAAGATCTCTCTCTCCCCCGCCTGCTTGCGAGGGGGAGGGGCAGTTTACACACACACGCAGCTGCTGCATGCAGCAACGCACACACAGGGAGGAGATGGCAGAGAGAACGCACTCCCCTGAAAACTCCCCTTGAATTCCTCCAGACTCAGAAAATGTAAAAGTTCACTTTTTGGAGATCCATAGAAAAAGGGTGAAAATGAAAAAAAGAATGCCACAGCATGGATTCGAACACGCGACCAACCGCATCCAGGGGCGAGCGTTAACGCAGTGAGCCACTGGACCTGAGTACTCAAACATGCCTGCTTGTGCATCTTAGACACTCTGAATTCACTAAATGTACAACTTTTTTTACATCAAAATGAACAAATGAGACATGAAATAACATCTACAGATCAAGACGAAGCGAATGGAAGCGGTCCCAGTCTCGTAGCTGTGAACAGCTGTGATCGCAGGAAAATGCTGTTTCAAAGATTTCTCAGTATATCTCCGGGACATTTCCCTGGCTTTACCACCGTCACAATGGACAAACGAGACATAAAATAACATCAACAGATCAAGACGAAGCGAATGGAAGTACCCCCGGAGTCATAGCATGTGTAAATCGAGACGAAAGATCTCTCTCTCACCCGCCTGCATGCGAGGGGGAGGGGCAGTTTACACACACACGCAGCTGCTGCATGCAGCAACGCACACACAGGGAGGAGATGGCAGAGAGAACGCACTCCCCTGAAAACTCCCCTTGAATTCCTCCAGACTCAGAAAATGTAAAACTTCACTTTTTGGAGATCAATAGAAAAAGGGTGAAAATGATTTTTTTTTTGCCACAGCATGGATTCGAACACATGACCATCCGCATCAAGGGGAGAGCGTTAACGCAGTGAGCCACTGGACCTGAGTACTCAAACATGCCTACTTGTGCAGCTTAGACACTCTGAATTCACTAAATGTACAACTTTTTCTCCATCAAAATGAACAAATGAGACATGAAATAACATCTACAGATCAAGACGAAGCGAATAGAAGCGGTCCCAGCCTCGTAGCTGTGAACAGCTGTGATCGCAGGAAAATGCATTACAAAGATTTCTCAGTATATCTCCGGGACATTTCCCTGGCTTTACCACCGTCACAATGGACAAACGAGACATGAAATAACATCAACAGATCAATACGAAGCGAATGGAAGTACCCCCGGAGTCATAGCATGTGTAAATCGAGACGAAAGATCTCTCTCTCCCCCGCCTGCTTGCGAGGGGGAGGGGCAGTTTACACACACACGCAGCTGCTGCATGCAGCAACGCACACACAGGGAGGAGATGGCAGAGAGAACGCACTCCCCTGAAAACTCCCCTTGAATTCCTCATGACTCAGAAAATGTAAAAGTTCACTTTTTGGAGATCCATAGAAAAAGGGTGAAAATGAAAAAAAGTATGCCACAGCATGGATTTGAACACGCAACCAACCGCATCCAGGGGCGAGCGTTAACGCAGTGAGCCACTGGACCTGAGTACTCAAACATGCCTGCTTGTGCATCTTAGACACTCTGAATTCACTAAATGTACAACTTTTTCTCCATCAAAATGAACAAATTATACATGAAATAACATCTACAGATCAAGACGAAGCGAATGGAAGCGGTCCCAGCCTCGTAGCTGTGAACAGCTGTGATTGCAGGAAAATGCTGTTACAAAGATTTCTCAGTATATCTCCGGGACTTTTCCCTGGCTTTACCACCGTCACAATGGACAAACGAGACATGAAATAACATCAACAGATCAAGACGAAGCGAATGGAAGTACCCCCGGAGTCATAGCATGTGTAAATCGAGACGAAAGATCTCTCTCTCCCCCGCCTGCTTGCGAGGGGGAGGGGCAGTTTACACACACACGCAGCTGCTGCATGCAGCAACGCACACACAGGGAGGAGATGGCAGAGAGAACGCACTCCCCTGAAAACTCCCCTTGAATTCCTCCAGACTCAGAAAATGTAAAAGTTCACTTTTTGGAGATCCATAGAAAAAGGGTGAAAATGAAAAAAAGTATGCCACAGCATGGATTCGAACACGCGACCAACCGCATCCAGGGCCGAGCGTTAATGCAGTGAGCCACTGGACCTGAGTACTCAAACATGCCTGCTTGTGCATCTTAGACACTCTGAATTCACTAAATGTACAACTTTTTCTCAATTAAAATGAACAAATGAGACATGAAATAACATCTACAGATCAAGACGAAGCGAATGGAAGCGGTCCCAGCCTCGTAGCTGTGAACAGCTGTGATTGCAGGAAAATGCTGTTCCAAAGATTTCTCAGTATATCTCCGGGACTTTTCCCTGGCTTTACCACCGTTACAATGGACAAACGAGACATGAAATAACATCAACAGATCAAGACGAAGCGAATGGAAGTACCCCCGGAGTCATAGCATGTGTAAATCGAGACGACAGATCTCTCTCTCCCCCGCCTGCTTGCGAGGGGGAGGGGCAGTTTACACACACACGCAGCTGCTGCATGCAGCAACGCACACACAGGGAGGAGATGGCAGAGAGAACGCACTCCCCTGAAAACTCCCCTTGAATTCCTCCAGACTCAGAAAATGTAAAAGTTCACTTTTTGGAGATCCATAGAAAAAGGGTGAAAATGAAAAAAAGTATGCCACAGCATGGATTCGAACACGCGACCAACCGCATCCAGGGGCGAGCGTTTTTTTTTTCTTTTTATTATCAAAATGTTTTCACACAGATTAAACAAACACTCACATTGCATAACAAATCCCCCAAAAAGAAGAGGACCCCAATGCATTTAATACAAAGTATACATCACAGTCGTATCTTGTCTTTCACTTCCCCGACATCCCTAATCCACCATTCTTTTACATTTATTCCCCTTTCACAGGTCATCATTCCTTATTTTTCAAAATTATACTTAAGCTTTCCATCATTCACTTCTATCAGTGTAAAACCATCCACATGATCTTTCATGAACATCTCATTATCTTTGTACACATATAACATTCCAACAACCCTCATTATATTCCTCTTCATAATTCCCCACACTCCATCCACTCTCCCCTCATAGTGTGCTACATTCCTTCTTATTTTCACCGCATATCTTGCCTGGCTTAAACATAGATTTAACATATCAACATTGCACCCATCCCTTCTCCCACTCAACCCAAACAACCACAATTCTTTCCACTCTAGACATTTTAACACCCCTTCATCCCAGCACCTGCATATCAATTCTTTTATTTTCCCAAAGAACCCCCTTAATTCCTCACACTCAAAAAACTCATGCATACAATTCTCCACTCCCACCTTACACACATCACATTCTCTCTTAACCTCTTTGTCAAACATACTTATTATTAAATTGTTGAACACCCTGTTGTGCCTTAAACAGAAATCAAAGTGCTCACCCTCCACACTATTCCCTTTCACTCTCAGATTCACCCACATCTTTTTCACATCCATTCCCCCCATCACCTTTTCCCATACCCTTTCTGATGCTGGTCTCCTTGCATCCCCCTTCCCAAGGGTTTTGTATATCCTTTTCGTGCTAAGGTCTCCCAGCTTCACCCCTTCACCCACATATAGCGCTACCTCACTTTCGCCCCCTCCCACCTTCTTGCTCTCCACCATCCTCCTCCATTCCACCGGCATCCCCTCTTTGATGCTCTCCATCATGCCTTCCGCTGTCCTTCCCCCCATTAACAGATTATTTTCCCTTGTCCCATCAACAATAACTTGAGCCCTCATGAACCCCGGAACATACTCATAGACTAGGTCTCTTATTACCCTAAATCCAGCCCTCCACATTGGTAAATTAAATAATACTTCGCCCTCTTTCATTATCCTATAGTTTTGGAATATGGGTTGTTTCCATACCTGCTGCGCATTCTCACATTCATACTTCACATTCCCCAAGAACTCTCCCCACGCATTCATCACCTCCCTTTGAAAATCATTCATTCCATTCATCCACCCTTTCTTAAAGCGCATAAATATCCCACTGTCCCCACACCCCCCTCCTTTATTTATACTGTCTCTCAAAAATTCTTTCCACACATGCTTATTTCCCTTATTTAGATATTTTATCATCGTTTTAACCCTCATTGCTTTCATCTTCCTTTCCACATTTATTAGTTTTAGCCCCCCATCTTTATAGTCATTCTCTAGAACCTCCCTAGCTATCCTCACTCCCTTCCCCTCCCACATGAACTCACTCACTATTTTATTTACCTCTTTTATGACTCTGTCTGGCACCTCCATTACACTCATTACATAAACTAGCTTGCTCATGATGAGACCATTTACTACTATAACTTTCCCCCTCAGTTTTAATCTCCTCAGTTTCCAGAAGCTTAGGGTCTTTTTTAAACTACCCACCACTCCCTCATATTGCACATCCCTCCCCTCTCTGTCCTTCAAACCCACATTAATACCCAGTACCCTAATATATTCCTTATTCTCTTTTAAACCTAACTCCTCTCTCCCTACATCACCATTTCCCAGCACCATGTACTCTGACTTTTCCATATTAATTTTAGCCCCTGAAGCTCTTCCATATATCTCCACACTCTCTAAGACCCCTCTTACACTTTCCATGTCTCTTACGGTGATTGTATTATCATCCGCATATTGGAATACTACACTTATCCCTCCCCCCGGCACCATCACCCCCTTTACCCTCTCATTCTGTTGTAGCAAAGCCGCAAGGGGCTCCGCTGATAATGCATAGAGCATCGCCGATAGAGGGCATCCCTGCCGGACGGATCTCCCTAACTTAAATACATTTGTGATGATCCCATTAACCTTAACGCAACTCATGGCTTTCCTATATATTCTCCTTATCCACCCAACAAACCCCCTCCCAAACCCTGCTTTTACCAAAACCCTGAATAAATAAACGTGATTAACCCTATCGAAAGCCTTATTCAGATCTAAGCTTACCAACACCCCTCCTTCTCCACCCTTCATATGATTTACCGTGTCCCTAATACTACAAACTGTGTCACATATATCCCTTCCAGGAATACTATATGCCTGGGTGCTCCCCACCACCGCACCAATCACCCTCTTCATTCTATTGGATAACACCCGTGCCATAATCTTATAATCCCCATTTAACATACTTAACGGCCTATAGTTCCCTAATTTATCCCTACTACCCTTTTTGTACAATATGCTAATCACCCCTGTTGACAATCCGTCCGGCAGTTCATCCTTCTCTTCGAAGCTCTTAAACAACTCCTTCAACATTGGGACTAGCACAGCCTTAAATTCCATGTAGAACTCTGCAGTTAGGCCATCTAGTCCCGGGCTTTTATTTTTGCCCATGCCATCTATTGCTGCCTCTATTTCCTCTTTTCCCATCTCCCCTTCGCACAACTCTCTTCCTTCTTCTGTCAACACCGCCCTCATGCTCCCCAGAGTCTTTTCCAGGCTCTCTTTTTCATTAACTTCCTCCTGGAAGAGCTCTCTATAAAACTCTTCCACCCTCTTAACTATCCCTACTAAGTCTTTAATAATCTCACCCCCCTTACCCTCTATCTGCCTAATCTGATTGTTCCCCTGCTTCCTATTCTCCATCCCTAAGAAAAAACCTGTACATTTTTCCCCTTCAACTAAATATCTTGCCCTACTCCTGATGATTGCCCCCATACACCTCTCTCTTTCCACTATCCCTAACTCATCCCTAAGACTATTGTAAACCCCTAAATCTCTCCCTACCTCTCCCTCTATCTTCTCTGCTTCTTTATTTAGTGCCTCTTTTAACCTCTCCTCCCTCTCTCTCCCTCTTTTATTTCTTCCACAACTGAACTTTATGCTCATTTTTTTTATTTCTCTTTTTAGGCCCTCCCACCATTCTCCTTCATCCTCACCATCCATTTTCTCTTGCTTCCTTAACCATTCATTCATCATCTTTTTGTATTTCTCATCCTTAAGCAGAGCAGCGTTTAGGCACCACACCCCTCCCCCTCTTCCCTTACATCCATCATCCAGCTTAAAGCCAAGGATAACATGATCACTCAAGCTAGTCGTTGTATGTTTAAAAGTCCCCACCTTCCCACCTATCCTTCCCTTGCACAGCACCAAGTCTATCCTACTCTGCTTCAACACACCCCCCACCACCTGTTTTCTAGTATATACCCTCTCATCCAAATTCCTTTCTCTCCACACATCTCTTAAGCCGTTCTCCCTCATCAGTTTCTCCAATGCACCTCGTGAGGAGTCATTTCTATAACTCATCCCACCCGCCACATCAATCCTTCCACACCTCACATTGAAATCACCCACCACCACACAATTTCCCCCACACTTCCCATCCAGACCCTCAAAAAAACTCTTTCTTTCTTTCTCCACATTAGGCGCATGAATATTCATCAGTCTATACATTTCCCCCATATAACCAAACTCTGCAATAATCATCCTTCCTTTTCCATCATCCTCCACCTTTTTCACACTTTCCACTTTTCCCATTCTAAACAATATTGCCACCCCTCTTGCATTCAAACCACCATTATTGAAAAATACCCTCCCCATCCATCCCATTATCACATCACCCACACTTTCATTGTCCCAGTGTGTCTCCTGTAGGCATATGACATCAGCTGTACATAGCAGTAAAGCCCTGTCCCTTCTGTCCTTTGTTTTTAGCCCCCGGCCATTAAATGTACATATCGTCACCATTGCATGTAAAGTTTGAAAAAAAAATTCTGTTCCCACTTGTCCTTCTTTTCCAGGCCACAGCCGTTGAAAGAAACAATCTTCACCATTGTTATTTAAAGGGGATTAGCGTTGGAGTATTCCAAAAGTTCTCCTTCAGCTCACCTTTCGCTGTCCAGTTCATCTCCACCGACTCCTTTCACATTCTTCTCCACTTGTGAACGTGTTTTCACTTTCCCTCTCACGGTTATTCCTGATGGTTTTGAGTCATCTCCTCCGACCCTCGATCCCTCTCTCCCAGGCGTCATCGGACTCCTACTCCGTCCCCTGGTCCTCGGAACCTCGACCCGCTCCTCGATCTCCTGCTCTCCCACCGTCACCTCTATGATTTCGTCATCGTCCTTCAAGAGCAACGTAATCTCATCTTCCACTCTCTGCTCCCCCACCTTCTCCGCTTCTTCTCTCTCCTCCACCACCATCACCGATTCTCCTCTCTCCTCCACCGCCGTCACCTCCTCCTTCTTCTCCACACCTTCGCCGTTCGGACTTTTCTTTCTCTCCGTCTTTGTTTTCTTCTTTTTCCCCTTCCCTTTCCCCACTGTCTGTGTCCCCTCATTTCCCTCCTCCGCTACCCCCTCATGTTGTCTTTTCTTCCCTCCTTCCTTCTGTTCCCCCCCTATTTCTTTCTGCCCCACCGCCACCACCACTACCTTCTCTCCCTCTATCACTTCCTCAGCCTCCTCATCCTCCCCCCCCCCCTCTTCTTTATCCACCTCTTCCACCTCCTGCTCCGCTTCCTCCTCCACATTGTACCTCTCCCTCTCCCCCTCCTTTTCAGGCCTGGCCTGTTCTCTCCTTCCCACCCTCTCTTCCCCAGCACAATCCCTCGCAAAATGCCCAACACCCCCACACCTGTAACATTTTATCTCCGGACACTCCCTAAAAATGTGCCCCGCCCTTAGACAGTTTCTGCACACCGCCACCTGTCTGTCATGTATGACCCTTACGTATTCTGCCCCCCCCTCCACTCTAAATTGTGTCGAGTACGGCAGTGATGTTACCTTCTCATTAAGAGAAACTTTGAGGAAGCGTGTCCCGTCCGCTATCCTCATCCCCTCCCTGGTGTTCTTTACATAACGTCTTTTGATGGGCGAAACCGCCTTAACCCCACACTCAAACAGCCTCCTCAGGATCTGGTCATCCTCGATATATATCGGCATGTACATAAAGGACACCATCACCTCCATCGCAGTTAACTCCTCTGCCTTTATAACCACCCCCTTCACCCTCAGCCCCTCCAGCAATCTCTTCTTTCCCTCCACATATCTCATTGTCACCTCATACCTTTCCCCCTTCAGCCTGCATCCCAGCACCTCCCCACACTTATCCTGTATTTCACACAGCATGTCCAACATTGTAATCTTTCCCAAGCCCCCCTCCACCGTCACCGCCAGTGTCAGATCCGCCCGGTAACTAATGTCCTCATTCCCTTCTCCCACCCTTCCCCCCCTCTCTTTTACTTGGCTACTGCCCTGTTTCAAACTGTTTCTCTCTTTTTCTCCGTCCGTTTTCTTTCTTTGTCCAGGACCCTCCTCTTTCCTTCCGTCGTCTCCATTCACGAACTTTTGTCCTTCTCCCGTGTTCTCCCGGCTTTCCTCCTCTTCTGTTCTTCTCTGCGCACTCTCCTGTGCATTTTCTGACCCTCCGCTTGTCTTTAGAGCCTCGCCGCTCTTCCCTGCGCGTTCCTTAATGCCTCCGCTGCTATTCCTCGCGCCCTCTTCCGGGTTCTGTTCCGCTCCGCAATGTCCTCCTCCCAGTCTCTTTGAAGCCGTTGTTGTGCTTGTTCCGGATTGAAATGCACCCATCTCCTCTTCTCTCTCCATAATTCCCTTCTTTCCAGCCTTTCCTTTCATTAGTCCGGCTTTTTCCGCCTCTCTTTCCTCCCGGCTCCTCTCATCCAGCTTCCTCTCCAGCAGCAGCTTCGCTTTCTCCTCTTCATTCCTTATATTTCCCATCATGCAGGCCGCCTCTCTTACATCCTTTCCTTGTGTAGAGCCCTCAGTATCCGTCTGCATTGTCGGTTTTCCTCCCGTTTCTCCAGCATGCTCCGCTGCATTCAGCTCGGCTTCTCCCGCTTTCATCGCCGCCCCCCGCATTCCAGACATTCCAGACATTCCAGGATTCACGTCCTTATTCTCCGTTCTTTTCTCCATTTTCTCCACAACGCACCTTCAATGTTTGTCCCCCCAGACAGCTGAGCTGTTTGGGGGGGGGGTTTGCCGGAAAAGATCGCGATTAAAACGCTTGTTTTAAACACTTTGTCCCGTTTCCTCAGCAAACAATTGACCTGCTTCCTCCAGCACTCTCGCTGCGTTCGCGCTGTTGCTCCTCGTATTTTCTCCTCTGATGTTCACAAAACACGGTTTGAAAGTATCCCCCCCGACAGCAGAGCTGTTTGGGGGGCTGTTTGTCCAAAAATAAAGTGCAAAAACCGTCTTATTTGCTCCACTTTGTCCAAATTCGTCCCAAACTTTTGCGTCCACACATACACTGCTCACTCTAAATGCGCTCCTAGCGGGCGTGATCAGAGCGTTAACGCAGTGAGCCACTGGACCTGAGTACTCAAACATGCCTGCTTGTGCATCTTAGACACTCTGAATTCACTAAATGTACAACTTTTTCTCCATCAAAATGAACAAATGAGACATGAAATAACATCTACAGATCAAGACGAAGCGAATGGAAGCGGTCCCAGCCTCGTAGCTGTGAACAGCTGTGATCGCAGGAAAATGCTGTTACAAAGATTTCTCAGTATATCTCCGGGACATTTCCCTGGCTTTACCACCGTCACAATGGACAAACGAGACATGAAATAACATCAACAGATCAAGACGAAGCGAATGGAAGTACCCACGGAGTCATAGCATGTGTAAATCGAGACGAAAGATATCTCTCTCCCCCGCCTGCTTGCGAGGGGGAGGGGCAGTTTACACACACACGCAGCTGCTGCATGCAGCAACGCACACACAGGGAGGAAATGGCAGAGAGAACGCACTCCCCTGAAAACTCCCCTTGAATTCCTCCAGACTCAGAAAATGTAAAAGTTCACTTTTTGGAGATCCAAATGGTGAAAATGAAAAAAAGTATGCCACAGCATGGATTCGAACACGCGACCAACCGCATCCAGGGGCGAGCGTTAACGCAGTGAGCCACTGGACCTGAGTACTCAAACATGCCTGCTTGTGCAGCTTAGACACTCTGAATTCACTAAATGTACAACTTTTTCTCCATCAAAATGAACAAATGAGACATGAAATAACATCTACAGATCAAGAAGAAGCGAATGGAAGCAGTCACAGCCTCGTAGCTGTGAACAGCTGTGATCGCAGGAAAATGCTGTTCCAAAGATTTCTCAGTATATCTCCGGGACATTTCTCTGGCTTTACCACCGTCACAATGGACAAATGAGACATGAAATAACATCAACAGATCAAGACGAAGCGAATGGAAGTACCCCCGGAGTCATAGCATGTGTAAATCGTTAGCCTCGGTTAGCTCATTGGTTAGCCTCAGTTAGCTCATTGGTTAGCCTGGGTTAGCTCATTGGTTAGCTTCAGTTAGCTCATTGGTTAGCCTCGGTTAGCTCATTGGTTAGCCCTGGTTAGCTTCAGTTAGCTCATTGGTTAGCTTCAGTTAGCTCATTGGTTAGCCTCGGTTAGCTCATTGGTTAGCCTGGGTTAGCTCATTCCTCGGTTAGCTCATTGGTTAGCCTGGGTTAGCTTCAGTTAGCTCATTGGTTAGCCTCAGTTAGCTCATTGGTTAGCATCAGTTAGCTCATTGATTAGCCTCAGTTAGCTCATTGGTTAGCCTCGGTTAGCTCATTGGTTAGATTCAGTTAGCTCATTGGTTAGCCTGGGCTAGCTCATTGGTTAGCCTGGGTTAGCTCATTGGTTAGCCTGGGTTAGCTCATTGGTTAGCTTCATTTAGCTCATTGGTTAGCCTCGGTTAGCTCATTGGTTAGCCTGGGTTAGCTCATTGGTTAGCATCAGTTAGCTCATTGGTTAGCCTCGGTTAGCTCATTGGTTTGCCTGGGTTAGCTCGTTACTCGGTTAGCTCATTGGTTAGCCTTGGTTAGCTCATTGGTTAGCTTCAGTTAGTTCATTGATTAGCCTGGGCTAGCTCATTGGTTAGCTTCAGTTAGTTCATTGATTAGCCTGGATTAGCTCATTGGTTAGCTTCAGTTAGCTCATTGGTTAGCCTCGGTTAGCTCATTGGTTAGCATCAGTTAGCTCATTGTTTAGCTTCAGTTAGCTCATTGGTTAGCTTCAGTTAGCTCATTGGTTAGCCTCGGTTAGCTCATTGGTTAGCCTGGGTTAGCTCATTGGTTAGCATCAGTTAGCTCATTGGTTAGCCTCACTTAGCTCATTGGTTAGCATCAGTTAGCTCATTGGTTAGCCTCGGTTAGCTCATTGGTTAGCTTCAGTTAGCTCATTGGTTAGCTCCAGTTAGCTCATTGGTTAGCCTTGGTTAGCTCATTGGTTAGCCTGTGTTAGCTCATTCCTCGGTTAGCTCATTGGTTAGCCTGGGTTAGCTCATTGGTTAGCCTGGATTAGCTCATTGGTTAGCATCAGTTAGCTCATCGGTTAGCCTCAGTTAGCTCATTGGTTAGCATCAGTTAGCTCATTGGTTAGCCTTGGTTAGCTCATTGGTTAGCTTCAGTTAGTGAATCAAATCAAAAAATCATTGAACAAAATGAACAAATGAGACATGAAATAACATCAACAGATCAAGACGAAGCGAATGGAAGCGGTCCCAGCCTCGTAGCTGTGAACAGCTGTGATCGCAGGAAAATGCTGTTTCAAAGTTTTCTCAGTATATCTCCGGGACATTTCCCTGGCTTTACCACCGTCACAATGGACAAACGAGACATGAAATAACATCAACAGATCAAGACAAAGCGAATGGAAGTACCCCCGGAGTCATAGCATGTGTAAATCGAGACGAAAGATCTCTCTCTCCCCCGCCTGCTTGCGAGGGGGAGGGGCAGTTTACACACACACGCAGCTGCTGCATGCAGCAACGCACACACAGGGAGGAGATGGCAGAGAGAACGCACTCCTCTGAAAACTCCCCTTGAATTCCTCCAGACTCAGAAAATGTAAAAGTTCACTTTTTGGAGATCCATAGAAAAAGGGTGAAAATGAATTTATTTTTGCCACAGCATGGATTCGAACACGGGACCAACCGCATCCAGGGGCGAGCGTTAACGCAGTGAGCCACTGGACCTGAGTACTCAAACATGCCTACTTGTGCAGATTAGACACTCTGAATTCACTAAATGTACAACTTTTTCTCCATCAAAATGAACAAATGAGACATGAAATAACATCTACAGATCAAGACGAAGCGAATGGAAGCGGTCCCAGCCTCGTAGCTGTGAACAGCTGTGATCGCAGGAAAATGCTTTTACAAAGATTTCTCAGTATATCTCCGGGACATTTCCCTGGCTTTAACACCATCACAATGGACAAACGAGACATGAATTAACATCAACAGATCAAGACGAAGCGAATGGAAGTACCCCCGGAGTCATAGCATGTGTAAATCGTTAGCCTCGGTTAGCTCATTGGTTAGCCTCAGTTAGCTCATTGGTTAGCCTGGGTTAGCTCATTGGTTAGCCTCGGTTAGCTCATTGGTTAGCCTGGGTTAGCTCATTCCTCGGTTAGCTCATTGGTTAGCCTGGGTTAACTTCAGTTAGCTCATTTGTTAGCCTCGGTTAGCTCATTGGTTAGCATCAGTTAGCTCATTGGTTAGCCTCAGTTAGCTCATTGGTTAGCCTCGGTTAGCTCATTGGTTAGATGCAGTTAGCTCATTGGTTAGCCTGGGCTAGCTCATTGGTTAGCCTGGGTTAGCTCATTGGTTAGCCTGGGTAAGCTCATTGGCTAGCTTCAGTTAGCTCATTGGTTAGCCTCGGTTAGCTCATTGGTTAGCCTGGGTTAGCTCATTGGTTAGCATCAGTTAGCTCATTGGTTAGCCTCAGTTAGCTCATTGGTTAGCCTCGGTTAGCTCATTGGTTAGCCTGGGTTAGCTCATTGGTTAGCCTGGGTTAGCTCATTGGTTAGCTTCAATTAGCTCATTGGTTAGCCTCGGTTAGCTCATTGGTTAGCCTGGGTTAGCTCATTCCTCTGTTAGCTCATTGGTTAGCCTGGGTTAGCTTCAGTTAGCTCATTGGTTCGCCTCAGTTAGCTCATTGGTTAGCATCAGTTAGCTCATTGATTAGCCTCAGTTAGCTCATTGGTTAGCCTCGGTTAGCTCATATGTTAGATTCAGTCAGCTCATTGGTTAGCCTGGGCTAGCTCATTGGTTAGCCTGGGTTAGCTCATTGGTTAGCCTGGGTTAGCTCATTGGTTAGCTTCAGTTAGCTCATTGGTTAGCCTCGGTTAGCTCATTGGTTAGCCTGGGTTAGCTCATTGGTTAGCATCAGTTAGCTCTCTGGTTAGCATCAGTTAGCTCTTTGGTTAGCCTCAGTTAGCTCATTGGTTAGCCTGGGTTAACTCATTGGTTAGCCTCAGTTAGCTCATTGGTTAGCCTGGGTTAGCTCATTGGTTAGCTTCAGTTAGCTCATTGGTTAGCCTTGGTTAGCTCAATGGTTAGCCTGCGTTAGCTCATTGGTTAGCTTCAGTTAGCTCATTGGTTAGCCTGGGTTAGCTCATTGGTTAGCCTGGGTTAGCTCATTGGTTAGCTTCAGTTAGCTCATTGGTTAGCCTCGGTTAGCTCATTGGTTAGCCTGGGTTAGCTCATTCCTCGGTTAGCTCATTGGTTAGCCTGGGTTAGCTTCAGTTAGCTCATTGGTTAGCCTCGGTTAGCTCATTGGTTAGCATCAGTTAGCTCATTGGTTAGCCTCAGTTAGCTCATTGGTTAGCCTCGGTTAGCTCATTGGTTAGATGCAGTTAGCTCATTGGTTAGCCTGGGCTAGCTCATTGGTTAGCCTGGGTTAGCTCATTGGTTAGCCTGGGTAAGCTCATTGGTTAGCTTCAGTTAGCTCATTGGTTAGCCTCGGTTAGCTCATTGGTTAGCCTGGGTTAGCTCATTGGTTAGCATCAGTTAGCTCATTGGTTAGCCTCAGTTAGCTCATTGGTTAGCCTCGGTTAGCTCATTGGTTAGCTTGGGTTAGCTCATTGGTTAGCCTGGGTCAGCTCATTGGTTAGCCTCAGTTAGCTCATTGGTTAGCCTCGGTTAGCTCATTGGTTAGCCTCAGTAAGCTCATTGGTTAGCCTCGGTTAGCTCATTGGTTAGCCTGGGTTAGCTCATTCCTCGGTTAGCTCATTGGTTAGCCTGGGTTAGCTTCAGTTAGCTCATTGGTTAGCCTCAGTTAGCTCATTGGTTAGCATCAGTTAGCTCATTGATTAGCCTCAGTTAGCTCATTGGTTAGCCTCGGTTAGCTCATTGGTTAGATTCAGTTAGCTCATTGGTTAGCCTGGGCTAGCTCATTGGTTAGCCTGGGTTAGCTCATTGGTTAGCCTGGGTTAGCTCATTG